>NW_022681454.1:114965084-116303838 GCF_009764315.1 Trachypithecus francoisi
ATCTAGAATAGAAAGCAAAAATTAGCAATTTATATTATATAAGATTCACAAGCCAGCTACAAAAGAACTTAATTTATTGAAGTTTCCACTTAAAATTGCCAACGGGATACTGCGTTCCATGTGTATTGCATTAACATTAAGGAAACTGTGAAAAATGAGATAGAAAGCCTTTAAATAGTGATTTACCAACTACTTCAGGTGCGCTTGTTACACTGGCATGGAAATGTGTGAAAGCCGTGAGGGAATAAGAATTGAGTTACGAAAACTTTGCCAGCCTTCAAATAAAGTACCCTTAAAGAGACTACTCCATATGAAATGAGTGTAACTGAGGCTGCTGGCATTATGGCATTAATGTGGTAGAGTGGGATTATGGCATTTTGATCTCATCCTCATCAGGCCATCATTCCTAGATTCTTCTGATACAAAGATTATATAAAAGAGTGACTATGCTATAAAGGCAAGCAAATAAACATAAAAAGTTCTCATCCTGTGTAATAACACAAGTGGTAATAACAATCTATGCCTTATTGTCCACACTAGCCTATATCACTGCAAGAATTAGGTACCAAGGAAACGCTGATGAACAAGAAATCTTTAGGTGTACAGAAGACCAGTAGTTGATAAAGCAGTGGAAATATCAAAAGAGGGTGAGGGGAAGCTAATTTCAAAATATGAAATCCAGTTTCCCTACCTATAGGCCTTATATTAAACTAAGGTATCTTTCACCTGGCATCTAAAAGGATAGGAACCTCAGAGCCCTACTACATTGCTTCTATATTACAGTATTTATTTTGCAAATTTCAGTGTTTCTGATGATGAAAGGAGGATTTGTTTTAAGCAAAATCCCTAAATATTGGAAAACAAAATTTGGAGCTTGTTCTAATCACTAGTAACTAGCTGTGTGCCTTTTAATGAACTTACTTCAATAAAGATGTGAGCTGTAGCCTCCTTAGGCACTTCAAACAGGAAGTCTATGAAATCCGGCAAAGGTTAAAGACCAAGTCAGAAGGATATATAACACATTTGCAAAGCAGTTTTTTCCCTACTCACATTAAAAGAATCTTGTATTATAGCCAAAGCATATCAAAATGCTGCATATCATAATCTGCTCCTCTGCTCTTTAATCAACTATTTTTATCTTAAACTGTGCAAATAATGAGAAGAAATTCCAAATGACATATGGAAGGAATTATCTGTTCATCTACATTTAAAAATATCACCATCCTCTAAACAATCCAACATTCTTAAACATAGTCACTATCTGGCAACTGAGCCACCACTTTCATCATGTAATAATCATTTAGAGTATCTACTATGTGCCAAGTCATACAGTAGACACTTGGTGTATAAACACAAATGAGACAATTATTGACTTTAAGCAATAATCTAGACAGAGCAGGCCAAAGGAGAAATAATGACACGTAAACAAAGAAATCCAACAACAACAACAACAACCACCACAAAAAAGAGCCCGTCCAGGGAACCCAAAAGTTAAAGTTTGTAACCTCAAGTGCAACTTTTGAGCAATCTTCCTACTTTAATACTTTAAGCCTTGAACTCCTATGACTGTAACTTTTGGCTGAAATTTGAAAGACAAGAAATCTTGAATAACAGGAAGATAATAGATTATTTTGCTTAAATTCAAAGCCCCAAAATAGGCTTCTTCAAGTTCTTTGCAGTTTTATACCTTATTCTTCTCCATTAGTAAATGAAATAAAATCATCCTCAGTTCCCTACTTTCACTAATACGGTCTTCAATTCTTGCCTTTAAACTCCAACATAAAAATAGCCAATGTTTGTTTTGAATTTTACAGTTTATAAAATACTTTCAAATACTTTGCAGATCATTTGTTTCTCACTGTAGAACATTACTATCTTCATTTTACAGATGTAAAATGAAGTAACCTGAGACTCCAAGAGGTTAAATAATTTCCACAAAGTTAAACAATTAACAATTGGAAGAGCTAGAATTGTAACCCTGGTCTTGTTGGCCAGATCCAAGTCTCCTTCTGTTGCATTGTACCAGGCTCTACTGATTTCTAACAGCCTCTCTACCTTCACTCCCTCCTTTCCTTTTTGCCTATTTCTATTATTACAATAATCTTACAACTAGTCTCCCTCCAGTATAAAAGTATAAAATTAGGTCCCTTCCTCACAGTCCCTCCAGTTCCTGCTTAAATCATTTGGTAACACAGACCAATTTGCCGGAAAAAGGCATATAAGTACAAACATACACAAAGATTTTTTAACATAATGTCAAGCCCATTCACAGATGCCTCCCTAGATTAGTAACTTTGCCTTACCCCCTCAGATATATGACATAAATCTCCAAATGACTCATCTCCTAAAACTCTTCCTTGATCATCTTTCAAGGCTCAAAACTTTAGTGGTTTCCCACTGCCTAGTAAATGAAAGAGAAATCCATAACCCTGACATCCCAGGCTATTCTTGTCTCTCTCTTCTAAGTTCACTAACAAACCCCAGATCCTGTATTCTAGGTGATAACTGTTATCCTTCAAACATAGCTTTTGCTTTCTCACCACAGTACTCTAAACATTACATCTTATCTACCACCAGCCTCTACCTACACATGAATCCAACCTCTCTCTGATTAAACAGACTCCATAATAGAACTCACTTTTCCTCCCACACATAGCCCATTCCATCTTTGAACTGTCCTAGTGTCAAAGAAATACAAAATAAACAACAGAAAACTCTTTTTTGTGTCAAAACAAAAATTATCTTATCTCTCTTTAACATTTGTGGTATCTGAAGCAAAAGGCAACAAACCTAATCCAGTCCCACACAATCTTTCCTTTCTGCTTGCCCTTCTTAGAGCACCATGTCCTTTTCTCATCGTGTGGCATGCAGAACTGAGCACAGTTTTCTCTGTTTTATGGAGACAGTGCTTTTCTCCCTGACAGTCCCTTGAGCACAGAAAGACAGAATAGCAAGGTTCTTCACTGCTTTGTCTGGACACCGTTCGTCAGTGCTACCCAAGACTGAATTAATTTCATGGGCAACCACATTGTATTGCTGAGTCTTATTAAAGTTGCAGGACACTAAAACCAGTGAGTTTTTCACTTGTGCTGTATTTCAGCCAAATTTCCTGGAACTAAAGGCAGCATCTTATTTCATCCTTATTCCATATTGCTTGTTAGAATCAGCCTATCAAGATATTTTGCCAGGTGAGGAGAGGAAACTTAGAGGACCGGTCAATAAGTGCAGCAAACCACGATGACACGCGTATACCTATGTAACGAACTTGCACGTTCTGCACATGTATTCTGGCTTTTTTTTTTTTTTTTAGAAGACATTTTAAAAAATTGGTCTTCCCATATATGAAAAAAAAGAGATATTTTGCCATCATGATCCTACCTTCTAACATATTACTTGTCTCTCCCCTTCTTCTGGCACCCAAAAATGTAATCAATTTACCATCGTTGTTTTTTTTTTTTTTATCAGTTTAGCAATGAATATGTTTAACACAACAAAGATAATTGTCTGGTAATTCCACTTATTCTTCCCCATCATCATTCTTCAACTATCTCTCCTCTAAGCAAGTGGGTCTTAACCTAAGCAACTCCTGGGTCTCATCTCCAAAGATTCAGCAGATTTAGAGCAGGGGCTCAGGAACCTGGAATATTAACAAGCTAAATGGATCTAACATTGTAAAAATATCTCACTTTAAAAAAGGTGCCTTAACTTTTTCTGGTTGTATCAGCAAAGTCAACATCTCCTTCCTCTGAGTTCCTATAACTACATAGTAAACTCTGTAACAGGAAGGATTCTATCTGACTTGTTCACCACTGTATCTCTAGTACATAGCATGTACCTAAGAATAGTAAGTGCTCAGTAATTATTTGTTAAGTGAATGAATTAATATGATTTTTATTGTTTATGCCACTCAGGTAACACAGGAATGTGTTAAACCCACTAGTAAACAGGTGGACTCTGAAGCTCAATTATATACCCAAGTGGCCACTGTTATGTAAAATACAGGTTTGGTGAGGCTGGGAAGGCAAGGCGGGCAGATCACTTGAGGTCAAGAGTACAAGACCAGCCTGGCCAATGTGGTGAAACCCCGTCTCTATTAAAAATACAAAAATTAGCCGGACATGATGACACACACCTGTAATCCTAGCTACTTAAGAGGCTGAGGCAGAAGAATCACTTAAGCCTGGGAGGGTGAAGGCTGCAGTAAGCCAAGATCGTGCCATTGCACTCCCGCTGGGGCAACAAAGTGAGACTCTGTCTCAAAACAAAAAAAAAATAATAATAATAATAATAAATAAATAAATAAATAAATAAAATACATATTCTCTGTAGCACCTTGAATCTGGAAGATTACTGCACAAATATTTACTGAAGTACAAAAATGGAAGAAAATAGAGATCCTAGGAACAAGCATATATGAGAATTTGGCATATGGCAGACAGCATAATCAGTGGGTAAAGACTAGAATATTTAATAAAAAATGCTAGGAAAACTATCCATAAAGAAAAGTATAAGATTAGGTCCTTTCTTCATACCATATACTATAAACAAAAATAAACTGGAAAAATTAAAATTCTAAATATTAAAAGCAAAACTATAAAGGTTTTTAGGAAAAAAATAAGAGAATAAGGGCAAAGCAAAGATTTTTTAAATAAGAAATACAAAGCTTTTGTAAAACTTTTAAGAAAATTATGACATTTTTAAATATATTAAGATAGTTTTGTGAGAAAAAGACCATAAACAAGTAAAAGGACATGGTCCAGACTAGGAAAAAGTACTTGTAACACTTAACAACAAAGACTTAGCACACAAAACATATCCAAAAATTTAAAAAATCAATTACAAATAGACAAATAGCCCAATACAAAAACAGGTGAAGTATATGAACAAAGAATTCATGAAAGAGGAAGACACTGGTCAGGGAAATACAATTAAAAAGAAACCCTAAAACTTGGTGATTGGCAAAAAATTTAAAATTTTGATAATCAAGTTTAGCTGGAGTTGTGAGGAAAAAGGAACTTACACATTGCTGGGTTATAAACTGACACAACTTCTTCAAAGGATAAATTGGTAGGGCTTGACAAATTGATGGGAATACATATTCTAGGACCCAGAAAAATGTCCCTATGTGCACACACCCAGTGAGACTGGTACCTGGTTGTTTATTGCAACATTGTTTTCTATCAATGAAAGAATAGAAAGCAGCTAACTACACAGCAACAGGGGAATAAATAAACTGGTTCAATCTTTCAATAGCAGTTAAAATTCATACAGCAGTTAAAGTGAATGAACAAATCTGCCTGGATGGATTACAAGTACATAATGAAGCAAAGGTATGTACCATATGATATCACATAAGAAAAAATAGAAAAATTTCTGCTTGCAAAAATGTTTCCACAATATGGTACACATTTTTTTAAAACTTCATTGCGACAATGTTCAAAACACAAAATTAAAATAATATAATGAAACTGTACTCAACACATTGCTTTAATAATTATCAATATTTTGACAAGCATTGGTATACATATTTAAATACCAAAATTAATGCTGAGGACAGGGCCATTAACCAAGGCCCACAAAACAGCACTTAACAAAGAGAAAGGAGAGCCGGTTCTACTGCAGTATCTGCCACCATGAGCTCTGTGACTCTGGTAACTCTGCGTGACCTCTCCTCTGAACTGGGAAGACTTCAGAAAGGACTGATAAAATGTTTGGGACAAGATGAAATAATCAGGACTAAACTATAAGAAACCAAGAATGAAACAGATGCAACCTTTCTCAAAGGTACAAGACACCAAGACTCAAAGGATCAAAAACACTACAACTGCATTCCCTACTCCTTATCATTTATAACTAAATAATCTGAGGTCTCTTCTACCTCTACAAAGATATAATTTCAGCCTCAGATACGTTCGTGGGGGGAGCACTGACATTGCTGCCTCCTCTCCAAAAACCCCTCTTCTTCTATTCTCCCTAAATCTGGAATTTGCTGTAACACCAGGGTAGCAAGTGGCTTTCTTTTTTTTTTTTTTTTTTTTTTTTTTTTTTTTTGAGGCGGAGTCTCGCTCTGTGGCCCGGACTGGAGTGCAGTGGCCAGATCTCAGCTCACTGCAAGCTCCGCCTCCTGGGTTTCCGCCATTCTCCTGCCTCAGCCTCCCAAGTAGCTGGGACTACAGGCGCCCGCCACCTCGCCCGGCTAGTTTTTGTATTTTTAGTAGAGACGGGGTTTCACCGTATTAGCCAGGATGGTCTCGATCTCCTGACCTCGTGATCCGCCCGTCTCGGCCTCCCAAAGTGCTGGGATTACAGGCTTGAGCCACCGCGCCCGGCCGCAAGTGGCTTTCTAAGCGCTCTCTTTGCTCTTTGTGTCACTCCCTCATTCTACAGGGCTGCTGGCACAAGCAGAGAAGGCTCATAGCCTGGCTCTGACACCTTGAGTGCTGTAGAGCATGAGGGGATTGGAATAACTGATGAACAGAAGCTACACTGGGTTGTTTGGGAAGGTGGACACATACCTCTTGAAACAATGTGCTGCTGTAAGAACCCAGCAGCTACTCAGGAGCGTAGCCCCGCAGAGGAGCCTGCCATCTCCATGGGACGACTTCAGCCGCAGGGAAACCTGCCACGGCCAACCACCCCTAAGAAGAAAATGAGCTACACATCAACGTCAGTAAAAGGCAAAAAAGCAAAGGAAAGCACTGGTTAAAGCAATGGCTTTAATAACTTTAATGCCTTGCAGGCAGGGGAAAAGGAAAGCAAACGGGACTCCAGGATACAATCCCTTCCTACTTTGAGAAGGAGACCCCACAGCTCTGAGCAGGCCCAGCATCAGCAACTCTGGAGATTTGCTTATAGGCATTTGTATAGATCCCACCTATCTGACACTCTTAGAAACAAGTTGTCTTCCTTATAGTTCATGATTTAAAGTGTAATTTCTCTCCTCACTCTACCTCACCTATGCAGTCTGAAGAAGTATTTGATAAAGTTTTCCATTAGTAAATTCTATAAACAAAAAACTTAGATTAAACTGAGTCAAGTCTGAAACAAATACATTCTAAATTAAATGACTCTTTGTAGTTATACACACTTCCAGGTCCCCTATTAAATTATTTTGTTTGTGCCATGTAACTTTTCAGCAACACATCTAATCTCTTAAATCAGGCTGGTGATATAAGAACATGGTCTATACAAAGTAAACATAGGTCAAAGGAGAGTGAAATTATCAGTGAAATCTGAATTTAGTTTAGAAAATAAAATGAGTACAAGTCTCTTATATAACAGAACATCCCCAGTTTGTAACACTCTATGTATAAAAATAATTCTGTAATATAAAAAGTATCTTTTGAAGGAACTTTTACCTTAAAGAATTTTTCCCACCAATGATCCGCTTCTGCCGACGGTGCAGTAATCTCAAGCCACAAACAGATGAGAGGGACTCTGAAGCAGAAATAGGTCATTAATTAAGCTATCACATTGCTGATGGAGGGGTAAGATGATAAGTGACATACTCCACTGATGCTTCCTCCTCTATGTCAAAATGCCTTTTCTCTGCAAATTAAAATTTTTCTTGTAACAAAAATAGTTTTCTCATTTGATTAAATGGCAATAATTTGCAAGTAGACAAGAAACATTATGAGGTTTCCCATTCTTCACCTCTGAGGGGTTCATGGGCTGCTGACTGGTTTGACTCTGTCCAGTACTTCATCCTGGTAGGTACCTATATCTCCTGCTGCTGCTATTTTGTGTAAAGTATGGAACAAAATGTATGGAACATTAAACAAAATAAGAGAACTGCAAAGGCAGTAATGGCCTAAATTACTTACTTTCCACACAACACTGTTCTAAATCACATACAAAAATGTAACTCAGAAGAGCAAAGCACATTCCCAGGCTAGAATTCTGATGTGAATTTACATTTACTTAGCATGTCAACATAGGGAAATGGTTTGCTAAGCCAATTTAAGTGGTAAACTATAGTTAAGGCTATACAGGCAAACCTCCCAAGGTAACAGACTTCTGTCAAGAACATACAAAAAAAAAGAATTAAATTAAAAATATGTGAAAAGCTGGTATGTGAAAGGCAAATATAACAGGCATGACTGATTTTTAAAATATTTGAGAAAATAGGAGAATTTATATAGAAGTACTTTGTTTCTCTGGTTAAATATATGTGTATAAAGTACAGATATGTAGTTTTTCTATCTAAGAGGAGGACAGTGGGAATTGTGCCAAGAACAGGAAGACCTAATCAACCCTAATGGTCTCCCATAATATCCAGGTAGAAGGGAGCCCAATAGGGAATCAGCAATAGCTATTTCTTGATGGAGAAAGAGGTTCAACAGTGTGTACCAAGATGATTAATTTGCCAAATGATCTCAGACGTATGCTATCAAACTTTAACCTTCATCTCTTAGAATATGAGTCCTCTAGATGACACTGCAAATTGTAAGATATTAGAAAAAACGTACGTTTCCAATAATGCTCCAAGTTGGGTCAATGTATATGATGCCAAGAAAAGGAATGATGTAATATTTAAAACAAGCAAAATTTTAAGTTTACATCATTCTGGGGCAAAGAACCAGACTGCAAGAAAGCAAACTCTATTTAAAGTCATACACTATTATTTAAAATTTTTTTATTTCTTTTTTTTTTTTTTTTGAGACGGAGTCTCGCTCTGTCGCCCAGGCTGGAGTGCAGTGGCCGGATCTCAGCTCACTGCAAGCTCCGCCTCCCGGGTTCACGCCATTCTCCTGCCTCCGCCTCCCGAGTAGCTGGGACCACAGACGTCCGCCACCTCGCCCAGCTAGTTTTTTTGTATTTTTTAGTAGAGACGGGGTTTCACCGTGTTAGCCAGGATGGTCTCGATCTCCTGACCTCGTGATCCGCCCGTCTCGGCCTCCCAAAGTGCTGGGATTACAGGCTTGAGCCACCGCGCCTAGCTATTTAAAAATTTTAAAAGAAAAACGAAGTTCATTTATAAAAGGAGCCCATCAGATGATCAATAACTAATGGCTTCAGTTTGAATCACCTTGTAGATGTCACCAGGCTGAGTATCAACATAAAATCAACTGGTTAATATGCCAGATTCTGTAATCTAGCTAGGCTAAGATGAAATCTTTTTACTTGAAATATGGTAGCATTGCCATAACCATGGAAAGGTATCACAAAGATTATTGCTATAATTCTAGGAAGGCATTACAAACAAACATACAAATAATGAATTTTTTATGTTTTTCAACTACTTAAGGAATTTCACATAATTCAAAGAATCAATTATGTCCCATTTGTAATGGTAATTAAAATTATTAAAGGGAATTTAGTAAATTAAGTTATAATCAGAATTCGGGGGAAAGGGCTGGCCAAGTCATTCGCATACATACATAGATCTATACACACGCACACATATATACACACATTCATAAATAAAAATATATTTAATATATATATGAATAGAAAATAAAGTGCAAAGGATTGTAAGTGTTCTTTTCACAATCAGGAGCCCCTCAGACAGCAAAGAATCATATTAACGACATCCAATTCATTTGTTGCATTGTCTTTGGCAGCTATTAAAAGGTGTTAGAAAAAGAGAACGCTCAAATATAGGTGCACCTGATTTTAACAAAATCCAGAGTATCAGAACTATAAACTTTCAATCCAGATAAAGAGGTGACTGTTCTTTTCATAAAATGTACCACAAATTTCTCCAAAATAGCTCATTCTCTCAGTCATTTAAAGAATGTTTCATAAAAATTAAATAGGCCGGGCGCGGTGGCTCACGCCTGTAATCCCAGCACTTCAGGAGACCCAGGTGGGCGGATCATCTGAGGTCAGGAGTTCAAGACCAGCCTAGACAACACAGTGAAACCCCCATCTCTACTAAAAATACAAAAATTAGCCGGGCATGGTGGCAGGCGCCTGTAATCCTAGTTACTTGGGAGGCTGAGGCAGGAGAATCACTTGAACCCGGGAGGTGGAGGTTGCAGTAAGCCGAGTCGTGCCACTGCACTCAAGCCTCTGTGACAGAGCAAGACTTCATCTCAAAATAAATAAATAAATAATAATAAATGTACACAGAGCTTACAAGAACTCTATTCATTTAAACTATGAAACATTACTGTATCATATGAAAGGATTACTTATCATTTTCCTTAAATTTTTAAATTTCAGAGAGTAAAATATACAAAAGATCATTTTCTTTTTGAAATTCATTTTTAAATATCCTTGTTTAAAATATTAGTAAGACTTTAGAAATGCCTTTAATTCATTTCTATATTTTCAGTACTTTCCTTTTTATGAAGTCAATACCAATTCTGGATCTTCAAAGATAGCAACAAGCATGAGAGCTTTATTATATCTAAAAAAGGAAATACAGAAATGGCTAAGAAAGTGAAAAGGGGATGATCCCAGAGATTACAAGGCCCTGTAAATCCACTCCTACCCCTGACCCTTGTTCTACCTGTCAGCCCCACCTAGGCAAGTTTGCCAAGAACTACTGGATCTAAGGAATAGCACAAGACATGGCCTGTATATGTTCTTGTTGTACTTGATTTCTGTTATCAAAGTACTGCTTACAGTACTAGAGTGGGAATTAGTATTCTTTGACTTGTTTAGGGCTCCAGAAGGTGACTTACCTTTATTACTGTTACCTGAGGCCTTCTTGCCAAAATAATCACAAATAACTCCTGCATCTTCACTGTGGCGGCAGTTGTGTCTTCCAATATCTTGCTTGATACAGTCAGCCAAGGACCTCTCATTTCCTGTGCACTTCACATTATCCACATGAATGGGTCCTTTTCCTTCTCCAAAATAAGCCATGGTTCTTGCTCTGGCAGGACCCCTGAAGATAGAACATTCTTAATGATGTGAAGAATCAGTCAAACATATATCTGAATAAATCACAACATGTATTCAATTTTATTCCTTAATTTTTATATATTAAAATTAGCATCTGCATGTGCTAAAAACCATTTGTTTCATGACTGTTAAAAAAATTACATTAAAAAGGTAATAATTATACCTTCTCTGTTGCCATACTCCACAGCCACTTTATTATATCACTTGCCTTTAATTTAGCTTTTTCTAAGAAACCCACATTTAATGGCACATCAAAAAATCATGATAGTCTTTAGCTCTCGTTTAAGCAGGAAAAAAAATACCTCTAAATTTCGTACCCTCTTAAAGAGTATAATACTCTCTTAATATTGGTATAATATTGCGAAGAAAACTATGAGATTAAATAATAACCTACAGAGCTAAGAACTAATTTTTTGCCTCCTTTAGAAGAAAAAAGTACAATTTTTTTAGGCCAGGCATGTTGGCTCATGCCTGTAATCCCAACACTTCGGGAGGCCGAGGTGGGCAGATCACCTGAGGTCAGGAGTTCAAGACCAGCCTAGCTAACTTGGTGAAACCGTTTCTACTAAAAATACAAAAATTTAGCTGGGCGTGGTGGTGTGTGCTTGTAAGCCCAGCTGCTTGGGAGGCTGAGGCAGGAGAATCACTTGAACCCAGGAGGGTTCCTGGTAGATAATAACTTTCCAAGAGATACACAGGCTCTAAAGTAATCAATTTTTATATCCTCAAATTTCACATATACTCTTTTTTAAAAATAATCTTGCTGCTATCAAGATCAAACTTCTCTTTCAAAATTTCCCTTCTCTCACTTCACAAAAAGCATATCTTGCACTCATTCCAAATCCTACCACAGTACATTCTTCCAAAGTTTGAAAGCCTCTAAAGTAGACAAAAGAAAAATTCAAAATATATGATAGCAATGAAGCTTCCTTAATCCAAGCAACACAAACCCAACCCATTGGTCTAATTAAGAAATGAGAGCTTTGGTAAACTTTTATTTTCTATGTTTAATAACTATTTAATAATGTTATTAATTTTTTTGTTGTTTATTATCAGTTATATACTAGAAATTATAAAATCTAGAGACACATGAAACTTCCTAGCATAATTTTTCTCTGTGTCCATGTACATATGTGTGCATATATCTGTATATATGCACACACGTGTATATGGGTATGTGTGCATATATGTGTGTGTACATACCTATACACACATATTTTTAAGGCATAATAACATTGAGATTCCGTGGGAGAAGAAAATTTAAAATATAATTTCAAGGAGAATAAAAAACTGTAAAATTTCTGGTCAAAGAAGTATCTTTTGTTCATGTATTTTTTTTTAATGGATAGCAGAATCAAATTACTATATTTTTATTTTACTGGATATAATTAAGAGTGGTATAACTGTTTTATATTCAAATGTCATAAAAATATGCCAGAAATTAAGTCCTTTGCACCTATTTAGATGTAAAATAGATACCAGATATACTTAATTTTATATCTCTACTAAAGCAGTGAGAATATACAATTTAAAAAAATTTTTTAAGGATTAATACACTAACAAATATGTTCAAAAACAACTTTCTATTGGAACATATGCAAATGGATCCACATAAAGTGTAAACAGAATGGAATTTCTGTCATGACTACTTAGTCTGTCTCAATGAATTTAACTGATCTCAACACATTCTCTATCAACAATCTACAAACATGCTCATATGCTAGACTTTGTCAGACATTATGTAATGCATCATTAAATAATGCCTTTTACTTTCTGTTCACTTTAATCATATATGTATTAGTTACCATTCACATTTCCTTTTTTATTATCTCATTTCTGTCTTTCCCATTATTAAAATGCTTTCTAATACAATTTTGATTCTCAGTGTTTCCAAGGACTGGCTGGAGGACAGATCTCTGAAATTCCTATTTATGAGGCTCAAACCTTATAACAGCTTCAAAGTTTCCTGGATTCATTTCTACAAATAAGCCCCTTATTAAATATTTTTTGTGATTCAAAATAGACACGATGAAAATTATTTATATACATATGTTCTTATATGAAATCCAATTTCCCCTCAGCGGGAAATTATAAAAATATGCAAGTATATTTAGATTAATCAAATAGCTAAACAATTCTCATTTAAATACTATTTGATGGCAAATTGCAGATTATGTTATCCAGTTTGTTACGGTAACATTAAATTACTGAATTACTTATGAGACTATTTAAAACATGATTATAAAGTCTTTTGATGCTTTTCTTGATTGATAAGTATTACAGAAATATTGAAAGCTGCAACAAACTTTGTTCACTTAATCTAGATTGTGTTTCTCATCTAAAATCTTTTTTCTGCTTTAATGAGGTATAATTGATATAAAAAAAATCTTCATCAGTTTGGACATATGCATATATCTGTGATACCATTACCACAACCAAGGTGCTAAATATATCCTTCACCTCCAAAAATTTCCTTGTGTTCTTTTCTGAGGTTTGTTTGTTTTGTTCTTTATGTTCTGTTTCGGTTTTCATTTGGTTTTGTTAAGAACACAAGATCTATACCCTCACTATATTTTGAAGTATATAGTACCATATTGTTAACTATAAGTACTATACTGTACAGCAGATCTTTAGAACTTATTCATCTTGCATGACAGAAACTTTATACCCATTGAAAAATAATTTCCCATTTTCTTCTCCTCCCAACCCCTGATAACCACCATTCTATTTCTGCTTCCATAAGTTTGACTATTTTAGATATCTCATATAAGTGGAATCATGTAGTATTTGTCTTTCAGTAACTGTGTATATATGCATACCACGTTTTCTTCATCCACTCATTTAGGCTGTTTCCATATCTTGGCTATTGCAAATAATGCTGCATTGAACATAGGAGTGCAGATATTTCTTTGATGTCCTAATTTCAATTATTTTGGCCATATACTCAAAAATGGGATATCTAGATCATATGGTAGTTCTACTTTTAGCTTTTTAAGGAACTATTTTCCATACTGTTTCCATATTATTTTCCACAGTGGCTGTACCATTCTACATTCCCACCAACAGTGTATAAGGGTTCCAGTTTCTCCACATCCTTACTAACAGTTGTTACTCTTTGTTGTTTTGATCATAGCCATCCTAACATGAGGCTAAATTCACTTTTGAGTTAAATGTTAAATGGACTAAATGATTATGTTAGGCCATTCTTCCATTGCTATAAAGAAATACCTGTGACTGGGTAATTTATAAAGAAGAGAGGTTTAATTGGCTCACAGCTCTACAGGCTTTACAGGAAGCTTGGTGCTGGCATCTGCTTGGCTTCTGCTGAAGCCCAGGGAGTTTTCAATCATGGCAGAAAGTGAAGGGGAAACAGGCAAGTCACACAGCAAAAGTAGCAGCAGAAACCAGGGTGGAAGGGTGCCATACACTTTTAAACAACCAGATCTCATGTGAACTCAGGGCATGAGCTCATTTATCAGCAAGGGGATGGCCTAAGTCATTCATGAGGGATCTGCCCCCATGATCCAAACACCTCCCACCAGATCCCACCTCCAATATTATGGATTACATCTCAACATGAGATTTGGGTGGGGACAAATATCCAAACTATATCAATGATGATAAATAAAAAGCAATCAACAATTTAGAAAGAAACTCAAGTAATAACACACAATTACGTGTGTATTGATGATGCTTGATGAACACACTTAGGATATTTTTCTCTCCTTAAACTTAGCTGAGACACACAATTTGAAGATCAACTTTGGTGCCAATCCTTCCCTTTGTATTTCCAAAGGTAATACTAGGCTTCTTGGATCACCTCCACCAAAATAATAAAATTAAAATACGGCCAGGAAACCAGTCTCAAAGAGCAGTATCTTTTAATGGCTGATTTTGGGTGAGGAAATGTATTGGGAATGTAATGTAATACAAGAACAAGAATAATTTTTTTTCAAATGGAAAAAGGAGTGATAGAAACACAGTGAGCAAAATAAATTTAAAATTAATCACTGACTAAATTCACTTTCACATCTAACGTAGACTTTCCCTATTTTACTGTCCCATATTCTGAAAATTGAACATTTATATCACAAATGAAGGATTAATTTGCTGTAGGACAACTGGAATTGCAACTGGGTCCAAAACTGTGCCATAAATTGAAGTAGTATCGAGTAACCAGAAACAATCAAATCAAATCAATATGTGGCCAGTATTTTCAAATGAATGACAGAAGCTCATTTTAACCTTACTTAAGTTACTTAAGTAAGAAGTAACTCTTTAGAATAAGCATTTAAAAATTCAGATATGATCATCAGTAACCATCCCAAATAATTAGGTTTTCCTTACTTATAGCCAAGCTGATGACAGATCACAGCTGAAGTTTACCCCTAACATTTTAACTTTTATTGAAACAGAAATGTTTTTTAAAATAAACGTGTATTATTTATAGAAAATAATCATATGAACTGTTCAATATTTAAGATGCACACAGATATACAATTAAGGATATATTTTTAAATCCAAATTACTATTAGTAATCTACTCCGAGCTAGGCAATTTATATATATTATCTTAAATTTATAACCCTCTGCATTATAACATTTTCCATATTTTTGTTACTTCAAAATCATTACTTAGGGTGCTTTCACAGTCATTCATGACATATGCAGAACCAAGTAAAATTTTAAATTACCCAGCTGAGGTCTAACCAACAGGAGATGATCTGCCTTCTTTTTTATCTAATGCATGCATTTTCTCTCAAAGTCACATCACAGCCTTTCTGCACTTACAAACACTACACAGCACTTCGGTACTACAAATGGGGGCCATTTTAAACAGTGAAGTCATCAGCAAAGAAAGCACAGAAATGCAAAAAAAAAAAAAAAAAAAATTGGCACCACATAGACCGTAAATAAGGACAACTGTTTACAAGTATGAAAGCTGAAACAAGAAGGGAGAGCAGTGACCTCAGCTCTAGGAGCAATGGCTCAGCATTTGCTAATTCCATGTCCACAGTGACTTTATAACTACCAAGAAAAATGAGAACCAACAATAATTTCAATAACTCTAGAGTCCCTTAAAAGGCTACAGTGTTGAAACATTTATCACAGAGAAAAGGTTAACTGAGAGAAGCTGATACAAGCAGTATTATGACTAGTCAGAGTTATTAGATGATTTTGTTATTAGACAAAAAGCTACATTTCTTATGTGACATAATATTTCTTGTGAGAAGACAGAAAAATGTGAATAGAATCTACTTATTACTTCTTTTTAATTCTGGATCAAAACAATGTGTGGCCACTATTTTCAAATGAATGATAGAAGCTCGTTTTAAGTAAGAGGTAACTCATTAAAATAAGCATTTAAAAATTCAGATATGCTCATCAGTAACCATCCCAAATAATTAGGTTTTCCTTACTTATAGCCAAGCTGACGACAAATCACAGCTGCATCCTTATCAGTCCATCCATCATCACAGATTGTTCCCCACTGGCCATTGATAAAAACTTCCACTCGTCCTTCTTTCTTATTTTCTCCATCCATCAGTCTGACAGGAAAACCTAAGTCACGATTCAAAAGTATTAGAACAGCCCAAACCAGCAAACTGATGCTAAAGCATGAGCAACTCTACAAAATACAATTGTTCTTTTTAAATCAGCTATAAAATCAGATGGGAAATACTTGTTTTGAGAGAGAGAAGATATATCAATAAAAATTTTATTCACTTTCGCAGTGTCTCTTGCAGCCTTGAATTCAAAGTGCTCACCTTGCTCAACCTTGTATCCCCAGACTGTGGAACAGTGCCTGGCATATAGAGGATATGCAATCGCTGTTTGTTGAATGAATAAATAGCATTATAAAATCGTGAATTACTTTATTACACCTTACTTCTAAATAGTAAAAGAACATTAACTTGAGGTTGTTTTTGCTTCATGTCTGTTCATTTATCCATGAACAGAGCTAGAAGTTTATACTCCAAAGCCAAGATTTTTAGAAAGATAGAAACAGACACAACCTTGGCATTCATAGTTGGGTAACTTGATTGAAGTCTAATGCTGGAGGAGGCAAAAAAAGAAAGAAAAAGAAAAAAAAAAAAAGCAGTAAATAGGGACAATTTCCATCTCAGGCTTTCTATTGATTTTAAGGGAAAGAATTAAGTCACAAAAATTACTGACTTAAAAGTTGAGAAACTGAACTCTAGCAAATTAAGATTTATCTAAGTTAATACAAATGAAGGGATTTGTGTGACGTATCACCACATCAATAATTATGATGTTGAATTGAAACTCCTCACTGTGACTTGCATGGGTTGAATTGTGAGGTCATTAGGGTGGGCCCTAATCAGATATGCTGGTATTCCCATAAAATGGAGAAATTTGGACATGAAGAGGATGATGTAAAGAGACATGGGGAGAGGACTGCCATATACAAGCTAAGGAGAGAGGCCTGGAGCATCTCTCTCTCACACAGCCATTCCCTCACAGTTCTTTCGGAAGGAATGAACCCTACTGACATTTGATTGTAGACTCCTAGCCCCCAGAACTGTGAAACAATAAATATCTGTGTTTAAGCCACCTCTGTAGAACTTTGTTATAGCAACCCAAGCAAGCTAACACTCACACATCTGATTACCTAGTTACTAGAAGGGTCTCGAGCTTCAGGGCCAAGATTTACTGGTAAGGATTTAGGGAATACAATAAAGCATGGTAAAATTATCAGCAGAACTAAGGAGGTAGAAGTCTGCAGGTAATGGACAATATATTATTTAATTTGTGTTTAAACCAATATGTGAAGTTACTAAATCAACATTGGTTAACTAAAAGAAAATGTTGTTAGCAAGATGGACACATTCTATTTTTATTCTTCTGACCCATTTTTTACTTCTCCATCCTTCTGTGTTGCCCCAAGAGTTGCCGGCTCCCCAGTGTCTATCCCTAATCATGTTCACTTCATGGGACAGGCAGTATATAGCAGAATCACATAGCAAAATCAAACTCAACAAATGTTTATGGAGTGTATGCACTGCTCACTATTAGCTGAATAAAAACTTGGAGTTTTAGCTATGTCATAAAACACAATATTGAAACTTCATATTTCTTATTAATATATCTGAAATTTGGGAGTTCTTTCCAAGAACAGAAACTGAAAAAGTGATCCTCAGATACCAAAATCAAACAAATGAAATTCTTTTCTTAAAGTTTTCACTTTTTACATTTTTGGATATTTGGTTCAAAATTAAGAAAACATTTGCACATGAAATTAGATCTACATGTTCCATTCTGGTAGTTTTATAGGCACTTTTTCATACACTCTGAAAATACAAATGATAAACTTTTTCTAAAGTCTAACTTGCATGGCTTTGTAAAAATAATGCATA
This sequence comes from Trachypithecus francoisi, assembly GCF_009764315.1. Classification (NCBI taxonomy): domain Eukaryota; kingdom Metazoa; phylum Chordata; class Mammalia; order Primates; family Cercopithecidae; genus Trachypithecus; species Trachypithecus francoisi. Next base: position 114,983,317 of record NW_022681454.1, read on the forward strand.
CAATATTTCTGAACCTAATTTTAGCCATTCATTCTACAAAATCATTAAATTCTTAATTCTTGAAGGGAAATTGGATGACAAAAGTCATGCCATCCATACGTTGTCACTATTAAGTTTGTGTTGTTATGGAAATAATAATACATAACATGTTTTATTTCTAAAATCTTAAATAGATAAAATTTTTGGGAAACCTAAACAATCCTATAGGTATACAGTTATCTTTAAAATATATCTCAAATTGACTTTCAGTAGTTTTCTTCAATTTTTCCTGTAACATAATACATTATTTTTAGAAAATAATACTGTCTGTTAGAAAAAAGATAAATTCTAACATGCATACATACACATTAAAAGCCTAATTTTAGGCTGGGCTCAGTGGCTCACGCCTGTAATCCCAGCACTTTGGGGGCCAAGGCAAGCAGATCACCTGAGGTCAGGAGTTTGGGGCCAGCCTGGCCAACATGGCAAAACCCCATCTCTACTAAAAACACAAATATTAGCCGGGCGTGGTGGCAGGTGCCTGTAATCCCAGTTACTCGGGAGGCTGAGGCACGAGAATTGCTTGAACCCAGGGGGTGGAGGTTGCAGTGAGCTGAGATTGCGCCATTGCACTCCAGCCTGGGTGACAGAGTGAGACTCAGTCTCAATAAATAAATTAATTAATTAATGTAATTAAGCCTAATTTTATACTGTAAAATTGAGTAAGAGGCAACAACCTCACTGGGAAAGAAATCTTTGCCAGGACTTAATACTCTGAACTTTAGAATTAATGTAATATTAAAATGAGAAATCCATATTTTTACCATCCCAGAAATTTCTCCCAACTCACATAGGCAGCAACTGCATTCTTACTAGAATTACTTTTACTAACCTAGAATACTACTTTTGAGCATTCCACCCACCACAGACCCAAAAGAGTATCTACAGGGCTGTAACTAATTTTGAGAAAAGTTTCTCTTGACATACAAGGTTAAGGTCCAGAAATTAGCCTTCAAATAGCTGAAAATAGCAATAGTCCAAGAGCTCATCATTGCAATGCCAAAGAAGTAAAAAATCTCCATTGTTTCCTAAATGCTGTTATTTATATCGTTATTCCGTTATCTCCTTCTCTAAGCTTCTCTTTTAAATATATAGTAGCTTTTAATAGGTGGAAGCAATGATCTATGAATGAACAAATAGTAACATGATTCTATCCCAAAAGGATATTTGCCTCAGACATAATGTTCTTCAGACAAACGACTTTAGTTAATAGACACATTACTGAGATTAGAACCGAAGAGATTCATAATAATGATCATATGTTTTATTAATAATTATCACCCTCGGGTTTTTAAATTTTGAAAAAACACATCTAGAGTCCTAGAATTAAAAAGATTTTCAAGGGAACTGAAAAGATTTGTTATTCCAACCATATGATGTATTTAACAACACAGGCCTACAGAGAACTCAGGTCACATAGTATTTCGTCACTGGGAGCTCACAGAGCATATTCGCGTAGATCATCCCATGATTCCAACACCTGCTATCTGGGGCTGAGAGAATCCATTTCCAGCAAACAAGTTCTATCTCCTTCAACCACATGTAATCATCCACCACATAATCCTGGGAGGATCATAAATTTTTCATAAGGAGAAGGGGCAAGGGTAAAAGAAAACAAAATGAAAAGAAAGAAAAATGGAAATATAGCCTGAAAGGGATGGAATAAAAACATGTATTTCTACTTGGTATAATACTAGATTAATGCAGTGTCACCAAGCTTTCACAGTGTAGAGTACAATGAGGAATCAGCCACAGACTTTGACAAATTTAAAGTGTGTAATATGGCTAATACTCTGAGATTCAAAAAGTTTTGTTGTTTTGTAATATGAAGATTTCAGCTTCACAGTCTCCAAACAGGAGAATATAAAGGAATTGACTCAATCCAAGGTTAAAAGTAAAGACCACCTAAGGCTATTTTAACATCTATTCACATACACACACTCACTCTCTCTCACACATACACATAAATAAAGCTGTGATAGCATACTACAAAGTATTTTGAATATTTCCCTCTGTATTTTTCATTCATCTATATTCTGCCCTCCTCACCAGACATTAAGAAATTTATCAAGAATGTTTAATTGCTCTCTACTCTCAAGAGGATCTTTATCCATAATTGTTTCAATACAGTTAGAGGAGCTAGTTACCTTTTATCCAACAAGTCTAAAAAAATATAAATGAAGAGTAACAGAGATCCCTGATGGGTTTCTAAAATAATAAGTTACATTAGAAAGATGGGTGAGCTATTAACTTTAATTAATTCACTTAGAAGACCACTGAGAAACTTAAAAGAGCAATGAATGGTTGGTGACCAATGAATGACAAGGACTAGGGAAGAAATGAACCATGAGACAGGGAGAGGAGAATATTCTTATTTTAAATCGTGTCCCAAATAGCTCACTAGAATTCAAGGTAAATGAAAATCAGAATAGGTGATCAAGGAGTAAGGGGAATAGATACTGCAGCTTCTTTATTCCATTTTTCAGATACAGATGATTGTAAGCATTTTTAGTGAGAAACTTAATTTTCTAAGTAAAGAAAAACAACTTAGGGGTAGAAATTTCATAATGTTGGTGTAGAGACTCAAAATACTTTTTCTCTGCATAAAAATTACTGAAAATTAGACAGTTATGGGAAATAGACCCCCCAAAAAAGCCAAAGATGAGAAACACTTCACATTCAAGGCCAGCGGTTAGAAGTACAATGGCTACTGAATGATGGAAACTTGAGAGCTGCAGTCAGTCCTCACCCAGAGAGAGCCTGTGTCCCTCGCTGCCAGGGTAGCAGGCAATGCTAACATCTTCGCGGTGGCTGCAGTCATGCCGTCCCCACTGTCGCCTGGAACACTGAAGAAATCTGGTTTCCTTTCCTGAGCAGCTGACATCATCCAACCATATGGGCCCTGTGCTTTCTTCAAAATGGTTGGCAGATGCTTGTTTACCATATCTGCGACAATTAAATAAACACTGTGTGTAGAACAGGGAACCACAAAACATTTAACACAGGCAACCTAGTTCAGTGACATGACTTCAGAGGATAAGTATCTGTTCTTTCTCCTACCTTGGGGACTCAGTTTAGAGCTATGTTTGCTCCATCACATGTTTTAATCACCTTACAAATGTTTGATTATTTCAATGAATAACAAATAAGAAATTAATACTTTTTCCCCATTCATTCTTGTGTTTTGTCTACAAAACCAATCAGAGAGAATGCAAAGAGATTAATCTCAAATTCCTGACCACAGAAATTGTGACCAGAAAGTGAGAATACTTGTCTCGTTTTGCTTCTGATGCTCCATCTAACTCATTTGATTTCAGCAGCTTTTCTTTGGTTTTCTCTCTTTCAAAATGAAAAGGGTGGATTCGTTCACTGATTGCTCAAGCACTATACCTAATCTATGATTAAATTTAGATTTCAGCCCACCAAAATCAGAATTATAATATTCTTAGATTTTCATAAGGTATACAAATTGAACCTTAAAAATTTTTATCAATTATATTTGTGTTCCAATTGAGTTTATTTGTAACACTGCACTATAGAAACAAAACCTAAATGTATAATAAACATATACGCTGCAGAAATAGGAGAGACCTGAAAATTTTTTTTTAACTTAGAAATTAAGTAAATCTGCACCTTCTTTCATCTTCCCAATTTTATTTCCTTTTGTTCCATAAAATCCAAACCTCCAGAAGTCACTGAGCTTACAAATCTTTAAGATGTCTTTCAGTTCTAACAGTCCATAAGATCCAACTCTTACTCATAATAATAATTCCCTTACTTGATGTTTTTATTATTTCTGTACTAAGAATATGAAGAGATCTATCGGATATGAATTTTCTTCATTTTTTTCTATGCAAGTATTTATTAAATTTATTTGACAAAATGAATATTTTAATAAATTAAAACAACGAAGCTTTTAAATCATTCTATGGCTTTTCTTCCTTCTACTGCTGACTAATCAAGCCTTGGCTAGAAAAGTAATAAGCCTAAATCGCATATTGTTCACTTTTAACTTATAGACCATTTTTTTCACGAAATACATTAGATTATCATCTGTCCATAGCAACTACGTAACAGATAACAGGAAGTCATTTTACTTTGGAATTGCATTTATACAAAGAAACCCAAAGTTTACTTTTTCTCATTACAAAAGAATATTCTCTTTCAAACATTCCTCTGTAAACTAGAAACAAACGTAGCACATGCTTTGACTGCCTTCTAACACAATAATTTAGAGCTTTTTACACACATTATTGGGAACATTTTTAAAACTAATGTGAATACTCTGCAGAGATTTGTGAAACAAAATAAAATATGAAGAAAAAATCAGTGTCAAGTGTTTTCATTCATAAGGGAAAAAATGTGAAAAATAGAAATAGCAGGAATTATGAATCTCTCCAAATGTGAAAATAAATAGAAATAACATGATTTTATGAATCTCTCTAAATCTGTGAAAACAGAGTATAGTTGGCAGTCTAACAGAGATTCACTTCAATATAAAGTGATATTTATTAAGTAATTCTTATCATTTGTCAGTATATTGTATTTATTTGGCTGTTATACCATTTTACCCAAAAATTACAGTAACTTCTCTGCCCAAGAAAAGACAAAATAGAGGGAAATTATATGAATATTGTATCTTCATGACAGCATTACTTATCATAGGAAAAATTAAGCTAACCTAATATTAAGTAAATTAGAGTATGAAAATTTGATGGTTACTGTTATTAAAAATTGTGACTATAGCAATATAAGGTTAAAAATGTGGACAAAAATTACATGTCCATTACTAGAGCTGATATGAAGTTATGTACCCAAATTATAATGATAGCATAAGGATAAAAAATTAGGGAGTTTTTTATTTTCATCATTTTCCAATGATTTTACATTACTTTTATAAATTTTAAAATATATGTTTAACATGACTTTGCCTAGCTTGAATGAAGGTATGGTTTTAAAGTGTAGTGAATATCTGCAATCAGCTCTAATCAAGCTAAAATGAAATAATTTTGCCAGATTTTTAAGCATAAGACGATTATTTCAAGCATGACAGAGAAATATGGAAAACAAGAAAGAATGGGCATTCATAGCTTTCATTCAAATATTTAACTCAAAAGCATCATTTGCGGTTACTTCGACCAACTTAAGTCTTTACTATGGAATGCATTATGTGCGTGACATAAAATATATGTTCCAAAGTGTGATACTTAGCTTTTAAGAGAGTGAGGTCAAAAGCAAGTTCTAAAGGTCATCTCCTAACAAGAGGGCTGTTTTTCTCAAATAAAAGTGATAATTATCATCACATTCTGAGAAAGAGAATAATGTGATACCAAAGCATTTGACACTGGACTTCTCTGCAATTTTAGACAATGATGTCAAAACTAAAAACACCCAATAGTAATGACGTGTCAGAATAAAAATGAGCATTCAAAGTCTTACTTGAACAGACACAAGGGGACTTAGAGGTCACCCCGGCTTCAACTAATTATCCAAGAAGAGGGGTCACGGCAGGAAAGGTAAATGAAATAAACAGCAAGAGGTGGTTATTCATCATCTTAGAAAATGTCATTATTTTTCATTGTTGTACTTCCATACACAGCTAAGAGAGAACATGTATTTTTATTATTATAAAAATTACAAATAGGGATTAACATAATTAGACTTTTAACAGTATAATCTGGCATTTCACTGCCTTTACATTAATGAACCTTACTTAAATCCCAACTGTCGACAAGCCACGTATGTATTCAGCTCAGTCCAGCCATCATCACAGACAGTACCCCACTGGCCTCTGTAATACACCTCCAAGCGACCCTCATGGCTGCCTTTCCCACCTGCAAGTCTGATGGCCCCATCTGTGATAAGGAGGAGACACAGAGACTAAGCAAATCAACTTTCAGAAAAAGGCAAAACATTTGTATTTCACAAGAAATATCACCATATTCAGTCCTCGCTCTAGGCCTTTTGCTAAATTTATACTACATCTGTGCTAAATGACCCTCTGAGGTTATTGCATTGTTTCTGAAGTTTGACATAACACATTTCTGTCCTAAAAAAATACTCTTTCCAGCTGGGTGTGGTGGCACATGCCTGTAATCCCAGCTACTTGGGAGGCTGAGGCAGGAAAATCGCTTGAGCCCAGGAGGCAGAGGTTATAGTGAGCTGAAACTGCACCACTGCCCTCCAGTCTGGGCAACAAAGCAAGACTCCATCTCAGGGGGAAAAATATATATATGCATATATGCCTTTAAAAATATATGCCTATAAAAATATATATGCATATATATGCATATATATTTTTCTTTCCTTTTTATTGGTACTCCTATTCTCTATGTAGAAAAATATATCCTGATATAATACCAAAGTATCTATTTAGATTTCTCTAGATTAAGTAATATTTGGTAAATTTCCTATAACTTTAGTCTCAAGTTGGAGCAATACATGTCATTTAAATTTAAAAAGAAAATACAGTAACTTGTAAATAGCTCAGAATTTTAACTGCAAATGAAAAAAACATTGAAACAGGATGACAGAAAAAACTATTCTGGATAAAAGACAGTCTGTCATGTCAATGCATATATTATTCATTATGCATTCATGAATGATAAAAACTGGAAGATATGTCTCGCCTTTGTTCTTTTATTGATAATACAGATCTGAATTTGAATCTTATTAACTCAAATAATAATTAGTTTGCCTATAATTCTATAAAGAGCTAAGCAGATAAATAGTATAATAAATTTAACTCCAAAAAAGTAGATTTAAAAGCCATTTCCATCCAAAATAATCCAAAAACTCTCAATGAAACATATAAATAATCTTGGGTAAGGGTCATACTTTTCATGAATCTCAGGGATCTTTTAAAGTAAAGGTCTCTGAGCAACAAACCATTTATTAATATAACACTTTACTGTCTGCAAAGCATTAAGACATGTATTATCTCATCTGAGCATCACAGCAATGTTACAAGACTATCCCCATTTGAAGGAGGGGAAAATGGCAGTTCAAAAAAACGAAGTGCTCTGGCTAAAAATCTGGTGTAAATATATTTCTATGCTGTATTAATGTGTTAATCTGCTAATAAAAACACTGCATGTATAGAGGTAGGTCAAAAGAAAGATATAAATCTGGTATTTCATAGATTCTAATAAGTTAGTGATTTTCACTAAATAAATATGTAAACAAACCATTTTTTTCTTCAAGTTCTTTTTACTAAATCGTTTCTGATGAGTCAACTTCTCTTGCCTTGTCCATTTCCTTCTTCTTCTCCCTAAACATGTAACTTTAACATACATGCACACCAGTTTGTACTCACATATGCCCTTCTTAAAACACATGACACATTTTGACAGGCAGGCTGTCATTTGGAATAGCCTGAAAATTGTGCACAGCAAAGTTAACTTGGTTTCTTTCACAGTGTGCTTTAATCAACAATTGCATCAATACCAGTTCTAAATGCATTCTGAGTCAAGAAACGTTAACAGGTGAATGGACTAAAGATGGAATTATTACACCTAATATCTGGAATGTATCACTGCACACTGATTTTGACTAGTGGGTACTATATACTGCAACAAAGTCCTATTTTCTGATCTAGCTTTACAAGACTATATTGCCTTAAATTGAAAAATATAGGAGTAACTACGAATACAAAAATGGTATTTTAATATAGTTTGCATTCTTTTTGTTTGTTTTATTTGGTGCATTTATTTGAATGCTCATTTGGTAATGTTGAAATTAAGGAGAAGGGAAGCTGTGGCAGGCCCACGTGGTACTGGAGGCAAGAATTGGTATATTAATGGAGTAAAATCCTTACCTGTTAGAGGGGTACAGGACACTCCAGCATCTTCTTTATGGCCACAGTTATGCTCTCCCCAGGAGCTCTTTGGACATTGCTCAATTGAAAGCTCATTCCCAGTGCAGCGTACTTCATCCAACATAACTGGGCCAGACCCTTCCCCAAAATATGCCTGATGCCATGCTTTGGCAATGCCACTGAACAAATAGAAGAATATAAGGATTCTGGATTAGATACCAAAGATTGGTCTTTTACTTTTTTTTGTCCCTAGTAAAAGTGTTATTATTAATTCCCACTTATTAATTCACTTCATAAGTCATGTATGACTTTCTGTATTTCTTTTTTTGTACATTTGTTTGTTGTCCTTTATATTTTCAGCTATTACATGTGTTTCAAAGCTAGGTACTCCCCAATATTTAACCTCCTTTTCTTCGTTAGTAATTGAACCTCAGATTTTTAGGAGGAAAATGGCTATCCAAAATAAAGATCACATTTTGGCCTCCCCTCCTTCTTGATGACTAAGTTTGTTTGTTTGTGGTAAAATAAACATAACATAAAGTTTACCATTTAAAACATTTTTGGTTTATAGTGCATTAAGCACTTTCAGATTATTTTATAATATCTCCACCATCCATCTCCAGAACTTTTTCATCATCCCCAAATGAAACTGTGCTCCCATTTTAGACATCTAAGTTTTGTTTTTGTTTTTGTTTTGTTTGAGTCATAGTCACACTCTGTCGCCCAGGCTGGAGTGCAGCGGCATGACCATAGCTCACTGCAACCTTTAACTCCTAGGCTTAAGCAATCCTCTCACCACAGACTTTTGAGTTGCTAGGAATACAGGTGTATGCCACCACACCTGGCTAATTTTATTTTTATTTTTTATTTTGAAGTGGTGGGGTTTCAGTATGTTACCCAGGCTAGTCTTGAAATCCTGGTCTCAAGCAATCTTCCCGCTGCAGCCTCCAAAAGTGCTGGGATTCCAGGTGTGAACCACCGCACCCAGCCATAAGTTCTGACCAGTGATATTTAGGCGGAAGTACCATGTATTACTTGTAGAATTATCTTTGTGCCACTTCCTCCTCCTGACTGCAAGGATGGCTGGAGCCTAACAAGTTATCTTGGGCCACAGGGTCCCATATTAAGGATGACAGAAGTGCAAACAAGAGATATCCGGGGCCCTAATGATTGCGGAACCACCAAACTATTCTTGAGCTGGCTACCTCTAGTCTCTTTTCCTAAACATAAAATAAACTCGACTCTAAACGTGTTTAAACTGCTGTTATTTTCAGTTCTTTGTTACTCACAGCCAAACCTATTTCTTTTTTGATGTTGTTGTTGTTTTGAGACAGGGTCTCACTCTGTTGCCTCAGCTGGAGTGCAGTGGTGTGATCATGGCTTAAGGCAGCCTTGACCTCCTGGGCTCAAGTGATCCTCCCATCTCAGCCTTTTCAATATCTGGGACTACAAGTGCATACCACCGTGCCAGTGAATGTTTTATTTTTTGTAGACATGGGGTCTCACTATGTTGCCCAGCCTGGTCTTGAACTCCTGCATTCAAGCAATCTTCCCACCTCAACCTCCCAAAAGTTCTGGGATTACAAGTATGAGCCACCACGCCTGACAGCCAAGCCTATTTCTAACAAAAACATCTCTTTACTGAAGTTTATTTGTAGTAAATTTACTTCGCCCACAATTCAAAGCAATAGCATATTCTTAGAACTCCAGATTTAAGTGAAGATCACAAACCTGTCAAAGTGATTAATAATTTCAGATATTGCATTTTCAGTCCCTTTTAGGCTTTTAATTTTTAGACTGTAGCATTTATATTTTTAGTTTGTTTTACAATGATACTGCATCCATTCCCCCATTATTTTAGCTGCTCTTTTCTTATAACATTATAACTTGAGAATTTACAACAAAATACATTGAAGAAAAAAAGTGTGCTAAATGGCTGTAACACCCCAGTAATGGTAAAGTGTTAGATAGCAATTTTGTGGCTAAAAAGGAGCCTGATTGACTATTTCTGCTAGATAACAAGGAAGTTGCTTTTAAAAGAACATGTCTAAGAAAACAAAAATATCTAAAAGTTAACACCTGTTTTAATATCATTAGAGGGCTGGACGCAGTGGCTCATGCCTGTAATCCCAGCACTTTGGGAAGCCAAGGTGGGTGGACTACTTGAGCTCAGGAGTTTGAGACCAACCTGAGCAACAGGGCAAAACCCCATCTGTGCAAAACATACAACAATTAGCCAGGTGTGGTGGCACACACCTGTGGTCCCAGCCACTAGGGAGGCCAAGGTGGGAGGATCGCTGGAACCCAGGAAGTCAAGGATGCAGTGACCCGTGATTATGCCACTGCACTCCAGCCTGAGTGACAGAGAGAGATTCTGTCTCAAAATAATAATAATAACAACATTATCATTAGAGCAAACGCTTAGGAAATGCTCCATCATCACCTGACCCACCTTTGGTTTAAAATTCAGAGTATGCCAAGAGGAAGGATAAAAGAATATTATAGGAGGTACAGAGGAAGCTGAGGAAAAGAAGATTGCTTAAGCAAAATATTTTCATGGAGTTAACATTTTAAAATTTAGAATCCTGGCACTTGGATCACTATCTGATATTTGTAACACAGTGGACTCTGAGCAATCTGCCCCAACAAAAATTAAAGACTAATATCTAGAACTAATAGGACAAATGTGAGGAAAACATTTGGAATTCCAACACAAATGCTGATTGGAGTCCTAACACAAAGGAATCCTAACACAAATGATATTGTCAAAATGACAATTTTGTGAGTGAATTTGTTTGTTTTGCTAAGGGAAATGTAATGACAGAACAGAAAGTCATGCCTACTCTGGAAAGAGGCAATAAATGCTCAATTAATAGGATCGTTCTAAATAAAGTTTTCAGTTGTTTCGAAGTATGTCTATATGCCTACAGAAGAGTGCACTAATCATGTATAAATATTTGTATATTACTGACTTATTTTTTCCAAGCTTAATCTTTGAAGTGGCGAAGTATATGTGGACACAGACTCTGAGCTTCCAATCTGGGCTCTACCTTCAACAAGCTGGGCTACCTTGGGGAAGTTACTAAAACCTTCCTGGCTTAGGATGTAATAGCTGAATACAGGGATGATAATGGCTAACTTGCAGGGCTGTAGGAATTACACTGATGCAAAGTAGGAGCTCAATAAATGCTGGTTCCCTTCTCTCTTCTGACACTGTTAAGGAATCCCCACGTACCCCCGACAGTTGATAAATAACATATTTTTTACTGCTAAACAATTTATCTAAAGACCATTTGGTATTTAAACAAACACCATAGTTGTTGCTTTCCTTCATCCCCAAAAAGTAAAGTTGGGGGAATGGTAAGGAAGGGAGAATCAATCAATATCTTAACATTTTCTGGTTTTAATGTTGTTTCATTTATTTATTTATTTTAAAGTAAATTTCAAATAAATATTTATGGAAGAATTTATGGCCTATAAGAGACTGAACAAATGCATGTCTGTGTTATTTTTTATTACAGAGTATAAGGTTATGGCCCAGAAGACTATTAAGTAAGCTCTGACTTGCATCACTAAACTTCAGATTTTCCTGTGATAGAGATATATCTAATCAGAGGCAAACATTTTCAAATATTTTAATGCACATAAAGTATTATATTTTAAAAAGTTATTGTGCCAAAATAAAACATTTTGTGCAATTAAAGCACTGATGTTCCTAGAAAAATACGTTTTAAAACAAAATGATCTTGCAATAGTAGTGTACAAGGCTGTGAAAAAAGTTCAACTGTTTTAAAGATTACTTATAGTAGAAAAAATATCCTCTACCAGAAAAAAAAAAAGTTCATAAAATACTTACAGTAGGCTGGGCACCATGGCTCACAGCTGTAATCCCAGCACTTTGGGAGGCCGAGGTGGCTGGATCACCTGAGGTCAGGAGTTTGAGACCAGCCTGGTCAATGTAGTGAAACCCTGTCTCTACTAAAAGTACAAAAATTAGCTAGGCATGGTGTCATCTGTAATTCCTGCTACTTGGGAGGCTGTGGCAGGAAAATCACTCGAACCTTGGAGGTGGAGGTTGCAGTGAGCCAAGATTGCACCACTGCACTCCAGCCTGCCTGGGTGACACAGTGCGACTTCATCTTAAAAAAAAAAAAAAAGATTACAATACATTAAACAAGGGAGCAGTTTAACACTCACAGAAAATGAAATTCAAAAGTCATGTAAAAGCTATAATTCCCAGAATTTGGGGATGGAGGGTAACTGAAATGTATTGTTTATAATATGTTTATGAATATGGTAATATTGGTTGAAAAAAGAAAACTGCTTGGAGTTGTGTGCCTGCCTGAGACCTGTGGCTCCTTTTTACAGGCAAGATACAGGATAGGAGGGAAGAAGCCCTATGCCCTAGAGGAGAGGTCAGCAAAATATGACCTGTGCACCAAATCCAGCACGCTATCTGTTTTTATATTGCTTGTCAGCTGAGTGGTTTTTAAATTTTATAAATGCCAGGGAAAAAAATCAAAATAAGAACATAATTTGTGATGTGAAAAATCAAGTGAGATCCAAATTTTACTGTCCAGAAACCAAGTTTTATTGGAACGATGCCACACGCATTCCTAAGTTATTGTCTATGGCTGCTTTCATGCTACAATGGCCCAGCTGGATAGTTGCAAAGTCTATGTACTCTCTGGCCCTTTACGGAAAAAGTTTGCAGACCTCTGCTCTAGAGCAAAGAGATTAATGAAAGCAAATATGGAAACTGACTTAGAGATCACTAAGAGTTGAAGGACAAAACAGGAGACAGGATGACTGATGGAGAAGCCAGATAGGAAAGCTCTAGAGAAAGGCAGATTAACAGGCTTCTTGGATCTTTGCCCTAAGATAAATGCCACCAAAAAAAAAAAAAAAAAAATCGATTGAAGAAAATTTCAATGAGTATAATTCATTGAGCCATGATTAGGTGCTATAAGGAAACCTGGGACCAATATGGAAGAATATAAAATTAATCCCAAACTCAATAAAAAGATGAAATTCAGATGGCTTAAATATAGGGGGAAAAAAGAAAAGAAAGAAAGGAGGGAGGGAGAAAGAAGGAAGAGGAAGAAAGAGAAAGAGAGGAGGAGGGAGGGAAAGAAGAAAGAAAATAAAGAAAACTAAAAAGTTACTAGACTAAACTATAGGAACATAGTTCTTAGTTCTTATAATCTTGGATGTAAGAGAGAATTCCTAGGAAACCCAGAAGTCAGAAAACAAAAACTAAAAAAGTTAAATTCAACCACATACAAATTGAAAACTACCATACAGTAGAACACACCATAATCAGAGTCAAAATGCAAACCAATAGGCTGGAAGAAACATTTGCAATTTGCAAAAAAAACCTCCTAGAAATGAATAATAGTAATAAATTATTTTATATATATACATACACATGCACACACGTTACAGTTTATTTAAATAAATATGTTTGTGTATATATCTAGATATCTAGATAGACAGATAGATAGTTTTTTTAAAGACAGGGTCTGGTTCTGTCACTCAGGCTGGATTCCAGTGGCACAATCTTGGGTCACTGCAAACTCTGCCTCCCAGGCTCAAGTCATCCTCCCACCTCAGCCTCCCAAGTAGCTGAGACTACAGGCACATGCCACCATGCCTGGCTAATTTTTATATTTTTTGTAGAGACAGGGTTTCTCCATGTTGCCCAGTCTGGTCTCAAACTCCTGAACTCAAGCAATCTTCCCACCTCAGTCTATCAAAGTGCAAGGATATTATTATATTTTAATGAAAGACAAAGCAACCAACTTAAAAAAAAAATAGACAATAGAGAGGATCCAACTATTCACAGAAGAAGAAATATCCATGGCCAATGACCATAGGATAAGATGCTCAAGATCACTAGTAGTGAAATTAAACAACAGTGCATGTTTACCTATCACATTTTTGGAGATTTAAAATATTAATATCACTTTCATATAATTTTTAGGCAAAAAGACAACCAACTGAAGTCTTTTTAATTCTCTAGAAAAAGTAACAAACAAACCCTAAAGTCATGCTTTGGCTGAGAATACTCTGATAGGCTGAGAAAGGGGAGCTGAAGTATATTGTGTTTCAAATACATCAATTATTATATGACACACATTCAAGGAAAATGCAAAAGACCTGGCTAATTGCCTTTGAACTAGGCTCATTCCTTAAAGGAGATTATAAGATAGGAGAGTAGAAGCCCCAAACATTGACTCTGGGGATGCTATGTATTTTTAAATCTTCTCTGAAAACACTGCTCGGTGCAAAGGACATGGTTTCATTCTTTTGTTTTGTTTTTGTTTTTGTTTTTTGAAGACGGAGTCTCTGTCACCCAGGTTGGAGTGCAGTGGCATGATCTCAGCTCACTACAACCTCCGCCTTTCGGGTTCAAGCGATTCTCCTGCCTCAACCTCCCCAGTAGCTGGGATTACAGGGACACACTACCGTGCTCAGCTAATTTTTGTATTTTTAGTAAAGACGGAGTTTCACTATGTTGGTCAGGCTGATCTCGAACTCCTGACATTGTGATCCACCCGCCTCAGCCTCCCAAAATGCTGGGATTACAGGCGTGAGCCACCACGGCCAGCGCAGTTTCATTCTTTTGTATGGCTACATGGTATTCTATGGCATACATGTGCCCATATCTCTTTATTCAATCCACCATTGATGAGCAGCAATATGGACGAAGCTGGAGGCCATAATCCTAAGTGAATTAACACAGGAACAGAAAACCAAGTACCACATGTGAGAACATGTGGGAGCCAAATATTGAACACACATGGACATAAACATGAGAGCAACAGACACTGCAGACTATTGGGAGATGAGAGGTGTGGGTTGAAAAACTACCCGTGGGTACTATGCTCATTATATGAGTCCAGTATACCCATGAAAAGCTGAAAATTAAAAAACAAAAACAAAAACAAAAAAAAACACTACTTGCGTGTTTTATTTTCTTCTTACCCATTTCTGTATTTTTATTATTTTAATGATACAAAAATGTTTCAAATAAACTAATCAGAATAACCAGCAGAATAAACTTGAGAACAACAACAAAAAACATTAACCAGGAAACTATAATGTAACACAAAATCAGGTTTTCCAGCTAACTTTTTAGTTTATTTAAGAAAATAATATTTCCATATTCACACATTTCTGCAGCCAGTCACTAGTATTTCCTGGGACTCAGAACAGTGCTGGCTTTCAGAAGAATACCAAAATAATTGATGACTCTGCTTTTAAAGAGTCATGAATTACAGTACTGAGGAAATCAACATAGAACTCGTGAACTGCTCAACTAAATGTGAATCTGATAAAGCTGTGTGTTCTCTGTCCTTTATGGAAATTATTTCCACGCCAGCCCCAGCAGTTCATCTGTAATAAAATCTCTAGTGTTGCCTACTTTTTTACCCTCTGACAATCTGTAAATAAATTTTTGGGCAGAGGTGCTCTGATCTAATACCCTGAGTTATTTTGGTGTAAAGATATTTGATCTACATAATAGCAATCCCCAGTAAACACTTACTGAACCGGTTCTATTTCCAATCCCTATTCAAAATATTCTTGAATCTATTTAGCTCATCAAATTGTATTAATACAAAACTTTTGCTTTTGTTTCCCCCATACACAGAAAAAGGCCAAATAAATGGCACCATCTGACTAACTCAATCTCCAAGCTTAGCTACTGCTTTGAGGTAGACCTAGAATACAGTTAGGCCATTCTATTGCACAACATAATTATTTATTAGGTTATAAAACATTGGCTCTTTAACTGGAAGTATCAGTTTGTGCCACATCCAGAGTTTGTAATCCATGGATGAAAAAACTCCTTTATAATATCCTAGATTTCTCTCTAGAAAAAAAACCCCGCCATCTCCAATAATGATAGTTGTGTATATCAAATGCTTCCTGTATGCCTGCACTGGTCTAACAGTGCTTTTAGACATATTAACTCATTTCATCCTCCCTACAACCCAATGATGCTATTATACCAAATTTACTGATAAGGAAACTGAGGCTCAAGAGTTAAACAACTTGTCCAACATTACACTACTACTAGATGTTAAAGTTTGTCTGACTACAGAGCAGACCGAAACACTGGGCATTCTTGCAGCCTCCTGGAACGCTGTCAATTGATGACTGACGGCACCTCAAATACAATCTATCTAAAACACATTCAGTATCATTTTCTTCTTAAACGTAACCTTCTCTCTTGACTTCCCTATTTCTTTCAGTCCTATATTTGTATTTATTCTTATTAACACCTGACCATTTTACAAATAATGTAACATAAACGAAAAAATCCTAAACTGGGAGCCATAAACCTCAAGACTCTGCCTCCCACTAACAGACTTCAGGAATACTGTGTCATCTCAGTGGGCCTAACTTTCTCAACTGTTAAACAAGTTATCTTTCCTGCTAAATAATTCCAAGCACCAGGCTATCTTTGTTGTAAAGCTATACCAGGGGTATCCAATCTTTGGCTTCCCTGGGCCACACATGAAATAGACTAACACTAACAATAACTGATGATCTAAAATAAATAAATAAATAAATAAAGTTTTAAAAAAGCTTATGAATTTGTGTTGAGCCACGTTCAAAGCCATCCTGGGCTGCATATGGCCTGTGGGCTGTGGGTTGGACAAGCTTGGTTTATACAATGTTTTTTTAAAATTTAATGAACAGTAAAATAAAAAAGCAAAGAAAAAAAAAATTTTTTTGAAACCAGGTCCCACTCTGTCACCCACGCTGGAGTGCAGTGGTGCAACTGCAACTCACTGTAGCTTCAACCTCCTGGACTCACGATTCTCCCACCTCAGCCTCCGAGTAGCTGGGACCACCAGTGTGTGCCACCACAACTGGCTATTTTTTTTTTCTTGTAGAGATGGGGGTCTCACTATGTTGCCAAGGCTGGTCTGGAACTACTGGGCTCAAGCAGTCCTCCCACTTCGGCCCCACAAAGTGTTGGGATTATAGGCGTGAGCCACTATGCCTGGCAAAAAACAATTTTTAGAGAGTAATTTATACGGGAAGAATTTGTATTCTACTACTCAATAATATGGTTCTATATAATTTTAGAGCAAAAATGTAAAAAGGAAAGCACCCTAAAAGGAAAGAAAGTATCCATAATTTTTAAATTCCCATGTAAATTATGGCACATCCACAAAATAAAATGTGATCTCACAGTACAAAGCTATGCTTTTAAGAGTTTTGAAAGACATGGAAAATGCTTTAATGTTAAGCACATAAAAAGGAACTTTAATGAAAATGTCTCCAACTAAACTTCACTGGGTACACATGCGTTCTCAAGTTATCTAACTTTCTAACATCTGGCTGCCTCCTTTCTTGCTGCTCATCTTTCTCCAAGTTCTGGGTTAATCAAATTTAAGTATCTTAAGTATAATAATTCCTTTTGTATTTAGGAAGCTCGCCAGCTACCAAAATATACAGACACCATTAAAAGATGAAGGTCAACAATGACAGCATCTCATAAAGAAACTGTAACTACTACTCCAGAAAAGCATGATGTAGTTTCCCTGTGGGAATTCAACAAAGCAGATAAGACTGAGATGAAATTTGCTTAAAAATGAATCATAAATTGAGACAAGCAACAATTATGTGTCTGCTATCAACCCTGTGCCAGTAAAAAACGATCCTCATCTGAAAGTACTTAGCCTTTAAATGAGCAAAACAAATTATAGAGAAGGAAGAGTTGTAGAGTACTGCTTTAATGCAAACTTATGAGAGAACTATAAAATCAAGTGCAAGAAAGGTAAACAAAGAATGTCAGCTAGAGCATCAGAGTACTTATAATAAAAACAAATCTCTATAAAGCTGGATTGTTATTTCTTACAAGTGCTTGCGGAGGATTTTTGCTTGTATATTTTAATGACTTTTCCAAAGAATCCACTCATATGAAAAGCAGTAATGAGCTAGTGTTTGAGAAAAGCGTTAATACTTTACTTAACCCATGAGTGTGTTCAACATTAATACGGCCTTCCTTGCGATTCTTTCTATCTCCACATTCTTTCTATGTAACTGACTATCCTTGTCAATATGGCCTTTGTTTAAAAACTGTTTTTATTAAAGTGAAAAAAATATTTGTCTCTCAAGAAAGAATTCTACATTACAACATGAATTTCTATTTTTATATTTTAGAGAGTCTTGCTGTCTCATCCAGGCTGGAGTATAGTGATGTGATCATGGCTCACAGTAACCTGAACCTCCTGGGCTCAAGTAATTCTCCCACCTCAGCCTTCCTAGTGGTCGGGACTACAGTTGTGCTCCACCACACCTGGCTAATTTTTTCTCTTTTTTTTTTTTGAAACGGAGTCTTGCTCTGTTGCCCAGGCTGGAGTACAGTGGTGTGATCTCAGCTCAATGCAACCTCTGCCTCTCGGGTTCAAGCAATTCTCCTGCCTCAGCCTTCTGAGTAGCTAGGATTATAGGTGTCCACCACCACGCCCAGCTAATTTTTATATTTTTAGTAGAGACGGGGTTTCACCATGTTGAACAGGCTGGTCTCAAACTCCTGACCTCGTGATCCACCCGCCTCGGTCTCCCAAAGTGCTGGGATTACAGGCGTGAGCCACTGTGCCCATCCTACACACAGGATCTGTCTATACTGCCCAGGCTAGTCTTCAACCTATCCTACCACCTTGGTCTCCTAAAGCATGAGCCACTGCACCTGACCATAACATGAATTTCTGGAATCATTTCAATAACTGTAATGTAACTAATATTCAGTGTGTCACTTAAATGTTCTATGCATTTTTCTAAGCAACAAAAACTTGCCTTTACCTACAGAAATATATTAATAATCAAAAATGCCTTATATCTTAAACTTAGAATAATCCATATTGTAATTGATAATATTAAACATGCTGTTACTATACCTTTAAAGTTCTTAATATTTTTGGCAAAGACATAGGTTTCTTAATAACTCACATGAAAATCAATTAGCACATCACTGAACACATAACTGATAACCCAGTGAATACACATATATATACACATTAGAGGGTTTTAAAAATATAGAAGTTCATAGATACAGCTAACTAAACAGAAGAGCAATAGTGTTTGATGTTCTGTCACTACCAAATGCTGGTTACTGTGAATGTTTAACAACATCTTTAAAATATAACAGTACCTAATTAGAGTGCCCTTGATAGCCAATGTATATGGTACTTACTATGTGTGCTAACTGCTTGTAGACACAAAACCCTATAAATTAAGAAATACATTATAGATGAGAAAACTGCAACTAAGAGATATTCGGTAGCTTTTCTCAACTCCAAAAGTGGGATTTAAATGCAGGTTTTTCAGAGTCCAGAACACATGCCCATAAATCATATGCTATGCTGACTCCAACAGCAGGCACCAGGAAACTTTGAGAAAATTGCTCTTGAAATTGATACCCAGTCAAAACACTTTAAAAAAATCTTGTCTCAAAAATGTACTTGTTAGTTTTTTCAAAAGAAACCAAGAGGCCGTATTCCTGACCAACCCAAAGTAAATGATCATACCATAGTAAACAATGCCGGTAATCATAGCAAAACCTGTTGACACAGGATTTGCCGTGTTTGCTCCTGTCCCACATGTGAACTACAAATTAGCATTTAGGTCCCATAGTCAGTTACAGGGGGAAATCTAACTTTACAGTGAAGGATCAGGCTGATGTCACTGAAACCAGTGCTCAATTTCAGCCTCATTTGTGAGGAAAACTAGAGCTTCTCGAGACTCCTGGTGAAAGGCAAGATGAGAATACATCACCTGTGATGATTTCCAGACAAAATGTTTGCTTTGATCTAATCAAGCTTTAAACCTAAACTCTAATTTTATGAATTACAAGAACCAGAGGAGTAAACCAAATGACACCAGAAGGAAAAAAATGAGAAATTCAGAAGACGGCATCTTCTCCAAAACAACTGGCCTAGGCTCTTCAACAAGTCAGCATTATGGAAAAACCAAACCAAATCAAACCAAACCCAAAAAAACCAGCAACAACAAAAAACCCAGGCCTTTATAGAGTAAAAGAGACTTAAGGAACATAATACCCAGATTGGTCCTGGACTAAATTCTGCTTCAGATAAACCATCTGTCAAGGACACGGTAGGGGCAACTCTGAAAATTTGAATAAGATGAAGTATTAGACAATATTAAAAATGATTACCAATGATTAGTTGTGATAATGATAATTTGGCTACATAGAACAATGTTCTTATTTGTAAGAGATGCGTACTGAAGTGTTTATAGACAAAGTGTTAAAATGTCTATATTTTACTTTAAAATACTTCAGTATAACACAGAGTTTTGAAAAAGAGAGCCAACTATAAAAAAAAATTGCAAAAAAATTGAGCCATAAAAACTGTTCAAGTTTCAACAAGCTCCAGCCAAGGATTATGGTTAACTGAACACAATGGACAGGGAAGAACAGGCCTCCCATCATTGGCCCCTCAGTGCTAAATGAAATATTTTTAAATTCTGAAGTAAATGATTAACTAAATGAAATATTTTTAAAATTGAAGAAAATGATTAACTTTTAAAAGATCCTGCAATATAATTTTAGAGAAACTTTCAGGCTTGTTATACCAATGTTCAGAATCACTAAACAGAGGGATTAGAAGGTCTAAAATTATAATATTCCAGAATAATCCCAACTGAGGCAACCTGGAATGTCGATTTTCAGACTGCTATTTTCATGACATCAGATTCCTTTCCAACCCTACAAGAGAATTATTTCCTCTGTACACTAATAAACATCCTTCGTTCTAAGCACATACCTAACAAGGAAGTGCAGTTCAAAAGTTTAGACAATATTTCAGGACTAGAAGTAAAATTTGAGTTACAAGCTAACAACTAGTGTTTCATCGTATGGAATTTGATTACATCACTATAGTTTACAGTGCTGGTTACTACCTGGGAGTAACATAAAGACTACTAATGAGAAATAGTAAAAGCTTAGATTCTTAGTGAATAAAATCAGCCTAATTCAGATACAAGCAGGTTAAACCTACAGACTACATGTCACTGCTCTTCTGGAAGCCTACAGCCCTACTACAAAGATGAAAAGGTAACTTTTTCTATTTGTTCAAGGAAATGTGCAATTTAAACAAACAGCGCCTGCCTTTGGGTATGGAAATAATAGATTCAAAAGTTTAAGCAAAACAAAAGTAGTAAAAACAAACCTGAGGCCTAGCTGCCTGCAGATCACTTCTGCATCGGCATCATCCCATTGGTCATCACAGACGGTTCCCCACTGGCCAGCATGGTAGAGCTCCACCCGGCCTTCATGCACACTGTTGCCTCCAACAAGGCGAATGATGGGGAACGCTGGGCCTGTGCAATGTGAAATTAAAAATCAGCAAAACCTATGCATTTGCATTGATTGATAAGATTAGGTATATATTCTACATTTTTTTCCATTCTCAGTAATTAAATAATATTTACTAAGCCACACCAGTGATATGGATATATATATATATGTAATCTTGACCAATTAGAATATGCCAAATTGAATTATATGAATACAAATAATTATCAGGAGGAAACGTGTTTAAATTTACTTTTCCCCAACAACCTCAGAAACCAGAAAAGGCACACTCAAAAGCTGCACATTACTGGAAACGTGTTTGATTTTTATGGTATTATGGTGGTGGCACTGATTTTTTTTATTTACAGTAACTTGAGCATTACCAATATGTCATTATTGAGAATGACACTTATGTCTACAAAATACTTCTTTTCGGTATAGAATTATTTATGTATTTGTAGAAATCGGGTCAAAGTTAATATCTAATTTGTTATAACAAGTTACTGGACATCATGGCCAGTACCTCAACAGAACAATATTGAAACTTCATTTGGGCATGAATCAACTCATATCTGTTTTCGCTGATAAGGACCATCAAATGTGACCACATTCTCATAATCTACAATGCCCTGATCTAGCCCTTGTCAGACTGTGAACTTCTCTGTCTCTTCTCTGCCCTGGCTATGACAGCACACTAAGGGACTTCCTATTACATTCCCTAATTGTGTCTTCCTGAGAGTATTTACTTTTATCTAAAATTGTCACTGATTTACTCTTTACATGTCAATTGCCTCTCTCCTCTTGGCTAGAATGAGGACAGAAATACTGCGCTCCTTTTCACCTATGTATTTCAGGCACCTAGTATATAGAGGCATATAATAATTATTTATTGACTGCCTCAACTGACAAGCAATCTTAAATAAACCTAGAAAAGATACCCCAAACACGGAAAAATAATTGGCAACATCCATTCATTAATTTCTGATTAACAAACAGGTATCAGACATATGCCTTGTATAAGGTGTTGTGATCAGTGCTGCAGGGCATTAGAAGGGACACTAGACAGACCCTGCCCTCAAGAAATTTACTGCCTAAGGGCGTAGATGAACCGAGTACAGACAAGAGATTATCAAAAAACCCTACAGTGGTTCAGAAGCAAAGGACCTTACTTATGGTTGGGGGTACTCAGGGAATCACTTGTGAAAAAGCTGTTTTTTAAGAGGGCCAAGATAGATGAGATTTGGAAGTCAGAGATGAGGGAAGCGTGTTCAGGCCACGTGAACATTATGAACAAAAGAAAGAAGCACAAAGCTGAATGTGTCTGGCAAAGAGTAAGGCAATCTAATTTTACTAGAATAAAGGATGTAATATGATAAAAATAAACAGGCTGGTTCCCTATGATGAAGTCTAGTTGTACTTTTTGCCAAACACTAATCATTTATCTGTATGAAATATGTTTTTAATTTTCCACAGTGTAGCAGTCAGTAAATGGCATTTGGATATTCACACTTAAATTCAAATATCATATTTGAGTTTTGTACATGTGCTGCCAAAGCAAGCACTCATATTTGAGTTCTGTAGCAGAAATTTAGATTAGTGACTATCTGCATATACTGTTTACTTGTATAAGTTAACTAGCACTTACAATTTGTTAATGGATAAAGACAGGTTTAATATATATGGCTGAATGATGGTAATATAATTCTCACAAATTATGATGTTTATTTTTCCTTTAAAAAGCTTGCAAAATACAGAAAAAAATATAGAAAAACATGTATACATTTCTTAATATATTTTCCCCACCTGGTATGCTTGGAGAAAACAGAAAAACAAAACTTTTTAAGAGAAAATTTAAAGCCATCTAGAACCTAGACTTTAAAAGGCACACCACCTTTCATTTCTCTATGTTGTGTTTTATTTTAAAATATGGTTTCTTTTTCTTTTTGTATAACTAACTGTTAAAACATAAAAAATACAGAAAAGCACAAGGACAAGATTTAGTTAACAGCCCTATCCTTCCAACAAACGCAAAAATCATTTGACAGAAAATACAGTAAACCAATGGACTCATGTTTAGCTTATAGATAATTAAACTCCCCACATGTTTTCATTTAGATTGCTGCTATTTTCTGTATCCAACTTGTAAGCAATCTTCTACTTCGTAAATGTTGGAAGAGCTACAAGTACAGAATGACAAGATACTAAGTGTAACTCCCAAATTTAAGGGATGTGTACCAAATATCTATCACTATCCCTTAAGGTGAACTCTTATGTTTGCTGACTTCAGCTATACAACTCCACATTCTCATTTAATCTGCCATGAGAGAATCTTTTTAAATTCTCACTTCTAATTTGTCATAACTTTCTATATTTTATATATGTTTATAGATGACCATACAATTATCTTTGCAAATAGAATGTAAACAGATGGATAGATTATGGAAGGTGGAAGAAGTAAAAAATGCAGATACATATCCTGAAAAAAATTATTATTGTTTTAAAAATTTTTTACTTTACTACTTGAAAAATATTTTATCAATTAGGTTGAGCATAGAGTAAAACCAATAATCTACAAAGCAATAAATTATTGGGCCCAATTCACATCATCCTTGAAGTAGCATTGGATTTAGCAAAAGTAGCATTACCTAAAGGTAGAGAACCAAAAGAAGAAAAGGCAAAACTTACAAGACATCAAGGTTTAACATACGCATCTCCCAACCACAAAAAGGATTACAGTTCTCAGAGCATACATCTGGACTATATCCCTCCATTGGCTCTTCCAGTCAATCCAGAGGAATTACTCCAAACTGGGTCTCTCTGTTTTGTGGTAGGAGCTTCCTTATTCCTCCCCCTGATACTTGTACTCAAACAAAAACCACTGCCCTGGGCTGACTGCTACCATTCCAAGTCCTGGGATATCTGGTCATGCTGCTATCACCAAGGAAAATGCAAAAAGGGATACTGTGAGAGCATGGTAGCTTCAGGTTGTGATCATTCATCAAAATATACCATGGTACCCAGAAAACTTTTTCACCATCTTAAAGGCAGTTGTTCCTTCCTTTACTTCCATGAACATAGACATATCTGTATACGGAACCCATACTGACAATTACCACATACCTACTCTATGGAGCTTGGAAGAAGCCCTCATTCAAGCCAACAACTCATTTTTAGGGAAGGTGCTCTCTACAGCCCCAAGAACACTAAAGGCATGATTATATTGCATTACACAAAGTGAAAATATTTTGTTGTATTTGCTGCATTCTATATTTGCTTTCATGATTATCTTCCATCTTGATTCCATCATAATTTTCCACAACTAAAATATGTGTTTCATATACAATGTAGTATTATACAGTATATGTATTACATATAGAGTATATAATATTTATTTAAGCAAATTATATAAAATAAAAAATGTTAAAAATGAGATGCTATTGGAAAATCAAATGGAATTCAGATTAACTGTACTCATATTGAAGACTAATTAGATGGTAAAATATTTTGACTCAGACTTACTTCTGTAATTAAACTCTTTAAGGAAATGATTTAACTAAGACACTTTCATCATGTGGAATCATGTTTAAAACATAATGAAAGTAGAACAACAGAACTTTTTTCTTTTTCTTACCATGGGAAAAGCTACACGTGACGGCAGCTGCCATCTTCTGAGGACACACCCCACCCTGCCAGATGTCTTTTTCACAAAGCAGTATATTTTCTTCATCTCCTCGGCAACGGACATTGCTCCAATAAATGGGAATAAGGCCCAGTCCAGAAAACGGGGTTTGTTTTGCTATTCCTTTTCCTCTGGAAGTACAATGAGCAATACTAAGTTTATCAAATGTAGGCAAAATTTTTTATCAAAACATTTCGATTTGAAAAAAAATGGAAGACATCAACAAAGATGAATATGGAAGAAAAAAAGAAAGAAAGAAGAAAAACACAAAATATTACATAAATTTCAAGGAAATCAAAACATCAGATCACAACGTGGGTTGCCTACCTATGGAATTCTTTTCATCAATCTTGAATAACTACTTTACGTGCCTTTACCATCAACGACTGATTTAGAAGAAAATGGCCAAGTACTGCAGATATAAAAGTAAGGCTTTGTGCAAGAGGTGTGTCACAAGCTTCAGTGAGGCTTGGACTCCAGTCTGGACTCAGCTAAAAGTCATGCCAAGCTGCAAGTAACTCGAAGGCTTTGTCTTCTAATGTGCCAAAAGAAAAATCTGGATGCTTGAAGATTCTTTCTCACTCTAACATTCTAGGCTAGCATTTTCAAAATTATTATTACTACATTTAAGCACAATAATATCACGGGAAGCAATCCTTTTATAATTTTTAAAACCTTACACTGTATATAGTATTTGCTAGCAAGACTTTGAAACCAATTAATAAAATAGCAACATGCATCTCTTTCCTAATACCAGGAGAGTATTTTAAAGAGAAAAAATGAAAATAATAGCATACAGATGGGCTTTGCTTTTAGCTCATCTAATCCACATACTTTTTTAAGTAACCTTTGCTGTGTACAAACTGGCATTAAATTTTAAAAAGACGAAATGCTTATCTGATTAACATGGTAATCTCTACAATTGTCTCCATGCTGCAGCATTCCATCAACCATTTTGGGGTATATCTAAAATGTAAATGTGTCTTCACAGCAATAAAGCTCGGTTTCTCTGATTTTATTGTGCAATTTCTTTTTTTTAATGGACTACTGAGAGATGATACTATATAAGTAGCTGGATCAGCTTATCTGAAGTTTGTTTGCCGAATAAAAGTTCATATACTTTCATCAATCAAAAGACTAATAAACCACACAGTAGTTCACACCTCCACTATAGCATTCTTGTTTCTTTGTATCTCACAGAAAATTTTATTTCTTTCTGATTTTCTGGGGTAATAAAAGCACAAATAGGTATGTATATAAAGGAAGACATTGACATCAGCCTACAAATTTATTACATCTCTTGCCCCTCAAAGGAAAAAGCATGAAATCAACATTCTTTGTGACCTGCCCACCTGCCAATGTCTGTTTGCCAGACTAAGTATTCATGATAAAAAACAGTAATTAACATTTCCAAGCACCATAATACTTTATAGGCTCTGGCCTTACTCCTTCTTTCATCCTGATTTATATCAACTCATCAAAATAATTAACTAATTTTAATTTACTATGGTAACCCTATTTATTGCTCTAACAGCACCAAAAGTCTAAGCAAAATTTAGGCCTTCAAGCTTTGCCTCTACCCAATACTCACTCCTTACCTCCCTAGTGGGAAGACAAGAGAAATCTGGTAAATTAAAGTTCTACTTCTTCATTTTGTGTCATCATATTACCACACTGATTATTAAAGCAAAATACTTGCAAACTGCAAACCTTTTTTTTTCAGTCTTTTAGACTGTATTTTTTTATAACAAAATATTTTCCATGCTTTCTAAAGATCTCTGGTGATAAAGGCCAAGAAAAAACATATGTTAAGTGTGCTTAGAAAATATAAAGGAGACACAAAAACAAAAGAATAAGAAAAACAAAAAACCTGTTTTCCCAAAAAGAAGCCTTCTGCTCCTGGTGAAACTCTATGGCACAAGGTATAAAAATGCTGGTACTAATGAATTCAAAATATACTGAGTTGTTTTAAAGACAATGCTTAGGGTTACAGTGGAGCCAGTTCCCAGGCTGGCAGCTCTTCAGGACAGCAGGACACTGCCAGAGCTGACAGAAGCTGCCATCTTCCACAGGACCTCCTCAGCACCAAAACCTAAGGCCTGGGGACATCACCACTTCTCCATCAAGGACAAAGGAACAGGTAAACATTGCCCCTTTCACACACAAATGGAACTTGTGGGTGGATAAAAGCAGAAAGCTAAAATCCAGTGTCAACAACCAGCTAAGGCTGTGCTAATTAATTAATTATAATTAGTAATTAAAATGATTATAATTAATTCATTATAATTCTAAGAAATTATAATTTTTAGAATTAAATCCTTGGAATCTGTAAAGCCAAAACTTGCTTCAAATGTCTCTGTATTTTGTTAAAGACAAAGACCAAAAGATGCTTTTACATTTGCCCACTTGGTATTTGCCCATTTCCTAGTTCAGCCCCAGGTAGTAATACGTGAAGTACATTTTGCATGTGAGAGAATTCATTTCTTCCATTTGGGACCCTTTCTTTATAGCTCTTTTGTGAAAAGTGAGAATGAGGAAAGTGACAGTAAGAAACGAAGATACAAGCTTTACAAAGCAATGACCGGCACCCAGCATTATTCTCAGATACTAGCAGACTGATTTGGTCAGGGATGGGTGCACTCACCCCAGCTGCAGCTGGTGACAAATGACTGATGCATCAGAATCATCCCAGTGGCTGCTACAGACAGTGCCCCAAACTCCACTTGCATATACTTCCACTGTGCCTTCAAACTCATTTTTGCCGCCACGAAGTCGTACTGATCCTAAAGTGGAAAAGAATTCCAAAATCCTTTAATAGTAAATAATCATTTGAACATATTGAGCCAGTCCTGGGTTAACATGATTTTTAAACTTAAGTAGTAAGGGATCCAGGCAGAATAATTTGGCCTCCACTGTGTGTGGCATGTGTTTCTTCCTTTAAGTGAGGATTTAGCAAGCTCCTTCTTTTTTTTAATTAACATACTGATGTCAATGCTAATTATATTTTCTTTTTTATCTAGGCAAACAGACAATCCTATTATAATTTTTTTCTTTATTCCATTATCTCTTCATCAAGAAGCAACCACTGTAATTTTCAAAGGGGAAAAAGTGGAAGAGTATGACTAATATCAGATCTTGTATCTCAAATACTAGATTATATCATATATGAAGTTTTTATCATTTATTACTTTCCTCTTCTCATGAGGTCATCAATAAGAAACACAGAAACAAAATTAAATGTTCTGCATATGAATTAGCTGTAATTAGCTGTGTTATATCTTCCATTTGATTTGTTCATCCACCAAAGAAAAATAAAATGTGTTTTCCGCTTTTAACTTTCAGCAGTAGTCATTAAAATTCTCAAGATTATGTCCATAATTTCAAGAAGATGTTCATTTTGAAAATATTGCCTACTGCTAGTCTTGGAAAAATAGCTGCTAGGTAGTATGTACAATTGAATGCCCCTGGAAACTCACCTCCTCTAATATACCACACCCAAAGAGCTGTCCCAAAGTCCACAATTTAAGTCATTCCTTTCAGTCTTTAAAAGAGCCAAGATTTAAATTCAAGCACCCCTGCGAAAGATAACACTTTGGTCTTATCCCTTAAGGGTGGTTCAAGGCCCTACATTCCTCTTCTCATTGGAACTGGTTCCGGAGCAGGCACTGGGATGCTGCAAGTGGGACAACTGAGCAGAGACAGAATTAACCTCAGACAACTTAAGAATTACATAAAATTCGGTTTAAAATCACCTACAGTGGTCTTTATTTCATAGGTAAGAAAATTAAGAAATTAATTTTAAAAATCAATCCTATCCCAAAAATCTAGCCTAATTTGCATATTTCAAAGTTATTATGTATGGCCTCATAATAACTTCCAAAAATATTAGATTCACAAAGTACCCATTCATTTCATTTGTACAGGCTTAGTCATCCACCACTATTATTTTCCACATCATCATCCTTTAAAAATGTAAGCATTTAAGAAAAACATATTATATTTCTCATGACAAAAACAAAGTCTCATTTAATTCAAACAAAAGGCAATAATAAATGGAGGCAAACATTGTAGAGTACTGCCAAATCCTGACTATTCAGGAATGAACAGGGCATGGGTCATTCATATGACAAATCATCTAAAACTCATTCATATATTCTAAACCTCTTTAATTCACAATAAGCAAGAGGAAGACCTGCCTAGCTCAGTGAAGTACGAACTACAGAATATTTTGAAGGCAGTATTTCTGAAGAGTTCAACAGATCTTGAATGGTTTTTTTATATCACAAAACCTCTTCTACAGTGGTCCACGTAATATTATGCACATCACAAATGTCAGAAGTTTATTTTAGTCAAAGAATTAATTTGTTGACCTCAAGCAAACTTTATTTGAATTGCTACTTAATCTATTATTTCTTTGCTAATTTCTCCCCTTAATCACGAAGTTACTCATGTCAGAAGGGCTGGAAGATAGTTCTAGTAATGAAAACAAAGGAAATGTGTACTTATGCACATATGCACATCATGTGATCATAAGATTTAAAATAGTGCCTACATCAAAAAGCAATCAAGAAGAAACGATGTACACATAGAATCTAAATGATTGAGGCACTTAGAGGTGAGAAGGAGAAAATCCTGAGTAAAGTATAATTATGACCATAACAATATAATGGCAATGATAGAGCTGGAAATAGTTTCCAGGTCAACTATCAGCTGCACCATCATTTTCTCTAACGCTCCAAGCACACTATGAAAGCCTGGATTCATTGAGCAGTATCTGCTATATGGCAAGAAATGTGCAGTGCTCATCCAATTTTCCTTTAA
Source organism: Trachypithecus francoisi (assembly GCF_009764315.1). Taxonomy (NCBI): domain Eukaryota; kingdom Metazoa; phylum Chordata; class Mammalia; order Primates; family Cercopithecidae; genus Trachypithecus; species Trachypithecus francoisi. Next base: position 115,013,008 of record NW_022681454.1, read on the forward strand.
CAAATGAATACAAATATTTGCAATTCTTAAAAGGCAATTTGCATGTCAATGACTAATGAATTCTATGTCAGATTCCACTCGAGGCACAGCCAGTCCTAACGCACACCTTCCTAACAGCGCCCTCCACTTAGAAAAGTGCCCTTTCCTAAGGGTCATAAAAATGTCTATTCTGAGGAAACCATCTACCTAGGGCTCAGAATGAGTATTTATATCATTCTATAAAGCTCAGTTCTTCTAATAATTATTTGAAACACCTTTTTTAAAAACAGCATTCAAATATGCTCTAAAAGACTAAAAGTTTGAACACACAATTCATTCTAATGTAGGAGCCAACAGAACTTTCTCTTTGCCTTCTGAAGGTTCACTGACAAGAGGCATATTATTAGGATAAAAGGCATATACATTTATTTGATCATGGTTTTACGTGACGTGGGAGCCTTTAGAATGAGGACCCAAAACTATAGAGGCTATTGCCCAATTTTATATTTAGGTTTGACAAAGTGTGGACAGCCATGTAGAAATATGATTGGACAAAACAGGTAGGATCTAATCTTAATAGACTTGAGTGGGGAAACCCAGTAATGCTTATCAGTTTAGATTTTTCTTGGCCTCTTAGAGTTTTGTTTTGTTTTTTTCTGGGTATGAAGAGCCCTCTTGGGAATGGGGGGTCTTATGACGTAATTAAACAAGGTAGGTCAGATAAATTTTGAAGGCCAGTCTTTACACAGAAAACTGGGGCATGAGGGGAGTTGAGTAATATTTTTAGGCTTTATGGCTGGTTGTGGAAACAAGGCATTCTGGTGTCTATGGCCCACCTTGGGAAAGAGGAATTCTAGTTTCTATGGCTAACCTCAGGGGAAAATGAAGCGCCAGTGACAGGAAAGTAGGAAAAGATCAAAGGAAAACTTGTTTCTGAGACTACTTCTGAGGCCTTCATTTGGGGATATCATTTTCTGAGACCCAACTCTATATACATTCAAGCTAACTAGTAGTTTTCATTTGTTTTTTGGCTTTATTTTGTTCTTGCTGCATTTATTCTCTTAGAACAGCTGAGGTGGTCAAGATCTTAAAAACTGTAATTTATGGCCGGGCGCGGTCACTCACACCTGCAATCCCAGCACTTTGGGAGGCCGAGGCAGGTGGATTACTTTGGTCGGGAGTTCAAGACGCGCCTGACCAACATGAAGAAACCCCGTCTCCACTAAAAATACAAAATTAGCCGGGTGTGGTGGCACATGCCTGTAATCCCAGCTACTTGGGAGGCTGAAGCAGGAGAATCGCTTGAACCCGGGAGGCTGAGGTTGCGGCGAGCTGAGATCTCACCACTGCATTACCGCCTGGGCAACAAGAGCAAAACTCCGTCTCAAAAGCAAACAAACAAACAACAACAACAACAACAACAAACTATAACTTATTCCCTTCTACTTATGGATGAAGAAGCTACAGACCAAAGCAACTGAGCAGTTACAGAGCCATGATCAACTATCTCCTAGTTCCCTGCCCTCGTTACTGACCTTCTACCTCCAAACTTAAGCAAAGACCCTGAAATACAATAAGCACCTTTCAAAACTTCAGATATTACTTTATGCATTATACCATGTTAGTGTTCACCATCCTACTGAAAATACAGCAAGGAATCCACCACATGTTGTATGGAAATAAGCCAACTAGGCAGAGAAGCATAAAGTAGCCTGAAGCTTCTTTACACTGTGGAACAGTAAAGAAGTGCCTTTCTGGTGCTCCTATAGTTGAGGCTGATCCTCCAGTAGAAGCTGATTTGTCCCATCGCTGTACAAAGTTGTGGGAAGACTATGAATGTGTGTGTGTATACATTTGCACAAATGTATAGGTACACAATTACACAATGGAGAAAGGGAAATAACCTTAGCTCAAAGAAATCCGCGAAGCTCAAAGCTAACTAAGTGAACTAATTTCTATTGCTGTACCTAACAATAAAGTGACTTGCATAAATTGTAGACGAAATTCTTTGTTTGGCAAATATTATTCAATTGTCCAATTTTTTATTATCAAGAATTGGTCCCTCACCTTCCACCCACATTCCACTCCAGCAACCAAGCATTCTTTGATACTCGTTAGAGTCAGCTCACGTCCTGGAACCACACCCCAGTGTGTGTGATCTAGGGTTGCACTGTCTTAAAGTCTCTCAAGTGCCACGTGCACAGAAAATATTCTATTCTACATACTTCTATCTTTAAAATGCGTTAAGAATAATAATTTACAGTCTCAAGCACAGTAGGTCAATTATATTAAGCCTTATAAACATGCAGACCAAAGTAGTAAAGGAAGAAAGTCTGGAATTGTACCACTATGCGTGATGGCATGTCATGGAGTGGAGGCCTCAGAGTTCCTGAAATGAATCGCTACCAAAAAAGAAAAAGGTCAACCGTCTGCTGGTGTTATAACTATTTAAAGGCAAAATGTTCCAGTGTACGATAATGTTCAGAATTCCACTATCTTAATTCCTTGACAAAAATGTTTTACTGTTAAACATTTACAGTAAAATAGTTTACAACTGATTTCCTTCTAAGTACATAGGTCAACAGTTGTATAAAGGAAAGAAACCATAAAAAATTCATGTAACAGAAATTTGCTTGATGGACACCTTCGCTAGAAAACAGGAATTCCCCAAATGGAGGGACAGACATTCAAGAAGAGTTCTCTTTAACCATCTTATGAGTCTCAATCAACACAGGTAGACTAAAAAACAGCTGACTGGATAAAAGTTCCCTTCACAAGTCTCATTGGTTTCTGAGCTCTAAGATTTAAGACTAAGGCAAGGCATAGTGGCTCACACCTGTAATCCCAGCACTTGGGGAGGCCAAGACAGGAGGACTGTTTGAGCCCTGGAATTAGAGATCAGCCTAGACAACAGGGTGAGACACTGTTTTTACAAAAAAAAAAAAACTTAAAAATTAGCCAGGCTTGGTGGCCCATGTGTGTAGTCCCAGCTACTCAGGATACTAAGGCAGAAGAATTGCTTGTACCCAGGAGTTCAAGACAGCAGGGAGCTATAATTGTGCTACTGCATCCCAGTCTAGGTGACAGAGCAAGACTCTCTCTCAAAAAACAAAAAACAAAAACAAAAACAAAACAACCTTCCTTTCCATACTCCATACATGAAGGAAACCTAAAAGAAATAGGATCGACTATCTTCATTCTATATACCTAGCTTATTCCAAAATAAAGCAAATGAAAAGATATCCCTGTTTAGCCTGGATAACATAGCAAGACCCCACCTCTACAAAAAATTTTAAAATTAGCTGGGCGTGGTGACCCGGGCCTGTAATCCCAGCTACTTGGGAGGCTGAGGCAAATGATCACTTGAGCTCAGGCATTCAAGGTTACAGTGAGCTGTGACTCTGCCACTATACTCCAGTCTGAGCAACAAAGCAAGACCCTGTGGGGGAGGGAAAAAAAAACACATGCCTGCCTATTAAGTTAACCCCTCATTAAAATGTACTTATAAAATAGCATTACTTAATTTAAATGGAAGAAAATACAGTAAAAGACCCACCCCAACAGTGTTTTCTGAATAAAATTAGTAACAAATATTTTTAAAATCTTTTTTAAAAAGTCAGTTTGATAAAAGAGTAAAAAAAACTTCATGTTTTCACACAAATCCTTTCTTGTCTATTACTGAACTCTACAGATGCATAAAATAACTAATTTTAGTCATTTCTATTGTTCTAGCGGAATAGAAAGAAAGTACGTTGGCAACGTCCAGCTAGTGTTCAGATCCTTGACAAAAAGTATACTTAAAGCTGTGAGTGACACAGAAATTTCAATTTATGACCTATTTGAAAGAATAGACAAAAACCATTACATGTTGAACAATTTAGTACACATATTTGACATTAAGTTAAACATAAAACTATGTCTCATACCAAATGCAACACTGTAAAAATATACTAAATGACCATTCTCTATCAATTATAAAGTATATCCAAAAAATTACAGTATCTGAAAACAACTGAATTGGGGGGCTCTTGGTTGAATTTTTCCAGTGCAGTAGAGGATGCCAGGTTAATTTTTATGTTATTTTCTTTCTTCACCATATTCAACAGTACTAAGTTATACTATTTTCATCTATAATTATATTTACCCATTAATTAAGCCTGCTATATCTTTGCTAAATAGTATATTTTATTCAAGTCCTCCCAGGTCTAATTGAAATCAAATCATTTTTAACAAACAAGGCAGCCGGGTGCGGTGGCTCACGCCTGTAATCCCAGCACTTTGGAGGCCGAGGCGGGCGGATCACAAGGTCAGGAGATCGAGACCATCTTGGCTAACACGGTGAAACCCCGTCTCTGCTAAAAATACAAAAAATTAGCCGGGCATGGTGGCAGGCGCCTGTAGTCCCAGCTACTCGGGAGGCTGAGGCAGGAGAATGGCGTGAACCCAGGAGGCGGAACTTGCAGTAAGCAGAGATCGTGTCACTGCACTCAAAAAAAAAAAAAAAAAAAAAACAAGGCATTCGCCTGAACCACCATCCAAGTGAGCTGTATTTGCCTCCATTAGTTCACATTTATAATTCATACTAATTGCTCATTTATTATTCATGTAGACAACTTAAATGCTGAGAAACAAATCAGTTCGTATAGTTCAAAATGAGAGTGCATCCTCTGAATTAGCAATTCTACCCATTTACATTGTGCTTATTAGAAATTTATAAATCTTATAAATTATTCCTTAGTTTAAAACATCATACGATATCAAACAAAAAAAGATGACTCTGTACATTGTTAAGTTATAGTAGGCTAACAATACATGCAGATAACCCCAACAGAAGGTTTCACAAATTGAGTGTTCCCAGACCATCTACACATAAACAAATGATACGGGTGTTACCATTTTATTGTATAGCACTGAGTGATGAAATTGAAACCAAACAATAATCTTCTTGTCTCCCAGATCATGAACCACAGAGAAGGTAATGAAAATGCTTATTATTCTTCTGACACCTCACCCAGAAAATGGCTGTCCTCAACCAGAGGACAAAGGTGAATTTCTGATTCATCTTTATAAATGCCGCACCTAGTGTGAACGCAGTAAATGTTTAATGAATAAATGAAACCTATCCTTACACTGTTAGAAGAATCAGCATTACACTTTGTATCCCCTCTGCTGATCCTAATAAAAAGTACTGAGGCGAAATGTGCATGTGTGGCTCATAGGAGGGTAAATATCATTACTTTAGTGTTTTGCATACAATAAATTTTTTATTAATATTGTTGCACTGATTTGTAAGAAGGAGGAGGAGGGGAAGAGGAGACTGCCCTGGAAAAGGAGGATGCTAAAGGGGCAAAAATAAACATTTATTTAGTTTCTAATGACAGCAGACCAACCACGTAGACATCAGTCTAAATCAATTGTTCATATATTGCCTATTTACTATGTAGCTAAGGAGAAGAGATTTCAAAGGACTGCTTTCTTTAAAGTTTAATTCAGGGGGAAAAAAAAACCTTCAAAATTAGAATTAAATCATATAATCATGTTTACTTAGTAAATGAACTAACTTCAGCATTCTCATCAGTTATGGAATTATTCATTTCAGAAATAAATGTGTCATAATATTTGCCTGCAAATAGCATCTTAAGATAAGGAAATATGCTTTGTCAACCAAACCAGAATCTAAATGTTATTCATCCAGATATGACTAAAAAAAAATTAATGTAGCATTTCACAGCATTTTATAAATTACTTACTGTTAGTTTTTAATTGCATTAAGTTTCCCAAATATAAGGACAAGTCCCAACCATACTCCTTAGCAACCTTTTTGGTTCTGATCAACAACTACCTTGTTTCTTCCTTGCCAGTTGAATCCCCAGATGATTCAGAGGTTAAGCTAACTAATCTATGTAATCATGGTAATTGTACATTTCTTTGCAAAGAGTGTCAGGAAGGAACACGTGATCCAGTCTGGGCAAATGAAACGTGGAAGTCTGTGGGGGAAATTCCAGAAAGGTTTCCTTATTGTTTCAAAAGGACATTCCCGCAGAAGGGTTTTCTCTTTCTTCTGCAGGTTGTTCTATCTCTAAGTGAAGCCTGGAATAACCACCAGCCTAAGAATAAAGGCCACGCTTCTTAAGAGGATAAAGGAGCCAAGAAAGTAGCAGAGGAACAGAGTGTACCATGCTGGAGCTTACCCATCATATGGACTTCTTTTAATAGGAACAATAAGCCTCCTTATTGTTTCAGTTTTCTATTCTTTGCTATCAAAACCACCCAAATTGATCCAAGCCACATCCATACTCAAATTCATAATTATCATATTTTCTTCCAAATCTTCCAAAAGCATCTTTATTTTCACAGTCATAATGTATTATATATAAATTTTGCACCCTTCTTTCCCCTAAACATTATCATAAACACTTTCCTATTATATTTATATGTATAATATTTACAGTAATTACTTTGGTAGCTGCATAATATCCATCAAATGCAGGTACCTACGAGTAGTACCTTATTACTGGATATTTCAGTTCCCCTTCAGTTATAAACCAAATTACTTTTACATAGGTTATCTTATCACAAGGGTCCCCAACCCCCAGGCCACGGACTGGTACAGGTCCGTAGCCTGTTAGGCACTGGGCTGCCCAGCAGGAGGTGACCGGGAGGTGAGCAAGCGAAGCTTTATCTGTATTTACAGCTGCTCCCCATGGCTCACATTACCACCTGAGCTCTGCCTCCTATCAGATCAGCAGCAGCATTAGATTCTCCTAGGAGCTGGAACTCTATTGTGAACTGTGCATGTGAGGGATCTAGGTTGCATGCTCCTTATGAGAATCTAATGCCTGATGAAACCATTCCCCAGGTCCACGGAAAAACTGCCTTCCACAAAACTGGTGTCTGGTGCCAAAAAGGTTGGGGACTGGTGTCTTAACACATAGGCGCACACATGCACATGCGCACATGCACACACACACACACAGACACTGACCACATAAGTATATATACACCCCTGGACAATAGCTCATAAAAGGCAATAGTAACGGGATATCTTATTGTCTTCTCAAAAAAAAACAACAACAAAAAAAACTTCACACTAGTTAAGAATCACTGTGATTCTTAACTAATCTAATCTAAGTATTTGACATCTGCCTTAGTCTGAAAAGCAGATTGAGCTCAATATTTAAAATCAACCAGGAAATGTATCAAATCTGGTATTGCTAATAAATGTTTTTCAGCACCTGCTACATAGAATCAAGATGTAGCACTTAAAAGGGATGGGAGACAGCTTTCAGCTAACTTTTTAATTAACATTCACTACAAACAACAGATGGAGTTCAATGAGTACAGCCTGTAAACAATAGTACTAGCCTACATGTCCTCTATCTCTATTTAAATCAAGAGATTTTGGGTGGGTAGGTGCACATAAACAGATGAGCATGACAAGACAAAAAGTGAGATCTGTGATTCATCCTCTCCTCCAAAATCTCAATGATTAAAACGTTCTCATTTATTTAATCTGTTTTACCTCTCAATCATCAGCCACCTATGGTTGGCTTGTAAAAAGGGAGGTTAGCAGCACAGTGTCAAGCAAGTTGCCCCACTTGCCATGCCAACCAGAGACTAGAAAAGTGACTGCCCTTCCTAGGCAGGAAACACTAAGTTATTGCAAGCTATTGTGTTTTATTGCATTTGTTTTGTTTTTGTTTTAGAGACAGGGTCTTCCTCTGTTGCCCAGAATGGGGTGCAGTGTCATGACTATAGCTCACTGCAGCCCCTATCTCCTGGCCTCAAGTGATTCTCTTGCCTCAGCCTCCTAAAGTGCTGAGATTTCAGGCATGAGCCACCATGCTGGGTCACAAGCTATTGTTGGGCGAAATTAGTTGCCTGTTAATTCTTCCTGTAGAAATGCAAAAATAACCTAGCTCAAATTCAATTAATAACCATATTCTGGCCAGCCATGGTAGCTCATGCCTGTAATTCCAGTACTCCGGGAGGCCAAGGCAGGAGAATCACTTGAGCCCAAGAGTTGGAGAACAGCCTGGGCAACATGGCAAAACTCCATCTCTACAAACGATTTAAAAAAAAAAAAGAAAAAATAGCTGGACTGTAGTCCCAGCCACTTCAGAGGCTGAGGTGGAAGAATTGCTTGATCCTGGGAGACAAAGGTTGCAGTGAGCTGAGATGGCATCACTGCACTTTGTCTCTAAAAATAAAAATAAAATAACCATATTCCAGTGAACTAGGTTATTACTATCCTACACTGGTCAAAGAAAAAACCAGAAGTGTCATTTCTAAAACCACACAAAAAGTTACCATTGGCATGCCTTACACCTGCTCCTAAAGCCTAACAGGGTTAAGTCACAGAATGGTGGGCTCAGTTAGTCTATATCATCACCTACCACTCTGCATTTTAGGTGAGTTCTAATGCCCTTCCATGTGTTCTGCCTGACTGTGACAGAGTTTTCACATCCAAATCAATTTGACTGCTCAATAGAAATGCATGTTCCATTCTCGATCCAGATCTGAGAATTACTCAGAGCCTGGGCTAGTCTAGGAATCTGCATTTTAACAAGTCCCAAGGTGATTCTAAATGCTCATAATGAGACCACCTCCCCGGGCTGATTCAGTGTATTCCCATAGCCAGAATGATTCTTTCTTTTTTTTTTTTTTTAAGACAGAGTTTCACTCTTGCTGCCCAGGCTGGAGTGAAATGGCGCGATCTCGGCTCAATGTAACCTCCGCCTCCCGGTTTCAAGCGATTCTCCTGCTTCACTCTTCCAAGTAGCTGGGATTACAGGCATGCGCCACCATGCCCGGCTAATTTTGTATTTTTAGTAGAGACAGGAGTTTCTCCACGTTGGTCAGGCTGGTCTCAAACTCCCGACTTCAGGTGATTCGCCTGCCTCGGCCTCCCAAAGTGCTGGGATTACAGGCATGAGCCACCGCTCCCAGCCCTAGAATGATTCCTTAGTATTAATTTGCAAGTTTCATAAAACCAGGGCCCAGGTATCATGTTTCCTGCTCTATGACATCTGAGCCACTGGAACATCCACGCCCAGCCCCGGCTCACCTGAGGTCCCCATCTTGCCCCTTCAACTTGACTTCAATCAACTCTTCACCACGGAGACACCAACTTCCTGATTTTTCCCGATGCAACTAGATATGCGACTCTGGCCACCAGTTTATTTTTTAAAGGAGGGATCACATTACTATGAATTGTTCTTTCTTTTTGCCCTGGATTTCTGTAAAGAAACAAATATGTCCGGCATGGTAGCTCATGCCTGTAATTCCAGGCATGTCCCACTTTGGGAGGCTGAAACGAGTGAATCACTTGAGGTCAGGAGTTTGAGACCAGCCCGGGCAACATGGCAAAACCCCATTTCGATTAAAAATACAAAAAATCAGCTGGGCATGGTGGTGCACACCTATAATCCCAGGTACTCGGCAGGCTGAGGCAGGAGAATCATTTGAACCTAGGAGGCAGAGGTTGCACTGCACTGAGATTGTGCCACTGCACTCCAGCCCAGGTGACAGAGAGAGACCCTGTCTCGAAAAAATTTAAAAAAAAAAAAGAAAGAAAAAGATACCAGATTTTTTTAAGCATAAGAGACTGTAAATCATGTGCATCGGGCCAAACACAATTCTCTTTCTTCCTGTTAGACTAGTCCATAAACTACAAAATGAGGATTACAAGTAAATAAATACAGCAAGATGAGCTGTGAAGTAAAAATATACATATCTAACCCTATTTTCTCCTGCACTCCTCATAATATGTCTTCACATATTTTCATCCATAAAATGCAGGAACTCACTCATAAGGTTGCTACAAGAATGAAATGAAGCCGGGAGCAGTGGCTCACACCTGTAATCCCAACACTTTGGGGCAGAGGCAGGTGCATGGCCTGAGGTCAGGAATTCAAGACCAGCCTAGCCAACATGGTGAAACCCCATCTCTACTAAAAATACAAAAATTAGCCAGGCGTGGTGGCAGGCACCTGTAATCTCAGTTACCTAAGAGGCTGAGGCAGGAGAATCACTTGAATTAGGGAGGCAGAGGTTGCTGTGAGCTGAGATTGTGCCACTGTACTCCAGCCTGGGTGACAGAGGGAGATTCTGTCAATAAATAAATAAATAAATATTAAAAATTAAATGAGAAAATGCAAATAAAATGTTTAGTCCAGCATCCAACACAGAATGAATGCACAGTAAGTCCTAGCTAATGTGATCAGGCCAGGTTGTTTTGAGTACATGCTCAGTGCTGCAAAGGTCTTTTAAATTAATTTACTCAAAACTTGCTTTTCTCCTGATGAGGAAACCAAAGCTCTAAAAGTTAAGAGTTTTACCCGACAGTGCACAGCCACTGGCAGAGCCAAAGCAGACACCAGCGTTTTCTAAAGCACAATTCAATATTCTTTTCACCACTCCATGAAACTTTTGTTCACACTCCTAACTGAAACGTAGGACCAAGAGAGCCATAAGGTTCAGAATATGGCAGTCATCTCAAAGCTATAGGCTATGCCCAGGCAGACCTGGAGGAGTAAATGACAGAAGGAGATTGAGTCTGTGAAAGTCATTCATTATTACACAGCTGATTGTTTTCCTATTTTTTTGTGGTGGTGGGAAGGGCATTTATCTCCCATCATGAGTAGTTTCTTTTGTTTCTCTTTTGTTCAATCACTTTACTCCAAGAAGTACAAACAACTATTATGCAGTATTTGAGATTTTGTCTGGTGAGAGTTAGCTAGGAACATAAAGGCATTCAAAAGATTTACATTTCTAGGCAACTGAAGAGGGTGCGGTGGCAGGATATCCAAGGACAAGTTACTCTCCTTGTCTGAAATATAAGGCTAAGGTTATGTCAGAAAGAGAGCAACAGATCACTATCATTGTTTAACTTTAAATCACTTTTCTTGAGTCTGTGCTTATGTACTTAAAGAGAAGTTGTATTTCTCTCCTACACATTCATTCTCTAATAATTCTCCACTCTTATCTATTCATAAAACTAAGAATACGCTGGGCGTGGCTGGCTTCACGCCTGTAATCCCAGCACTTTGGGAGGCCGAGGTGGGCGGATCACCAGGTCAGGAGATCGAGACCATCCTGGCTAACACAGTGAAACCCCGTCTCTATTGAAAAAACACAAAATAATTAGCCGGGAGTGGTGGCGGGCGCCTGCAGTCCCAGCTACTCAGGAGGCTGAAGCAGGAGAATGGGGTGAATCTGGGAGGCAGAGCGTGCAGTGAGCCAAGATCACGCCACTGCACTACAGTCTGGGTGACAGAGCAAGACTCTGTCTCAAGAAAAAAAAAAACAAAACTAATAATAATATGAAGATGAAAAAAGTCAATGTTTGCTAAACCTAAGATTTTACTATAAATAATCTCTTACGGTGAATAACGCGACAATGCTAGCACTCTTTGTTGACATCACCTCAAATATTTTTATACCCACATTGGCATTCCGTTCATGAAACACAAGTAAAGCGATGACTTCATTCCCGAGGACGGAGGATAATTGATCTTAACCTTCCTATCACTTTTCCTTAACTCAAAGCACTAATGTAATTGAAGGTACTGATAAATAAAATTTCTCCAGGAAATGAATGACCTTGTGACAGCTAACCTCCAAGTTACCTCCAAAAAGTACAAAGTACAATGTGATTCAGGATCTCAATTCAGAAAACTCTTGCCCCACAGTGTGAATGGAAAGCTGCCAAAAATATTTTGTTGAAAAGAAATTCAAACTTTGGAGGATATTAAGTTTTTCTTCCTCAGTTTTTAAAGAAAAAAAGAAAAACGAATTTCAACAAAATTCCAACAATTCAAAATGAAGCAATGCTCAAAGCTGGATTATTCATTTACATTAAATTTATTAGTGGGATGCTTTTATTACCACAACCTAAAACATTTTGTCACTTTCATCTCCTGATATTACCAACTAATCCTGATTTTCCACATATAACATATAAAGTTAAGTAATGGCTCTGGAAAACTGTGTATGACTGTATCAAGTTGCTACTTCACCAAGATAGTAATATTCCCACCTCTTTTTCCTTTCTTTTTTTTCCAGTCACTAATGATACTTCCTATACTGAGCTGGAGTATGTGAATATGGCTGATTTTGGCCACATAATTTTGCCATGCTTTTTAAGACAGAGGTCAACAGTAAAATCAAGGCAAAAATATTACCACATTTTTCCAAATCGGAATCTAAAGAATGGAGGGAAGGTTCTTGGTTGTCACGTTAATGTAACATTTCCCTTTCCAGAACAAGTAATTAGGAACTTTCTCTCCTTCTGTGCCTCTTCAATGTAAATACGGTAACCCTATAAACGTAAGCTAATCTAGAGAATACACGTCCAAAGCACACTGTCACCCAATACACACAGTGGCCAGAGGACAGAAACCCAGAGCTCAGCACCTTGCATAGAAACTCTCACCCCTGACAACCTTCACACAAGCACATCTGGCTGGCTTCGATTTGCAGCACCAGTATACCTTACTGGTAACCCAGCTGCAGCCCACCATCACAGCCCGCAATGTAAGCCCACAACCCCACACCCCGTCACTTTTTCCAAGAGACCTGTAAGCTGGCCCCAAGCCTCACTAGCTCCGGGCCGGTCCGGAGTGTCTGCGGCCGCCCCAAGGCCACTCACCGTGTCTGCAGTCGCAGTAGCCCCAGTCCACCTTGCCGCGGGGGTCTCCGTAGAAACACCAGGGTCTGCCCGGGCCGTCGGGGCTCCGACAAAAGTTGTGGCGCTGTCCTCGCAGCTGAGCCCAGCTCGCCGGGGGCGATCGCTCCAGAAAGGGTGGCACCTCCGCCCACCGCAGACACGGGGCGCCGAAGTCAGTCACGCTGACCCATGGCTCGCCGGGGGGGCAGCCCCAAGGGTGCCGCCGGGGCGTGTGCCCGGCCTGGAGGGCGTGCGGGCGCTGGGCAAGGAGCGCCCTCGGGGGGCGCGAGAAGCGAGGGAGAGGCGGCGGCGGACGCGTCCTCGGGGGCCGCTGGTGGGTGGGAAGGTAATAGGGGTACTGCGGTCCGGGAGGGGGCGAATGGCGGTGGCGGTGGTGGAGGGAATCATTGAGCACAGAATCAAAGCCAACCACTTCGGGGAGCGCCCCTAACACCAGGGCCAGCACGAAGCGGGCGAGCGTCATGGTGCCAGCGCTGCGGACTCTGGTCCATGCTCTCCAGATTCTCGGGCTTGGAGCGGAGAAGAGGAGGGGGCGGGGGCGGGGCTGCTGCGTCCCTCGAATCCCCTAGCCCCCTCCCGCCCCCGCGCGCGGACCGCCGTCGCCTCCCCAACCTCGCCTCTCGCCGCTGGTGACCTGCCGGGCCTCGGCTCCTGTGCCCCGGCGGCGACCGCGGGTGGGGGAATCTGAAGCTCAGCCGAGCCCCAGCCGGCTGAGAGAACCTGGAAAGAGAAGGCGCGCACGCAGCGGGGGGCAGTGGGGCCTGAGCCCCAGGTAGCGGCGCAGGCACTAGCCCGGGAACTCTGCCCCCTGGGGGCGGGCGCCGGCCGCGCAGGCGGCTCGGGACCTCCGCTTGGCCCCTGCCAGGCCCACCGCAGTTCGCCCGCACGGCACTGTCAGCTGCCGGGGCTGAGCCCGAGGGTGCCCGCGCGGAGCACGGTCTTGGCTGCCCCTTGCCAGCATGCAGCACCAGCACAGCCCAGAGTTGGCGGCTCCGAAGTCTGGCACCGGCCCCTGCCTTCATCTCTCCTCCAACCTCGTCGCCCCGTATCTTGTTTCCTCTGTTTTGAAATCTTTACCAAAGTGTGGATGGATTTAGATGCAGCTCTCCCCTGACGACTCCCAGGATAAAAGTTATCAAAGCCCACGAGGAATGTTAAAGCCATATCACTGAACTATAAGCTCTTTAAGGACGAGACCACGTTTTATTCAGCTTGATATCCCCGTGCCTAACACCGTGCCCCAGTAAACATTGGCTGAAATTAAATTCCTGAACCGACTCAGGGAAAGGAGCTTGAGCCTTTCTGCTTCCTGCCTCCCACTTTCCAGCCGGCGCCCTGGACAACACCAGTTGTTTGGTTATTATTGGGATTCAGTGAGGCTCTCTTAATACCAAATTTCCTAACCAGGGAAGACTTCATCCGTCCCGGTTTCCATCGTATCCAAAAGTCCATCCCCCTAGCACCTGCCTCGTTTTTTTGCAGGGCAAGGGACTTCAGTTAAGCCTATTCATTTGCCTCTCCAGAATAGACTCTGCCTGCTGACAATTTTGAGGCTTCACTGGTGGCTCGACCTCAACTAAGTAGGGCCCTTTCAACACTCCCCGCCTCCCTCCCGCAGGCTCCAAAACACTGTTGGCTTACAATTAAAAAAAAAAAAAAAATTCACTGGAGCTGGATGTTTTAGTATTTTGCCTTTCAGCTGTTTCTGACTATGGCATCAAAGCTTAAGAAGGAAAAGGAAGCCCGTAAAGAAGGCTACATTTTATTTTCTGGCATGGTCATGTTTCATTGTGAGAGAGCAATGCTGTCTCATAATACAATACACCCTGAAGAAAACTTGAACAAAATGCAAATGTTTATTGTTAAAACCTAGGGTTCAATTAGGAACTGAATTAATTCACTACTAGCTTTAAATAAGCCATCTTTAGCCGGGCGAGGTGGCTCACACCTATAATCCCAGCAGTTTGGGAGGCCGAGGCAGGCGGATCACATGAGGCCAGGAGTTCGAGAACAGCGTCGCCAACATGGTGAAACCCTGCCTTTACTAAAAATACCAAAAGCCGGGGGAGTGTTACCGCGCGCCTATCATTCCAGCTACTTGGGAGGCTGAGCCAGGAGAATCGCTTGAACCTGGGAGAGGTTGCAGTGAGCGGAGATCATGCCACTGCACTCCAGCCTGGGCGACAGAGGGGAGATCTTGTCTCAAAAAAAAAAACAAACAAAAAAAAAAAAAACTTTACTTTTTTGGGTCATTTTATTGTTTTTTGTCTCACTCTTGTTAATGAAATATTTGATTTTGCTTCAGAGAGAACTGGGTAAAAGAAATGATATTAAAAGTCCAGGGATATATTTGTCAAATCTTTATTCAAGATGTTTTTATTCCAGTTGTTTTTACCCATTATTTTTTTACTAATACTTTTCTAGCTCCAAAAGCATAGTTAAAACTATACTTGTGGAAGACAATGAAAGATAAAAGATATATCTGGAGTAGTGTATTTGTTCATTTTAGTGAGGGTTGGCAGAGCTCACCCATCACAGATTTTTGAAATAATAGGCGACAGTTCTATCAGGGGTCAGCCCTTTTCCTTTCTGACTGTCTCTTCCTCCTCAGGCTATACACCTGAGGGCCCAGGGAAGGCTCATTTTAGGACTGTGGGGGGACTACTTGAATCCTGCTCCCATCCCTTCCCACATGACCCCTGCAATCATTGCTTCCATGCTTCCTGGGGGTCCAGAAGCTGACCCAATTCCCATGCATCTACATACCTTGCAGACAGGAAAATAATGAGAGAGAAGTGAATAAAGCAGAAGACTGTTAGATCTGAGCTCCAGAGAGGAGCATAGCCTCAGGCAGTCTGGCCTCTCCTCCACTTCCCTGTACTCTGAGGCCTCTTAACATTTAACAGACTATAAAGTTGATATACACAAAGTGGAGTTACCCACAGAAAATTCCACATCCGGATTTCATCATTTAAGTTTTAAAACATGCTTTTCTTAGAAAATATAAGGGGATTTATGTAATTATGATTTGAGGGCCTCAGCTTGGGTTTTGCCTTCTAGTTGACAGGAAAAGTGTGTCTTAAATAGCTCTCTTCTTGACATATTAGTCCCCTCCTCTGCTAATATTTTCTCTTCCTCTCTTCTTTCATTTCTCCTTGCTGCTATCAACATACAGATGTTTAGAATTTCCAATTCCCAATTCAATCCCTGAAATGCATTTCCCCCTCTTCTGCCCGTCACATCACAGCATGCATGGAGTTTGGGGGAATTAAGAGTACAGGGGTTTGCAGGAAGAAATCCTTTCCTTCTACCTCTATTAAGGCACTACTTAGTCAAAGTTCCCTCCCAGGATTCTCATCACCCTCTATTATGGATAACAATGCAAAGGAGAGGGGAGGCAATTCCATCTTGTTACAACGGTAAGAATCCTTGTCATGTGCAGTGGCTTAAGCCTATAATGCCAGCACCTTGGGAGACTGAGGTGGGAGGATTGCTTGAGCCCAGGAGTTCAATACCAACCCGGGAAACATAGTGGGACTCCGTCTCTCCAAAAAAAAAAAAAAATCTGTTTAACTACAAGGAGGCTGAGGCAGAAGAATTGCTTGAGCTCAGGAGATTGAGGTTGCACTGAGATGTGATCACGCCACCGCACTCCAGCTTGGATAACAGAGTGAGAGACTCTTCCAAAAAAAAAAAAAGAAAGAAAAAACTCCTGCAGCTGATCCTCTGCTTTCCCTTCCTTTCAGCAACAACAAAAGAGCAAGGAAAGGGACAAAAATAAACAAATGACATCTTGCAGGCACTCCTCATCGTAACACGTGAAGTCCCAGGGAGGCCTCCATAATGGGACCCTGTCACCTCTGTCACCTCTGATTTCATCAATCCTCTGTCATTGATTTGGGACCCAAGAATTCAACTCTCCTTTGCCACACAGCCTATTCTGGTAGGGCTTAGATCCAGAACCACAACTGGAAACCTTGGGAAGTGAAGGGAAGAGTCTCCCTGCACACACAACGGCAGGGAAGGTGGGCAGTCTTGGGGGTGAGGGTGCGGTACACATACGTCTGCATATCTGCACTTTCCCACGGCAACTATGTTATACACGAACATTTGGTTTTGTGGTAGTTTAGGGGATCATCTTACTTCACATAAGTGATAGGCTGAATAGCTCTTGTGTAGTTTGATTTGGAAACATAGCCGAAATATATATTATTTTTACAGAGTTCCAAAAAGCAATATACAAAATAACTTTTGGAAAAGGCCCATTTACAATTTAGATAATGCCTGTATTTGGAAAAGCTAAGAACTTTTAAACAGATGGCATAAGAACAGTATTTACTTTGACAATTCCTATGGCAAAAAAATTGTCAAAAGAACACTGAGCATTGCTCTTTCACATCAAAGGAAAAAAAAGTCAAATAATATGAGGGACTGTCTAGGGACTCTAGGAGACTCAAAATTATAGAACATTGTCCAGCCTACAGAGGGGTGAAAAGACAATTAGATGACAATATAATATTTTATGTAAAATTCAAAAAAATAAGAGAAACATCCAGAAAATAAATGATGAATTGCCAAATGAATGGCACAATGCTTTGGGGTCAGAAGTCCCTGTTAGCAGGCGGTCTCTGGCAATATAGGGAAAGTCTTTACCTATGCCTTGTATTAGTCACACTCTTCTCTGTCTGCCCCAAACCACGAAGACATCTGAGGGCCAATGATTGCAACAGTAGTACTATAGGAGTCATTTGATCTTGATTTTTCTCATGGTTTAAGGTCAAATTTCATAAATGGAACAAAATGTTTTTGAAGTTTGGATTGATCTTTAAAATTCACCTAAACTTGATATAATTCTTGTACAGAAATTAGTTCTACAGACTTATTTTCGGTGTTACCCAAATTATATATACTAAAAGATAAGGAGTGTGTGTGTATGCCTCACACTCTAGATATATAGCTCCTAAACTTGGTTTCTTTGGCCTTGGCATCAAACCTGTGTTTGATCTGCACACTAATCAGTAGGGAAATTCAGACGAGTTTCCTTACCTCCTAAGCCCAAGGCTCTTCATCTGCGAAAAGGGGAGAGGGACAGTACTTGCATGCTAGATCTCTGTGAGGGGTAACTGAGATAATGCATGTTGAACAGAGTACTCCATATTGTACGGTGGAATAGCATCAGTCACTGCCATTGAATTCTTAGCCCCTCAAACTAAGTCACCCAGTGAAAATCTACATCAGTGATGCAGGAAATTTGTTCCTCCCCATCTTGCTCTGCCTGTTACTGCACCTCAGCAATTTCTGCTTTAAGATTGATGGCAGTCCTGAGGCTGCTGTAGCTCTGCTCACTTGAGCACTTGTCCTCTTTGTGTGTTCTCTCTCTTCCTCTCCACAAATTTTGTCCCTGAAAGCCAATGAAATACTAAGTATCTCAAGTTAAAACACTTTTCCAGAGTTTGCCTAAGTATAATGAGTGGTTTTCAAATCCCTCAGCCTTCTAGTTGCAAGTGGGCTGTGATCACATAGGAAAAGAGTAAACAGATTGAAAGAAACACAGCACCAGAACTGCTTGCCAATGATCTGAGAATCACAGAATCTTAGTGTAGAAAAGGGCTTAAAGCTCCAACTTTCTGTCAAATGCAAGAATCCTTCCAGAACTTTCTGACAAATGGACCTCCATCTATTTTTTCTTTCTTTTTGAAATGGAGTCTTACTCTGTCACCCAGGCTAGAGTGCAGTGGCACAATCTCAGCTCACTGCAACCTCTGCCTCCCAGGTTCAAGTGATTCTCCTGCCTCAGCCCCTGAGTAGCTGAGATTACAGGCATGCACCACCATGCCTGGCTAATTTTTTGTATTTTTAGTGGAGACAGGGTTTCACCATGTTGGCCAGACTGGTCTCAAACTCCTGACCTCAACTAATTCGCCTGTCTTGGCTTCCCAAAGTGCTAGGATTGCAGCCATAAGCCACCATGCCGGGCCCCATCTATTTCTTTAAAACTAATTATTGGAGAAATTCCTACTTGGGAGCCAGCATACTCCATCTCTAGAAAATCCAAATTGTTCAGAAAATCTTCCCTTCCACAAAGCCAGAAGTTCCCTACAGGTAGAAACCTACTTTATCTAGCTGTAAATCTGTTTCTATCCTCCTACTGATTTGGGGCAATAGAGGTTATTTGAGTGGGCAGTAACAGTTGTGGCATCCACCCTACCTGGGTTCAAATCCCCATTAAATTATGTATTAGCTTCTTGGCCTCCAGAGGATGTTAAAGACTCTTTTCTTCCCCATTTCTCTCTATCCTCAAGAAAGAGGAGATGTGTTGACTTGGAGGGTGCAGATCCAAGAGCAGTAATTAGTCCACATTACTAGGGTCCATTAGTAGTATTATCATGTGAGGTATAAATAAGTCTGTATATGACTGGGAGCAGTGGCTCATTCCTGTAATCCCTGTATTTTGGGAGGCCAAGGTGGGAGGATTGCTTGTGCCCAGGAATTCAAGACCAGCCTGGGCAACATAACAAGACCCTGTCTCTATAAAAAATAAAAATAAATAAGTCTGCATAAGCATAAGTAATCCATTTCCTATTTTCTCTCCTTTTGCTTATTGTGTTTTTCTTTACTTCATCATTGGAATTGCAAGAACCGTAAAGCTGAGGTTTGGGTAACAGTTGTAGCAAAAGGTAGGGAAAGGTGCTGTTTAGCTATTTGGCGTAGCTACTAGTAAACTACTTTGGGGGTTGGGGGCAAAACTCCAGTTAATTTTAAAAGCTTGCATTTGCCTGAGCTTGTCCTCTACATATAAATGTCTCCTGGGGAATTCACTGGGAGTGGGGAGGCATGAAGATTGTGTCAGAAGTGTTCAAACCAGAGCAACTCCACCTTGAATAGGGGCTGGTTTCTTGGAGGACGAGTGTATTCCCTAGAGGTTAGGCATTCTTAGTCACAGGATGAGATAGGAGGTCAGCCGGACTGGCTCCACAAGATATAGGTCATAAAGACCCAGCTGATGAAACAAGATGTGGTTAAGAAGCCATTGAAAATCCACTAAAAGCAAGATGGCAATGAAAGCAACCTCTGGTCATCCTGACAGCTCATTATACGCCAATTATAACGTATTAGCATGCTAAAAGACACTCCCACCAGTGCCATGATAGTTTGCAAATGTTATGGCAACGTCCAAAAGTTACCCTATGTAGTCTAAAAAGGGGAGAAACCCTCAGTTTCAGGAACTCCCACCCCCTTTCCCAGAAAACATATGAATAACCCACCCTTTGTTTAGCATATAATCAAGGAATACCCATAAGTATACTTAAGCAGCCCATGCTGCTACTCTACCTGTGGAATAGCCATCCTGTTATTCGTTTACTTTTCTTAATAAACTTGCTTTTACTTTACTCTGTTGGCTCACTCTTGAATTCCTTCCTACATGAAGCAAAGAACTCACATGGCCTCCCAATTTTGGGGTTTACCCTGTGACATCACGATTTCAGGACCCTAGCTTCCCAGTAATCCATCCATTACTGATAACCTCTCAAAATATAGTTTGCTTGTCCATAACATGGAGGTAACAATTCTACTCTACAAGATTAAAAGTATTGTGTTGGACACTGAGCAAATGACTATCATTTAAGTATGTGAAAACAATTAGCAGGGCTTTTCTAGACTAAATGTACTATTTTTCCTTCTACCATTTCTTATTTTGATTCTTTATGCTGGAACCCCTTCTCTGGTTAAACCCAATTACAGCAATATCCTCATTAAACTGTAGCTCATAGGATTAAAAACAATATTTTAGATATTATTTGACCAGTGCAGATTTCAATGGAATAAAAATGTTGCCCTTGTTTCAAATATCATACTATGATTACATTAACTTGTTTACAGCCACATAACATTTGGTTCTTATGCGATAAGCACAAAGTCACTTAAATTCTTGTCAGCCTGAAAATTGTCAACAGCCTTGTTCAAACTGTGAAATCTTCCCTAACCAAATTCTGCTCTCAAAATATGTGTTAGCCTGGCACGCTGTACACACACAATTTCACAATCATAATCACATTAATCCAGAGCTGTCTTCATTATAAGCTCTTTAATGTAAAGAATTATGCACTCCACAGTGATTGGTCCTTAACTGGCAGCCAATGAACAGTCATTGAACAAATGAGGTTTTTAAGTAAAGTGCAAATGAGCCTTTTCCTTTTTTTTTTTTTAATAATATGGTAGTGTAATGTCTACAAAAGACATCACAAACCAGAAGCCAGCAAAATGCATATGCCATCCAGATATGTTTTATGTGCTAACAACTCATTTTTTTTTTTTTTGAGACCAAGTTTCACTCTTGTTGTCCAGGCACGAGTACAATGGCATGATCTCGGCTCCCTGCAACCTTCGCCTCCTGGCTTCAAGCGATTCTCCTGCCCCAGTCTCCCGAGTAGCTGGGATTACAGGTGCCTGCCACCACGCCTGGCTAATTTTGTATTTTTAGTAGTGATGGGTTTCACCATGTTGGCCAGGCTTATCTTGAGCTCCTAACCTCAGATGATCCACCCACCTCAACCTCCCAAAGTGCTGGGATTACAGACGTAAGCCACAGTGCCCAGCCCCAACTCATTTTAAAAATTAAATTTCATTAATGATTTTAAGATCAGTAGCTCACACATAAAATTATTGATTTCTAGCTTCTCTTATGTAACTGTTAGAACACTTTTGGCTACAAGTAAAATAAACCTCAAGTTGCCTTACAATAAGGTGTTTAAAGGACCATATAGGTCTCATAAAGTAGGAAGCATCAAGTTCCCCAGGGTTAATTCCTTCAATGTCTAACTAACTATGCTCTTGAAGTCCTAGGTTCCTTGTCTTTTTCTGCCTGCCCATCTTACTGTTAGCTTCACCTTCATAGTGCCAGCAAATGGCAAGACACCATATTCAGACAGAGCCTGTGTTCAGGGAAAGAAGAGAGACTTGTTATTTCTGTACCTCTTTTTTAGGAGCAAAGCAATCTTTCCCAGAAGCCTTCTTGGAGATTTTTCTCCTAATGTTGTTGACCAGAATTGGGTCACATACTTGTTCAATAAACATTCTGTGGCAGGGAGGATAAACTTCCTAGGATCAGCTTGTACTAATTATCTGGGGTATAATGGATGCTTGGGAAGAGACCAATCCAACCTATGTGTACTACCTTGAAAAATCAAAAGATCTAGCAACATTGCAATCCAAATCCCCACATAGCAACAAACGTCTAGAGCTATTTCTATCTTTACAGAGACCTAGAAAATGGTCCTCAGTTCCCCAGGGTCCCTACTTGCCTGGCCTTTGTAACCATTTGAGTTTTACCACACCTAGTTTATACTTCTTTATCTGGCAGGAATTTCATGCTAAGTTATAATGTTTCATGGGTATTTTAGCCTGAGGATTTTTCACAGTAATGATGTGTAGGTAATTGTGTGAGTTATCTATAGCATAAAGTAAATCGTTCCTTAACTTAGTGTCTTAAAACAACAAGCATTTATTATCTCATAGAGTCCTGAGGATCAGAGATCTGGGAGTGGCTAATCTGCAGCTCAAGGTCATGAAGTTGCAGTAAAATTGTTATTGGGACTGCAGTCACCTGAAGGTTTGATTGAGGTAGAGGAACTGTTTCCCAGATCACTTATGTGGCTGTTGGCTGGAGGCCTCAGTTCCTTACCGCATGGATTTCTCCATGGTGGTGCTTAAAACATAACATTGGCTTCCCCATTGCAAATGATCCAAAAGAACAAGCAAGACAGAAGACACAAATACTTTTATAACTTAATCTCAGAAATCACTTCTGTCGTATTCTATTACTCACACAGTAAATTCGCCCCGGTACAGGGCAGAAGAAGACTATGCAATGATGTGAATTCTAGGAGATAGGGATTGTTGGAGGCCATCTTTGAGGTTGGTTAACAGTTATATTCTGCAAAATTGCTCTAAAACAGAGAATTTAAAAATACTGTGTTTATATTGTGGCCATATGTATTTTCTAAATGCTAAATAAGTAAGTTCATTTTCAATTAAACAAGCATTTTAATCAAAACATAGGGTCAGTTCCAAGCAAAAGTGTTTTAACTTCCCTACAATTGCATCTCCCACCACACTTTATGAACAGGCTCATTCTTGGTCTATTATTTTTCTGGTTACAAGAAAGCAAAATATTTTATCCATGAATTTAGGTATCCAGACTCATAGTAGGACTCCAGAGTGTACCAGATGCCTGATAAGACTTAAAATGTCAACCAACCTCGAGTTGTTAATATTTTAATAGGGACAAAAGAATGCAAGAAATTGACAAGAGAACTATAGGATTTCAGGCACCCTCTGAACTGAGTCCCGAGGAGCAGAAATTTGGGTAAGAAAGATGCTTCCTGAAAAGTTATCACTTGTAAGGCCTCCCATATTAGAATGCTGCTAAAGACAAAGAATTGTAAAACAAAACCAAAACAGCCATGGTTTAATTTGACAAAAAGATTACCAAAGTTTTTCAGTTAAATTATATTAGCTATCTGCAACACAAACAACTCTAAGTATTTTGTAATGTATCAGAATTTCCTGTCCAATAAATTAAGCTACACACATTGCTATTGCCTCCCAACACACTCAGCCAAACAAAAAACCCCAAAGCATCAAAAAGCTTATATACATAATGCAGCTATAACAACTAGAAACAAAGTTTGCTGGTACAGCTAAATCAGAAAGAATTTCTTTTTTCCCCCTTTCATAAAACAGCTACATTGTGAAGGACATATGCGCTCATTTTGGTGCTGAAAGATTGACACAGTTTTGAAACAGAGACTCATTGGCAGTATTAACAGCTGAGCTGTGTAATAAAACAAACTCAGGGCATTAAAAATATGACGCTACCCTAGACTAGTCTTTATTTTTAGAAGGCTTAGAAATCTCTAACCAGTGTAAAAGGCTTTTGCATGTGACTTAATGTTCTTTGCTATCGAACGGTCATTTAAAAGATGAAATATGGTCAGTAAACAAGACAGTACTTGGCACATAGCATTAGATATGTTGCAGCCCACAGCTGAGGCTGAGCAGACAACTTTATATAAGTTGCTAGGTTCCATCAGGATTCTAAAATAAGAAATGGTAACTGGTTAGGCTTTGTTCTGTGAAACAATGGCTATCAATGCAATGCATATGTCTTATGGAATGTTTGTCTTCAGAAATATTTTAAGTAAGTTATTTCAGAGAATCAACAATAACTTTGGATAACATTAACCTTTGGACCTTAATTAGCTCAAGGCATATAATGATTAAAGCAGAAGGAGACAACTTGTTAAAAAATAGGTCTCTAGAAGGGAGGAATTTAAAATGTTTAAACATTGAAAACACACAAAAGCCAGGTAAAGAACATGAGTTTAAGAAGACAATTAATGTCATGATTTTCATTTTTGATTGTGATACACAGTGTCTTTGGAAGCTATGATTTTATACTTTATAATTTTCTATATTGTTTTATTTTGTAAATATGTTTGATAAAGATCTTTAAAGAGAGAGTGCAAACAGAGTAAACATATCTTTAATGTATACCCATCTAGTAGCCTCCATTTGATTACTTGAAGATATACTGACTTATTCATAATGAAGAAGAATTTTTCTCAAGTGGTTGGATGAATTTCTGTTGACTGTAAGTAAGCTTTTGAGGGAGACATTGGATCTTATTCATTTCCGGATCTTCATTTAGTGAAAGCTGCTCAATAAATATTTTTCACTGATTCTATCTCCAGTCTCTTACTTAGTTCTCTTTATGGTCAGTGGATTAGATTACCTTTGTGAGATGGTTGGCTGGAGGTAAATGCGTAGAATGCAGTGAATACAGGGTTACAGAGCTGTTGTTATTGTTTCCTGCAAATTTAACCTATTTTATGGGAAATGTTAATAAAATCTTGCTTTGTTTAGAATATTTTGCAAAAATATACATTTTTCACTACATTTTCATTCGAATTCTCTCAGAAAATGGATTGGATTATCCATTCTAGAGGCTTTGAACTAGATGGATTGTAACCTACACAATTTGTAAAAGCATCTGGATATGAATTTGGAGCAACAATAATTTGAAAAGTGCTTTAAGTGTCAGACAAATGCTAAATCAATCAGGGAACACACAACCACCTATATTTCTCTTTTGCAAATACAGAAGAACACGGGGATTTCAGTGTTTTTCGTATAGCTTCACTCTAGCCCATGGGGTTCATGAAGGTGCAGTATATTAAACAGTCTAAAAACATTTCTGCATGTGACATAAATTACTGTATTTAAATTGGCAAAAAATAAAGCATACGCTATAATCAGGAAATATGAATGAATAGATCAGGTATTTTGGAAAGTTAAAAAACTGATAGAAGAGATGTAATTAATCATACTGTTTTATTTCAAACAGAAACTCTCATTATCTACACTTGATTATTCATAAGCCTAACTTACTCTGAGGGGGTTGAGAATATTTACCTTTGCTTGCTTTTTATTTGCAAGGATTAAAGCCAGATTATTTTCTCTTTTTGTACACCTAAGTATCTAGCATGGTTTGTTCCAAACTACACTAGGTTGTTAACGCCAAATCAAATTTTAGGTGAAATAAAAAGGGACAAACTGTAAAGAAGAATTATAAACAGTAAATCTAATAAACATTAAATTTTATTATTTTTTATTTTTTATTTTTTGAGATGGAGTTTCGCTCTTGTTGCCCAGGCTGGAGTGCAATGGTGGAATCTTGGCTCAAGCGATTCTCCTGCCTCAGCCTCCCAAGTAGCTGGGATTACAGGCATGCACCACCATGCCCAGCTAATTTTGTATCTTTAGTAGAGACAGGGTTTCTCCATGTTGGTTAGGTTGGTCTCAAACTCCTGACCTCAGGTGATCTACCTGCCTCGGCCTCCCAAAATTCTGGGATTACAGGCCTAAGCCACCATGCCCGGCCATAAACATTAAATTTTAAAATCTGTCCTTATTCTTTCAGATTTGTCTGCTTGTTGAATTCTAGCTCATGTTCAAAGCTTGTTTTAACAGCATACAAACTATAGACAGGGGAAGAGTCAAAGCGAATGTCTTGACAATTTAGGTAAAATAGTAAGAGTTGGCATTAATTGAACACTTACTCTGTTCAAGACCCCACAATAAGCATATCATCAATCATGTCAATCATTCATTTTATGTATGTTCATTAATTCTTCCCAAAGCCTATAATATAGGCAGACAGGCATTATCTAATGGGGATAAAATAATAATAAAAGAAAAGAAAACTGAAGCTCAGAGAGTTTAATCAACTTGCTTAAATCTATACAGGTAGTAAGTAATTAAGATGAGATTCGCAGGCAAGACCATAACCACTTCATTGCAGAACAGAAAATAAGCTTTTTTTTTTTTTTCTTTTTTTTGAAACAGAGTTTTGCTCTGTTGCCCAGGCTGGAGTACAGTGGCGCAATCCTGCCTCACTGCAACCTCCACCTCCCGGGTTCAAGTGATTCTCCTGCCTCAGCCTCCCGAGTAGCTGGGACTACAGGTGCCGGCCACCACACCCAGCTAATTTTTGTATTTTTAGTAGAAACGGGGTTTCACCACGTTGACCACGCTGATCTCGAACTCCTGACCTCGCCTCCCAAAGTTCTGGGATTACAGGTAAGCCACTGTGCCTGGCCAGTAAGCTTTATTTGCAACTAAATTATCCTAATTGTTATCTTCGACTATAAAATTCAGTACAGATGCTCAATTCATCATTTCTCAAAAGCAAAGACGAAGATCCTAGTAGACTTCATTAATCTACAAAGTTATATTAGACTGAAGTCTTACATCGGGTTTTAGGAATTGTAGCCATGCAGCCATCCAATTTAGAAAAGCAGATTTAAAGAACTTAAAATCTTCAGGTCTCTGGTGACTGAGTTTACCAGGCAAGTTTTTACACTTTAGCACCAGCTGAATATAAAGATCTGGACTTTGAAAAGCTGAAAAACCAAATAGGAATATTATAGCTAATGAGGGGCCACCACTTGCCACTGAGCTGAATGCCTGACCTGGTTATGATTTTGTCACATAGGTGAGCTTCTGTGGCATAATTTGGCAGTTACCAACCAAAGCTATGTGAGCCCATAGCTTGGGTTGAAATTCATCTCAGCTGCTTATTATCAATTTGAGCATTTTGGCAAGTTACATAACCTCATTAAGCCTTTTAAAATTGTTACAAGAATTAAGTAGGATAATTTGTGTATATTTTGGTAAAGGACCTATTTTAGGTCTGACTTTTTTTGTTTGTTTGTTTTTTGAGATGAAGTTTTGCTCTTGTTGCCCAGGCTGGGGTGCAGTGGCGCCATCTCAGCTCACTGCAACCTCCGCCTCCTGGGTTCAAGCAATTCTCCTGTCTCAGCCTCCTGAGAAGCTGGGATTACAGGTGTGCACCACCACACCTGGCTAATTTTTTGCATTTTTAGTAGAGACAGGGTTTCACCCTGTTGGCCAGGCTGGTCTCAAACTCGTAACCTCAAGTGATCCACCCACCTCGGCCTCCCAAAGTGCTGGGATTACAGGTGTGAGCCACCATGCCTAGTCAGGTCTGACTTTTCAAACAAAAAAAAAAAGATATACAAAAGTACTAATTTAAGGAGAAAGTGAGAAGTATTTAGTTCATAAACTGCTGTTATTGAAAATAATAGGTTGGACATAGTGTCTTACGTCTGTAATCCCAGCACTTTGGGAGGCTGAGGCAGAATGATCATTTGAGGCCAGGAGTTGGAGACCATCCTGGGCAGCAAAAGCAAGATCTCATCTCTACAAAAAAAATTGTTTTTAATTAGCTGGGGTTGGTCCACACCTGTAGTCCCAACTACTCAGAATACTAAGGCAGAAAGATTTCTTGCACGCAGGAGTTCAAGACTGCAGTGAGCTGTGATTGTGCCACTGCACTCCAGCCTGGATGACAGAATGAGACCATATCTCTTGAAAGAAAGAAAGAAAATAACAAAAGTAGTTATTTGAAAACTACTGGCCACTAACACACAATTTCAAAGAAATTTTGTACCTGTTAGGTTATATTATGTTATGTAGCAATTAAGGACTGGAGTTCAAGAGGAATCAGAAAAAGTTTGTGTTCAAAATTTAACTCTGCTTCTTACTTAACTCGGATGACATCAGGCAAGTTGTTTAACTTCCTTTAGCTTGGTTTACTTGTCTATAAAATAAGGATAAGTCTAATACTTCAGCAGTAATTTTTTTTAAATTTTAGTTTTTTGTACAGACAAGGTCTCCCTGTGTTGCCCAGGCTGGTCTCAAACTCCTGGTCTCAAATGATCCTCCCACCTTGGCCTCTCGACATGCTGGGATTACAGGTCGCAACTGTACCCAGCTGATAATCATTATTTGATGAATAAATAATGCAATAACAGCATGGTACCTGGCATACAATACACATTAGGTAAATGTCTGTTAATAATGTTAATAAAATCATTATTGTTAAAGTATAAGTACAAAATAAGAAATCTAAAGCTCAAGTAAAGGGAAGTAAAAAGAACTTTGGCTTTTTCTCCCTATTGCTTGCAATTCAATTTGGCCACACACTGGGCCACTAGACTGTCTTCTGAGAAAACAGGTAGGAGAGGGAAATGTTAGACATGGTTTCATGAAGTCACATGTTCAATGACAGTTAAGACTCAGCCTGCCCAGGAGCTGGGTAAACATTAGTCTCTCTGGCCTCAAGTGGTTGGTGCTTAAGAGCAAGCATAACAATCTTCTGCCAAGGGAAAATATTGATCAATAAACATAAACATTAACTGAAAGAGTTCTTAACATTTCAGTGATTATTTTGTTAAGAAAGAAAAAACAAAGATTGTTTGTTTCAGAAATTTTTAAGGGGTCCAGGCTAGGCTTCTGTGTGAATTCCAGAATAATAACAGGCCAAAAGAATTCAATCCAGGCTGGGCGTGATGGCTCATACCGGTAATCCCAACACCTTGGGAAGTCAGGATGGGAGGATGGCTCGAGGCCAGCTGTTGGAGACCATCCTGGGCAACACAGTGAGACCCCTCATCTACAAATTTTTTTTAAAAATTAGCCAGGTGTGGTAGTGCACCTCTGTAGTCCTAGCTAGTTGGGAGGCTGAGGTAGGAGGATTACTTGAGCCCAGGAAGCCAAGGCTGCAGTGAGCTATCAACATGCCACTGTACTCCAGCCTGGACAACAGAATGAAACCCTGTCTCTTAAAAATAAATAAATAAATAAAATTTTAAAAAAAGAATTCAAGAAAATTCCTGTTCCTCAATCACAGATGGATAATGCTTCTAGGGCTTCCATGCAGGCCATAGTTAGCCGCAAATGATTTTGTTCTTCCTTCTTTCCCCAGGCTTCCAACATCACGAACTCTCTTTGAAATATAACCTTGATCTTTGGCAGGTTTCTAACCATTAACTTTCTATCAGAAGAAGGGAATATTACAATAAAGGTGATCATTCAAAACATGGATTTACTTATTTTTTCTTAACATTAAATTATTCTTTATATTCATTGCTATATTTAAATAAGGAGATACTACATTGCCTAGTGGAGAGCACATAGATTGGCCATCAATGGACATTATGTCAAATTCTACTTGGCTATTTTATACCTCAGACTTGCTGTTTTTGATTGAGTTGCATCTGTAGATGACAATGTCATCTCATAGTAATGTTTTGCAGAATGTTGTAAAAAAAAATTCTGTTTGTTAGTTCATATGCACTCAACAGATGGCATGTTTTTTGTTCCTTTTTTTTTTTTTTTTTTTTTGGATAAGAAGCAGGAGAATCGCTTGAACCCGGGAGGCGGAGGCTGCAGTGAGCCGAGTTTGTGCCACTGCACTCCAGCCTGAGCAACGGAGCGAGATTCTGTCTTGAAAAAAAGAAAAAAAGATCAATGTCCATTCAATATTATCAGAGGATTAAATGTTTGTTCCTTTCCAAAGCATGTGTCAAGAAGCAGTTTCACAATCCAGACTGAAATGGAACTAGTCAGGAAAAGTTGTTATAAACCCTTGAGAACATGCTAACCTTTAGAAAAAAACTCACCCAGTGTTTATTTGGGACCCTGAAGTCCGGTAAATAATGTGTACTTAATTAAAATCTCAGCTTCTTTGGGAAGGAAGTGAACTTTCTTTGTCGTTCAAATTGGTAAGCAAAGGAATTTAGACCAAATTAAAGTATCCTTAAGCCTTCAAAATACAAAACAAACAAAATAATACTTCTAAGGACTAAATTATATGCTGATTATTTTTGTCTTCCCACACTGAAGTTTTAACTCTTTTACTGTATTAAAAATATAAACTGGTCAGGCACAGTGACTCACGCCTATAATCCCAGCACTTTGTGAAGCCAAGGCAGGCAGATTGCCTGAGCTCAGGAGTTCGAGACCACGCTAGGCAAGACAGTGAAATCCCATCTCTACTAAAATACAAAAAAATTAGCTAGGTGTGGTTGCGTGCACCTATAGTCCCAGCTACTCAGGAGGCTGAGGCAGGAGAATTGCTTGAACCCACGAGATGGAGATTGCAGTGAGCTGAGATCGCACCACTGCACTCCAGCCTGGGCGACAGAGCGAGACTTGTCTCCAAAAAAAAGAAAAAGAAAAAATATAAAGCATTTAGGCCATTGAACTTTATCTGTGATGCAGTTTCATAAATATTTCTTGAAGGAATAAGTAAATGAATCAATGATTTTCTTTACACCGTTCTCCACCTTTCTAAATCTTATTAATCAAGGTCCATTTTTTCCCCTATAAATGTCCTTCCAGAGGATTCCAGCCCAAAATGTAGATGAAAACAAGTGCCCTCATTTTCAAAAGTACTAGACTATCTTTCAGAATTCACTACCACTCTGCCCTAAGTTTCAATTGCTAGTCAACTTCGACCCAAATGATCACCTCTGAGTTTAGGTTAGACCCAATCAATTATGTTCTCATAATCAATTCTCAGAGACTATTCAACCAGTATGTAATCTCAGAGCATTAGTCCCAAAATTGAGCTCAGGACTCTTAAGGGTGCCACCATGCTATTCCAGACAGCCAATTTTAAGAGGAAGAACAGTGTAATCCCTGACTTTTCATGCCAGTCTGCTCAAGACACTGAGGAACCCCATCCAGGCCCATTCCAGTCCTGGCTGTCAACAGGCATCAAACCAAAGTTAAGTCCTATGTAAAACAGATATTTTTAAAAAGTGGCCAGGGGCAGTGGCTCATGCCTGTAATCCCAGCACTTTGGGAGGCTGAGGCGGGTGGATCACCTGATATCAGGAGTTCGAGATCATCCTGACCAACATAGTAAAACTCCATCTCTACTAAAAATACAAAACTAACTGAGCATGGTGGTGCATGCCTGTAGTCCCAGCTACTTGGGAGGCTGAGGCAGGAGAATCGTTTGAACCAGGGAGGCAGAGGTTGCAGTGAGCTGAGATGGTTCCATCGTACCCCAGCCTGGGCAACAAGAGCGAAACTCCATCCGGAAAAAAAAAGAAAATCTGTACTTCTTGCTTTTCCATAGTCTTCACTTCGGTTACTCTTGCCCTCCCTAAGAGTGTGCTTCCTGAATCAGATCCCAAGGCCTACTTTCCTAGGTGTGGTGCTTTCTAGAGACTCCTACTTAGAAGGCAGCCTTAGGAGTAAAATCATTGAGTTACAATCTTTCCTCTTTCTGTAATTCCCTCAGTGCAAACACTTTGTTGTGGACCATATCAGGCTCTTGGTGTTTTCAAATAGTACCAGTGAATCTGAAAAATTCCATTGTGCTACACTAAAATAACCTTCAGCATCTCTTCCTATCTCAAAAAGTCTTAATGATTTTTTTTAATGATACTTTGGTATGCCATCCAAAGGAATGAGAGAAGAGGTTAAAATTCTAGACCAGGTGAGAGGTGAAGGTGAAGGTGAACGGGTTGAGACAGATACTTTTTATGAGTAGCTTGCTGAGGAGCTTAAGATTCTTCTGAATATGTGGTCAACAGCTTTTTCCCTGCTTTCCAGTGCCTGCTAAAGAATTAACTTGGCCGGGTGCAGTGGCTCACACCTGTAATCCCAGCACTTTGGGAGGCCGAGGCAGGCAGATCACGAGGTCAGGAGTTTGAGACCAGCGTGACCAACATAGTGAAACCCTGTCTCTCCTAAAAATACAAAAATTAGCTGGGTGTGGTGGTGTGTGCCTGTAATCCTCACTACTCAGGAGGCTGAGGCAGGAGAATCTCTTGAACCGGGGAGGCAGAGGTTGCAGTGAGCCAAGATTGCGCCATTGCACTCCAGCCTGGGCATCAGACGTCTCAAAAAAAAAAAAAAAAAAAAAAAAAAAAACAGAACAAAGTTGAGCAAGTCATTTGGCGAAAATGAAAGTTTTCTATTCAATGTTTTTTATTTTCTATAGTGATTTCCAAACATCTCCATTCCCTATTGTCTTCCCTCATTTTCTCAGCCATTTTTCCTCCTGAATGCTCTTTGTCTCTTCCCACACCCATTTCAGTGGTATTTTTTCTGCACAGCTTACTAAGCCTGAAGCTCTCCCACTTCCCTTGTTTCTATTTTCCTATTCCACATACATGTTCTATCATTCTTTAAGATTTTTCTTTTTTTTGAGATGGAGTCTCGTTTTATCGCCCAGGCTGGATGGAGTGTGCAGTGGCACAATCTCAGCTTATTGTAAACTCCGTCTCTCGGGTTCGAGCAATTCTCCTACCTCAACCTTCTGAGTAGCTAGGATTACAGGTGTGCACCACTATGTCCAGCTAATTTTTTTGTTGGCCAGGCTGTTCTTGAACTCCTGACCTCAAGTGATCCGCTTGCCTCGGCCTCCCAAAGTGCTAGGATTACAGGCATGAGTCACTGCACCCTGCTTCAAAATTCTTCTTTTGAAATCTTTTACTTGTATAATGGACATGCCATCTCTGAAATTTTCCTCTTGGGACTGGAATAAAGAGAAAAACAGGAGAAAAAAAAGATAAAAGAGGCATTAGATCTGTTTCTCATCTTCCTGTGTGGGACTAAAGAGAGACAGAAACTAGACTCACCCCCTCTATGAAAAACCCACAAACCTTGGAGGTTTCCTCATCTCCCTTGACAGACTGAAGCCTTAAATATCTATCTAAAGTCATTACACTGTTAAAATGTTTACCTTTTATTTATGCACTATTCTGTTAATATTATTGCTATGATTGATCGTGTTAACAGAAACAATGCTATTGCCCATTTTCTTTGTTATTTAATCTTCTCAAATCTGGTATAATTTGTTGATATCATTAAAACAGAATGGTGTAAAATGTCAACACGTTAAAAGACTCATAAAATGATTACATATTTCAGTGAGGCATCCAATTGATATTTTAACATCTTAGATATAATAAAAGAGTTCCTATGACAATTATTTATCACAAGATAACTTTTGCCACAAACTCATAAGGAATTCACAATATCAGCTTTCAGAGTGAAAAAAAGTACCTTGAAATTTAAATGATAAAATATGTGAGTTGTGACTGTGAGATTTTATCTCAGTTTTTCTAGATAGCATGCAAAAATGAAGCATTTTTACCACTGTGACATTATAGTCACTTGTCTGCTGAAATTACAACGAAGAAGTCTTTTGTCTTAATCTATAATGAGTTCTGTACAATGGCTGTATTTTTCTTCAAGCTGTTGAGGATCAGCTTGTTGCTAAAGAGATTTACATTACTATCTAGTGAGGTTTAGTTAGTGTGATCATGAGGGCACAAGGGAAATTTTCAAAAAATAGTTGAGTTTTAAATAGATAATGTGAATTTAGCTACAAAGAGGCATAGATCACAAATATCAAAAGATAAGAGCCACTACTGTGTCCTAACAGCACAGTGGTAAAAGGTGGCAGGAAATGAATTAACACAAACGTGAAATAATTCAACCTAGAATACCAAAACGGTATTCAAATTTCTCCACTGAAGATATCACATAGAGGGCTGGATGTAGTGGCTCACATCTGTAATCTCAGCACTTTGGGAGGCTGAGGAGGGCAGATCACCTGAGGTCAGAAGTTCAGGACCAGCCTGGCTAACATGGTGAAACCCCGTTTCTACTAAAAATACAAAAAATCAGCTGGGCGTGGTGGCACGCACCTGTAATTCCAGCTACTTGGGAGGCTGAGGCAGGAGAATCACTTGAACCTGGGAGGTGGAGGTTGCAGTGAGCTGAGATTGTGCCATTACACTCCAGTATGGGCAACAAGAGCCAAACTCTGTCAAAAAAAAAGAAAAAGAAAATCACATAGGAAGTGATATGTTATCACTGAATTAAGGTATCACATAGAATGTTAGGGAATTGCTTATTTTAGAAAAGTACTGACTGACTATAAGTACACAAATAAATAATTCTAGTGGAAAAATCATCAAGCATATCCTGAGCAACGGCTTAAAGTCTGCTTTTTGTTTGTGTGCTATTTGGATAGTAACAGTGTCCATTGCTTGATTAATTACTGGCAATGATAAATCAACTTAATATATGTTACCTCACTTAATCAACCCAGCAACCTGTACAAGATAGACATTTTCATAGGAGCATACTGAGGTTTAGTGAGGTTGAATAATGTGCTGCATCTTAAAAGGTGAAACCAGGACCAAAGCACTTGTCCTTCACCTCCAGGACACCTGTATGCAGGGAAACTTACAGGTAGTGAGATGGTCACAAGATTTCTGCCTATCTTCAAACAGATGCATACAGTACTTTGTGAACTCACTAGTGAAAAGCTAATTGAAAGCAAAAACATGAGTGCACTGAGGTTTAAAATAAACCTAAACAAAGCCAATGGATTTCATAGTCTGAGCTTTGTCTGGTTTCCTGATTGGTAATGAAATATAATTGAACTTACGAGCCTCTCAGAAAAATGGAGACATTTGTGGGGGAAAATATGCAAAACATGATAATCCTTTGGACTGTTGTTCTTATAAAATATAGACATCTCTCTCAGACAGCAACAATATTAGCCATGACCTACACATTCTTTTTAAAATACATCACTGAGTCCATTTAAAGTTACAAAATGTGTTACTCAGTGCACAAATAGAATAACAGTTGTCCAAACCAAATTAAGGGCTCCCCTCAGATATCTCTTTTATTGACAGTATATTGGTACACAGGAATTACAGCCTTTAAATAAGTACTGTATTCTCAACCTAACCTAGAAGATTTGGTGGGAAATAACTTTGAAATTGATGTTGAACAAAACAAGTGGCTTTCTAGTTAATGTTTATAGATACTTTGGTTCTTCCTGAATGACTTGTGAATTTTATCACATTTCTGCAATTATTTGTATACATCTTTCTCTTTTACTAAACTGTGAACCACTGGAGTGTGGGCTCTGGGTGTGATTCCTCTTTGTATACCCAGATTATAAAAATAATTCATGAGTTTACAGTGATACTAAAAAAGAAAAAAAGGGAGAAAGTGAAGCTACTCTTCAGAGAAGAATGTCAGATAATGAACATAGAAAAGATGATAGAATTAGTAAATCACCATTTTCCAGACACCACCATAACACCATTCAGAAAAGTATCATTAATAAATGCTAAAACCATTGGGTGGTTAAAATATTGTTGAAGAACAAAATATTCACTGCCAAAGAATCAACCACATATTCATTATAAACTAGTCAGGAATAAACATTTCCTTTACAATTGGAAAAAGATAGTAGACACCTAAACGAAGTGACAATAATTAATATTAACAATAACTGGAGAGATTCCTTCTTCCTCTTCTCCTTTGATGCGTTTTGGCTGTTCTCACCCAAATCTCATCTTGAGTTCTAGCTCCCACAATTCCCATGTGTCATGGGAAGGACCCGGTGGGAGTTAATTGAATCATGGCGGCGGGTCTTTCCTGTGTTGTTCTGGTGATAGTGAATAAGCCTCACAAGATCTGATGGTTTTATAAAGGGGAGCGCCCCTGCACAAGCTTTCTCTTGCCTGCCACAATATAAGACATCCCTTGCTCTTCTACTATGATTGTGAGGCCTCTCCAGCCGTGTGGAACTACGAGTCAATTAAATGTCTTTCATTTTTAAATTACCCAGTTTCAGGTAAGTATTTATTAGCAGCATGAGAACAGATTAATACATCTTTTCTTGACAGAGCTTTCTTCACGTGCCAGGCTTGGTGTGATTGAAGCCATGCTTTCTAAATGGACCTTTCTGCTGCTTCTTTCCTATGTTGTCCTCCTTTTTTTCTTCTTCTTCCTTCTTCATCAGGCTGAGATATTTCAAATGGGAAGGCCCAGGAATTTGGTTACATACAGAGAAAATTGGAAATAATTGGAGCAAAGGAAAAAGAGTACTAGTATGGGAAAAGGAAATGCTGGAATGAATCCTGTGCCATTGGATTGGAATTGGAGATATCTGTGTAAACTTATTGTTTCAAATAAATTGATAGCTTAAGGTATAGATAGATATGGATATAGAAATAGATACAGTAACAGAAACGAGGTCAGGCACTGTGGCTCATGCCTGTAATACCAGCACTTCGGGAGGCCAAAGCAGGCGGATTGGTTCAGTTCAAGAGTTTAAGACCAGCATGGGCACCATGGCAAGATCTTGTATCTACAAAATATTTGAAAATTAGCAGGGTGTGGTGATGCACACCTACAGTCCCAGCTACTCAGGAGGCTGAGGTGAAGGATCGTTTGAGTCTGGGAGGATCGTTTAAGGCCGGGAGGTCGAGACTGCAGTGAGCTGTGATCATGCCACTGCACTCCAGCCTGGGTGACAAAGTGAGACCTTATCTTAAAAAACAAAAGCAACAGCAGCAACAAAAACAAAACAAAACAGCCAAAGGAAACAACCAAAGAAATAGAAACAGGAATAAACGTATGTATGTGTGGTTGTACATACAGCTGTATGTCCAAATATGCACACATATATTTCCTAACTCAATACCCTGAGAAGTCCAAGAAGTAAAGAAATCACTTTAGCAACAAGCATACCTAGTGCCTAGATCTAGTTTTCTAGAAATAATTCTCCACTAGAAGGAACCTTGGAGATCTTCTCCAAGGGGGTCCTTGGAGAAATGGCTGATCCCAGGGATAGAGCAGGCATGCCTTGTTGGGCTAGAGAATAAGGAAAGAGCGAAGAATAATGGGGACATATCAAAAGGATGCAGAAACCTGTTGGAAGGGGCTTCACTGGCCAAGAGTGAGACAATTCGAGCAGCAAAATAAAGGAGGTGAAATCTGACTTCAGTTTCCCTGAGTAGCTGGTGTATGATAGGATAGAATAGACAACTCTAAAAGAACCAAACCACAGCTGTCCTCCTCAAGCGGCTCTGGGAGAGCTTCAGCCTCTTAACCACAGAGGCATCATGCTGCTCTCCAACAGCTAGAATAGTGGAGACATACCCGAGACCAGGTAATTTATAAAGGAAAGAGGTTTAATTGACTCACAGTTCCACATGGCTGGGGAGGCCTTACAATCATGATGGAAAGTGAAGGAAGAGCAAAGGCATGTCTTACATAGTGGCAGGCAAAAGACCACATGCAGGAGAACTCCCCTTTATAAAACCATCAGATCTCATGAGACTTATTCACTATCATGAGTACAACACAGGAAAAACTGCCCCCATGGTTTAATTACCTCCCACCAGGTCCCTCTTGCAACACATGGGGATTATGGGAGCTACAATTCAAGATGAGATTTGGGTAGGGACACAGCCAAACCATATCAGTGAAGTATTATGAGGAACAGGATATTCACATAGCCTCCGAGTGTTTTGTTAATTATTTATTAATTAATAATGACAACATATTTAACCAATTTTCAAGTAGAGAAAACTGGAAGACACCATCTTAACCAAGTTTTCAAAGTTAACATCATCAGATAAAGGACAAATTGATACCTTGTGGGTCTTGATATGATGCACTAAGGAGACCACATCATTTATTTTTTTTTATTTTTTTTATTTTTATTTTTTTTTTGAGACAGAGTCTGGCTCTGTCGCCCAGGCTGGAGTGCAGTGGCCGGATCTCAGCTCACTGCAAGCTCCGCCTCCCGGGTTTACGCCATTCTCCTGCCTCAGCCTCCCGAGTAGCTGGGACTACAGGCGCCCGCCACCTCGCCCGGCTAGTTTTTTCTATTTTTTAGTAGAGACGGGGTTTCACCGTGTTAGCCAGGATGGTCTCGATCTCCTGACCTCGTGATCCGCCCGTCTCGGCCTCCCAAAGTGCTGGGATTACAGGCTTGAGCCACCGCGCCCGGCCAGGAGACCACATCATTTATATGGCATTTCTGTCAAAAATGCACAAATCATGAGAAATCAGACAAAACCAATTTGGGGAACTTTCTACAAAGTAACTCTTCAAAAGTAACAACAGCATGAAAGAGAAAGACAGGAAATGTTTCAGATTGAAGGAATCTAAAAAAGCATGTCAACTAAATGTGTCATGTGATCCTGGATTACATCTCGGACCTATGATGGACATCATCGGACTACTGGTAAAATTTGAATGGGGCCTATGGATTAGATGGTAATTTACAATTCTAATTTCCTGGTCCTAGTGTGATTTTGTAGTAGGGTGTCCTTGTATACATGAAACAAACACTGAAATATTAAGAGATAACATGGTATCATGTCTGCAACTTATTCTCAAATGGCTCAGAAATATTAACAGAGGATCTGGGTGATAAAAACAAAGGGGAAAATTTTGTTCGAGATGTCAAAACACATATCTATATAATTTATGATTTCAAAAGGTAACCACAATGGAAGCTGATATTTAGGACTGAATGAAAATGAATTTACTTATGCACATTTGTAGAATATAGCTATGATGGTAGTCGGAAGGAATTACAGCACTTGAAATACTTATATTAGAAAAAAATATATATGTCATTTGTGACAACATGGATGAAGCTGGAGGACATAAGTTAGATGAAATAATTCAGGTTCAGAAAGATAAATGTCATATGATCTCATCTGTGAAATATGAAAAAGTGAAACTTCATCGGAACAAGGTGTAAAATGGTGATTACCAGACTTGGGAATAAGCAAACTGGGGAGATGTTGATCAAAGGACACAAAATTTCAGTTAGACAGGAGGAATAAATTCAAGAGATCTATAAAAAATAGCACATCATGGTGACTGCAGTTAATAACAATATATTGTATATTTGAAATGTGCTGCCAGGAGTCGTGGCTCACGCCTGTAATTCCAGCCCTTTGGGAGGCCAAGGTAGGTGGCAGATCATTTGCGGTCAGGAGTTTGAGACCAGCCTGGCCAACATGGTGAAACCCCTCTCTACTAAAAATACAAAAATTAGCTGGGCATGGTGGTGCATGCCTGTAATCACAGCTGCTTGGGATTACTTGAGGCAGGAGAATTGCTTGAATCCAGGAGGCGGAGGATGCAGTGAGCTGAGATCGCACCACTGCACTCCAGCCTGGGCAACAGAGCAAGATTCCATCTCAAAAATGAATGAATGAATGAATTAATTAATTAAATAATGTGCTAAGAGAGTAAATTTTGTGTTCTCACCACAATAAAATAAATATGTGAGGTAATTCATATGCTAAATAGCTTGATTTCACCATTTCACAATGTATGCATATACCAAAACATCATGTTGTATACCATAACCATACAATTTTTATTTCTCGAATAAAATAAATAAATAAAGTTTTTAAAAGAAAATAAGAATATAAATAGGTCAAAATGATATTATGTACTTCCCAATGTAATTCATTTGAGAAAGACATTATATCATCATTGTAATATTTTTATCAAAAATATTTCAACTGATTCTAATCATGAGGAAACAATCAGACAAATTGAAACCGTGGGACATCCTACAGAACACCTGGCCCAAATGCTTCAAAAATGTCAGTCTCATGGAAGTCAAAGAAAAATAACCAAAACAAAAACAGAACACTCCTAGAATAAAAGCTAGAGAAACTCATCATCTAAATGCAATGCCTGTCTGGTCCTTGTTTTGCCCTGGATTTTTTTAAAAAGCTATAAATGTTAATGCTGCTATTTAGACAATTGGAGACATTTGAACAAAACATAATAGCACTACAAAGTATCAAATGTGTAGCTTGTGATAATATTATATTTATGTCGAACAGTATTTTTGTTCTGGAGAGGTGATGTGTCATGACATCAGCAATGGTAAACAGATAGATAATAAATCTGACAAATTGTTAATACTTAGAAAATCTAGGGGATGAGTACTCTGATAGTTGGATGTTCATTGTATTGTGAGGTTATTTTCAATGTTCCTTGAGGTTTTACATTTAAGAAACATTTGTTAAGCACTATGTGCTAGAAATACAAATAAACAAGACTCCCTTCCCCAAAGAAATCCCAGTTTTATGGAAGATGTGCCATGATCAAATTGCTGTAGTATATGCTGATAGGTGCATGAATACAGATGTAAAAAAAATGCACATTGAATGGAGAGTAAATTTTGTTAATAAAAATATCAGAAATAAAGAAAACTTGGAAAATTAAAATTATCATATGCCACAGTCCAGGGATAATTATTAACATTTATATCTGTTCTTTCTTTCCTCTCCCTTCCTCTCCCTTCTCATTTGCTCTCTACCCCTGGGAGATGGGAGTACTAAATGGAAATCACATGGAATTTTCAGTTCTGTTCTCTTTTTCACTCATTATATCATTGCAGAGTATTTTCCTTGCCATTAACATTTCTTTGAAACTTCCATTTTGGCTGCACAATATTAAATTATACTGCCCCATTGTTGAAGATTTTGACCATTTCCAAATATTCTGTATTATAAATGATTATAATAAGGAAATTATTCACAAAAAAAGGGGTTTGGATAACAAGAGAAAATGCTGGTGATAGTATGAAAGTAAGTAAAATTTTAACATATTCCTTTTGATATATTCCTTTCACTCATTTTATAACAGGAGATGCTACCCCTTATCTAATTTTCCGGTTAGTTTATATAATGATTTTGCTGAATTAGCTCATAGTGGAATTTTATATTGAAGTAACAATATAACAATATCAGGTTATATGTTAATATTAAATATTTGTAATGTGAAATTGTAATTCTTCATTTGATTTTTCTACTTCTGAAAGAAGTTTTAATATAAAATGCAATTTAAAGGAAACACTTTATTATATTAAAAATAATTTTCCTGATTTAATATCCCTCTCCCTTTAACCTTACGCCTTAAAATTCTCTGTGGATTTTATTATCTCTTGAAATGAAAATGCCTTTGGGCATTTATATATCTGAAAGATAAAATGCCTAACACACTAACAGTTAAAGATA
Organism: Trachypithecus francoisi; assembly: GCF_009764315.1. NCBI lineage: Eukaryota > Metazoa > Chordata > Mammalia > Primates > Cercopithecidae > Trachypithecus > Trachypithecus francoisi. The sequence continues at coordinate 115,053,943 of NW_022681454.1, forward strand.
ATTTTTCACCTACCCTGTGGAGGAAAAAAATTCAGTGTTGGGTTTTTTGTTTTTGTTTCTGAGACAAAGTCTTGTTCTGTTGCCCAGGCTGGAGTGCAGTGCGGTGATCATGGCTCACTGCAGCCTCAGCCTCTTGGGCTCAAACAATCCTCCCACCTTAGCCTCTCAAGCAGCTGGGACCACAGGCACACATCATCACATTCAGCTACTTCTTCTTCTTCTTCTTTTTTTTTTTTTGTATACACTGGTCTTCTTATGTTGCCCAGACTGGTCTGAAACTCCTGGCCTCCCAAAGTGTTGCGACTGCAGGTGCGAGTCATTGCACTGGGCTACAGTATTGTTTGGAGAAGTTTAAAAGGGAAAGGCACTCTCACATATCATTTGTGGGAGTGCAGTTTGATATAACTTTTTTGTGGGATAATATATTTAAAATGCTAACATGCATAACCATGTTCTTATCCTTATTTTAAGGTTTTAAAAACATACACAGACAGCTTTTAATTGTCCTTGGGAGAGAGAGACTAATATATAGACTAATATAGCTAACAGAAACATTAACGTCCACTGACAGTCACTTTACACAGTAAATTCAGTCCCCTCTTTCATCAAAGACTGTATTAAATCCTCTAATAAATAGCAAAATGATGGACAACATGATCCCCTGCTTTCCTCTATCTCCAAACTACTCTTGGCACATATATTAGTGATTAGTGAAATAGCTAAATAGCCACAGTGAGACAAAGTAAAGGCCAAGTGCTTGTATAATCCCCAAACAGGACAGGTAGCCACTGAGTAATTAAGGTTTGACTATGCAGTAGATATAAATTATGCCTAACAAATCCCTTCTGCTCAGCCCTTTCATTATATAGTACAAAATGGATTGCATAGAGTAAGTTTTTCCACAAATGGTTCATAGCAGAGGATGTGCTGCAATTTCAATGAGGATTCTAAATGAGTTAAATGGTCTAAGTATAGAGGGGAGTAAAAGGGTAATTAGAAACATGCTAAATGGTTGGCCAGTACTAAAGTCTCTAATACCTATTCGGAGACTCCCTTTATGTTATCTCTAGTCCTATAAAGCAATGGTAACAAATCAAATAGATTACATCCACAGAAGACATTTTACAATTGTACAAGTGTCCCTAAATGGCAACTTAACCGGAAATAAAAACTTTACCTTATACAGTTATAACCCACATTTTTCTTAATGAGCAGAGCTACCTACTGGGTTTTTATAGCTAGTCTTTACCACTTCCAGTCTCTGAAGACATGAAATATTCTTTTCGTTATACCCCAGAAGCTTTTTTTTACTCTAAATGTACCAAAAATATTTTTATTTATGTGTGTGTGCACACATGTATATCTCAACACAAATGTGACAGGTCCTCCAATGATGGGTCAGGAAGCTTGGAAAGTAAAGTTATCTTACCTGCTAAGATCTATTTCTTCCAATGTATGACAGTTGTTTACATTTAAGATCTTAAAAGGCTAAGTGAAGCATCAGTATTGTCCTCTCGATGTTAATCATTATATTTAGATTAATGTCTTTTATATCGAAATGCAATTGCCACTTATTTTATCAATATCATAGAGTCTGAAAATACTTTTTCTCCTTAACCTATTATTTTATTATTTTAGTTGTTATATGAAAATGCAACTCCTTGATTTAGTGTTATTTATGCATTTTTGTAATGTAATCAATTACATCCAATCTATAAGTAGCAGCAGGATTACTGACAACATTCAGCACAAGCAATGAGGTTGATTTTTAGATTTTAGACACCTGGTTGGCTGCTAAATAAAAACAGCAGTTTTGGCCAGGTGTGGTGGCTCACATCTATAATCCTAGCACTTTGGAGGCTGATGTGGGAGTGTGAGACCAGCATGAGGTCAGGAGTTTGAGACCAGCCTGGCCAACATGAAGAAAACCCATCTCTACTAAAAATACAAAAATTAGCCAGGTTGGGTGACATGCGCCTGTAATCCCAGCTACTCCAGAGGCTGAGCAGGAAAATGGCTTGAACCTGCGATGCGGAGGTTGCAGTGAACCTAGATTGTGCCACAGCACTCCAGTCTGGTCTACAAAGTGATAGTCTGTCAAAAAATAAATAAAAATTAAAAAAAAAACAGCAGTTTTAAATTACCCAGTTAATGATTTACCCTTTTAATTAATTTCCTTTTATTTCACTAGGTCTAGTTTTTTATTTTTAAAAAATAATAAATAAATAAATAATATAAAAATAGAGAAAGGGGTCTCATTGCCCAGTCTGGTCTCGAACTCCTAGAGTCAAGAGATCCTCTCACCTTGGCCTCCCAAAATGCTGGGATTACAGGTGTGAGCCACCATACCTGGCCTAGGTCCAGTTTTATTTATTTATTTTTTCTTAAAAATCGGTCATGCTATATTATCTTTGCTCTCCTGTTGGTAGACTCAAGATAAAAATGCAACAAACATTTAATGATAGTCAACTACTCATCTTGCCTAGTAGGAAAAACTTCATGAAGCTCAGTTCTGGAAATGCCATTATAAAGTGGAAATGTGTGAAGCAGACTGTGTTCCAATTGGTAGATACAATACTATAAGTGGATTATTAATGACTCATCAAAGAACTTGGCATTTAAAAATATAGAAATGTATTATGAATAACAATTTAAAAATTTATCTCAAACCCACAAAATTGAGCTGTAAGTTATGAAATTATAGATTAGATTGCTAGAAGGTACTTGTCAACTAATCTAATATCTTCATTTCACAAACGAGGAAACCAAGGTACAGATAAGTTAAATAAATTTTTTTTTTGAGACAGAGTCACACTCTGTCACCCAGGCTGGAGTGCAGTGGCATGATCTTAGCTCACTGCAACCACTGCCTCCTGGGTTCAAGCAATTCTCCTGCCTCAGTCTCCCAAGTAGCTGGGATTACAAGTGCGTGCTACCACACCCAGCTAGTTTTTTTGTATTTTTTAGTACAGATAGGGTTTCGCCATGACGGCCAGGCTGGTCTCAAACTCCTGACCTCAAGTGATCCGCCTCAGCCTCCCAAAGTGTTGGGATTACAGGCATGAGCCACTGCGCCTGGCCCAAGTTAAATAATTCGAATCAAAATCATACAATTATATTGTAGCAAAGGTGAGGCTACAAACTAACATACCAAACTCTCAGTTTGATGCTCATTTTAGTGCCACATACTGACCTCCTTATATGAGTAGTGTATATTTGTAGTCCAAAATCCATTAGCCTCAAAAATGAATGGAAGATTCTATAAATAAGTAGATGCTGACTATAAAGATGCCCTATAACAGTAATTATTATATTGCTAAAGCATATTAGTAATAATTTTGATTACTAACATCTTAAAATTTCTTTTCTCTTTCTCTCTCCTTTCCTTTCTTCCTTCCCTTCCCCTTCCTTCCTTCCCTCCTTCCGTTTTCTTTTCTCCCCTCCCCTCCCCTCCCTTCCCTTCCCTTCCCTTCCCTTCATAACCTTCAACTCCTGGGCTCAATTGATCATCTCGGCTCAGCCTCTCATGTAGCTAGAACTACAGGTGCACACCACCACACCAAGCTACATTAAAAAAAAAAAAAAATGGAGAGATAAGGTTTCACTGTGTTGCCCAGACTGGTCTTCAATTCCTGGCCTCAGGTGATCCTCCCATCTCAGCCTCCCAAAGTGCTTCAATCAAAGGCGTAAGATACTGCATCTAGCCTCATCTTAAAATCTAAAACTACTTCTTTCACAGTAATCTCCTTGAAGCAAGGAGTGATACATTTTTCAGCCAATCATTCCTTTTTCACAATAATAGCCTTTGCAACATCTTAGAGGAATCCAAAAATATATATTGAGCATCTTTTATTTTTGAATCAGGGACTGTTCTAGGCAGTTGGGATGCAGTGGTTGAACCAGACAGAGAAGGTTCCTGTTATTACAGAGTTTACATTCTAATATGTGTGCATGCACATGTTTGTGTGTGTGTACATGCATGCAGTAGTCACAGGGAGCAAACGAAATGAAATAAGAAAATATGACTGACATTGTTTCGATGCTTGTCCCACTGACACTGTTTCGATGCTTGTCTCCTCCAAATGTCATGGTGAAATGTGTTCCCCAGTGTTGGAGCTGGAGCCTAGTGGAAGGTGTTTGGGTCACGGGGGTGGAGCTCTTATGAATGGCTTGGTGCCCTCCCCATGGGAATTAGTGAGTTCACATGAGAGCTGGTCGTTTAAAAGAGCTGGTATCTCCTCCTCTCTTGCTCCCTCTCCTGCCATGTGACACATTGGCTCCTCGTTTGCCTTCTGCCATGATTGTAAGCTTCCTGAAGCTTCACCAGAAGCTGAGTGCATGCTGGTGCCATGCTTGTACAGCCTGCAGAACTGTGAGCCAAATAAACTTCTTTTTGTAAATTACCTAGTCTAAGGTATTCCTTTATAGCAATGCAAAATGGGCTAATGGAATCACGAAGTAATAAAGGCTCTGAGGAATAAAGTATGATTAGGCTACTCTAGTGTGGAAAATAAAGGTTTCCTGAGAAATTGAATACTAAAGGAAAGAATGACTATAATCCCAGCACTTTAAGAGGCTGGGGTGAGTGGATCACTTGAGGCCAGGAATTCCAAGACCAGCTGGGACATATAGTGAGACCCCTGTCTCTACAAAAAATAAAAAAAATAAAAAATTGGGCTGGGCGTGGTGGCTCACATCTGTAATCCCAGCAATTTGGGAGGCCAAGGTGGGCGGATCACCTGAGGTTGGGATTTCAAGACCAGCCTGACCAACATGGAGAAACCCTGTCTCTACTAAAAATATAAAATCAGCTGGGCATGGTGGTGCATGCCTGTAATCTCAGCTACTAGAGAGGCTGGGGCAGGAGAATCACTTGAAGCCAGGAGGCAGAGATTGTGGTGAGCCATGATCATGCCATTGCACTCCAGCCTGGGCAACAAGAGTGAAACTCTGTCTCAATAAATAAATAAATAAATAAGCAAGCTGGGCATGGTGGTGCAAACCTGTAGTCCTAGCTACTCCGGAGGCTGAGGTAGGAGGATAACTTGTGCCCAGGAGTTTAAAGTTAAAGTGAACTATGATCATGCTACTGCTCTCCAGTCTGGGTAACAGAGTGAGACACTGTTGAAGAAAGAGAGAGGGAGAGAGAGAGAGAGAGAGAGAGAGAGAGAAAGGAAGGAACAAGCCAACTAGAAAATAGCCGTTAAAAGAACACCCCAAGCAAAGATGAAAGCTAATGTAAAGGATTTAAGAGGGGATAAGGTAGGATCACTCAAGAAACAGTAAAAGAAAGAAATAATACTGATTAAAACAGAGATAAATAAAATAGAATAGGCCAGGAATGGTTGGTCATGCTTAATCCCAAAACTTTGGGAGGCCGAGGTGGGAGGATTGCTTTAACCCAGGAGTTTGAGACCAGCCTGGGCAACATAGACCCCTGTCTTTATAAAGAAATAAGTAAATAAAAATTAGTTGGGTGTGGGGTGTGGTGGCACATACTTGTCATCCCAGCTACTTGGGAGGCTAAGCTGGGAGGATTGGTTGAACCCAAAAGGTCAAGGCTGCAGTGAGCCATGATCATGCCACTGCACTCTAGCCTGGGTGACAGAGCAAGACCCTGTCTCCAACAAACAAACAAACAAACATAAATAAATAAATAAATAAGAATATAGAAAGACAACAGAGAAAATAAATAAAACTCAAAGTTGTTTCTTCAAAAAGATTAACAAAATGACAAACCATTAGAGTGACAAAGAAAAAAACAGAGAAGACTCAAATTACTAAAATCAGAAATGAAAATGGAGGCATACCAATTTTACAGAAATAAAGAGATTATAAGAGAATGAAACATGAAGACTGAAACACAAAGAAACAGAAAATCTGAATAGACTCATCACTAGTAAAAAGATTGAATTAGTAATGAAAAACCTCCCAACAACAACAAAAAAAGCCCTGAACTTGAAGTTTGCCACCTCCACTGGCAAGTTCTATCAAACATTTAAAGAAGAACCAACAACAATCCTTCTTCAGCTCTTCCAAAAAAACTAAAGAAATATCTTCTAACTCATTATATGAGGCCAACAATGCCCTAATACCAAAGTCAGACAAAAACTACAAGTAAAGTACAGATCAGTATCCCTTATGAACACCGATGCAAAAATTCTCAACAAAATACTAGCAAACAGAATTCAACAGCATAGTAAAAGGATTGTACACCATGACCAAGTAGAATTTATTCCTAGAATGCATGGATGGTTCAACATATGATAATTAATTAACATATTATACCACATTAACAGAACCAAGGAGAAAACCCACATGATCATCTTAATTGATGAAGAAAAAAACTTTTACAAAATTTAATACCCTTTCACAATAAAAATGTACAACAAACTAGAAATAGAAAAAAACCCACCTCTATGTAAAAACTATATATGAAAAACCCACAGCTAACATAATACTCAGTTTGTCTTTTCATGGAAGTAGTCTTGAATGAAGTTTTAAAGCAAATAAGATTTTTCCCAATATTGTTCTGTTCTGCTTGCATTTTGATGGTCAAAGCTCATCAAACATACAACCCTGATCCAAAGGGAGGGAGCTGAAAATTTACATGGCAAGGGATGTGGATACAGGAGTATAAAAAGTTGTGGGGATCTGGCAATATATCACAGCCATCTTCATGTTTGTAATGGGTATTCTTTTTTTTTTTCAGACTGCACACCATATATTCAGCCTATTTTCACCAATTGTATTCCAATTTCTTTTTGGTGAACTATTTCTTCCCCAATGTATGTACTCTTGGTAAATTAAGCTATTTTATGCTCGTATGTAATATAAGCTAGGGGTGGTAGAGCAGGACCAGAACTAGGTTAAAGCAAGTGCTGAGTGTGCTGAGCAGGACCAGAACTAGGTTAAGGCAAGTGAAGTTCTTAGGGTGCAAAATTTAAGGTGCACATGCATTTATATAATACTGAGTGTATTAGTCCATTTTCTTTTTTTTTTTTTTTTTAAGACAGAGTCTCACTCTGTCACCCAGGATGGAGGGCAGTGGCACGATCTTGGCTCAATGCAACCTCCACCTCCCGAGTTCAAGCCATTTTCCTGCCTCAGCCTCCCAAGTAGCTGGGATTACAGGTGTGCAACACCATGATTGGCTAATTTTTGTATTTTTAGTAGAGATGGGGGTTTCACCATGTTGTCCAGGCTGGTCTCGAACTCTTGACCTCAAATGATCTGCTCACCTCAGCCTCCCAAAGTGCTGGGTTTACAGGCGTGAGCCACCGCACCCAGCCAGTATTAGTCTATTTTCACACTGCTATAAAGAAATGCCCAAGACTGGGTAATTTATAAAGGAAAGATGTTTAATTGAGTCAGAGTTCTGCATGGCTGGGGAGGCCTCAGGAAACTTACAATCATGGCAGAAGGTGTAGGGAAAGCAAAGCATGTCTTACATGGCAGTAGGAGAGAAGACAGCAGGAGGAAGCTGCCAAACACTTTTTAAAACCACCAGATATCATGAGAACTCATTCACTATCACAAGCACAGCATGGGGTAAACTGTCCCCATAATCCAATCACCTCCCACCAGGTCCCTCCCTTGACAAGTGGGGATTATAATTCAAGATGAAATTTGGGTGGGCACACAGAAACAAACCTTATCCCTGCGAGTGTCTCCTTAAATTTTGCACCTTAGGCAATATACTTGCTTCATCCTAGTCTTTGCTCTGGTCCACAGCATTCATTCTCCTCTTCCATTTTTTAGTAGTAGAATATTTCCAAGTTTTAGTTTGGAGACCACATTTCTAACTTTACTTCCAGATCTGTGTATATATGTCTAGCATTCAGATAATGGGAAATGAACAGAAATACTAGATTCAACTTCTAGGTGACAGCATCTTTTGAAAGAATTAAGCTGCTTATCCACTAAACTCTATCCCCCTTTCATGTGAACCGTCTATGGTTATCTGGCTAGAGTCGACAGTCCCTAAGGGATGACAGCACAATGAAACAAAAGGAACTACGTGGTCTTTGAATGACATTGTGGGACAGATTATCTGCCTTGAACTATAATCTGGAGTGTTATATGACAGATAAATAAATTTATATTTATTTTTGATCCACTGTATTTTAGAGTGTTCGTTGCTTTAAAACACAAAGCAGATCAGTCTTCTGGGGTTTTTAATCTGAAGCACAGTGAAACCAAGACAGAAAAAGCAGTTGGAACTAATTCCAGTAGCAGGATATTGACAAGAGATTTTAGGGAGTTCTGTATCCTGGACGATCTACACTAGAGCTATATTTTAACTCCTGTTCAATCCTGAATCTGTTTTAGAAATGTTTCATTAATTTTGTGACTTACCTGTTATCTTTTCTACAAATACAATTTGCTGAATTTTGCCAGAATTAATTGTGTTACTTGTAACAATAATTACATTCATACTTTCCCATATTTTGGAATATTTTCTAATGATAGATTTGCTAGCATTAGGATTATTGAGTCAACATTCTTGACAGTTTTTCTAGACTCTGATATAAATACCTGTCTATGTGATTCCAGAGGCCAAACTAAATTAAAAAAAATTATTATTTTTACTTGCAGGAGATGACAAAAGTAATTGCTTTCTTTACAAGGTAGGTATTTTAGAAAAAGAAAAGGGAATAACTTTTTTCCATATGATCTTCTGTGGCAATGTGCAGCTATTGCTGTAATTGTGCTAATGAGATAATTATGCCTAGGTCCTTTAGTAAAGACAACATGCTAACATTAAACTTTAGGCATACAATAGCTTTATACCAAAGACATAGCTTTCTATGTGTATAGGATGTAGTTTGACTGTGTTGTGAGAGGAAGGAAGGGGTCTGAAATGGGAAGGCTAGAGTGAAAAAGACACGTGGAGAAAAGGGATATAATAAAAATGTGCAGGGCATTGGTATATTAACTTGTTCATCTCCTAGCGAATGAGAAAGCAAAGGCTCTGGTTGTAAGGATGACTAATGTTAACGATTCTTTGCTTATTGTTTACAATCTAACTTGTAGTTCGTTTTATAAATGAAAAAAAAATCCGTTATTGTATATTCAGTTATGCTGCCTTGGAGATCCAGTTACCAAAAATGAACAGTTGTGGGTTTTAATAAACATTTGTTTAGAATCCATCCCATTCCTGGCTGGGCACTGTGGCTCACGCCTGTAATCCCAAAGTGCTGGGATTACAGGGATAAGCCACCGTGCCTGGCCCTCATTATTTCTTTGTAGACTTGCCCCTCTAAAAAAGAAACTGAACAGTTTATCTTTGAATTGTTGAGAATTCTTACTTTTCAAAAATTTAGATTACATATTATTCACTATCCAAGGGTAATTTTTATGATGTGGGAGGTTTAATTTACTTATTAAAAATTTAGCAAATGTAGTCTGTGTTAAATGAAAAACAGGTTTCTGACTTTCCATAAAGGTTAGGACAACCACATTTTGAAATCATTAGCAATGCTACTTGGTTGAGAGAGTTAGTTTATCGCACATTTTTAAGGCAAAACTCTTTAATTTACTTGGAAAGAAAAAAGATATTTTTTCCCTGAGATTCATATTTCTTTCCTGCACAGATTTAGCTAAAGAATTGACACATTAAAATTTTAAAAGGATAATAAAAACATGACACTTGAAAGTTTTCAAAACTGGACTTATTTACAAATTTTTCAATATTTTGTTATACGTTATTTCTGTTCTATCAAATCTGAAAACAAAGATCCTTCACTGTTTATTCAAGTAATATTCACTCATTCAAATAAGACACATTTTTAATTTTTAAAATTTTGTTTGTTTTTTGAGACGGAGTCTCACTCTGTCACCCAGACTGGAGTGCAGTGTCGCGATCTCAGCTCCCTGCAACCTCTGCCTCCTGGGTTCAAACAATTCTCCTGCCTCAGCCTCCCGAGTAGCTGGGACTGCATGTGTGCGGCACCATGCCCGGCTAATTTTTGTATTTTTAGTAGAGATGGGGTTTCACCATGTTGGTCAGGCTGGTCTCAAACTCCTGACCTCAGTTGATCTGCCTGCCTCAGCCTCCCAAAATGCTGGGATTACAGGTGTGAGCCACTGCACCTGGCCAAATAAGACACATTTATTGAGCACCTTCTATGTACCAGATAGTGAATAAAGCAGAGAATAAAAGAAATGTCCCACTCTCAGGGAGCTTATAGTCTAGTGAAATATGCATACAATAAATATGAACACATATAAATATAAGCCAGGTGGTGATAAACGTTATGAAGAAAAATAAAGCAGGGCAAAGGGACAGCAAGCAACAGAGGTGACTGCTATTTTATATAGCTTGTCCTGGATCTTCACTCTTACAGTTTATAATCTCATTTTGGAGATCAACATAATTTAAGGGTCATGCTAATAATTCCAATGCCCAAGTCCTACAAAGATTCTACCATATCTAATATATAATACATGCACACACACAAATCTTTTAGAAAAGACAATATTCAGCCAGGTGTAGTGGTATGTGCCTATAATTCCAGCTACGTGAGAGGCTGAGGCAGGAAGACCACTGGAGCCTAGGAATTCCAGGTTGTAGTGAGCTATGACTACACCACTGTACTCCAGCCTGGATAACAGAGTGAGACCCTATCTCCCTATCTCAAAAAAAGCAAAAAGAGGGTTGGGTACAGTGACTCAATGCCTGTAATCCCAGCACTTTGGGAGACCAAGGGTAGAGGACTGCTTGAACCCAGTAGTTCAAGACCAGCTTGGGCAACATAGCAAGACCCTGTCTGTACAAAAAATAAAAAATAAAAAAAATTAGCTGGGCATGGTAGCACATACATGTGCTCCCAGCTACTTAGAAGGGTAAGGTGGGATGATTGCTTGATCCCAGGAGGTTGAGGCTGCAGTGAGCCATGTTTGCACCACTGCACTCCAGCCTAGGTGACAGAGTTAGACTGTCTCCAAAAAAAAAGCTAAAACAAAAGAAAATATTAATATTTGATCTGATGATTAATTATATATCTAAGCACAGTGTTATTTAGCAATATAAGAATTATGAAATATGAGGCTAAGTAAATATGGTTTAATTTTTGAGATACTGAAAATCCTTTATTTATAAACAAATAGTGTCTTTAAAAGTTCATTTGTAAATATGTATTTGAATCTGTGAACACATTTTCCCATAGAAACAATATTAAGTATAAGACTATATCCAAGATTATTATTTACCTGAAATGCAGTTAATTACAATTGAAGAAATAGTAGGAAATAATATTGTTTCCGATTACAGTCTTTAAACAAGTAGAATATCTATACAAAAGAATCAGATTTTTTTCCTAAGGGATAATACTGAAAAAGACTGGGGTTATTTAGAGGAAAACAGAGAGAGAGAAAAAAATAAAGAGACTGTTGAGGGGACTTAGGGACATTTCAAGGTCTTTAGAGGTTGCTGGTATTATTCGTTATGTCTAATTGCTTTTTATATTACATATTCCTTTATTTTTGAGAAATCATGTTATTTAACACCACTCATATTAAACCATGATTGAAGCAGATTTTTTTCCCTTCTCACAAATCTAATTAAGAAGAGAGGCAAAAAGAGAGTATGCTGAGTTTTTTGTTTGTTTTTTGTTTTGGCTTGGAAACAATCAAAAAGGAAAAATAAAGTTTATTTGTAAGAATATTACAGGCTGGGGACCAGGCGCGGTATCTCACGCCTGTAATCCCAGCACTTTGGGAGGCTGAGGCAGGCAGATCACCTGAGGTCGGGAGTTTTGAGACCTGCCTGACTAACATGGAGAAATCCTGTCTCTACTAAAAACACAAAATTAGCGAGGCATAGTGGCACATGCCTGTAATCCCAGCTACTCAGGAGGCTGAGACAGGAGAATTGCTTGAACCCAGGAGGTGAAGGTTGCGCTGAGCAGAGCCCGCGCCATTGCACTCCAGTCTGGGCAACAAGAGCAAAACTCCCTCTCAAAAAATAAAAATAAAAAAAGAATATTACAGGCTGGGCACCGTGGCTCACACCTGTAGTCCCAGTGAGAGGTGAAACCAGCTGGACTTTCTGGGTTGAGTGGGGACTCAGAGAACTTTTCTGTCTAGCTAAAGGATTGTAAATGCACCAATCAGCACTCTGTAAAAATGCATGGATCAGCACTCTGCCTCTAGCTAGAGGATTGTAAATGCACCAATCAGCACTCTGTAAAAACGCGCCAATCAGCACTCTGTGTCTAGCTAAAGGATTCTAAACACACCAATCAGCACTCTGTAAAATGGACCAATGAGCACTCTGTAAAACAGACCAATCAGTGCTCTGTAAAATGGACCAATCAGCAGGACGTGGGCAGGGCCAAATAAGGGACTAAAAGCTGGCCACCCCAGCCAGCAGTGGCAACCCACTCGGGTCCCCTCCACGCTGTGGAAGCTTTGTTCTTTCTCTCTTCACAATAAATCTTGCTGCTGCTCACTCTTCAGGCCTGCACTACCTTTATGAGCTGCAACACTCACTGCAAAGATCTGTGGCTTCACTCTTGAAGTCAGAGAGACCACGATCCCACCAGAGGGAAGAAACTATGGACACATCTGAACATCTGAAGGAACAAACTCTGGACACATCATGTTTAAGAGCTATAACACTCACTGCGAGGGTCCGTGGCTTCCTTCTTGAAGTCAGCAAGGCCAAGAACCCACAAGAAGGAATAAATTCTGCACACACCAGCACTTTGGGAGGCTGAGCTGGGTGAATCATTTGAGCCTAGGAATTCAAGAGCAGTCTTGCCAACATGGCAAAACCCATCTCTACAAAAAATACAAAAATTTAGCTAGGTATGGTGGTGTGCTCCTGTAGTTCCAGCTACTCAGAAGGCTGAGGTAGGAGGTCAAGGCTACAGTGAGCTGTGACTGTGCCACAGCACTCCAGCCTAAGTGTAACTCAAATCCTGCTTCAATCGTGCAATAGTGAAGCACGATCTGAAATAATGAAGAGTTGAAAAGAAACTTAACGTCCACTAGTAGGAAAATAAGAAAGAAATTTAGACTTAGAATGTATTGAAAAAGCCACTAAAGAGAATGCTTCTGAAGAATATGTAATGAAGAAGGAAGAAAACAAAGTATGTTTACTGCAAAAACAAAAGGAAGAAAATCTGGTGATAAGAATATCTGATTCCATACAGATTTTTCTAGAAGCTTTTACACCAAAAAATTTCAAGTGTTATTCCTATGTGATAAAATAACTGGTAGTTTAAAGCTTTCTCTCTATATTTTTTAGATTTCTAAAATGAACATTATTGATTTTATAATTTTAAACATACTTTTCTGAGTAATACTAATAAATGCAACCCATACTTTTCTGAGTATGAGTTGCATAGGAAAAGTAAATAAGAAAAGGATTTAGAGTAACTATTCTAAAACTATATATATAAATATATAAACTACATTTTAATGAATCTATATGAAGAATAAAATTTCTAAGAAGAAAGCAATTGAAAAGAAAATTTTCATTTACCTCATTCTTTTTTAAATGAAAGAAACAGCCTGGGGGTAAAGATACTGTTGACACAAAATCATGCTGGCCCCAGATTTCAGGACCTTTGTAACAAGTCTCTATACTAAATTGCCTCTATTGAATTACCTCGTGAGGGCTCTATTTTTCTGACTGGATGCTGATTAACAGTAGTATTTTTCTTCTAAGTAGTACTCCTGAATAACAAAAATTAGATGTGCAAAATCATTCTACATATTGCATACCAAGCACTTTTCTGTCTCTGTCTTCTGTGTGTCTGAGCATAGTCAGCACACTCCTTTGTGCAACGTGTGCCCCTCTCGTCTTCCACCAGCTATCCTCACCCAGGAACTAAGTGGCTCTGGCCATGAGTAAAATCTGGATTGGGATCAAAAAAGGGGTTTAAATCCTTTTTTGGATTAGCAGAATCCAAAGATTATGGAAGCAGAATCCTTGCTTAAAACATTGTTTTAAAAATTCAAAAAACAAGTAGTATGTTCCAGAACATAGCGCTGTTCCTACATGCTATTTATTGCCAGTGTAATAGATCATCAGGACCATCTAATCTAGGGTCTGTGTTTCCTCCAGGCAGCAAATTTTCTTTACTGGTGTTCTGACCTTAAATGAATCTGACTATATTGCAGAAATCATTAGATAATTCTCATGAATGTCCTTGTATTTTAAAGTTTTTAAAAATGAGCCTTAAGAAGCAGCAGGCCAGGCATGGTGGCTCTCTCCTGTAAACCCAGTGTTTTGGGAGGTGGAGGCAGGAGAGTTGCTTGAACTCAGTAGTTTGAAATCACAATGACCTGTGACTGTGTGTGTGACTGTGCCACTGCACTCCAGTTTAGACAACAGAGTAAGACCCTGTCTATATTAAAAAAAAAAAAAAAATGCAGCAAAGCAGCAGCAAACTGTTTTTCCCCTGTGGGCGAGTTTTCCTGTCAAAGACTCAATAGATTGTTTTGTTCAAAATATTAAAACTGAAACATAGTTTCCCTGTAACTATCTTATTATCCTTTTAAATTGAAAAAAAAGGCAATACAATAGTAAGAAATTGTTATAGTAAAGATAAAAGTTTTAAGACACCCTCCTTCATTCTGTTCCACAAGTACATAAAGGACTAAATGTTTCACTTTGTGGACCAGCGTAAGAGAGCTGGGATTCAAAGCCACTCGTGCATCTAAAAAAATTGTTGCATCGAGGTTATTAGATATTTCCTTTTATGCCTTGGGTGGTAAAATTTCAACAATTACAAGAATGTTAAAGTGATGTAGAACAAGATACAATAATTTCTAAAACTGAAACAAAAAAGAAGCATGCTTAGTGACCTTGCATCTTTGAACTAAAGTGGAACAATAATGGGCCTTGTCTCAGCAAAGGCAAGCAGGGGAACCGCCTCCACCACCATAGAATGTTGATCTATGTAAAACGCAGACAGAGGTTTGAAAGAGGCAGGCTGGAGACTCACTGTCTCATCAGAGCTGCTGTGGATTATTTTAGAATTTTCACATTTTAGTTTCCCTCCGGGTTTCCCTAACTTTAATGCACTAAAGATTAAGCTGATTGTATCAGTGGCAAAACATTGCTTTATTTGTACAATTAAGTTACCAAATTGGGAGATTTTCAAAGAGGTATTGTCTTTATGCAGTCACATCTTTAGTTGAGGCTTCCAGAAAACAGTATTTTCCTATTTTAAATTCCTGTGAGGTAGGCATATTACTATTCTAATTTTATGGAAGAGGCTTAGAGTGGGTCAGTGACTTGTCTAAGTTTCCATGGTAGGTGACAGAGACAGGATCTGACCCAGAACTGACTCTAAAACCCTTGGTGTCTTTACACCTAGGACTTGCTGCCTCACTTTGGATGCTTACACTTTTTCGCCACTATAATACAAGTTACAATCAAAATATTTTTAGTAACATGTTTGATTATTTATCCTTAGAAGAAATTTCTAGAAACAGAAGTATCATTCAGAAGGCCCTCACCTCTTACTACACCGAAAGAGATCAGAGCCCGGTTCAAATCTTGACCTCCAAAGCTAAGCTGCCTGTACTTAGAGCTTCACTAGCTGTACATCCTTGAATTAGTTAATTCATCTGAGTTCCCCATCTGTATGATAGAGTTAATATTAATACTTAACTCAGAACTATTGAGAAAATCAAATGAGTTAAGACATTTAAAGTCTGGCACATAGTTGGTTATAACTATGTCACCAAATTACCCTTGAGACAGTTGATACGCATTTGCATTCCCTAATAGCAAGTGTTTTTATTATGTTAAGCCACGAAAATTTTGCATTTGAATTTACTCCTCTGGCTCCTATGATCTCAGGTGTGCATGCCCAATTTCTGACCTGTTTCTGGTTCTTAGGTTCCTAACTCTTGTCCCAAAAGCCTCCTTCTTTTAATGTTCTCAGAGCTAATCACTCTCTACCATTCTAAAACTAACACCTTCTGCCCATATCCTTCCATCACAGTTGTACAGATTGTCTGCAATAAGGCCTTGAATGATTTTCAGGCTTTTGATCAGTTTCTACCCTCTGAAGACCTTACAGCAGTCTGCAGGATGTCTCCGGTTTTAGCCTTGTCACAGAGTTCACTGGTTTCCCCAAATCAGCAATGATTTCCAAAGGTTCCATTTGTAACCAGGTGTACTAGGCTTCATTCTGCATTTATCTGGCATTTATTTAGCATGTGTTTACTGAGTATCTCTTACGCGCTAGCACTGTGCTAAGTGTTGGCAATAGAGAATGAGGTAAGCACAGTTCCAGTCTTCCAGGAGCTTGCAATGTAGTCTAATCATGTCCCCATCATTGTCTCTAACATGTCAATTAGCTGTAATTCTAGGGAAGGAAGCAATCTTTGGAGCACACAGACAATGCACCAGGATATAATGTTGCTCCATGAGGCTCCAAAAGGAACCTGAATTCCATAAAGTCATTCTAGGCTAGAGGTGGAATGCTAGGTTCACAAAAGCATTCCTCTGTCCTCAACCTGTTTCAAAGCCTCAGACATTTCCTCACATTTCCAGAGGCCTTCTCATTTCTTCTCATGACCTCAGACATCTCACTGATCATATCTTGCCCTCTCCTTCTCCTCTGGGTTGGTGCCCTAAGGAAGCTATCCCTAAGCCCTTAAAGGAGAAGTCCTACTTTAGTCCTGCTGAAGTTGTAGAAATCACTCTTCCCTCACTTTAGTGATAAACTCTGATATCTGGATTTCAAACAGTAATGAAATTAAGTTTTCATTTGCTGATTGGTTGGTGGGAAGAGTTTTTCATATCCATTCACTGTCCTCTCTTCCCAGAACTCATATGTGGGTCTGTGTGGCTGGCATGAATCCCAACTGGGAGCCCCACCCCACCTCAAAATTCTCTCCCCTGGCAGGCCTCAGCAAGACCTTGAGATATGCCCAGACATGTCTGAGTTCTAGTGTGAGCCTAGTTTATTCTGAAGGTAGGAATTTCGCTCTACATGTTTAAAATGACTGTACATTAAAAACTGTATAGGAATAATGATACCAAACTTCTTAAAGGAATTGTGTTGGGTGTAGTGGTATTATGTGTGAAATTTGTCCTTATTTTCTACATTTTCTAATGTTGTGTCATGTAATTTGGCTTTTATCATGCCAAAAAAAAAAAAATGTATAGCTATACTGAAGAAAGGCATTGTGCTTCTGGAAAATCATGCCCTCTCTGGCAAGGCTTCAGCTGTTCTGGGCAGACATGAGTCTGTATTCTAGGGCTGGAGCAGTGTCGGTGATCCAGCCCATCTGTTACAGGCTGAGGTTTTGGATAGAACTTCAGTTGTTCTAGTCAGGAAAAGGAGTGCTAGACAGGGAAACAGAGGCAGAAAACCAATTTTACACGTTTTGGGAACATATCTCTGATGAAGGAAACCAAAATATTCTCTCTAAAATACTGGGGATTGTTAAGACTAAATTAAGGTTGAAATGCAGGAGTACACTGTGACCCTCCCCTTTGCCTTTCCCACCTGAAGATGGGCTCCTTTGTTTATCAGCTCAGAAACAGGACTCAGAGGTGCCAGAGGATCTAGGAGCAGACTTTCCTTTCCCCATAAATTTACCTTCCTATATTTTTTTGCCTTATGGAAACCTGAACATACTCTTTTCTGTTACATCATGCTTAGCCTAAAGCTGCCTCCTTACACATTTTAAGTTCAGTCTAAAGGTTTCTCTGTACATAGTGAACTATAACTTAAATGGAAGTGTACACAGACTAAAGCCTATGCTTGTGCAGTCACTGAGTTTTAGCCAAAGGGGGCCAACTGTTGAAACCATGTTCAATAAGGTAAATGCCAAGCTGTAACCAACCCAGCTGTTTCCTATTGCACTTCCGTTTTCTGTATGTCACTTTCCTTTTCTGTCTGTAAATCTTCTTCCACCACATGGTTGCACTGGAGTCTCCCTGGCTCAGGAGGCTGCTTGATTTGCAAATTGTTCTTTGATCAATTAAATTCTGTTAAATTTAATTTGGCTAAGGTTTTTCTAACATTTCTTTGTCTTGTCACTACATAGGATTTATGGGCCATTGTTAAAATACCATTTCAACAAGGCCTCTAAAACACTACCTTGAAAGATAAATATGTTTGCCCTGAGGCCTCTCCCACATAATAGGTACAAATGTTAGCAAAATTCTGCTATCTTTCTTTTGTTAATTTGACTTCAGGAGAGTATCTCAACCAAGAACCTAAGAAAAAGAAATCTCCCCTACGCTAGCATGCTAGATCAATTAGCTAAAGAACTAATTCCAACTTTCATCAGTCAGTGGGATATATTTCTTGACTGGTTAAGAGTGGCTTGGGACTTGCCGGTGGTAACCTTCAGAGACTCTAGCCCGTAGGAAGAGTCTCATTTTCACTCTTGAATAAGAAGCCCTAGTTATTTCCTGATCCCTTTACAACTTAATCTTATACACAGAGACAAAAGCACTGGGAAGCACAGTGTTTGCTGAGTTTCTCTGTCTTCTGAACATGTTTTAAGCCTTCCTTCAACGGTTTGTCAGAAAAAATAATTCTTATTATTTTTTTGAAACAGGATTTTGCTTTGTCACCCAGGCTGGAGTGCAGTGGCACAATCATGGCTCACTGCACCCTCACTCTCCCAGGTTCAAGCAATCCTCCCACCTCAGCCTCCCGAGTAACTGGGATTACAGGCACACACCATCATGCCCAACTGATTTTTTTTTTTTTTTTTTTTGTAGAAATGGTGCCTTGCCATGTTGCCCAGGCTGGTCTTAAACTCCTGGGCTCAAGTGATCCTCCCACCTCGGCCTCTCAAAGTGCTGGGATCAGGTATGAGCCATTGTGCCTGGCCCAGAAAAAAATTATGTACTACAGTCTAATTTTTTTCATTTTAATGCCCCCTCTATTTAACTGTATTAGAACTTCAGACAAGAAATAAGGATACTACTAGCAGCCTGTGCTAAATGTGGTAGTAGGATGACTTGATAATTTTACTATATTTTAGAATGATCCACAGTTACAGTATTTTTAATATGTCTATTATCTCATTTATGTTGGAATAGGAATGACTACATAAAACTTCTTAAAGGGACTGTGTTGGGAGTAGTGGTATTATGTGTGAAATTTATCCTTCTTTTTTAAATTTTCTAATTTTATAAATTATTATCTAATTTATGTATTAAGCCTTTATCATTTATATCAATTTTTTTTCTTTTTATGAAGAGTAGCTGTATATGTTAATTTCATATGAGTCACTTATTTCTTTTCTGTTTGTAACTGTCCCGGTCTATGCAGATTGTTTTGAAATTCTGAAAAATTTATATATTTATTATGAAGCAAAACCTAATTATTGCAGAAAAGTTAATAAATGCAGAACAACATTAACAATTTAAATAATCCATAATTCTGCCACAATGGCAAATCATTTATATATGTGTGCATCATTCAGTTTAGTGTTTTTTTTTTCCTTTAAGATGGAGCAATCCTTTATTTTTACACACTTTGACAAGGAAGTTTTCTGTAAACAACCTTTCCAGTGGAGAACAGAGAACATGAAATCAGCGCCCAGACATCAGCAGCTGCTCTGCTCAGGGCTGAGGCTCCCCCTTGCCTACGTGGTGAGGTGGAGGGGTGCACTTCCCTTCCTTTATCAGCTTATCCTGCTGCTTCCTGATGGGACTCATGTCTCATCGTTTTCTGCAGAAGTATACGCTCTATGAAATCATCATATTCTACCTTGCACTCTTTCTCTGCCCAGATACTACCGATTCCATGTGCACATTCTATCCATTCTTTTTCAAAAGCATGACATCGCCCAGGAATCTTGTAGGGCTGTTCAGCATTTTGGATTGTCAACCATCGATCTATGTTAAGGCCAAACCTTTTCTGCACATCCAAGAAAGGCATGGCGATCTGATGCTCGTGCCCCTGTCTATTCTCTAGTTTACTGGTTTTTAAAAATCACAATATAATTACTGGATTTACTGGCTAAGCAAGGCTCAGCATGTTCGCCATGCTCATAACATTCTTCTAAGTGATTTCTTTCACCTAAATTACTCTCCTGCTACTGTATGACCTGGTCATTAGCTAGATTTGTTTGGTCAGAATAGGCACTGCCCTCAAAAGCGAGGGGGTAGGCATAGTAACGGTCACTTCAAAGATCTCCACATCTGAATCTCTGGAACCTGTTAATATGTTATGTTATATGCAAAGGGGAATTAAGATTGCAGACAGAATTAAGGTTGCTGATCAGTTGACAGATTATCCTGGATTATCCAGATCGATTCAATGTATCCACAAGGTTCCTTAAAAGTGGAAGGGAGAGGTCAAAAATGAGAGTCAGAAAGAGGTATGATGCTGAAAGTAGGGTCAGAGAGATGCTATGTTTGCTGGCTTTGGAGTCGGAGAAGGGGAGCCATGAGTCAAGGGATGCAGGTGACCTCTAGCAGTTGAAAAGGCAAAGGAACAGATTTTCTCCTATGGCCTCCAGAAGGGAATGCTGCCCTATTCACACCTCAATTTTAGCAGACAGAGCCCCATGTGAGACTTCTGAACTACAGAATTGTGGTTGTTTTAAACCACTAAGTTTGTGGTAATTTGTTACGGCAGTAATAGGAAACTGAATTCCTTCTTTCCTTCTCCTCTCTCAAAAAGTAAGGGCTCCTCAGTGCTGGGCACTGTATTAGATGCTGGGGCATGATGCTAGATGCAAGAAACAGCAGTGAAGGAACTAACAGAAGGAAACAGAGCAGAGAAAAAAAGAATTAATGCCACCTGTAATTCCACAGTTTAGCAATCTATTGGAATAGCTGCAGCCTCTCTGCCTCTTGCTTTACTATAAGGAGAGCGTTCTCTACATAGCTCACATTTCTTTACATCTTTCGAGAAGAACCTGACTGCCTTTGTTCAAGACTATCTTCTCAAGGATGTTTGTAGGGTAGACATCAGAATAAACAGAATAACAAGTAAAATATAGGTCAGAAAAAAATGATGTTGATATAATGGCAAAAAAATTAATTTCACAATGGAATAGTTCATTTAAATGTATAAAAGCAAGTTAGGTGGGGCACGGTAATGCTAGGACTTTGGGAGGCCGAGATGGGTGGATCATTTGAGGTCAGGAGCTTGAGACCAGTCTGGTCAACATGGTGAAATCCTGTCATTACTGAAAATACAAAAATTAGCCAGGCATGGTGGCGCATGCTTGTAATCCCAGCTACCTGGGAGGCTGAAGTGTGAGGCTTGCTTAAATCCAGGAAGTGTAGGTTGCAGTGAGCTGAGATTGTGCCACTGCACTCCAGGCAGGGTGACAGAGTAAGACTCCATCTCAAAATAAATAAATAAATAAAATAAACAAAAGCAAGTTAGATGAATTTAAAATCTTGATTATAAAATGTGAGAATAAGTTTAGTAAAGATAAAAATAGTAAAAACTAGAAACGTTAACTAAGCTATTGTATTAGTCTATTCTTGTGCTGCTAATAAAAACATACCTGAGACTGGGTAATTTATAAAGGAAAGAGGTTTAATTGACTCACAGTTCAGCATAGCTGGGGAGGCCTCAGAAAATTTACAATCATGGCTGAAGGCCAAGGGAAAGCAAGGCACCTTCTCTACAAGGCAGCAGGAAGGAGAAATCCAAGCAGGGGAAATGGCAGACACTTATACAACCACCACATCTGTGAGACTCACTCATTATTATGAGAGCAGCATGGGGAACCTCCCCCATGATTCAATTACCTCCACCAGGTTCTGCCCTTGACAGGTGGGTATTACGGGGATTATAATTCAAGGTGAGATTTGGGTGGGGACACAGAGCCAAACCAAGTTGAGGAATTATCTGGTTTTTGGAGTTTGCTCTGAAAATACTTTCGGTTGGAAAACCAAGTAGAATGCAAGCTTATATATTGTGATTATATTCCTATTTAATATTTCTTCAGAGCTGAAACATTGGCGTTGAAATGGTGGGATCAAAACTGAAGAAGTATGTGCCTTACAACAACAAGAAAAATACCTAACTAAAATACTTGGGTAAAACTTTTGAAACATCATACTGCAATTATGACTTCTCATGTATTTGATAAATTACTTTTAAACAAAGTAATTCCTGAAGCACTGAAAGAAGCAATGCCTTTGGTGTTTGACTATGTTTATTTATCTACTTTCAGATGTAGTATCTGTAAGCTTTCAGAAAAATAATCATTGAAAGATATTAAGTAATAAACATCTACCAAATAAAGCAGAAAAGAATTTTAGAGTGCTTTTTGTTTCTTTACATTGATTCCACAAGTGTGATGTTCATCCGATTTCCTTTTAAGTGTTCCTACATCAGTAAGTGAAATAAAACAGTTCAGAACATTTACTCTGGTTTATTTAAACAAAAGATTTGCAAATATAAAGTTAAGCTTAAAAGGCATTTTTCCTTTTTTATCCAGGAAAGTTATGCATTCTTAAAATTTCCCCATGATCATCATAGGAAATAAAAGAAATAAAAAAATCGCATGAAGTTCCACCATCCCAAGATAAACACTGTTATATTTTGCACTATTTCCTTCTAGTTTTTTTGGGATCATATATTTTATATGGAATCATGTAGCAAAATATAATGCACAGCCTGATTTTTCACTATAAAAGTAGTATATTCTATTGTAGAAAATTTAGAAAAATTATAACATACATAAAAAATTATTAAAATACGTAATTGGGTTAATGACTTAAATCAAATTTACTATCAACTATGAAAAGTTCACCAAGTAAATTAATCAGTTTCACTAATTTATAATTCTCTACATTTTCCTTATTAGAAAAAACATTAAATAAGTAACATTGGAAGGCTATAAAAGCCATATGTAATTTTCCATCAACTTTTTCCAAGAGTGGGAAAAAATCTTAACTACTAGAAAGATTGATTGGATTGTCAAAAATGTACAAAACTCAGCTATATAAACTGAGAAACTTAGTCACAAATAGATTTGTATTATAATAGTGTTCATTTTCAAAATATTGAAACAAGATAGAAAGTAAGTAAAAGTAAACAAAGAAAAAGCACTTCCACTGAACTAGTGTAAGGACAGATTGCTACTAGCAATAGCTTCAAAGTTGGCATATATATTTCCTAATAGTATACCTTAAGGCAGTAAGGTAGATCTGCTCTTATCTTAGGAAAAACAATTGTATCCTCACAGAAATTAATAGGTGTTTTGAGAAAAAATAAAGTGTATGTGGCCAAACATGTTTAAGAAAAGTTTTCTATTTTTGTTTTCTCCTAGAAACACAAAGAATGATAGCATATTAAAGACTGAAACATTAAGTATCAAGTGTAATTTTATTTCAGAATTTCTCAGATTTGATAAAGGGATTCATTTTTTTTTTCCCCTCTAAAGATGATGATCTTACAAAGGTAAAGTCCTGGATAATCCAGTTTGGGAAATTCACACAGCCCAACAGATACCTACTCAGGGTCTCATCCTTTAAAGATTATCTGAGTAGTTTGTGATTCATTGCTCTGGAATAATCTCTTGTTTGATCTCTAATTTAATGTCTTATAGGTCACTCCATAGTTACTTCCAAGTATTCTCTTCTACTTACCTGTCACCTTTCTATGTCTGCCTGACTCCTGGCATGCTTTAAGTACTAATAAATCCAGACAGACATTTCAGAATTCCAAATATAAATCACATTTACTACTACTAATAGTAATGATATAATAATAATAATAATATCATAAGAAAATCTCCAGAGATCTTCCCTGAATCTTCCCTACTTTTTGAAGAGCCATACCACTTTATCTTCTTTTATTCCTTCTAAATTCTTCATAAAAGAGGAAGCCTCATTATGTTCTAGAACTAATTTCACCTCCAGAGGCTGGAAAAGTTCTTTCTTTTGAAAAATTACAAAGCATTAATTCAGAGTTTTTCAATCATGCTTTTGAGGCACACATAGTTGTTAAGCGTGTTGGAAATAGCATCTTCCTCATCCCTTAGCGGGGTCGTACAAGACCTATAAGCAGGGCACTTGCCTCTGGCTACAGGCAACTTCACTGGATTTTCTCAGGATGCCTTAGAAATATCTTACGATGTTGCCAGGGTATGAGAAATGGTGGAAAGACATACATTAGTATGCTCAAAATATTTGTAAACTGACCCATTTTCCCTTAAGCTGGAAAAGGACTAGAATTCATTGAATAAACAAATCACAAAATTCATGAACAAGAAACATATTATATATATTTAAATAATAGGAACAATTTTTATAGGCTCTCATTTTAATATAGCTATTGAACTATGACTTAAAGGACATTGTTTAAAATATTGGTAATGAAAATCATATCGTTCCTAAAATATAAAAACACCATAGAAGGCCAGACGCGGTGGCTCAAGCCTGTAATCCCAGCACTTTGGGAGGCCGAGACGGGTGGATCACGAGGTCAGGAGATCGAAACCATCCTGGCTAATCTGGTGAAACCCTGTCTCTACTAAAAAATACAAAAAACAAAACAAAACAAAACAAAAAAACCAAAAAACTAGCTGGGCGAGGTGGCGGGCGCCTGTAGTCCCAGCTACTCGGGAAGCTGAGGCAGGAGAATGGCGTAAACCCGGGAGGCGGAGCTTGCAGTGAGCTGAGATCCAGCCACTGCACTCCAGCCTGGGCGACAAAACGAGACTCCGTCTCAACAACAACAACAAAACAAAACAAAACAAAACAAAACAAAACAAACAAAAAAACATAGAAAAAGGTAGTTATAGGGAATCTTTATTTTTAAACTAAGAGAAAAATCCATGAAAACTATATGAAACTGGATATAAAAGAGTAGTGTCATTTGAATATTGTAGTCCACAGGATTCAACCTTGATTTAATTGTACAGCCAAACTGCTATGATTTATTAAGTACAATATGTCCATATATGACATAATATCTAAAAGATTTATTTTTAAAGAGCCTAAGATTAATACCAAGAACACAAAACAGTCAAATAACGCAGTATGTTTAGCACGGCAGAGCAGCATTTAATAGCTATGCAGTAATTTGTCGTATATCGCTTGCATAACAATTAATCATAGGGAACATTTTATCGATAAATAAAAGGTTTTGTCAGTGAGTACATGCAATGAAATAATATGAGAACAAAAAAACCTGATAGCTTTTAAACTACTGCCTGACAGATTACATGAAACTAAATAAAAAACAAGCTTTTGTCAGGATATTTGTGTTTTCCAGATTTACAGAGCCATTCTCTTTGAATATTAAATAACCATACTTTTAAATTTCTACTCCTCTCCTAGACTGATTACTGGAGGCAAATTAATTTCAGATTAATTTTTAACACTTTTGATGGAGGAAAATACCTAAAGCAAGAATTTGTATTAATCACATATCCATCTATCTTCTACATAAGGCCATTCAAATCCTCCCAGAATCTGTTTTAAAACCAGTACTTCCTTTTGCTGAGAACATTACCTAAATATTCCTCCCCAAATTAGGGCACACATGCATTATCTGTGAGTCACACAGCTCTCAAATACACAGATTTCAGATTCCATCATCATTATGAGTCCGTACAATGCCCCTCGTTTTACTTCATTATTTTTTCCCCTTTGTCCTATTCATTCTCGTATACATGGTCTTTCCAATCAGAGATATTCACATTAACATATCCAATATATTTCCTTAGGCATCTGAAAATATAGCCCTGAGATATAATACATGGTTGTTTTCTGTGTATTTGTATATTTTGAATATATAAAAATTGTTTTGTTCTACAGAATTCATTCCATATTTCCAAGATCCATCTACATTCCTATATATAAAAATGGTTAACTACTTCTTCCTGTATTTTATCCCATTGTATGTACATGCTCTGCATTCTGATTAGCCATTTCCCTAGGGATGGACATTAAACTGCCTCTAACTTCTTGCTAACACAAATAATGCTAGGATACCACACTCCAAAATATCCCCTTAAGGATTTGTACACAATATAAACCCAGGTGAGGGAATGAAATATATACAGAACTATATGAATAATTAATTTCACTAGGTATTGTGAGTTACACTTCCACCAACAGATATTTCTGATTTCTCAACATCCAAGCCAGCACTTAATATTAGCTGACTTTGTAATTTTTAGCAATTCTTTGTTGACTTAATTTAAATTTCTATGATTACAAGTGAAGTTGATTACAAGTGAAGTTGAACATCTCTTCATACACATTTTGGCTATTTAGAATTCCCCTCTCATGAATTGTCTATTTTAGTCCTTGTTCAATTTTTGAGTTTCCTTGTAGATTTTAGTAGTTCCTTATATGGTCTACATGTTAATCACTTTTTAGTGTTATACTTTAAAAACATTTCCTGCTAATATGTGTGCAACCAGTCTGTTAAGTTTGTCTATCATATCTTCTTTGTATGGAAATATTCAGTTTTAATATGATCATATCCATCAATTTCCACCACCTACCTTTAAGGTTTGTACTTTTTGGGTCTTGTTTAAAAATCCTTTCCCATCCCAAGTTCACAAAGAAAGCTTCATGTATTTTACCAACTTCATAGTGTTGCCTTTTATAGTTAGGTTTTTAATCCATTCAAAATTTATTTTTGTATTTGCAGTGTGGTAAGAATCTAAGTTTATTTTTTCCTATGTGTTGAGCCACTAAATAATCTGTCTTTCCCCTATGAGTTATGATGCTAATTTCTATTATATTCCACATTCTCATATATAACATAGGCTTGTTTACTGGTTTTCTGTTCTGTTACATCAAATTTTTGTCCATTCCTATACTGGTATCATACTATTTTTATTGCTATGGTTTTATAATATGTCTTAATATATTCAACAAGACAAGTTCCCTCTGTTTGCTCTTCTTTTTAAAAAGTTCATCTTATTTATTTGTGGTCTATTATTATTCTATGCACATTTTATAAGCTAATTAATTGTCTAGTTCATCACAAAATCCTGATGAAATTTTCATTAAAATTGCATTGAATTTATAGATTAATTCAGGGAGAATAATATTTTTACAATATTAATTTATCCCATTTGTGAACGTGGTACTTTTCTCTTCTTACCTGTATCTTGTTTTATGTCCTTTAATAGAGCTTGAAAAACTCTCTGTGAAGGATGGGTTCATTCATTAGTTTATATCCTATGTACTTTGTAGTTGTTATTGCTATCGTGAATGAAATTGCATTTTATACTAATTTCCAGTTGGTCACTGCTGATATAGAAGAATGTTACTGATTTTTATATGGAATTTAAATGAATTAATATACATAAAATATTTATAAAATTTCTTATATACTAATTAAGTAAATGCTATATGTATTCACTACTGTTTTGTTGCCTATCATCAATGTTGCATCCCCACAGCCTTTCTGAGCTCTCCTATTAGTTCTTATAGTTTGTCTATTGATTCAATTGGGTCCTCTGGTACAAGATCTAATAATCTGTAAACAGTGAAAGGGTTGGGTTGTCCATTCTATCCAATCCTTATACTTCCTATTTTTTTGGAAGGAAAAAATACCGTGTTGACCGAGAACCCCTCACCATACTCAATGGAAGCCATGATAACAAGACTCTTTCTTGTCCCTAAAGATGATATGTCACAATTTTTTTCCCGAAGTTTGCTAATAGATATTTATTAAAAGCTTTTGTTGAGGCCAGGAGCGGTGATCCCAGCACTTTGGGAGGCCGAGGCAGGCAGATCACCTGAGGTCAGGAGTTCGAGACCAGCCTGACCAATGTGGTGAAACCCTGTCTCTACCAAAAATACAAAAATTAGCCAGGCGTGGTGGTGGGCGTCTTTAGTTCCAGCTACTCTGGAGGCTGAGGCAGGAGAATCGCTTGAACCTGGGAGGTGGTGACTGCAGTGAGCCGAGATCATGCCACTGCGCTCCAGCCTGGGTGACAGAGTGAGACTCCATCTCAAAAAAAAAAAAAAAAAAAAGTTTTTGTCAAATTAAAAAATTATCTTTTATTCATATTTTTCTAACACTTTAAACTATCTCATAATTAGATGTTAAACATTATCAAATGGTCTTTCTGTATATGTTGAGTCATTTTTCCCTCTTTACTAATTTGATAAACTATATTATTATCTTTTCTGGTGATGAACCTCCTTACATTTCTGGAATAAATTTTACATTGCCATATTTTATTAAAACATGGTTGAAATAAGCTAATATTTATTTAGAATTTCACATTTTTGCTCATAAGTGAGCTAATAACTCACTTATGGCTAACAAGTAGCTAATAACTTTCTTTTTTTGTACTGTCCTAATCCAGTGGTTGTCTGAAGATTATAATTAACTTCTTAAAATGAGTTGAGAGTTGAAGATTTAAAACGAGTTGTGCAGCTGTCCTTCACTTTCTTTTTTTCTGGAACACTTTGTATAAACTAGACTTATCTCTTTTGGGAAAGTTTTGAAGAAACCATCTTTAAAACAATCTGATCATGTAGATTATTTTTATAATCTGCTTATAACATATAGAGGCTGAAAGTAAAATCTACATGTTTTAGATTCTCTAGCAGTTAGAATTCTGAATGTAATTTAGGTTGTGTTAATAATATTCACTTGAGGGAGATTTTGATTCAAGATTGAATTATGAGGAAACAGGGTACAGTACATTTGGTTTTATCATATAGATTGTGGCAGTGGCAGCGTGATACTAAAACCAGTACTGCTGGTGGCAAATTCCTGATCATAATAGTGGCTGCAGTTCTCTTAGTTGTCCAGTTCTGCTGGGTTTTGGAGATCATTCTTGGAAACTCAGTCAGAGTCTGTTACTTAAGTCTTTCTAGTACTTCTGTGATGTATCTACATTTCCTTTCTAAATTTTCTTTATTTTCTTTTGAGACAGGGTCTCACTCTGTCACCCAGCAGCGTTGATCACAGCTCACTGTCACCTCCACTCCACGGGCTCAAGCCATCCTCCCACCTCACCCCCCACCCCGAGCAGCTGGGACTACAGGCGCACACCACCACGCCCACCTAATGTTTTTGTGTGCATTTTTTGTAGAGATAGGGTTTTGCCATGTTGCCCAGGCAGGTTTCAAACTCTTGAGCTCAAATAATCCACCTTCCTAGGCCTCCCAAAGTGCTGGAATTACAGTTATGAGCCACCACGCTGGGCTTCATACATTTCTTAATAAAGCATTTTCAGATTATAATAGCTAGAGTGTATTTGCTTAACTAGAATAAAGAACTTTGACCATAACAAACATTACCTGCACTGGAGGCCTGATGGGTGATTAGAAATCAATTTCATAGCTAACAGGCAATTCAAGTTTTCTACTTCTTCTCAGGCAAATTATTCCTGGAAATTTATTTCTTTTTTCATTTAAGTTTTTCAATATTATTGCTATATAGTTCATTATTTTTG
This sequence comes from Trachypithecus francoisi, assembly GCF_009764315.1. NCBI lineage: Eukaryota > Metazoa > Chordata > Mammalia > Primates > Cercopithecidae > Trachypithecus > Trachypithecus francoisi. The sequence continues at coordinate 115,083,295 of NW_022681454.1, forward strand.
AAATCACTACTATTTCTATAGGTGAATCTCTTTTGGGGGTTGAATTTTAATTTTTTAGTCCTTTTATTCTTTGTATTAACCAGGATATGAGAGAGAGAGAGAGAAAGAGTTTTTTGTTTTATCTAGGCCCCAAGCTGATTGGATGGTGCCTGTCCACATTGAGGGCAGACCTTTCTCACTCAGTCCTTGACTCACATGCCAGTATCCTCTGGCAACATCTGTGAGGAGACACACCAGAGGTAATGCTTTACCAGCATTCTAAGTATTCCTTAATCCAGTCAAGCTGACACCTAAAATTAACCATCACAATTTGCTTGATCAACTTCGTCAGATATGTGTACATTTTAAAAATTTCTTCAAAGAAATTAAATTGTTAAATCATCTTTAATTTTTTCTTTACCATTTTATTTATTTTCTCTTGTATAATCTCATCTCATCTTGTTTCTATATATTTATTCCTTTGTTTCCTTTTCTAGCTCTTTGAGCTTTATAGTTGCTTTATTTTTCTCAATCTTTCTTGTTTTTTGATAAACGTATTCATTCAGACTAAAGATTTTTTTTGAATTTCCCCTTTTTAATCCAAGGGATATTAATTACTTTCAATTCCTAGAGTTATGAGATGTAAAAAATCCACAGTTTTAGTGTTTATTCTTTTCTTTTTTGCGACAGAGTTTCGCTCTTGTCTCCCAGGCTAGAGTGCAATGGCACGATATTGGCTCTCTGCAACCTCTCCCTCCTGGGTTCAAGCGATTCTCCTGCCTCAACCTCCTGAGTAGCTGGTATTATAGGCATGCAACACCACGCCCGGCTAATTTTTGTATTTTTAATAGAAACGAGGTTTCACCATGTTGGCCAGGCTAGTCTCAAACTCCTGACCTCAAGTGATCCACTTGCCTCGGCCTCCCAAAGTCCTGGGATTACAGGAGTGAGCCACCGTGCCTGGTTTTAGTGTTTATTCTTAATTAAATCATATAATGATGAAAGAACATAATCTCCATTACATGAATTATTTGAAATATATGAAGTTTTCTTTATGACTTCATTCATGGTGATTTTTGTGAATGTTCCCTATGTGTTTTAAAAAACATGTATTCTCTGTTAAGATTCTATATCTTCCTTTATGAATTTTAGTTTATTAATGAGATAATGTTATATAGTTTTGATTATATTTTCTGGTAGGCTTGTTCCTTCAGTATTTAAGAGGGGTGGGTTAAAACCATTAACTTTAATTGACTTGTTGGTTTTTTCCCATAGTTCTGTCCACTGCCTCCTATCACTCAGCAGTGGTATACTGAAGGATGGCATAATCTCTATTAGTCTCTTCAAACCATTCCCAATATGTTATTCTTTGATACGGATATTTTTTCAATCTTAATATAAAAAATTTATTGCTATGTTTCAGATTTCACAAAGCAACTAGGTTTTAAGACATTACTACATGTGAAATTTCCATGTAGTATTAAAAAGAAACCAGGGGCCGGGCCCAGTGGCTCACTCCTGTAATCCTAGCACTTTGGGAAGCCGAGTCAGGTGGATCACCTGACGTAAGAAGTTTGAGACCAGTCTGACCAACATGGTGAAAACCCGTCTCTACTAAAAATACAAAATTAACTGGGCGTGGTGGCACATGCCTGTAATTCCAGCTACTCGTAGGCTGAGGCAGAAGAATTGCTCAGACTTGGGAGGCAGAGGTTGCAGGGAGCCAAGATTGCGCCACTGCACTCTAGCCTGGGCAATAAGAGCAAAACTCTGCCTCAACAAAAAAAAAAAAAAAAAAAAAAAAAAAAAGAAAAGAAAGAAAAAAGAAACCAGGCACTCCCTAGACAAGCATTACTGAGCTGAGTAAGACCTCTTCCCTTATTCTAAAAGCAGCAGCCCAAGATGCTATTAACGACTACCCTTTTGCCCATCTTTCTTTTGATGATATAAGCATATTAGCAACAAACAATTATCTGAAATGAGTATTAAAGTTTTAAAGGCATATATCCCTTTCCAAATATATATTCTGTTTGAGACCAAATTTTCTTCATATATTTCTACCAAAACAGCACGAATAAATGCAAAATGCAAAACAACATAAATAAATGCAAAATGAAAATGCAAAAAAAATCAATAAGTGCACAGCAGAATGAATGCAGAAAAAGATATATGAATCCAGCCACCTTTTATTAAGCTAGACATTAAATAGGTTTGAAAAAATGTAAAACAATGTCACTCTTCTTAAAAAAAAGCTACCTTTGGAAAATATAGCTTTTTATAAAATATACTGCTTATGCTAACATGTAATAGAATATTTATTTTTAAATGAATTAACACAAAAGTATCTCAGTTTTTATATTAACAATCATTTTAATTTCTAATATGGTAAATTATGATTGCCATAATCCACATAAACATAAATTAAGCTCTTTGAGGTCCTCAGTTTTCAAGAGGGTAAAGTTGTCCTTGACCCAAATGTTTGAGAATCACTGAATTATTTCATTTCCTTTGAATTGCAATTGAGGAATCTCTGATACAGTGTGGTTAGATGACTTGATTTAAGTCAGAAAGCTAATTCAATGACTTCAGAATTTCAAAAGCCTATTTTATATTTGTAAACAAACATTTTAATTTTATAAATTAAATGATTGATTTTGCTGAATTATTTTGCAGCATTATGGCTACTTATAGTAAAGAAATTACAAGGTTCTTCGGACATTTTAAAATCTTTGAAAAAACTCTACGTAATGCATCCTATCAAACTATATTTATTGCAAGTCCCAGTTTCTTTGAGAAAGATGGATAATATCCATTCAGAATCAGAACTATGTCTTGGATAAGTCAGCAATCCTTTCTCAGCTCTATCGTTTTGTTGAGTTCCACAGGGTCTTAAGTAAATGAATGCTAATATCAGAAAGTTTTTTCATTTCAAAATAAGGAATGTGTCTGCCATGCTCTATTTATGTCATACATAAAACACATAAACTTTATAACTTTATAAGCTTATAAGGCACATTTCCCTGATTTTCTACTAAAGTTTTGAGGCTATCCTGAGATATTTAAGTGTCATATTCTAAAAACACAATTTAAAATTATTTGAGACAATTCTTCAGCCTAAACTCCAAATTTATCTTTAGATGTAACTGCAGCACAATCCCCAAAATTAATTAGACATATGCACTATAATCCCTCTAGTAGCTCCAAGAATTTGGCATCCTTCATGGCACAAAATCTTTTGATGCCATCATGTAATGAGTGTGTTGTTCCACACCAATAGACACAAAAATCATACAGTACTTGCAATAAATAGAAACTGTTTTACATAGCATCTTGGTGAGGTAAGCTTGTATTAAATCCCTTTAACAAAACAAGAAACTAAGCTGTAGAGACCTGTTCAGGCTTGCCTAGGGTAAGTCACAGAATTACTGCTGAAGCTGAGGATACAAAGTTACATAGTTTTTGGAGTTTGTGACTACACAAGAATGGTATTCTCTCTTGCAGTTAGAATCAAGATATACTTGAGATATATTTTACTAGACATTATATTTGTGTACCTCAGGTAACATGAGTAAAGGACATGACTTAGTAGCAGGGGTTGAATTTATCCAGAAACTAGAATTCTCTTACACCTTTTCCTCTAATTAATTAGTGTGATTACAAATTGTTTATTTTGAGGACATGTTTAATCTACCAGTAGCTGAATACTCAAAAGGAAATTTGTTTTTTGAAAAAGAAAGAAGTGTTCCATATTTAATAAATATTAACTGAGTGACCGCCATGTGCTGGGAGTTTGAGATGTAGGGCTGAACATGACAGGCAAGGTCACTGCTCTGATAGCTTACATTTGAGTAGGGGTATGCAGAGTAAACAAATAACTTCAGCTAATAAACTACTATATAAAAATAAAAGAATCATAATACAAAGTGATAAGAGAAAGATAAGCTACTTTACATATGGTGATGAGTGAAGGCTTCTTGCGGAAGTTGACATTTGAACTGAGTCCTGAATGAGGAGAGCTAGTCCTGCAAATATTGGGGAGGGGCCTGCATAGACAAGTACCGGAAGTGAGAGGGAGCTGGTTGTGTTTGAGTTGGGTGAGAATATAAACAAACAGAAAGGAATGTAGCTGTAGTTTAGTGCACCACAGTGAGATGGAGGGAGGTGGGAGTTAGTGCACCAGGGTAAGTCCAGATGGGGCTTACAAGTCTACAAGAACCTTGTAGACTGTGGTAGAGTTTGGATTTTATTTTAAGTGTGAATGGGAAACCTTTGGGAGATTAAGTTATGAGGTCACATGACATAAAGGAGACCAACTGAGTGAGAGATGATGGCAGTTTGAAGCTTGGTTAGAATGGCAATCATTGCGGCCGGGCGCGGTGGCTCAAGCCTGTAATCCCAGCACTTTGGGAGGCCGAGACAGGTGGATCATGAGGTCAGGAGATCGAGACCATCCTGGCTAACACAGTGAAACTCTGTCTCTACTAAAAAAAATACAAAAAACTAGCCGGGCGAGGTGGCGGGCGCCTGTAGTCCCAGCTACTCAGGAGGCTGAGCCAGGAGAATGGTGTAAACCTGGGAGGCGGAGCTTGCAGTGAGCTGAGATCCAGCCACTGCACTCTAGTCTGGGTGACACAGTGAGACTCAGTCTCAAAAAAAAAAAAAAGAATGGCAATCATTAAAAAGTCAGGAAACAACAGGTGCTGGAGAGGATGTGTAGAAATAGGAACACTTTTACAATGTTGGTGGGACTGTAAACTAGTTCAACCATTGTGGAAGACAGTATGGGGATTCCTCAAGTATCTAGAACTAGAAATACTATTTGACCCAGCCATCCCATTACTGGGCATATACCTGAAGGATTATAAATCATGCTGCTATAAAGACACATGCACATGTATGTTTATTGTGGCATTATTCACAATAGCAAAGACTTGGAACCAACCCAAATGTCCATCAATGACAGACTGGATTAAGAAAATGTAGCACATACACACCATGGAATACTATGCAGCCATAAAAAAGGATGAGTTCATGTCCTTTGTAGGGACATGGATGAAGCTGGAAACCATCATTCTCAGCAAACCATTGCAAGAACAGAAAACCAAACACCGCATATTCTCACTCATAGGTGGGAATCGAACAATGAAAACACTTGGACACAGGAAGGGGAACATCACACACTGGGGCCTTTTGTGGGGTGGGGGGAGGGGGGAGGGACAGCATTAGGAGATATAACTAATGTAAATGATGAGTTAATGGGTACAGCACACCAACATGGCACACGTATACATATGTAACAAACCTGCATGTTGTGCACATGTACCCTAGAACTTAAAGTATAATAAAAAATTTATTAAAAAATAGAGAAAGGTACACACATTTAGGTTATATTTTGGAGATGGTACTGACAGGACCTGCCAATGGATTGGACATGGGAGGAGAGGGAATGAGAGAAAGTACACATTTCCACACATAAAATGTTAACTATTATGTCATACCAAATGCATGATCCAACAAGTAAAACCTAAACTTCATCAAAATTAAAACTCATTCTGTGAGACTGGGCGTGGTGGCTCCTCCATGTAATCCCAGCACTTCGGGAGGCCGAGATATGCAGATCTCCTGAGGTCAGGAGTTTGAGACTAGCCTGGCCAACATGGTGAAACCCTGTCTCTACTAAAAATACAAAAATTAGCCAGGCGTGGTGGTGGGTGCCTGTAATCCCAGCTACTCGGGAGGCTGAAGCAGGAGAATCACTTGAACCTGGGAAGCAGAGGTTGCAGGGAGCCAAGATCACACCACTGTACTCCAGCTTGGGTGACAGAGTGAGACTCTGTTTCAAAAAAAAAAAAAAACTCATTCTGTGAAAGACTCTGTTAAGAGGACAAAAAGGCAAGCTACAGAGTGGGAGAAAATACTTGAAAACCACATATCCAACAAAGGACTAGTACATGGAATATATAAAAAAATTTCAAAACTCAACAGTATGATAAAATCCAATTAGAACATGGATAAAAGACACGAAGACATATTTCATGCACACAGTAACACAGATGGTAAATAAACACATGAAATGATGCTCAACATCATTATTCAATAAGGAAATGCAAATTAAAACCACAAGCTATCAGTTTGGTAATGAATTCCTGTAATTTTATATTGCTTTGACATCCACTTTAAATATAAGCTGGGCTTTCTCACACCAGAGGCAGGACTCCGTCACCTTGGACATAGTTTTCAGTTTGATGCTCCCTTCCCCCAGTTACTCAATGCAGTGGATCCAGGTATCTGCCTTATACAACTCCTCTCTGGTGACCACTTCCCTAGGTGGTGGCTAGATGCAGGCTGCTTGACTGGCCTTGCTGATCCTCACATATGGAACGAACTATGCAGACATGCCACAGTGACTACCTCTCAGTCATAGCATGACCCCCTGGAACTCATGCCTGCTTGCTTTAAATCCACCAATTAAGCTCCCTGCTAGAAACCTGTTTTGTTAACTCTCTGGACCTAATAAGGGTACTGGCCCACAGGTCCCTTCCTCTGCCTGACCTCTGTGTATGGCTGCCAGGAGTGTCATGCGCCCTCAACCTGTAAGTAATATAATCTTTATTTCCATCTTGTGTCTCTCCTAATCAGTGAAAGTGTGCTCTCTTTCTTAACAATCCTAAATTGAAACAAACTTACCTCTATTAAAATGAGTAAAATAGGCCAGGCACACGCCTGTAATCTCAGGACTTTGGGAGGCTGAGGCGGCAGGATGACTTGAGCTCAGGAGTTTGAGACTAGCTTCTCCAACATAGTAAAACCCCATCTCTGCAAAAAGAAAAAAAAAAAAAAAGAAAAGAAAAGAAAAGAAAAATCAGCCAGGCATGGTGGCAGATGCCTATAGTCCTGCTACTGATGGCTGGTGCCCCACCCTACTTCCAGCACTGAGATGGGCAGTTTACTTGAGCCGGGAGGTCAGGCTTCAGTGAACCCTGATTATGCTACTGAATTCCAGCCTGGGCAACAAAGAAAGACCCTGTGTCAAAACAAACAAGCAAGCAAACAAACAAACAAACAATGTAAAATAAAAAAATAAAGACAAGGCTGGAAAGGATGTAGAAAAACTAGGTCATTGATATGTTGCTGGTGAGAATATAAAATGATACAGATGCTCTGAAAAACAGTTTGGCAGTTTCTTTAAAAAAGAAATATGCAACTACCATGTAACCCAGTAATTGGAAAGTCATCTATTCCAAAGAAATGAAGACTTGCATTAATACAAAAACCAGCACATGAACATTTATAGTAGCTTTATTCATAACAGCAAAAACTGGAAACAAACTATTAATATATGTGCTTTATTGAGCAAATAGTTAAACAAACTATGGTACATACATACAATGGAATACGGCTCAGCAGTAAAAAAGGAATGAACTACTGATACATGCAACAACTTGGATGAATCTCCAGAGAATCATGCCAAGTGTAAAAAGATAAGCCCTAAAGATTACATACTGTATTATTCCATTTCTACAGTATTTTTGAAATGACAAAATTACAAAAATGGAGAACAGATAAGTGGTTGTTACGGGTAAAGGAGAGGGTGGCAGGAGGAGGGAAATGACTGTGGCTATAAAAGGGCAACATGAGGAACACTTGTGGTGATGGAAGTGATGTATCAATGTCAGCATCTTGTTTGTGATATTGGACTATAGTTTTGCAAGATGTTGTCACTAGGGAAACTGGATAAAGGCTACATGGGATCTTTCTGTGTTATTTCTTACAAGTGTATGTATGAGAATCTGTAATTATATCAAAATAAAAAATTTTCCTTTTTAAAAAAGTTAACCATTTGACATGGTTCTAATATATATCTCTATCTATCTATCTATCTATCTATCTATCTGTCTATCTATCAATCAAATAACATCTTTCACTTAAACGCACCATAGAATTTGTTGTGGAAGTTTTGGCTAGGGCACGAGGTGAGTAAATGCAATTTTTGCAAGTGAGGATTGAGACCACCTGGTTGTAGGACTTGTAGAAGAAGTAGAACATAACTGGCTATAAGGCTTTAAATTACATTATCCACTTTGAAAGTCTACACTGGTTGAGAATTAGAGGCTGGAGGAGAAAATTTTTGCAAATTATTATTAGGCTGCGATACCACCCCTCTCCTCAAGAGGAGGGGGTAGCAGGAAGTCCCTTTTCACCCTAATTCAAGAGGAAGCTTAAAGAGACCACTAGAAGAACTTAAGGTCTTGGGGAGATCAATGTGTTGACCTCTCATTTGGAAAATCCAAAGAGCTAGAGCTGGCTAGTTCCTCAGAGGGCAGGGACAAGAAGGGGTAATGTGAATGTTTGGAGGAGCCATTCTGTAATAGGATTTTTGGTTTTCCTTAATTCCAGCAGTGAAATAAATAAATAATACTTCCAAAGTTTGTTGGGGACAAACCACGTGGTTTTCCCATGAACCAAATGGGGACCGCTCACTTAAAGCCAGCATGGGTCTTATTAGGTTATGCTCAAAAGGATGGTCCATAAGGGTGAATAGTCCCTAGAGAAAGAAGTTAGGTAAATGAAGATCCAGAAGAAACAGAGATGCATTAATCTTTGTCATGGGAATCCACAGGCTGGGTAATGTGGCTCTCAGAAGAACCCATAAAAATGCTGATGAGAAAAAGAGTTAATTTTAAATATCTGTCAAGTCCGGAAAGTTTCAGTGCTAGATCACGAAGAAAGTATCAGTTTAGTTTGGGCATTTCCCTTAAGCTGCTTCCACTAAATCTTCTCCTTCCCCACACTCCAAACCTGGGAAGCACTGTAGGCCTGGTGAAACCTAAGTTGGAGCATCCCCATGGGGAAAGAGGGGAGCAGCAGAGATGTGTCCTCTTGTCTCTACCTCCCATACTGCTGGTATCATGCCTGCAACTGGGCTGGAAGTGCGGCAGGAGAGAGAAGCCTTAATTCTGTAGCCAGAATTAAATTCTAACCTCATATTTTGGTTATTAAACTGAGACTAAAGGCTAAATAATCAAATAACTATTTCTAATATTTAGGAATGAACACAAAATGCATAGAAGACTGCTGAAGTTTACATTTGGGGCAGAGGAAAAAACAGATCCATAGAAAGGGTAGTAGAAGAAAAATAATTAATTTTTCTTAATTTTATACTATGAGTCCTGCTTGTTCGATATTCTGAATAAAAAGGTTTTCTTCCTATATATCTTAGCAAAATTTTTCCAAATTATACATTAGCATATATGTGTGTACACACATACGTTATGCGCTTCCCCCCATAGTATGAATATAATATCTGTTTCCAGCAGCTGTCAATGTAGACTTAGACATGGATGTGGTAGAGGTGCTTCTTCATAGCACAATTTCCAGTTTTCCTGAATACAGTACTACCAATGTGAAACTATATTTTTGCTTGAGATAAGTATTGCCATACACAAGGTTCAGACTTCAGAGCAATAGCAAAACTATTACAGTTGGAAGGTTAAGTTGGAATCCAGTTCATATCCAGGATGAGAAGATATCCAATTTATTTCCTTTCAGTAAAGCTTTTCAAGTTTCTGTGGCCACTAGCTGAAGCTGTTTTGTTCTACTAAATTTCACCAGAATCAACCTGTTTTGGCTTATTGTATATTTGACCCATAAATGGATGGGAGAAAAAAACAGTAGATATAATTCAAATCAGAGGGAGTTCTAAATAATCCATGTCTGACTGGTGAACACTCATTCTGCAGCACTCATAAGTTATCTGATATAAATGCCCAGAGGAGAATGCTGGGAAGCCCACAATGAACAGCAACTCCAGTGATTACTTTTGGATGCACTAATTCATAATCTGAAACAAATTTAGTGTGTTTGCCATAATTTGGTTTATTATCTTTCTTTTGAGCATATGTACAAAAATTGCCTTTCATATTCACTCAAAACTTAATTATGTGGGGTAAAAATTACAGTATTTGTATTGGCTACAATAATGCAACATATGTTTTAAAGAATGTAAACAACTAAATCCATTTTTATGCCATCTAGTATAAAATAAAAAATTTTTTTAGTAATTTTCTAATTTATAATAATTTATTTTTTAGTGGCACAAAGTATACCATTTACAAATAGTAGTTTGTAAATTTTTAGACCAGATCTTTTATTGTTCTGGGTTATAAAATGATATAAATATTTAAAATCCCAAACATTAATAAAAATAAGTAGGACTTAATGATAGACTTAATTTTCAGTCTCTTTGAACGCAAGCTTTATTTTTGATTCATCATAGAATGCACTTTCTTTTTCTAATTGTTTTTACCATTTCAAATTTAACTTAGGGAGAAAATACTCAACTTTAAGGAAAGAATTAAGTTGTAAAAACAAACAAAAAACACAGTGTTAAAGTACTCAGACAGTTTGAATAAGCTACATCACAGAATTTCATATTCTTTAAACACCACAAAGTTAATGCCAAGAAGTATCTGCCTGATAAACAATTTCATTTCTTATGTAAGTATGGTACCTTATTAGAGAGACCCCATAAGCAATTTATACATACAGCTATTTCACTTACCTTGACAAGTTTTTAACTAGCCGTTTTCTGTAATGCATAGAGATACAGTGACCTGCTAAAGAAAATAAATTAAAAAGAGATAAATTACAAATTAGAAATAAATTATTATCTTTTTATTTATTTATTTATTTATTTATTTTTTGAGACAGAGTTTTGCTTTTTAAGCTGGGCTGGAGTGCAGCGGCATGATATCAGCTTACTGCCACCTCCACTTTCTGGGTTCAAGCAATTCTACTGCCTCATCCTTCCGAGTAGCTGGGATTACAGGCACGTGCCACCATCCTCAGCTAACTTTTGTATTTTCAGTAGAGATGGGGTTTTGCCATGTTGGCCAGGCTGGTCTTGAACTCCTGCTCTCAGGTGATCCACCCATCTCGGCCTCCCAAAGTGCTGAGATTACAGGTGTAAGCCACCATGCCTGGCCTACTTTCATTTTAAAGGTATATTTCATTTTACTAAATTTTTTATCCTACAAATATTTAAGATAGTTGCATTATTAATATATTTTTAGATAGGAATAAATTTACAGGGACTGTTTCAGCAATTTTATAGAAATAATAAAACTTTTATTGAAAGTAGTATTTTATATGCACTTCCTTCCTAGTTATAGGTACTTTTAAAGCCTATCATTTTTCTCTCTTTAAAAATGTAGTAAACATTTTTTACAAACTTGTAATGCTATATAGCATGAATTAAAAGAAATTCAGGATAGGTGTAGTGGCTCATACCTGTAATCCCAGCACTTTAGAAGACCGAGGCAGGAGGATAGCTTGAGGCCAGGGAGTTTGAGACCATCCTGGTCACATAGTGAGACGCCTGTCTCTACAAAAAATAAAACAAAAAATTAGCTGGGTGTGCTGATGTGCACCTGTTGTCCTAGCTACTTGGGAGGCTGAAGTGAGAGGATTATTTGAGCCCAGGAGTTCGAGATTATAGTGAGCTGTGATCACACCACTGTATTCCAGCCTGGGCAGCAGAGCAAGAGATTATTAAAAAAAAAAAAAAAAAAAAAAAAAAAAAAAAAAAAAAAAAAAAAAAGAAAAAGAGAGACACAGAGAGAAAGAAAGAAAGAAAGGAGGGAAGGAAGGAAGGAAGGAAGGAAGGAAGGAGAGAAAGAGAGAAAGAGGAAAGGAAAGAAGGAAAAAAGGAGGAGGAGGAAGAAGGAGGAGGAAGAGGACAGGAAATTCAGGGATGAGTCCACTTGTTGGTCGTTGTCATATTTACCTCTGAAACTGCTATTTTGGTCTCAGAAATAAAGTAGAATTGTTATCGATGACATTTATACACTGCCCAAACCATGTCTTTCTTTCTTGTCTCATTCCTTTTTCTATAAATGAATTTAGAAAAAAACCTTTTCCACATTTTGTCTTTGGGTTTGTCCTTTGCTTTTTTGGTCTTTCAGTCTATTAATGACACAATTTGTGACTACCTGTCTTTCTCCTCTTCAGATTGCTTTCCTTTATGCTATACAATGCTATGTTCTTATTTTTCTAAGTTTTTTGTAGTTGTCATGAGAAATTACCTTGATGAAATGGTGACCTCCAAGTACACTACAAGGCAAGTTATCCCGGAAGTCACAAAACAGGCTCAAAGATCAAAAGAAGATGTTTGAATCACATAGTTTATTAAATCACTTTAAAGCACATAATCTGAACCAAGAAGAAACAGATGGGGTAACTTTCCACACTTAGAATAGGGTTCAAGTGGGAAGGGCCACACAAGGTGAATCCTGAGTTATGCAGTATTCATGCATCCTGTGTCTCTCTCCATACACAGCATCAGCCTTCTTCACAGATGGTCAGATTGAAGTTTGAGCCAGGTCAACAGACAGAAGGTGCTTGGGGCCAATGATACACACTTGCTCTATTAAAGAGAGACAGTGACAAGTTTGCCTGGCCACAGCCATAACTTGTTAATCGACCTGCAAAAAGCCGTGGGTACTATAAGGATTTCTTAGGTAGAGCACACGTGGGCCCAGAGTAGGACCATAAGTGGCTGGTATAAGGGTGATATGTTCTTTCCATCCCTTTCCATCTATAAATAATATAGTAATACAGTAAATATATTTAATATAGTGAATATAATATAGTAAATATAGTACATATATCAGTCTATATTTAGTATATTATGAATTCTACCTATGTCTCACAAGCCACTCGCTTACTCATTATCTGTGCTTAACACATTCTATGGGATTAATCCACCTCATTCTGTGCTCTACAACAGAACTAAACTTTCTCAATTAACAGAGCAAACTCATGTTACACTCATCAACCTTTAAATATTTTCTCATGTATGCAGTTAAATGTATTGACATTACTTGTAACGTTTTTGTATTATTTTATTCTATTCACCTTGTCATTTCTCACTTTCCTTGTAGTTTTTGTCATCTTGAAGAAACCAACAGGGATGTTTGGTGCAAATGCCCAAAATAATTCAATTCAATTCAATTATCCACATTTCCATCTGATATTGATATACAGGCTGTGAAATATATCTCTTCTTACTTTACGTTCCAGAAAATCAAGCCTTTAAAATTATTTTTATATGGCTGGGTGCAGTGGCTCACACCTGTAATCCCAGCACTTTGGTAGGCTGAGGTGGGCAGATCACCTGAGGTCTGGAGTTTGAGACCAGCCTGGGCAACATGGTGAAACCCCATCTCTACTAAAAATACAAAAATTATCCAGACATGGTGGCTGGTGCCTGTAATCCCAGCTACTTTGGAGGCTGAGGCAGAAGAACTGCTTGAACCCGGGAGGCAGAGGTTGCAGTGAGCCAATATCGCGCCATTGCATTCCAGCCTGGGCAACAACAGTGAAACTCCATCTCAAAATAAATAAATAAATAAAATAATTTTTTTTAATGTAATCGCAGTACCCTTTAAAAATCTATTAACAAGTGATGATAAAACAATATTCATCTCTGTTTCTTATGTATTTCATTTAATTTGACATATGAGACTTGATAAATATTTTCTCATGCCACGTGAGCACTAGACCTCAGCAGTTGTCCTGTTGAGCACAATAAATTCATGAACTGGGGAGTCTTCTGCATTTAATGACTATAAATAAAGCTCCAAGGATGACGTAAAATGGTAGGGGCTCTCTCCCAATTTCTACCCAACACAGGTACTCACAGTTTTTCCAGCAAAGCTCAGAAAAGTTAGAGAGTTATCCTCAATCAACAGGTTCATCAATAAGCATCTACCGAGTGTCCATTCTTTACAAGGCACTGGAAGAAAGCAGAACTTATCATCAGATTCTGACACTCATTTTATCTTATGTGCATTCCTGAAAAAAACTTTCTGCTTACAAAATGTATTTTTAGAAAAGTCACTTTGGAGCCCATCTCTTTATTCTAGGAGAATTTTATCTTACTCAACGATAAATTTACAACAAGTACAAGAAAAAAGGCATGTTTAGGAAAAAAGACAAAACTTTAATGTGCTTATAAGATTGGGTACATAAAGGAGAACAGAGCAGGCTGTTTTCGGTCATTCTTGCATTGTTATAAGGAAATACCTGAGACAGGATGATATATAAAGAGAAGGAAGCTTACAACCATGGCACAGGCGAAGAGGGAGCAGGCATGTCACATAGCCAGAGCAGGAGCAAGAGAGAGAGAGAGTGGGGCAGGGGGAGGTGCTACACACTTTTAAACCACAAGATCTCATGTGAACTCAGAGAGAGAGCTCTTATTACCAAGGGAATGGCCCTTCATGAGGGATCTGCTCCTGTGATCCAAACACCTACCACCAGGCCCTACCTCCAACATCGGGGATTAAAATTCAACATGGGATTTGGTGGGAACATACATTTAAATTCTATTAGTGAGACAGTAAAGTATTGTATAAAATGCTAGGTGTTTTAGATATTTATCCCCTCGAACTCAGAAATATGCTATCTAATATGGTAGCTACTAGCCAAATACAGCTAATTACATTTAATTAATACAATAAAATAAAGATTCAGTAATCTTTAATTTATAAATAATAATACACTAGCCACATTTTAAGTGTTCAGTAGACACGTATGGCTGGTGGCTACCATATTGATTAGTACAGAACTAAATGTTAGTAGAATATTTCTATTATTACAGAAAGTTCTATTGGATAGTGCTATCCTAGATATTGAGGAAATATACAAAAATTTTGAGCAGAGCTTGAAATGATAAAATTACAATTTTCCACAAATATCTAGGAAAAATTGGATAGACTGGAAAAAGATAAGATAATCAGGATAAGAATCAGAATACATGTCATCCGCAGGTTGTGGTTATAGACATGAAGAATGGTATGCGTCAGTGGTGCAACCAGAAGCAGAACTCCAGCCACAGAGCAGATATGGAGGCCGAAGGAGAGTTGGAATGCTTCTTGTTTAGGAAAATGGGTGGATATTGACCCTATTTTCTGAAATAGGAAATGCTAGAGGAGTGAAATTGATTTTTTTTAGTGGATGATAAATTTAGGTTTTATTCATGTTAAGTTTGAGATTGTCTTAGTCCAGTTGTGCTGCTGTAACAAATTATGACAGACTTGGTAATTTATAGAGAACAGAAACGTATTTCTAACAGTTTTAGAAATAACATGAACTGGGGAGTCTTCTGCATTTAATGACTATAAATAAATCTCCAAGGATGATGTAAAATGCTAGGGGCTCTCTCCCAATTTCTACCCAACATAGGTACTCACAGTTTTTCCAACAAAGATCAGAAAAATTAGCACTCCTCTAGCATTTCCTAGAGCATTGTGGGGAGCATCACGAGTTGTGGAGCATAGATTTGGAGGAGAGATGCATAAGTTATAATGTGGATCTCTCTTTACTTCCTTAAATTAAATTGCTTCTTCAAAAAGTACGAATTATATGTAATGACTTTCCAAATTGTTCCTCCTCTTCCTGCCACACACATTCCCTAGTGGCCTTTATGTTGTTCTAATGAACAGATGTCACTGATGAGCATATGAAATTCTCTACAAGTATGCTGATGTGGTCTGGTGTTTTAAAATTCATTAGCTGGGAGAGAGATTTCAAAATTATATCCCCTTCTTTGTAAAAACTGCAACAACCCTCTGCCCGACTCCAACAGTTTTGTAAATATTACATGGTAGTACATATCAGCATCAGTACAGTTCCAGGCAGGAAAACAAATCATTAAAAGTATTTTAAACAGACACCGATTTACTATGGAGAAATAGTTAAGCAGATATTGAAGGCTAGAAGAGCAAAAAGGGAGAAGTAAGGTTAAATTAGAAATTTTAAACTGCAGGATGGCTACCAGTCCTTTAGCTGGTGGAACAGAAGGTAGAAGTAGTATTATCACAGCACAAGAGCAAACTCACTCATTGTTAAGGGTGTCACCTTCTTAAGGTAAGGAAAGGAGGGGGTGCTTCAACTGGCTCTAGACTTTGTAAGGGACATAGCCATTGCTCTAGATGCCAGAAGCAGGGGGTAAAAGAAATGGACAATAGCTTTCCCATGTTCCCCCTTTTGATTTCCTGCCTGTGCCTCCTGTGGGCAGAGTCTCACTGGAAGCCATCTAACAAGGAAGGCTGGGAAATGTAGTTTGTGGACTCCCTGCCTAGCCATCATCTTGAAGCAGAGGGTAGGTGAGTATGGGGTTCAAAGATTACAGACAAGTAACCTGCATAGCACCTTTTCAGGAAAAAAAAAAAAAAAAAAATATATATATATATATATATATAATCCATTAGACAGTAAACTCCATAAAGAAAAACTGACTTCTTTGGTTTTTAATCTTTGACGAACTTTATAGACTGTAGGGCCTTTCACAGTGCTTGCCATATAAAATGCTCAATCAATATTAACAGATATTTAAGTGAATAAATACCTATTCTTACCATTGGTAAAATTTAAATCAGTATTCAACTTAAATGATTGCCAGGTAATACAACTGATTTTTAAAGAAATTAGCACACATGGACATAAATGTTTTACAGTGTCCAAACAGTGCTGACATTTCTCAAGGAATTGTTTAGGACTACTCGTTCAAAATTGCCTTTCAGACCTAGTTCTTGAGAAATACATTATAATTATTTCTATAAAAGTGGGCATGACTAGTGGAATCTAGTCATGCCCACTTTTGGACCAGCCTGACTCAACTGGTTTAGATCTGGATGACTTAATATTATTTCTGAAAATTAAATCCACTCTCAAAGAACAGACTTGTTACTAATTTTGGTAAGTACTTACCACGATTTCCAATTAAATTTGAGGCAACATGATGTCTTAGTCCACTTCCGCCATTGTAAGTTTGAAATAAGATGGCAAATGTGGTGAATAATAATGGTAATAACTCAAATATGACTTTGGCCTTTGCTGCCTTCCTATGACGACAGAATCACCATCCTCCAGTCCTCACCCCTCACTCCAGCAATCCGAGTAATTTCAGGAAGCTATTTGTTTCCTTATCCTTGGGTTATTTTCAGTTAAGACAAATGTACAAGCACAAAAAGGAATGCCTTAGCTTCTGACTCCTAGGGCATAAACCAAGACACACTTTACTATCACACACTCATTTCCCTAAAGAGAAGAAGCCATAAAATGCCTACTATAGTAAAATAGGAAACATTTCAAGGGACAGTAAGGTGTGGGGAAGAGTGGGCAGATGTTGTGGCTATTACCTTCGTGAAGGTGAATAAAATATTAACAATAATAAGCACTTCTACAGCGCTATGTGCCAGGTGCTGTTTATGCTTTCAATCACAGCTCTGTGAGGTAGACACTTATGACTCCCATTTTACAGATGAGAAAACTGAGGCTCAAGAAGGTGTTTAACTAGCCAAGGCCATTTGGCTAAGAAGTGAGAGGCCAAGGTTCAATCCTAGGCTATCTGGCTTAAGTTCGTGTTCTGTTAAAAAATAATAATTAAAGTTATCTGGCAATTTTTTAAACGTTAGGACTGTCATCTGTGGAATCAACTGAAAAGGGAATCAACACTTCAGAAACTGTGATACACCAAGGGAACCTGCTATCCTGGGGAAGAGAGAGAAAGGAGAAGTCAGCTGACTACTCCTTCAGACTAGGTCAGACCACGCCAGCCCGCGACGTCCCTGGAGACCTCTGTAACGCAACAGATCCCTCACTGGGTCCCTTCCAAGTGGCGTCACATCACAAGCGTCCAGAAGGAGGCGGGACTTCCGGGCCAAGCAAGCCATATCGGCCGCGCCGGAAGTCCCTACTGAGGAAAGCCTTGGGGATAATCTGTTCATAAGCTCATGGTGAATATAGTGTTCCACAGACTCGGAAGAAAGGTTGAACAAGGGTTCACTGGCAATTGATAAGTACTCGGGGTAGTGAAAAGCAGGAGTTGGAACATGGATAGCCGCTTGCAGGAGATCCGGGAGCGGCAGAAGTTACGGCGACAGCTCCTCGCGCAGCAGGTCCGCGGCCCTGGTGGCCCCTGTGGGAGGGATCGAGAATGCGAGTGCGCGGCCGCCTCCTCCCTCCACACCCCTCCTTTTTCTGTACCCTCTCTACCTGCCGCTGTTAAGGCCTTTCTGGTCCTTCGATCCTGATTCCTGGTTCTCCCTTTGTAGTTCTCAATTTTCGTGGTGCCCCGAACGTTTTTCAAGTTCCTTCCGCGGTCTTTGTGGTGCTAAACCGAATGCCACGATTAGCCTTTAACCTTTGGGGAACTCCCACCGAGTGTCTGGCATGTTCACGCCAGGATGAATGTCTTGTTATCCCCTACATTTCTCTTCACTATTTAACTGGTCATCTATTTCTTACTTTTCCTCGTCGTCAGCCCCAAATTCTTGAAATTGTGGTTTCATTATGAAATATTTTTACAGTTTACTGTATTTTCTTTGACATCTTTCTGAAGACTACACTGGAAGTAGTCTGAGTGTAAATTTTATATTCTGCGTCTTATGTACAATGTCCTTGTCACATCCACAGTTAATATTTGAAATCTTACTCTGTGTTAGTCACAGTAATCTCTTGAAACAGGTAGTGTTACCTTCACTTATCAAGTAATGAAACAGGCTCCATAGTTCAGGAATTTTATTCCTGGTCGCTCACTTCTCGGCTGGGAAATACAACCTAGGTTGTCTCCCCAAAGCTTGTCTTCTAAACCATTGTCCTTCACTTCTTTCTTGTGTATGAGTAAGTTAATATTTGCTGGTTAGTAGGGTACACTTGCAGAAAATACAGGTTGTGCACAGTTCCACTTAAAATCGAGGCTGTATTTTCAATTCTACTATTCATATCAGTAAAAGTGATAGGAGAAATGCTCATAGACTGTGATTAGTCATCTTGCTGTTATTTTTCAGTAAACTTGGTTTTAGTGAATGGACTTCTGAAATCTGATGAACAGATTTGTGGTGTACTGCTGAAACTGTGGGAACTTGGAATCAGATTTGTTCCTTATCCCGCTGGCATTACGATCTTGGACAAATCAAATATCCTTTCTAAGTCTTCTTTTCCCCAACTTCTTTTATCGTATTATCTTCAAAAATGTTCAGTAGCTCTTTGTTGCTACCGCAGATGTTTTACTCCTTAATGTTGAATTCAGATTTCTATTTCACTCAAGATACATTCATAGGACAATTATTTGTTGAGTGTTTTACACTCAACAAATCCCAGGGGCTCCAGCTTTTAAAGTTTTTTATGAATTGGTTGCACTCTACTTAGCCTTATAACCATTATTTGTTTGCATTTGTTTGTATTTTGCAAAATTTTCCCAACTGCCAAACAAAATTTGTGTTGCCGTTTTAAGGTAGTGAAGTTCAGCATTGTATCCATAAATAGTAAGACTTAGCTTGAATAAAACTGGATCGATTTTTATTGGAGGATAGTAATAGACACAACCCTGTGCAAACACTGTCTTACCTGCTTTTTTTGGTAATTGCTACTGCAGGTTGAATATCTCTTAATCTGAAATGCTTGGGCCAGAAGTGTTTTGGATTTCAGACTTTTTTCAGAATTTGGAATATTTGCATATTACTGGTTGAGCATGCCAAATATCAAAAGTTTTCAAAATATGAATGCTTCAGTGACCATTTCCTTTGAATGTCATGTCAGTACTCAAAAAGTTCCAGATTCTGGAGCATTTTGGATTTTCGATTTTCGGATTTGGAATGCTCAATCTATATTAATTCGTGTATATTACTTTACAGGAATTTGGCTAAAGTGTCTTATTTTCAAATACAGATGGTTCCAAACTTACAATGATTTGACTTCACAATCAACTTTATGATGGTTTGAAAGTGATAGGCATCCAGGCTGCTCAATGACTTATGATGGAATTATGTCCTAATAAACCCATCGTAAGTGGAAAATACTGTAAGTTGAAAACGCACTTAGCACGTTTATTTTGAAACAGATTTACTTTCAACTTACAATGGGTTTATCAGGACATAACCTCATCATAAATCAAGGAGCATCTGTATAACTGAAAGCATAAAATGTTTGCCAGCTGCCAAACTCATTCTTAATTAATGCAGTTTTTTCCCAGGGTTTTTCCAGTTTGTCTTGCAAGCTGATTAATTCATTGTTATTGTGTGTATGTGAATTAAGGTGTTTTTGTTTTGTAAGTATTTAATATATGAAATGCTGCTACAAATGTCTAGAAAGGTTGTCCAATGCATTGTAATCTAATTTCTGATTTTGCCTTTTCTCAGTTGGGAGCTGAAAGTGCCGACAGCATTGGTGCCGTGTTAAATAGCAAAGATGAGCAGAGAGAAATTGCTGAAACAAGAGAGACTTGCAGGTCAGTCAAATAATTCTTTTTTTTTTTTGTGAGACAGGGTTTCACTCTGTTACCTAGGCTGGATAGGTTAGAGTGCAGTAGCGTGATCATGGCTCTCTGCAGCCTTGACTTCCTGGGCTCAAGTGGTACACCTGCCTTGGCTTCCCAACGTGCTGAGATTACAGGTATGAGCCACTATGCCGAGGCAGGTGGATCATTTGAGCCCAGGAAGTCAGGAGTTCGAGGCCAGTCTGGTTAACATGGTGAAACCCCATCTCTACTAAAAATACAAAAATTAGCCGAACGTGGTGGCGGGTGCCTGTAATCCCAGCTACTCGGGAGGTTGAGGCAGGAGAATTGCTTGAAACCAGGAGGCGGAGGCTGTAGTGAGCTAAACCAAGATTGTGCCACTGCACTCCAGCCTGGAAGACAAGAGTGAGACTCCGTCTCAAAAAGAAAAAGAAACTATGAAAGGATTACTGTTTTAATAAACAGATACCCCTAGGTAGGTATACAGTGTACTGAGAAATGCATCAAAATGATGATTTTAGACACAATGGTTTTTATTGTCAGTTCATTAATTATGAAATATTTATTTTCTGAGGTTAGTAAGTTCCCATTTGTAAAGTACTTAGAAAAAGGAATGTTAGACTAAAAATTAGCATATATACTCTAAATAAGTATATTTAAAAGTTTTTTTTTTTTTTTTTTTGGAGACGTAGTCTCTCTTGTCACCAGGCTTGAGTGCAGTGATGCAATCTTGGCTTACTGCAACCTCTGCCTCCAGGGTTGAAGTGATTCTCCTGCCTCAGCCTCCCAAGTAGCTGGGACTACAGGTGCGTGCCACCACTTCCAGCTAATTTTTGTATTTTTAGTAAACATGGGATTTCATCATGTTGGCCAGGCTGGTCTCGATCTCTTGACTTTGTGATCTGCCTGTCTCGGCCTCCCAAAGTGCTGGGATTGCAGACATGAGCCACCATGCCCAGCCTAGAAATTTTTATAAAAGGAAATATACTTTACCCTAAAAGTGATATTTATTTGGTAGTTCAGAAAGCATTTCAAAATTTTTTCGTTATTCTAGTTTTCAATTTGGAAATCTGTTTTGCTCAAAACAGATTAAAATAATACATACTATATAAGTTTCTTTTCAATATATCACTTATAGCAGCTTATTTTCTCATTTGGTTGCTTTCTCATGAAAATGAAGCACAGAATTATCAATCAAGTTATTTGACTTTTTGGATGACTTATAAACTGGGTAAATAGATACTCTTGAATCAGGAAAAATTTGTCTTGTTCTTTTTTATAATCTGTTTATTATTATTATTAATAGATACTGTTATGCATCTTGTATATGTTTGTGAGTAATATTTCTATTTATTTTTCAGGGCTTCCTATGATACTTCTGCTCCAAATACGAAACGTAAGTATCTGGATGAAGGAGAGACAGATGAAGACAAAATTGAAGAATATAAGGCAAGTAGAGAGTGAAATAAGTTTATGATCAAAGAAAACATAAATTCAAATGATAGATTCATATTTAGGAAAACCAGTTTGATGAAAAGCCTCATTCTAATATGTGCTCAAATAATTATCAGTGGCGTATGTTATCACCGTTTACATTAAGGCCATTGTATCAGTTTTCTTATCTTTTTCTTTTTCTTTTTTTTTTTTTTGAGACGGAGTCTTGCTCTGTCGCCAGGCTGGAGTGCAATGGCACAATCTT
Organism: Trachypithecus francoisi; assembly: GCF_009764315.1. Taxonomy (NCBI): domain Eukaryota; kingdom Metazoa; phylum Chordata; class Mammalia; order Primates; family Cercopithecidae; genus Trachypithecus; species Trachypithecus francoisi. The sequence continues at coordinate 115,105,275 of NW_022681454.1, forward strand.
GGCTCACTGCAACCTCCACCTCCTGGGTTCTAAGGGATTATTCTGCCTCAGCCTCCCAAGTACCTGGGACTACAGATGTGTACCACCATGCTCAGCTATTTTTTGTATTTTTAGTAGAGACGGAGTTTCACATGTTGGTCAGGATGGTCTCGATCTCTTGACCTCATGATCCACCCGCCTTGGCCTCCCAAAGTGCTGGGATTACAGGTGTGAACCACTATGCCCAGCCAATTTTCTTTTCTTAATGCAAGAGTTGTGTGGATTAAATTAGATTATGTATATGAAGCACTTAGCATAATGTCTGGTAAGAACTAGATTTTAGCATAATGTCTGGTAAGAACTAGGTGATTATATATATATATATATATATATATATTTTTTTTTTTTTTTTTTTTTTTTGAGATGGAATCTCACTCTTGTTGCCCAGGCTGGAGTGAAGTGGCGTGATCTCAGCCCATTGCAACCTCCGCCTCCTGGTTTCAAGCTATTCTTCTGCCTCAGCCTCCCGGGTAGCTGGGACTACAGGCACGCACCACCACGCCTGGCTAATTTTTGTATTTTTAGTAGAGATGGGGTTTTACCATATTGACCAGGCTTGTCTCGAACTCCTGACCTCATGATCCACCTGCCTTGACTTCCCAAAGTGCCGGGATTGTAGGCGTGAGCCATAGTGCCTGATCAGCACTAGGCAATAATATTCTTAAAGACAACTGAGGATATAAGTGTATCATAAACTTTGGGCCCGGTGTGGTGCCTCACGCTTGTAATCCAAGCACTTTGGGAGGCCAAGACGTGCAGATCACGTAAGGTTAGGAGTTCAAGACCCTCCTGGCTAATGTAATGAAACCCTGTCTCTACTAAAAATACAAAAAGTCAGCTGGGCGTGGTGGCATATGCCTGTAATCCCAGCTACTCAGGTGGCTGAGGCAGGAGAATTGCTTGAACCTGGGAGGCAGAGGTTGCAGTGAGCCGAGACCATGCCACTGCACTCCAACCTGGGCAACAGAGTGACTCTGTCTCAAAAAAAAAGAAAAAAAAACCACGAAACTTTGGGTAATTGATTGGATCAGATTTTGAGAAGCTGCAGTAGTCTTTTTTGAGGAGTTGTTATTCCATGTTAACAATATTGGGTAGTACAATCAAGATATTTTTAGGATTTATGGCCTAGACTACATTGTAGAAATATTTCTGAAAGAGCCTCAAGGAAAACCCAACTTCTAACTTGTAGTTGCAATATTTAGTTGAAATAGTTGAAAGTATTATAGTCCAAAAAACTTACTTTGTTTTTTTCAAGTTAATTGTATATAATAGAGATAAGAATGTATGGTTTCAATAAAATCTCTAGAAAGTTCAGTGAAATGATACCTAATCTCGCGAATAATGTCTTATATGTTGCAGTTCTGATAGTACGTAACTTAAATGCTTGTGATTATTTTAGGTGGAACCATATGCAGTTGCTGATATTCTAACCTTTTTGACCTATAAGCATAGCAGTTTCATATGGTTTAATCTAATGGAAATAAAATTGCAACATTGGTGGTCATATCTTTCATGACTCAAACTAGACTCTAACGTTTATAGTATTGTATATGAGATAGTTTTAGACAAATCAATCAACAAAATAGTAGTTATAGTAATTATTATTTATGATAGGAAATTTTTTAATGAAAATAATCAACTAGCTAGATCTAATGATGGGAAAGCAAAGACTTCAATGTTTGACTTCAGCGCTAATTTAAAACATTTATTAAATCTTAAGGAAATAAAGTATTTGTTGAGTTTTAATCAAGATGTGATAATTAGAGAAATAGCCCCTATTTGTAAAACATTTACTTAATCTTATGTTTTTCAAGGATGAACTAGAAATGCAACAGGAGGAAGAAAATTTGCCATATGAAGAAGAGATTTACAAAGATTCTAGTACTTTTCTTAAGGTAAAATAAATAATTTTCAAATTTTGTAACTCATCACATTTAAGCTCTATACCTGAAAAGATTTTAAATACCTATTTGTCTTCAAGATATTTTTCAATTATTGAAGGATCATTGTTATGAAATAAAGATTATTTAAAATTACTCATGAAATAGTCTTCTGATATTTGGCTAGTGTGAGATAAAGGTATATTAATATCAGTAGCTACTGAAAAGTAATAATTTTAATCGTATTTTCAAATATTACTAATTTTTAAATCTATCAATTGACTGCATTTTGTATGACCTTGTAATAGAAAACAAAGTAGAGATAATTTATCTGCCATTACAGTGCATGTTACAAATTTAATTTTGTTTTTTAATTTAGGGAACACAGAGCTTAAATCCCCATAATGATTACTGCCAACATTTTGTAGACACTGGACATAGACCTCAGAATTTCATCAGGGATGTAGGTATGTCAGATTTGTTTGGAATACGCTATTGCTGACTCTCAATTACATGCATGTAATTTATCCACTTTGTGAATATTTCTAACAAAATATTTTTCCCAGCTTGACATCTTTTTTTTGTTCTCAGTGGTCCTGATATACCTTCTTTTTCTTTTCTTTTTCTTTCTTTCTTTTTTTTTTTTTTTTTTGAGACAGCCTTGTTCTGTTGCCCAGGCTGGAGTGCAGTGGGGAGATCTTGACTCACTGTAACCTCTGCCTCCTGGATTCAAGCGATTCTCCTGCCTCAGCCTCCCGAGTAACTGGGATTACAGGCACCTGCCACCGCACCTGGATAATTTTTATATTTTTAGTAGAGACAAGGTTTCACCATGTTGGCCAGGTTGGTCTCAAACACCTGACCTTAGGTGATCTGCCTGCCTTGGCCTCCCAAAGTGCTGAGATTACAGGCGTAAGCCATTGCGCCAGCCCGGTATACCTTCTTTTTCTGTCAATCAATATTACTATTTTTTTGTTTGTTTCTTTTTGGCTCCAGTTTGGTACTATGCCTATTCTTGCATTTTAGACAGATTTATTGAAATAATACTTATATACTGTACAATTCACTCACTTAAAGAGTATAATTCAGTGTTTTTCTTTAATGTATCCACAGGGTTGTGCAACTATTACCACACTCTATATTAGAACATTTGCATCTCCCCTAAGGAAGCCCTGTACCCATTAGCAGTCAGTCCCCATTTCCTCTCTCTCATCTACCCCTTCTCAGCCTTAGGTATCTACTGATCTACTTTATATTTCTATACATTTACCCATTTTGGACATTTCATGTAAATGAAATTATGCAATGTGTGGTGGTTTGTCACTGGCTTCTTTCACTTAGCCCGTTTTTAAGGGTCATTGATGTTGAAGCATGTGCCTGTACTTCATGTTTTTAAATTGCCAAGTAATATGCCATTATATATGTTTACCTTTCTAACAACTACTCAAGTGTTTTTCCAAGCAGCTGCACCATTTTACATTTTTACTAACAATGTATGATGGTTCCAGTTTCTTTACATCTGGGGCACTTACTATTATCTGTTTTTTATGGTAGCCTTCCTAGTAAGTGTGAAGTGGTATTTTATTGTAGTTTTGATTTGCATTTGCCTAGTGACTAATGATACTGAGCATCTTTTTATATGCTTCTTGGCCATTTAAATATCTTTTTTAGATATCCTAATACTTTATGTATTTTTAAATTGTTTCACTGTCTTTTTACTGTTGAATAACAACAGTCTTATATATTCTCTTTGTGTGTGGGTGTGGGTGTGTATTTTTTACATATTCTGAGTACAAGTCTCTTACCTGATGAATAATTTGCAAATATTTTCTCGCATTCTGTGGGTCACTTTCTTGATAGTATATTTTGTAGCACAAACATTCTATTTTTGATATAATCAAATTTAGTTTTTCCTTTGTTACTTGGAAGCAACATTACTCTTGAAGTAGAGAAACCAATTTTAATGTTTTTGTAAGCAAAATGTAGATGTAGCATAAATATTTGTGGTTAAATTGTATAACCAGATTTAGATATAAACTGCTCTGCTCTTAGGATACCTGCCTCCCCAAGGCAAAGAAAACATACTTAGAAAGCTATCACAGATTGAGGAAAAGTTGTGCCTTCTGTTTTGTAGATGATTAGAAGCTGACTCTGCTGTCTTGAAACTTGACTATAATAAAATCTTCAAATTCATTTTATTTGAAATGTGATCTGCAACCACTGATTGAGGAAGCTTTATAAACTCTTTTTCTTTTTTTCTTTGATGTTAAAGTTACTAATATTTGTATTTTTGGTTTTTAAATTAGGAAGTTCATATAATTTATGTTGTTATAAATATGCTTCCTGTTTGGGAAGAAACACTTATTGTCTTTGCTTTGAATAACTATCTAAGAAATTAAGTACAAATCTTAATCAGGTTCTTTAGGAGAAAGTTTTTTTGTTTGTTTGTTTGTTTTTGTTTTTAAGCTAAGAGGAAGGGGGGAAAAAATCACACAAGAAAGGTAGTTTTTTTTGTTTTGTTTTTTTTCCCCTGAATGTTAAACTGGATGCTAGGGGTGATTGTTTAACTTAATAAATATGTGATTGAGTGGCTTATTGACTTGGACTGGGTTTTAGAACACCTGGATTTTTACTTGCATGTCATTAGTTATGAAATCTGCATACATATTATTTAAAATTATTAGAAATTAAGCTTTCTTAAAATATATGAGTCAAGTGGTGTATGTATTGTTTTGTTTTCTTGAAAGGGCTCATAACTTTTGAATTACTGATATTAACTTCAGTTTAGTTGAATTTAGAATTTACTATTTTTTCTGCTCAGGTTTAGCTGACAGATTTGAAGAATATCCTAAACTGAGGGAGCTCATCAGGCTAAAGGATGAGTTAATAGCTAAATCTAACACTCCTCCTATGTAAGTGTTTTTATTCAATTACTGTTTATTCGCAACTCAGGCTTAAAATATCAGTTTGTTTATCCTGTAACCTTTTTTCTTTTTCCTAAATTCAACACTCATGTTAACATGCTTTATTACTCTGTTTCTTCTCTCTGCTTTTTTGTCTTTTAAAGACTGGGTCTCATTATGTTGCCCAGGCTTGTGTCCATCTCCTGGGCTCAAGCAATCCTCCCACCTCTGCTGGACTACAGGCATTTCACTCCTGGCTCTATTTTTCTTTTTTGAGATGGATTCTCGCTCTGTTGCCCAGACTGCGGTGTGGAGAGCAGTCGCGTGATCTCGGCTCACTGTAACCTCCGCCTCCTGGGTTCAAGCGATTCTCATGCCTCAGCATTCTGAAGAGCTGGGATTACAGGCATGTACCACCATGTCTGGCTAATTTTTGGCACACACCACCATGCCTGGCTAATTTTTGTATTTTTGGTAGAGACGGGGTTTCACCATGTTGCCCAGGCTGGTCTCAAACTCCTGACCTCGGGTGATTTGCCCCCCTCAGCCTCAAAGTGCTGGGATTACAGGTGAGAGCCACCTCACCGAGCCCTATTTCTTCATTATAGCAAAAATGTTGATTTGAAACTCTAGTGCTGACTTCACAGTGGGCTCTCAGTTTTTTTTTCAGCTTTTCAGATAATTTGCTTAAAGTGCTTCTAAGTATTTTTTCTTCTTAAAAGTCATCCAAGCCGGGCACGGTGGCTCACGCCTCTAATCCCAGCACTTTGGGAAGCTGAGGCAGGTGGATCATCTGAGGTCAGGAGTTTGAGACCAGCCTGGCCAACATGCTGAAACCTCATCTCTACTAAAAATGCAAAAATTAGCCGGGCATGGTGGCACATGCCTGTAATCCCAGCTACTTAGGAGGCTGAGGCAGGAGAATCATTTGAACCTGGGAGGCAGAGGTTGCAGTGAGCTGAGATCGCTTGATTGCACTTTAGCCTGGATGACAGAATGAGACTCTATATTCTTGATAACTTACTTAAAATGCCTTTAAATGATATCTTGTCAAGTAATTTGTTTGTTAAAGGAAGCTTAGAAAGTGTAGATTCAGGAAAAGAAGAAAACAAATACTAATAACAGCTTAGCATTCTGAGATACTATTCTTAACAATTTGGAATATGATAATTCATTTTAACCTTGCTGAACAGAATAATATTTTCCTCAGAAATGTATATGAGATCTTTAAAATTGGAGAATTTAGCTTTAAATGTTTTGTACATTTAACGATATGATGAAATGTGTTTTGGGCCAGGTGTGGTGACTCACACCTGTAATCCCAGCACTTTGGGAGGCCGAGGTGGGTGGATCACGAGAGCAAGAGATTGAGACTGTGCTGGCCAACATAGTGAAACTCTGTCTCTACTAAAAATATGAAAGTTAGCTGGGTGTGGTAGCACATGCCTGTAGGGAGGCAGAGCTTGCAGTGAGCCGAGATTGTGCCACTGCACTCCAGCCTGGTGACAGAGTGAGACACTTTCTCAAAAAAAATAAAAAAGTATCCTGTAAGTCATTAGAAGCACCACAGAATGTCTTAGTATGTGGAGAGGAAGTCTAAGTATACTCTAGTATTCGTCGTATTTTAAAATACACCTTTACTTGCTTGCTTATTTATTTATTTACATAGAGACAGGGTCTCACTGTGTTGCCCAGGCTGGTCTCAAATTTCTGGGGTCAATCGATCCTCCCACCTTGGCCTCCCAAAGTGTTGGTATTATAGGCATGAGTTGCCATGCGTGGCTTAAAATATACCTTTAATGAGATGTTCAGGTGGGAAGATCACTTGAGCCCAGGAGTTTGAGGTTGTAGTACTCTATGATCAGGCCTGTGAATAGCCACTGCATTCATCCTGAGCAATATAGTGAGACCTTGTCTTTAAAAAAAAAAAAAAACCACGAAAACCCATTTACATTTAAAGCATTTTAAATTTAAAATATTTTCATGCTTTGTGAAAATATCTTTTCAGTAAAGACCAGTACTAACTTATATTAGGTAGCATGAAAAGACTCTTAATAGAAACATTTTTACTAATGAAAAAACTAATAAAAGAAAATTATATGAAAACTGTGTTTTAGTTGGAAGCATGTAAAGCTTACAGAGAAATGGATTTTCTAACTAAACAATTGAGAATAAAACAGTGTGACATTAGAAAATTCAGATGAGAATGGAAAGGGGTTCAGAGACACATCTGAGTATGAATTTTTAATATTGAGAGAAGAATATATTCTGGGTGTACATGGGGAATAATAGGAATTTTACTATGTAGTTTAATTATATTCATGACTTAAGAAAGATCACTGGTAGATGGTTTAAGTCTATACTGAAGAAAAAAAGACTCTCAATAAAGCCTTTAATAATTAACTTACTGATTACTTTGTAAATAGTGTTTAGTAATAATGTTTAGTGATATCTAAGACATTTCTTTCATTACCATCTGTTAAGGTACTTGAAAATCTTATTTAAAAAGCTTTTTTTAAAAAATCTCATTTTTTATGCTTTAATCGAATAGGTACTTACAAGCCGATATAGAAGCCTTTGACATCAGAGAACTAACACCCAAATTTGATGTGATTCTTCTGGAACCCCCTTTAGAAGAATATTACAGAGAAACCGGCATCACTGCTAATGAAAAGTGCTGGACTTGGGATGATGTATGATGAAACTTTCTACATTGTAATGAATTATTTATTTTCAAATGAATATGTTTATTTGGTCAGAAAGTGAGATAATAAATGTCATCCCTACTTTTGTAGGGATTATAAATATAGATTTATAGGGTAAATTATAGCTGAAGGTCCAAGGTATAGTGACCAATATTACATTATCTTTAACTTGATTCTTCTTCTCGAGGCAGAAATTGAACATTGAGCAGATAATAAGCAAATAGGCTGTAGAAGACTTGCAGTTTTGGTCTTAGAGCCCTTGGCTATATAGCTAGAAAAGTTTAAAAACAGATTTAAAAACTTAATCAAATCTGCATTTGATTAGTTTCAGTAAACGTCAGAGTTTGTTTATATATATAAAAACATGATTTCTACTCTTTAAACCATTTACAGTGTAGTAAAGTATGGATAAATAGCCTTTATGGACACATAATCACAATTTTGTTGATTAAATAATAGAGTCCTGCATAAGATGACATGAGAACAACTGACCAAGCCTGGGTAGATGGGACATATGAACACAGAGGAGGTGACACCTGAACAATAGAAATAGATTAGTTAGAATTAGTCAGGAAAGATGTGGGACGGGGCTTACAAGCACAAGGAACAACAAGAACAGAAGGGATGGAGGCAAATGACTATCTGGTTGTGGGGTGAAGGTCCAGTATGTAGGTTGGTATTGTTGGAACACAGATTGGGACTATCTTGAGGTGATGTGTCAGGAGTTTGGACTTTTATTCTGAAGACATTAATACATCTTTGAAGAGTTTTAACCAGTTTAGTAAAAAGGTCAGATTGGTGTTTGGAAGCTGGGATAGAGTCTGGGAAAGAATTCTGGAAAAATGGCTGGGCGTGGTGGCTCATGCCTGTAATCCCAGCACTTTGGGAGGTTAGACGGGTGGATCACGAGGTCTGGAGTTTGAGAGCAGCCTGATCAACATGGTGAAACCCCGTCTCTACTAAAAATATAAAAATTAGCTGGGCGTGGTGGCACGCACCTGTTATCCCAGCTACTTGGGAGGCTGAGGCAGGAGAATCGCTTGAACCTGGGAGGCAGAGGTTGCAGTGAGTCGAGATTGCGCCATTGTGCTCCAGCCTGGGCGACAGAGCAAGACTCCGTCTCAAAAACCAAAAAGAATTCTGGAAAAAGGAGAGCAATTAGAAGACTCTTTCTTAGAGTAATGTAATGCTGAGATGAAGGGACCCTGAATTAGGGTAAGAGTAGGCATGGAAAGAAGGTGATAACTTCATTAATGTTTAGGAGGTAGATTTGGTAAGATTGAGTGATTGGGACGAGGGGAAGAGTTAAGGATAACTCATGGTCTCTATCTTGGGATAGGTGGGTTGAATTATCACCAACTGAGAGTGAGTTTCAGAAGACAAGCGGGATTAGAAAGGTTAAATAATATTGAATAAGTTGATTTCTAGGTATATGTGAGACAGTCAAATGGAAGAGGTCATAGGAATAGAATATGAAACTCTAAGGACAGGCAGATCTGGTTTCAACATACATATTATAGAGGATTATCACATAAAATCCATGCAAATAGATGAGTTTATCCTGGGATTGTGTCTCAGTATAAAAATGTAGACTGACGGTAAAACCTGGGAAAACATTTACAATTAAATACTACGTATAAAATAAATTTAAAAACGAGTTATTCAGTGATGAATGAAGAGAACCAGGAGAGTATGAATGTAATGGAAACCAAGGGAACAGTGAGTTTCAAGGAGAGTGTAACCAGGAGCATCCTGCACTTCTAGAAAAGATGTGGGACAAGGAAGGGACTGAAACTGGAAGACATGTTTCTTAGAAAACAGATGGGAATCCTTGCATGTCCCTTTCTGAGTTAATGGTAGTTACTACTCTTAATCATATCTATTTTTCCAAGATTTACCTCGAATTCTTCCTCTTCCTTGAAGCTTTTCCTATTAGCTTTAATACTCCTAGCACTTTTATTTACATTTGTATGGCTCCTATAATGTAAAAGTTTTTCCCCTTCCCTGTTTAAAGTGTTACTTGTATTTATTGTTGTAAAATCAGAAAAGTGCACAGAATGTAGTATTTCTAAGATGTAAGGTTAAAGACTTAATGCTCTTGACATTTATTGCAGATAAGTTTTCCAGATAGGTATACATTTACATTCCTTTCAGTAGTGTTTAAGAATGTCTAGTTAACCATATCCTCATTAAAGTTGAATATTAATATTAAAAACCATTTTTTGTCAGTTTAATCAAAAGAAAAAATTTAAGCAATCTGATTATGTCCTTTATTAATAATTAGGCAGAACTTTGTTTTCTCTAACCAATCCATGAGGTTTCAGCAGTGAGATACAAAGGCTTCAATTATATATAATAAACTAATACAGTTTTTAAAATAAAGAAATTCTATTTTATATGCAGATTCTTGATTTCAGTTTAATTTCACTGTACTTCAGCTCTGGCTGGCATATTGAAAAATTTTGTCTGGCCCCAGAACCCTAAGCTCTTTAACTTTTATGAGATATTATCCTAAAGAAAATGCCAGTAGTTAATGTAATAACAAAATGTAAATAAGAAAAGTGTTTGGGTTTCACAGGTATTCTTTTTCATGGTAGAGGGTCAGTAGTAGTCATTGTGTTTTACTTAAGAACACAAGCATTTAATCAAAGTACCAACACTTAACTTTTAGAATTAGTGTCAAAAGAGAATAATTTTTTTTTTTTTAGCATTTCAGACTTTAAGTAGTAATTATAGGAAAATATGTATATTGATTTATTGAGAAGTTCTTCTGTAGATACTGGATATCACAGTCCTCCCGAAACATTTATTGCTATATTTTATTTTAATTTTGTCCCTAACTTTGGGCTCAGTTAAGTGCTTCATTCTTTTTCAGTAAATGATTAAACATTGCTGGAGAATCTCTCTCAAGCTCCATCTTAAAAGATTCCATAATTCTATAGCTATTGTTTCCTATAAGCTCTTTCCATATAAAAGCAAGTGTATATATATATATATATGAGCACACGTGTGTATGTTGTTTGTATATAAAGTAACAAAACAATAGAACAAGTAATTTTAAGGATAATGTTTATTTTCTATTATAGTTCCTAATGGAAACTAATACACTTAAAGAACACATCTATCCTAATCTTAATTGTTGTTCTTTTGGATTTAGGATGAATGGGAAACAAAATACTTTTATGCAATATTGTTTTGATTTCTTACAGATTATGAAGTTAGAAATTGATGAGATTGCAGCACCTCGATCATTTATTTTTCTCTGGTGTGGTTCTGGGGAGGGGCTGGACCTTGGAAGAGTGGTAAGATGGTGCTTTTATAAAGTGGATTTTTAAATTAATAAGAAAAAAATACAACAGTGTGTTGCATAGGATGTTTGAAAGTGGATGTTATTTTTTCCTTTGTTTCTTAAATAATTCTAAAATACTGAGAAAAAAAATTTCCAGAAAAGAACGTAAGAAAGGCAATACTTGTAAGTTACTTAACCAGCACTAGGGATAAAGGTGTAGCTCTTTCAAAAGATGCTTCATTACAAGTACAGGAAGAAAACAGCTTAAAGATTTGAAACTCCAAATTATACCTCAAAAATGAGCTGCTTGGTGTCATTTACAATTCTTTATGAGTAGCTAAAAAGTATTCTATGAGTAGCTGAAAGTATTCAGGAGCATTGGCTCCTGAAATCCAAATGGAAGTCAAATAAAATTGGAAAAGTAACACAGCATATGGAAGACATGAATGAATGAGAAAGAAGTTATAATACCTGAACTTATTTTAAGTATCTCATATTTAATTGTATTTTAGAGCTTTATTTATTTATTTATTTTTGTATTGGAGGTTTTTTTTTTTTTTCTTTTTTCTTTTTTTTTTTTTTGAGACAAGGTACTAACTCTATTGCCCAGGCTAGAGTGCAGTGGCACAGTCGTGGCTTACTGCAGCCGCGACCTCCTGGACTCAAGCAGTTTTCCCACCTCAGCCTCCTAATAGCTGGGACCACAGGCACAACACTACCCCTGGCTAATTTTTTTTAGTATTTGCAGAGATTAGGTCTTTTTATGTTGCCCAGGCTGGCCTCAAACTCCTGGGCTGAAGGGATCCTCCCACCTCAGCCTCCCAAAGTGTTGAGATTACAGGCATGAGCCACCATTCCTGGGCCTCATTGGCCCTGGCCAAAAGGAACAAAATAATATATATGCTGTTCTAAACAAGAATAACAACAATATTATGACTAGGTATCAGGAGTCTTAATTTTGCTCTCAATTTGTCTGCTATGCAACAGTAAGACTTTGGGCAAAAAGATACTCTTGAGGGTCTCAGTTTTGTCACATTTTATTGGTAAACACTTTTCATTTTTATGACATATTACTTACTATACACCAAACTATCTCATTTAATCATTCCAGTTTGGGGAGGTATCCATTTGACAGTTGAAAAATTTAAGTAGGATTATATGAGATAACAAGTATGATTATATGGAAATAAGATTGTGCCCAAATTCTGAAATTCTACAATTACTTTATATTCTTTATATAAATAGTAAGGCTGTTGGGTAACATCACTGCTTCTATTATTTATTAACTCCAAGGTAGATTATAACTGTATTTCAGTTGAATATCTCCATTTTTTTGGTGGTGGCTCTTCAAGATGCTATAGAAAAGTAAGAGCAAAACATATGTTTTTATAGGTATATTAGAATTTACTTTAACTTTAATATCTGACTTTGATCTTTCCTCTCATCTCTCATTCCCCAAATTAGATTGAAAATTATTAGGAGATTTTTATTTTTTATTTTTTTTCTTTTGAGACAGAGCCTTGCTTTGTCGCCCATGGTGGAGTGCAGTGGTGCTATCTTGGCTCACTGTAAAACCCTGCCTCCCAGTTGAAACGATTCTCCTGCTTTAGCCTCCTGAGTAGCCATCCAGGAGGTTTTTATCTTATTTGCTTATGCAGCAGTTTATCATACTGGTGAGAATTTGGTGAAAAATGATTTAAGATTTAAAAAAATAATTCAGCATGAGAAATACTCATGAGCTTTTGATAAATTAGTGGATTAGGGCATGTAGAATTTAGGTCATAGTGATGTTAATGACACCTGGTGCAAAATAAATATTTAGTAACAGGAACACATATTGATCTTGATTTTGGAGATTTTAAAATAAAACTCTGCTGGATGCAGTGGCTCATATCTGTCATCCCAGCACTTTGAGAGACAGAGGCGGGCAGATCACTTGAGGCCAGGAGTTCAAGACCAGCCTGGCCAACATGGTGAAACCCCATCTCTACTAAAAATACAAATATTAGCATGGCATGGTGGCACGTGCTTGTGGTCCCAGCCACTTGGGAAGCTGAGGCATGAGAATTGCTTGAACCTGGGAGGCGGAGGTTGTAGTGAGTGAAGATTACACCACTGAACTCCAGCCTGGGTGAGACTCCGTCTCTAAATAAATTAATTAGTAAAATAAAATAAAATTCTAAGTTTCATTTTGAGGTGTTATCTTACATTACCCAATAAGCATTCCTGAAAAGTGTACGTTTTATACTCTACTATATCTTTTTTTTTTTTTGGTTCGGGGGAACTCCCAACAGGATTTCCTGTGGTGGAAAGAAAGCTTGTTGGAAAGTTTTTTTTTTTTTTTTAATTATACTTTACGTTCTGGGATACATGTGCAGAACATGCAGGTTTGTTATGTAGGTATACACGTGCCATGGTGGTTTGCTGCACCCATCAACCTGTAATCTACATTAGATATTTCTCCTAATGCTATCCCTCCCTTAGTCCCCAACCCCCATCTACTGTATCTTTATATGTACTGATCATCATACCAGCAATACTGTACTTATTTATTTATTTTTCCCTCCTTTACTCTTAAGTTGATGGGGATAGGGACTGTGTCTTATTCATGTTTTTATTCCCAGCAGCTACGCAGCACTAGCATATGGTAGACTTTCAGATGTCACTGTGAGCAATCATTTAGCTGGTATTTGTTTTATGTTAATGTATAACAGCTTCTAGGTCATTAAGGTTCACATCTCTATTTTCTAGATTATGTAGAGATGAAAGTACCATTTTACCCAACAAAGAGATACATGTAGCAATTTTAAGTTTGAACATTTTTACAGTTGTATTAAATATAGAAATAAGGTTTTATATACTCTCATTTGAAGTTAGCATTTAGAAAATTTTCAATGGTGTATAACTTTGTCAGAGAATAGAATATTGAGGTGGCGGGAATCAAATTGTGTTTTGGATTATTTTGTGATTACAGAAGGTCTGAGTGCTTACAATAAAAACCCCGTGTCCATTGATGACAATAGAATGTAGAATTGGGAGATGATGTAATCCTTTCTATGTTTTGATATTTAACTATATATGTGACGTTGATATCCAAAAGATATATGTATTCCGTATTACGGCTATATATTTAAAGACTGGCATTTCTTTTTATATTCTACACTGAAACAAAATTACCTTGAAACCTTGGAATGTAGTGTCTGAAGCCTCTAGAAGTTTTTTTTTTTAATGCTAGTTGGTTATTGTAAGTATTGTTTATTTCTTTAAGTTAAGGGTTTCTGTTTAAAATTCTTTTGTTTCTAGTGTTTACGAAAATGGGGTTACAGAAGATGTGAAGATATTTGTTGGATTAAAACCAATAAAAACAATCCTGGGAAGACTAAGACTTTAGATCCAAAGGCTGTCTTTCAGAGAACAAAGGTATTGCCTTTACTAATTTGTTTTTTTTGATTTTCATGGTTTTCTCTCAAGCTTTTCCAAATCACTATATACTGTTTAATTAACTTTAGTAAAAAGGTCCTTTTCTTAGACTTGTAAAGATAGCATTGAGCATTACAGGAATACATCCAAATTAGTTTTAAAATGTTTTATTCATTATCTTAGATCAACCCCACCATGCTAAAAAGAGGAGTATATATTCCTCTGTGTCCTAAATGCCATATTTCTATTAGATAAAGGCTTTTGATCACACTGACCCGCAAAATTTTTCTAGGTTCAGAAAGAAGAGAGAGCCGCAAAACTCTAGCTGGCCAGCTTAGAGACGTATTTCTGTCTTCTTTCCTTCTTTTTCCTTTACAAGAACCCCTGAGAACTTCTGTTTCTTGTGACTCTGCCTTGCTAGTATCAGGTTTTAACAGTTTTCGTTCTTTACTTTTTAGGGAGCCACTGGTGGGAGGGTCTTTCTTATTAAGTCTTTTTTGGACTGGAATCATGCCTAGGTAATAAAGCCTTTGTAAAAATTCCAAGACAGAGGTTGGAGAGCTTCTGGGTTGGTGAACCTGTGGAGTTTCTGGGACTGTGGTCCACTTGGAGAGGGCACAGCAGCTCCATGCTCTATGCACCATACTTTTCATTATGTATCTCTTCCATCTGGTTGTTTTGAGTTGTATCCTTTTATAATAAATAGATCATAGTAAGTAAAGAGCTTTCCTGAATTCCTTGAACTGTTCTAGCAAATGATCTAACTCGAGGAAGAGGTCATGGGAACCTCTGTTTTATAGCCAGTTGGTCAGAAGCACAGGTGACAGTCTGGACTTGTGATTAGTATCTGAAGGTGGGGCAATCATGTGGTTCTCAGCCCTTGACCTGTGGGGTCTGCACTAACTAGGTAGATAGTGTCAGAATTGAATTGAATGTGTTGATGAAGAAATGAAGAATTGCTTGGTATGGGAAAAATCCACACATCTGGGATCAGAGATGAAGTATTCTGAAAATATTGAGTGTTGTAAGTGAGAGTGTAGAAAAGAGTTTTTCTATTTACATGGCAGTCTTTCCTCATCCAGAGATGCATGTTTTCCTGTTGTTTTGTTGCCCATAGAACTGTATCTCACCAGAAATGGTGGCTCACTTCTGTAATCCCTTCACTTTGGGAGGCCGAGGTATGTAGATCACCTGAGCCCAGGAATTTGAGACCAGCCTGAGCAACATGACGAGACCCTGTCTTTACAAAAAATTAAAAAATTAGCCAGGTGTGGTAACATGTTCCTGTGGTCCCAGCTACTTGGGAGGCTGAGGCAGGGGGATCACTTGAGCCCAGGAGATCAAGGCTGCAGTGAGCTGAGATCGTGCCACTGTACTCCAGCCTGGGTGACAGAGTGAGACCCAGTCTCAAAAAAAAGAGAAACTGTATCCCAAAGATTTGGAGAAATGAGGATTGTTTTAGAATTGAGGACATCAATGTAAAAGGTTTTGGAATGACTGCTGATTAAAAGAGATTAATTGGTCTGCTCTTGTTATTTAGGAACACTGCCTCATGGGGATCAAAGGAACTGTGAAGCGTAGCACAGATGGGGACTTCATTCATGCTAATGTTGACATTGACTTAATTATCACAGAAGAACCTGAAATTGGCAATATAGAAAAACCTGTAGAAATTTTTCATATAATTGAGCATTTTTGTCTTGGTAGAAGACGCCTTCATCTATTTGGAAGAGATAGTACAATTCGACCAGGTAGGACCTCAGTTAAAACAACAACAACTTCATGATTCTTTGGGTTGTGCATGTCAAGAAATAGGACACGGTGCTATGTAAAATAAAGTTTTTATGCATTTGATTCCTTTTCTTGCTGTACTTCAAATATGAACAGTTTCAGGTCCACAGCAAAATTGAGAGGAAGGCACAGAGACTTTCCATATACCTTCTGCCCCCACACATGCATAACCTTTACAATTATCAATATCTCCCACCAGAGTGGTACATTTGTTACAAATGATGAACCTACATTGACACGTCATAATCACTCAAAGTCTGCGGTTTACATTAGGATTCACTCTTGGTGTAGTAATTCTGTGAGTTTGGACAAATGTATAATGACATCTATCCACCATTATAGGATCATACTCAATAGTTTCACTGCCCTAAAAATCCTCCATGCTCCACTTATTCATCCCTACCCACAACCCTTGACAACCACTTATCTTTTTACTGTCTCCATAATTTGCCTTTGTCAGAATGTTATATAGTTGGAATTGTATAGTATGTAGCTTTTTTAGATTGGCTTCTTTCATTTGGTAATTGGCATTTAAGGTTTCTGTATTCCTTTTCATGGTTTGATAGGTCATTTCTTTTTAGTGCCGAATAATATTCCATTGGATGTACCACAGTTTATGTATCCATTTACCTACTGAAGGACATCTTCCAAGTTTTGGCAGTTATGAATAAGCTACAATGGAAATCTGTGTACAGGTTTTTGTGTGGTCATAAGTTTTCAGCTCCTTTGGGTAAATGCCAGGGAGCAAAAATGCTGGATTGTATGGTAAGAATATGTTTAATTTTGTAAGAAACTGCCACGACTGTCTTCTGAAGTGTATGTACCATTTTGCATTTCCACCGGCAGTGAGAGTTCCTGTTGCTCCGCATCCTCACCAGCATTTGGTGTTGTCAGTGTTCAGGATTTTGGCAATTTTAGTGTGTGTGTAGTGGTATCACGTTGTTTTAATTTGCATTTTTCTGATGGCGTATGATGTAGAACATCTTTTCATATGCTTATTTGCTATCTGTATGCCTTTTTTGGTGAGATGTCTTTTAAGGTCTTTGGCCCATTTTTTATTTGGCTGTTTGTTTTCTTATTGTTGACGTTTAAGAGTTACTTGTATATTTTGGAGAATAGCACTTTATCATATTTGTTTTTTGCAAATATTTTCTCTTATTCAGTGACTGTCTTCTCATTGCCTTGTTGCATGTTTATTTTTATTTAATTAATTTCTGCTTTTTAATTTTCTTTCTACTTTCTTTGGATTTGCTTGCTGTCTTTCTATCGGAAGTATTTTTAGATTGATATTCAGGTTAGGGGTAAGGTTTAATTTTGTACTTGTGAACTACTAGTATAAAAAGAAAGAAATTGAATAGGCAAGAGTTTCAAGAAAGAAACTCTTGCAAAAATTTAGTATTAGCTACATTAAAATAAGGAAGAACAATCTGATTGATAGAAGTATAGGTGTTTGGGAGTTAGCCATATAAATAATAGTATGTGCAGTTGACAGTCTGTTCAAGAGACCTTAATTTATGGCCAGGCACTCTGGCTTACGCCTGTAATCCCAGCACTTTGGGAGGCCGGGGTGGGCAGATCACTTGAGGTCAGGAGTTTGAGACCAGCCTGGGCAACATGGTGAAATCCTGTCTCTACTAAAAATACAAAAATTAGCTGGATGTGGTGGTGTGTGCCTATAATCTCAGCTACTTGGGAGGCTGAGGCGGAAGAATCACTTGAACCTGGGAGGCAGAGGTTGCAGTAAGCCGAGATTGTGCCACTGTACTCCAGCCAGGGTGGCAGAGTAAGATTCTGCCTCAAAAAAAGAAAAAAAAGACCTTAGTTTATTAAGTTGCTCCTCAAATACACTTCTTCCTCAAGGAAATAGCCTAAGGTATTTCACATATACCTTAGGAATACCATTTACCATTGCATTAAAATAAAGGTTTACAAATAACTGTGAGTCAAATACTCCGAAGCCATACAATTTTTTTTTTTTTTTGAGACAAGGTCTCACTCTGTGGTCCAGGCTGGAGTGCAGTGACACGATCTTGGTTCACTGCAACCCCCGCCTCCTGGGTTCAAGTGATTCAGCCTCCTGAGTAGCTGGGACTACCGGTGTGTGCCACCACGCCTGGCTAATTTTTTTGTATGTTTATTAGAGACAAAGTTTCACCATGTTGGCCAAGCTGGTCTCGAACTCCTGACCCAAGTGATCGCCCACCTCGGCCTTCTAAGTGCTGGGATTACAAGTGTGAGCCACCACACCCAAGCCAGACTATTTTAAACTTTACTCTGTTCTTAGTAATACTTTTCAAATTTCTAGTAAAACACAATATTGCAGTGCAGAATTTGGAAGAGAGGGGAGTCCCTTGGACTTCTACAGCCAGTTTACTCTGCAAAGATTTCCATGTTTTATGTAAGAGACAATATAGCAAGGGAGACAGAGTATTAGTTATTTTTATTATATCTTTAAATTTTCTCTTTCTTATTGTTTGTGGTGGTGTGTTCCATAATACCACAAACGTGCCAAAAAACAAACTAGGAGGCAGCAAATAAAAATCTCATAGATTTAATAGTCAGTGAGAACCCACAGGTGTGGAATGTGCTTCTTGATCATGGTATCTGTCAGGTCATACAGAAAAGGCACAGTATAATTGACCTTTTTTTCTTCAACTATTATAAATCTTATTGTATTTGTACACTGTTAGAAACTAAAAAGGTTTTAAAAAACAATGATCTAAGTATTGTACAGAAATGGCTACTGTATTTTAGAATGTGATCCTAGTGAAATATTTTTCATTTTATAGCTTTTTATGATGCATCTACTTTTCTAAGAAATAACCTAAGGATGATGGGGCAGATATCCTTATTTTGCCAATAAATAACCTAATTCTTAGGGATAACTGGACCTGTCCCAAATAATGCTGTGTCTCTTGTAATGCTCCAGAGGCATATTTTCAGGGACCCTTGCAAAGGACATGTCTATAAGAGTCACCACACCCAAAGAACCCCAAAGCATGGTGTCTGTATTGGGTATTTATAGTTAATTTTGTAGTTCCTTCTATTCTAGAGATGGTTTAATTAATCAGAAAATATCCTTATTAGAAGCAGAGCTGTCTAGCAATATAATTGACAAAATAGCTTTTTACCTACAGAAGTATAATGTGCAGTGGAGATTCTGAGAAAGAAGAAATAACTTTCATTTTATATTTGAAAAAGAAATATATTTGAGTTGGATGTTGAAGGGTGGGATTTTTAACAGGTTGACAGGTTAGAAAAGAAAATAATATGGGCACAAAAATAGGGGTTAGTATAGAAGAAGTTACTATAGTAGTTCATTGTTTTACTTAGAGGTTCATGAAAAGCATTAATGAGAAGTGTTATTGGAAAGTTCATGCAGCCATCATTGTAAAAGATTTTATATTTCATATTTATGAATTTGGGCTTTGTGGAAACAGCTGGAAGGTTTTTGAGCAGAGAAGTGACATGTTTTAAGCTTTGCTTTAGGTTTTCCACTTTTAGAGGGAGGAGAAGCTATAGGTTATAGATCATTACAGTATATATGTATGTCTGTGACACGTGTTATATGGTAGGGTATTGACCTTGTTAAAAAAAAGTTAGGGGGGCTTAAATTTGAGTGTGGCAGTAGAAATGAAAAGATAGGAATGAGTAGGAGTAACATGGTAGTGGTTAAATTTCTCAGACCTATCAACTGAGAATATTTTCTAGTTAGTAAGTGTAGAGCAAAAGTTGGCTCCAAGATTTTAATCAGAAAAGCTCTATTTACATAAATAGGAAGATTATATATAATTTATTACAGTTTCACTAAACCCAAACTCAGTGTAATGTATAGGATTTTTTTTCTCTAAGTTCTATTCTCACAAAAGATAGGACATGGATGGGGACAATGAAGAGGATATATTACAAAAATTACAGTCTAGAAGGAAAAACAAGATATATACCTGTGAAATCTTTAAAACATGACCACAGTTAAGTGCTATTCTGTAAAAGATATCAATATTGGATATTGGATGAATGATGGGGACATCTTTAAGAATGCATTGGGGATTTGAACTAGCTTCTAAAGAATTAATAATAGAAGAGGGAATTACAAATGAAAAGTATAATCTTTGTTTCCTCCATCGCAGGCTGGCTCACAGTTGGACCAACACTTACAAATAGCAACTACAATGCGGAAACATATGCATCCTATTTCAGTGCTCCTAATTCCTACTTGACTGGTTGTACAGAAGAAATTGAGAGACTTCGACCAAAATCACCTCCTCCCAAATCTAAATCTGACCGAGGAGGTGGAGCTCCCAGAGGTGGAGGAAGAGGTGGAACTTCTGCTGGCCGTGGACGAGAAAGAAATCGATCTAACTTCCGAGGAGAAAGAGGTGGCTTTAGAGGGGGCCGTGGAGGAGCACACAGAGGTGGCTTTCCACCCAGATAATTGTTGAAGACATTGAACCTATTCATCCTCCTCTAACCTTCTTTATTGTAATTAAATTTCAAGTGGGAGACTTAACTTTAGAACTCACTTCCAGCTTGCACTTTGCTTTAATTTCTCTGAGCTGCAGGAATGTCTTAGCCAGCCTCGCTTGCAGTTGTCACACGCACTGTCTAGTTTTTTTTCAGGATGAATGAATAATCCTGCCTTTTGTTATGTGCATGAACAAAATGGAACAATTCAAGTAGCTTCATCTTCAGAGACTGAATTTATTCTGATAGACTTCAACTAATTACAAAGGATTTTGCTAATTTTGGGGAATAAATAATGGAAAAAGATCCAGTCTGGTATCATGCTAGTGCTGACAGGAGTTGGTAATGCACATCCTGTCACTGCTGCTATAGCAAATAGGGAGCTGTTTGGGGCCTTGATAGAATAGGGTTGGAACAGATGGTAAGCTTCTGTCAGGGTTTTTAACATTTTCTTGATGAAATAATAAAAAGAGGTGGGCTTTTTTGTTCTTTTTTTTGAGTTTTAAATAAACTCAGATATAATTTGAATACTGAAGAAATTAAGAGACTTTGAACAAAATCACCTCTTCTCAAATCTAAATCTGATAGGGGAGGTGGAGATTCCAGGGGTGGGTGAAAGAAGAGATGGAACTTAGTAGGCAGACTTTAAAAAAAAAAAGTTCATCATCGTAATCGCAATTTTGTGGCTACGACTCCTAATCATGCTTCCTAAGAAGCAAAGGAGGGCAAATATTCATGTGCTAGATAGCACTCTGGTGTGGACTTGAACTGGCATTGACCTTAAAATTTATATTCCTCAAATAAAAGAGAGGCAGCAACAAGGCACCTCATTATCAGATGCTTGGTTTAAACATTTTGGGACTAAAATACTTGGTGATGAAATGACATACACCTTTACACTTCTTATGGAGATAGTTTAATGTAAAACCAACTATAGAAAACCCTCAACTTAAGGATACAACTTGGAAATTGGAACTGCTATTGCCTTTTATTAAAACCATATGGTGTGATGTTTGTTTTTAAAATTATATAAGACTTTATGCTGTCACTTCTCTTGCTATACTGTAATTCATGTTTTAAATGAATTTGATAATGAAATTATACTATTATTCTTGATGAATACTTTTCTTATTTTTATGATTTTTCTAATGAAACTTTGAACTTTTGAGATTTGAGTCTGTTTTCTATAAGTAGAATTACTGTTGTTACCAATTGAAAAAGGACTGACCTAAAATCAATCTCTTTTTTTTTTGTCTGTGGTGGATTTTAATGACCATTCTGTGCTCATATTATACCTAAGATAATATTATATTACATCCACCAAAGACTCAGTTTGAAGATAAGGACTGAATGATAGAAGAAATAAGGCTGAGATCCTTAAAAGCCTAATACTATCTAGTACAAGACAGCATTTTTTTGCTGAAATTATGGTATATTTTCAACTTCACTAATTACAAATTATCTAGATAAAAGAACGTAAGACCTAGAATTTATCCCTTTGACAATGAATCTGGTCTTTCTAATAGCAAGATGGAATTGATTCACTAGGTTTTGCTACCTTTCACTTTCAGTAAAGATTGAGGTATTGTTTTTGCAATAGACTGTATTCATTGAGGAAAGGTTTCCAATGAAACTTCATTACTCTGACCTCTTCTAAATTTTGATCTTTATATTTACATGTCTTACATTCCACAAAATTATGTAGAAATGCTGGGCATGGTGGCTCATGCCTGTAATCCCAGCTCTTTGGGAGGCCGATGCGGGTGGATCACTTGAGGTCAGGAGTTTGAGACCAGCTTGACCAACATGGAGAACATGGAGAAACCCCATCTCTACTAAAAATACAAAATGAGCCGGGCGTGGTGGTGCACACCTATAATCCCAGCTACTCGGGAGGCTGTGGCAGAAGAATTGCCTGAATCCAGGAGGCGGAGGTTGCAGTGAGCCGAGATTGTGCCACTGCACTCCAGCCTGGACGACAGAGTGAGACTCTGTCTCAAAAAAAAAAAAAAAAAAAAATTATGTAGAAATAAATTTTTAGTTGCTTTATGCACTAATTCCTTACTGGGGATAGAAGCTAATTATTGTGAAATAACCCAGTGTAGAAGTTAGAAGATCAGCATGTCTGAGTTTTTACAGAATTATAATTCATGGTATTCCAAACCAGCTGTTGATATTTATTTCCAGTGAGAACCATTTTCCCACTGACCTTCCTCCTTTCAGAGGATGGGGATTATGAGGCCCAAAGTACTGACTGAGTAGGAATACTTCTTTACTCTTTTTCACTGTGGAGAAATAAGAGGGCAGGTAGTTGATGATGTCAGGTAGAACAGATTTTATGGTGTGGAATACCATACCCAAACACAACTGAATCAGATTAGACCACAGAATTGTGGTGATGGCAGTCAGAATGTAATATGGTCATCATGAAACAGTACAGTGTGAGAGGTCAAGGTGTCAACCTGGGAAATGAGAATCAAGCAGGAGTGTGGCATGGCAACCAGCTCACAGATCCAGAGTTGAGAGGGATCACTACTGCAGCAGCTCTGCTCTGATACTCTGGTAAGTAGTAGAGCCACTTTATGAGCCCTTATTTCCTATCTCCCTTATTCTGAGGCCAGGTCAATGATATGCTATAGTTTCATTTAAGTTACTGGAGTATAAAGGTGGAATACTTGTGAGCTACATTGTGCATCAGTGTGTCACGGCTGCTACTAGGAGTTACTCCTTTTCATGTCTTTTAAAATACTTTCTACCCATCTTAATTGCTAAATTATCTTTTAGTTACAGCAGCTTATTTTAAAACTGTACTGTTTTCATCCTGAATTTAGAACATAAGATTTAGCCTTTGAAGTATAGTTTCAGACTTTACTAATTTGTTTAATATAATCCTTATTAACTTGACAAAATGAAAGCCCAGTTGGGGACTTAGTCTAAATAGTAGTCTTTGATCTGAAAGTGTCTCATATTTTGTGATCAATTAAAAACATAAACCTTTGCTTATGCGAAAGGTCTTTCTTAGAACAGTCCTGTAATCTTAGGGTTCATTTGTGACTTTAGCATTATCCTCTCTTTGATGTTTGGTAATAGCGGCTGAACTTTTGCTTGGATCTCATGTATATATAGTCAGTTTTGGGGCTATAAATCTAGGACTTCTCAAAAGATTAGAACATTTATCCAGCAAACTGAGTCCATTGAAGACTTCATTTCTGGAAATACCACATTGCTTCTGCTCTCAAGAACCCTATCATCTACTCATATAAATATTGCTAGCTATAATGCACAGAGAAAAACTATCTCGTTTAATCTACATAATTGGGACATCCTTTTCCAGTAAACCCTTTTTCTGCTATTGGACAAAGTATTAAAATGATCAGTTTGAGTATATGTTAGAGTTCATGTTTCTGTAACTAAAGGTGCTAATAAACTGAAATCAGATCAGGTAGGTTTTTCCAAAAATACTTCTAAATAATTGAGAACCTAGAAGTCAACAATGTAAAATGCATATGGGACTCTAGTATATTAATAAATCAGAGAAGCAGGCCAAGAACTTTTTAATGGGATAATTGTCTTTTTTAGGCACATTATTTTCATATTAACGACATGGAAATATTTTCACTCATTTACTTTCATCCATTTATCTGTGCTTTTTCTCACTTTGATGAGTTCTCTCAACTTCTTTCTAAGAAAAGCAGAGCAGAGCAGCATAGAATGCCTTAGTAAATGGCCACTGACTCTTGGTCTCAGGCCATAGCGACTGTAGAGAGAAGAGTGGGGCTGGAGACCTCATATCCTGGGTAAAGTAGACATCACTTGTCATCTCCAGTTAATTGTCACCACAGAGAGAAGAGGGTGAGTCTGAGATATTCATGTGGCATTTCTCTACATTTTAGAGGTTGACAAAATAGTTTGTGATGTTTGCTTATATTTGCATTCATAGAACTAAAAAATTTTAAATTAATTTGGCTAGCAAAATACCACATGCATATTTTATTTGTTTTTATTTTTTGAGGCAGTCTTGCTCTGTTACTCAGGCTGGAAGGCAATGGTGAGATCTTGGCTCACTGCAACCTCTGCCTCCAGGGTTGAAGCGATTCTCCTGCCTCAGCCTCCTGAGTAGCTGGAATTACAGGTGCCCGCCACCACACTCAGTTAATTTTAGTATTCTTAGTAGAGTCAGGGTTTCACCATGTTGGCCAGGCTGGTCTCAAACTCCCTACCTCAAGTGATCCGCCTACCCTGGCCTCCCAAAGTGTCAGGATTACAGGTGTGAGCCTCTGCGACTGGCCAACATCCATATTTAAATTATGCATGCATTATAGCTTTATACTGTGTGACCACATTTACTAAAAAAAAGAGGAAAAAAGGTTACTTGCTTGAGATGGGAAACACCTTTGAAAGCATATTAAGTAGTTGGCTTACTTTGGAACACACAGTAGATTGAAAATGTGAACTAATACTTTAAAATTGCCATATAATGATGTCACTGCAAGCCATTCATCTGTCCAATGGGAGAAAATGTAGAGGTCTAGGCTTGTGTTATCACAAAATACACCTTTTAGATAATCCTATACCTGTACAGATTTTTATAACTGTTGCTATCGTAAGAGAATGGCTGCATCATTATCCTGCCTTTTCTGTGTATGTGTTTATTTTGTTGTTGCTTTTGAAAGCAGTGGACAAAACCTCAAAACACAATTTTGTTCAGATATATCCAGTTTAGTAGTTTATGCTGGTTAGATGATCAAAGTAATTGCTTAAATGTCTTGTGGAATTATCTGTCACTTTATAGGTTTATGTATTTTGGTGGGTACCTTAATAAGATATTTAATGTAATAATATTGCTCATAATTCATGTAAGCTACACAGGTTGTTGAGTTATTGTTTTGTCTAAGAAGCTAGGTTTAGAGCATGGTAAATAAAAATCAAGATTATGCTTTCTTTTCTACTATTAAGCTCAATTAAAGGATAATGCATGATTAAAAATATATTTATAAAAATAATTCCAAAGCAAAATTTAGAAAAATGTAAACACAAATGTAAGCCTGTCAGCCAACTAGCTTCTTGAATCTTAATTCCATACTCCTTCCTCAGATGGTGCTGACAAGATGGTGGATCAGGATGGCATCAGTACCTCTTTGGGGACCTTTCCCAGTTCTGATTGCTTTCCTTTATCCTGATTCAAACAGAAAGCTTGCCTTTTCATCTGATACCTGCATTTGTCTACTCACCTAGTCCTGAGCTTTTACCCTGCTGCTTGGGCTTTTATGACTTAATTTTTGTCATTTGCTTTATAAGGGCAGTGGTATGCTTTCTCAGTTTATGGCATATAGTAAGTGCTCCAAAAATAGTCCCTTACTCCCTTGCTGCTTCCTTAATAATTGGAAATAACTTCCAGGAGATTTTTCATAACCTTCCCTTGTCAGCTCTTTTCCCTTCTGCTGATGCTTTCTTGCTGCATAACATAAGAGGACTGTGTTTTTCTAGCAAAGACTTTTTCTCTGTCTCAAATAAAAGAACATTATCTTTGGGGATAAAGAAAACAAAGCAATTTCCACTGAATTACCATTTATCAGAGGTATTGAACAGAACTAACTTCCCCTGGTCTGACTTTAAAGGAATCTGATTGCTTCCTTAGAATGTAAATTTTTAATTACCTCTCTGCCAAGGGCAACATGTTAAAATAAGGAGAATGATTTAACTACACCCGTGTCACCTTGTTTAATTATAGCCTAAGTGGAAAAAGTAGATTATATTTCTCCTGTGAATAACAGAGACAGTAGATTGCCTGAGAGTGAGGGGGGCGGACAGGATGGTGGAGGATGGGTGTGGGGTGGCACCCAGGAGTCTTAGGAAACTGCTGCTGGTCAGCAACAATGGCCCAAGGAGAGAACCTCATGGGGAAAGAGCTCAGTGGCACGGAGCTTGACCGGGAAAGTAGCTCAGCCCAGACCACACATTCATTTTCCCCAAGCATGGTGTGGAAGCAGAGAGCCCTGGACTTCAGGAAGCCACAGGGCGCTTTGACACTAGTCATCAGTGTGGATGAAAGAGAGTAAAGATTCCCTTTCAGTCCTGTGGGATAGAGATTCAGATTCAGTTAGATTGATTTTAAAAACATGACTTTTTTGCACACCAGAGTTTACAGCTGCAATTCATATCTGCTTGAAACTTCCCTAATTCATAAAGGTAATAACCCTTTTGCCACACAGGCATATGAGGTGGGGTCCCTAAACATTGACTGGGTAACATTAAACCCTATTGGGTATCCTAAAATTGTATTCTTCAAACATGAATCATGTGTATTTAAAAAGTTTTTCATGCACCCAAGGAATACCTCAGCTTGAAAAATACCGACTGAAAAACTAGAGTCTCGTTCTTCAGAAGGTCTTAAAACTGCAAATCTCATTGCAAAAGAGTTGTTTTTATAACTGGTAAGAGAATTTTTTCAACTTTTATTTTAAATTCAGGGGATACATGTGCAGATGTGTTACCTGGGCATATTGTGTGATGCTGAGGTTTGGGGTACGAATGATCATCACTCAGGTACTGAACATAGTACCCAAGTTTTTCTTTTCTTTTCTTTCTTTCTTTTTTTTTTTGGTGGAGCAATCAGAACACACACATTTATTGATTAGGGTTGCCATCTTACATGGGTGCAGTTTGTGGCACCCCCAAAACAATTACGATAGTAGCATCAAAGATCACTGATCACACATCACCATAACAGACATAATAATAAACAGGTTTGAAATATTGTGATAATTACCAAAAGGTGACACAGAAACACAAAGTGAGCACACACTGTTGGATCAACAGTTTTTGAATCCTTGCCCTACTCCCTTCCTCCCGCCTCAAATAGTCCCGTGTCTATTATTGCCATTTTTATGAGTAGCCAATGTTTAGCTCCCACTTATGAGAACATGTGGTATTTGGTTTTCTGTTCCTTTGTTAATTTGCTTAGGATAATGGCCTTCAGCTGCATCTATGTTGTTGCAAAGAACATGCTTTCATTCTTTCACATGACTGTGAAGTATTCCATGATGTATATGTAGCACATTTTCTTGATCCAGTCCACCATCGATGGGTACTACCCTAGGTTGATTCCATGTCTTTGCTATTGTGAATAGTGCTGCTATGAACATGGGAGTGCATGTGTCTTTTTGGTAGAATGATTTATTTTATTTTGGGCATATACTCAGTCATAGGTTGAATGGTAATTCTGTAATATAATTTAAAAAAAATTATCAAAGCCAGGCATGATGGCCTGTAATCCTAGCTGTGTGGGAGGCTGAAATGGAAGGATTACTTGAGCGTGGAAGCTGGAGACCAGCCTGGATGACATAGTGAGGCTTCATCTCAAATAATTAAAAAGTGGAAAAATAAAATCTAAAAGCATTCCCTAAAAATTCTTACACAACTCGGCCGGGCGCAGTGGCTCATTCCTATAATCCTAGCACTTTGGGAGGCTGAGGGGGGCGGATTGCCTGAACTCAGGAATTCAAGACCAGTCTGGGCAACAATGGTGAAACCCTGTCTCTACTAAAATACAAAAAATTAGCCGGGCATGGCGGCATGCACCTGTTGTCCCAGCTACTTGGGAGGCTGAGGCAGGAGAATCGCTTGAACCCGGGAGGCGGAGGTTGCAGTGAGCCGAGATGGCACCACTGCACTCCAGACTGGGCAACAGAGCGAGACTCCATCTCCAAAATAATAATAATAATAATAATAGTAATTCTTACACAACTCATGTATTCTTGAGACTGCATCTATAATCCACTTAAAGTTTCCTTAATGAAACACGAGTCATTTATCTCCCCAATTGACTTTGTTCTTTATGTGATTTAAAACTAGATTCTCATGTATTAAGTTTGGATAACAGTGGCTCTGGAAATGTTTATGAGGGGACATTTTGGAAACTGAGGGAGTTTAACCTGCACAAGAAACATCATAGGGATATGTCTTTGAACTGTCTGAAAACTGCTATTCATTAGAGGAGGAATTCACCTTGGGAGGCTGAGGCGGGAGGATTGCTTGAGCCCAGGAGTTTGTGACCACCGTGGGAAACGTGGTGAAACTGCATTTCTACAAAAAATTAGCCAGGCACATGCCTATAGTCCCAGATACTCAGGAGGCCAAGGCAGGAGGATCACTTGAACCCAGGAGGTTGAGGCTGCAGTGAGTCATGATCTTGCCACTGCACTCCAGCCTCGCAACAAAGCGAGACCCTGTCTCAAAAAACAACAAAAAAAGTGATGAGAAGATTACTTTCCCAAGCAACCATTTATGAACAGTTCTGTTAGAAAATTATATTTGGTGGACTTTCCCTAAAACTTCTCATTTTGGTACAAGTACTCTCTTGTCTTTTGAGGCCAAAGGTAGATTAAGATCATATCTGCTTTCATTCCACACTAGTGATTCATAATGGCAAACTCCCTAAGTTCTTTTTCTAACATGTGTTGTTTCCAAGAACGATCTCCTGCATATGCATTTGTTTTTTTGGACACAAGTCTAGATGATTCTTACTTATTCTCAGTCTACTACCATTATGTTAGACTTTTAAAAGTGAACCTTCTAGGAAAGTTGCCATTTGGTAACCTCGAAGATGTGCCTTCAAAAAGTGAGTGAACTCATTTCTTTTTTAAAATAATGATTCCTTAACATTTGAAATACAAGTTCTTGTCTTTAGTTTATATATTATTGAGGTTTTGGTTTTTAGCATTTAAAGTGGTTGAGGCTGCAAGTTTCTCATATGGCAAATTTATTCTAATCTCTGAAACCATCTGTTAATTGGAATTTCTATAGCATTTAAAGATAGCTTGATTTGGAGGATGTCAATTATGATACTGGTGGCATAGCAGCAAATCCAATTAGGAGTCAGATTAGTTCTAGTTTTTATGATCCTTAGCAAGTTTAGTAAAAAACCTAGTAAAACAGTAACAGCAATGAACACTTAAATAGCAGCACTATGTGTCAGGTGCTATTCAAGGCCCTTTATAAACTTTAATTCTTGAAAAAACTGGAGGAAACAGACACAGAAAAGTTTCTAACTTGCCCTGGATCACACAGCTAGTGGTGGAACTAGTATAGAAACCCATGTTGCTGGGTCCAGAGCCTGTGCTGTGAGCCATTGTGCGCCGCCGCCTCTTCCAGTGTGGGGAGGGGGAGCACCGTTTCAGAGCAGCACTTAGACCATTTTTGGCAAGTGGTCATTCAGGACTCACTGGAGCATTTCCATTACATATTGAGTTTCTTCTACCATGAAAGCTAACCTCACCATTTATATTATATTCCCTCTGTTTTCCAAGGGTCTTGCTCTTTTGAATATTTTTTCTCTGTCTTCAATCTTCAGCATTCTTTGTAGTACAGTATTGTTTCTATCTGTATTTTTTCAACATAATTCAATAAACACAACATAATGCTGGTGGCTTCTTTCACCAGTATTTAAATGGCAAATCCCTTAAAATTTAAAATTTTAAAAATCTTAAAATTTAAAAAATCCTCCCCTCTTCCTCTGACCCACCCGCTCATCCCCTCTTGAGTTGCCTCCATTCTGCCCCCACTTCTTCAACCTGTTCTAATCTAGACTTTAGTCTCACTAATTTAGAGAAACTGCTCTTCACCAAAGTCACCCATGACCTTTTTACTAATCCCAACAAACATTTTCATCTTTGTCTTTTGGAAGCCTGTAACTTGGCTGCCCACACTCTTCATGCACCCCCTCTTTTACCTTGAGCTTTGTGACATCTTCTAGCCAAGTTCACTTCTTACCTCTCTGGCCCTTCCCAGTCTCCTTTAAGATTTCTAGTGACTGTCTGCCCTAGGGATTTGCTTCCTTCCCACTCTACAGAGTCAGCCTAAGTTTTTTCAGCCACTTGTTTGGCTTCGTTTTCTCGATATACATGTAGATGGATTGCAAATCTTTAGCTCACAGCTCTCTCCTGAGATTCACATCCGTATTTTTAGGTGCTATAGTTTATCTCACTTGGATAGCTTGCAAGCTACCTTAAATATGTACAATCTGAACTATACCCTTCACATACACACTGACATACACAAGCTGTTTTTATTTCTGTTTCCTCTCACAGAATCATCTGTGTACCCAGTTGTTCAAAACAAATCATTTTCTGACACTTTCTCTTCCCTTACATCACCTCTCCCCCAATTCCCCCACCCCCAACTAAAACCATTATTTTATTTCAGGTCACCGTGAACTCAAATTAAGTATTCTGATAGCCTCATAAATGATCTGTCTGCTGCAAGTTACATCACCTTACAACCCCAAAGTGATCTTTCTAGAGTGATCCTGCTGCTCCTGTTTAAATTATTTTGAATGTCTTCACTTTGCCATTAGGATTAAGTCCAAACTCCTCCTTGGCTAAGTCTCACTCTACTTGCTTCTCCAACTTTATCTTTTACGACTTTGTCTCTCCTTGATAGTTCCTGCCAAGTTTAAGTTCTTTAGTTTACTGAAAGGGTGATGTATGCCCTCTCCACTCTGAGCCTTCATGCTTACTTTCGCCTCTGCTGGCATATTTACCAATATTGCCAATTACCTGGCAAGTGATTACAATTTTTTCAGGTCTAATCTTCAGTGTAACTTCCTCTGGAAAATTTTTATTCACTACAACTTGCCCCCCAGCTAGACTAGGTCAGATATACCTTGCTAGGTCCTTACTGTAGCATTTCATGGCATTTCTGAAACTTTCCTGTAATTGTAGAGATGGTCGGGACTTTACTTGTGCTGCTGTTTTCTCCCCTAGTGTTTGAAACCTAGAAAATGTGCAATCAGTATTTGTTAAATGAGAAGATACTACTTCCAATGGCATACTCTTTGAGCACCTAATTATTTAGAAGTTTCTTGTGTTAAGCAGCACTTTGTCACTTTTTTTTTGGGTCTCGCTCTGTCTTCCAGGCTGGAGTGCAATGGTGCGATCTCAGCTCACTGCAACCTCTGCCTCCCGGGTTCAAGCAATTCTCCTGCCTCAGCCTCCCAAGTAGCTGGAATTACAGGTGCCTGCCATCAGGCCCAGCTAATTTTTTGTATTTTTAGTAGAGACGGGGTTTCACCATGTTGGCCAGGCTGGTCTGGAA
Organism: Trachypithecus francoisi; assembly: GCF_009764315.1. Classification (NCBI taxonomy): domain Eukaryota; kingdom Metazoa; phylum Chordata; class Mammalia; order Primates; family Cercopithecidae; genus Trachypithecus; species Trachypithecus francoisi. The sequence goes on from NW_022681454.1 coordinate 115,136,860, forward strand.
CTCCTGACCTCAAGTGATCCACCCACCTCGGCCTCCCAAAGTGCTGGGATTACAGACGTGAGCCACTGCGCCCGGCCTGTCTATTTAATGGTTCTGGTTCTATACCCTAAAGAACACAAAGAACAAATCATTAGACAGCCTTCAAATAAATAAAGGAATGTGCTCTGTGCTTCTATTCCACATAGGGTATGGTGCCTAGAATTGAACAATCACCTAGGTGTGGTCTGACCTCAGAGTAGAGTGGGACCATCACTATGCTCATTTGACAGCCTATCCTTGTAAAAAGGTAGATTGAGATCATATCTGCTTTCATTCCACTAGTGATTCATAATGGCAAACTCCCTAAGTTCTTTTTCTAACATGTGTTGTTTCTAAGAATGATCTCCTGCATACGCATTTGTTTTTTGGACACAAGTCTAGGAACTTACGTTTCTTCTTGTTAAACTCATCCAAGTTAATGATGTTAAACTCATCCAAGCTGATGATGTTAAACTCATCCAAGTTGATGATGTTAAACTCATCCAAGTTGATGCTGAAGCAACATGCCAGTTGACTAACATGGGGGGATTTTAGTCCTGTCACTGTCTGTATTTGTTTTTCTACCTACTTCATGATATCTAATTTATAAATAAACCTTACTAGCCATATAATCAGAGACAGGGTACTTAAGTCAAGCCTGTTTCTTCATGTGTAAATGGGGTTGATAACAGGATCAGGGTTGCTGTGAAGAATATATCTGCATATGTTCACAAAAACCATAGTGCAGTTCTTGGGACATGATATGTACTCAATATATTTTATCTATTATTATTCATATAATTGATAACAAAGTTAAATAGGGCAGGTAGAGGCAGATGCCTTTGTGACATCACTCAAAATCGTTCTCCTAGGTTTAGTCATATTCATTAATAATGGTTTCACGTAGCCTATTTCTATTTATTTTGCCCACAAAAACATATTAGAGAACTTTGAAATGCCTTTCTCAAGCACACTATGATGTTTCTTAGATTTATTGCCTAGTATTCCTTAACCCTCAACAAAAAAAGAAAATTTTGTTTTCCTGATTTGATCTTAGTGAGCTACCCAAACAACTTTTTGCCAAGACATTTTGAATACCACCCTTATTTCTCAAGACCTAAAAATACATAATAAATAAATAAATAAAACTACCTACTAAGAGTATATGAAGTGATTTATTGATATTGTTTAGATCCATTATATACAGGTAGAAACTTTCCAAATTGTACAAAGAACCATTAAGCATATTGATAAAGACAGTTTTATAGACAAAACAACTGGAAAATAGTTTTAACATACACAATATATAATTATGAAAAAAAAAGTAGAACACATATTGTTCTACCAGATAAATCCCAAGGTTATTAAAAGTCTGCTATGCAAACCTTAAATTGAAAAATGTGTTCAATGGAGTTACATGGTTTTAAAAAATTAGGTATAATGTAAAAATTAAGCTTTTTTTTTTTTTCTCATTGCAATTGGGAGAGGAACTGAGACAACTTTTTACCCCAAATCTATACAGTTTGAGAAATAATTTATATGTCTAGCACAAAGAAATAAAATTGAGAATGTTTATGGTTCTGTAAACTTTGCCTTGTATGAAATGCAAACCACATCAGTTTTAAAAATTAGAAACTGTGCAATCAGAAATAGACTGTTCCCTTTATACCTTAAGGTTCCATTGTACCTTAATTGGCTTTATACCTGAGCACCAAAGCTGAAGTTCTAAATGCCATCTCTTCCTGGAAAGTTATTCTGAAAATGAGCAAGAAATCAAAACTAGCCTATTATCATCTAGAAAATGAGGCACCAAGAAGGAGGTTATCTCCTTAGAAATGCAACATCAGTGACAGAAGTTTCAATTAATTAAGCAGCTGACAGATCTCCTTGTGAACACAACAAAGGAAATCCACATAAGAAGAGCCTCCATAAAGTCCTTTGTCTTCTACCAGGAACTGTCGGAAAACCATTTCTGGCTGTTCTCGCTGTTTTACAATTGTGAGCTAGGAAAAAACCAAACAGTAACAGCACCTGGTTATCAACATTATTTGAAAATGTCTCAATTTTGTCTATTTCAATTTTGGCAAACATTATTGAATGTCTATTATGTGTGAGGCTATGGAGGATTATGGGAAAGTGCCTAATATCTAGAGTGGAAAGAGGCATGGACCCCGAAACCCCAAAACCCAAGACATACAATTTTAAGTGGCAAAAATGAAACCTAAGCAGAGTGTTATGGGAAAGGCTTCACAATGATAGTAACTGTCACCTGAGCCTTAAAGGATAGGGGTAGGGCTAGGGAGTATTCCATACTGGAATACATGTACCATGTACCAGAGATACAATTATGGCTGGCATGTAAATTATCACAGGCTTCTAAAAGAGACAAATTATCATAATAATGAGTTTGGGCTTCTGTAGGAAATGTGATCCAGTGAAGGTGCAGAAGAATGAAATGAGACAATTAAGTGGCAGCAGTATGTACAATATATTTGTGAGACAGGGACACTAGATAGGAAGTGGTTTGAAGTGTCTGGGTGGGAGATGATCAGGTTCTGAATTAGAGCAATGGAGGTGGAAAGGGGGTGGATTGGAGAGATGCTAGAGAGGTTAACATGCAGGGAAAATTGGGAGAACTTCTGTTCTTTGCTCATCATGATTCTCTAGACCTGTGCTGTCCAGTACAACAGCTAGCCACACATACTACTGGGCACTTAAAATGTGGCTCATCCAAATTGAGATGTACTGTAAATATAAGACACACAATGGATTTCTAGACTTAGTATGAACAATAAAATGTAAAAATATCTCAATTGATGACACAGATTACATTAGAAATTATATTTTTGATATACTGGGTTAAATTAATTATTTAAATGAATTTTTTCTTTTTAAATGTGGTCATCAGAAAACATAGAATTGCATATGCATTTGCATTACTGGAGAGTGCCGCTCTAGAAGAAGCCCAGAGGGAAGAAGCCCAGAAGAGAGCCAGTTTTGTCATGAACACTTTGAGCCCTTCTTTCTACACCTGTATTCCTATTTGAGGAAGTCAAGGCAGATGATCTGAATGGTCAGAATTTCATATTTATTGCGCCACAAGTGGGGTTAACTGATCTATACATGCACAACAGTGCCTCTCCACCTGCCTCCTATATAATTAAGAGGAGCCAGGGTACTTCTCACTTCTTCCTCTCAGGAGGTAAACCCACCAGAAAGGCCTGCAACAGGGAAGCACATGCAGTTAGCGCCTTCACCAGCTGCAGTGGGGAAGGTATGTGCAATTTTGGCTAGGAGGGCAAGGTCCTCCCTACTTTTGCATTCTATGCTTTTTAGCTATCAAGTAGAATAATTCTGTCGCCACCACTTGCTTTTTTCTTTTATAACATTTTGGCCTGGATCCAAGTCTGTTAAGTTTTAAATTGCCCCTGACCTAGTAAAAATAATACATAAGAACAACTGCTGCTGCCGCAACTCATCTAATTCCATGTGGATGCAGATATGCGTGATGCCTTGGCTTTTGGATGTCAGCTGTAGATACTGGGAGTTGGCACTGGAATAGCTGTGTGCATAGGCAGATTCCACTCCTACACGCTCCAAAGTTTAAGATTTGCCTCCTGATGAACCTGAAGTCAAGATTCTTTTCATTTTATGTTTTATCCCCCCTCTCCCACATGCCACTACAACTTTACTGTTGTCCATGATTGGTAGGGGCAGTGTGGGTCTAGCCTCTGACACAACTCGGGCTGAGACTGGGCAGGATAAGACACTGAAGGAGGAAAGACTTGAAGTTCCAATTTCTTTAGAATTTACCTTCTTTATGGAAATTAATAGAAATAAGTTCAGGTTGCTCATCTGAAGTATTTTCTATTGCTGCCATTCACTTGGGTTTGTTTTTGTTTTTGTTTTTGTGTGGTGCTCATTGTACAACTTCCTGTGACAAAGTGTCTGGCTATGAGCTGAGGTGGTAAGTAGAACAGGGACTGGATTTCAGCCTTGGGAGAAACTTAACTTTAAACTATAGTGATTAATATCCTACCCCACCATTTGACTATCTACAGGTGTCTGGATGACACAGAAAGTATAGTGGAAGGTCTCAGGGGAGTGGAGTCATGGAAGTGGTGTTGGCCTGTCTTGACACAGTGATGGTCTCTTCAAGGGGCACACCCACACCAGTAAAAGGAAAGCATGCTGGTATGGAATGGCAGATCCGTCTTTATGTCCCCGCTTTACATTTCTTAAGTGGGGGATGGCCCTATAGAGTAGGAGGAGAACATTAAAATAATCACTGCTTATCACCTCCTTGCTTGTGTGCCCTCTCCAAGGGAAGACTGGCTAACTCTGAATGTGACATTCTCTGGGTCACCTTACCAGAGGTCTTATAGTATTAATGTGCTTCAAAAGCCAATCTCATCTTTCATTGGCTGACTCACAGGGAATCGCTAAAGCAGTGATTAGGAAGGCCCAGGTAGAACATGTTCAGCGAGAAAACAGCCATGGTACAACCTTCGGGGAATACCAACTCTTAAGTGGCAGATGAATGAAGAGAAGCCAATGAAAAAGAGTCACTGAGAAAGAAGAATCAGGAGCAGGAGATGTTTTAAAAGCTGACAGGAGAGCATTTGAGGAAGTAGTCAACCTTGTACATGCTGTAAAAGGATTGAGAATCAATTGTCTTTAGCAAGTTGGCAGTTTACAGAGAACTGGAGAGATGGGAAGGAAAGAGCAGTTAATAGAGACTTTTTCAAGGAGCTTGGTTGTAGAATGTTTGGGATGTTGCCAGTGTTCAATAAATACTTGTAGAATGAATGAGGAAAGGGAAGCAGAATCTTGGAGAAGTGGCAGCTTCTATGAAGGTAGATTTGAACAGCTTGTAAACTGTGGAAAAGGGCCAATGGTAAAGGAATACTCTAGGAAATACAAGTGAAAGGAGAGAGAATAAAAAACATTTGCAGAGAACCGTGCAGGACAGGACTAGAATTTATCAGGAAGGCACTTGGTTTCGGTCATCTGTAGACATACTGTAGTAGAAATCTTTTTTGTTGTTGTTCCCCCACATGTATGAGAATAATCAGACAATAAGGTCTAAGAGGACTGAGTTTTTGGAAAAGTAATTAGCAAAATCTGGAAGGTAACATTTCCTTCTAGATTTGATTTTATTATTCTTGATCCTTCCATACCAACTCTTTTCTCCTACTTAATCTTAACCTTTTAAAAGTATGTTTTCATTTCCTTTGTTGAGTCAGTTTTCAAGTGTCAGAGAAAAGGTGGAATGCTAAGTGCCCCTAGTACAAGCCCTGTATCTGCTATGATCCAGCTGTGAGACTCTGACCAAGCTAGTCAGCTCCTTTGAGCCTCACTTTCATGTCTGTGATGTGCAGGTAGGTATAGGAAGCCGGGTAATCTCCCAGATTCCTTTCAACTCTGACGTCTGTGAATTTTAAATATTTCAAATTCTGTATAGAGATAGCACTCTATGAACAGATGGATACATTTGCAGGTAATACATAAGAAAATCTGATTCTTTAAGTATTCAAGCTAAAATTGTTTTATCACACAGGTCTTTAATATTTTATTCACATGTAATATTTGAAGCTCACCCCCAGATGATTTTATAACCAAAGCTGACATAACTTTGGTAAGAGGTTGGAACAGGTGGGAGAAAGCAGAGAAAGTTTAATGTTTTTCCCTGAAGGAGGAACTACTGAGCACAAGGATGATCTCCATGCTCAGTCCTGCCTCTTCTCTGCAAATGGCCAGTTGGAGGGATGCAGTTGCTGCAGCTGGGATGAAGGTGAATTATTATTGCTATGCATTCTAAATACCAGTGGCTTTCAATTTGCATTTCATTGGACTCAAGATCTGGTTACATGTTTCTAGGCTTAAACTGAACCCACATAGGTGCTGTGTGGTGTGAAAACTGTTCTAGACAAGTTGTATATTCATCCAGATTTACCTAAGTTCAATTTACCTAAGCTCTACCTGAAGTTGATGTTTGCATGCATGAGTTACTTTCACAGTTACGAATGTTGGTTTAGACTGACATCACATTTACATTTCAGGAGACAATTGGCCCCATAAATACACTGGCACTTGTAGACACGTGCCTCCAGGTGAGTGTCTTATAGCTCTTCAGTAAGCAGTGTTACACAGCACATCATCATCTATACATTCTAGATCCCAGGAGACTCTAATATTGAGCTTGGGAAGGAAAACAAGTAAGTATCTGGAAGGTGGCAACAAGATATAATTTTCTTAGGTTCTAGACATATTAAATTTTTTTACTCAAACTCAGAAAAGGCTAGAAGGGCTTGGAAGGACAAGAATAACAAAACTTTTCAGAGATCATAAATTAAACATTGTAATAAATCAAATTTTACAAATGTTCTAAATGATACTTCTATAATTAAGTAATTTTAGGCACCAGAAGAAAAGTCATTTCCAAGTCTGTTGATACCAATTGCTATTAAATCATGAAGTTAATACTGACTAAGATACCCCATAGTTAACCCATGGTAATAGCTGTTTATGTTTGTGACTGATAAGTAGGTAGATATACTTAGAGGTTAATGTGAGGGTTTTTTTAACTTTTATTTTAGATTTGTGATGGTGTGAGTTTTTAAAATCAAAGATCACTTCATAAAAACATGGGGTGTGCATTTTACATCTTTAATGAAATGTTTAACACTTGAATAAAGGGAAAAATAAAATCGTTTTCTTACCTTCATTGAATATGGCCTCTTCTGTTGGATAATACCCATTATCATTCTGAGTTGTTGAGAGTATGGGTTTCCCACTTCAGGCAGCAATGTCTTAAATATAAGAAAATCAAAGTTTTAGTACAGTTTATAACATTTAGATAGAAGTAGCAATATGAGATTATCATAATGTTACAAACATCCTTCTAAAACCATGTACTTGAATATTGGTGTGGTTCATTACCTGAAAACCAAAACTGTGGGGAAAATGCAGTAAAAATTATTATTGGCATCCATTACCATAAATGACAGAAGACAATTATTTCTGTCTTTTGAAAAAAACTCTTCCTCTGGAATTTGACACATGCACATCACTGAAGTGACACAGCACAGACATAGTCAGCCCTCTGTATCCATGGGTTCTGCATCCATGGATTCAACCAACCACAGACAAAAATAATATTCATAAAAAATGCATCTGTACTGAAAAAGCATGGATTTTTTTTTGTCATTATGCTGTAAACAATATAATTCAACAAGTATTTACATAGCATTTTACATTGTATTAGGTGTTACAAGTAATCTTTTTTTTTTTTAATAGAGGGTCTCACTATGTTGCCTAGGCTGGTCTCGAACGCCTGAGCTCAAGCAATCTTCCCTCGTCAGCCTCCCAAAGTGCTGGGATTATAGGCGTGAGCCACTGTGCCCAGCTGGTGTTATAAGTAATGTAGAGATGATTTGAAATATATGGGGGTATATGCACAAGTTATATGCAAATACCATGCCATTTTATATCAGGAACTTCAACATCTGTGGATTTTGGTATCTATAGACAGTTCTGGAACCAATTCCCCATGGATACCTAGAGACAATAGTATATGTTTTATGCAAACAACTTCCTGTGAAAGTTTGATCCCTTTTCAAGATTCAAGGCTATGTTGTGAGAGAAAAGAATGTACTTTATTCCTTCAGTGGATGGAAAATTCCATCCAAGTACTACTGTTCCAGCATTAAAACAAACTACCAAATGTTGATTTCTCAAAGGGAATGCAGCCTCTTAGATACCCCGGAAATCTGGCTAGTGGTCTACAGGCCAATCCAGCTGCACATGGCATCCAGGAGATATGAAGGATTTTGACTTACATTTCTTTCATTAAGACAGTAAAATGCTAATGTTTGCTTCTCAGCAAGAAGATGCCAAGAGCCAATGCATCATCGTGAGTTAGCCAGAGAACATGTGAGTTTGAATGTTTCACCATAAACCTCAAGTGTCAGGAAAAGTTTATGGTCAATATTTTTCACAGTAGTAAGGAAAACAAAAAATTCATTATTTATATTCACACTCCCATCCCCTATATGCATTATGTGGCATATTATGGTAGATCTATTAATTCAACAAACAACATAAGGATTCTTCATGTATATGTTTTAAAGTGCCAACTGCCTCTAAAAAGAAAGTAGCTTACATTTGGTTTTTAACTTTGTTTCATTTTGTTGATGAAAGTCAAGGAAATACCAGTATGCTGATGTAAGTGCAGACCTACCAATCTGCTGCCTTGTGATAGAGACACTGGCTATTTCCTGTGGATGTTCAGTTCAGCAACTATGCATTCAGCATTTACTATGTCAATATATTACAAGAGGAAGCTTCCTTAACTTTTATATAAAAATTTTTCATAGTTCTTTGCCTACTGAATTTTTTAAAATTGCATTTATAATCATTTCTTAATTTCAAACATATGCAGATATCAATTTCCAAATCTTCATCTTAAAACCAATCTCTAACTGGAATATGGATACCCTTGAATTCTCTTAAAAATACACTTTTGACATTCCTAATGAATATGCAGCTCTCTAAACTGATCACCTGTCATGGCCTTGAATTTTAATCCTGCCTCTTTCTGCAAGATGCTATATATATTGATACACCGTACTTCATATAATTGGGTTCAACAACTAGACTTAAGCCATCTTGCCGCAACGTAAGTGAGGCTTCAGGAAACGATCTGCTGAGCTCTACTGGAATCCACTATCAGAGTCAGACAACAGCCATCTGGCAGTGATGCCCACACAACAATGGTCTACAAATAAGGTTTGCAATAAATGTTGACTCTTGTACAAATTATAAGCTGGGTTTTCCTAAGATACTTTAAAATGGTCATTTGTATTAATTTAACATCAAACTCACAATTTCTTTTGTTATTGCAACAAAGGGGTGTATAGTCTGTTTTTATGGAATTATTATTTGTTAACTCAGTAATCTGATTTAGTCTGTAGCCAAACACCTATGAAAGATTTTTACATTCTTTTAAGTATGCAGTTCAGCACCAGGGGTGAGTCCACAGCATAAGAACTGAATTCAGTTCCCACCTCTGCCATTTTATTACCTGAAGGAACTTGTCTCCAAGCTTCAACTGATTCCTTTGTAAAATGTTGAGATCATATCCATCTCACTAATTTGTTACGACAATTAACTGAAATGGTATATTTAAGTATTTAGAGTACAGAGACTGGCACATAGTTAATGATCTGGAAGTATTAGCATTTTCTATTAAAGTCACATATTTTAGTTGTTTGAAAGTATACAAATAACCTTATACAAGCTAACTGATATTGATCAAAACATGAAATTCTTTCATATACAGAAATATATGCCTTATTATTTTTCTTTCTATAATATTTCACTGCACATAAGTAAAAACACTTGTGATAATATGAAAAATTGATATTTTTCATATTACCACAAAAGCAATGAAAAAAATACTTACCATATCTGTGTTGATATGTGCAAAAGATGGCACATTAAATATTCCTTGGATCAGTTCTGGTGGGCTGCTTACTCCCAACCATAGGAACATGTGTAGGCCATTAGCCAGTAAGAATATTCCTTCTTCTGAAAGACGGGACTCAGAGCAACGAACAGCAGCAGGTAACATTGTACTCTTGACATCTAACGTGTGCTGGGCAGGCACAGACAAGAGAGTTATAAACTCCTTTCTTCCCCTTCCTTTCCCTCCTTCCTCTCTCTTTTCCTTTCCTTTTTTCTCCCCCCACTCCCTCAGTGTGTATTTAGTGAGTATCTATTATGTGCTAGACTTTATTCCAGTCATTAGACAATAATCCCCACCTTGTGCAGCAAATGGTTTTGTGCAGGAAGAGACAACACATAAAATAAGTAAAATATACAGAATATAGATGGTGTTAAGAGTTATGAAGAGGCCGGGCGCGGTGGCTCAAGCCTGTAATCCCAGCACTTTGGGAGGCCGAGACGGGCGGATCACGAGGTCAGGAGATCGAGACCATCCTGGCTAACACGGTGAAACCCCGTCTCTACTAAAATATACAAAAAAATTAGCCGGGCGAGATGGCGGGCGCCTATAGTCCCAGCTACTCGGGAGGCTGAGGCGAGAGAATGGCGTAAACCCGGGAGGCGGAGCTTGCAGTGAGCTGAGATCCGGCCACTGCACTCCAGCCTGGGCGACAGAGCGAGACTCCGTCTCAAAAAAAATAAAAAAAGAGTTATGAAGAAAAGATGCAGGAAAGTGGGATGGGGTGTGTCGCTGGTAAAGGTGGGGACAATTTTAACTAGGGTAGTCCAGGGAGCCCAAGAACTTTTAAGAAGGTAACCTGAGGAGGTAAGAGAAGGAGCCATGGGGACAACTAGAGAAGACCATTTCAGATGGAAGGAAAAGCTAGTGCATAGGTCCTAAAGCAAGGGCCCGAATGGAGTGCTTGAGGATCAGCACGAAGCCCAGCGTGGCTGAAGTGGGATGGGGAAAGGGAGAGTAACAGAAGATTTCTAGAAGGGAGGGGAGGGGAAGACACACAGCACTGGGCCAGGATGGTAGGAACTTTGGCTTTTACTGAGATGAGAAATCCTGGAGTGTTTTGAGTGGAGGAGTGATACGAGCTGACAATTTTTTTTTTTTTTTTTTTTTTTTTGAGACGGAGTCTTGCTGTGTCACCCAGGCTGGAGGCACTATCTCAGCTCACTGCAACCTCCACCACCCTGGTTCAAGCAATTCCCCTGCTCAGCCCCCGCGAGTAGCTAGCATTACAGGCGCATGCCACCACGCCTCGCTAATTTTTTTGTATTTTTAGTAGAGATGGGGTTTCACCATGTTGGCCAGAATGGTCTCAAACTCCTGACCTCAGGCAATCCGCCCGCCTTGGCCTCCCAAAGTGCTGGGATTACGGACATGAGCCACTGCACCCGGCCAGAGCTGATAATTATTTTAACAGGATGCCCTAACTTCTGTGCTGAAAACAGACTGAAGGGAATGCAGAACCCCTCAGATTCCCTCCCCTCACCATAATGAGCACATACTGATGCACATAAGCAACTTGCAGAAAGAGCCCCTGCTCGAAATCCCACACCATATATTTTGAAGGCATTTGTGACTTTAACTTTCCTCTTAAGAACAACATGTTTCAGATATAACATATGGGAAAGCACAAAATATGATTCCCTTCTAGCCTCCTCTAGGAAATGCACCACCCCAGCATGCTTACTATGGGCAGAAGTTGTGGGTAGAAGAAAAGCTGAGAGTCAGCCACACCCATGGTCATGACCAGCTGTCTCTGGTATGCTCGTTCATCGGTTGAGATCTCTGGTCTGCTGAGTAGCACAGAGTTTTTCAACAAGCAATTCATGTACACTGGCAATACTTTCATGGAATCTGGTAGAATAAGCTGAAAAAGACAATTTTTTGTTTCATATGCTTGATCTTTACTGAGAACAATCCCCTGAGCTTCATCTGTAAGACTGAAACATCATTTGCTTTTGAACTTGTAAGGATGTAAGGATTAACTGGTAAACCATGTAAAGCACCTAGAGCACACAGTAACTGGCAGAGAGTGGGCATTCAAAGAGCAGCAGTTGTTTTTTATTTTATCTAGTGCTGCAGCAGCCTGGTGTAGGTGTTATCAGCACTACCCACTCACTGCTTAGGATGCAGTCCCAGCTCTGTCTTTTAGCAGGTGTGAGACCCTGAGCAAATTACTTACCCTGTCTTTTTCTCAGTTTTTTTTTTTTTTTTTAGCTGAATATGGAATAGTATATCTACTTCATGATAATTGAGTTATGTGAATTAAATGATCTATAAAGCACAATAGTGCCTAGCACATAGGATGTACCATATATATGTATGTTTAGATGTATACATATGTTTAATAAAATTTTTTAAAAAGTTATTTCCTAACGTATGTTTCCACTTCAAGAATAGCATTTCTTTTTTTTTTTTTTTTTTTTTTTTTTGAGGCGGAGTCTCGCTCTGCCGCCCAGGCTGGAGTGCAGTGGCCGGATCTCAGCTCACTGCAAGCTCCGCCTCCCGGGTTTACGCCATTCTCCTGCCTCAGCCTCCCAAGTAGCTGGGACTACAGGCGCCCGCCATCTCGCCCGGCTAGTTTTTTTTTGTATTTTTTAGTAGAGATGGGGTTTCACCATGTTAGCCAGGATGGTCTCGATCTGCTGACCTCGTGATCCACCCGTCTCGGCCTCCCAAAGTGCTGGGATTACAGGCTTGAGCCACCGCGCCCGGCCAAGAATAGCATTTCTAACTGCCCACAGGATATCTCTTCCTTTATGCTTTCTATGCATCTTAAACTCATCAAACAAATAGTAAATGCCATTGTGTCATAGGTTCTGTACAAAATGTCAAGGATATAAAAAGGAATAAGGCATAGTCCATGTTGTAAGATGCCTGAAGTTCGCTGGGGATAGACACATAAATACATAAAACATAATAAAGAGATTGCAGTATTATAGATTAAAAAAGGAAATGCTTCATGCATTTAGATATGTCACTACCGAATTATAACCTGCAAAATCAAACTCCTACAATTCCACAAACATGTTCTTCCTCCCATGTTTCCTATTCAGTGTAGAACTTCCAGATGAACCCTCATTCATTTATTTCTTTACCCTCAATTAATAAACAAATCCTTTTAATTCCACCTTCATAAGCTACCTGTACCTTCTCTCCATCCTCACTTTGGCTCACATGACCTCATTCTAACTGCTCCAAAGTATATGCCCTTGTGAGATACTACAACCTAACACAATGCAGCAATTCTAGGAACACAACCTGATGATTTAAGAAATTATAGATAATGTCCTGATAATGTCCTACATTGTTTAACTTTATCCTTAATCAATATTGTAAGAATAGCTAATAATCAAGTTTGATTGATCTGAGTGTCACTTCCTTCCACTTAATAGCACAGGTCAGTGAACAAGGACATATCCAAAAGAAAAATTATACATACGAGATAATAATAACTTGCAAACAGATAAACGAAATATCTGATCTATAACCAAATGGTTTCTTTTTAGCTTTCTCTTTTTATTTTTATTTTTTGAGATGGAGTCTCACTCTGTCACCCAGGCTGGAGTGCAGCGGCACAATCTTGGCTCACTGCAACCTCGCCTCCTAAGTTCAAGTGATTCTCCTGCCTCAGCCTCCTGAGTAGCTGGGATTACAGGCATGCACCACCACCCCTGGCTAACTTTTGTTTATTTAGTAGAGATGGGATTTCGCCATGTTGGCCAGGCTGGTCTCGAACTCCTGATCTCAAGCAATCCGCCCACCTCAGCCTCCCAAACTGCTGGGATTACAGGCATGAACCACCATCCCTGGCTTAGCTTTCTATCTTAATGATTAAAATGGATATACAGTTATCAGAATCCACACTGAAAAGAAAATGTCCCTGAGGGCTCTGTTAGAATTTATTCTGCAACTTAAATTTATATCATAAGTGTCTTCTCCTGATGTACTAAGTAAGGAATGTGTGGGATAGAACTTTCTAACTGGCTCAGGCAGACATATATCAGAATGATTCTTCTTTGCAGTTTGTTTCCCCTATTGACTTCTAATCTCCTTTCAAAGAACCAAGACAGTTAAATGTATGTTTATTCTTAAAAGTAGAACACTCTCTTCTTCTAATTTTTTCTCTAGCATAATATATCTTCACTTAACAACATTTGGTACTGGATTACTTTCTCAGCCAAGGAAAACTATGATAAAAAGATGTAGGAACCAGATCATGGTCATATTCCAGAGCCATGTGGCCCCGATGCTATTTCTGATCTAGTTGCTAGTTAGGCATTTTACATGTTATAAAGATCAAGGGTTGGCTGGGCGCGGTGGCTCAAGCCTGTAATCCCAGCACTTTGGGAGGCAGAGACGGGCGGATCACGAGGTCAGGAGATTGAGACCATCCTGGCTAACATGGTGCAGAAAACTAGCCGGGTGAGGTGGCGGGCGCCTGCAGTCCCAGCTACTCGGGAGGCTGAGGCCGGAGAATGGCGTAAACCCGGGAGGTGGAGCTTGCAGTGAGCTGAGATCCGGCCACTGCACTCCAGCCTGGGCGACAGAGCGAGATTCCATCTCAAAAAAAAAAAAAAAAGATCAAGGGTCAAGAATGTTCTTAGATTCCTGTATAAAGCATGTCTGTTTGGTTTTAAAATATCAGATTGAAATTTCACTGGTTGCTTCTAATTAATGAGGTCATATTAAATGAGTTCAGAAATCTGTGATCCTAAATACCACAAAGGGGTGAGGTTGGCCCACAATGACACTACTATGACTAAAAAGTCTAATCAGAGGAGGTTGGACTGTAGGAGGCAGAGGGAAGAAAAACAGGTGGTAAATGAGAAGGAAAATCTAATCATGAAAACAAAAAAAAAAAATGGAGTTAAAGAATGAAAGAAAACAAGAAGACAGTCTTATTCAATGTTTTAGAGGTGAGGAAGAAAATGTGACCACGGATTACCACTATAAAATCTCCCTACCCCACTGACCCCCTCCATAAATAACTAAATTATTCTTTGGGAGTAAGGTATGAGAGTGAGGTGGGAGCAGTAATTCATGTAAGTTGAGCTTGCTTGAATTTGGAAAATTCTTTTCTTCTTTAGGTTTTGAAGTGACAGAAGTGGTAATGAGGTTTTTTTTGTTTTGTTTTGTTTTTGAAAAGCTTATTTTGCAGTTAAGGTCATTTGACTTGCCTTTTGAAATCAATGCACTCCCATATGATATTAATATATTTAAGCTCAGAACAGTGAGCTATTAGATTTAATAAAAAGAATCTACATTGCTTATGTAAGCCTTATAAGCCTTAAAGTTTGCTTTTTGTTTGTTTGTTTTTCAAAGATACAGGGTCTCACTTTGTCATCCAGGCTAGAGTATGGTGGCACAATCATACCTTGCTGCATCCTCGAGCTCCTGGGCTCCAGGGATCCTCTTGCCTCAGCCTCCTGAGTGGCTGGGATTATAGGCATGTACCACTACACCTGGATAAGTTTTTATTTTTAGTAGAGGTGGAGGTTTTGATATGTTGCCCAGGCTGGCCTTCAACTGCTGGCCTCAAGCAATCCTCCTGTCTTGGCCTCCCAAAGTGCTGGGATTACAGGTATGAGCCACTGCACCCAGCCTAATTTATCTTGTTTCTAGTTTCTAGTTATATGTCCTTTTTTTTTTTTTTTTTTTTTTTTTTTTTTTTTTTTTTTGCCCAGGCTGGAGTGGAGTGGCATGATCTCGGCTCACTGCAATGTCCGCCTCCTGGGTTCAAGCTATTCCCCTGCCACAGTCTCCTGAGTAGCTGGGATTAGAGGTCCGCGCCACCATGCCGAGCTAATTTTTTGTAGTTTTAGTAGATGCGGGGTTTCACCATGTTGCCCAGGCGGGTCTTGAACTCCTGACCTCAAGTGATCCACCTGCCTTGGCCTCTCAAAGGGTTGGGATTACAGGCATCAGCCACCATGCCCAGCCATATGTCTTAACCCAGCATCTATCATATGATCCTCAGAGTGACAGTTTCCTTAGATTTTGTACCCTAATTGCCTTCTCTTGCTGCAGCCTAGTTTTGGCTCCAGCAATTCAGTAAAAGTAGTTCTACTGAGGTCCAGTATCACATAATCCAAATAGCTCCTTGATGGTCTTGCTTGGGTCAAGGAAACTTTGGGCTGTATGGTAAAATACTGGAATTCCTTTAGTAATCTCTCCATCTTCATAGATACTATTTTTCACAAGTGAACTGTAGGAAAGTACCAAGTTTACAGTTAGATTTTCTGAACAGAACATTAAGTCCAACTATTCTATGTTTTCAGACAATACTATTTTAGAATCTCCACATTTTCTAGACTCCATGATGGTTAATCATAAGGTACTTAAGTTACATTATTTTTTTAAAACATACCATTGGTTGAAAGGCACACTTGAAAAGTGCTAATGGAAACACTTTATTATAAGAACAGGAATAATCTCTATCGACTTATTCAGAGAAAATTTAACATCATAATGTTTTTACTCCAGAAATACTTTAATTTTGCAAACAGGTTATCCAGTGGTAAAGACAATGCTTTTAACTTTTAAACCAGAATAAAATGACAGGTTTTATTTTCTTCCATAAATAGGCAATAAGTTTGTTTTTAACTTAAAGTCTTTGAATCCAGTTGTTTCAAAGTTAACAAATGAATGTCCAGAGAGGACACTAACTGTATCTGCACTGCTTCAACTAATGCTCCTGAAGTGTGAGATACTCCAGAAACAGAATCATGTTTCCGTAGCTCTAAGACAAACAGTAAAATGAGGTCAATGTTTACAGTGCTCATGATTGGACTACCTTCTGGCTAGACTCCAGGTGTACCTGGTGGGTTTTGAGGTAACTTGAACAAGCATGCTATGAAATAGTACTGATATCTGAGTTGACTAAAATGGCAAATCTTCGGAATAATAAAGAAGACTGAATACTCATATAGAGTTGCTTATATGATTATCAATACAGGAGATAAAAGAATGGATGACTAATTCAATCACTTTGGACAGCGTGGAAAGGAACTTTTATGAAAAGTCCATCTGGTAAATGTGTTTGTTTTGTTTTCCTTCTTTGCCCAGATTGCGCTTTTGGGCCCAGAATTTATCTGTATTCTTTTCTGCTGAGGATTTTCTTTTAGGTGGGGCTTCCGATGTCCTCTCAGCACTCACTTTTGACAATGAATGAACTAGAAAATTTTCCCATCTGTTGCTGTTTTAGTTGAAAGTCTATATTCACATATTTGATACACAGCTATAAAAATGCCATCTAACTTTTATTGACATAGAGAAGAATGTGAACGAGAGAGCAAATGCAAAAATAAATGTGGACTTGAGGTTCTGCTTTTCCTTTTGTAGGAGAGAGACTACATGAGGTTTATTCAAATAATCTTCTAAAATTTCAAATTACTAAATGATGGAATCAATTCTTTGAAAACTCTTCACACTTATTAATAACTTTTAAATGTAAAGAATTCCAGTATTTATATTTATAAATTATATTTGTTTATAAAATATGTTATTACTGCCATCAGTTCATGTCAATATGCCTAAAATACAT
The DNA here is from genome assembly GCF_009764315.1 of Trachypithecus francoisi. Taxonomy (NCBI): domain Eukaryota; kingdom Metazoa; phylum Chordata; class Mammalia; order Primates; family Cercopithecidae; genus Trachypithecus; species Trachypithecus francoisi. Next base: position 115,153,947 of record NW_022681454.1, read on the forward strand.
TTAAGCATACACATTTCATAACAAAATACCCATCTCTGGATACAAAAGAGAATCCTGTTTATATTAGGACACTTCTTACATATAACATTCTTTTGTTTATACATACCGTAGTGACTGTCAACTAAATATGTACATCCATTTTTTTTGTTCAAATTTTTAAATGTTGGCTATTAAAACAAACCCCACAGCCCCCCAAAGTGCATTCTTAATCTTCTCAGATACACAGTTTACTATAACAGCATCGAAGTGCCTGCAACATCATAAGCCTTCAATAGCTACGTGCTGAAGAAATGAGTAGTCGTTTGTAACACTTTAACAGCTATGTACAATAGGTGCTCACCTGGCTTGCTGCAGAAGGACTCGCACAGTTCTTCCGGTAACATGCCAACATATGGGCAGTCTGATTAACTAGAATTTCCCGGATGACCTTCAAAGGCTGGTGGAGAACTGCTTTAAAAGCTATGTGCACAAAACAATGAAAAGGACACGAGTTTTAGCTCAGACACTGATCTCTTCAAATAATCAAATAAAAAAAAACAAGTTGCTATTATCTTCAGACCACCCAGCAAGAATAATAGCATTTAAAACTGTTCAAGTCATTTGCTAATGGTCTCCTCTTGACTAAATATGATGATCTAACTAATGGAGAACACTGGTCTACGTATAGCAAAAGGTTATATTGGCCAGATTTATCTTCAGAATATTAGAATTGTACACACAGAAAAAAAAGACAGGCCAGTTAGTTGTTTTTTGATGTCCTGAATTCTTACAGGCTGGATTGCCATGTTTTCCAAACCTTAGTGTAGAATTTCTCAAGGAAAGCCAAAGAAAATTCCACCTTGGGCCCATTCTATTTCATAGTTATCACGGTATGGATAAGCAAGTTGAGTCTAACATTAGAGATGGTCTCCGTCCATTAACCCAATGTGTCAGATGGCATGATCACATACCATAATAAGGGTCTAAGCATAATATTCCTAAATTTCAACTCAGACTGCCACTCTACGAGTTAACTTTAAGTAAGTCTGTATAGCCTGGCCCTGAACTGAGTTATCTCACTTATTAATTTAGAGTTAGGAATGTTGACTATTCTCTCTCAACCTTTGCTTTTATTAGTTCTGAATTTACTCACCAAAAGTTTGCAAAACTACAGTGCTTTTCAGCTACTGACATATCTTGACTGATTTACTAAGCAAGGTTTACTGAACCTCAGGATTGGCAATGTTACCTGACTTGGCAAAGAAGTTGATAACAGCATCTGTCTCACAGCTCTTATAAAGATCAGCTAGCTGGGAGCTGCAGTTTAAGCCAAGATTGTGAATCCGAAGTCTTCTTTGACCACTGATTGTTGTGTAAAGCACAGCACACTGTAGAAGCAACATTGAGGTCACATGTTTTTCTGATTAACATATCCACCCAAGCTAGCTTGATCTTATTTGCATTTACAAAACACTGTGTACAGATAGATAAAAGACCTCTAACTATTTTCCCACAGTTTTTTTTTTCTATTATTGATAAAGAATGAACAACAGGAAGTATGAGAGAATAATGATCCACTCATTTGCTGGATTTCAATGTAGCACTTCACTGGTTTAAATTGTTGAGTGATTCACATATACATATGTATTCACATTTCTACAACTAGTCTGCATTTTTCGTAGCTCATGTTTTATTACCAGAGATCCAGGTCCCGAAACAATACCTCCAGGTGCTCAGAGGCTCAAGGCTCACTGTCTTAAAAACATACAACTAGCTTTCACAATGGACTTAGATCTTATGCTGATGATATACATTTGAAGAATGCATAGATAGAAGCACTTCCCCAAATATCTGTGATTAAAAAATACTTTAATTAAAAGTTCTTCCTCAACCTAATGCCAGCCTCTCTTCATCCTTTAAAGATGATGCTAATGTTTGAAAACTATGACCGTGTATATCTCATGGTCATAGTTTTTCTTGTTTTAATTCAAAGTCTCCATGGCTTCTAGTTAGTTTCACTTTAAACAAAGCCAAATCCTATTCCACTTGCTTATACTATGACAATGTGCTTAACATGGTATTATGGGCTGAACTGTGGCTCCTCAAATGTCCTAACCCCCTAGTATCTAAGTATTTGGAGATGAGGTCTTTAAAGTAGTAAATTAATTAAAACGAGTTCATTAGAGTGCACCCTAATTCATTATGACTGGTGTCCTCAAAGAGGAAAAACTTTGGATATAGACATGTAACAGAGGGAAGATGATGTGAAGACACAGGGAGAAGAAAACCATCTACAAACCAAGGACAGGGGCCTGGAATAGATCCTTCCCTCTAAGCCCTCAGAAACCTTGATCTTGGAATTCCAGCCTCCAGAACTGTGAGAAAATAAATCTCTGTTGTTTACGCTGCTCACTCTATAGAAGCCCTAGCAAATTAATATACATATGGTAGACGTAAATAGGTGCTGAAGGCTAACAGAAATGAATCCTGTTGGAAGTCAGTTTGTTAATGCCTGTGATACTTACCACAAGTTTGCTGGACTTGCATGCAATGACACATAATTGTCACTTCATGTAAGTAGCAAATATGAATGAGTATGGAGAATCCTCACAACTGAGTGCTTTAATCTACTGACTTTTGACTTTGGAGAAAGACAGCTGAGTTTTTTATGAAGAGACTAACACATTTGATGGTATTTTAGTCTCCCCACTGATCACTGTTGACAACAAACTAAAAAACGAAAGATGGGAATAAACTCTTAGTCACCTGGATTAAGGCTCCAGTGTCTTCACTGAGTTTGTCATCGTGCTTGAACTCCACGGTCACTGCCTTGTCACAATCGATGGCAGCCATTTCTACATCGGTGGTGTTGTTCATCAAGATTCCACCAAAGAAATCAGTGGCTCTGAAACCTAAAACGGGAAAAAGGGAAATTTTGTTTCTCTTTATTTTACTGTTATTTTCTTTGTTGGCCTGTTATTAATTTGAAAAAGAAACAATTATACAAGAGAGACTTGAAGAATTGTATAAATGATAATTACCTGTGCTGGTACGAACCCTCATAATAGCATCAAAGCCTATTTTCTTTTCAATATCATTTCTGAGGTCGTTCAAAAATTGTTGTCTGTCCAAGTGCATCTAAAAAATAAAGTCTGATCAATGTCCACCAGATGGCAGTAAAATACTTAAAATAACAGTTCTCATTTTAATCCTGAGTTAAAATAAGTATTTTTAAAATCCTGATTTGGCATATTTTTGTATATATCATATGCTTCTTTGGTTAAAGAAAATATAGCATCTTTGGAGAGTGTTTCTTAACTTCTGAAACTACAATCTCATCTATTATTTTCTTTCATTTTAACATCTGGATAAGAAAATCGGTTATTAATTGCAAATGGGAAAATTAAGAGAGCATAAGTGATCCACTCAGTGGCTTAGGGTTAGAGACAAGGTTAAGATCCAATGTATAATGCTCGTTTAATGAGGCTGGGGAAAGGCCTTGCAATTGGGGCTTTTTAAAACTCTGACCACATTCAGAGCTTTGTGAACCTACGTCAGGAAAAGTAGAAACCCTTTCTCCTAGCCCTGTTAACTACTCTACAATCACCATATTTCTGAAAACTGTCCACATTCCACAACTAAGCAACATTTATATAATATGCACATGTGCACAATACTGAGCTCAGAGGTCACCCAAGAGAGTAAACAAATTAGCTGAGCTTCTAAAGCTTCTCATCTGACCTTGTCAGTGAAGCTCTTTAGGAAATTCTCACTACTATTTGACACTGACACATGCATCTCGTCCCTTCCCCCCAGTCCCAAACACGAAGGGAATGAAGGAGGAAAGGAAAGAGGGAGATTACAGACACAATCTTTATAATAACCCCTGTAGTTGCTTACATACAACTGGGTGCTGCCTGCACAGTTCTTGATCATCATTTTTATCTTATAATGTTATTGAATGAAAAAGACTATTAAAATTTGTGTTGTTGAAGATGAGAAAAAGATGCTATGGTAGGATTCAGTTTTGCAACAATTGGAGTAAATACAAACAACTGAATAGCAGCATAGGCAACATTAACACTCTTTTATTATAAAACATTTTACTGCCTGTTTACATCTTATAGGCTTTTCCTCTGCTGGATTATAACATTTCTTTTTTAGTAACATTGAAGGAATCAGTAATAATTATGAATATATTGAGGTGCAAGTAAATATTCCTTCTTATATCAGAAACTACATGGAGTTGGCACGTAACTCAAAAACTTAAAGAAATAGGGGAAAAAAAAAAGTAATAAGCCTGGATGATTACACTGCAGAGCACTCCCTGCCTACACATCACTTGGTAGGCTGCTCTTTGAAGCCAAGTCACTGCCATGTAGATGATCACACCAGTACATAGCAAACAACCTAGCAAGAACCCCAGTACAATTCACATATGCCAGGAATGGAAGATGATCAAGTCCTTTTTGGAAAAGTGGGAAGAAAAAGCTATGAAATTTATCCCCCTAGCTGGAAAAGGAGCTAAAATTGATCAGCACGATAGGCTTCATGTACCCCAATAGCCAGAATGTGGGTAGAATGAGTAAGGGTTAGAATTCTGTATGATTATGAAGAGTTTATTTTCTAGAGTGTGCCTGAAAAAACATACTTTTATCCAAAAGTCTTAGAAAGAGTTGTTAAAGCTTTTTCAATTTCATTTCATTTATAATCTTTGGTCTTATCAAGTCCCTTAGTTTATAATATAAATATGTAACTAGTCTCTATTAATAATTTTATTGATGATTAATAAAAATAGATGACTAACATTTGTCATTTATGTTGGAGAACACACCTTCCCAGTCCATGCCTCCATGTCTGCCCAGCCACACACATTAGAGGCACACCCCTGACCCCTTCTCCTTAGGTGAGGGGGAGTGATTCATCTGATTAATAAGTTTGGGAAAAGGAACTGAGTGGGCACAGCTGAGCCTCTTCTGGGTCCTCTTCATAGGAAGGCAGTTTGCCTGCAGGAGGCACATATTTTCTGTCCCTCAATACAGTATGTTTTCAAGGCACACGGATCCACAGGAGAAACTCAAATTGTGCCCACTGTGTGCCTGGGTGTATAAGTTTGTCAAATTCAGGAGTGAATCAGCAAGCCCACTTGCCTGCAGACTCAGGTCCATTATAGTGCTGACATTTTGATTGTCTATTGAATCTCTCTCTCAATTCAGGCTTGGAAAAGAGAAGTGTAAAGAATTGATCCCTAAAATCCCAATAATTTAAAACAAATATGCAGTCACTTTTAAAAATATTATCTTAAGTATATTTTACATAAAATATATTTTCCCCATTATGAAAGCTCATATTGATATTTAACTCTGAGGATGAATGAGCTCATTCTATCACCAAACACTTAGGAAGTATGGAATTGCTGAACCATAAATATATATGGTTCATATATACACACACACACACACACACACACACACACACACACACAGTCGTCTCTCGTTATCTGTGGGGGACTGGTTCCAGAACCTCCCACAGATACCAAAATCTACCAGATGCTTAAGTCCCTGACATAAAATGGCATATTTGCATATAACCTACACATACTTTACATATCCCTTTAATCACCTCTAGATTAGTTATTTTTAAATTTTTTGTAGAGACAGGGTCTTGCTATATATATAGCCCAAGCTGATTTTGAACTCCTGGCCTCACGTGATCTTCCCACCTCACTCTCTCAAAGCACTGGGATTACAGGCATTGGGCCACTGCGCTCAGTTTACATTACTTATAATACCCAATACAATGTGAATGTTATGTAAATAATTGTTATACTACAGGGGATAATGACAAGAAAAAAGTCTGTACATATTCCGTATAATGCAATATTTTGTTCTGAGTATTTTTGATCCAAGGTTGGTTGAAGCCAAGACACAGAACTCTCCTGATAAGAAGGACCAACAGTATACCTTGTTTTCCATCTGCTCTTGAATTTATATGTGTCATCTATCAGGGAACACAGCTTTTTAAATCCATAATCTAAACAACTAAAATTAAAATGGGAGTACAAGACCAAGGTGAACAAATTGCTGGCATTTACCTGGAAATTGTTATATTTATAAAGGGTTCCTCCAGTGAGCTGAGGAACCAGCCCCAGTGAGGCCACATCCACATACTGACTAGGAAAGAGGAAGAGTGTCACAGAGCAGCCGTGAGCCACGCAGTCCTTGGCCAATGAGTCATAGACATTTGTTTGGGGCTGGAAAAGTATCTGGAAAAAAGATGCAAAAAAAAAAAAAAAACATAAAAATTACAAAATGTTTTTGGTTTAAATTTTAAATTTCTATTGAATTCTTATTGAATTTTCAAAATGGAGAAATAGACATTTTCCCATTAAGTGAACTGGGCTGAAGAAACACACCGTGGTCACCATCAGTGCAGTGGCCACCTGCTGAGCACCCAGTCTGTGCCAGGTCCATGCTGTGTGAAAGAATTGTGTGTTCAATTTTATTTGATACTCCATCAATCCTAATGGAGCTGATACTGCAGCCCTTACTTTACAGACTTAGATGAGGCAACTTGTGTGTAGTCATGCAAGCACTAGCTGGGTCCCTAGATCCATAGCCTTATCCTTCCCACAGACGTTCCCCTACACTGTCAGAGGTTTTAGGTGAAGGCATATTTTGAGATCCCCACACCTGTGCTTCATGCCTCAGGCCTCTGCCTCCAAAGGGTATGGTCAGATGGTAGAGTCTAGATTCTTCTTCCACCCTTTATCTTCAATCTGCTGTTTCCCCCACTTCCTCCATTTCTATAATAGTCTCATCATTCAGTCTCTCTTACGCTGATTATCCATGAAAAAGTTTGGGACCCTTTATTTTTTTTTTATTTTTATTTTTTTGAGACGGAGTCTTGCTGTCACCCAGGCTGGAGTACAGTGGCCGGATCTCAGCTCACTGCAAGCTCCGCCTCCCGGGTTCACGCCATTCTCCTGCCTCAGCCTCCTGAGTAGCTGGGACTACAGGCGCCCGCCACCTCACCCGGCTAGTTTTTGTATTTTTTAGTAGAGACGGGGTTTCACTGTGTTAGCCAGGATGGTCTCGATCTCCTGACCTCGTGATCCGCCCGTCTCGGCCTCCCAAAGTGCTGGGATTACAGGCTTGAGCCACCGCGCCCGGCCCCCTTTATTTTTTTAGATGGAGTCTCACTCTGTCATCCAGGCTAGGAGTGCAGTGGCACGATCTTGGCTCACTGCAACCTCCACTTCATGGGTTCAAGGGATTCTCCTGCCTCAGCCTCCCAAGTAGCTGGGATTACAGGCACTCGCCACCATGCCAGGCTAATTTTTGTATTTTTAGTAGAGACGGGATTTCACCATGTTGGCCAGGATGGTCTCGAACTCCTGACCTCGTAATCCACTCGCCTTGGCCTCCCAAAGTGCTGGGATTACAGGCATGAGCCATCGTGCCCGGCCTGGGGCATTGTTTTAATTTACATATTTCAGACATTGGTTTTTCTAGAAATATAAAATATTTTAAGTTGTTTGTAATCCAAAATATTCCTATAATATACAATGCCGTGAACTTAATTTATGAGATTTAGTTTCTCCCCTTTTTTCTTACATGAAGAACACATTGCCTCTTTAACCCCTCTTAATAACTGACATATGGACACTCAAAGAGTAACTGTTTACAAAGTACCTTCTCTTTGTCTGTATTAACCAGTTTTTTGTCATCTCTGTTTTTGAGCTTCCCTGGTGCCTCAGCAGTTGGCAAGGAAGAATGGAAGATGAACAGCTTCCCAGGACAGTCTGCTGCCTAAAAAAAAACCCAAAAACCCACAGAAAATGCCTTGAGTACGAACATTTTAAGAGAATCAGAAAATAAAATATAAGTTATTTCTTATATTGAGCTTATATTTCTAATATGAGCTAAGCACTATATTCATTTAATTTAACCCTCATAATAACCTTTGTGTCCTTGGGCAGGTACTATTCTATTTTATAGATTAGAAAACTGAAGCTGAGAGAGGACAAGCCAAAAGTCATAAAATTTGTAAATGAAAGAAAGCCAACATTTAAAGATAGGTCTGTGTATCATGACGCTTTAAGAAAACTATTAAAATAATGTGTTACAATGAAATACTTTCTTATTTAGCCTACAGTATAGTCTTTCAGGACCAGGTAAATCCCATAATGTAAAGTAGATGGTAGAAATCCCAGGATGATGATGCAAGAGAAGCTCTTATTTCAAATCTTCAGTAAACACGGATTAAAGCTACAGTGGTATTTTGAGGAAGAATGCATGAGAACGTAGTGGTGGTGTGGCAACAGTAGACACCAGGAACCAGCCACGAGGCAGGATGCCAAAAGGAAAAGTGTGGGATCAAGATTATATAAGCAACAAAAAGAAGAGTCAAGCTCCATGACAGTCAAGTCAGCATTAAGAATCAATATTTAAAATCTTATTTAAGGAGCTAAGAAGTAACCTACTAAGCAACATTTCCTGGAATTAAGTATGATTCAATATATTGTCCTTTCAACCCCTGCCTTTCACCAAACCACACTGCACACTGCTCCAGAACACTGCCTCTGAAGTGAAGACAATGGCTCTGATCAGATATGTGGCTTTTATCCTTACGAATCCTGAAGAGCTGAGCACAGTAGCTCATGCTTGTAATCCCAACACCTTGGGAGGTCAATGCTGAAGGACTGCTTGAACCCAGGAGTTTGAGACCAGCCCAGGCAACATAGTTTATTTTATAAAAATAAACATTTTTATTTTTGTCTCTACAAAAATAAAAAGATTAGCTGAGCATGGTGGTGCATTCTTGTAGTCTCAGCTACTCAGGAGGCTGAGGTGAGAAGATTGCTTAAGCCTAGCAGTTTGGGGCTGCAGTAAGCTATGATCGTGCCACTGCACTCCAGCCTAGGTGACAGAGCAAGATCCTGTCTGGAAGGAAGGAAGGAAGGAAGGAAGGAAGGAAGGAAGGAAGGAGAAGGAAAAGGGGAAGGGGGAAAAGAATCCTGAAGGCTTTCTAGTACAGGATAATGTCCACAGTCCTTTATCTGGGTGGGAGCAGGAAGGGTGAGAAACAGTGAGATGAGCTGCTACCAAACATTTACTGCATGCAGCTCTGTGCCAGGCTCTTCACACATATTTTCTTTAACACCCACAATCTTGTTCAGCAGGTACTATTGTTTGCATTTTAAGAAAAGGAAAACTGAGACTCATCCAATTTGCCCCAGGTCACACAACCAGTAAATGATAGCTTTAAAGCCCCTTTGAAGTTGAGTCTCAATCTATCTTTCCAGTCTTATTTCCAACATGTCCTTACCCCTGACATCTGCTTGCACTGGAAGTTTTAGCCACACAAGCTTCTTGCTTTCCTGGGATACACCACATGCTTTACACACCTCCATATCTGTGCACATTCTGTTCCCTTGGCCTGGAATCCACTTCTCCAGCTCTCTGCCTGCAGCTGTTATTTGCAAAGGCACAGTTGCAAGATGTGCAGTAAGTGCTACTAATAATAAGGTACTTAGGTTTGTGAATAGCTCTCTTAATAACAAAGAGAGAGAATTCAAGGTCAGAATTCAAGGTCAGAATCTCAATGTCTCTCTCAGTGAGTGACATTCTAAGCTCTGTGGAGTGGGTCAGAGAGGTGAAGACCCAGCTGACACACTGAGAAGGGGTGTAACCTGGGGCCTGCTGTCTTGTCTCTGCTATGGCCAGTAGTGAGCAAAAATGTGTGTGCTTTGATCTTATTGTTGCATGTATCTTTTACTGAAAATTACTGATAGATGCAACATTAATAAGAACATAAGGATAAATGAAGAAGCACATGTACGAATCTACAGGTATATATATTGCATAGGAGAAAGAGACTAGCAAGGTTTTGGCCAGTAAAAACACATAAGCTCCAATGACCAAATCAGAGTAAAATTTACAATAATATTGATTATAAAATGTTAAGCATGTTGAAAACTCTGAAATTCTATGATTGTGAATTTATCATTTCTGTAGCTTTTGTTTGCTTGTTTGAGATGAAGTTTCACTCTTGCTGCCCAGGCTGGAATGCAATGGTGTGATCTTGGCTCACCACAAGCTCTGCCTCCTGGGTTCAAGTGATTCTTCTGCCTCAGCCTCCCGAAAAACTGGGATTACAGACAAGTGCTACCAGGCCCGGCTAATTTTGTATTTTTAGTAGGGATGGGGTTTCTCTATGTTGGTCAGGCTGGTCTTGAACTCCCAACCTCAGGTGATCTGCCCACCTCGGCCTCCCAAAGGGCTGGGATTACAGGCATGAGCCACCATGCCCAGGCCTGTAGCTTTTTTTATTATAAAAATGCTTTTTTAAAAAATTCAAATATCAAAGAGGGTATAAAGCTTTAAACAAGTTTACCTTCTCCTCAACTTTTCTTGCCTGGCCTGCCCAATTCCTGTAAGGCATTCACTGTCAAAAATAATATTCATTTAGATAGTCTCTGCTCATATTAATATTGCCATTTTATACTATAGCAGTAAAGAACATGGGTCCCACCTGCCATGATCAGAATCAGCTATTTTATTATCTGAATGACACTGGACAAATTACTTAACTTCTCTAATTCTCAGTTATCCCACGACACAGGCAATACATTAAACTATACAAAATATTGTTGGGATAATTACATCATCTAGTACATGGTATTAATCATAATTAAACATACTTAATTATCTTGTTAATATTACCTACAGTAGGCTGGGCACGGTGGCTCATGCCTGTAATCCCAGCACTTTGGGAGGCCCAGGCTGGCAGATCACAAGGTCAGGAGATCAAGACCATCCTGACTAACACAGTGAAACCCCGTCTCTACTAAAAATACAAAAAATTAGCCGGGCATGGGGCGGACATCTGTAGTCCCAGCTACTTGGGAGGCTGAGGCAGGAGAATCGCTTGAACCTGGGAGGTGAAGGTTGCAGTGAGCTGAGATCGCGCCACTGCACTCCAGCCTGAGTGATAGAATGAGACTCTGTGTCAAAAAAAAAAAAATTACCTATAGTAAAACTCTGAGGGAAAAAAAAAAACCAGGGCCCACTAGGAAAAAAGGTCTATATTGTTTAAAAAAGCCATATTTATTTATTTTTCTTATAAAATGGTTAATTTTAGATCCATAATTTCATAAACACACCATTATATAGTCTTTTATAAGTAGCAAATTAATAAAAGATAAAGCTCCTATGTATTAAATGTTTTATTCCCTACAAAAATTTGTGTTTTCACCAAAGCCTGACTCTGCCTATAGGAGCGACTCATACAGAATTAATGAATGCCACATATCATTCTTACCATGGCAGAAAACAGGTTGAGAGAAGCTGGCTTGGAGAACTCATAATTTGAAATTCAGCTCTGACACCCTTTCCTCTGAGAGACATGTTATTAACACCCTCCACAGAGCTTATTATCTCCATCTGCTCTTCTTTATAGAAAAGACTATTTGAGAATTAATTAAAGGCACTTGTATCACAACTTTAAGTATTCTACTGTCTTCCCTTGTAGATCAAGAGCTCCCTGAAAAGGAAGGACCTTGATTTTGTGTTTCTCCAACCCCCATTGAGACTACCACTTTCCATTCTATGGTGCTCCATAAACCATTGTGCAAGGAGCATTGTTTGTGATGCATTCCCCTGCAATCACATTTAGTATGTATTATGGATAAAGATAAATTCCCCCCAACTTGTCATGTATTTTAAACATAACCACTAAAGGTCATTTTCCTCCCATTTTTTTTTTCTTCTTTTTTTTTTTTTTTTTTGGCCAAATCTTACCCCCAACTTTATGGTGGAAATAATAGCTAACTCAGAAAACTGTTCTTTGGCCAAGTTAAATGACAATGGCAGCAATTCATGTATAGTTGAGTTATGAAGGTCAGATTTTGAAATAAATGCAGATTTTGGAAGACTATGTGGGGAAAAAAAGTGCTATGAGTACAAGATGCTGTGGATATGGAAGCATTTACAACAGAAAAGAGTACACTGAAGCCTTTAGCTGGATATTTCAAGGACTTTTTAAAAAGACACATAAGAACTTTCCAAACAGTTGCTGTTTATCTTCATGACAAATTAGCACAGTTTTTGTCTACTCTGTTTGCTTCAAGAAGTTTACTACTCCTGATTATATAAAGATTTTACTTGGCATCTAGCTGATAGAAAATAAAGCTTTAATTCAAATAGGGGAGTACAGTTCTGAGGCGTTTTCACTTGAATACACAATAAGAAAGCTTTCACTTTATGTTCTTTCCATTTCTACTCCCTGTGCACAGGGGATGAGACTCTCATCTCTGGTCTTCCGGGCAGAATATCCTGAGTTAATTGGCTGACCAGCCACAGTCCTGGGCTTTCCAAAGTTACTCTTTGCCCTTCTCCTACCCCCATTTAAAAAAATATAACCAATGGTATGACAGAGTTACATCTCTTCCAGCACACTGTAAGCAGCCTCGGGGCAGGGATAGCAGTGGAGCATCATGCAGCCTCTGCATGAAACTGGCACTGGGGAGAACAATATTTACTTTGCCAGCAGGGATGGTAGTAACTGCCACTGACATTACGTCCAACAGTGTCACTTTGTAAAGGTAGTTCCTTATCGATTTAAAAAGAGTTATGTACCTTTTATAAAGATAGTTCATTCTACTTTGTAAGAACACTATTATACTACTCATTAACTTTGTATTTATGAAGTTATCATGAGTTGTTATATATTTAGATATGTTTATTCTCATTTTTAAATGTCAAGGTAAAAATATACATTACTATCACAATAAAATTACAGATATAACAAAAAATAAGATGCAAAAGATACGAAGAAACATCACATCGGCTGAAAAGAGCTGGACTCTAGTAAACTGGCTGATAGCTGACTATACTGATTGCTGCAGTCGTTGGACTGCATAAGCAACCTTGGAGAACATGGCTATTAAAGAACATAGTGCTTTTCATAATGTATCATAATTAGTATCAAATTTCAGATACATAGAATGCATGTACACAATTTGCTTTATACATTTTTCCTTTTAAGCTGTCAAGCAGCGTCTAGACCTCTTGTGGACTGCCAGTGTGGAAACCATTGTTGTAAGACAGCATTGCTCCCTTTTAGAAATGAAATATGGGGTTGAGCTGGGACTCTACCCTCAGATCCTCTGGCAGCCTGGGCTGTACAATTCTACTTTACTATGCTCTCTTAATTGGTGAAATATTAGCTAATGAATATCTACTCATCCTTCCTTTCACACACAAATCCATGAACGTAATATTATTCCCAGTCCTAACTTCTTAGAGTAGAAAGACTTGTATGGTGATGTATAACAAAAATAATCCTTTCAAACTGAAACAGAAGATATTTGTTTGTAGTAACGTGGAATAAAACAAATTCCCTTCTTTTTGAAGACCAACCAATTATTTGTTTGCTTCTGTTAGGTGAGCCCTAATATCTTCAAGTTGCTTTATGATATTTGTTATTAATTTTATGTTAAATTAACATATATTCTGAGACTTTTTGAGTGATATCCACAATAGCCTTTGATCCCATAAATGAATACTCTTGCAGATTAAAAAAACCCAACAAGAATCACTGTCTTAGAACCAAGTTATGCATTTAGATAAAAAATTATGTGGGAAGTGTTTCATAAACTCAGTTCTGTAATACAGTTGTTGCTGTTATTGTTGTTATTACTAAGCAGTTTATTTTAAAAGTTAATTTAAATTTAGCTTTAATAACAACATTTTAAAATTAATTTTAGAAACTAGCTGTCATGGCCAAAGTGGTTTGACTCTTGTGTTAAGGTAATAATGATGATTTAGAGTGAGGGTTTTGTTTTTTTTTTGAGACGGAGTTTCGCTCTTGTTGCCCAGGGTGGAGTACAGTGGTACGATCTCGGCTCACCACAACCTCCGCCTCCTGGGTTCAAGTGATTCTCCCACCTCAGCCTCCCAAGTAGCTGGGATTACAGGCATGTGCCACCACACATGACTAATTTTGTATTTGTAGTAGAGACAGGGTTTCTCCATGTTGGTCAGGCTGGTCTCGAACTCTCAACCTCAGGGGTCCACCTATCTCGGCCTCCCAAAGTGCTGGGATTACAGGCACGAGAGTGAGTGCTTTTTAATCATTATGCCTTCTTCAGTTTACTGTCTTCATTACTATGAGAATGATCAGAGTCATTTTGGGCTCAGCTTCCCAACTGAAGACATGGCCAACCTCTCATCTACTTCTGGCAATCAGCATTCACATCTCTGTCATTGACTGTCACAAGACCTTGGCCTGGCATGTTTGAAAATTCCATGGCTGTGGAGGGTGATATGGTAATCTGGTAGATCTGATATTGTTGGACTAATTTTAAAATAGACCATATAAAGTTCATATAAAAGCCAGAGGGAGGAGCTAAACTGGAAATCCTGGCAAAATGAGTTGCTCAGATGCTAACAGTGCTGGAATGGACACGCTGGGAGCAATCTGTGGTTTTGGCCGTTTCCTCCTGAGATTTGAGTGGAAGTTTGGAATAGCTTCTAGTGACCCACGTGTTTTAATGAAGACTGTATTTTCTTTCATAAATGAAACTTTCTTTCTTTTTGTCTCTCTGTTTTTAAAATGTATTTACTAGCAATCAGAAGTGGATTCTTCTCACCTTTAGTGCTTCCATGCCAGCCTGGATGACAGGAGCGAAGACAGTCTCATTTTCATTAGAGTCTGCAAACATGTCTGGAATCTGGTCCAACAAACTATAAGACATGAGTAAGCAAAAGGTTTGAAATGTTTAGCATATTTTAATACACTTCAAGCATTAAATCACTGACATTTCAAGCCTAAACACATATGGTATTTATTTGACACCAACACCTATAGGTAATTTTCCTTAGGAAATGATATCTTAGCATGGCTTGGCACCAAAATCTATGATTTGAATGGAACATTTACAAAATCACTCTTTGTAGATATTTTTTCTATTCACTGCATTACTGATCTCTTAGACCATAAATTCTTGGAACAGTGGCTATATCTTCAGTTATGACCATCATCAATACATTCATCCACATATAGGAAATATCTCCCTTGCAATACCTTTCCAGAAAAAGAGGAAGAACCGATAGGGGTTGAATGTGAGTATTTAAAAAATTCTTTCTCTTAGATACTGGTCTATATTTTAAAAAGACGGACTTAACATAAATGATAGAGTTTAATAATCCATGTCTTAAAACCCCCTTGCTAATGATAAAACAATGTATGATTGAATCAAAACATGGTGCAATGAAAGACAGACACCTGATTTACTTTTAAATTATAATACACTTGATATTTACTTATGAATCACAGATTGAGATTCTTGATAGTTGACAAGGAAACCATCCAACAAAGGAACAAAGACTTCTCCAACATCAGTCACCACCATCATCTGAGGCTGGGCCAGATTACTCTTCACATTAAAGAAATGGAGAACTTTGTTATACGTGATAAAACCCACTCGAATTGCAGACATCTCTTCTTGCTCTTCCCTGTAAGGAAAAAAAAAAAGTTTTTGAGATGCTTTATAAATTTAGAATGAAAAGGAGATTTCTATCTGAAATTCAGTAAGTGTGTCTTCTATAAAATACATAAAGACATGTTTAAATTTTTTATCTTACTTTCTGTTAGCAGGTGTAAACAATACTAGTCATGGCAATGGGGGATAGGAGTTATTACAAAAATAAACTGATAAGGAAAAAAATCCTCAAAATTCTAGGTAAAAATCGAGTAAACACTTGTTCATATTTCTGTAATATATTTATTTTCAATCTATAGAAAACAATAATGCTTTTTTCATGAATAAGCTAGGCTTATTACATTCCTTATAAACAAGGCTCTCTCAAAAGTCACCAGAAGGTCAGAAGAACAAATGGAATATTTGAAGCCAGGGATGAGGAAGCCACACTCATATTACTAAGAGGACAGCTGCTTTTACTGAGAAAACACTTGCTCCTCTTCTCTGATTCTTTTCTTACACATCAGAGAATCTCAACAGAAAACAGGCTAGATTTGGGGAACTATATACCTTATAAACATGTAGTATAAATATATAAAGTAAGTTACATTTATAAAACGACAGTGTAATTGTTATTAGGTGACCATTTATGATGGTCATGGCAAAGCACTTTTAAAAAGCTCCAAAGCTCCAAAACTTTAACAAAAAGTAGATTTTCTTTTTCAAGGAATTCCAAAATGAGGCCTTAGTATTCTAAGTGTAAAGGCATGAATGCTCTCATTCCAGTCTACAGTCTATAGTAAGTACATTCAGAATTTCATGGTCTGAACTTCAGTTTCATGCTTGCTGAGTGCATTGTACAGTCTATTTTTCTCTCCTCTAAAAGAAAACACCTAGATATTATTGATGCCCTTACTAATTTTCAATGGAGAATATTATGTAGTGCTCAATGGTTAAGGGAAAGACACAAAACATACATGCCACTTTCTTTGACCATTAGATGTCAGCATAATTTATTTTGATTAAAGGACAACTTTCTTGAAAAGGAACCTGGTTTGCCCAGCTTCTAAATTTTGTATATGGCCTAAAGAGTTACTCGAGTACAAGGGAGAGGAAAATGGAAGTATCTAGATGGAAGTATTTCAAGTTCAAATTGCTGATTCTGCTGCAGACTTACCAATTTCTTTGATATGTCAACAGAGTACAGGCTGACAAGGTACTGACTCTGAACTGTGTTTTCTTCTCTATTTCCTTCACTAACTGAGGGTATTTGTTCTTCACTGGGCAGTTTAAATAGATTCTCATAATCCCTTCCAAAAGCACTTGGAAACTGTTTATATTCTGGACACTTGCAAAGCTTTCAGAAATGAGAATCCCTGTTCTTTCTAACTACACATACACAGACACACACACACACACCTCAATATCCTAAATGGTGCAACTTTATGCAACTAACCACTATGTTATACTGCATCCATGCTCGCCCCAACCCCCACCCGATTCATTTGAATCTTACTCTTCAAAACCAATTGCAAATTCTTCCTCCTCTGTGAAATCTCCCCTGATGCTACCAATTAGAAGTCATTTTCTCTTCTAAACACCTATAAATCATTCTCATTGGGCTCTTAGCATAAGGTATCTTTTAGTAAACATTTCATGAATCCCTGACTACATGCTAATAAAGGGCAGGATCCAAAGCTTATGTTATCTGTCCCCTGAGGGTCGAGTACAATGTGGGGAATTCGATATTTTATTGAGGATGATTATAATGATGATGAAAAACTGGACTTGGGATGGCAAGTTAGAGCCCCAACTGATAACTCAATAGTATACATTTCTTCCCAACTCCAGTTTAGTGATGTCACCCTGATAGTTTAGAACCAGCCTGGCTAGAAGCACTGACACCATGGATTGAGCTAACACTACAAATCAAGGCTTTATTTTATTTATTTATTTTTTTTGAGAGCTTTTTTTTTTTTTTTTTTACCAGCACTCCACTAGTTAAGCTCCCATTTCCCAGTAAAACTTTTTATGACATTAGGTGAAAAATATCCCAGCTAATCACAAAGGGCTTTTATTCTCTTTTAATAGTTAATTTAGAATCAACTAAGGCAAAAGACACAAAAGAAAATCTACAGAGGAAAATCTAGATCACTATTTCCCATTGGATTTGGACATTTTCAAGTGACGGGAAAGGAGTATCCTGGGATTCACAGGGTTCACTTAAGATCAAAATTAATGTTTTTTAAAAGCATCTAATCAGAACATCCTACATTATTGCAAAATATTAGTCCTGGTCTCCATGGGAATTTTTTTTTTTAATTTGTTTGAGAAACAGAACCGTCCTAAAATTTTCTTCAACAGTATAACTGCCCTATTAAATCATATCCAGAAGAAAACTAATTTTCAGCCTCTCCTTTATATTAATTCTAGACAAGTTTTATGAAGTTATAGAAGAGATTTCATAAAGACTAATACATTGATTTTTTTTTTCAATGATTACTTCTCTCATGCTTGCCCCATCATGGAATGAACCTGACAGAGCAATACAGAAGACATTAGTAACTAGATGAACCAGAAAATTTTAAGATCTAGCATTGGGAACATTTTAGTTACAGCAGCATTAAAAACAGACAGACAAAAAAAAAAAAGCCAAATTAACTAAAGAGTTTGAACTGAATAACAGATGAAACATTTCAAATCTTTTCTTTCCTGTTCCAGAGAAGTCAGAAAAGTCTGGTGACCTTGAGAGGCCAAAGGTATAAATTCAAAGTTAAATAGTAAAGAATGAGGCCTTCCTTTTTCAAAAGATCACCTAATAGATTAACACACCCTAAATGTTAATCAAGACTTCTGACTGTGCTTTTCAAAAAGCTGTTTGGCAAGTAGATCAAATTGATGACAATCTTACCATTAAAAAAAAAAAGTTACATATATGCACAGCCCAAAATAAATTTCAGGGGATAACAAACAACCAGATTTGTTTTAAAAGATAAAGGAGAAAAAGGTAATTGGCTTGAATAAAATCTTTTAAAAGAGAGATCGGAATAGTGGCAGAGAAAAACCAACAGTATCCTTTCATTTTTTTCTCCTATCTTTACAAAGTCACACATCTCTGCTCCAATGGGAAATAAAGTCATAATGACACCAAAGGAAAGAGTGTGATTTCATAACTTATATCAAAGGCTATTAGCTTCATATCACCAGCGCTGATAAGGAACAAGGGACTGGTGAAGTAACTGTCTAGGATAATGGATTAATTTGAGAGAAGGAAAAGAGAGAAAGACCATTTCCAGAAATTAGAGTAGTTTTCTTTCATGCTAATCAAGTTCAAAATTCAGATTAAACCAGCCCCATGAGAGAGTTCTGTAATAAAATATATCATATTCAGTGGAAAATCCATACTTCTCAAGTTTCCTTAAGAATAAGGTAAGGGAAACTACAGTCACAAACACATCTGCAGGCATCAGATGACTTTCTTATGCCACCATCTTCAACTTGCTCCCAGCTCATTCTTCATTTTATAATTTAGTTTGAAATTAACTCGGTGTTTTTTAAACATCCCCACTGCTTTTCCAAACCATCTTTGAAAATATTATGACTTCAGCTTCACAGATACAAACAAAACTACTCCTGGGAGGTCCAGAGTTCGTTTATCTGAGCCTCACATCTCCCAAAGCACCAGTCATACGTGCAAAGAATATAGAGGGGTGGGGACCCAAAGATTCATGGAGCTCTAAGGGCTGAAGCCAACATCCCACCCTCCAGAAAAACATCCTTTTCCAGAACAAAGATTGCTGATGTTCAGGGAGAGGATGGGACACGTAGGGACTAAGTTACAGACAACATTTCCCAGCCTGTTCGTATTTCCTCGCATGAGGGATGGCATTCTCCCTGCTCATGAATCTCCTTACTAGATGTTATTCCTCATCCTAAACAACTAGCTTTTATAATAAGATAATTTTAAAATAGCCATGTTTGATATTAGTTTCAGGAGAGGCAATAAGACAGAAAAATAAAAGGATAGTGCTAGTTATTCCCTGCTAGTTTCTAAATATCTCTCTTAAAAGCTTTTATTCAAGCCAAGATACATTTTTTCCTCTTTATCTTTCAAAACAAATCTGGTTGTTTTTTCTCCCCTGAAATTTGTTTTGGGCTGTGCATGTGTGTAACTTTATACTTGTTATGGTAAGATTGCCATCAGTTTGATTTACTTCTTTGTATTAAAGCAGGTAATATGCCAAACAGCCTTTTTAAAACACAGTCTGAAGTCTTGACTAAGGTCGAGGGTATGTTCATCTGTTAGCTATTAGAATTAGTTTCCCACCTTTCCTTGCTGCCCTCTTGCAATGCAAGGAATGTGGTGCATCTCAGGCTGTTAAGTTACAGGACACAGAGGCAGTAAAGCTGCAAATGGGTTAGACAGCTTATCATAAGGGCAAAAGGAAACTGCTTAAAAATCTACCATCTCTGCCATAAGACAACAGTTCAGTTTCCTGTCATCCCTTCGAACTCTGCCATGCTCAGCAACTACTAGTTTCCACTGGAAAATCAATGCTTTGAAAAGTGAGTAACACATCCAACGTCTTTTCCACCACACTGTTGGGATTCTTCTCATAATTTATAATGTACTTCGAATGTTTTTTACCAGTTTGTTTCCTTTGCTTTGTACAAAAGATCACTCTAACTTTCTAAGGACTCAAAACAATGGTGCTGTTTGATTTATGACTAATTACCCAATGTCCTCATTAGCAAAAAATATCAATTGGTCATTCAGCACTTATCTTGTGGCCAATAAATTAATGAGGCAATAATGTATAAGTTGTAAAAAGAATGACAGTTCCCTTACTTTGGAAGTTTTTCCAGCATGGTCTTCAATTCTTCACATATGAGCTTGACAAGTCCATTCTTTATGTTACTATATGAAACATCAATCATGAAGATAAAGGCTGGTGGATTGGGAGGCTTATTCTTCTATAGGAAAGCAAACACATCACATAAATAGATATAAAGTAAATACATTGCATAATCAAATGTCAATACTCATCAGAAATTCTTGAAAGTTATCGGATGTTTCATTTAATATTTACGATATAGCATCTGTGGAATTAAATCATTTTTCCAGAATATCTAGAGCATCTGGTTTCAGATGCTATTAAAAAGATAAAAGAAGTTGTTTATTTTTCAGGGTATGACTTGGGTCAGTATTGAATTAGATACTATTATGACATCTAGCACAGAAGGTTCACTTTTGCAAAGCTTTATTATTACAGTTGCTGAAGGGAAAGTACAGAATTATGGCCAGACTTGCTTGTAACTCTCTGCCTTACAGGTCGAAATATGTTTGGCACACTAACAAATTATACTAAAAAAGAGTACACATAATAGTGTTAGTTTTTGAAACTGTAATAAAACTTCATTAACTTGGATGTCACTATTTTAGACTCTCTTCTTCTATCAGCTCTTTCCATTTTAAAGATATGAAATTGTTTAGGAAAATATAACTGTATACTTTTAAAAACTGTACTATATTTTTAAGCACTGACCTAGTTTTTTACATATTTGTGGTAACATAGAATGTTAGGCCTTTTATCTGTTTAAAACAATCACTGTGACATACAGCAGCTGCTATGAAAATGTTTTTTAGTTGCTGGTCCCTTTACTGGCTGGTGTTCAAATAGCTTTTAGGAAGTGATCCTTCAGCTGCATCTTACAAAATATTTAGAAAAGAGAGCCACAGGCAAACAACTCTAGTGACCTACACTACAGAATAAAGAATTTAGACCAACTTAATTTTTAACTTTATAATAAACAAAAATGTTTTAAAATTGTATTGTAATTATTTTAAAATTAGACAACAATGTCTGTAAATTATCTTACTGATTCATTCTATATCCACTACAAGGCTAGATATAACTTTTTAAAACAAAATCCTTCATTTTAAATAAAAACAAATTATAGGACTTAAAAATCATCATCCTGAAAACTTTTACCAAAATCAGACCAACAAAGAAATGAAGGAACTCTGCTGTCTATGTGAATACTTTTTATTGCAAATCATTCCTGATTCACACCTACTTTAATTCACAGCATAGACTTATGCTGATTTATATCAGCATATATAATGGATGAAAATTACAACCATTTCCATTAGTTAAACCAAAACCTCTTTGTGACAAACCCAAGTGTGCTGTACCAATCTCTTCTATCAGCATTACCAATTCCTCATGGAATATTTTCCCTATCTCCAATTTGCACATTTCTACAGAAATGCTTCACTATAACTGGTTTTTGAAATATTCAAAATTAGTTCATCACTCCTCTAAATCACATTCTCTTCCCATTTCTCTATATGGGAATAACATCACTACATGCCAACTCAAGGCTTGAAAGTGTGAAATTAGATTGGGCTGTTCCTTTTCCTTCAATAACTGAGTCCCATTGTTTTCAGTTTCAGAATGATTCTTTAACGATGTTTTGGCCCATCCCTACCCATAACCATCTGAAAGCTTGTCATCTTGTGCCTAGGTAACTGTCAGGGCTTTATCATTAGCTTTCTTAATCTACTACCCTACCTATTCAATCCAGGTGGCTTTGTCCAGCCAAGCTTAACATGTTTGTACTCTATAAAATGCTGGTTTTCTATGCCAGCTTACTAAAACCGCCCTCTTTAAGGTCACTGAACCATCCAGACTGCAAACTACAGTGACTTGAAATAAAAATCCAGCTCTCATCCTAGATCTCTTCTATCTCTTTGCAACTTTAGGCACACCAGACCACTTTGGCTCTCTTAGCTGCCAGGACACTGGAACATCATTTCCTCTCCCAGTTCTCTAACTGTTGCTTCTGTTTTTTATTTTCTCATCTTTATCCAACTTCTCTCCTCCCACCCACGTCCATCACAGAAATCTTGTTCATTTGCTCAGTTTTAACCAGCACCTCTATATAGGCAACTCTTCAAATTCTCTCTCATCGTGATTCCTTTTGAGCTCAAGACCAGCATTCCAATTAACTACACATCCATATAAAAGTTCTGCCAGCACTGTAGACTCAAAATTTTAGAGATTATGACAACATTTCTCCCACTATACTGGTCTTTCCTATAAGAAACTTATAAAAAAACACAATAAGCTAAAATAACCTGGGCTTGAAATCTCTCTGTCTCCATGGACTTGTCCACCTCATTTAGCATCCACAACCAGTTAATTATGAAGGCCCATGTGGCTCTTTTAGTTCCAGTAGCCAAATTTAGATCCTCAATTTCTCTTTTTCTATTAATTGTGGCAAAGAAAACATAAAAATTGCCATCTTAACTATTTCAAGTGTACAGTTCAGTGGCATGAAGTACACTCACATTGCTGTGCAACCCTTACCACCATCCATCACAGAATGCTTTTCAGCTTGCAAAACTGAAACTGTGCCCACTAAACAACCTCTGTTTCCTCTCTCCAGCATCTGGCAATCACCATCCCATGTTCTGTCTCTAGGAATTTGACTACTCTACATACCTCATATAGAATCATTCCATATTTATCCTTCTTGTGGCTGGCTTATTTTACTTAGTATAACATCCTCAACATTCATCCATGTTGTAGCATGGGTCAGACTTTCCTTCCTTTTTGAGGCTGAATAATATTCCGTTATACATATATACCACATTTTGCTTATGCATTCTTCTGTCGAAAGACACCTGGTTGCTTCCTCCTTTTTGGCTATTGTGAATACTGCTACTACGAACATGGATATAGAAATATCTTTTTGAGACTCTGCTTTCAATTATTTTGGGTATATACCCAGAAGTGAGACTGCTAGGTCATATGGTAATTCAATTTTTTTTTTTTTTTTTTTTTTCAGATGGAGTCTCGCACTATCACCCGGGCTTGAGTGCAGTGGTGCGATCTTGGCTCACTGCAACCTCCACCTCCCAGGTTCAAGCGATTCTCCTGCCTCAGCATCCCAAGTAGCTGGGATTACAGGCGTCCATCACTATGCCCAGGTAATTTTTATGTGTGTATGTGTGTATTTTTAGTAGAGATGGGGCTTCACTATGTTGGCCAGGCTGGTCTCAAACTCCTGACCTCGTGATCTTCCCGTCTTGGCCTCCCAAAATGCTGGGATTATAGGCATGAGCCACTGTGCCCGGCCAGTAATTCTATTTTTAATTTTTTTGGGAATTATCATACTACCCTCATTTTCTCTTAGTTGGACAACTACATTAATTTCTAATGCACCCTTGCCTCTAATATCTCCTCTCATTATACAGACTGCTGTCAGAATAAACTGTCTGATGCTCAATATAGATCACAATGCTACCTTCTCTGAGAACAGGAAGTTTACTGAGTCCTCAGAGCCTAGCACAGAGCATGGCACCACAAAGAGTGTTCATTAACTGTTGACTGAGTTAATGGATGAATGAGTGGAACAACTCCACCTTCACCTTTAATTGTTCTCATGGCCTACTGAATTAATGTAAGTTCTTCAATGGCCTGACACTCAAGACCTACCATGACACTCATTTAACAAACATGTATAAAAACCTAAGAAATCAAAGATACGATGCTGGACCCAGGGGAAAATAAAAAGATAGACTGTGTCTCAAAACAACGTCCCAGCTTTATTTCCCATTATTCCCAATACGTGTTCTCCCAACAATTTAAGTGGCTGACATTTCCAAAATATCTCCTGTCCAGAAGTCACAGACTAGTGGGCTTAAGCCAAGAATTTGGCTGGAAAGTGTTTTGCTTGGCATAGTGTTTCAAAATATATTTGAATTTGAATGTGTTCTGAGGGAAGGGGAAATATACTCTGTAATTATCCTGGTCCACGTCACTTCATCTACAATGTCTGCCTAGCCCCTAAAGAAATCTGAGTAAATTGTCAATATGTTTGTGAAACTGTTTCTGCTCACTGTTCTAGTTACCGTGTCCAGGCTCATAGTTTAATCAGCTCAAATGTCACTTCCTCTATGAAGCCTTCCCAATCCTGTTTTCTTATGGCACTATGATTATTCTATTCTTACAGCATTTATCATATTTGAGTTTATATCAAAATTATATACATTTCTTACCAGGTCTATACATTGTAAGTACCTTGAGAACAGGTTTATCATCCTGCTAATTTTGTTATGCCTTACAGCACACAGACAAGTACCTTAGACATGTTAGGCATCTGGTAATGTCAAAGTGAATTAAGTGAAGAAACTACATTTTTGTTCAGAAAAAAAAAAAAGAAAAGAAAAAAAAAGCTGACTTGGAAGGAGACTTCACATTTCAAGTACACTTTACATGTAGATATATTCCATAAACTTATTAATGACAAACTCTCAGTTATATGACAAAGCTGAGGCCTTTTTTTTTCCAAGGCAACTCCAGGATGATTGTGTTAATACTTGCTCACGTATACACAATGTACTGATTAGAAAATAGGGCTTCTGTGGTCACACAGATACGGTTTTCAGTCTGGCTCCATTACTTTCTGGATGTATGGCCTGAAGCTGGCACTTACGCAGTCTCTAAGCCTAAGTTTCCTCAAATAATGATGGTACGCACCACATGGGTTCACCGTGAGGACTAAATGATACGATACATAGAAGGAATTTAGCCTACAGCTTGACACATGGTAAATGTTCAATAAATGTTAATTTTACTATCTAAAATCAACATTAAGGTGAGCCAAGATGAATAGGAAAATGTGATTTTGTAATTCCTCTTTCCAAGTGCATGGTGTAAAAAATACACGTACGGCCGGGCGCGGTGGCTCAAGCCTGTAATCCCAGCACTTTGGGAGGCCGAGACGGGTGGATCACGAGGTCAGGAGATCGAGACCATCCTGGCTAACACGGTGAAACCCCGTCTCTACTAAAAAAATACAAAAAATTAGCCGGGCGAGATGGCGGGCGCCTGTAGTCCCAGCTACTCGGGAGGCTGAGGCGAGAGAATGGCGTAAACCCGGGAGGCGGAGCTTGCAGTGAGCTGAGATCCGGCCACTGCACTCCAGCCTGGGCGACAGAGCGAGACTCCGTCTCAAAAAAAAAAAAAAAAAAAAATACACGTACAAATTAAATAAGTTTTTTCATTGTCTGAATAGCTAAGCCAACTCATCATTATACTTCATTTACATTTTAAATTATAATTAAATTTGAAGATGTTTACAGCATATTTATTATGAACTCTACTTGGAATAATAAAAGGAAGATTATGCTTACAAAAAGTTCTTCAAAATGTACAATTTTTATTTGGTTCCTTGCCTGGCTGGGCGAGATTTCCCATCAATTAGACTTCTGGAATATTTCCAGATAACAGAGTTTGAAGATACTAAGAGTTTTGTTCCCAGAAACAGATTTGACTCTTTGCCTAAGTTTCTACTAAAAAAGCATATAATCAAGATCATGTCGCTTTTTTGGCAGAGAACTAGAAACTGAGAGCAGGGTTGGATTTATACTATGGTTGCAAAGATCAGCGAACAAATTTTCCATCATTAGTTACAATGGCTTTCTTACATTTAATTAAAACATTAAATGTTTGTGTGTTGCCCAATGATTCTCCTTCAGTTAACAGCAATTAGGAACACATAAACTGTCCAAAAGTCACTGTATTTTAGGACATGCTTCTTGCCTAAAATAAAGCATCTGTAGCAAAAATATTCCTAAATTTCCCCAAGTAGGTTCAGATGTTGCAATATCTTAAACTAATAATGCATTACATTTTAACAACTAGTTCTGTGTAATATATTGCAAAATAATCATATGAAGCAGTAAAATAAATGCAATAAGTTATGTTAACAGAAAAAATTTTAAGGCCCAGTCAACTGAAAAAAATTCTAGTTAGGAAAAATGTTCATTATCATCTACACTCAATACGACTGCTCCCCTTGCAAACATCTCTGAAAGAAATCTGTGGGTCACAAGCTGTTTTCTGGGAATTGGGCATTAGTAGGCACTCATTTTTAGAAGAGAAAATAAGAAAATAAGTTAGAATGACCTGTTTCTTCAAGTCCACACATGGTGCTTCAGATATGTGCTGAAATCCGAACGATACCCAAGAAGATGTGATTTTCAAATCAGTGAAGAATTTTAAAGCCCTGCAAGGTACCCATAATGGTGTCATTGTGATACTGGACAAGGGAAATGGCTAGTCCTGGGAATAGTGATATCCGCAAATTCATTCTTTGATTCATTCCACATACACTGATCAACTCCTATCCTGTGGTAGATAGTGTGGTAAATGTCATAAAGATGACTAGGATATCAGAATCTATGAAGATGGCAGACATGTAAGAAGATTTAAATTCCATGGGGATAAATGCTAAAATAGAGATACAGACCAAATTCCGTGAAAAAACAGAAGCTATAGTAAATAATTACCATGAAAAAGACAGAGAAAGTTGCATATGCATACACACAATAAAATTTCAGCCAGGCATTACAGAAAAGGGAGGGGTTTGCCAGTTGGGGTATGTATAGATGTGACAGGAGAATGGAAAGATATTCTGGTCAAATGAACATCTGGTATAAAGGCATGGAATTGTCAAAGAGGCTGAGTTCAGAGTACATTGTGAAAAGTTCTGTATAACTGAAGATACAGCTGAGGTGAGAGTTTGGGGGGCAACGCTTAACGGCCTTATAAAGAAAGCTAAATCTTTTTAAATTTAATTTTTTAGAAAAGAAATAACCAATAGAGGTTTATGGGAGGCAGTGAGTGTGGAGGCGTGTCTTATGGTCACATTATAGAGCAGAAAAATCAAAGGCGAGGATCTCAGCCTGCTGAGATAGACAGTGTAAGGGGGATTCTGAGAGCCCAAACCATTGTGGTAGCAACAGGAGTGAAGGGAGGCACAGAAACACGTCAATAGTCCTACTAACAAGTTTGGTTGAGCTCTTCTCTTGGATGGGAAGTTTTCTGAGACTCTTTACAGAATAAGGGAGGCAGAGGCACCATACGGAACTATTGCATTAAGAACCAGCTATATTCTGTCTGGCAGGGAACAGAAATTATTATTTTCTATTTCTAACATCACATTTCAGCTTTTAAAAATAATCCCTCCAGTAGATGGTTTGGCAGTTGAATCATGTTAACAACCTAGAAGATGGGATCTGTGTGTTATGCATTTCTATCACTCCACACTCCACGGTACCACAAAATGCTTTGTTTGCGAATCAAGAGTCAGTTCTTTACATATGAAAGTTATTCACTTGAATTTAACATCAATGTATAAACACTTGAAGTTCTGGGAACACTTACTCTGCAATAATCCAAAGTGGCAACATATTCATAAGATCCTAGAGATAACTCTGGTTTCTCATAGTGGTCCAGTCTTCTTCCAATGTGGTCCAGATGTTGGAAATAGAATGATGGAACTAATAAAAACAAAATAGGAAAGAAAATATTTTGTTTTCATAAACAGACAATTTAGTAAGTTCTCAAAATTTATTATGGGAGGAAAGGAGTTAGCATCAGAAAAAATGTATTTTAAAGCTGGAATGTAGCATATTGTAAATACCTACTATTTTTAAAATATGTCTTGGAAAAGAGGAGGGTTCCTCTTCTATAAGTTATTGATGACAAAGAACGTTTATGATTTAGACCATCCTAGAGAAACAGGGTATAAAAGTATTGGTGTTTTTAAGTTGTCACAACCCAAATTCAATTGTCCCCATTTTATTACCTCTTTTTTTTTTTTTTTTTTTTTTTGAGACGGAGTCTCGCTCTGTCGCCCGGACTGGAGTGCAGTGGCCAGATCTCAGCTCACTGCAAGCTCTGCCTCCTGGGTTTACGCCATTCTCCTGCCTCAGCCTCCGAGTAGCTGGGACTACAGGCGCCAGCCACCTCGCCCGGCTAGTTTTTGTATTTTTAGTAGAGACGGGGTTTCAGCGTATTAGCCAGGATGGTCTCGATCTCCTGACCTCGTGATCCGCCCGTCTCGGCCTCCCAAAGTGCTGGGATTACAGGCTTGAGCCACCGCGCCCGGCCTTATTACCTTTTTTAAAAAGAATTCTGACTTTTCTATTTGAATTTTTAATATACCTAACAGAAATAAACATTCGTTATTTGAACTATACTATGAACTACAATATTTATTATGCTTTAATTAAGAGCTGTCTTCACCCATGTGGAGTTTGCATGGTAATCTTTTAATGTTTGGGCTTAAAGTGGAGAGG
Organism: Trachypithecus francoisi; assembly: GCF_009764315.1. Lineage (NCBI taxonomy): Eukaryota > Metazoa > Chordata > Mammalia > Primates > Cercopithecidae > Trachypithecus > Trachypithecus francoisi. The sequence goes on from NW_022681454.1 coordinate 115,182,569, forward strand.
ATTACTGTATTAGGGAAAGACTACACCACTAAGATCTCAGCTAAGGAACTTTAATTTGATTCAAATGTCTAAGAAGGTTAGTTCTGGCAAAGATCTGGAAGTCATCCAATAGCACACGAACACTTATGAGTCACATACTGAACACTTGGACAAATATGGCCTGGTATCTCTGTAAAAACGAACTCCTGTTGCCTTGAGATTAATAGGGCTGGCTACTAAACCACTGCCAATAAAAGTATTCAGAAAAACTACCAATGCTCTGGTTTTAAGCTTTTTGTAAAGAACAACATTACCATTGTAAAAACCGTACAAATAATGCATCTCGTTTTTAAATCAACAATTCGGCATTATTTATTTTTAGCTGTGAAACTGACATAAGAATAACAAGCCTGTTTTCTGAGGTTGTTCTCTTTAAAAAAAAAAAAAAAAAAACCCCCACTGAGGCTTGATTTTTCTACGTTGTTACTGTATCATGGCCATTTCTTTTAAAGTAGGTTTTATAAGGTTCTTATGCACATATGGATCTCTGAATTTGGAAGATTCAACTTCTTGAAAAGATTACAGAAGTAGAAACTGACAGGCTCAGCTGAGCTAAGTAAGCTTTGAGGGTCTTCAATTGCTATTTTGCTACATTTAGATGAGATGGAGGATGCTGCCTTGGCTATCTTAGAATGCATAGTACAGTAGTTTCCACATAGTATAACATACAATTCATTCTCATCTACACACAGAAATGTAATATGTGAAATGTTTTCCTTTTAAATTTTATTTTATATTCATTAGCATTTAATATTGTCTATCATCTTTTATAAGCCAACTTTCAAGTCATACCATAAATCAGGCACTACCCTTTGGCCCCTGTCTTCCTGCATGTCTCTGACCACACACACTCCCCACTGGGCAATCTCTGGACACTTTGCAAGGAAATAAGAGTGGAACCACGAAAGCAAGCCTGTTGGATCCTTTCTAACTCCAACAAACCTCTGTCTTTGTTAAACCTAAATGAAGAAGATAGTTGTCAGCATACATCTATGGGAGTCCGGCTTCCTTATAGGGACAAATATTTAAGCCTAGTATGAATAATTCTATTGGAAAATAAACATGGCAGCTTCCTAGGAATGGATACCTGAGGGAACATAATCTGCTGTGTTGAGACACAAGAATTCTGAGTCATTTTTCTCCTCCTGGAAGTGGCTGGGCCTTTTAAGGCCCTGAGCTGACACTTTGGGTAGGAGGCCAAAGAGTCACAGCAAACTGAAGATCCTTGCTGCTCTTCATGGTGGGTATGATTTTGGTCACCTTTCTAAGAAAGTTGGGGGCTTGGGTGGAGACATCTGAGGAGCTGGTGGGCTCGCTGCAGGACTCTGTCCAAATGCTTTGGGAGAAGCCTCTGTCCCTTCTCAGGATTTTTTCCTCTAAAACTAAAGCACAGAGAAATGAATTGTCACAGGGTTCCTGAAATCCAGGTTCCAAGACTGAATGATAGCCATGAATTTGGATGCAGATTTCATCCAGGTTGAGAGACGAAACAAGATCTTCCTTAGAAAGAGAAGTAAGGGTAGAGAACTAACAGAATCTGGTCTCAATGGGATATCCAATTTGCACTGCGTGGAAGCCACAGTTAATGCAAGGAGAGAGACGTACCAAGAGGCTTAGGCCATAGTCTGGGATGAGTCTAGAAGCCAATGATTCAACTCCACAGCAACGTGAATTTAAGAACTGACCAAAGGTCTGCATGAGAAGAACTTGCAAGGCCAGTTTCTGGCACCCTAAGTTGGGTAAAGTCATGGACTGTGTGCGTGTGAGATAAGAGGGCAGGGAAACAAGAAGGCAAGCAGCGCTCTCCCACCAAAGAATGCTCACACAGGCAAGATGCCATGAATGCAACGATGTAGGAGGAACACTGTCCCCAGCTCAGTTGGCATTAGGGAGTAGCCAGCACCCATGTGTAGAACCACGTGTTCACAGGCAGACAGTGCTATATGTTCTTCAGATCTAATTACCTGCAGGGAAGCCTGTCTACAAAGATAAGAAAGAGAGAAGAAAACTCATAATAATCATCACATGGTTCAAAAAAGGTCAATGAATATAAGAATGTTCTCAGCCTCAGTATGTACCTCATTTAACAACAAATAATGAAAAATGCAGAGACATGCTATAAATGTAATAGATGTGAGAACACTTTCAGCAATGCTGCAGTTTTCTTCAACATCAGTAAATTCATACTGGAATAAAACAAAATACAATGAATATGAGAAAGCCCTACGTTCCTTCCTCCTTAAACAATCCAACATTTACATCAGCGTGAAAAAAAAAATCTACATAAGTGTTAAAGCCTTTGGTTATACCTAAGCTTTTCCTAAGTATCAATGAGCTCATATTCAAGAATAACCTTGAGGAGTGAAAAAAGAGGAGATGTCTCCCAAGTTTATCATCTGTAATCACAAGAGGTAAAAATCTTTTCTTTCTCACTGAGGCTTTGTGGAAGGGGATTAAGAAATAAAAATGTTCTCCCAACATTTAGTTTTCTAAGAAACATTTCAACTTCCATGTGTGGCTCATGTAGTTACCTAAGGTTCAAAGGGGCTTAAATTTCCCAAACAGAGCCTGTCATAGTTGGTTTCCTTCTAGAGAAATTATAAAGAAGGTACTGCTATATAGAAGAAAGAATGTATGCTTTTCCTAAACTAAGAAGTACAACACATTTGACTTAATAAAGAATTTCACAAAGAGCTTTTAACGGCACTGCTTACCATCATTCACACAGTTGCAAAATCCACACTGATATCTTCTTCCTCCTTCGATGAACTGCATAAATGGGCACATGTAGGCCTTGCACCTGTTGCATCTGACTGGTCCACTCTCACCGTGATTTACCAAGTAAAGGGGACTCTATGGAGAAACAAGAAAAATTAAATGAACAGGTGAGTGTAGGATTTCTAGGTATTATAATTTGGAAAGTCTTTTAATGGCAGGTTTTTTTTTATTTTTTTTATTTTTTTTTTGAGACAGAGTCTTGCTCTGTCACCCAAGCTGGAGTGCAGTGGCATGATCTTTGCTCACTGCAACCTCTGCCTCCAGGGTTCCAGCGAGTAGCCTCAGTCTCCCGAGTGGCTGTGATTACAGATGCCCGTCACCACGCCTGGCTAATTTTTGTAGTTTTAGTAGAGACGAGGTTTCACCATGTTGGCCAGGCTGGTCTCGAACTCCTGATCGCAGGTGATCCACCCACCTTGGCCTCCCAAAGTGCTGGGATTACAGGCGTGAACCACTGCACCTGGACTAGTGGCAATTTTTAAGGAACTCAACTCTTAGCTTTTGCCCCAAGACAGTAAAAATGTCTTTATTGATAACACATGAATTCAAAGCCATAAGATGTTGTCCAGAATATTCAAACAAAAGTTAATTTATCTCATTTATAAGGATATATCAATATATGTATATTTATGTCTATGTGTGTATGCATATTTGCCAATATGTGTGTGGAGACAGAACATACAGTGATGGTAATAATACCTAATTATTCTTACATTAAAAACATTCTAGACAACTTACGTCACACATTTTGCTAAGTTTCTTCATAGATTATAAATAAAGAGAGTTAGGTGCAGAGCAGTATGCTGCCTACATAGTTACCCCAAAGCACATCAACTATTTCTTCAAAAATGCAACTATTTGAAGAAATACGCAATAATGTTCATTTACTTAGGCAAGGAGGCTGATTCTACCTTTTCTGTTACTTTATCAGAAAGAAATGTTTCACAGAATACTCACAGTGTGGCTGGCCATGCTTTGCCAGAACTGAAAAAATAAATCATTCAATTGCTTCTTCCTCATAAACATACATAGAAAGCATGATACATCTTTTACAGTTTAAAAGTAAAAAAGTTCAGCATTAAGTCTGCTTTCCCAACACTTATGGCTTTCAGGAGAAAACCACAGAGATCCTTGTTTTTGTAAATCTCCTTAAAGATAACATTTAAAGAAAAACTTGAGAATTGCAGGCTTTGGCATGTCAATTTAATTTTTCTTTACTGAAAAATATATAAATAAAGCAGACTGCTTTTGAATGGAGGCCTGAAGAGCAGGAGGTCAGTGGAGTGGCAGTATCAGGCTGTTTTCTGCTCTAGTCTTAGAAAACCGAGATCCCCCATTGTCCCTGCCCAGATGTTCAACATGAAAGCTGAGGTTTCAGAAATCAGTTGGGTGGTCTCAGAGCAGAAAAAAACAGGTTTAACACAATACTCAAAAGAATCAGGGGAAGGATTTAAATTTTTTCTTTAATCATTCCTCTCTATTTCTGCGCTGCCCTCTTCCTCACTTCTTGCCTCAAGAAAGCCAGAAGACAGATTGGATTTTCTTGTTTATGGTCGCTTCTGATCCACAGCACGGGCCTGACTCTGGTGCCCCACTGGTAGGGGTTGTGACAAGGATTAGGTGAGTAATACATGTGCAGTTCACAGCACTGTGCCTGGCAAAAAGTAATTGGAAAATTTTTATCCAGAACAGTCTTTCCTCTCTCAAAACCACTCAGCTCAGGACAGAGTCATCTTTGACAGGAGGATAAGTATGAGATGGGCTTCAGGTCCTGAAGGCTACCTGGTCAGTTACTGTAAAACATTATTGTAAAAATGATCTAGAAGACAGAGAATAAACTTTCAGGAGATTCCGATACACTCTAATGGTTAAAAGTTGAGAGGCAGAATGCATTTTTAAAACACTCTAGGAATTTTATTTAAATACATAGTCACACATACAGATTCAAATAGCTGATGTATACACCACTCTTTCAGACAAATTTTTTGTTAGAAAGGCATATAGTGACAAATGTTTGTTCTCTTCAGCTGGTAATAGGAAGAAATTATTTGAGGAGGCAATAGAGAAGCAGACATGCAGGTACAAAAAAAGATTCTTAGAACAATAAATGCAGACCTAGAAGAATAACAAGCGGGAGAATAAGAACCTGCTGTTCAGGTAGCTTCCACTGGATTAAAAGTGCAATTACCAATCATGACTCCAGTTACTGCTCTGTTCCACAACTCCAACCTCTGAGACCAGGAGATGCTTTCAGAAGTTAAAATTGGGAGAAATTCTGCAGTTTCCATTCACTCAGCCAAGTTTACTTTTCTCATCCTTTTATTTTCAAAAAGTTCAAAGGCTGTAACAAATCCCCTGATTTTAGAAACCAAATATGATCTAATTATTTGCTAGACGAGCCAAAAGTAATGGAAGGAAATTTGACCTTATTATCACTGATATGATTTGCTCAAAGCCAGGCCCAGCCCAAAGTTACTGTGAAACTGTCGGCAACAAACACCTATGCATTCCGGTCCTGGCAGATTCAAACTTGCAGGACTGAAAACGAATGTCTAACAAGAAACTGGAGTCAAGTCATGACTGTGTCTAGGCTATTAAATACACTTACAGTTTTTTCAGTTTTCACTTTTTTAGAAACCAGATGATGGATAGGTAAGTAAGGTCTTCAGACAACTGAGGTGACAGTAAAGAATGTTAAAAGCTTTTTAACTGTTTACATTTTATTTTCAGGCAACAGGGCAAGGGCTTCTAAATTACACTGGCTTGTTTCATCTCTCTCAGGCCATGTTGAAAACCATCAGAGATTTCCTTTTGCACTCTCCAGATGTTGGCTTATCTGCACCACAGTAGTGTGCATGAGCTCATAAATAGCTAACCTTACTTTTCTTTTGAGTTCGATCTTGGCGTGTATGGCTTTTTAAAAAAAATCAAATTACTTTTCAAAAAATTGCCTAAAATTATCTTTTTTCCTTACCAAGGGAATTATATTTACCTCAGAAATATTTTCCGATTTTAAAAATTTTGTTTACAAATGTACTTTAATATTTAGCTCTTAGTATATCGTTGTCTGCCCTTTCTTTTCTGTTTTTCTCTTAAGTGGAAAAGGAAAAGGATAGAAAGACTGGCTATAAAAACCTCACCTGGCTATTGTTTGGTTCTGGCCCTGTGTGGCATGCGTTTACACAACATGAAAGTGATAGGGAGGCTGAGGAAAAATGTGAATCTTTTCCTCGTATTTTTGGATTAACAGGGGTGTGCCAAATACTATGATGATACTAATTTTACTAAAAGTGCTTTAATTGAATAAAATGCATCTCTTGTGTATGTATATAATACTGGTTGATTTTGGATCACAAGTGAGAATATTATTCTAAGAAATGAGGCTTAGTACTAAAATGATATCCAACAATCAAGAAACAAAACAACTTTTGATTATTTTTTCACATAAAAGAAGTAGACATCAACATGTATCTACCAATACCTTCTTAATACCTCTAGTAAAATTTTAAGTCTTCTTATTTGAATACATTATCAGTTTCCAAGTATTCCTGCCATTCTCTTGGGTAACTTTAACATTTGTACCACAGGTACCTTTGAGGGACTTACAGTGTAGTGGAGTAGAAAGACAGGAAACAAAAAAGTACACACAAATGCAATGAAAAAAAAACAGGGTATGAGGAGAAACAATACTTGGGAGAACATCATAAACAAGAGCTCTTTTTAAGGCTCTTTTCAGCTTAGAAAGGCGATGCTAAACTGTTCACAGATTGTATTTCCAAAACAAACACAGATGCTCAAAGAAAATAAAGTACAGTGTAGAAAGACCCACCATGAAAAATCTGTATCAAGTTTGTAGGCTGTGTGTATTTTTGTTTTGGCATCTATATTATTAAGAAAAATCTGAATACCCAAGCCTGGCTACAGTATTTCTGTTTTAGGAAAATAATGAACGGCAGTGAGGAACTAAAGAAAGCAGCTAAATACCAAAGTGTTTTTATCCCATAGATCCAATAGGTGGCACTGTGCAACTAAAAATTAAAGCTGTACACACCTTATCAGTAGGCAAGAAAACCACCAAGATAATCATGCTACATTTATTACATGTAACTCTAATAACTTTTAACTGAACTTGCTTTTCTTGAAGAAACTTTTGATAATGGTTTAAAAATATTCTGGGCCAAACAAAATACAAATAAACATGGAATACAAGACTATTTTATGCATACATTGTATAGAAACTATAGAATGTGCCAAATTTACTAATAGCCAAGAAAAACTTATTTTTAAAGTTCCTAATCCTCTGCCGACTTTCCTTGAGTATGTGTAGGGAAACAGAGGTGCGGTTGGGATAGGGAGCCACAGAGTGGAGCAGGCAACCTAATGACGGCCTGGAAAGCAGAGAGAACAAGGACACGAATGCCCTGCTGTCCGCGTCCACGCCCACTCCCCACATTAGCCATCATGGTGCAAAATAACAAAGCAACAGTGACATCTGGTGCGTCCTGGCACTCGGCAGTACACTGCGATGAAGAAAAATGATTTTCTAAAGCAAATGCCAGCTTCCTGTTGGAACATCCTATCACAGACATGGCGCTGGTAAAGGGCAGAGACAGAGTAGCCAAAGCCCAGATTTCAGGAATACTCTGAATGAGTAATGTCATATCTGCCCACACCCAGGACACTGCTGGGTGAAACTGGGCCCATCTCTCCTTTCTTCTCTCATTTGCCCACTACCCACTCTCCTTATCTTTCAGCACCAGAGTTCATGTAAGTTCTAATATACACACACAAACTCTTCAACTACCTACTTTCCCCTCTAACACTTATTCACTAATTTTTTAAAAAATTTTATTTTACATTTTCAGTGTATAGTTCTTCCTCCCCTTCTTTTTTTTCTTTTTTTTTTCTCTCCTTATTTCCTTCATTAGAAGTCTTCAGGAAAGTAATCAGCGTCCTGGGACTCTACAGTTGTCCCCACAGCACCAATATTCTACTTTACAAAGTGCCTGAAGGAAATACCTTGGCTAAGCAGTTACTGGTCACGGGAAAGAAATTTTTACCTACTATGAGACCTAAATAAGATGAGAAGATTTAAAATAAGACCTGTCAAAATGTTACACAGTTTTCCAGCCTGATTAAGGAAGGATCATATTCAGCATCAACTTGTATTTCCCAGGAAATCACTGTAAATGTATCTCTCTAGCAGCAGTGATTTCCTATCGGCAGTGTAACTTTGGCAAGCGGCTACTTCTCGGAATTGGAGTGCTGCTTCTGTTTTGGAGCTGTCTCAAGAGGAGGTCAGTTGGTAATTTGGATTAATTGGGGGATATAAGTAAAAGCATGGAAATGGTATGTGAAAAGATAATCCAGAACCTGTGATGAACAACTACCCTTTAAAAATGTTAAACATTCAGACTATTAGGCATGCTGGAAGATGAGCAGAGTCAGTTAGATTCCCAAAGGATTATGCCCAGAGGCTAAAAGGAAAAGAGTTTGTATCAACTGCATTTATTAAAGACATTTCCATGTGAAAGAGATATGAGAAGCAGCTTATATGTGCTTTCTACTTTTAGCTTTACCATATATGACATTCACTAGGCCTACATGGACAAAAAAGGTACAGTTCAATAGGCTATTTACTGTACAAGGGCTTTCAAGAGAGCAGTACTATTCTAGTTAAGACTTCTTAAAATAAGTGTGAAATGAAGGAATATTTTCTCAATTAAAAAATAAAATCCTATCATGTGTCTTCTAAAAACAAACAGAACTTGAGGATAAGACACTTAATACATTGTATTAGTTCTAAGAATATATATCTTTAAAAATAATGTTTATTAAAATAGTTTAATGTTTTTAGTTGGCTCTTAACCTAAAACTTTGCTTTTTTGCACTTTCAGAAGATTATAGTTTTGTTAGCTTGTTAGTGACACTTGGGAGATTGTTTTCCCTTTTTCCTTTGAACAATACTATTAGAGAGTCTATTTGTTCTAACTGTGTCTACAGCTTGTATTAGATTTGGATACCTGTTTAATTTGGAAGTTAGTTTTTTATTTTGGGGTTTCTTTTCATTGAAAAATACTGAAAATTTTTTACTGAATCAGACTTTTCATAATAAATGTAAGAGCATAACTATTATCTTTATGGTCTTATGGTCATTTGTAGTTTAAAATGCTCTCATTTATAAAATCTCAATTTGATATTGAGGAGCTAACAACCCAGGGAGTGGGGAATTCCCATCCACATTGTTCAGAGGAATGCAAGGTCAGTGAGTGATAGGAAATGACTTGTGCAACAAACTGCAGAGCTATAGCTTGAATTCTGATTTATTGCAACTATTTATGTCCCCTATGCTATATGTGCAAGAAACAGCTTGCAGACTGGATGTGCAGAAAAGCATACGGTTTCAGAGAAAGGTACCATTCTCGCTGGTCTGTGACGTGAATGAAGCCCTTAAACCATGCTCCCTGGTAAGCATTCTAATTGTCTGGTCATTTCTCTCTCTCATTCTCTATAGGAGCTGCCATATACCTTTGCATCCTTATTAAGCTCCTCCCCATAAGCTCCTTCTCCACTTCCCTTGGCAGTTAAATTTACATTCTTCTTCACAAAGAAAATAGAAAATCTCAGGTAAGAACTCTCTTGCCTTTCCCCACTAATTTACCAGCATCTCTCCAACATTTTCCTTTCTCTCCTCCTGTTACAATGGAAGAGGTATCCCCTCTCTTCTGACTTCTCAGAGACTTTGTCTAATCCTGTACCATGTCTAAATCTGGCCCCTCAAGATCCTTTCATCCACAAGGGAGAATTATATTTTGTTGTCTAATTCCAGGCCACTTGCAGGTGACACATTTAATTGCTATATGTTCCTATATAACCTTGTGCCTGAAAGCACTCATAACACTATTTTACTTTTCAAAACCACTACTACATTCTCAAATCCATGACTCACAGGTCCAGCCTGTTTACTGTTGTATCTCCTGTAGCACAATACCTGAGTCAGTCAATGGTTTCTGAATGAAAAAACACAATATCTCAGCTACCCACAAATACACGCTCAGGATAACTTGTGATAAGTATTAAAGCAAAAGGTAAAAAAAAAAAAAAAAAAAAAAACAGAAGAAACCTTCAGAGGGGTCAGGAAAACCTTCATTCAAGGAAGATATGGGCACTTATGAGGAGCTATTTGTTCACTGAAAGAGAGAAGGTAAGAATTTCAACCAGTGGGAACAGCTTAACACAGGAAGAAAAACCAGGGTTTGTTGGTGACCAGCAGGCAGGTAGCCTCGAACAGCTGGGCTGAAGGGAGATAAAGAGAAAAGCTGGAGTGATTTTGAGGAGAGCCTTCAAAGCCAGGTAGGGTAGAAGTACACTGACCCGGCAGGTTTCAGACAGACGCACACACACCCCTACCTAAAATCGGTTGTTACTACATGGTAGGAATTCTGATAGACGTTAGTAAGATATTTCACCATTCATTAAAATGATACCCTTGGAAAAATAGTACATTTGGTATCAATTTTGAAACCTGCTTATAAATTAGCAAATTCTATCACGTTTTAACATTATCATGAAGGGTTATAAGAATTTTTGTTTGTTTCATCTCATATTTCACTCAATTCATTAAATTCTTGGGTTTATTTTTTAAATAAACTCAAAATGTTTGAATACTGTGAATACTTTTTAGATTAAGTTTCTAACTAAAAAACTTCACCCCTTAACAGCAGTATGTTAGTTTCACCTTCACCACTGATCCCAAGGGCCTACATTACAGAGTAAAGTCTCAATAAATATTTGAGTGGATGACAAGGAAGAGAGATAGGAAAGGAGTGAGGGAGGGGAAAAGTGAAGGAAGGGAAGCGGAGGGGAGGGAGTGGAGGGGAGGGGAAGGGGTGGGAGACAGAGAAGTTTCCTTTGGAATTGAGGACACCTGCCAGCTCTTTTATCACAGAAGATCTGGGTGTAATGAACCCTAATGTGCTTTCATCCCAAAATATGCACTGATAACTATACTTGGAGATTCATCTCTTGGAATGGCCAAAAATGCTTTAAAGCAAGCACAGCTGTGACCTTTCTACCCAGGCCTCTAACGCCAGGAGGGCTTTTTGGTGGGAAGGTCACGTTAAACTGTACACTGAAATTTATGAAAGGGCAGCTCCTGGTGAGAGGGCATCCTTAGTTTCAGAAGGGAAAATAAATACCAATGCAGTTAAGAGAGCACCCTAATCGGGTTTCCTGTCCTAGTTCATAACTAAACTATCAATGGTAGGTAATGATTCTTAAGCAAAAAATGGTCTGTTTGGATCGGGTTATGCTGACACAGTGTTGCAAGTTATGGGCATATTTGCAAAGATCAGCATTATTTCTCTTGCTAGAACAGATGTTTAAAACTTCCGAGTAAGATACTGTCTCTCCAGAATTTTACACTTGAGCAACATTTTGCCACATTTCTTACAATCTTTGACCTATTACAATTTATCTTTTATCTCTATGGGAAAATTATATGTTGTCTAGTTACAGACCACTAGCAGAAAACATACTTCATTGTTACAACAATGCACAATGTTCTACAGAAGATTAATATATCTTAAACTAGAAACCCTTCTATATCTAGTGTTTTTTCTTCTATGACAGAACAATTGGCAGCTTTCTGCTCCTCAAAGGAAAGTTGTGAAATACTCTAAAGATAAAAGTGTTCAAAATAATAAGCCCAGAGGCAAACTATCTTTGTCTCTCTGGCAGAATTATAAATTAGTCAAAGTATTCCCTCCATTAGTCTTACTTCTTTATAAGGCCATAAAAAGAGATTTCTCTCTATGTGAGGGTCTTAATTTATTTATTCATTTATTTTTTACTATACTTTAAGATCTAGGGTACATGTGCACAACGTGCAGGTTTGTTACATAGGTACACATGTGCCATGCTGGTTTGCTGCACCCATTAACTCGTTATTTACACTAGGTATTTCTGCTAATGCTATCCCTCCCCCAGCCATCCACCCCCAACAGGCCCCCATGTGTGACGTTCCCCAACCTGTGTCCAAGTGTTCTCATTGTTCAATTCCCACCTATGAGTGAGAACATGCAGTGTTTGGTTTTCTGTCCTTGTGATAGTCTACTCAGAAGGATGGTTTCCAGCTTCATCCATGTCCCTGCAAAGGACATAAACTCATCCTTTTTTTATGGCTGCATAGTATTCTATGGTGTATATGTGTCACATTTTCTTAATCCAGTCTGTGATTAATGGACATTTGGGTTGGTTCCAAGTCTTTGCTATTGTGAATAGTACCACAATAAACATATGTGTGCATGTGTCTTTATAGTACCACGGTTTATAAACCTTTGGTATATACCCAGTAATGGGATGGCTGGGTCAAATGGTATTTCTAGTTCTAGATCCTTGAGGAATCACCACACTGTCTTCCACAATGGCTGAACTAGTTTACAGTCCCACCAACAGTGTAAAAGCATTCCTATTTCTCCACATCCTCTCCAGCACCTGTTGTTTCCTGAATTTTTAATGATCGCCATTCTAATTGGTGTGAGATGGTATCTCATTGTGGTTTTGATTTGCATTTCTCTGATGGCCAGTGATTATGAGCATTTTTTCATGTGCCTGTTGGCTGCATAAATGTCTTCTTTTGAGAAGTGTCTGTTCAAATCCTTTGCCCACTTTTTGATGGGGTTGCTTTTTTCTTGTAAATTTGTTTAAGTTCTTTGTAGATTCTGGATATTAGTCCTTTGTCAGATGAGTGGATTGCAAAAATTTTCTCCCATTCTATAGGTTTCCTGTTCGCTCTGATGGTAGTTTATTTTGCTGTGCAGAAGCTCTTTAGTTTAACTAGTTCCCATTTGTCCATTTTGGCTTTCGTTGCCACTGCTTTTGGTGTTTTAGACATGAAGTCCTTGCCCATGCCTGTGTCCTCAATGATATTGCCTAGGTTTTCTTCTAGGGTTTTTATGGTTTTAGGTCTAACATTTAAGCCTCTAATCCATCTTGAATTAATTTTTGTATAAGGTGTAAGGAAGGGATCCAGTTTCAGCTTTCTACATATGGCCAGCCAGTTTTTCTAGCACCATTTGTTAATTAGGGAATCCTTTCCCCATTTCTTGTTTTTGTTAGCTTTGTCAAAGATCAGATAGTCGTAGATGTGTGGTATTATTTCTGAGGGCTCTGTTCTGTTCCATTGGTCTATATCTCTGTTTTGGTACCAGTACCATGATGTTTTGGTTACTGTAGTCTTGTAGTATAGTTTGAAGTCAGGTAGCGTGATGCCTCCAGCTTTGTTCTTTTGGCTTAGGATTGTCTTGGCAATGCGGGCTCTTTTTTGGTTCCATACGAACTTTAAAGTAGTTTTTTCCAACTCTGTGAAGAAAGTCATTGGTAGCTTGATGGAGATGGCATTGAATCTATAAATTACCTTGGGCAATATGGTCATTTTCATAATATTGATTCTTCCTATCCATGAACATGGAATGTTTTTCCATTTGTTTGTGTTCTCTTTTATTTTGTTGAGCGGTGGTTTGTAGTTCTCCTTGAAGAGGTCCTTCACATCCCTTGTAAGTTGGATTCCTAGGTATTTTATTCTCTTTGTAGCAATTGTGAATGGGAGTTCACTCATGATTTGGCTCTCTGCTTGTCTGTTATTGGTGTACAGGGATGCTTGTGATTGTTGCACATTGATTTTGTATCCTCAGACTTTGCTGAAATTGCTTATCAGCTTAAGGAGATTTTGGGCTGAGATGATACGGTTTTCTAAATATACAATCATGTCATCTGCAAACAAGGACAGTTTGACCTCCTCTTTTCCTAATTGAATACCCTTTCTTTCTTTCTCTTTCCTGATTGCCTTAGCCAGAACTTTCAACACTATGTTGAATGGGAGTGGTGAGAGAGGGCATCCTCTTGCTTCTCTAGTTCTTTTAATTGTGATGTTAGGGTGTCGATTTTAGATCTTTCCTCCTTTCTCTTATTGGCATTTAGTGCTATAAATTTCCCTCTACAGAGGAATCAAATAGACGCAATAAAAAATGATAAAGGGGATATCACCACCGACCCCACAGAAATACAAACAACCATCAGAGAATACTATAAATGCCTCTATGCAAATCAACTAGAAAATCTAGAAGAAATGGATAATTTCCTGGACACTTACACTCTCCCAAGACTGAACCAGGAAGAAGTTGAATCCCTGAATAGACCAGTAACAGGCTCTGAAATTGAGGCAACAATTAATAGCCTACCCACGAAAAAAAGTCCAGGACCAGATGGATTCACAGCTGAATTCTACCAGAGGTACAAGGAGGAGCTGGTACCATTCCTTCTGAAACTATTCCAATCAATTGAAAAAGAGGGAATCCTCCCTAACTCATTTTATGAGGCCAACATCATCCTGATACCAAAGCCTGGCAGAGACACAACAAAAAAAGAGAATTTTAGACCAATATCCCTGATGAACATCGATGCAAAAATTCTCAATAAAATACTGGCAAACTGGATTCAGCAGCACATCAAAAAGCTTATCCACCATGATCAAGTGGGCTTCATCCCTGGGATGCAAGGCTGGTTCAACATTCGCAAATCAATAAACGTAATCCAGCATATAAACAGAACCAAAGACAAGAACCACATGATTATCTCAATAGATGCAGAAAAGGCTTTTGACAAAATTCAACAGCCCTTTATGCTAAAAACGCTCAATAAATTCGGTATTGATGGAACGTACCTCAACATAATAAGAGCTATTTACGACAAACCCACAGCTAATATCATACTGAATGGGCAAAAACTGGAAAAATTCCCTTTGAAAACTGGCACAAGACAGGGATGCCCTCTCTCACCACTCCTATTCAACATAGTGTTGGAAGTTCTGGCTAGGGCAATCAGGCAAGAGAAAGAAATCAAGGGTATCCAGTTAGGAAAAGAAGAAGTCAAATTGTCCCTGTTTGCAGATGACATGATTGTATATTTAGAAAACCCCATCGTCTCAGCCCAAAATCTCCTTAAGCTGATAAGCAACTTCAGCAAAGTCTCAGGATACAAAATTAATGTGCAAAAATCCCAAGCATTCTTATACACCAGTAACAGACAAGCAGAGAGCCAAATCAGGAATCAACTTCCATTCACAATTGCTTCAAAGAGAATTAAATACCTAGGAATCCAGCTTACAAGGGATGTAAAGGACCTCTTCAAGGAGAACTACAAACCACTGCTCAGTGAAATCAAAGAGGACACAAACAAATGGAAGAACATACCATGCTCATGGATAGGAAGAATCAATATCGTGAAAATGGCCATACTGCCCAAGGTTATTCATAGATTCAATGCCATCCCCATCAAGCTACCAATGACTTTCTTCACAGAATTGGAAAAAACTGCTTTAAAGTTCATATGGAACCAAAAAAGAGCCCGCATTGCCAAGACAATCCTAGGTCAAAAGGACAAAGCTGGAGGCGTCACGCTACCTGACTTCAAACTATACTACAAGGCTACAGTAACCAAAACAGCATGGTACTGGTACCACAACAGAGAAATAGACCAATGGAACAGAACAGAGTCCTCAGAAATAATACCACACATCTACAGCCATCTGATCTTTGACAAACCTGAGAGAAACAAGAAATGGGGAAAGGATTCCCTATTTAATAAATGGTGCTGGGAAAATTGGCTAGCCATAAGTAGAAAGCTGAAACTGGATCCTTTCCTTACCCCTTATACGAAAATTAATTCAAGATGGATTAGAGACTTAAATGTTAGACCTAATACCATAAAAACCCTAGAAGAAAATCTAGGTAGTACCATTCAGGACATAGGCATGGGCAAGGACTTCATGTCTAAAACACCAAAAGCAACGGCAGCAAAAGCAAAAATTGACACATGGGATCTCATTAAACTAAAGAGCTTTTGCACAGCAAAAGAAACTACCATCAGAGTGAACAGGCAACCTACAGAATGGGAGAAAATTTTTGCAACCTACTCATCTGACAAAGGGCTAATATCCAGAATCTACAAAGAACTCAAACAAATATACAAGAAAAAAACAAACAACCCCATCAAAAAGTGGGGAAAGGATATGAACAGACATTTCTCAAAAGAAGACATCCATACAGCCAACAGACACATGAAAAAATGCTCGTCATCACTCGCCATCAGAGAAATGCAAATCAAAACCACAATGAGATACCATCTCACACCAGTTAGAATGGCAATCATTAAGAAGTCAGAAAACAATAGATGTTGGAGAGGATGTGGAGAAATAGGAACACTTTTACACTGTTGGTGGGATTGTAAACTAGTTCAACCATTATGGAAAACAGTATGGCGATTCCTCAAGGATCTAGAACTAGATGTACCATATGACCCAGCCATCCCACTACTGGGTATATACCCAAAGGATTATAAATTACTCTACTACAAAGACACATGCACACGTATGTTTATTGCGGCACTATTCACAATAGCAAAGACTTGGAATCAACCCAAATGTCCATCTGTGACAGACTGGATTAAGAAAATGTGGCACATATACACCATGGAATACTATGCAGCCATCAAAAAGGATGAGTTTGCGTCCTTTGTAGGGACATGGATGCAGCTGGAAACCATCATTCTTAGCAAACTATCACAAGAAGAGAAAACCAAACACCGCATGTTCTCACTCATAGGTGGGAACTGAACAATGAGATCACTTGGACTCGGGAAGGGGAACATCACACACTGGGGCCTATCATGGGGAGGGGGGAGGAGGGAGGGATTGCATTGGGGAGTTATACATGATATAAACGTTATGCACATGTACCCTAGAACTTAAAGTATAATAAAAAAATAAATAAATAAAAAATAAAAAAAATAAAAAAATTTCCCTCTACATACTCCTTTAAATGTGTCCCAGAGATTATAGTATGTTGTGTTTTTGTTGTCATTGGTTTCAATGAACATCTTTATTTCTGCCTTCATTTCGTTATTTACCCAGTAGTCATTCAGGAGCAGGATCTTCAGTTTCCATGCAGTTGTGTGGTTTTTGAGTGAGTTTCTTAATCCTGAGTTCTAATTTGATTGCACGTAGTCTGAGTGATAGTTTGTTGTGACTTCTGTTCTTTTACATTTGCTGAGGAGTGCTTTACTTCCAAATATGTGGTCAGTTTTTGAGTAAGTGCGACGTGGTGCTGAGAAGAATGTATATTCTGTTGATTTGGGGTAGAGAGTTCTGTAGATGTCTATTAGGTCTACTTAGTGCAGAAGTGCAGAGCTGAGTTCAACTCCTGGATATCCTTGTTAACCTTCTATCTCATTGATCTGTCTAATGTTGACAGTGGGGTGTTGAAGTCTCCCATTATTATTGTATGGGAGTCTAAGTCTCTTTGTAAGTCTCTAAGGACTTGATTTATGCATCTGGGTGCTCCAGTATTGGGTGCATATATATTTAGGATAGTTAGCTCTTCCTGTTGAATTGATCCCTTTACCATTATGTAATGGCCTTCTTTGTCTCTTTTGATCTTTGTTGGTTTAAAGGCTGTTTTATCAGAGAGTAGGATGGCAACCCTTGCTTTTTTTTGCTTTCTGTTTACTTGGTAGATCTTCCTCCATCCCTTTATTTTGAGCCTATGTGTGTCTCTGCACGTGAGATGGGTCTCCTGAATATAGCACACTGATGGGTCTTGACTCTTTATTCAATTTGCCAGTCTGTGTCTTTTAATTGGGGGCATTTAGTCCATTTACATTTAAGGTTAATATTGTTATATGTGAATTTCATCCTGACATTATGATGTTAGCTGGTTATTTTGCCCATTAGTTGATGCAGTTTCTTCCTAGCATCGATGGTCTTTACAATTTGGCATGTTTTTGCAGTGGCTGGTACCGGTTGTTCCTTTCTATGCTTAGTGCTTCTTTCATGACCTCATGTAAGGCAGGCTGGGTGGTGACAAAATCCCTCAGCATTTGCTTGTCTATAAAGGATTTTATTTCTCCTTCACTTATGAAGCTTAATTTGGCTGGATATGAAATTCTGGGTTGAAAATTCTTTTCTTTAAAAATGTTGAATATTGGCCCCCACTCTCTTCTGGCTTGTAGAGTTTCTGCTGAGAGATCTGCTGTTAGTCTCATGGGCTTCCCTTTGTGGGTAACCCGACCTTTCTCTCCAGCTGCCCTTAACATTTTTTCCTTCATTTCAGCCTTGGTGAATCTGACAATTATGTGTCTTGGGGTTGCTCTTCTCGAGGAGTATCTTTGTGGTGTTCTCTGTATTTCCTGAATTTGAATGTTGGCCTGTCTTGCTAGGTTGGGGAAGTTCTCCTGGATAATATCTTGAAGAGTGTTTTCCAACTTGGTTCCATTCTCCCTGTCATTTTCAGGTACACCAATCAGATGCAGATTTGGTCTTTTCACATAATGAAAAAAGGGGGCTTTGTTTGTTTCTTTTTACTCTTTTTTCTCTAAACTTCTCTTCTTGCTTTATTTCATTAATTTGATCTTCAGTTACTGATACCCTTTCTCCAGAAGTGGAGAAAACAGAGGCAGCAGGCCTTGCTAAGCTGTGGGGCGCTCCACCCAATTCAAGTTTCCCTGGCTGCTTTGTTTATCTACTCAAGCCTCAGCAATGGTGTATGCCCCTCCCCCTGCCAGGCTGCTGCCTCGCAGGTCGCAGGTCAATCTCAGACTGCTGCACTAGCAGTGAGCAAGGCTCCTTGGGTGTGATACCCGCCAAGCCAGGCATGGGATATAATCTCCTGGTGTGCCGTTTGCTAAGACTGTTGGAAAAGCGCAGTATTTTGGTGGGAATGTCTCGTTTTTTCCAGGTACAGTCTGTCACGGCTTCCTTTGGCTAGGAAAGGGAAATCCTCCAACCCCTTGCACTTCTCAGGTGAGGCGATGCCCTACCCGGCTTCGGCTCACCCTCCATGGGCTGCACTCACTGTCCAACCAGTCCCAGTGAGATGAACCGGGTACCTCTGTTGGAAATGCAGAAATCACCCACCTTCCGCGTCGATCACACTGGGAGCTGCAGACCACAGCTGTTCCTATTCAGCCATCTTGGAACGGACCCCTGAGGGTCTGAATTTAAATGACACCTTCTCAATAAGGCCTGCCCTGAACACCCTATTTAATCGACAAAACCCACACTCCACCTTCTCCCAGGCAGATGTCATCCCCCAAGTCTGCTCTACTTTTTCCTTCCTCCATAGCCTCAGACAACCTTACCAGTTTCACTGTCTAGTCTCCATTAAAATGTAAGCTCCGTGAGGGCAGAGATCTTTGTCCACTGTGTTCACTGACATATCTCAAGTGCCAAGAACAGTATCCGGCACATACTGGGAGAACAATAAGTATTCATTGAATTGAACTGGTTATTCTTAAATTCTTTTTGAAATAAGGCGACATAAAGTATTTCATAAAAATGGTCATAGTTTATAAACTATCATATCAAATAACCATGGATTATTGTCTAGATTAAGGTATATGAGGTGACTGAAAACATCACTAAAATCCCAGGAGTGATTATACAAGTGACATAAACAAAGTCTTTCATAAAAATGGTCACGCTTTATAAACTACCATATCAAATAACAATGCATTATTGTCCAGATTATGGTATATGAGATGACTGAAAACATCACTAAAATCCCAGGAGTGATTATACAATTATAAATACAAGTATAAAACTGTTTCCGTAAAGAAGCTTAACAGAACTCAAACCAAATGATCAACTGCCTTTAGAGTAGACACCTATGGAAGCTATGCATTTGTCCAAATATGTCTAAAATTTTCTCTACAAATTCCTTTCAGAGTGGAAAAAAATATAGGACTCTTCAATCTGTTATCGATGTAAACACTGGAGACTGGCCAGGCATAGTAGTTCATGCCTGTAATCCCAGCAATTTGGGAGGCTGAGGCGGGCAGATCATTTGAGCTCAGGAGATCAAGACTAGTCTGGCCAACATGGCGAAACCTCATCTCTATTTAAACAGAAGAAAACATTGCTGACTAATCATCCTCCGTGCTCTGGCTGGGCTACTTCCAGTAATACAGCAAATCATCTTTGGTGAGTTAATTTGATTTGGGCATACAGCCAAAAATCATTTGAAGGAGAGCATTTTTGAAAACAGGGTTAAAAAAAAGTTGAGAAAAAATTTTAATTGAAAAAACAGATGACCAATTCAAAAGCATTTTGAGAAATAAATACATTTATATATTTATTCTATATCAATAAACTGAAATAAGAGGAATGATGACTTCTTATCAGAAATAAAAGTTGATAAATATGAAACATTTTCTATTCTTTTCTGTAAGAAAGAAGAAATATAGACAAAATTATGTTTGAACTACTTAAAGAATTTTTCAAAACTTTTCAAACCATAGAGGACAAGGGAGTATGGGATGTAGTAAAACAAAAAAACTTAAATCTCATTCCATGTTAGACTACAATGTACTTTAATTTACAGTTTAGGATAAAAGAAAGTAGTATCTGTGGTAGATGAATTCCAGGATATCTACAGACACTAGATTTGATAATTATGGTTCTTCTCTTTTACCTGCATTTTACAGAAATATTTTTCAAGAAAGTAAATGATGGTTGTATTTTCCCAAACAACAAATAACATTTTAAAGATTTTTAAATGCTCTTTTTTGTTACACATACTGCTCATAACATCCTTCCCTGCCTCCACCCCACCCACCAAATACACACAAACACACACTCACAAATACTATATATCTTCCTCTGTGAGATGATATTGAGAGAAACACTGCAGTGGAGGGGAATAAAAGTGAAACCTAAGCTAAACTTTATGGAGAATTTTACTGTCCTGCAAATTCCTTATGCAACTGTTATTCTAGTCAGTGCAGCTGTTTTTATCTGCTGGCAACACTAAAGCAATAATCATTTGTAGTGGGTCCCTAAAGGGCTGTTTTTTATAAGAACATATGTGTGGGAAATAAAATATTTTCATTGCTATAGACCACAGAAACTGAACTCAAGCAGACAGCTGGATAAAGAGATGACTCCTAAATACAAGATCCTGGCCTTAGTTTGGCATTTAAATTGTCAATTCCTTTCTTACCTACTTTGTAACACTTTTAGTACCAAATATGGCATTTGTATATAACAAGCTCAATAAATGTTTGAGCATAGGCAGATCTCTCTGGTAAAAATGTCACCAAATTACTTGGCATCAAAATTCTGTACTTCTATATATAAATGATATTGTATGACTAAAATATCATAGTTAAATATTATTTAGCTAAAAATGTTCCATATACTGTTTTAAGTCCTAGAAATGCAATAGTGAGAAAAATCAGATGTGGTCCCTACCCCTGTGAACCCAGCAGAAAAAGATGTTAGTCAAATCTACATCTCAAAATTGCAAACTGGGATTCATGGTATGAATTGAGCTACAGGGGAGAATGGGGCTGGAGAAGCATCCCAAAAGCTCTCCTCAGGAAGTGACTAAAAGGACAGAATAGTGTGAGGGAGTTGAGGAAAAACCATTCCAGCAAATGCTCGTGAAACACCTTATGAAAAAATAAAGTCTATATAAATGTTTATGTTATGGTGATGCTTATCATTCAAATAATAAGAAACAGAGAAAACAGTGATCTAATATCAAATGACAGATACCATGCAACATTCCTTTAAAGTCAGAGTAATTAAGCCTCTTTCCCATTTATATATGAATATAAATTGTGGAGTCTAACTCAGTTTAGACTTATATAATACTATGTAGCTAGAACCACTGAATGGGTTTGATAACATCCCTCTTAAATGTATACACTTTAAGTCAATACAAATTGTCTGAAGTTTTCATACTTCTCTTTCTTGTATATAGCAGACACCCAAAATCAAGATTAGAAGACTAAAATAAAACTTTCCACGGTGAAATTTAATATTGTACAGCAAATAATCATAATACTGATGAAGATAATACTGGTTTATTTTTAAACAACTACAGGTTAAGGGGTATTATTGTAATTTTACTTACGAAAGAAATAAGGCTCAAAAAAGTAAATGTTTCAAGGTCATTCTGCTAAAATAGAGTCAAGTCATGCACCTGACTCCATCTAACTCCCAAATTCCTGCCCTAGCCACCACATTCATGACAATGCTGTATTCCTGACAAAAAAAAAATCACTTCAAAAATAATCTGTGCTTTCAAACATTTCAAGATACAATGTCAAATTAAAAGTTTAGACAGGGTTTTCTTTTCCTACATTTTTCTCTTTCTTCTTTCTTAAAAGTATGATTTTGTTTATTAACTTTTTTAGCCTTTTATTCAATGGGAACTTGATTCCTATGAAGCTTTTTTAAGACAAACATTAAAATACTTGACTTTCTTGTACTCGATCAGCAAAGACGCACAGCTGCACAAATTGTAGATCCTGGTGTTCTTGAATTATCTAAATATCCACACAGTTTGACAGAAGTTAGAAGAATGAAGCAAGGTACAGATAGCATATTTCATTGATTCTAAAATCCCTTCAATTCTAAGAGACACCAAACCTTCCAGGTCAACATGACACATTGCTAAGAAGCCTTTGTTAATAAGGCATATTTCTATTTTTAAAATGTCAAAATATGAGAAAATATGGGTCTTAGAATTGACAGAAATAGCAGCAAAAAGGCTCTAACTCAGTTCCTCGTTTGTGGTGGCTTCTCAATTCTCTCCACTGTTCCACATCCAAGAAGGCTGATTTGGGTCCTCAACCACTAGGGTATAGAAAGTCATCAAACCCACACTTACATCCACTGAAAACTAAACCATGACAGAATGTTTTCTTTGCATTGTTTCTCCCGAAGTTGTTCCCCATTTAATAAAAGAATACAGATTTACAGGAATCATTCTGTGATTAAGAAAACAAGCTTGGGGCATTTAACTTCTAAAATGTAACTTAAAAAGAATTCAAATGACCTTTGCCCTGACAAATGTGACTCTCCCTACACATGTGCTATAAGGCTAGAACACTGTTCTAAAAGGGGATGATATTCTGTTCTTCAGCTGCCAAACTTTTTCATAGTACTTTTTCGTAGCACTATATAAACAGTGACCAAAAATCTTAAGAGATGAGATTCAGTTTCAAAAGTAACTTGATAAAACAGAGGTGTTTTAAATGTTATATTCATCATTTTATTTCTAAATACATGCATTTTATATTTCCAAGTTTTTATGTTGATACTTTAAAAATACTTCATTAAAGCAGACGATTATGATACACAACTTAAAAAATAAATTCTGGTTTTTGAAGTTTTCATTTAAAAACAAGTAAGTCTTCTTTAAGTTCTTTACAGGCCATGATATTATACAGTAATCAGTTTAATTTCAGAGCATACTTATCACTAAACTAGCTAAATTTAGGCTATATGTGAAAATGTATAGTCTCCCAGCCTTCATGTGTTCTTTTTATTTTTAAAGTTGAGGCTGGATGTGGTGACTCAAGCCTGTAATCCCAGCACTTTGAGAGACCGAGGCAGGTGGTTTGCTTGAGCTAGGAGTTTGAGACCAGCCTAGGCAATATAGCGAGACCCTGTCTTTACAAAAAAGTACAAAAATTAGCCAGGCGTGGTGCATGTGGCTGTGGTCCCTGTTTGGGAGCCTGAGGTGTGAGGATCGCTTGACCCTGGGAGGTGTAGGTTGCAGTGAACAGAGGTTGCACACTGTACTCCAGCCTGGGTCACAAAGTGAAACTCTTGTCTGTTTATAAAGAAATAAATAATGAAATAAAAAAATTAAAGTCGAGGTCTCACTCTGTCACCAGGCTAGAGTGACACTATCATAGCTCACTGCAGTCTCACACTCCTGAGCTCAAGTGATTCTCCTGCCTCAGCCTCCTGAGTAGCTGGGACTACAGGCATGCATCACTGCACCTGGCTACTTAAAAACATTTTTTTTTTTTTTTTTTTTGGTAGATATCGGTTCTCACTTTGTTGCCCAGGCTGGTCACACTCTCCTGGCCTCAAGTGATTATCTGACCTCAGCCTCCCAAGGAGTTGGGATTACAAGTGTCAGTCACCATGCCTAGCCATTTGTTTCTTTTTAAATGAATAATATAATACACTCCAGACTTACACTGAAAGTGCTATACATATGATATCACTTTGGGTTGGGCTGTGAAATTTGTTCACATTAATTTCTAATAACATACAGGACTTCATAAATGGCATCCATGGTGAATGTCCAATAAAACTGGAAAAGTAAGACAGACACTATCAGCTTTCCGGATTTATGAGATAACAGAACCAGACTTCTCCCTCTTAGAAATGGAGCCCCAAGGTCACAATACAAGGCACCGTGGAGACCTGAAATCATTTCCTGGCTCCTAATCCAGTGTTCCACCATTTGGCTACTGTGCTTTGGAAAAAGTAGCCAGTTTTTATTGGTTCCTAAAATATCTTGGTCCAAAATTCATCCAATTGTTTTACTGTTCTGTCCTTTATAATGAAACCGAACCTTTCTCATGAACATGCGATAGAAGAAACTGAGTTAATTCTCCCACAGTGTTGAGGAACTTGTAAAAATTACATTGTCTTTCAAATGATTTTTTCTTTACCCACAGAGTTTGTTAGAGAGGTGAACAAGGTTATAAATGAAGTTTGTAGTCATTTAAAAGTAAGACATGAAATATCCAAAGTAGGATGAAAAAAATGTTTATTTCATTAGCAACATGTTTATCAGTAGACCCAACTGCTACCAAGGAACAACTAAGATTCACCATGCTAAAAAAACATTAGAGGCCTAAAATACCTACAAATCACCCACCATTCTGTGATACGGTTTATTTTTTGTCTTTTAAATGTCTCTACAACCCTGAGGAGGGTGCATTTATTCAACTAAGACCTCTATGCCCAGCCCACTGCTGAACTCTGGATAGTCTTTGCCTTCAAGGAGTACTAAGCAGAGGCTTAAAGTCAAAAAGACTTTAAGAACTTAAAATGGTTTCAAGATATTTCAAGATAACTTGTAAGTTTCTAGGAAGAGCAAGAGGCTCATTGCTAAAACTTTAGCCAGCAAGAAAAATAAATAGTTTTTTATTGAAATTTGGAATTTCAGCAGTATCACTTACCAGCGAGTAACTTTAATAGCCCCAGAACCTGTGGAGCTTCATCATCTATAAAAGTGGGATTACACCTACCACACAAGCTGCTATCTTCCTAAAAGAAGGAGACATAGTCATCGTGAATAAACTACTACAGTGAGGCACTATAAATTCTGCTAAAACTATGTCAACCCATGCAAGCAAGATTAGCTGAAAAGTCAAATGTATAACCAGCAATTCGTTTTGCAGGTGATAGATGTAAAGACCATCATTGACATAACGCACTGGTGTTGGGCTTATTCTCTAACAGAATTTTCCTTTCTTGTTAATTCCATTAATTAGTTCCTTGACATCCATTCCTTTTTCCCCCACAACGATACCTTCTTTAGACCTACAGAATCAATATATAAACAATCATTAACAAGAAAGATTTAAACAGCATGTATTTATTTATTTATTGAGATGGAGTCTTACTCTGTTGCCCAGGCTGGAGTGCAGTGGCTCAAACTCACTCACTGCAACCTCCTGCTCCCGAGTTCAAGTGATTCTCCTGCCTCAGCCTCCCAAGTAGCTGGGACTACAGGCACGTGCCACCATGCCCAGCTAATTTTTTGTATTTTTAGTAGAGATGGGGTTTCACGTGTTAGCCAGGATGGTCTTGATCTCCTGACCTCGAGATCCACCCGCCTCAGCCTCCCAAAGTGCTGGGATTACAGGCGTGAGCCACTGCACCCGGCCTAAACAGCATTTATTAATAGGACAAAGTCCTTATTTATTTGTTAAGTCATAATTCAGGTAAAACTTTCCCTGAAACTAAGCTCCATATAACAATGAAGCTATCCCCATCAGAGCCTTTTTCACATTGTACGAAAGCTAGCTGCATAAGGGAAAATTTTTCAGAAGTCCTAGGCAAGAGTAACCGGTCTTGTTTTTCTTGTTTTCCAAATCCCTAAAGTTCAGCAGAGTTCCTAGCACAGAGTAAGTAAGGGATTAAAACTCAACTGAAATGTTGAGTCTTGGATGACAGTTTATCCTTGCTAATTCAATAAGCAAGGAAATTACTTTGACTATTATATCCATTTATAACCAAAAACTACACACAGATATTCCTGAATCTAGTCACAGATGGAGTACAAGCTTCTACCATCTGTTATATAGGTGAAATTACTTAATTGCATGTATAATTAGACTATGCACTTGTCCAAAAGATAAACATTTCCTATTTTAGAGAAAAAAATGCAAAATTAAATTAGTTATAATCTTCAATCCTTTTGCACTGAACTTCTATACCATACTACCTCAGTTCCTAAAATACAGCATCAAAAATTAAAACACAGCTTACTAAACAAAAGGGTTTACAGCATAACCAATTACTTTTGCTAAAAATATATACCTTACAGTTAATTATACTGACTGTAGGGATGGGTTTCACTTAAAAGACATAAAAAATTAAAACATACGGTAAGGAATACGAAATTTAAACAGTGACAACATAGATATGCCCCTGGAAATAGCAAACATCTCCAAAGCAAATGTTCATAAGGAACATCCTCTCGTCCAAACTGCTTGGGTTAGGTTTATTTTTATAGGCTGTTGCTAACACAATAGCACACTTATAAATGTTGAAACCTGTCAAACAATGGAACCAACTTTAAAAAACACTGTACTAAATAAATACTTTGGTAGATGCCAAAGCAGATTATCTCCAAGGAAAGATTTTAAAATTGCACTAATGATGGCAATACTGGATAAGCAAACATATCCTAAAATTTTACTAACCCCAAAATAAATCATTTATAGTAGAGGAAAATAATTAAGGATGATTTTATATGTAGAATAACAGTGTTCATGTAATACATTTGCTTAGAAAAGATACTTTTAAACTGTTATTTCCCTGATTATGGATTATAAATATCTAAAATCAGCATATCCCTCATTTTCTGTTACTACTTAACTATAACTGTTTAGTTTTTGATGTTTGCCTCACACAATTAAACGATAGTGCCACTTACTGATATGTGGAAAAATAAACAGGTTTGGGGTGCAGAGATCAGAAAATCATTTTTGGACATGTTAAGTTTGAGGTTTCTATGAGGCATCCAAGGAAAGATTTCAGAGAGGCATTTGGATATGTGAGTATGGGACTGAAAATGTAAAAACGAATGAATAAAAGTAACAGCGCTGTGCTTTAGAGTACTTTAGACACCAGAGTCTGTGTGGGTTTGCATCCTAGCTCTGCTATTTAGCAGCTGTTGACCTTAAGTTTGTTATCTAACTCTGTGCCTCAGTTTACTTATATGTAAAATGGGGATAATAAGTAGATTAATGTGAGAATTAAGTAAATAAACAAATATTTTTAAAACTTATAATTTTGCTTATTATAAATTTTTACTGTTATTATTCCCATCAGTAGCAGCAGCAGCTGTTACAGATACTTAGTCTTCGGAGGGGACAGGGTATCTAAGGAGAGCAGAAAGAAGATCCCAAGCTCAAGCCTTGATGAACCCCCAAATTAGAGATCAGGAAAACAATAAAGGGAACTTAAATGTTCCCTGCCTGTGATGTAGGAAAAATTACACCAAGATGGTATCATGGAAGCCAAAAGAGGAGAGAATCTGTCAAGAAGGCCAAACACTTGGTAGTATACAGACTTGTATCTAGCTAGCTGATGTAGTAGGGCAGCAATAATTCCCTTATGTTGGTAGCTCTCCAAGTTTAGGTCCAGCTACATGCCCAAAAAGGAAGACACTTTTGAGCACATGCCCCTGAGGAACTTCTTCCTGGTGTGGCAGTATCCCTTTCACAGTCCTTATTTTTTGACTTCTAAGTCTATTTCGACAAATAAATTTATTAAAAGTACTCTTTACATAGAGAGTGTCTTCATTCAAACCAGGAAGCACTGCTATATAAGGGAAAGTAATTCTCAAATATATTCAGAGTAATTCTATTCTTGAATGTCTAGGGGAAAAGAAAGGGCTTTGTGTAGAGAGAGCCTGAGTGGAGAAAACAGTACTGTCAAATACATTTACATGGTCAGTATTCAGAGTCTCCAACAACATTAAAGGAATAGAGTGAGTTATTTTCACAGGTAGAGCTTCTCCCTAAGTCAGATTCCAGAAATAAGTTACCACTCTAGCCTCTTCTGTTTAATACTTTGGAAAGCACAGAGATGAAAATGCAGCACAAGTCCTTACTAAAAAAAGATCTTATGTTGGTGGGTAGGTAGTATTTGGTTAAAACAAACAACTTTGGAAAATAGAAACCATGCCCACTCAGTTTATGTTTAAAATGCATATACACATTTTTGAGAAAGCTTAAACTAATGTTTGAAAGATGTTTTTCAACAGCGACAAAAACATGAAATGCCAGACTTTATTTTCCAGAAGATATTAGTGAATAATTTTGTTGTTAATACTAAGTGACGATAACAAGAAGAAGGTTCCAAACTCTGAGTTTTTTTCTGTTTCATGCATATTTGACCTGGGTCAGCTTTATCACGAGGAAGGGGCAGGGAGGGGGGTTTTGCTAGTAGATAGCTGAAAACCATGCAAACTTATTGCCACTAATGAGGTGCAGCCAAAACTGACACTATTCATGGGCAGAAATCTCATGTATCCACAATACAGATACACAATAGAATTGCTTCCTATGATATTTTGCTATTTAGATAGGCTGCAGGTTTCCGTCAAGGTAGAAATATTATCTTCTGTTTATGAAAATAAAAGATGTCTTTGATAAGGTTCAGATAGCAAAGGAATAAATAAGTCAGAGGCTGCACATGTGTAGCAATCCCATCCCCCTGAGAGAAGCTGTGGGGATGGTTCTTCTAGGCACACTGATGGCAATACATTTCCTCAATTTTAGGATTCATAATGGTTTCACATTTTTGACATCTGTATGCATCTCAAAATTGATTTTGTATGTATAGTTATAATAATGCTTCTCATATTAATATATTACCCAGCTGTTTTAAAAGAGGTAGCTCTGTAGGCAATAATATGAAATCAGTGCCAGAGATATTAATTTTAAGAAGTACAGAACAATGTGTGTACCACTCTATCATTTACATTTACATACTTTTTTTTTTTAAAAGGATAGATACTTTTATGTTGTTATATGCATATTTGATTTCTAGAGGAATCACAAAGAACAGGTAAGGGTTGTATGAAAGGGGAGGAGGCAGAGGTAGGCAGAGGCCTATTTTTCATTGTATACCCTTTTCATCTTTTGATTGTTTATGTTTTACTTATTTAAAAGTACAGCATCTGACTCTTTCAAAAGAAAAGACCAATACTACATACTACATACTGTTATGGATACCTGCACATGAAGTCAGTCTATAAAAACTCTTTTTTTATTTTGAGACAGAGTCTCCCTCTGTCGCCAGTATTGTGAGCCAAGATTGTCGCGTAATCTTGGTCAGGCCAGTCTCAAACTCCTGACTTCAGGTGATCCACCCGCCTTCGCCTTCCAAAGTGCTGGGATTACAGGTGCGAGCCACCACGCCCAGCCTAAAACCTCTTATAGGAGACCAGCGTGTAACAGTATATTCACACAATGAATTACTATTCAGCAATAAAAAAGAAACAGACTATTGATACATGCAACATCATAATGGCTCTTAAAACATTATGCTGAGTAAGAGAACCTTCGTACAATAGTGCATACGTTATGATTCTATTTACATGAAGTGCTAGAATAGGCTAAACAAATCTATCACAGAAAACAATCATAATTGTGGCTGCCAGGGAAGGAAGGTTACGTGAAGGGGTGGGGGTTGCCTAGGAAATGACATGAGATAACTTTCTGGGGTGGCAATTATGTTCTATGTTTTGATAGGTGTCTGGGCTACATAGGTACATACAATTGTCAAAACTCAATAAATGTTCACTTAAGACATGTACATTTTTATTGTTAATGAACTTGGCCTCAAATGAGAAAATAATCTGCAAGCAAATTTTGAACACTAGTTAATGATGTGCATTCTGGAGTATTTAGAGTGAAGTGTCTAAATATCTGTAATTTACTTTAAAATGCATCAAAAGAAAAAAGATAGGTTGATGGACAGATGAACATCATATATGTGACAAAACAAGTATAGTTACATGCTAATGGTAATATCTAGGTGGCAGGGATGTAGGTGTCCACTATGAAATCCTTTTAGATTTTCTGTATGTTTGAAAACTTTCAAAACAAAATGTTGAAAATAGCTTTGAAAGTATTTCTAGTTAAGTTATTATTTAAAATGCATTCATTGTACATAGTGTCATCTCTTTGTCAATACATATTGGTCTACCACATTCATACTAAGCATAGTGAGTTTAATGAGGTATTTATAAATAGTATATTAAATTTCTAGAACCATCATGGAAGAGATTATGGTTAAAATATGTAAAGCAAATACTGAATGTACATCTTGATTTACAAATATGAAACCATACCACATGTCAGTTTGGCTTCTAAAAACAGTTCAATGCCTCTCCCATGACCTACTCTAAGCCAGTTCACTCTACTCCCTAAAAGAAGTGTTAGCAGGACTACACTACATTCATAAGGACAGTGAGTGAAGATCCCAAAGGGTATGAAAGCCACTGCACACATCACACATCTCTCTTTTCTCTCTTCTTTCCCTCACAGGATATAAAGTAAGCCCCACTCACCACAGCTTCCTCCTCCCCTTCCCCACACTGCTTTACCCTCCATACCAGCTGGTGTGGTGAGCCCAAGAAAGGGAACGAATCTGTTTTCTCTTGCAGATGCTCTGCCTCTTGCTCAGATGCTGCTAGGTGTGCATTAGATCAGCCTACCTCATTAGATCCAAGACTGAGGTTCATGCGGGGAGGGAATACTGGGGCTCCAGCCTTTAGTGCAGCAAGAGGAATCTGTGGTTTGCCCTAGCTTACTGGGATACTGCAATGGGTAATGGTCACAGCTCCAGCTGGAAGTCAAGCTTTTCTTCCCCTGTGTGACTTGCTCTGCTACAGTGCCTGTGTTTCTGTGCGCATGTGGGCATCCACCATTCAGGGGCATCAAAAGAAGGAATGGCAGCCGTGTAGGTTGGAACTGGGTTATTTCTGGAAGCCTAGATCAAATACCCACTGGCAACAAAACTGCAGATTTTCAATGTAAACCACTTATCTTTTTTTCCCACTCAACTATATGTTGCGCACATATTTTCAAACCAATATATACAGATTTATCTACCCCATGCTTTCTAACCTTTAAGTAGGAGTTGATGAGTATCCTGGCCCAGCGATAATTAAAGCAGATGTAGTAAGATCTGCTCTAATAGATCAAGGACTATAGGATCTATCGTCTTCCCTCAACAGAACACTCATAATGTAAGGGCTCTAAACTAGGGTATCAGGGCCTCATGACAAGTCATGATACTTTTACCGTGGGACACTCTATATTTTCTGCATATATGTGCATTACCACAATAAGCCAAAAACTGACTTAGTCCATCTGTATTTGGTGTACAGGAGGCCAAAAACCATAGCTTGTTGGAC
This sequence comes from Trachypithecus francoisi, assembly GCF_009764315.1. Lineage (NCBI taxonomy): Eukaryota > Metazoa > Chordata > Mammalia > Primates > Cercopithecidae > Trachypithecus > Trachypithecus francoisi. The sequence goes on from NW_022681454.1 coordinate 115,213,915, forward strand.
TATTTGTTTTCCTGATGAATTCAATCACTAGATGCTTTGCATTATAAAAATATATTCCAGTTTCCTGATTATATGATGGAATAACATACAAGAAAACTGTAAGAAAAGAGTAATTTTGGAATTGATAAATTGTTGAATTGCTATTATATATCATTCTTACCTCATTTGAAGGAATGGTGGCAAAGGGTTTGATGACAGCAGCTAATGGAATCTGAGCTTGCTTAGCCATATCTGACGTGCATGGAAAACAGTATGTTGTACAACGGATGAATCGAGGACTGGCATTTCCTGAAACATTCAAAAGGATACAGTTAAAATTTATTTAGAAAAAAACTTTCCCTAAGATATTCAAATATTTATAAAGGTACTTCTAGATAACGCATTGCATTATTTCTTATTTGTAAAACTCTCTTCAAGATTTGTTTTTTTAAAAAGTAGTATTGTGCAATTCTACAATCTATATTCTAGGTACACTGTAATTTCTTACAAAATAAAAATACTCTGAATCCTACTGCAAAGATGTAAGTATCTTAGTTACTATTATTTTCCATAAGCAGTCTTAATATAGCATTACTATAGATTTGAGAGGTATTTAGATTCAATGGAAAAAATTAAACAAAGACACACAAATATGAAAGAACAAAATTTTTGAATCACAGTCATTTCTTCTTCATCCTCTTCTATTTGCTTATGGGAAAGGTAAGCATTTCTATACCATTTCATATTAGCAAGTGATACTTTGTCAAATATGATTCCATTTGACTATTTTTTTCTAAATTTGGAAATTGAATTTAGAAATGAAAATTCTACTTGTAATAGAAGTATTATTTTCAAAAACACCCTAATCTATTTTTAATAGATGTTAGGCTTCTTGACCAAATATCTTTACTTCGTGGCATATCTGAGTGTTAAAACAATATCTAAGACATAAAGAATATTTTTATCACTAGAATAACTTGTCTAAAATAAATTTTGAAATAAAATATTATGACTTAAAAAATGTAATCATCAATCAAATGTTCACTGAGTGTCTACGACATTTCAGGCCCTGTCCTAGGTGCTTGCAGAACTTATGTTCTTGCAGAGGACACAGATAATGAATATTACGCCTAATAAAAGTACATTATATAGGATACTAGAAGGTGATAAATGCTGTGAAAAAAGCAAATCTAGCCGGGCGCGGTGGCTTACGCCTGTAATCCCAGCACTTTGGGAGCCGAGGCGGGCGGATCACGAGGTCAGAAGATCGAGACCATCCTGGCTAACACGGTGAAACCCTGTCTCTACTAAAAATACAAAAAATTAGCCGGGCGTGGTGGTGCGTGTCTGTAGTCCCAGCTATTCGGAGGCTGAGGCAGGAGAATGGCGTGAACCCAGGAGGCGGAGCTTGCAGTGAGCTGAGATGGTGCCACCGCACTCCAGCCTGGGCGATAAAGCGAGACTCCGTCTCAAAAAAATAAAATAAAAAAGCATATCTAGTGAAGGGGTACCAGGAAGTGGGAGGCAGCTTGCAATTTTAAGTACTTACAAGGTAGACCTTATTTAAAAGGTAACATCCAAGCAAAGAGTCACCGGAGGCAAGCGATTTACCCAAGTGGGTATCTGGGGAAGAACACGCCCGGAGTAGAGGGACAGCAGGAGGCCCATGGAGCTGGAATGGAGCCACTGTGGTGGGCATCAACTGGTGTGGAGTTCAGCGAAGCAACAGGCCAGATGAGGTAGACTCTTGAGACCATTTTAAGCCCTCTGGCTTTTCTCCCAAAGAAATGAGGAACCACTGATGGTTTTAGAGCAGAGGAGTGTCATGCTGTAATGTAGGTTCCTCTGCCTGCATTTTCAGAATGGATTGCAGTGGGGAAGAGTAGAACCAGGGAGACCATGTGGAGGCTGTTGCAGTACTAGCCCGACAGCAGTAGAAGTGTTGAGATGTGGCTAAATTCTGGATATTTCGAAGGTACAGTGACTTATTTGTTAAAGGGCATATAAGGTGTGAAGATGTGAGGTGTGAGAGAGCATGATGGTCAAGAATGACTCTAAGGTTGCTGGCCTGAGAAACCAGAAGCATAAAATTGCCATCAACTGACAAAGGAAAGGCTGCAGGAAGGGAAGGGATGTTTTAACAGGTGTGTGGGTGGAGATAAGGAATCTAGTCTGGGACATGTCCAATTTGGGAAATCTATTACACAGTCGAACAGCAATGCTGAGTAGACAATTAGATATGTACATCTGGAGACTGGGCTGAAGTCCGGGCTGGAGATACACATTTGGGAATTCTTAGCATATAGAGATGGTATCTGAAACCATGAAACCAGGATAAAACCACCACGGGAATAATTATGGCCAAAGAAGAAAAGATGACCAAGTACTGAACCCTGGGGTCCTCCAAGATAAGGAGGTCAGAGAAGGAGGAGAAAGCAGCCAAAGGACTGAGAAGGATGAAACGAGGAGCCTAGCGTCCTGAAGTGAAGTGTAGGATGTATTTCATGCGGAGGCATGATCATCTGTGCCAGATGGTGCTGCTGGAGATCCAAAAGAGGCAGTTTTGGTGGAATGCTGAGGGAAAATCTGTTCAGAGTTTAAGAGATAACAGAAGGAGAAGAATTGGCAATAGTCCTTTTAAGTTTTGCTGTAGAGGGGTGGAAAGAAAAGAATGCTAGCTGGTAAGGGAAGTGGATCAAGAAAACATTTTTATATTTTAAGATGGGAGAAGGCTTTTTTTTTAAAAAAAAGATGGGAATCATTCTGTAGAAAGAAAAATACTGATGATTTAAGAGTAAGAGGGGAGACTTACTGTGGAAATGTATACTTGAGTAGTGCACAGGGAGAGAGACTGGCTTTCGGCTGGAGCACAGATTGCTCACCGAGGGCCAAATGCAGGCGGGCACAGTGGGAGGATGCATTGAGATTGGGGGTCCATGTGGTGGTGGGGTACACAGAATTTCCTTTCTGAAAGGAGGATGTAAAGCAGCTAAAAGAAAGATGCGAGAGAAGGTAATGCAGGTTTGAAAAAGTGTGAAATAGTCACTAAGGAGACTGGAAAAGTGCAAAGACTTGGGAAATAGAGTGTGTTGGGAAGTTTATGGTCCTGAGTTTAAATAGAGGTTGCGGCGGGGTTGTGAGCCTTTCTCTGGCCATGTTTTGCTGCACAGATGCAGGCCTGAAATGAATGGAAGGTCGGACTTAAGAAAGCTTTTATTCTGCTCATTTCCAAGCTACTAGTGCCAGATTTCACAGATTTTAGGACAAACTAGAAATCTGGATTTTTATATAATGTACTCTGATTTTTAAATAATGACAATTAATTCAAACAGAAACAAAAGAAATTACTGTGTAGGACAAATTAACATGACTGCAGGCTAAATCCAGTCCTTGGGCTGGACTGCAGAGCATCTGAGAGAAGGGGAAGATATAGTACTAACAACAAGGATAATAATAATAATAGCAGCCAATGTGCTAGACATAATTCTAAGGCTGTTACATGTAAACTCATTTAGCCCCACGATAACTCTATGGATTAATATATTTATAATCCACTTTACTGTGGAGGAAACTGAGACACCGGGAGGTTATGTGACTTTCCAAAAGTCAGAGTTAGTAAGTGGCAAAAGTGGGATTAGAACAAATTATAATTTTCTACAACATCCCAGAAAAATTAAGTCCAGGTCGCCAAGGCCTGGAATGCTGGATGAGAGTTGAGACCAACCCTGTCTGCCCATGGGCAACAGTGGCATTGTTTTAGCAAGGGAGAAAAAAAAAAACCACCACCACCACCAACCAACCAACCAACCAACCAGAACTTTTTTTTTGGCAAAGGTAAAATGATCAAATAAGTAATTGAAGAAAATCAATCTGCCCAAAGTTAGATAGCTTCTAGGAACAGAAAAAGAATAGAGACAGGTAAACTGGTCCATTGCTTTAAGAGCCCAGGTTAGCAGTAATAGAGGAGGAAACCAGATTTTTGGCAGCAGGAATAAAAGTAAAGGAACTCTTAGGTAATATTAATAAATGTAAATACACTTGAACGCTTAATAGTGTTTGTTTCATATTTAAACAAAACTTTCCTTATTATCATCATCACACAATGTTATATAGATGATGAACTAAGAATTTTAAAAGTATTTTAAAGTTTATTTTAATTTTCCATTGCACTCAATTATATTCCTTAGAATTACCAATAAAATATTGAAGCTGGATAATTGTTACCCTTAAAGGGTTTATTTTTCGATAGTGAAACATGCATAAATGAATGAGCTCTGAAGGTGACTAAACAAATGCTTCGTTCAGGAAGATAATGTACATAAAGAATAAAATTTGAAAAAGCAATTGAGAATTTGTTTTTATAAACAGGTATACGACAGTGGGGCATAAAAAGTCTGGCTACCGTGGATAATTTAGCAACCTCAGGAACTACGACTTGAAACTTTTTGAGTGCTTAATAAAGAGCATTATGGGATAATTTTACTGAAAACATTCAACAAATTCATTCCACAAACGTTTACTAAGCTAAACTCCAGGCAAGGGCTTAGAAACAGAATAGAGTGAAGTCTCTGGCTTCGCAATCTAGTTGGAAAGAGTGACAGTAAAAATAGATCATTGCAACATAGCATGGTAAGCATCACAGAAGAGCAAATAGATTAAGAAATAGAAGAAGGGAGACAATGACTCTGTCACTTAGACCAGAACTGACTACACAAAGGATGAGGTCATTGAACAGGGTCTTAAAGGATGGGAACCAAAGGACAAGTGGAATCTTAAAATAAGATCCTGGAGCCAAAGGCAAAGGAGTAATATTTTAAAGTTTAAGAATATTTTAAACTTTTCTTTATTGGCTCTGATCCTAACCAGCTGTACGGCCTTGGGCAAGCCACTTAACCTCCCTGGGCCTTACCCTTACATCTGTAAAGTGAGAGAGCTGAGCAAAGAAAGTCCAAGGTTCCTTCCAACTCTGTGTTCTGCTTATATCTGTGAATGTCTGTACATGTCTGAGAATCTTGAGCTACATCCTAAAAAGCTTATTACTATTGGCAAATAAGCCAGGTCAGACAAAGGGGCTTCATAGCAAAAGGGTATGACTGGGCCAATTTTGGGGCTTCATACCTAGGCAGCTCTCTCCTCTTGCCAAGGGTTAGACTGCAGGCTAAGGAGAGAGAACAATGACTGAAACCCTGCCACCTTACTAGTCCTGCCTGCTCACCCACTCCTTCCCTCGTACTCTTTCCATACTATATGATCCAGCAATTTCACTTCTAGGTACAGTATATACTCCAAAGAAATGAAAGCAGGGGCTCACACAGATACTTGTACATAAATATTCACAGCAGCATTCCTCACAATAGCCAAAAGGTGGAAACAACCCAAATGTCCTTCAACAGATGAATGGAAAACAAAATGTGGTATGTATAAAAAATGGAATGTTATGCAGCCTTAAAAAGGAATGAAATTCTGATATATGCTACAAGGTAGATGAACCTTGAAAATATTAAGTAAAATAAACCAGACAGAAAAGGGCAAATACTGCATGATTCACTCAAATGAGGCGCCCAGAGTAGGCAAACTCAAAGACATAGAACCTAGAATAGAGTCTACCAGGGGATGGGTAGGGTGGAAGAATGGGGAGTTATTGTTTAATGGGTACAGAGTTTCAGGGTGGGATGATTTGTTTTTAAAGTTCTAGAAACAAGTAATAAGAATGATTTGGTTGCACGTTGTGAATGTAATTAAGGCCACTGAATTGTACACTTAAAAATTGTTAAAATAATAAATTTTATGTTATATATATAGATTTGACCACAATTTAAAAACTACCCACAAGTCCCTCAAAAAACAAAAACCTATGCACATGCTGTTACTTGACATGTACTATGCTCTCTCCCACTATGATACTTTAGCACATTCACCTCCTCTGCCTGGCAACCCTCCCCTCCCCCCACCTCCCTAGTCTTGTGGGTTACACTTGCTTGTTGAAGACACAGTGTGGGTGTCCCCGCCTCGAGCAAGACAGGCTGGGTCAGTTATCTGGTTGGTGACCTCACATTTAAGTTCCCATGGCAACATGTTGTTTATCTTTCTATTATAACATTTATCTCACTGAATTAATATTTAGTTATCTCTTTTTCCTTGCCAGATTGTTCACTCATATAAAAAAAGAGCCGTGTCTTTTATTTCTGAATAGAGGCAGTGAAGTTAAGAACACAGGCACTTGCATCAGAATGCTTGAGTTCAAATTCTAGCTTTGCCTCCTACTAGCTACATTTCTTAGGTAAATTAACCTAAGCATTCTGTGCCTCAGTTTTCCACTCTGTAATACGAGAATGATATTAATGTCTATCTCATAACATTACAGGTGGATTAAATGAATTATTCCATATAAAGTGGTTAGAAAATGGTCTTGATACATACTAAGTACCTGCAACTATTAGCTATAATAATGTTAATTTGTATATTTTGATTATATTATTAACCTCAGGTTTAGCATAGAGGCCTGGCACATAATAGGTACTGAACAAACATTTTCTGGATGTACACATGAATGAGTGAAGTTCTGAACAAGTGGAATTCTGATCCCAGATAGCTCAAAGATTTGTGGGAGAGACTTATCTAAACCACAGTAAAATTTAATGTGATGGGGTGAAATATATATGAAGTATTACGGGAAAAGACACTGGAGAAGACTTCAAAAAGAAAATTTAAATTGAGTTTGGAAGTTGGAAAGAACTAAATGTTTCCCAAATAAAGGGGTGAAAGCCATATATTCCAAGTACATGGGTCTGATAAATATTGGTCAACTGGTATGTTCTAGATACCAGATGAATTTCTAAGGATACAGTGGTAAACAAAAAACCATCCTCGGGCTGCTGCACAGAAAACAGTACAATGTGAAAATCAGAAGCATGAGGAGAAAGAGGATGAGTTCGCTATATGAAGGCAGTTGTAAAGAAAGAAATAGGTGGGAGATGAGGCTGGTCAGGAAAATTCTTTAGGTTAGAAAAAGCCCCAAATAATGTTTTATATTTATTTTAAATATTAAATAAAATAAATAGATACTAAAACACTTATATAACACTTATCATTAGGTTGAAATTAAATTGCCACTTTTATGGGTCACAGTGATAGGAAAAAAATCAACAATTTCATATAGCTCAACCTATTATCTACCAAGCCCTAAATGCTTTACAAATATAAACTCATCTAACTAGTTGGAATGGGTTCTGTAAGTAATGAGGAAGAAACAAATTATTTTTACACTTGATCTTAGCCAAAAGGCCGAGAAGAACAAATTATTTTTAGAATAATAAATGAAGTCATCTGAATTGTTCTAATATTACTATCTACAACACCTATAATTTACATGAAACCCTTCTGTGTATTGAGCCCTCTATACACATATAAGCATACTTATGTGTGTGCGTGCATACACACACACACACACACACACACACACACAAAGACTCATGCACACAGTCACCTCTAATTCTCACATTGGCTCTGCAGGGCCAGTCTGAGTCTCCACATATTACTGAGGGTGATGCTGCGGTTGAGAGAGAGGTGAAATGGACAAAGCTCACTTGGGCAGTAAGGAGTGGAGTCTGAATTCTCCCAATCAAACCTCTTTCTACCTCACTGTACTATCCGCTCTATAAGCTTAGCTCCGAAGGCGGCACAGAGGATAGAGAGAGGATCCCCAACTAGAGCTTGGCTAGCTCAACAACTCTGGGATGAGACAAAATACTTGTTTGTATACTGATGTTATGCTTCTAGGATTGAGTACACGATTCATTAAAATGGTATATTCAGAATCTCAGACATCAGATTTCATCGAGTTATATTTTTAACTTGTCGTGAACAATATGGTAATATATTCTTGAGCTGAGAGGTATGGAACAGTAGAGATGCAGCTCAGCTTCTCCTCTTCCCAGTTTACATGTGGGAAAACAGAACCCAAAATGTTAAAAAGATCTGCTTAGAAAATGTTGTTGGGGCTAGAACCAGGTCTGCTGACATCTCAAAGAGTCTAATTCCTTACTGCTCTGCTTGTGCCAGCTTTCCAACATAGTGAATAAATTAAACCAAAGTAGGGTATAAACTAATTTAAACCCATAAATTAAAATAAATAATTGTTTTAAGCAGATATATTGCTCTGTACCTCACCGAAAACTCTCCAGACTTCTATACACAGAGAATAAAATTCAGTTGATAGCACCCTCTTAGTACTTGAGGGATTAATGGAGAACTGGTTCATTATCAGCTATAATGGGGTTTTCCATTATTAAGAGCATTATTGAAGGGTGTCAGTGTATTTGCTTTAAAAACGATGGGAAGCTTTAAAACCTTAATAAACGGCATAATTAAAAACAAATACCTTGGTCTTGTATTATACAATCTGTAGTGACCAGCGGAGGGATCTGGCCTCTGGTGTTGGTGGCATAAACTTGTCCTCCTCTGCTGGCTCTATCATTCTCGATCACCTGGATCTGATAAATAAGACATCAAGAGCTCGTTAAAGTAGGTTCAGGTCCTTCTCAACATTCCATTTAGAGAGTACCCTTGCTCTCTCCTCCCTCCTTTTCCTCTCCCTCTCAATATTCACACACACAGAGACACACATACACACACAGTCTCACACACTCACACAAACTGGCATTTTCTAAATCCTTTCTGTTCATTTCAGATCAAATTGTCATGGAAAAACCTACGGTGTCTTCAGTCAAAATGGTTACAATTTTAGAATAGTAATTTCCAATTATATTCTGTAATTCTTTAGCTTCAAATCTGACAACATGACCCTTCAGAGAACTTTATTTTTATCTAATTTGTTAGGAACATAGGTAAGCATTTTCTTTCTGGAATGCTGTGGCACAATCATGGCTCACTGCAGCCTTCACCTCCCTGACTCAAGCCATTCCGAGTAACTGGGATCACAGGTGGGTGCCACCATACCTGGCTAATTTTCTTTTTCTTCATCTTTTTGCAGAGACAAGGTCTCCTCTCCCTATGTTGCCCTGGTCTCAAACTCCTGGGCTCAAGCAATCCTCCTGCCTTGGCCTCTCAAAGTGTTGGTGTTACAGGTGTGAGCCACTGCACCTGGTCAGCATTTTCTTAAAAAAAAAAAAAATCTGGTAACAAAAGAAATTGAAAACAACTATTTAAAGGAAATACTGGCCTGGTACAATGGCTCATGTCTGTAATTCCAGCACTTTGGGAGGCCAAGGCGAGAGGACCACGTGAGCTCAGGAGTTCGAGAACAGCCTGGGCAACAGAGTGAGGCCTCACCTTTACTAAAATGGTTTTAAAAATTAGCCAGGCATGGTGGCATCTGCCTGTAGTCCCAGCTACTCTGGAGGCTGAAGTAGGAGGATTGCTTAAGCTCGGGAGTTCAAGGCTGCAATAAGCTATGATCATGCCACTACATTCCAGCCTGGGCAACAGAGCAAGATCGTATCTCAAAATAAACAAAGAAAGGAAATACTTTTTCAAATAAAAGAAACTTCCAAAAGGCTAAAAATTATCTCAGAAGAAATTATTTATAATATACAACCTATAAAAAACCTTAACGTTCTCCTCAAATGTCTTTTGATCTTCAATTTCCTTTTCAAGTTTCCCCAACTGCATCCCTGACTCCTTGAGATGTAAGACACAAACGGTATAAAGCAATCCCATGTGGGTTTTGCCCACTATAGAGAAGTCAACAGGAGCAAAAGACTCTTAAGTTCTGTCATCTAATGTGGAAACATCTGATATTTCTCTCTTAAAAACAATTGTTATTGATGAAGATTATAAGAGATACAAAATGTCTTTCTGTTCTAATTGTTTAGGAGTGAAAATTATGAGCAAAATCTAGTAGTATGCAGTTAAAAAGAGAATAAGAAAGAATCCCGATAATTATGTCCCTCTTTATCCTCTCCCTTCCCTCACTTCTTTCTTCATAGGAGAAACAAGGAGGAATAAAAGGGAAAAAAAAATGGAGAGGGTGTAAGAAGAGGAAGAAAAAACTGGAGAAATAGGAAGTGTGTCCAGACTGGAGTAGTCTGTCCAAACTGCACCAAGGGTGCAGTTTTTAATATTCCTAAAACCATTAATGATATGAAAACTGCCTTCTGCAAACTCTGAAATGTTGCTGTCTCTACTTTTCCCTCCCATTCCATCCAATCCAGTCCCCAGCTGGTACTGACAACACTGGTTTTATGAAATGCTGATGACAGATTTAGCCTGCCTTTAAGTCTACAGGTCTTCTCTCCTAATTTCATAGGATGTGAATTGCTATTAGATTAAAACATAAAATGGCTCCAAACGTAACTGCTGTCAGACACAGATAAGACTAAAGCTACCATGGGCAGAGACTAGAAGCAGAGAAACTGAAACACTGTAATTATATTCTGTATTTTGACCACAAGGTTAATCGAATTCATTAAAAATAGAGTTGATTTTTATTTTTTTGAGACAGGGTCTTGCTCTGATGCTCAGGTTGAAGTACAGTGGCATGAAGAGGACTCACTGCCGCCTCAATCTCCTGGGCTCAAGTCATTCTCTTGCCTCAGCCTGCCAAGTAACTGGGACTACAGGTGTACACCACTATGCCCAGTTAGTTTTTAAATTTTTTGTAGAAATGGGGTCTAACTTTGTTGCCCAGGCTTGTCTAAAATTCTTGGGCTTAAGTTTTCCTCCTACCTTAGCCACCAAAAGTGCTGGGATTATAGGCATGAGCCACTGCACCTGGCTTAGAGTTGTTTTTATATTATCAATATTTATTGCAATCATTTCAACCAACAAAGAGTCAAATATGAAAGTGAGGTAAAAACCATGATAATGTATTAGTGTGCATAATATACAGAACACATTGAATATAGTCTTCAATAGACTATATTTCCAAAAAGTTTATTTTTAAATTATCCATTTGCAATTTACAAAGCCCTGCCTCCAAAGAAACAATGTTATCAGTAGTAATTACATTTCTAAATTAATTCATATCTTGGATGGAATACTACAAAGAAAAGAGTGGGAGATATTAAAGTAGTTCTGATAATTGCTAAAAAATACTCTGCCTTTTTTTATTTACCTCAAATGCATGTTCTTGAAAAACAGGCTTAGAGATAAAGAAGCATCAATAGCAATTTTGACTGTGACTCTGTACTTGAAGGGTTTAGCTTTAATGACAGTGATTCTTGATAATTCCAAAACTAGTTCAAAAGTTATAGACTTATTTTTCCTTCAGAAGATGTACTGCTAGAATTACTGTTACATTTATCTGCTATGAGTGGAGCATTCTGAGTTCATAAAACAGAATTGGAAAAGAAAAAAAAGAAAGTGATTATCTTGAGATAAGTGAACAAGGATAAGGGAAAAACAGGAAGATGTGTGTGCCATGCAAGAAAGGTTGCTTAGCAGGATCATGTGAATTTTGGAGTGGTAAGATAAAGGGAGTAGAAAGCACCCAACTACTGAATAATCCTCTTATGGACACAGAAAAGGAGAGAGGAAGAGTTTTGATGATGATACATTTCCTTACTTTCAAAATTTATTTAAAACCACCACCCAGAAGGGTTGTAATAAGTACCTAAGCACCTAGCTCAGGACTGGAGTATAGCAGAAGCTCAGTAAATGTGACTTTACATCTTTCTTTCCAGAAGGAAAAATTTATTTTGTTAGCAAAAGCATATTCCTTTGGTAATAGGAACACAAACAGGCTCCATCTGACCATCACAATTTCATTAGTTTTAAGATAGAAATAAATACTGGACTGATTTGACTGTATGTATTATAAGGGTCCTGGATGAGTCACAGCATCTACTCCTTCTTGCTTTCATTGCCTATTTATTTATTCATTCATTCATTCAAGGAATATGTGGACATATACTATGTATCAGGCTCTGTTCTAAGTGTTAGAGACACAGCAGTGAACAAAACCAAATCCTTGCCCTCACGGAGTGGACATTCTTGTGCAGAAGAAAGGCAATAAGTAAACAAATGTACAAGTAATACACCCAACATCAGGCAGTAATCAGTGCTGTGGATATGGAATGATATGGATGGGGTGCCAGGGAGACTGAGGATGAGCAATGAGGACATTAAGGAAATGAGGACATGAGTCATGCCGTGCATACATCTAGGGGAAGAGTATCTAAGCAGAATAAAGGCAAAGGCCTTGAGCTTGGCCTGCCAAGGGGTGGCAAATAATGTAGGGTCCTGTAGACTACTGTAAGAACTTTGTTTTTTAACTGGAGTATTGGTTTCCTTAGCCATGATATGATCTGACTTAGAATTTGAATAGATGACTCTGGCTGCTCTGTGTAGACTGAAAGGGCAGGGAGACCAATTAGAAGACTCTTATAAAAACCTAGGTAGGTAAATAGTAGAGGCTTGGAACAGGATGAACAGACAAGGTAGGACCAAGAGAATTAGCTAAAGAACTAAATGTGAGATGTGCAAGAAAGGAAGAATCAGAGATGATTCCCAGGTTTTTGGCCTGAGGAGCTAGAAGAATGGAATTGGATCTGGATTTCAGGGAAAACGTCTTTACTAGGAATATCTGCACTCATTCGAAGCCACGAAAATAGATGGAATTATCTAGAGTGGTGCTTTGCACACTTTGGTGTGCCTAGGAATCATCTGAACAGCTTGTTGAAACACAGATTCCAAGGCCTTACCCTTAGAGATTCTGATTCCATAGGTTTGTGCTGAGGCCTGGGAACATGAATTTTTAATAAGCTCCCAGATGATGCTGATGGTGCTGTCCTGGGAGCACATTTTGAGAAGTATTATCTAGAGAGTAAACGTCAATGGAGAAAGGGACAGGTCCAAAGACTAAGTCTTAGGATGCTTCTAACACCAGGTGGTCAGAGAGATGGGGAGACATCAACAAAGAAGACAGAGCCTCCAGTGGGGGAGACAGAGATGTAAGCAAATGGGTGGAATCCCAGAAGGCAAATGTAAAAGTTTCATTTCAAGGAGAACGGAGTAAACAGATGTGTCAAATTGCTGCTGATGTCAAGTCACATGAAAGCTGAGAAATGACCATTAGATTTGGCAACAGGAAGTCATTGGTAATTGAACTAGCACAGTATTGTGGGGTTGTGGTGATGAAATCGAAACTGGAATAGGATCAGGAGTGAGTGGGAGATGAACTGAAGACAGCAGATATAGGCAACTCTTTGGGAGATTTCTTGCTATAAAAGAAAGCCAAGAGATGGGAGGAAATTGAATCCAGGTTTGGGGAGAGGCCAAAGAAAGCTTATTTTATTAATGATGGGAGGCATCATAGGATATTTATATTCTGACGAGAATGAACTAGACAGAGAAAAACTTAAGTTCATTTTCAAAGAAGTGTAGATGATGCAAGAAAAAGGGAATGTGATGGTTAATTTTATGTGTCAACTTGGCTAGGCCATTTTTGGGACAAATACTAGTCTAAGTCTAGATGGTGCTGTCAAGGCATTTTTAAAGTATTTTTTAAGATCGAATTAACATTTAAACAGGCAGGCTTTGAGTAAAGCAGATTACTTTCCATAACGTGGGTAGGCTTCATCTAATCAGTGGACCACCTTCGGAGAAACAGGTTCCCTGAGAAAGAGGAAAATTCTGCCTCCAGATGCCTTTAGACTAGAGCTGCAATATCAACTCTTCCCTAGGTCTCCAGTCTACCGTCCTAACTTTCCAATTCAGTCCCCATAATGAAGTAAAACCATTACTTAAAATAAATCTCCCTCCTTCTTTCTTTTAAGCCATAAAAGTAATGACTGGGAATATGATTATCAATAAAGGCACTAAGAATTGTCAAAATTTAATTTCTAACATGTTACAGCAGTAGACAGTATTACAAATCTTCAACGTTAAATTCAAATAAATATAGAATAAGTAACAGATTACAAAAACAGTCAAAATTATCTGCGCTTCCCTATATCAATGCTCTTTTCCATGTTGCCTTGCCCCTCCTCCCATCAAGAAGCAAAGTCCATTTTTGAATCTGAGGCAGTCTTGTGACTTGCTTTGGCCAAGAAAATGTAGCAGAAGCAGCAATGTGCCTGTTCCAAGCCTAAGCCTCAAAAGACCATGCACACTCCTACCTTCCCTCTTGGATGTCTGCCACCCCATGAACAAACCCAGTGTACCCTGCTTGACAACGTGGCCTGGTCATCCCCCATCAACAGATGGGTACCAAACACAAGATACACAAATGACACTATCTATGATGGGAAGAGCAGTGCCCCTCAGAAAGATACGTCCATGTCCTAATCTCTGAAATCTGTGAATATTACTGATACAGGAGGGGGGCAGGGAAGTGCTGGGTAGAGAAAGGTGGGTCCCCGGGTAGGGCTCTACTCCCAGGGACGTAGGTGAGGACAGGCACTCTTGCTTCCATGCCCAAATGGTGCATTTTCCAAGACCACCCTGGCCCGCCATGCCCCCATCCTGGGCCTATAAAAACCCAAGTCCCTAGCAGGCAGACACACAGGCAGCCAGATGTGGAAAGGAGCACATCAGCAGATAAAGATACAAGCAGCTGGACGGCGAGAGGACGTGGAGGGAGAACACCAGTGGAAGAGCACACCGACAGACATGGGCAGATGCAGAGTTTGGCCGGGGCAGTCGGAGGAGAGCCCGGGCCACTGAGTGGTAGGACTCCAGGTTCCCTCTTGTTCCCCCAACTGCTGAGAGCTACTTCTACTCAATAAAACCTTGCACTCATTCTCCAAGCCCACGAGTGATCCAATTCTTCCAGTACACCAAGGCAAAAACCTGGGATACAGAAATCCCTCTGTCCTTGTGATAAGGAAGGGGTCTAACTGAGCTGGTTAATACAAGTCACCTATAGACGGCAACTAAAAGAGCACCCTGTAACACATGTCCACTGGGGCTTCAACTGTAAACATTCACTCCTAGACACTGCTGTGGGAGTTGGAGCCCCACAGCCTGCCCATCTGTATGCTCCCCTAGAGATTTGAGCACTGGGGCATTGAAGAAGCGAGCCACATCCCCATTGCATGTCCTGCGAAGGGGACAAGGGAACCTTTTCCATTTCATTACCTCATATGGCAAAATAATTTTATTAAGGATCTTGAGAGGAGGAGCTTATCCTGGCCCTGAATGGAATCACATGTATAAGAAAGAGGTAGAGGAATTTTGAGCCAGACACCCAGAGAAGAAGACACAAAGAAAAGGAGGACTCAATGTGACCACAGAAGCAGAGCTTGGAGTCATATGGTCACAAGCCAAGGAAGACCTGAAGCCACCAGAAGCTGAAAGAGCCTAGGAATAGATTCTCCTCTATAGCCTTCAGAGGCAGCACAGCCCTGCTTAGAATAAATTTCTATTGTTTTAAGTCACCTGATTTGTGGTAATTTGTTACAAATTTGTTACAGCAGCCACAGGAAACTAATACATTATCCTAAACCATCCATACCCTAGCCAAGCCTCCAGCTGACCCCAGATGCGTGAGCAAGCCCAGCCAAAATCAGGTGAGCCTGACCCAGATTAGCAAAGCTGTCTAGGGAACCTACTGGGTCATGAGCATTAATAAATAGTAGTGCTAAGGCTACAGTAACCAAAACAGCATGGTACTGGTACCAAAACAGAGATATAGACCAATGGAACAGAACAGAGTCCTCAGAAATAATACCACACATCTACAACCATCAGATCTTTGACAAAGCTAACAAAAACAAGAAATGGGGAAAGTATTCCCTATTTAATAAATGGTGCTGGGAAAACTGGCTAGCCATATGTAGAAAGCTGAAACTGGATCCCTTCCTTACACCTTATACAAAAATTAATTCAAGATGGATTAGAGACTTAAATGTTAGACCTAAAACCATAAAATCCCTAGAAGAAAACCTAGGCAATATCATTGAGGACATGACACAGGCGTGGGCAAGGACTTCATGTCTAAAACACCAAAAGCAACAGCAACAAAAGCCAAAATTGACAAATGCAATTTGTCAAATGCACAGCAAAAGAAACTACCATCAGAGTGAACAGGCAGCCTACAGAATGGGAGAAAATTTTTGCAATCTACTCATCTGACAAAGGGCTAATATCCAGAACCTACAAAGAACTCAAATTTACAAGAAAAAAAAACCCCATCAAAAAGTGGGCAAAGCATATGAACAGACATTTCTCAAAAGAAGACATGCATACAGCCAACAGATACATGAAAAAACGCTCGTCATCACTGGCCATCAGAGAAATGCAAATCAAAACCACAATGAGATACCATCTCACACCAGTTAGAATGGCGATCATGAAAAAGTCAGGAAACACCAGGTGCTGGAGAGGATGTGGAGAAACAGGAACACTTTTACACTGTTGGTGGGACTGTAAACTAGTTCAACCATTGTGGAAGACAGTGTGGCGATTCCTCAAGGATCTAGAACCAGAAATACCATTTGACCCAGCCATTCCATTACTGGGTATATACCCAAAGGATTATAAATCATGCTGCTATAAAGACACATGCACATGTATACTTATTGAGGCACTATTCACAATAGCAAAGACTTGGAACCAACCCAAATGTCCATCAGTGACAGATTGGATTAAGAAAATGTGGCACATATACACCATGGAATACTATGCAGCCATAAAAAAGGATGAGTTCATGTCCTTTGTAGGGACATGGATGAAGCTAGAAACCATCATTCTCAGCAAACTATCGCAAGAACGGAAAACCAAACACCACATGTTCTCACTGATAGGTGGGAATTGAACAATGAGATCACTTGGACACAGGAAGGGGGACATCACACACCAGGGCCTGTTGTGTGGTTGGGGGAGAGGGATAGCATTCGGAGATATACCTAATGCAAATGACAAGTTAATGGCTGCAGCACACCAACATGGCACATGTATACATATGTAACAAACCTGCACGTTGTACACATGTACCCTAGAACTTAAAGTATAATAACAAATTAATTAATTAATTAATTAAATAGTAGTGCTAAGCTACTGTTTTGTAGCAGTTTGTTACACAGCAAAAGTTAGCTAATATTAATATGGTAGCTTTTCGTGCTTCTTAATTTCTAACTTCTTCTACTTATGTTTACAGAACCTATTCAAAGACACAAACTAACTGTAGCCAATTTCATTATTATTCCAAAAGGATTTTACATCCCAATGCCATAAAATTGGCAGCTTCCCTGCCCCATTGACATTGGGCTTTGTTTTATGACTTGCTTCAGCCAAGGGCACATGAGTGGTTATAACACATGCCACACATGAGTGGAAGCTTTAAGAGCTGTTGCACATTTTGGCCAGCTGTTTCCTCCCTCCGCCACAAAATAGCATGTCCTCAGTAGTGGATGCCTCTTCACTCTGGATTCTGGAGTGATAAGGACGGATGAAGCAGAGCCTAAAGCCAATCTGCAGTTGCTGCAGCCTACATGTAAGCTGAGTGATAAATACATCTTTGCAGTTGTAAGCAAAGTTGGGGATTGTTTGCTATGCAGAATAGCCTTGTAAAGCTTGACTGATAAAATTATTAAAGAGTAACCCTACAAAAAAATCACTTGAGTGAAGAGTTTAGTTCTAACTTTACATAAACAAATTTTGTTTTTTTAATGTGCAAGATGTAAAACATACTTTCAGTCTCTACGGGTTTCTCTTACTGAAAAGGATCCTTTAGTTATCTAAAATAGCATGTTTCTATAGGAGATAGTCTGTTAATTACTCATTACATAGCAATAGATACTGCCAAAATATGTCAATGTAAACATTATAGACACTTCCCAGTTTATACAACACCAAAAAATAAAAAAAAAAAAAAAGTTAACATAGGCTGCTCTTTCATGGAAACCTTTAGTATGCCCATAACCCTAGCATACCTCCCCCCATACACACATATAAGGAAGGAAGCCTTCCCTCTATGTGATGAGTATCTCCTAACTTCTATGATAATGAACAGGATAAATGCTAACAAACTGACAAGTTGCTGAGAAAAATGAATGCTCCTTTGTGAGTGAGACTCTGAGAGGGAGTAGAGCACTTACTGGGCTAGGGATAGAATCAGGATCCAGCTTCTTCTGGGGCTGTGGTGGACCAGCCAGCTGTGCAGGACCTCCGGGGAAGCCTCCTGGGTAAGAGAGTTGTGCGCCTGCCATCTGGGGGCCAGAGTTGGCTGCTTGGAAAAAATTTAAAGAGAAATGACTATCATCCCAAATCCAGCATGTAAGACTTGTGACGATATTATGCTGTTCAGTCAAGCATGTTGTATTTCTCATCTTATTAAAAAAGGCAAGGAGTCAAGTGTGAATGTGGTTCCCCATTTCTTTGCTCTTGCCAAAATTCTTCAAAAACTACCGTTTCTTAAAAGTAAGTGATAAATACCTAGTAACATAGGAACAAAGCTGATTTTCAGTTAAGGGTTCCCCTGGGTAACCCAAAGCATTTCCCTGC
The DNA here is from genome assembly GCF_009764315.1 of Trachypithecus francoisi. Lineage (NCBI taxonomy): Eukaryota > Metazoa > Chordata > Mammalia > Primates > Cercopithecidae > Trachypithecus > Trachypithecus francoisi. The sequence goes on from NW_022681454.1 coordinate 115,232,299, forward strand.
ACCCTGTCTACCTTACCCTGCTGTGAAGGATATCCAGCACCCAGGGTCTGGCCTGGAAGAGGTGGGGGCTGGTACTGAGAATTTGGAGGAGGAGGCCCAGAGAGCCCGTCTGGCCTGTACATTGGTGGAAGCAAAGGTGAGGCACCAGGACCATTGAGTGTGGTAGGTGGTGGTGGAAGAACTTGAGATCCAGGCTGCAAAATGGACGGCTGTGGAGGTCGTGGAGGAGTCTGCAATGATGTGGCTGACAGAGGGACAGGGGGTCCCTGGCTTGGAGGAGCCATGCCTGAACCTGCATGAGAAAGAAGACCAGCCCACTTAAATACCACATTTCTCAACTCTCTGACTTCTGCAAAGTACATGATAGAGATGCTTGTTTTCCTGACATAAAGCAAGAGGACACCGTTAGAAATACATGCTTGGGTTTTTTTGCCACAAATTGAAATCTTCATTCAGAAAACAGAACAAATACTATTTTACACAACTGGGATTGTTTTTTAGGACAGGGTCTTGCTCTGTCACTGAGGCTGCAATGCAATGGCAAGATAATGGATCACTGTAGCCTCAACATCCAGGGCTCCAGTGATCCTCCCACCTCAGCCTCCCAAGTAGCTGAGACTACAGGCACACACCACCATGCCAAGTTCATTTTATTTTTATTTTTATTTTTTATTTTTTTTGTGGAGATGGGGTCTCATGATGTTGCTCAGGCTGGTCTCAAACTCCTGGGCTCAAGCAGTACTTCCTCCTTGGCCTCCCAAAGTGCTGGGATTATAGGTGTGAGCCACCATGCCTGGTCTGGAAAATTTTTAAAAGGTAAAAGCAACATTTATAATTTAAGCGAGGGAATTCATAGGATAAATTTTACCTCAGTTGTGTAATTACATGATGTACGCATTAATTAAAGAATTTGTATCTGGTACAAAAATCTAGAAAATCGTATAAAAATTCTATTACATAACAAGCATTACTCAGGTAAACTGCACATTCAATAAATTATTTGCATCCTGTGCGTGACTTGACCAAACAAATTTCAGAATTAGGTAGAAATAACCAGAGAGAAGAGAAGGGCCACCAACATGCTCTCCAATCATATTGGAAACAGCTGTAAAACCAGATTATGTTTCCTTTCTCTGATTATGGGAAACTGGGTTGCTTCTTTGGAGACTTATCCATTTTGAAATGAGTAAAAGACAGAAAATAGAGGGGTTCTAATCACACTTCAGAAAACTAATTTTAAGTAACATGGAAATATTCTTCATCTAGATAAATGGCCGACTGTGCTGTCATTACAGTGGAGCTTTCCATGACTCATAGGAAATACAGCATTTCTGTTGATGTAAATCTCAGTACTGTGACTCTTTCCTCTCTTATTCTTCTCTTTTCTGCCTCATAACATCTGAGCTTCCATTCTTTCCATGATCTAAACACATCCTTAAAATGCACTGTGAAACAATGAGTACTATATTTCTGATTTGGGGGCCCCATCACAAACAATACAAGGTTTAAATTATCCTTATTTTATTTCTTAAAATAATTTCACTGTTCTAATGCTTATTTGTTAAGTCAGGATTTTTTGTCTTTTTTTATTGTTCAATCATTGAATGGAAGGTATTCTGAGGGTCCTTCAATTACCTTGAAATAAGTGGCAGCATGATCAAGAAAACAATTAACTATAGCCCTACATAAGATAGATGCTTTATTATTAAAATGTCCAAATACTACTTCAACACAGTATGCCCTAGTTACATCTATTTTAAAAATGAAGAACACCTCTCTCATTAAAAATAACCAGGACACAAGGCAGTCAATAAACACTAATAATAAAACTATTACCATAGCTGTTGATTTGCATAGCACTGAGCTGGCTGCCCAGCTGGGTGACAGATGAAGTGGACATAGGACTTGGGTAAGATGATTGTGCAGAGGGTTGGTATGGTGCATATGAGGATGCCACACTGTTGACAGGTGGAGGGCCTGGAAATCTGAGCAAGGAAAACAGGATGTTAAACAATATCATAGCATCTCAAGCAAATGACATACAACAATGTAATTAAATAAGCCTGTCTAGTGGGCCTAGGAAAATGACTGATATTATATACTAAATCTTTAATTAAGTTTGACATGAGCTCAATATGATCATGTAGCATCATCTTATATTTATGCTCACATGCTGAACATGCCAAGACAGAAAAAAAAATCCTACTGTGAGCATAAAACCAGTTCTGGAAATCAGTTTGGGAAACTGAGCCCACCAGAGCCTTATCTATACTAAAGTGAATCATCAGTAGAACGAAAATTAAGAAAACAATACAGCCAGAAGCAGTGGCTCATGCCTATAATCCTAGCACTTTGGGAGGCTGAGGTAGGAGGACAACTTGAGCCCAGGAATTCAAGACCAGCCTGGGCAACATAGTGAGACCCTGTCTCTACGAAAAATAAAACAAAATAAAATAAAAAATTAGCCAAGAGTACTGGCACTACTTGGACGGTTGAAGTAAGAGGATCACTTGAGCCCAGGAGGTCAAGGCTACAGTGAGCTGAGACTGCGCCACTGCACTCCAGTCTGGCAACAGAGCCAGACCCTGTCCCAAAGAGAAAAAAAAAAAATCTAAAAAGTACATCATGCTTTACCTTTGATTTAGCTTGAACTTATTATTTATTTTTTCTTGTTCTGCATTAAACAATGGCCACTATCTGGACAGTGTACCTAGCATGGTTAATCTGCCAAATGGGATTAAAGCCTGCCTGAGAGTCACATTATAAATTCTTATGAATTTTAAATAAAATTGAATTTTCCCAAATGGTATACTCTGCTTTCGATTTCTCTGTAAACTGGAAACTATTTCCCCATGGCCCATGTCTTGCCTTCTGCCTCCTACTGCCATTGAGAGGTTAGGAGCAGAGCCTGAGGGAAGCCATTGCTTGCCTAAAGTCTCACAATTTATTTGTGACAACACTAGGACCAGCGTTTTTCCAGGTCTTCAGTGAGTGCACTTTTCAAAGCATCACACTAATTTTATGTTGTCATTTTTCTCCATATGTTTAAATTGATTATTACAAACAAAACAGAAAATTAACCTTCTAACCATTACTCTGAGTGAACGACATTTAGCATATTTGCAGAATAATATCTCACACTTTGAGATAAATAGGTGAGTGATGAAAACTCTCTTTTCCACTCATACCTCTGAACAGCTTATTTCTGCAGTCTATGTTTCATCGGAAGCCGGAACTGACTTTGTAATTTAGGACTCTTCTGTAATGATGCAGAAAAGCCTGCCTAATAAAATACATGTTTCAAGAAAAAAAAAAGAAAGAAAATGCTCTTTCCAATGTACCCACAAGTACAAGCTATCCTATAGCAGAAAATTGTCTAGAAATGATTGAATGAATAACATTGTAACCCAAAAATATTGTTAAACAAAACTATCCAATTTCTCTCCTGTCAAATTTTCCAAAAAGCCCAACACAATTAGACTAAGCACCGTTTGACTTAAATACTTTTTGGAAGAAAATGAATAAAAGACAGAAAATACAAACATTAACTTTTCACAGTAAAAGTCTTCTTTATATCTCTAATCAATTAATGACACTGGTGAAACACAAGCACAAAAAATCTAATTCTAGTCTCACATGACACATTTAAAATATGCTGTGATCACTAAAAAAATGATTTCAAGAATTATATTAAAGGTCTGTTTTGTAAATCCATTGTTTCCTAAGATGAAAACATTTCTTCTTTTTAAGAAATAATACTTTGTCATTTTTTAAAAAAAACTTTGTCTGCCAGACACGGTGGCTCATGCTTGTAATCCCAGCACTTTGGGAGGCTGAGGCAGGCGGATCACGAGGTCAGGAGATTGAGATCATTCTGGCTAACACAGTGAAATCCCATCTCTACTAAAAATACAAAAAATTAGCCGGGCGTGGTGGCTGGTGCCTGTAACCCCAGCTGCCCGGGAGGCTGAGGCAGGAGAATGGCGTGAACCCCGGAGGTGGAGCTTGCAGTGAGCTGAGATCACACCACTGCACTTCAGCCTGGACAACACAGCCAGACTGTCTCAAAACAAACAAACAACAAAAAAAACTTTGTCATAGGGAATAAATGAAGTAATTACACACAGGCAGAATACACATGTACTACAGAATATATTCATGGATGCAGTGAGGTATGGTTACACACTTTGGATTTGATAAGCAGAAACTGGGGATGCTGCATTTATATGGAGAAAAAAGCCCCCCAAAACAATGTCAAAGGTGTTTCATAAATGTTAATACTTTTAAATATACAATTCTGTGAATCATTTTTTGTTTTTACAATACAGGTAGGACAAAATATATTTCAAACAGGAGTTATAACACAAGCAGCTTCAAGTATTTTTTTTTAACTTAACAAAAGTTAAAGATTTAAAATAGAGAATGAGAGACTGTATAACCATCAGTTATTACTTTCAACCCATAAATGCCTACTTATCATTCAGTGCCTAACATATATAGCCCAGGAGTTAGGTGTCAGAAATTCACAAATAAATTATTTCTTTCTGACCAACTTAAATATGGTAAGTTTTAAATAGATTTGGTTTTTAAAAGCAATTATTATCAATTTTAAAATAAACAGAATAGTATTAAATGGCTAACAAAACCCTCACATAAATGAGGAAAGAGATGAAAGAACATCTTAAATATACAAATTTGTTTAATTTTTTTTTTTTTGTTTTTGAGATGGAGTTTCATTCTTGTCGCCCAGGCTGGAGTGCAATGGCAAGATCTCAGCTGCAACCTCCGCCTCCCGGGTTCAAGTGATTCTCCTACCTCAGCCTTCCGAGTAGCTAGAATTACAGGCATGCACCACCATGCCCAGCTAATTTTTGTACTTTTAGTAGAGACAGGGGAGACAGGGTTTCACCATGTTGGCCAGGATGGTCTCAATCTCTGGACCTCGTGATCCGCCCACCTCAGCCCCCCAAAGTGCTGGGATTACAGGCGTGAGCCACAGCGCCCTGCCCATATTTTTTAACTTCATTACTTTATTCAAAGTCACATAGCATGTCATACAAAGCAGAGGTGGGAATCCAGGTCCTCCTGCCGTAGCATGGAAACCTGGTGTATAACTATAAGTAAGCCACTTAATCTCTGTAGCTCTAAGCTTTCTAATTCTGAAAAAGAGCAAGTAAAATGGAATGACCCCCCCTTTTTTTTTTTTGCTATAATGTTAAAATGAAGAACCATACAGAGTTAAATAAATGTTTCTCATGTTGACTGCCTTTATTTAACATGGCTCTAGACTGAAAAACATTCAATTATATATTTTAATTTACGGTTTCATTGAATGTCAAGTATGTATTTTAATTTACTGTTTCACTGAATGTCAGAGACGAGCAGATTCACCATCAGAAAGAGTTCAATAAAGAATTACTACCAGATGATTAATAAAACCTGAAAATTTAGCCTCGATTTAATCCTAATCCTCTGTAGAGTTGATTCCGTTTTCTGTGGCCTATTCAAACACTTCCCAATTTCAAGTTTGCAACAAATTGCTCAAGAAATGAGATGTATGCTGAAGTTTGTATGCGGAATTAAGATCCCAAATTTTTCAAAATCTGATTGAAACAAAATCAGAATTTTGAATACCTAGCCCATAGAGTAGAAAAAATGAAAGTAAAAAAAAAAAAAAAAAAAAAGAAAAAATGAAAGTTCCACTACATCCTAGCATCGTTTTCCACGTTAAATAAAATTGAAGAAAAAACAACTATTTCTCATATTTTTATTGCTCCTTTCTTCATCTTTTGTTGCAATCAATTTCTTAGTAGATTCACACATACTAGCTTCAATTTGGGAAGATGGGTCCCCTGTTCCCTCAAATTCACTGCTTCTTCATCAGAATACATCACTTACAATTGATTGATTGAATTTTTATCTTATAATTTAAAACATTGATTTTTAGGTTGCAGATTTTATTTAATATCCTACCCAGTGGTAACTCTATATAGATAACTTTAGCACTGCTTGCAAGTTTAAGGCATTTATTCTTCCTCAGTCAAATCAAAAAGACAAATAACTAGGTATGACTTTTAAATTTTATAAAACATTATATTTAAAATAGCAGTATTTTACATATAAAAATTTTACATGTTAAACTCAAATCAACGTAGTAACTTTTTTATATCTTGTTTCTGTTTGATAATTTAGATACAGTAAAACTAAAATATTTCTTTGGTATACTAAGTACAAGTGACACAGATAAAATGCTAGAATCCACAAAGAAAAGTCATATGCCATCTATGCTCTTTGACAGCCTCTGTCATCAGACTGGTATGATTCACCTGCACAATCACGGTGCACTTTACCCTTGCATGGCACTACATTCACAGAAGTGTGTTCCATGAGGGCAAGGCAGCAGGAAGGCTCAGCCTGAAACACTACACTTTTCCCTGACTTTTTCAGTTTTTAACCCCAACTCTAACCTTCGATCCAGTATGCAAGTTGTAGCAAGTGAACAGTAGAAGAGAGCGAGTAAAATCTGTCAGTACTTCCCTAGGAATCACCATAAAAGCAGCTTCTTTAAGCTGTCAAGAGATTCCTGAGCTGTCATGAGTAACTACATTGAGCTAAGGATGGACATGCTATAAACAGTGGACTTTTCAGATTCAATGGAAATGATACTGACAAATGCTAAGGTGCTGAGTCCATGGGCACTGTGCACTGGGAAAGGTTACTCTGCATGCGTTAATCACTAAAATCCTCAAAACCATGTATTATTGTTAAAATCGTCATGAGCAAACCGAGGCACATAGAGGTTAGGTAACTTATCTAGCTAGTAACCATCTAGGCCAAGATGAGCAAACATGTCCTGACTCCAGAGTCCTCTGCTCTTCACTGGGCCAGACCCTGTGCTGGGCTCACAATCACAAAGTTAGGGCCTGCTTGATGGCAAAGTCCATGGTTTACTCACTCCTAAGAAACCTACTCAAGTGAAATAAATGGCAATAAACAAAACAAAACAAAACAAATCAATTCCAGGCTAATACCAGTGACTAAAACATTTTTCTAAACTTGAAACCAGCTGTTCAATCTTTGCATTTCTTTAAAAAAAAAAAAATCTGAGATGCCTGGAAGTTCACAACAATAATTTTTTTTTTTTTTTTCATTCTTTGAGACAGGGTCTCCCTCTGTCGCCCAGGATGGAGTATAATAGCATGAATACAGTTCACTTCAGCCTTGACCTCCTGGCCTCAAGCTATCCTCTCACCTCAGCCTCTGAAGTAGCTGGGACCACAGGTGCATGCCAACATGCATGGCTAATTTTTAAAATTTTTTGTAGAGATGGGGTCTCATCATGTTGCCCAGGCTGTCTCGAACTCCTGGGCTCAGGCGATCCTCTCGTGTCAGCCTCCCAAAGTGTTGGGATTACAGACGTGAACCACCACACCCAGCAATGATGAATTTTTCTAAGTCTTCTCCCCTTTACTTCTGGACTGAGAATTCTATATTCTCATTTTACAAGTGAGGAAAATGAGGACGGGCATGGCCAAGGAACTTCACCAGTGTCCACAGGTGGCAAACTGCTTGAACCAGAAGAGGCATCTTGGTTCTCCGTCTTTTTGCTCTTCCTCTCTTGCCTTTCTATCACTCTTCTGAGACTCAGGGCAGTAGGGTCAAGTCCCGAGTAAGGCCCTTTGACCTCTTGCTCCAAGCTTAAACCACTATTACACTTAATGACCTACCCTCTGCATCCCATAGCTACCATTTCAACCGGCAAATGTTATTATGACAAGAGCCAGCAAGTGCCTAACTCACAAATGCCCTGTAGGAGAATTAACCCGATGACTTAAAAAAAAATCCCAGGCCGGGTGCGGTGGCTCAAGCCTGAATCCCAGCACTTTGGGAGGCCGAGACGGGCGGATCACGAGGTCAGGAGATCGAGACCATCCTGGCTAACAAGGTGAAACCCCGTCTCTACTAAAAAATACAAAAAACTAGCCGGGCGAGGTGGCGGGCGCCTGTAGTCCCAGCTACTCGGGAGGCTAAGGCAGGAGAATGGCGTGAACCCGGGAGGCGGAGCTTGCAGTGAGCTGAGATCCTGCCACTGCACTCCAGTCTGGGCGACAGAGTGAGACTCCGTCTCAAAAAAAAAAAAAAAAAAAAATCCCAGAGGGAGTTTTCCTATTATGGAGGACTATAGGCTTCATGAAAGGCCATGACTAAAAGGCTTCACCATTAGGAAGGTCTAGAGTCATACCTAGGGGTTACTGCCCACCCCTCCCCACCCTCAAACCTTGCTACCTGGGAAGGAATCTGAGAAATGAAGCCTCTGAGTAATCCTGGGAGACACTCCAAAGCAAACACTGCCTGTGGCTTGGCACTGGCTTGGCACAGGTTCTCGGCAGCTACACCTCACCGGATAAACAATAACGGGATTTCTAACAGGGAAGGTTTGATGCTGGCTTCTTTCCCAGGGACTAGTCCCTAGTGGGCTGCAGGCTCTAAATATTTCATACATCTTGGCTTCTCCAGGCCTGCTTCCAACTTTTCCCTTCCTCAATTTATTATAAATACAAACACAAGATTTATTTCCTGTGTTGTTTTTACTACAGCTCTGCCTTTTGAGAATCCCTCACTGGCATCTGTGTGCCTTCCACATCAAGCTCCTAGACTTTACCACTGGCATCAATCTGATTTAATTTTAAAATATTTATTAAGCACCCATTGGCACTGAGCTCAGTTCTGTGAAGGATCCAAGAAAATAGAATGATTTAAAATTTTATTCAAGAATATAGGCCATGGGCATCTAAAGGAATTAGAAACTGACATGAAAGTCTAAAATGAACATAACTCAAAACTAAAATGTATGGTATTGACACAAGTACTTTTTGATACATTTTAAAATACCTACTAATATTGTCTTTTTCTTCATAACTTTTCTTGTTTTTTTTTTTTTGAGACAGGGTCTCACTGTGTTGCCCAGGCTGGAGTGCAATGGCACAGTCATAGCTCACTGCAGCCTTGACTTCCCGGGCTTACAGGATCCTCCCATCTCAACCTCTCCAGTAGCTAGGACTACAAGCATGCGCCACCAGGCCGGCTAATTTTTTCTATTTTTGTAGACACGGGGTCTCACTATATTGCCTAGGCTGGTCTCAAACTCCTGGGCTCAAGCCATCTGCCCAACTCAACCCCTCAAAGTGCTGGGATTACAGGCGTGAACCACCATGCCCAGCCATAACTTTTCTTATTGCTTTGTTTCCTAGGGCAGTTATCTAATAGATCCTTTCAGGGATGTAGACATTTCAGTCAAACTTTCAAGCAATAAACATATAAGCTTAGAAGGTATTTCTGAAATCATATTAGGAGAATATACAAACGAAGGCTGGAATCTACCTAGCTCACCTTTGTTGAGGGTGACCAGCAGCATGAGCTCCATTCTGACCAAACTGATGGGGCCCAGGAGGTGGAGGACCCGGAGGCAACATTCCCCCAGTGGCAGTGACCCCCAAAGCCCCTGCTGGCTTCATCATACCTGCAAGAGAAGGGCATGAATTTAGAAGTGTATTAAAGTACAAAGAGAGATGAGGCAAAGTCATTAGGTTAAAAATGAAAACTAGGTGGAGGAGGAGGGAAATAAATGGATTAGAACAAAATCTCTTTCAAGGTTAACCATCACCTACAGACCTGTCAACACCAGGCTCTGGCATGAGTATTTGACTATCATAATGATGAAAGAGGAGAAAAGAAGGGAACCATTTTATCACTAAACAGAAACTAAAACAGAAAAAAATAAATTTGCATATGACAGAGGCATTTGATAAAGCACATTATTACGCAAAGAATACTAGAACGCGCAATGAAAAGCGGCAGTTAGATATCAGAAATAAACCTGGAAAAAGCAGGAAGGGTCATGGTACAGCATTCTAACTGGAACTAAATGGGGCATGGGGGAGAACACTAGAAATGCCTTTGACTTACAGCACAACAAAAGCAGATGGGGAGCAGGGTCTATTTTTCTAAAAATCCTGAGCACTTCCTTCAGAGCTTAATAATTTTTCCAGGATCCTAAACAGCTGGATGATAAACAGCTGGGGGACTGCTCACTGAGAGTCAGACTCATCATGCTTGCTCAGACAAAATAGGGGACCACATGCAATTAATGAATGCTTCTGGGAATGACTGTTTTCATTTATTAGCAGCTCTTCTCAAATAGAGACCTTTAAAGACTTCTCTTTGGAACTGTCTTCAGACATTTCTCTCTTTTCTTCTTGAGAAATTGCAATAGAGGAGAGCAATCACTGGGCTTGGGTTAGAGCAGTTCAAGGCCCCACATGGTTACTTATTAGTTGTATGACCCTGGGCAAGAAGCTTATCTTTAAAGACCTCAGTTTTCTTCCTGCAAAATGAAAGGCTTAGACTAGATTACCTGAGACCTCTTCTAGCTTCTAGAAAGAAAAAAAGAGAAAAACTTCAATTCTTCTATCTGCTCTCTCCACTTGCTTGTTTTCACTCGTTCAATTTACTTTTGACCATACCCTGCTCTCTGGCAAGGTCTTCGATGACCACCTAGCTGCCTGCTGTGCACTCCCTGCTTTCACTTCGTCGTGGTATTTCATATTAACGTTTCCTTTATTCCCTCAGATAGAAAGTTTATTCCCTTGGATAGAAAGGAATTGACTGATGACGTGTAGTCACCCAGGAAGAGTTTCTTATATTGTCATCGTAATTGCTTTCAAGAGAATGCTTTCAGATGTTTGCATAATCTAAAATGACAGATATCCAGTGAAGTGCCAGTCTTCGTGAATAATATTGAAACTTTTCAAGGTTTCTTCTCTTAAAATAGGATTCCTTAAACTGAGGACATTTTTATATTAATTCTACATAGTTTTACTTAGCAAATTCATATACCACTATTTTCAATAAATGTTATCCTTATAACACCACATTTTAATACAAAGTTCTAAACCCCAAACCCAGCAAAGTTAGAAAAACATGAGACTTGCAGTCACAGACAAGTTTGAATTTGTGACTCTGATAAGATATTTTATTTTTCAGAGCTTCAACTTGTAATCCCATGTCATGGCAATAATATTCCCTAGCTCCAAGGATTGTTCTGAGAATTAAATGAAGCAATGGATATGACAGTTTTCAAAACAGCTGTTTCGTCTTCCCTGGCCATAGCCCCTGCACTCTTTTCTTGAGCATTTTTATTCTAACAAAGCATATGCACCGTAATTACAAACACATTTATATTTTCATTTTAAAAACATTATTTTGGACAAAAGTAGGCAATTCACAACAGTAGCATTAATATACTTTCAACTTCGGTCTTTTCTTCTTTTTTTTTTCTTTTTTCTTATTTGCCTCCCGGCTCTCCAAAAATATTCCCCTTTTTAAAAAATAAGTAGGATAATAGCAATTTTCATGAAAACCCCTATAAACATGTCTAGAGAATTTTAAAAAAAAAACAGCTCTGATAGATGCAAGCAGAATTTATACATCAATCTTACTGTGCTCTCTCTTTTGTTTGGGAATCAACTCTATGGCAATGATTCAAATCATTCTGTGGCATTCTCAAATCATTCTCATTATTATTCAACATACACTTAAGGTGCCTTTGAGCCATTTGAGAGAAGAGACAACCATGTAAACAAATCATTACAATGTCTTGTGATGACTGTTACAATATGCAGAGACACTACCTAACTCTTCCTGGGGGATTTGAGAAGAGTTCAAAGAAGGACTGCTTGAGCTGAATCTTGAAGGAGAGGCAGTTTTCTTCATATAGAAGACAGGATAAGGGATTCCAGTTAGAAGGCAAAGCTTGAGCAAAGACATGAGAGAGATGGCACAATCAGGACAGGGGAAAGGCTTGGTGTGGAGAGGCTGGGAGGGAAAGTAGCCAGAGTGGAGGCTGTCCAGGTTGGCTGGGATCAGACTGCAAAGTCCTATGTGTCACTTGCACTCCACCCCCAGGGCAAAGGGAAGTCAGTATCATTGATATCTGCAAAGTCATAGTCTTCCCCCAGCCATGTTACCGGCATTTTCAAAAGTACTCAAACACAAAGAGAATCAGGTTCTTTATAGAGCAGTATAAGAATTTTAAAAGGAAAGGAACACCATGTAATGAGAATGAACTGTTCTTAGACAAACCCCATCAAAAAAAATCTAAGATCACAAGTTGGTCTCTAATACAGTGGCAGATACTATAGACCAGTAAACTCAACAATTCCAATCCCCTTCTTACTTGCTTTTCTATTAATATTAATATACGGTCTTGAGGTGGAAAAGTGAAAATTCCTAGACTGCCTTACAATTTGTTTTGCCATGTGCTCTAAATTCAGCAAAGCAGCACACCTCTGGGAGACTCTGGTCAGCCTGGTGGCAGAGATGATTCTCCTGGGGGAGAAAAGTGGTGACTTCTGGTGGAATGGTACTGCATGGGGAATGTTCATCTTCATGGACCACATACTCCCAAGTCTGGTTCTCTGCCTTTTTCTGATGTTTTGTTTGCTTCCTGATACCCTTTAACAAATCCCTTTCCAGTAGAGGGTACTGTTATCAGCAAAGGAACACTCACCAAACCACATCACAGAAAAGCATGCCTTGAATTTGGTCCTGGACCTGACAAACTAAAACCAAAAGTAAAAGCCATTTGTTGGGGGCAAAAATGTTTATCTAAAATAAACAAAGATAAACTCCCTATTATATGGGTAGAATTGTAATGGCTATGGTCCCTAAAGCACCGTGCTGGATGGTGCACCTATATAAGCTCACTATTAGGAGCCCTATCACCACCCCACAGCCCCTGTCCTAGTTATAGGACATTAATAATTCTTAACTCTCAGTCTCCAGACCAGTGTCCTCAACCAAGGGCGATTTTGTCCCTAAAATAGGACATCTGGCAATGTCTGGGACATTTTTGGTTGCCACAACTCCCAGAAGGTTGGGGGAGGTACTACAGGCATCCAATGGATAGAGACCAAGGATGCTACTAAATATCCCACAAGGCACAGGATGGCACCCTGCTACCCTGCCCCAACAAAGAATTCGTTAGCCCCAAATGTCAATAGTGCTGAAGTTGAAAAACCCTGCTGCAGAGAGCAGTACGCCCAGCTGTAATTACTTCTCCACACTTACTAATGTGCTATGTAGCTTTCTAAAATGTGCACACATTGGATTATGACCCTTCCCAGATTAAATCACTTCAGTGGTACTCTACTGCCCTTACAATAAAGCCTAAATTCCTTAAAATGATCCTACATTTCTCCACCAGTGGCATCTCTCACCGTTCCCATGCTACTCCCCAGCCATGCCAAATGTCTTGCAGGTCCTGAAAAGTACCGCCTTCCAATCCCAGCAAACTGCTTCCTGACCTGGCCAATTTTCACTCATGTTTCAAGGCATTCCCTCCAGGAAGCAGCCCTTCTTGTTTAGGCGCCCCTGCCACGTGCTTCCATACCACCCTCTACTTCCTTTACAACAGTACTTCCCCCCAAAATTGTCATTGTTATTTAGTGCATTTCTCACGAAGTAAACACTATGAGGACTGAGATCAGGCTTCTTTGATTCAATGTCATATTACCACAATTATTTTGTTCATCAAATAAATCTGTTAAATTTGTGGCTGGGTGCAGTGGCTCATGTCTGTAATTTTAGCACTTTGGAAGGCCAAGGCAGGAGGATGGCTTGAGGCCAGGAGATCAAGACAGCACTGGGCAACATAGTGAGACCCTATCTTTACAAAAAAAAATTTAAAATTAGGTGGGTATGGTAGAGCATACCTATAGTACTAGCCACTTGGGAATCTGGGGCAGGAGGATCATTTGAGCCTGTGAGTTCAAGGCTGCAGGGAGCTATAATCTCGTCACTGCAATCCAGCCTGAGCAACAAAGCAAGACCCTGTCCCTCAAAAAAAAAAAAAAAGGTGTTAGTATACAGCACTAGCTTTACAAAAACACAATGAATAGGCATAAATGGAGATATGATCATGTGAGCAACACAAAGCAAGAGTTAGCACTGGCCAGATCTACAGTGGAACAGATACTTCAAGGAATCACAACAAGTTTGCTTGTGTCTGTCAGGAGACCAATAAAAGGATCACTAAAAGGTTAGACAAGACACATGAAGACTGAAGATTAAGGTATCTAAGGTTATTCAGCAGAATATAATCAGAGATATAAGAGGTGGGGTAATTTAGTGAAAGTCTTAAATAATTAAACTAAAACACCATAATATGCATAGAAAGGTATATTTGCAGAGAGTATAATAGCCTGGTTATTCACCTAATATTTAATATCCATTAAGTAAGGAGAAATCAGTTTAAATTAAAGTGTGAAGGATTTAATCCAACAAAGACAGTTTTTAAAAACACTGGTAAGGCCAGGTGCCGAGGCTAACTCCTATAATACCAGCACTTTGCGAGACCAAGGCGAGAGGATCACTTGAGCTGAGGAGTTCAAGACCAGCCTGAGAAATACAGGGAGACCTCATCTCTACCAGCTATTCAGAAGCTAGGCAACAGAGCAAAACCCTGTCTCAAATAAATAAATTAATTTAATTAAATATTGGTAAACACCAGAGTGTTTTGCTAATGGGTGCTACAGTTTGTCATTCACTTCACTGAATAAACATTTATAATTAGCTCAATTTAACCATTCCAGTGTATACATATTTCAAAACAATATGTTGTACATAATATATATGTACATATAGTTTTTTATTTGCAAATTAAAAAAAGTTTTTTTAAAGTAGTCATGAGTGCCTTCTCTGCTCCAGGAACATCTACTATAGGAACATCTAGTATACCACAGTATGGCAAATAGTATAGAGGCCTGCAAAAGTATTAGAACACAAAAGTAGAATTCAAATTAGATTTGCATGGTATAAAAAATCCCTCTGGCTCAGGAGTTGATAGTTTGGAAAAAGGCAGTACTGGAGACAGGGATAATAGTTACATGATCATTTTAGTAATCCATGTGAGAGATGGATGGATTGAACAAAAAGAGTGACAGGAGAATGGAAAGGGGAAAGCAGGTAGGAAACCTGTTTACAATCACTCCAAAAAGATTTGGGAGACCAATTGCATTGGAGGAGGTAAAAACGAGGGAGAGGTTTTTTTGCTTGTTTGTTTGTTTGTTTGAGAGAGTCTCACTCTGTTCCCCAGGCTGGAGTGCAGTGGCATGATCTTGGCTTACTGCAACCTCCATCTCCCTGGTTCAAGAGATTCTCATGCCTTAGCCTCCCAAATAGCTGAGATTACAAGCATGTGCCACTATGCCTAGCAAATTATTTTTTTCTATTTTTTTAGTAGAGACTGGGATTCACCATGTTGGCCAGGTCAGTCTCAAACTCCGGGCCTTAAGTGATCCACTTGTCTTGGTCTCCCAAAGTGCTAGGATTATAGGTGTGAGCCACCACACCCCACCAAGTTTGTTTTTGTTTTTTTTTTTTTTTTAAATAAAGTTTCTGGTGTGGATCACCAAATAAGTGATGCTAATGAGTGAGATCTGAAATGCCAGAAAACATAGGCTTCCACGATGAATATGGAATTGTTTTGGGTATGGTGATTGTGATATTCCTCAACAGAGGCGGACAACTGGAAATATGGGTCTAGAGCAAGCTCTTCCAACCCACGGCCCACATGTGGCCCAGGACAGCTTTGAATGTGGCCCAATAAAAATTGGAACACTTTCTTAAACCATTATGAGATCTTTTTGATTTTTTTTTTTTTTTTAGCTCATCAGCTATTGTTAGTGTACTTTATGTGTGGTCCATGACAATTCTTCTCCCAGTGTGGCCCAGGAAAGCCAAAAGACTGGATACCCCTGGTCTAGAGCTTAGGAGAGGCATCTGGGCTGTGGCCCAGGAAAGCCAAAAGACTGGATACCCCTGGTCTAGAGCTTAGGAGAGGCATCTGGGCTGGAGAAATAGACCTGAGAGATAAGCACTTTCTGTGAATGATCCAGCTTAGGGAAAAATCTACAGCGCGGGAGAACAGTGGTGAAGATGGAATATGGAGGGAGAAACAGCAACACTTAAGGGTCATGTAGAACCCCTTCCAAAGAAATGTCCAGAAAGCAACCAAAAAAAAACGGGCACAATGGTTTACACCTATAATCCCAGCACTTCGGGAGGCGGAGGCAGGTGGATTACTTGAGGTCAGGAGTTCGAGACCAGCCTGGCCAACATGGTGAAATCCCATCTCTACTAAAAATACAAAAATTACCCGGGCATGGTGGCGGGCGCCTGTAATCCCAGCTACTCAGGAGGCTGAGGCAGGATAATCACTAGAACCTAGGAGGTGGAGGTTGCAGTGAACTGAGATCACACACTGCACCCCAGCCTGGTGGACAGAGGGAGACCCCACCTCAAAAAACAACAACAAAAGGATAGTGTCATTGAAACCAAAGGAGAAAAGAGTTTCATAAAAATGAGAGTGGTAAACAGTGTCAAATACAAAAGAGGACAGACAGCACAATGTCTTCTGCTTGAGAAATAGGACACCGATAGTCCTGGTGAGGGAAGTGGAAGTGTGGATGGGGTGACAAACTATGGAGTGTAAACTATGCTGAGCCATGGAGGGAAGGAGAGGCAAAGGTGGAGATCACCAAGCATAGTACTTTCTCAAGAAGATGCCTGTGAAGAGGGAAAAGTGAACAATACAAAGTGTTATACTTAGGTGTGTATGCAGTTTGTTTTTTGTCTTCTTGAGAGATTTGGGTATGAATCCTGGTGCTACTACTTGCTATCTGTGACCTTAGACAAGTCACATGACACCACGACACCAGACATTCAGTTTTTTTACCTGCAAAAATAACTTACTTCATAGCATTGTATGAGGATTAAATAAGACAGTACAGGGAAAGCTTTTAGGGCCAGACTTCGATAGATCATAAAAAAGAATAATTTATAATTATCTTCATCAATAAATGCTGAGGAGAAATGAACCACCAGATAGAAAGTGGAGGGGTTAATGGTTTCTACAGGATCCAGTAAGGCAAGATTATAAACGTTCTGGAGAGAATTGTCCTGAACAAGAAGAGGGAGGCTTCATCTGGACATCTTTAAAATCTGGGGAGGAATAAATCATAAGAGTGACTTTCCACAGGTAATTCACAATCTCAGAGCATCTTCTGCAGCATACTCTGTGTGGCTGCTAACATCAAGCCCCGCTACAGGGAGTCCTTACCCCTTGCTGACTTTGTACCATATACATTCTACCTAGCACAGCCTGGATCCCAGATATCTGAGCTAGTTCCAGTGAGTCCTGAGAGTTACTCATTGATTTATACAAGGTCCATTTGTATAAAGAATTGTACAAAGAATTATCCTCACATATAACTGATGGACAGATTTATCTAGGGCCAATCCTAGATAAGGATATGTAAATTTAATTCATTTATAAATGTAATTCTTTTTTTATTCAATGTTTACAATAATCTTATATCACTAATTAACAGCAAGAACAAGACTCACAGTAAAAATAAAACAGGAAGTGTTTGTTTTAGTCTATATTTAAAAACCAAACTTGTATTCCATGCAATAACCAAACTAGTGATGTAGAGCTCTGCTATGAGAGCCTTTTCCAAATGATCCTGTAATCTCAAGCCATTTCATTATATAATGATCATTCAATGCTTTCAAATCTCCTCTTTCAGAACATCTTACGCCTCTGAGCCTGAGAACTAAATAATCACATACAAGTCAAAATAACACACTTTACCTGTTGGAGATGCTGTGTGCGACGGATCCCCATAGTGCCCATAATGAGGTGGAGAAAGGCCTATTCCAGGCTGAGGCTGAGAATATGGGGGTGTAGCCACGTAACCTTGTTGACTCATTATGAAAATATCATTCCAAAGGATAAATCTACAAAAGAACTCTGCAACAGAGAAACAAGAAACATGTTACCAAGAGAGTTTTAGTCACTTAATTTAAACACTTATTTAGTGTTTAAATATTAAAAATATAAACACTGTTAATACATGTTTATGATGGTTTGAAGAAAAGTACAACTATCAGGTACATGAGAAATCTTTGTATTATACAATGTATCATTATCCCCTAAAAAGGGTCTAACCATAGCTCTCTGAAATTCAGTAAATCACTTCAATAATTCTGGGCAAATTCTCAAGCATGAGACTTGAATAACAGCTCCCAACCACTTTTTTAACAGAAGCCTGAAGCATTTCGCAGATAGTCTCTCATAAGTGTTCCTACGATTTTGTGCTTTTGGTTTCCATGGTCACATTTCAGCACAGAGCACACCATGCCATTCAATTGACTGACCACCACAACTGCCAGTAGTCTGCAATCAGATGTTTTATCACTTATGTCTTTTTAGTGCTCCTCTAATTAGTTATTTTAATCTAGTCATTAAGACAAAGAGAAATCATAGTCCAACAAACATAGCAACAGATAAAGTTGATAATAGCCTTATTTTATGAGTCATAATTAGACCAAGCCAGGTGGTCACTATAACCACTTGAGTATTGTCAGTGGTTTTTCAAAGGCGACAGAATTTCTTTCTAATTTAAATGATATCACATCTCTAAGAACATATGCACCTATATTTAAGGGACTAAGGAAAAAAAGTGTAATTTTGTAAGTGTGTAGGCACACACATCACAAATATAACAGACTCATCTTGATTCTTTTTTTTAATCTTGATTCTAATCAGAACTCAATTTTGCTTTAAATTTTCCATTTTTTCCAGGTTTTAACAAAATAAGAGATATTTCATAGGACTGATGATTTAAAAAAAAAAAAAATTAAATACGGCAGAAAATGCTTTGAATCCTGGCAAGAGAAGTGTGTTTTCATTCTATATCTGCCATACTTAACTGTGTGACATGGAATGAGCTGAAGAACCTCTCCAAGCCTCAGTTCCTTCTTTTAGGAAATGAAGCCTTTTCAGATTTCCACTGATTCTACAATTTATCTCCAGTTTATTTGCCCCCATACAGGCATATTCTTCCTTTTGTTCTTTTATTTGCTACAATTTAAGATAAGAGATCGGTGGTACCTGCTAAGACTTAGAATCTGTCTATACTCAAGAAATAACATCTCAAATTTAAAATGTGAAGCCTAAAATTTGTGATTTGATTTTGTTTCCATATTAAACTATAAGTTTTCAAAATAAAAGCAACCATGTAAAAATATTGTGAGATCACTTCCTTCTGGGAAGAGGAGAACTGAAAAAGAGGAGAGAGGCAGGCAAAGGCCTTCTGGTCCACTTTGTTCCTGACAACCCTTTTTTCCTCCTCCCACTTAGCAGAGAGAGACGTGGCAGCCTGAGCTTTGGTCAAGCTCACCCAACCAAGAGCACTTAGGAAGTCGGCAGGAACACACCTAAGTAGCAGCCTGTTGCTGAGTGACAGAAAAGAGAGGCTGAGATGGTCACTCCAAAGAACAGGAAGCAGCCAGGTCCCTCTGAACTGGTACTGAGAGAAATCAGCTTCCTCACGCTACCCAGTTTGCCACGTCAAACTTCCTCACACAGAGCACCAAGTTAAAGAAACCTGACTCAGCTTCAAGCGGCGACATGGCAGAAAGCCACTTGGCATAAGCAGGCCTAGGATCAAAATCTGGGGAGCCCCAATCCCAGAACGGCCCCCTGGCTCACTGTCACCCAGCAACTCTAGCCAAGGTGCACTTCTAACCCTGGAACAAGTTCGTATTTGGCCAGATCAGTTTCACTATTCGGATGTCCCGAAGCTTCAAGATATAGTTGCCATTTTCACCATGAATACATCCAACATTCCCTTCCTTCAAAAAAGGAAATAAAGTTGATAAGGAGACGAGAAAACCGCTGTCAATGACATTCGAATGGTAGTCACTGAGGATCCTAACTAGGCAATTCCTGCATCCCAAGGCAAAAGGTGGGGGCGGGTAAAAAATGCCCACGCCCACCTCCTTCTCCCCCATCCCGCCCGCCCCACTATTAAACTGCACTAAAAGGCTAAAGGAACAAAGAATGAGGTCTTCTCCCGCCGCCCCTGCCTCAGGTGAGCACCCGGTCTCCCGCCTTGTCCCCGGGCCGGGCGCGGCAACCCGCTCCGCTGTGCCTGGGCAGGGACTGTCCCGCCTGAGCGCGTCCGCGGGTGCGAGGCTTTACCTGCTCCCGCTCCCTCACCCCGCGGGCTTCGGAGCGCTGGCGGCTCTGCGTCTACTGCCGGCAGCCCTCGGTGGCCCGGCTCCCGCTGCGGCCGCTTCTCCCCCGAGCCTCTTACCCGGCCGGCGTCCCCTCAGCCTGGTCTCACGCTCGGAGTTGCAGCTGGGCTGGGAACTGCCACGTCAAACCCTCTCCCGGCTGCGCGCCCCCAGCGCCGGGCTTGGACCCGCCGCCGCGCTCCCGCCTGCGCACGCGCACAGCTACCGGCCGCCGCGGGGCGGGGCCACCGGACTGGGCCGGCGAGCAGCCGAGCGACCTCCCACTTTTCGCTTTTTGCCTTTTTCCGGTTTTTTTGTGTTTTGGTTTTCTTTTTCCCGTCTTTTCTTTACCCTCCCCCTACAGGTCAAAGCCTTTAACGTCGTGGCTAAATCAGAACGGTATTTTCTCCGCGCAGCCCGGTAGGAAGGAGGGGAGCGCGTTCATTCATTCTTCCATCAACAGGTTGCAGTTTCAGCTCTTCATTCATTACGTATTACTTAAATAACTGATAGTGAAGGTACTGCACTACCGTTACATACAGGAAAGTACACGATCTGGAACTAGAGGAAATTACCGTTTAAAGGCGAATCTGGCACGTGTACACGCACATTTGATGATGTATCCGTGCAATGCACTACAGAGGAAGGAACGCCCAAAGCAGCCTGGCAACGTGTAACACGGGAGGAGTGGGGGGGTGGGGGAGATATCCCAAAGGAAAAGTTTGGGAAGTGGGGTTTCCATTGATACTGGGGTTGTTAGCGTTCTGTATACTCCTTCGTCCGCATATTCCTTGTTTGTGAAGTAGGATGGCTGATCCTAGCCCCAAACAGGAATCTCTGCCTGTAAAAGTACCCAGCGTTTAGCTCACCGACCTGAGAGAAACCGCTCAGAAATAAAGGCAACCTATATGAGATCTGGCGCTTACCTCTCTATTTCACCCTAAAATCAGGACCATCTGGCTGGTTTCCCATCATCTTTCACTGCTAAATAGAAAGACATTCAGCCACCCCCGGGTTTGGTATAGCTACCACTTTGCTCAAACTTACCAAGTAAAAACCAGCCAGGTGTTTTTTTATTTTATTTATTTATTTATTTATTTATTTTTTTGAGACGAAGTCTTGCTCTGTCGCCCAGGCTGGAGTGCAGTGGCCAGATCTCAGCTCACTGCAAGCCTCCCGGGTTCACGCCATTCTCCTGCCTCAGCCTCCCAAGTAGCTGGGACTACAGGCGCCCGCCACCTCGCCTGGCTAGTTTTTTGTATTTTTAGTAGAGACGGGGTTTCACCGTGTTAGCCAGGATGGTCTCGATCTCCTGACCTCGTGATCCGCCCATCTCGGCCTCCCAAAGTGCTGGGATTACAGGCTTGAGCCACCGCGCCGGCCCGGTGTTGTTTTTAACATGTACTTTCTTCCAGGCTACAAGAAAGCTACTTGACAAATACCTTTACTGATGAACTGCCTAGGTAAAAGCGTATGTGGGGATGTTGCTACTCCTGAAATGCTACTTGAATTGTGCAGGAATTTTAAGTCATTCTAGCCGTAAAAATTTATGGTCCCTTTTTCACACTCTTATAAGTTTTTAAGGTATGTGGCAAGGCACAGTGGCTCACACCTGTCACCCCAGCATTTTGGGAGGCCAAGCAGGGAGGATTGCTTGAGGCCAGGAGGCAGTCAGCTATGATCACACCACTGCATTCCAGCCTGGGCAACAGAGTGAGACCCTGTCTCAAGAAAAAGAAAAAAAGATTTTAAGGTGAGATATCCTGCCTACAACACTGATCAGGTTTGAAAAACCACACTGAAAATTTTGTTTCAAATTGTTTCTTGTATTCTCAATGTGATGAAAATGTTTGGTGGAAGTTTAGGAAGTTTTGGCCAGTGTTGAAGCAGTACAGCTTGTAAAAGCAGTGAAAGAAGTTGTCATATAACAGCTACATTACAAGGAGCAAGTGAAGCTATGATACAAAGATAGGATAGAGTAAAGTCAGAAACAGTCACATGTGATGACCTGCTTGACTTGTTACTCCTATAAAACCACTACATTTGAATTGTAAATACTTCCTTGCCTCCTGCTCAGGTACCAAACTTGTCTGAAACCAGGACAATTTGTCGTTTCAATTCTAAAACAGTTTTTAATTCTTAAATGTTAAAGCTGGAAGGGACTTTAGAGATATGAGTATTCAACTCAATATTCAGTGAGAACTGAATTCAATTTAATCATCTAATAGACTAATAGACAGGTTTATTGAGAAAATTTAAATGACTTACTAGTCATTTATAGCTAGTTGGAAGTCATCCCTTCCAATTCCAAAGCTCTTTTCACTTCACTATGCTTTTTTTTTTGAGACGGAGTCTCGTTCTGTCACCAGACTGGAGTGCAGTGGCGCAATCTTGGCTCACTGCAACCTCCACCTCCCGGGTTCAAATGATTCTCCTGCCTCAGCCTCCTGAGTAGCTGGGATTACAGGCGTGCACCACCACGCCCGGCTAATTTTTTGTATTTTTTAATAGATACAGGGTTTCACCATGTTGGTTAGGCTGATCTTGAACTCCTGACCTCGTGATCTGCCCACCTTGGCCTCCCAAGGTGCTGGGGTTACAGGCATGAGCCACCATGCCCGGCCTCACCTCCCTATGCTTTTTACCTTCTGATACTCTGATTTGCTATTCTCTTTTAACTGGTTCTGCCTTTTTCTCCTGTGACTGCCTTATATTCAAGTTCTCAAACTATTAACTGACTGCATAGTTTCACCAACAGTTGGAGTTACTTGTCACAAATCTCTTTTTTAAATGAAATGGGCTTCTGGTTTGCGTCCTGCTTCTCTTGTCCTGTCCCCAAGTGCCCATGCCTTAGGTGACGAACTCCTAACCTTGTTCCTGTGATTGGGTCCCTGGCCTTCACCAGCCATGAGGGTTGGCGTGGAGTCTCAGTCTTCCTTGATCTGACCCATCCTGTTGCCACCTGAGCTTAACCTCTGATGTTCCATATGTAATTAACTTAGTTTCCCAGGTAACCATATCCTGTTTGAAAAGTGAGGTCACAAGGACCTCACAGTGCCCATGTAGTGGAGTTCTATATTCTGTGTTCCGACTTTTAAAGAGAAAGAAAGCAGAGAGTCAACTATACATAAGACTGTATATAGAGAGAAGGAATTTCCTGACAATGCTTAAGATTTCTTCTAATTGGCAACCTTTTGAAGGTTATGATGCTCTAAGCATTTATGTAACTTACAAAGTTTGGAGGTTTCTGCTTCCAAAGCTGAAAACAGTTAGAAGCTTTATTTAAAAAAAAAAAAAAAAAAAAATTTAAGTGGCCGAATCCTGGACTATTTTAAACACCTGGAAATGGAGTAAATAAGGTCAAGTTATATGGGGGTGATGGAAAGGGTACATGGTATGGTAGGCTGAGTAGCAGCTAATAACAGTAATGAAAGAGTTCAAGTAATACCCAAGGTGCTTCTAGAATTACTTTTTTGATATCTCAAATATGTTCTAAGTATGCTACATCACATACAGTTTCAATCACAAAATGGACAGTGAGACATCACACTGCTAACTCAAATTGACTCAGGTTTAAATCCTGACACTATCCCTTACTACTAGCTGTGCAAGTTTTACTTATTCAACAAATGTTTATTAAGCACCTACTATAAACAGGATACTGTACTAAGAACTGTGAATACAGAGTCAGATGAGACACTGCCCTGGCTGTGAGAAGCTCATGGAATAGTGCAACGATCAGCCAGTGGCAGCCTGTACACTATATTTGGCCCACCCACCTGTTTTTGTACAGCCTTCGAGCTAAGAATGGCATTTTTAGTTTTACATAGTTGAAGTTTTTTTAATATTTTGTGACACATGAAAATTATGTGAAATTCAAATTTCAGTGGCCATAAATGAGTTCTCTTGGAACACAGCCATGCTTTTCTATTATCATATATTCTGTGGTTGTTTTTGTACTGTAAATGTTAGAGTTAAGTAATTATGACAGGGACCACAAGGCCTGCAAAACCTAAAATACATACTATCTGGCCATTTACAGAAAAAAGTTTGCTGCCCCCTGGTCTGACAGGATGTACAATTATAATATAGTTCATTTTCATTCTATGAGGAGACACAGGTTGCCATGAGAACATGTAGGAAGGGACACTTAACCCAGATTTGGAATGTGAGTGACATCTCCGTGGTGGAGGTGGCACCTGAGCTGAGGACCTGAGGACAGTAATAAGGCCAAAAAAAAAAGGGTGAAGAGCAGCAGGGAATAGCTTGAGTGAGTTAAGGAAGATGAGGAACATAGGGCATTTAGAGGTGCTAAAATTCCCGTACAGCTTGGACATGGGTTTCTAAAGGAAATGAGATTAGGCAGGTAGGCTAGGGTAGCTCATGGATCCCTCAAAGGCACTGGAAAGATAATGAAACAATTTAAGCATGGGAATGACACAGTGGATTATTGTTATTTTTCTTTCCAGAAAGATCAGTCTGGAGTTAGTGAAAGAATGGAAGAGAGGAAAAGGCAAGACTGGTGGGGTAAAGAAGAATTAGGACACCATCAGCGATAATCCAGATGAGAATATGGTGGCCTAAACAAAGGTAGTGGAGATGTGAGTGGAGAGGACAGACAGGTGGGAAAGAGGTTTATAAGGTGCATCAGTGGAACTGGGTACAGAAATCGGGAAAGTGAGGCAGAATACGGACAGACACTCAGATTTTTGATCTGGGAGAATTAGTGGATGAATGGTAGAGCTATATAAGTGATTAGGGAAACAAAAACAAGAGCAATATGGGGAGGGGATGGATTCAGTTTTGGAGAAGTTCGTTTTGAGCTATCTGTGGTACATCTACGTGGAAGTGTCTAGTCACCTGTCAGATACGTGTGTCTGCAGCTAGGAGATAAATGTGAACTGGAGACAATAGAAGGCAGCCAGCAATGAAAATTTGAAAATCAATCTGGCAGGCAAGAGATCAATCAGGCTCTGCAGTCAGACCAAGTCATGACTTCTGGTTCTGTTTGTTACAAGCTGTGTGTACCCTCCCTAAACCTTAGTATCTTTATCTTTAAAAAATTGAAGGAATAATAATAATAATCTCAAAGTCGTTGTGGGGATTAAGTGAGATAATACAAGTAAATCACTCAGTACAATGTTTGGCACATAGCAACTGATCAATAATGTTACCATTGTGGCATCATCATCCCAATCATTATTAATAACATGTAAATGACAATTGAAGCCACATGAGTAAAGTCAAAGGATGAAACGCCTGGGAACCCTAGAATAGATGCATGTTCTAAGTTTACTAAACCTTGGTTTACTCATTGTAAATTAGGAATATTACATTTCTCTCATTGTCATGGAGTAAAACAAGTAAAAGTAGACCCCGGGTAAAAAGCACTGGGAATGCTGAGCTGGTGATCAGTAGTGTTATACGGCGTAGGTAGGCAGGGCTCTTGGGGCCAGGAAGTAGTGCCACTCAGCTCTCCTTTCAATATAACCTGCTTGGAGGAATGTAAGTGACTGACAACCTTCAGCTGCTACCCCTTTGGAGCTGCTAAGGCACTTAGCACAAAGCCACTCTCTCAGCAGCCCCTAGCCAATGACTGCACTTGGTGGAGTTCATGAAGTCAGCATTTTTGCCTAACAGGGGACACATCTAGAGGGAAATCTTTTCTCTGGGGTTCCTTTTGCCCTGACCAAGACTTTCTCAGAGCTGCACTGCAATCTGAGATTCATCCTACCTCGTCCTCCTTCCTGCCCTCTCTTTGTCACGGGTGTCAGATCTGCATGCACCAGAAGGCTTTCTCTCCTCCTCTTGGTCCCTAGCTCATCTGTTCTTATAGGTGTTTCTCCCAATAAATCTCTTACATATCTCGTTCCATGTTGTTGTGTGCTTTTCATCTGACCTAGCCTGACAGCCTCATCGAGAAGGTGAGATTTGAACAAAGCATTGGAGGAGGTAAAGGAGTTAGCAACACAGATCACCTGGCATGGGGAAGGGAATTCAGGCAGAAGAGAGAGCCCCTAAAAGTTCCTATGTCAGGAAGTAGGTGCTTGGCATGTTTCAGGAGTAGAAGGATGCCACACAGACTGGAGAAGAGGAAATGAGGGGAAGGTTGTCAGAGAGGAGGGGCTAGAGGTAAGGGGGTGGGCAGATAGTATAGGATCCTTAGGCTATTTTAAAGTTTGGTTTTTAATTGGAATGAAAAAGGAGTCCTTACAGGTTTTGAACTGAGGAATAACGTGATTTGACTCACTTTCCAATATTTTTTTACTGATACGGGAGGCAGGTGTTCAGAACAATATTTATTTTTATAGTCTCAGTGAGATTTCAGGCCTCAGAAATGTATTCTCTAATCGTTTGGTTTCACACAGGTTTTCTTGGTCATGGCCAAGAATTGAGAAGAACAGGAAGTGTTTTGGAGCCTACTGAACTATGAAAGCAGGTGGTAAACTGAATTTTGACTGCTGCACGACCACAGTTCGGTATTCATAGCTCACCCCTCACTCCCACCACATTCCTGGTGATTTGAAAGATTTTCCAGTTGATGAAGTGAGTAAGATGTGATTCAATGTTTTCATTGCACTGATTTTCTTGAGTGATCTAAGGAGACCTCAGGCAAGCTAGTAGTATTGAACTGAGAAATTAAAAGCCCCTAAGTCACCATAATAATAGGAAGAGGTAAAAATGGTACTAACGATCTAATTGAAGTCAGTACCTGAATATGTGATCATTAGTAGGAAGAAATGATGTTCCTTTGATTTTTTCCTCAAATCTACTTATGTGATTACCTAGAAAAATAATGCAATACTATATTGTTGCATAAATAAGAAATATCAGAAATTTGGATTTTGGAATATTGTATATGTGGCAGAGACTGGACATTTTTCTGGAATATCCATTATTCTGAGTTTGTGGCTGGTGTGTGGATGCCTGGCCTCCCCTGTAGCTGGTTGTAGCTTTATGGCTCACAGAGTACAGTGGACATAATGTGTGCAACTTCTTTGTCTCATCTTTAAAAGTCGCTTCCTGAGTCTTTCATTTTCTGCAAGCTAGAATGGAGACATGGTAGCAGTAAAGCCAAATTAACCCTCCAGGTGAGGATAATCCTTTAGGGTTGATGGCAAGCAATAAGGAACCCTGGTCTCTGGTTGTCTTCATAACCAGGGCCACCTACCCCTCTTGAACCCTGTGTCTACCTCTGAGCTGGTACATGAGAGAAAAAGAAACTTTATGGAGTTTGAGCCACTTATTACCATATTTTAAAAATTAAGTGAGATACTTGTAAATTGTACCAGTCAGAGTGAATCTACCACAAGAAACAATCAAATAACACATCATAATCTACTAGAGTAAGAAAAGGACTATGGATAAAACTGAATTAGCCACAAAGAGGGAAATACATAGACTGGTGATTTTATTGTTTTAATGGAGCTGTTCAGTAAAAACATACCCTGATGGTGGATTTCTCTTTTGAAGAGAGCTGATGTTCCCATTGTTAATCACAATGGATACTGTTTCATTGGCCAAGAATGAAGGTGACTTTTTGGATTGAGAAAGGAGAGGCTCCCCTTCCTCTTCCTCCAAGGTCTAAACATTGAGTCTAGACTGAGAGATACTGAGAAGTCTGCAACTGTGCCACTTGAGAGAGTTACATCTCGAGAGTTAATCTCAGCCACAGGAAGACAGGTCTCAAGCCAGTGCTTGTGTTAGCGGCAGCAGTGAGGCTGGGAGGCCATTTCTGGGCCAGCCCCATGTGTCAGCGCCCTTCAGCCCCACAGGGGCAGTTCTGAGTTCCATCACCACTAACAAGAGTCAAGAGCAACTCTTTGATCCCGAGGGGCAGGGGTCTCTCTGGTTTTAGACCTGAGGAGTGGAGGAGATGCAGATGGCAAAGCACGGTGGTAAGATCTGGCTAGAATGGACAAATCTGAGGACTGCACTCAGAAATAGCTATAATTCAATCCCTGGAGAACCTTCAGAAATCACTGTGTCACCCTTAAGTGGGGACTGAATTCAGTGAAAAGACAGGAGCTTGTCCCATTTTATATATATATATATCTCACTAGCAGATAGTATCATATTGTCTTCTGAGAACACACTTTTTAGATTTCAGTTTTCAAGATTTATTTCCAGGTTGAAATTGTTCTCATTTAGTGCAATAGAAGAGTCAACATTTGTTCTGGTAAAGAAAAGCTACAAAAGTCAAATCAATATAGTATTGCCATCAAGATAAAAATATTAAGAAAACAGGTTAGCATGATAGAAATAGATCCACATATATATAAATTGATTTTTGGCACAGGTGTAGACAGACTTTTCTTGTCTCTTTAACAAATTGTGCTGGAACAATTAGGTATACACAGGCAAAAAGGAAAAAAAAAAGAATCTCAATCCCTACCTTGCACCATATAAAAAAATTAATTCAAAATAAAGTATAAACCTAAATGAAAATCAAGATCACATCACAAAGATTTTCTCCTTTTTCCCTGGATATTTCTAAGTTCCAAAAGGATCAAAAGTATATGTCCATAAATAGGCCAGGCATGGGGGCTCATGCCTGTAATCCTAGCATTTTGGGAGGCCGAGGTGGGCGGATCACCTGGGGTCAGAAGTTCCAGACCAGCCTGGCCAATGTGGTGAAACCCTGTCTCTACTAAAACTACAAAAGGTCAGCCAGCCATGGTGGCGCACACCTGTAATCCCAGCTACTCAGGAGGCTGAGGCAGGAGAATCACTTGAATCCAAAAGGTGGAGGTTGCAGTGAGCCAATATCGCACATATCACTCTAGCCTAGGCAACAGAGTGAGTGAGACTCCATCTCAAAAAAAAAAAAAGTTTATGTTCATAAGTAGATTCATATACAAATGGTTACAACAGCTTTATTTATAATAACTGAAAACTGAAATTAACCCTAATGTCTACGGACAGGTGAACAAACAAATTGTGGTATATCCTTACAAAGGAATACTCAGCAATGAAAAAAATGAACTACTGGTACATGCAGCAAATAAATAAATCTCACAATAATGTTGAATGAAAGAAGCCAGACATACAAAGAATATGATTGTATTTACATAAATTTCAAGAAAATGCAGACTGATCTATAGTGACCTAAGGTAGATCAGTAGTGGCATGGAACATGGAACTGAGGCTAGGGCAGAGAGAGGTGGGTGAGGGGCACTATAAAGGAGAATGGGATACTTTGAAGTGATGGATATGTTCATTATCTAGATTGGTTTTACAGGTGTGTATATGTATATATACATATATCAAAATGTATCAAACTGTATATTTTAAATATGTATAGTTGATTGTATTTTAATAGACTTAAATAAAGCTGTTAACATTTTTTCATTGAATTTATGATTTTTTCTAGAGGCTTGATATATTTGTGATATTAAGATTTCTGGACCCAGAACATAACCTGTTTTTTTGTTTTGTTTTGTTTTTTGCCTTTGGGCCCTTCAATAAGTTAGGTGATTTTTTTTTTTTTTTTTGAGACTGAGTCTCGCTCTGTCGCCCAGGGTGGCGCGATCTCCACTCACTGCAAGCTCCGCCCCCCGGGTTCACGCCGTTCTTCTGCCTCAGCCTCCCCTGTAGCTGGAACTACAGGCGCCTGCCACCGCGCCTGGCTAATTTTTTGTATTTTTAGTAGAGACGGGGTTTCACAGTGTTAGCCAGGATGGTCTCGATTCCCTGACCTCATGATCCGCCCGTCTCAGCCTCCCAAAGTGCTGGGATTACAGCATTGTTTTTTAATGTATAGGTCCTGTATTTTTTAACCTATTTTTTTACTATTATGTTTTATGTGAATTTGCTTTTTTCCATTTCTATTTCTAGTGTTTGTCACCAGTAAAGAAATTTCTAAATATATATGAGTGATCAAATTATCAAATTATCTTTCTTATATTATTACTTTAAAATTGCAATTTTGGGGTTTTCTAGATATGCAGCAACCTCATCAGCATTTTTTTCTTATTGCACTTGCAAGAAACTCCAAAATAATATTGATAACTAATATTGATTTATAAACTGGCTGTTGAACATTTATCTCTGGTTGTGCTTTTAAAGGAAATGACTTTAGCATATGCATTTAGAATAATATTTTAATATATCAGCCCCACTGTGCCATGATATCTGATTAAACACAATTTCTGGGTTTGTTTGTGATGGTCTTTGGAAGAGAATAGCATTTGAATTGATGGAATGAGTAAAGCAGATATCCTTCCCCAATGTGGGTGGGCCTCATCCAATCAGTTGAGAGCCTGAATAGAACAAAAAGGTAGAGGAAAGTTGAATTCTCTCTCTAGCTGACTACTGAGCTGAAACATTAATCTGCCATCCGCACTTTTGTTCCCAGGAGAACCCTGACTAGTGTAAATACAGGGCATGGCAAATACAGAAACACCCGTTCTGGCTTGCTTGCTTTCCTTTAGCAGAGAGTAGAAAGCTAAAACTACATTTTCCAGAATTCCTTGCATTAAGGGTTTTAAAACTTCACTGATTTTTTTCTGTATTTTCCAAATTTTCTACAATTAACCCATAATTCACTTATTCAGATACATATTGCTGGTAAGTGGCCAAGCCAAGTACACCCAACCAGATCTGTTGACCCCTTAATCCCTAAACCATTGCAATGCTCCAATGAGAGTTTTGGCTTCGCACTGGATTTATTTCCATATTGCAACTGCATTAAATTTCTAAATTTTATTTGCATCATCTATTTTATCTGGAAATTCTAGTGAAGAGGGCAGCCCAGCACATATGCTGGTTCTTGTCTTTTGGTGAACTTATGTACGTACCCTTGGCTTTGCTACTTTTAGCCCTATTTACTTATGAGAAATACTACATGTTGCTATTACTGTGATCTCTTTTGTTCCTGTCTGTTATGAAGCAAGCTACTCATTTATTGAGGGGAGTAATTTCAATATTTCAGAAGCTGATTTTGCCCCTCCCTACTCATACTCTTTTAGGTGTGCCTCTTTACCAGGTGCTAATGCACCATGCAAGAGTGGCTGTCTACTTAACATCACCTAGAATTCACAGGATAATCAGGTGTCAGAACTGTAGCCTCAAAGATCATTCTAGCCCAATACTTTCATTCCCCAGATAGGCAAGCTGAGGTTCAGAAAGTCAGGCTCATAGTGCCATGAATTTTGGAAGAGCTGGGACTAGAACCTAAATCTCAATTTGCACTCCAGTGTCTTTTTTATGATTCTAAACCTTCTCCACATTTCCTGTACTTTACTTTCATTCAAAAGCCTCTTTTAAGAGTTTAATTTCAAATTATAACTGCAACTGCATGTTAAGCGGATACTTTGAAACCAACTTTAAAAAACAGAATAAGCTTCTTAAAAAATTATACATACACATACACACACACACACACACACACACACATAAATGCCCCCACCTCCACCCATGCACATGGACACACACAGACATAACTCAGGGAGGGGAGGGGAGAGAAGGGAAGGGAAAGGAAGGGAAAGTCTTCCATTTATGGCTTGCTTTACCCAACACTGTACAGTCCTTGATAACCTGAGGATTTGGCTCTCAGCTTCTGCCTTTCTAGGCTCTATGCCTTCTTTCTGTGGCTGGGATCCACTGTTTCTAAGTAATCCAAAGGAAGGTGCAAAACTGCTTTTGTAGCCTGATGCTTTAACTATAAAAGCCAGTTCTTCTGCCTCCAGATTTCAGCTTTAACATCTCATCTTTGCATAAAGCAGGAACAAAGTGTCTCTGAGTGGGGAGTAGAAGTTGGAAAACCAAACTGTTCTCCTTAGATAGGATGATTTTACCATTTACACCTTCACAGAGGCGAGACAGCCTCCTTCCTCCTGTTCCTGAGGCTGAGAGCTATCTTTCCTATTTAAATGTATTGCTAATGCCTTTTCCTCTACTCTCCCTACCATACTTTCGAACCATTTGTTACTCCCACTAAACTGACCACACAGCTTACAATTAAACAATATTTTAAACAGAAAAATAAGTGGAAAAAACATCTAGTTTATTGAAGATCTCATCACTCCTACATAAAACTTCGCTTCAATAAGTTTGTTTGTTTGTTTTTTGAGATAGGTCTTACTCTATTGCCCAGGCTGGAGTGCAGTGGGGAGATCGTGGCTCACTGTAGCTTTAAACTCCCAGGCTCAAGCTGTCCTCTCACCTCAGTCTCCCAAGCAGATGGGACCACAGGTGCATACCACCATGCCTGGCTAATTTTTATTTTTATTTTTATTTTTTTTGTAGAGACGGGGGTCCCACTATGTTGCCCAGGCTGGTCTCAAACTCCTGGGCTCAAATAATCCTCCTGTGTCAGTCTCCCAAAATGCTGGAATTACAGGCATGAACCACCACACCCAGACTTCAGTAAGTCTTGATTTTTTCATTCTTAATATTAAGGACCCTAACTTTTATATTCTTATATAGTCTCCACAAATGTTGACTAATTTCTCAGATGATTTTCACATCTCTTTTTTTCTTCTGTAATTTCTCTCTTGTTTTCTTTTTTCTTGTCTTCCTCTACTAGTCCTTTTAAAAAATCAGCTCCCTGCTTTCACGAATATAGTGCTTACAAGTTACCAAAAAGCATCACCCCCATAACAAGCTTACTACAAATCCAATGTCACTGAATCCCC
The DNA here is from genome assembly GCF_009764315.1 of Trachypithecus francoisi. Classification (NCBI taxonomy): domain Eukaryota; kingdom Metazoa; phylum Chordata; class Mammalia; order Primates; family Cercopithecidae; genus Trachypithecus; species Trachypithecus francoisi. The sequence continues at coordinate 115,265,079 of NW_022681454.1, forward strand.
CCAGTAGCAAATAAGTGATGCCTCCCCTGCCTTTGTGATTATTGTTTCTGCTCTGAGGATGAATGAATAGATATGGAGTCTTTATGTATAAAAGTATCACTCATCATTTCTAAAAGTAAAATAATGTCCTATTGGTAAAATCTACCATAAAAACTTGAATATTCTGCATCTCCTCAGTAATTTATATATATCTCTGTCCAAATTTGTCTTTTTTTTTTTTTGAGACAGGGTCTTGCTGTGTTGCCCAGGCTGGGGTACAGTGGCATAAACATGGCTTACTGCAGCCTCTACCACCTGGGCTCAAGTAGTCCTCACACCTCAGCCTCCCAAGTAGCTGGGACCACAGTTGCGCAACACCACGCCCAGCTAATTTTTAAAAATTTTTTGTAGAGATGGGGTCTCGCCATGTTACCCAGGCTGATCTCAAACTCCTGGGCTCAAGTGATCCTCCCACCACTGTCTCCCAAAGTGTTGGGATTATAGGCCTGAACCACTGTACCTGGCCCAAATTTGTCTTGAACAAGTTATTTCTAGCTCTGTGTTTAGGCAGCACCTATTGACGAGATCTCTAGGCGCCTTACTAAGAATATTGTGCCAGCATTCTGTCTTTAAGACCAGGAAAATAGAGAACAATGAGGATTTAAGTATGAAAACAACCTCCTTGCTTATATCACTTATTATAAACGTTTTATTTGACAAAATTGTTCTTACAGATTATTTTTAGTCGTAGAATTAGAAAACTTAATGAAGTTTAGATCACTACGAGTTCATATGCAATGTCAGGTGTAGATAAATAATTTAATTGAAAGTGCTTTATAAACTAAGAATATCCCATTTTTTCTAAAACACCCTTTTCATAAAACACCCTTCCAAGTTTCTATACTTTTCACAGAAAACTGCAAGGGCTCACTGATTATGGGGATTTGAGCCCAATCATGAAGTAAGTCCCTGGCAGGCTTATCTGTAACTAACACTGATATCACTTGAATTCAGGGGATGGCAAATAGGGCCATGATGCTGGTACTTAAGAATTTTAATCCTTTTTCAAAAGAACTGTGAATGACCAGCTATGTTAAAATAAAAGACTAGAAAGTTGACTCTGGGGAAAGAAATCTCACAAAACAACATCCCTCTTATGAAATTAAAGAAATGTCAAATCTGTTTAAAAAAAAAAAACCTAATTTACATAATATTCAAGGAATTCTAGCAATATTAAATAATTTGTGAAACAAGGGCATAATACATGCTTGTATACTGGACATGTATTTTATAAACCCTAACTCTTTGTTTGCCAGGTTATATGTTGGAATGTAAGAAGAAATACCAAATTCTGTACTTTCTGTGAGACATTTGAGTCTTCTTTGCTCTTTATTTAACATAATGTGAGTCTACATAAAATGCCTCATACCATAGTATTTTGTGCATGCAAGGAGAATTCATCTGCTCTGGATCTAGAGAGGAGAAGTGGATTAAAAATAGTATTAGAAATAGGTTTCAAATGCAAATACAGGCACTCCTTGACTTAAGATGGGGCTATGTCCTGATAAATCCATTGTAAGTTGAAAATACCATAAGTCAAAAATGCATTTAAAGGCCGGGCGCGGTGGCTCAAGCCTGTAATCCCAGCACTTTGGGAGGCCGAGACGGGTGGATCACGAGGTCAGGAGATCAAGACCATCCTGGCGAACGGTGAAACCCCGTCTCTACTAAAAAATACAAAAAACTAGCCGGGCGACGTGGCGGGCCTCTGTAGTCCCAGCTACTCGGGAGGCTGAGGCAGGAGAATGGCGTAAACCCAGGAGGCGGAGCTTGCAGTGAGCTGAGATCTGGCCACTGCACTCCAGCCTGGGCGGCAGAGCGAGACTCCGTCTCAAAAAAAAAAATGCATTTATGACACCTAACCTATCAAACATAGCTTAGCCTGACTTACCTTAAATGTGCTCAGAACACTCGTATTAGCCTAAAGTTGGGCAAAATCATCTAGCAGCACAGTAAACTGTATATTACAGGGTATTTAACCTCATGATCATATAGCTGACTGAGAGCTGCAACTTACTGCCACTGCCCAACATCCTGCAAGAGAGTAGCATTGCACTGCATATCACACTCTGGAAAAAAATCAAAATTCAAAATTCAAAGTATGATTTTTATTAACTGTATCACCTTTGTGGAATCTTCCTAAATTGTGGATCTTTTGTAATCATTTTCAAGATGTTTGTATTAAAATAAGTTAAAAATACTATTTAACCCAAAGTGAAGAGATGGGTTCTTAGAGAGAACAATCTGGAAAGTGGTTGTTATTCTTTGTTGGTAGAGCAGGAAAGGGCATTCCTGAAAGAGAAAGCATCTGAACAAGAGCATAGAAATGTAAAGCAACCTGGAGATCTAGGGGGAACTGCAAGCTTTTTGATACCGCAGCAGCAAGGAACATGTTTGTCATGGCTGAGGAGGGGCCTCACCAAGCAACAGTATGAAGATTCAATCAAGGGCCAGATAATGAATGGCATTTTAAGTACCACTGAGGTGTTAGTGATTCATCTTGCAGGGAGGCATCAAAAGGTTTCAAAACAGGAAAACAACATGATTTGTTGCTTTTGTACTATTGGTTTTGGCAGCAATGTAGGGGATGGAATGGAAGCTTGCGAGACTAGGGGCAAAAAGAACTAAGAAAACAGCACGATAATATAGAAAAGAAAAACAAGGAACAGTGTTAATAGAGCGGCATCCAATTGAATGTATGTGGTGGAGGAAGGTGAGAGTGGAAACTAAGGTGATGTGCTGGGTGGGGAGGGGCCAAGAAAGAGGATACAGGAAGAGAGTGGTTTCCAGGAAAACGTTTGTTTCACTTTCAATCTGTGGCCTTCAAAATATTCAGAACATATTGTTCTGGAGCTCAGGAGTGAAGGTGAGGTAAAGATGTGAATTCAGCAGCTCAGAAGCGAAGCTCCAATCTTGAGGATGGATCAGACTGGGGAGGCAGACCGTCATATAGAGTGAGAAGAGAGATCCAAGGACAGAACCATAGGAAGCATCAATATTTGAGGAACGAGAAAGGAAGAAAAGCCTCCCACAGAGATGAGACAAGAGGAATGGTTACACAGGTAGGAAGAGAAGTGGAGATGAATCGTGTCCTCTTTATATTTCAGTCACCTCAACTCATTATGCATTATTGCCTGCAAATATCAGGTACTTCACTGTTTCTCGGCTTTTACTCATACCTTTCATCTTTTCAAAAGGCGTTTTAAAACGCTACTCGCTTTTCAGAGTCTAAGTGGAACACCAGGTCTTATGTCAGAACTTTCCTGACCACTATCATGATCTCTCTTCCTCACATTGTCCTAGTAACCCCAGCGTCATGAAATTGAACATTTATTTAAGACAGTCTTTCAACAACTTTTTGGTCTCAGGAACCCTTTACATTCTTAACAATGATGGAGGATCGACTAGTCTGACCAGCATGGAGAAACCCTGTCTCTACTAAAAACACAAAATTAGCCTGGCATGGTGGTATATGCCTGTAATCCCAGCTACTCGGGAGGCTAAGGCAGGAGAATTGCTTGAATCTGGGAGGCAGAAGTTGCGGTGAGCTGAGATTGCACCATTGCACTCCAGCCTGGGCAACAAGAGCAAAACTCCACCTGAAAAAAAAAAAAGATTGAGGATCCCAAAGAGCTTTTGCTTATATAAGATATACCTATCAATATTACAGAATAAAACAATTAAAACACATATTGTTACAATATTTATTAACTTATTTAAGATAGCAATAATGTCATTGCATGTCAATGTAAATAACATTTTGATTAAAAATACTATATTTTTTAAAACAAAAGTGTAGCGAGAATAGTGGCCTTATTTTACATTTTTTCAAATCTCTTTAATGTTTTGCTTAATAGAACACAGCTGGATTATCATAACCACCTCTATGTTCAATCTGTTGTGATGTGCCATTTTGGTGGAAATATGGAAAGAAAATCTAGTCTCATACAGGGATGTAGTTGCGGGGGAAAGGGCGGATTTTAATAGTCTTTTCAGAAAACTGTGGATATTCTTCTTTGATACCACACCAAAACTCAGCAAGAACTTTTTTTCCCCCTAAAGGTTAATTGCAACATGGAATCTGAAAACAAATCAAGAAAGTTTTCAAACTGTTATATTAAAATTCATCGGTCTATCATGCAATTTGAATCGTGAATTTTTACCCATGTATGATTTTGCAACATCACACATTTGTCACTTAGAAAATATTGATTTGACATATAAAAAAAGCTCAATATCACGTCATTAGAGAAATGCAAATCAAAACCACAATGAGATTCCATCTCACACTAATCAGAATGGCTATTGTTAAAAAGAAAAAATAACAGATCCTGGAGAGGTTGTGGAGAAAAAGGAACGTTTACACATTGTCTATGGGGTGTAAATTAGTTCAACCATTGTGGAAGACAGTGTGGTGATTCCTCAAAGACCTAAAGACAGAAATACAATTTGACCCAGCAATCTTATTACCGGGTATATATACAAAGGGATATAAATCATTCTATCATAAAGAAATACGCACACGTATGTTCATTACAGCAGTACTCTCAATAGCAAAGACATGGAATCAACCTAAATGCCCATCAATGACAGATTGGATAAAGAAAATGTGGTACATATACACCATGGAATACCATGCATCCATAAAAAAGAACAGTATCATGTCCTTTGCAGGGACATGGATGAATCTGGAGGCCATTATCCTCAACAAACTAACACAGGAACAGAAAATCAAATACCACATGTTCTTGTAAGTGGGAGCTAAATGATGAGAACACATGGACACATAAAGGGGAACACAAACACTGGGCCTGTTGGAGGCTGGAAGGTGGGAGGAGGGAGAGAATCATGAAAAATAACTAATGGGTACTAGGCTTAATACCGGAGTGACAAAATAATCTGTACAACAAACCCCCATTACACAAGTTTACCTGTGTAACAAACCTACACATGTATCCTGAACTTATAAGTTAAATTTTAAAAAATTGATGTGCTGGGTTATTTAAGTCCTCCAAATGTTGACATATTTCATTATTACATTTTGTTAATATTACCATCAATTTCATCAGAAAAGCTTTTAAATATTAAGAAATTGTTAAGCTCACAGTGGCAGATACAACTTTTCCAAATTCTTATTTTTATTTGAAAGCTGAAGTTATATCATTGGCAAGAAACATGAGAGTTTTTTTCTTTGATGTAAGAGGGTCACTTCATTAATTTTCAAGAAAATGTCATGCCATTCTCCTCTAAATATGAATTCTTTGCATACGTGCCTAGAGATAAGAGGAAGAAGTTGACTTCATTCCTATTTGTATTTTCCTTTCAGGTCATAGCAAAAGTTCTTGGGCTTAGTAGGTTATCAACAGATGTTTGTAGATTTTAATTGAATTTATTTCCATTGTGAATTTCAACTGCTGTAAGGGTTTCATTATGTCCCAGTTTGCCCAAGATGATCCCCACTTACATGTACTCTCTTCATATACCATCAAATTTAGGATATTTGCCCCCTTCCTGATTTAAATAAGTAATATTAAGCACTGCAATAGAATGTGAGCATGAATTTGATGGACCTGAACTTGGCACTTTCAATTTCTATTCTAGTCACCCGGAAGTGTGAGACTGTGGTTCAGAAAACAGAACTTTCATCTTAACCCACATAAAGACAGAGATAAGCCTATCTCTCTAGTTTAGAACTTTTCTAACTGCAGAATAATTAACGCCTCCTTTAGGACAGTATGTTCAGGACAGTGTGCAGAGTCATAACTGGTAAAACAATGTGGACTTGGACTCAAGTGGCTAGGGAGGGTTAAATCCTTCTGGTCTTAGGGGTAGCCAGAGAAGTTTTCAACATCATTGCCTCCTACATTCTTGGCATTCTAGCCAATTATGCCATGGCCTGTGCTGCAAGATTCAATATGTAAGAAGTTGCCAGGCTACCAGGCTGCCAATCAGCAGTGTCATGGGGAAATGTGGGAAATTATAGATTAGGTGTCCATGGAATATGTGCAGGAAATAGAGGCTGGATACCATACTTTGTACAGAGAGTGGTCTGACGCTATTGCAATAGCTGTTTTGTCAGTATTCTATTGTGTAAACCTTTCATATGTTATTTTGTTGTCAACGCTTTTTTAAAAAAATGCAATAGACTCTCCTGGCAGCAATGAACCAAAAGTTAAGAGTATTTAGTGAAAAATTAAGTACTGAGTTTCTGTTTCTCAAAAAAGCTAATGACAAAAGTGTCACCTAGAAAAATGTTGAAATTTCCCATCCAACAATGGAACATAATTGCTAACTCCACAAAAGCCAAAGAATCTGCTTCAGAAGTTAATGTTACCTTAAGATGATTGTACCTGCCCAGAGATCATGATTTAACATGTACAGCTGCAGAAAATGTATTAACATGTCACTCTGTGAAGCATTACTTTCCATTTATTCATTTTAAAGCCCAAGTTTTCTTGTAATCATACCAAAAGTAAAGCAATAACTATGATTTTATTGGTTCCATTAACAGAATAAGTTCACAAATAATTAAAAGAGAGTTTTATAGCAACATATTAGATGCTACAAATAGAAAACCGCCAATTCAAAATAGTTCAATTTTTTTTCTATATGAATCAAGGAATCAAAGTAAAACTAGTTTAAGTTCATTCTGTCAGGAAACGTCTAATACTATTGTTAAAGCCATTGTAAATTTACTTTAAAAGTTCAGCATTGAAGATAAAATTTTTTGCTTATGCAGCAATAAAATCAATACAAATTTCAGTGAAACATCTTGTCATTATAAAAACAATATTCCACCAAATTAACAAACATATAAGGAGAAATTATGCTTATAATTGGTTGTGGTACATAAAAAAGGCATAATGGCATCCTGAAAGAGCTAACAACTGAAATTGAAGTTATAGTTGTCAAATTGTAAAAATACTTTGTACATATACACAGAGTAACTGAACTATATAATTTTTATACACCTAATGTTGAAATAAAAACTAATTCAGATGCAGCACAGAAGTAGGTACTTTCTCCTTTGCTACTCATTATTAATCAAATTGAGAAATGCTTGAGCCCTTAACATTTTTGTAAATGGATCTAAGTGTTACACAGTAATATCAAACTAACTTGCAAGTGTTCAAAATCAAAACTGTCAGTAAATAGAGTGCCCAAAATTCATCTAGTGAAGTGTTTAGCAAGTTGCAATGAATGACAACAATACTTGTAAACGGGATGACGTCCCAATTTATTTTTACTAAAGCAAAAAATAAAAAAAGACTGAACACATTAAATAAGGTTCAAATGATGGGCAATATTTGATTTTGAAATTTGATGGTAGAGCTTTGTAATATTTTGACTCATTAAAAGAATCTTTTGATAAATCTTCTAGTTTTAGTTGGAAAAAAATCTCTGTGCTGAAATAGAATGAAATTTAAGAGAATCTAAATATGGTAGGCATTCAAAAGAATCATATAGACAATTTGCTTGATGAATTATTTATCGAAATAATTACTGTCAATGGAGACAAAAAGACAGTAAAAATATTTTAACAGAGGTATTAGTATGTTTCAATACAAAGCAATTGTAATGGAGAATATTCTCAATTTAGGATTACTTTTTATCTGAGTAGCTGTTGCATGACTGTAGAGACAGGATTTTCATATTAAAAAAGTTTCATTGAAAGAGAATAATCGCCGGGCGCGGTGGCTCACGCCTGTAATCCCAGCACTTTGGGAGGCCGAGACGGGTGGATCACGAGGTCGGGAGATCGAGACCATCCTGGCTAACACCGTGAAACCCCGTCTCTACTAAAAAATACAAAAAACTAGCCGGGCGACGTGGCGGGCCCCTGTAGTCCCAGCTACTCGGGAGGCTGAGGCAGGAGAATGGCCGTAAACCCGGGAGGCAGAGCATGCAGTGAGCTGAGATCCGGCCACTGCACTCCAGCCTGGGTGACAGAGCAAGACTCCGTCTCAAAAAAAAAAAAGAAAGAGAATAATCAATTGAAGATGTCAATAATCTCAAATATATTAACCATTAAAATGCCACTTTAAGTATTACCAGTAACTTTGTGAAGCCCATACAAAATAATTAGACTACAGTAAAATAAAACATTTTTCAGGAAAATGCCAGTGACATGATATTAGAGATGTATATGACTAAGAAACCGATTAAAGTAGGTGAAGATGTCATAACAATAATTATTGTCTATATCATTTTTACTATCTACATTATCTCTTTAAAGATATAACTTACATAAATCCACCAGACTTACAGCTTAATGATTTCTTACATACATATATCCTTACGCAAGCAGCACTCAGATCTCTCTCCCTCTTTCTCTTTCTCTTTCCCTTTTTTGGTCTATAAAGTCCAGCTCAAATATAATTTCTTCTCTTGGCAGTGTTTCATAAGTAGCCCTCTCATCACAACTCCCAGAAAAATTCTTTGTTTATCTTCTGGGATACCATAACATAGTGGATATGTTATACTTCTCTTCTAGCCCATGTCATACAGTATATTGTGATTTGCATTTATACCTGACCTCACAACTAGTCAGTGAGTCATTTGAGGGTAGGAGCCATATATATTTTTTCAGCTTTATCCTAAGTGCCTACCACTGTGTGCAAGTAACATATTCGGTGCTCAGAAAATGTCCTGTGAAATGAATTATCTCTTTAGTTATTGTATCATCTAATAGGGTTAAATACATTATTGGCTCTCAATAATTATTTTTTGAAGTAAGTAACCCAAAATCTTCTTGTTCATTGGAGTTTACACATACTAGTTTTGAGACACATATAGATTTTTAGGGGGGATTATAAAACCTAACACAGGATAATGAAGTCCTCCTTACCAGCAAAACTTCGCACTAAGCCATGGTTTATAGTGGAATGCATATAAATTACTCAATTGTTATTTCAAATATATATGCTATTTTATTTTATTTTATGTTTATTGACTTTTTATGTTTATTGACAGGGTCTCACTCTGTTGCCCAGGCTGAAGTGCTCACTGCAGCCTCAACCTCAAGTCATCCTTCCACCTCTGCCTCCTGAGTAGCTGGGACCACAGGCACATACCATCACACTCGGCTAATTATTTATTTTTTGTAGAGGGCATCTCCTGATGCTACCCAGACTGGTCCCAAAACTCCTGGGCTCAAGCAATCTGTTTGCCTTGGCGTCTGAAAGTTCTAGGATTACAGGCGTGAGCCACACCTAGCCTATATTTTAAAAAATAGTGTTTCTTCTTCTATTGTTGGTAAGAGGAAGAAAAATGCAAACAGCCTTCAATTGAATAGAAATAATGGATGTTCTCTCTTTCTCTTCATTCTATATGATATTTAAAGTAAAGAATATGAATTTACTTTGTTTTTAAAACATCAATAAAAGCTTTTTATTCATAAATGTATTTTCATAAGTATAGCCCATAGTAAAGAATTTTATATTTATAATTCAAAAGAAAATATTGGCATCAAAATAATTTATTAATAAATATATAATCAAGCTACTTATATGATGATAGTGTATTAAACTCAGCAATCTTCACAGGATCTATCATCCATGAATGCTGTAACCCTTTTCCAAACATTAAAAAAAAAATACAGGTAAGTGTTTATTCTCTTATTTTCTGTATTGAAGGCACTGAATAATTTAACAAAGAAGTGCAAAAGAAAAACTAAATGTGGGAAAATTCTTCATTTTGGGAAGTTATTAGTAGTAGGGTATATCCAGCCACATACAGCAATCCAATTCCCCAGGAAACTTCATAAAATGATAACCATATTACTCTGAGGACAGGACAAGCTAGCATCAAGAATGGACCCAGAGAATATGTTAGACATATTGTCTAACTTATAAATAAATGATAACCTCAAAGGCTAGCAAAGACACTGTAAATTAATAGTAGATGGATTACATTTGTCAGTAAAAGCCTTTGATGAAAAAATTTCTATACTTGCCAGTAAAGAACCACACAGAGCATATGGTTCACTGAAACAAGATAGAATTAAAAAAAAAAAAAATCAAACCATGAGTAATCTGTGAAATTACTAACATTTAAAGTTTCTTCACAGATTAACATAACATGAAAATTAGTTAAAAGAAAAGCTCTGAAATTCACTGTAAAGTTTAAGTTTGTACTTAATTTCCAATAGAGTAGACTGCTGTCATACTAAGAGAGATCATGTAGATTTTTCTAGAAGCATCATTTATTTGAATAGCTTTGACCATTTAGATACATTTAGAGTATTTTTATTTATTATAAGGAAAGTGAATGGCTTTTTAAAGGGGATTCTTAGGCTATTTTTACACAAAATAATTTTGGTAAAAATAGTACACGGTGAGATTGCAGGAATCAAGAAGTGTTGGTCATACCTTGTTCAGCTTGCATTTCTCTTGTTCACATGCACTTTCTGTTTTCGTGTTATTGAAAACCACAGGGCTTTCTGGCCATTAAGTTCTCAGGGTCCATTCCTGATGCTACGTTGGTTCTCTTTATATTCCTTTCTTCCCTGCTATACAGGCCTTGGGGCCATAGCCTCCTTTATGATGTTACCAACTTCTCTAATGCCATCTTCTCTAATGCTTGCTGGCTTTTAGGGTCTCTCCACCTCCCCACTTCCTTGCTGCCCTGAAAACAAGTATATTAGACACTTTTCATTTAAGTTTTACTGTTATTTATTGTAAGGGAGTCTTGATAAAAATAATCAGACTAAGAAATTTATAAATTTGAAGAGAACTTTCAACATTTTAATGCATGTTATCTTACAATTTCTGATATGGCTAGCAGGCCTAGAAACGCTGATGGATTCCTGTTTTGTTCTTTTATTTTGGTGGCAGATTTTATGTGTTTCTAGCCTTCTGTGTCTAAGCCTAAAAGTCCCTTTCTCTATGAAGGCCTGCCTCTCCATTATGTAGACCTGAAGACACAGAACAATAGGGGTAAATCAGGGCCAATGTGAGGGCACCTGTCTCAGGACTTTCCATTCTTCCCTCCTTTTTCAATGGCCTCACAACTCACCATAGGACAGTTTCCCCTATGATATTACCACACCTAGAAGCTTTCTTTGAATAGCCATGTTTCCTGGATGACTTGGGGATAATATAAAACATAAAAAATCTAGAATGAGCAAATGTTAATTTTATTATTGCAAAATACCTACTGCATCTGAGACAAAGGTTATGGGTGTCCTTATTTTAGTCCAAAGTGCTTACTTCATCCAAGTTAATATTATATGTAAGTCACTAAAACACCCTTTCTCGCCCAACCTTTCAAACTTCTCCCAGTTTTATATCCATCCTGCCCACACACCATAACCACCCACATACCATGATAAGTAGCAGAGGCATTATCTGGAAGCATGGGAGGGTGAACTTGGCTTCCAATGAAGTCTTAGAGGCCAAGTCTTAAAGTTTTGGCATCTTATAACATGGACACATCCATGAGCATGGAAAGATTCCAGATGAGTCTAGGCTTTTATCGACACCAAAGATAATGTTAGATTCTTTATCCATGTTTAATATCAATGTGCTAAATCAACAGCAAATTTCCATACATCCTTCGTGTTAACTAGAGGAAAAGTAAACTCAAAAATGTTCTAAGATAAAAGCAAGTTACATTATTTTAAAAATTTTTAAATTAAACCTTTAATTTTTAATTTTTGTGGGTACATAATAGGTGTATATATGTATGGGTTATATGAGATATTTTGATATAGGCATGTAATGCATAATAATCACATCAGGGTAAATGGGGTATCTATCACCTCAAGCATTTATCCTTTGTGTTTCAAATGATCTAATTCTACTCTTTTAGTTATTTTTAAAAGTACAACTAAATTATTTTTTACTATAGTCACCCTGTCATACTAGCAAATACCAGGTCTTATTCATTCTGTCTATTATTTTGTACCCGTTACCCATCCCCACCTCCAGCCAACCCCCTGCCACTACCCTTCCCAGCCTCTGGTAACCATCCTTCTACTCTTTATCTCCATTAGCTCAATTGTTTTGAGTTTTAGCTCCCACAGATAAGTGATAACATGCAATGTTTATCTTTCTGTGCCTGGCTTATTTCATGACCTCCATTTCCATCCATGTTGTTGCGAATAACTGGATCTCATTCTTTTCTATGGCTGAATAGTACTCCATTGTGTATACATACCTCATTTTTTAATCCATTTACCTGTTGATGCACCCTTCAAACATTGCTTCCAAATCTTGGCTATTGTGAATAGCGCTGCAATAAACATGGGAGTGCAAATCTCTCTTTGATATACTGGTTTCCTTTCTGTTGGGTATATACCTAGGAGTGAAATTGCTAGATCATGTAGTAGCTATATTTTTAGTTTTATGAGGACCTCCAAACTGTTCTCAATAGTGGTTGTACTAATTGCGTTCCCACCAACAGTGTTCGAGGGTTTCCTTTTCTCCATATCCTTGTCAGCATTTGTTACTGCCTGTCTTTTGGATAAAAGCCATTTTAACTGGTGTGAAATGATATTGTAGTTTTGATATGCATTTCTCTGATGATCAATAACATTAAACACCTTTTCATATACCCATCTGCCATTTGTATGTCTTCTTTTGAGAAATTTCTATTCATATCTTTTGTGTACAACCCCCCCGCCCTTCACTTTTTGTTGAAGCAGGGTCTCACTCTGTCTCCCAGGCTGGAGTGCAGTGGCATGATTACAGCTCACTGCACCCTCGACCTCCCAGGTTCCAGTGAGCTTCCCACCTCAGCCTCCTGAATAATTGGGACTACAGACGTGCACCACCATGCCTGGCTAATTTTTGTGTTTTTTGAAGAGATGGGGTTTTGCCATGTTGCCCAGAGTGGTCTCAAACTCCTGGGCTCAAAAGATGCACTTGCCTTGCTCTCCTGATGTTCTGGGATTACAGGTGTGAGCCACACTGCCTGACCTCTTTTGCTTTTTTTTTTTTTTGAGATGGAGTCTTGCTCTGTTGCCAGGCTGGAATGCAGTGGCGTGATACTGACTGGCTCACTGCAACCTCCGCCTCCTAGGTTTAAGCTATCCCCATGCCTCAACCACCCTCCATGCCACCACACCCAGCTAATTTTTTGTATTTTTAGTAGAGACAGGGTTTCACCATGTTGGTCAGGATGCTCTCGATCTCTTGACCTTGTGATCCACTTGTGTCAGCCTCCCAAAGTGCTAGGATTACAGACGTGAGGCACCGTGCCCGGTCTGCCTATTTTTAAAATCAGATTATTCTATTTTTTTTCCTATAGAGTTGTTTTAGCTTCTAACATGTTCTGGTTATTAATCCCTTGTCAGATGGGTAGTTAGCAAATATTTTCTTCCATTCCACAGACTATCTCTTCAGTTTGTTGATTGTTTCCTTTGCTATGCAGTAGCTTTTTAACTTATGTGATCTAATTTGTCCATTTTTGCTTTGGTTTCCTGTGCCTGCCAGGCATTACTTAAGAAGTCTTTGCCCACTCCAATGTCCTGGAGACTTTCCCCAATGTTTTCTTTAAACAGTTTCATAATCTGAGCTCTTTAATTTTTTTTTTTTTTTTTTTTTTTAAGATGGAGTCTCACTCTGTCACCCAGGCTGGAGTGTGATCTCGACTCACTGCAACCTCTACCTCCCAGATTCAAGCAATTCTCCTGCCTCAGCCTCCCAAGTAGCTGGGACTACAGGTGCCCGCCACCATGCCTGGCTAATTTGTGTGTGTGTGTGTGTGTTTTTAGTAGAGACAAGGTTTCACCATGTTAGCCAGGATGGTCTTGATCTCCTGACTTTGAGATCTGCCCACCTTAGCCTCCCAAAGTGCTGGGATTACAGGAGTGACCCACTGCACCCAGCCAAGCTCTTAGATTTAAGTCTTTAAAATTCATTTTGATTTGATTTGGGTATAAGGTGAGAGATAGGGGTCTAGTTTCTTTCTTCTGCATATGGATATCCAGTTTCCCCAGCACCATTTATTGAAGAGTCTGTCCTTTCCCCAGTGTATGCTCTTGACACCTTTGTCGAAAATGAGTTCACTGTAGATGTATGGATTTATTTATGTCTTCTCTGTTATATTCTACTGGTGTTTGTGTCTATTTTTATGCCAATACCGTGCTGTTATGATTACTATAGCTCTATAGTGTAATTTGAAGTCAGGTAATGTGATTCCTCCAGTTTTGTTCTTTCTGCTCAGGATAGCTTTGGCTATTCTGGGTCTTTTGTGGTTCCACATAAATTTTAGGATTTTTTTTTTTCTTTTTGAGAGCAAGCCCCATAAAATCTGGCCATAAACTGGCCCCAAGACTGGCCATAAACAAAATCTCTGCAGCACTGTAACATGTTCATAATGGCCCTAACACCATCACTGGAAGGTTGTGGGTTTATGAGAATGAGGGCAAGGAACACCCGGCCCATCCAGGATGGAAAACCGCTTAAAGGCATTCTTAAGCCACAAACAATAGCATGAGCGATCTGTGCCTTAAGGGCATGTTCCTGCTGCAGTGAACTAGCTCAACCTATTCATTTAATTCAGCCCATGCCTTCATTTCCCAAAAGGGATACTTTTAGTTAATGTAATGTCTATAGAAACAATGCTAGTGACTGGTTTGCTGTTAATAAATACGTGAGTAAATCTCTGTTCAGGGCTCTCAGCTCTGAAAGCTGTGAGACCCCTGATTTCCCACCTCACACCTCTGTATTTCTGTGTGTGTGTCTTTAATTCCTCTAGCGCTGCTGGGTTAGGGTCTCCCCAACAGAGCTGGTCTCAGCATCTTCCATGTCTGTGAAGAATGTTATTGGTATTTGATAGCAATTACATTAAATCTGTAGATTGCTTTGGGCAGTATGGACATTTTAACCATATTGATTCTTCCAATCCATGAACATGGAATATCTTTCCATTTTTTTGCTGTGTCCTCTTCAATTTCTTGCATCAATGTCTTATAGTTTTCACTGCAGAGATCTTTCACTTTTTTGGTTGATTGCTAGGTATTTTATTTGTAGCTATTGTAAATGGGATTATTTTCTTGATTTCTTTTTCAGATTGTTTGCTGTTGGCATATAAAATGCTACTGATATTTGTATATTGATTTTGTGTCCTCCAACTTTACCAAATTTGTTTAACAGTTCTAATAGTTTTTTGGTGGAGTCTAGGTTTTTCCAAGTATAAGATCATATCATCTGAAACAAGGATAATTTGACTTCTTCCCTTCCAGTATGGATGCTCTTTATTTCTCTTGTCTGATTACTCTAGCTAGGGCTTCCAGTACTATGTTGAATAACAGTGGTGACAGTGGGCATCCTTGTGGTGTTCCAGATCTTAGAGGAAAGGACTTCAATTTTTCCCCATTCAGTGTGATACTAGCTGTGGATCTATCATACATAGTGTGTCCAGAATTGGTGGGTTCTTGGTCTCGCTGATTTCAAGAATGAAGCCGCGGATCCTCGTGATGAATGTTACAGTTCTTAAAGATGGTGTGTCCGGAGTTTGTTCCTTCAGATATTCAGATGTGTCCAAAGTTTCTTCCTTCTGGTGGGTTCGTGGTCTCGCGGACTTCAGGAGTGAAGCCACAGACCTTTGCAGTGAGTCTTACAGCTCTTAAAGGCAGCGTGTCCAGAGTTGTTCACTCCTCCCAGTGGGTTCGTGGTCTCGCTGACATCAGGAGTGAAGCCACAGACCTTCATGGTGAGTGTTACAGCTCATAAAGGCGATGTGGACACAAAGAGTGAGCAGCAGCAAGATTTATTGTGAAGAGCAAAAGAACAAAGCTTCCACAGCATGGAAGGGGACCCAAGTAGGTTGTCGCTGCTGGCTCAGGTGGTCAATTTTTATTCCCTTATTTGCCCCCACCCACATCCTGCTGATTGGTCCATTTTACAGAGAGCTGATTGTCCATTTTACAAAGAGCCAATTGGTTCATTTTTACAGAGTGCTCATTGGCGCTTTAACAAACCTTTAGCTAGACACAGAACGCTGATTGGTGCGTTTTTACAGAGTGCTGATTGGTGTGTTTACAAACCTTTAGCTAGACACAGAGCACTGATTGGTGTATCTGCAATCCTTTAGCTAGACAGAAAAGTTCTCCAAGTCCCACCCAACCCAGAAGCCCGGCCAGCTTCACCTCTCAATCCTGCCTCTAAACAGGACACCCTAGCTGCTATTGGTAATTGGCCGATGACTGCTCTAGCTACTTCCTGCTGGATAGGGGCAAAGAAGGGGCCCTGCAGTTGTAGCGTCCTCCAGAGGGAAACTCTTTAGGCCAGTGAAAGGGCCAGTGGGTTGCTCCAGGGGTCCTCAGTAGAAGTTGTTAGTTGAGCTTATTTGGGGTTCCATTTGTAAGACCATCTGTAGCTTGATGGCCTGCATCCTAGAGGAAACAAATTTGACAAGGAGGTAAAAAATACAGGGCCTGAAGGCAAGTAATAGCAAGATGGCTGCCATGGGACCTAGAAAGGGGACAAGCCATGTTGCCCAACTCCAGAGGTTGGTATAAGAGTTTGAAAGTCGTCTGATTTCAGAAGCCTTTTCCTGTGAATACTGGGCAGCATCTCGTACTATCCCTGACTGGTTAGTGGAAAAAAACAACACTCTTCCCCTAAGAAGGTGCAGGGTCCTCCTTTCTCAGCAGCGAGGAGGTCTAGGCCTCAGCAGTTTTGGAGAGTCACTGCTGCCAAAGAGTCTATTTGGGATTGTAGAGTAATGATAGATTTCGTTATTTCTTGCAAATTGTCTGAGAAATCCTTTGAGAGTATGTGGTAGTAGGATAATATATGTTACACTGTTAATTTTAGTAAACTTTACTTTTGTTGGAAACCTTGGAAGTTTGGGATTTTAATTTTTCTTTGCTATTAATAAAACCTCATTCAGTCCATATTAACTTAGAAACGGTATAGATGACTCCTTCCTGATTCTGTAAGTACTTTAAGGTTTGGCTGAGTGCAAATAGCTTGCAGGTTTGAGCAGACCAATTATTAGGCAATTTTCCAAACTGCTTCTACAAGAGTTTCATTATCATTTACTGAATACCATTGTATCTTTTTTCCTTAATGATGGAGGAACCATCTATCATCCTGTCCTGAAGGTACTTCCTCCTATGTCTGGTCAGACCTTTGTATGGTAATTAAGATTTAGATCCCCTGTTAGGAAACCTGCTGGGTTAAATATTTTTGATAGGAAAGCTACGGGATGTCAGTGGCCTCAGTGATTTCGGGCTATGCCCTTGTTCGCACTGACAACAAGGTGGTATTGGAGTGTTATAGGGTCAAGGAAAACACCTTCAATTACCAATTATAGGTTTTATTTTATTTTATTTTTATTATTATACTTTAAGTTCAAGGGTACATGTGCATAACGTGCAGGTTTGTTACATATGTATACTTGTGCCATGTTGGTGTGCTGCACCCATCAACTCGTCAGCACCCATCAATTCGTCATTTATATCACGTATAACTCCCAATGCAATCCCTCCCCCATCCCCCCTCCCCATGATAGGCCCCGATGTGTGATATGCCCCTTCCCGAGTCCAAGTGATGTCATTGTTCAGTTCCCACCTATGAGTGAGAACATGTGGTGTTTGGTTTTCTGTTCTTGTGATAGTTTGCTAAGAATGATGGTTTCCAGCTGCATCCATGTCCCTACAAAGGACGCAAACTCATCCTTTTTTATGGCTGCATAGTATTCCATGGTGTATATGTACCACATTTTCTTAATCCAGTCTGTCACAGATGGACATTTGGGTTGATTCTAAGTCTTTGCTATTGTGAATAGTGCCACAATAAACATACGTGTGCATGTGTCTTTATAGCCATATTTATAATCCTTGGGTATATACCCAGTAGTGGGATGACTGGGTCATATGGTACATCTAGTTCTAGATCCTTGAGGAATCGCCATACTGTTTTCCATAATGGTTGAACTAGTTTACAAGCCCACCAACAGTGTAAAAGTGTTCCTATTTCTCCACATCCTCTCCAGCACCTGTTGTTTCCTGACTTTTGAATGATTGCCATTCTAACTGGTATGAGATGGTATCTCATTGTGGTTTTGATTTGCATTTCTCTGATGGCAAGTGATGATGAGCATTTTTTCATGTGTCTGTTGGCTGTATGAATGTCATCTTTTGAGAAATGTCTGTTCATATCCTTTGCCCACTTTTTGGTGGGGTTGTTTGTTTTTTTCTTGTAAATTTGTTTGAGTTCTTTGTAGATTCTGGATATTAGCCCTTTGTCAGATGAAGATTGCAAAAATTTTCTCCCATTCTGTAGGTTGCCTGCTCACTCTGATGGTAGTTTCTTTTGCTGTGCAGAAGCTCTTTAGTTTAATTAGATCCCATTTGTCAATTTTGGCTTTTGCTGCCATTGCTTTTGGTGTTTTAGACATGAAGTCCTTGCCCATGCCTATGTCCTGAATGGTACTAGCTAGGTTTTCTTCTAGGGTTTTTATGGTATTAGGTCTAACATTTAAGTCTCTAATCATCTTGAATTAATTTTCATATAAGGAGTAAGGAAAGGATCCAGTTTCAGCTTTCTACTTATGGCTAGCCAATTTTCCCAGCACCATTTATTAAATAGGGAATCCTTTCCCCATTTCTTGTTTCTCTCAGGTTTGTCAAAGATCAGATGGCTGTAGATGTGTGGTATTATTTCTGAGGACTCTGTTCTGTTCCATTGGTCTATATCTCTGTTTTGGTACCAGTACCATGCTGTTTTGGTTACTGTAGCCTTGTAGTATAGTTTGAAGTCAGGTAGCCTGATGCCTCCAGCTTTGTTCTTTTGACTTAGGATTGTCTTGGCAATGCGGGCTCTTTTTTGTTCCATATGAACTTTAAAGCATTTTTTTCCAATTCTGTGAAGAAACTCATTGGTAGCTTGATGGGGATGGCATTGAATCTATAAATAACCTTGGGCAGTATGGCCATTTTCACATATTGATTCTTCCTATCCATGAGCATGGTATGTTCTTCCATTTGTTTGTGTCCTCTTTTATTTCGCTGAGCAGTGGTTTGTAGTTCTCCTTGAAGAGGTCCTTTACATCCCTTGTAAGTTGGATTCCTAGGTATTTGATTCTCTTTGAAGCAATTGTGAATGGAAGTTCATTCATGATTTGGCTCTTTGTTTGACTGTTACTGGTGTATAAGAATGCTTGTGATTTTTGCACATTAATTTTGTATCCTGAGACTTTGCTGAAGTTGCTTATCAGCTTAAGGAGATTTTGGGCTGAGACAATGGGATTTTCTAAATATACAATCATGTCATCTGTAAACAGGGACAGTTTGACTTCTTCTTTTCCTAACTGGATACCCTTGATTTCTTTCTCTTGCCTGATTGCCCTAGCCAGAACTTCCAACACTATGTTGAATAGGAGTGGTGAGAGAGGCATCCCTGTCTTGTACCAGTTTTCAAAGGGAATTTTTCCAGTTTTTGCCCATTCAGTATGATATTGGCTGTGGGTCTGTCATAAATAGCTCTTATTATTTTGAGGTACGTTCCATCAATACCGAATTTATTCAGCGTTTTTAGCATGAAGGGCTGTTGAATTTTGTCAAAAGCCTTTTCTGCATCTATTGAGACAATCATGTGGTTTTTGTCTTTGGTTCTGTTTATATGCTGGATTACGTTTATTGATTTGCGAATGTTGAACCAGCCTTGCATCCCAGGGATGAAGCCCACTTGATCATGGTGGATAAGCTTTTTGATGTGCTGCTGCATCCGGTTTGCCAGTATTTTATTGAGGATTTTTGCATCGATGTTCATCAGGGATATTGGTCTAAAATTTTCTTTTATTGTTGTGTCTCTGCCAGGCTTTGGTATCAGGATGATGTTGGCCTCATAAAATGAGTTAGGGAGGATTCCCTCTTTTTCAATTGATTGGAATAGTTTCAGAAGGAATGGTCCCAGCTCCTCCTTGTACCTCTGGTAGAATTCAGCTGTGAATCCATCTGGTCCTGGACTTTTTTTGGTTGGTAGGCTATTAATATTGCCTCAATTTCAGAGCCTGCTATTGGTCTATTCAGGATTCAACTTCTTCCTGGTTAGTGTTGGAAGAGTGTAAGTGTCCAGGAAATTATCCATTTCTTCTAGATTTTCTAGTTGATTTGCGTAGAGTGTTTATAGTATTCTCTGATGGTTGTTTGTATTTATGTGGGGTCCGTGGTGATATCCCCTTTATCATTTTTTATTGCATCTATTTGATTCTTCTCTCTTTTCTTTTTTATTAGTCTTTCTAGCAGTTTGTCAATTTTGTTGATTTTTTCAAAAAACCATCTCCTGGATTCATTGATTTTTTGGAGGGTTTTTGTGTCTCTATCTCCTTCAGTTCTGCTCTGATCTTAGTTATTTCTTGCCTTCTGCTAGCTTTGAATGTGTTTGCTCTTGCTTCTCCAGTTCTTTTAATTGTGATGTTAGAGTGTCCATTTTAGATCTTTTCAGCTTTCTTTTGTGGGCATTTAGTGCTATAAATTTCCCTCTACACACTGCTTTAAATGTGTCCCAGAGATTCTGGTATGTTGTATCTTTGTTCTCATTGGTTTCAAAGAACATCTTTATTTCTGCCTTCATTTCATTATGTACCCAGTAGTCATTCAGGAGCAGGTTGTTCAGTTTCCATGTAGTTGAGCGGTTTTGATTGAGTTTCTTAGTCCTGAGTTCTAGTTTGATTGCACTGTGGTCTGAGAGACAGTTTGTTATAATTTCTGTTCTTTTACATTTGCTAAGGAGTGCTTTACTTCCAATTATGTGGTCAATTTTGGAATAAGTGCGATGTGGTGCTGAGAAGAATGTATATTCTGTTGATTTGGGGTGGAGAGTTCTATAGATGTCTATTAGGTCCACTTGGTGCAGAGATGAGTTTAATTCCTGGATATCCTTGTTAACTTTCTGTCTCGTTGATCTGTCTAATGTTGACATTGGAGTGTTGAAGTGTCCCATTATTATTGTATGGGAGTCTAAGTCTCTTTGTAAGTCTCTAAGGACTTGATTTATGAATTTGGGTGCTGCTGTATTGGGTGCATATATATTTAGGATAGTTAGCTCTTCCTGTTGAATTGATCCCTTTACCATTACGTAATGGCCTTCTTTGTCTCTTTTGATCTTTGATGGTTTAAAGTCTATTTTATCAGAGACTAGGATTGCAACCCCTGCTTTTTTTTGTTCTCCATTTGCTTGGTAGATCTTCCTCCATCCTTTATTTTGAGCCTATGTATGTCTCTGCCTGTGAGATGGGTCTCCTGAATACAGCAGACTGATGGTCTTGACTCTTTATCCAGTTTGCCAGTCTGTGTCTTTTAATTGGAGCATTTAGTCCATTAACATTTAAGGTAATATGGTTATGTGTGAACTTGATCCTGCCATTATGATATTAACTGGTTATTTTGCTCGTTAGTTGATGCAGTTTCTTCCTAGCCTCGATGGTCTTTACATTTTGGCATGTTTTTGCAATGGCTGGTACAGGTTGTTCCTTTCCATGTTTAGGGCTTCCTTCAGGGTCTCTTGTAAGGCAGGCCTGATGGTGACAAAATCTCTAAGCATTTGCTTATCTGTAAAGGATTTTATTTCTCCTTCACTGATGAAACTTAGTTTGGCTGGATATGAAATTCTGGGTTTAAAATTCTTTGGTTTAAGAACATTGAATATTGGCCCCCACTCTCTTCTGGCTTGTAGAGTTTCTGCCAAGAATTCTGCTGTTAGTCTGATGGGCTTCCCTTTGTGGGTAACCCGACCTTTCTCTCTGGCTGCCCTTAAGATTTTTTCCTTCATTTCAACTTTGGTGAATCTGGCAATTATGTGTCTTGGAGTTGCTCTTCTGGTGGAGTATCTTTGTGGCGTTCTCTGTATTTCCTGAATTTGAATATTGGCCTGCCCTACTAGGTTGGGGAAGTTCTCCTGGATGATATCCTGAAGAGTGTGTTCCAACTTGGTTCCATTTTCTCCCTCACTTTCAGGCACCCCAATCAGACGTAGATTTGGTCTTTTTACATAATCCCATACTTCTTGCAGGCTTTGTTCATTTCTTTTTCTTCTTTTTTCTTTTGGTTTCTCTTCTTGCTTCATTTCATTCATTTGATCCTCAATCGCTGATACTCTTTCTTCCAGTTGATCGAGTCGGTTACTGAAGCTTGTGGATTTGTCACGTATTTCTCATGTCATGGTTTTCATCTCTGTCATTTCATTTATGACCTTCTCTGCATTAATTAGTCTAGCTATCAATTCTTCCACTCTTTTTTCAAGATTTTTAGTTTCTTTGCGCTGGGTACGTAATTCCTCCTTTAGCTCTGAGAAGTTTGATGGACTGAAGCCTTCTTCTCTCATTTTGTCAAAGTCATTCTCTGACTAGCTTTGATCCGTTGCTGGCGATGAGCTGCGCTCCTTTGCAGGGGGATATGTGCTCTTATTTCTTGAATTTCCAGCTTTTCTGCCCTGCTTCTTCCCCATCTTCGTGATTTTATCTGCCTCTGGTCTTTGATGATGGTGACATACTGATGGGGTTTTGGTATAGGTGTTCTTCCTGTTTGATAGTTTTCTTTCTAATAGTCAGGACCCTCAGCTATAGGTCTGTTGGAGATTACTTGAGGTCCACTCCAGACCCTGTTTGCCTGGGTATCAGCAGCAGACGTTGCAGAAGATAGAATATTGCTGAACAGCGAGTGTACCTGTCTGATTCTTGCTTTGGAAGCTTCCTCTCAGGGGTGTACTCCACCCTGTGAGGTGTGGGGTGTCAGACTGCCCCTAGTGGGGGATGTCTCCCAGTTAGGCTACTCAGGGGTCAGGGACCCACTTGAGCAGGCAGTCTGTCCGTTCTCAGATCTCAACCTCCATGTTGGGAGATCCACTGCTCTCTTCAAAGCTGTCAGACAGAGTTGTTCGCGTCTGCACAGGCCTCTGCTGCTTCCCCTTTTGTTGTTTAGCTGTGCCCTGTCCCCAGAGGTGGAGTCTACAGAGACAGGCAGGTTTCCTTGAGCTGCTGTGAGCTCCACCCAGTTCGAGCTTCCCAGCGGCTTTGTTTACCTACTTAAGCCTCAGCAATGGTGGGCGCCCCTCCCCCAGCCTCGCTGCTGCCGTTTCGGTTAGATCGCAGACTGCTGTGCTAGCAATGAGGGAGGCTCCGTGGCCGTGGGACCCTCCCGGCCAGTTCTGGGTATAATCTCCTGGTGTGCCCGTTTGCTTAAAGCGCAGTATTGGGGTGGGAATTACCCAATTTTCCAGGTGTTGTGTGTCTCAGTTCCCCTGGCTAGGAAAAGGGATTCCCTTCCCCCTTGCACTTCCCAGGTGAGGCAATGCCTCGCCCTGCTTCAGCTCTCTCTGGTCGGGCTGCAGCAGCTGACCAGCACCGATTGTCCGGCACTCCCCAGTGAGATGACCCCAGTACCTCAGTTGAAAATGCAGAAATCACCGGTCTTCTGTGTCGCTCACACTGGGAGTTGGAGACTGGAGCTGTTCCAATTCGGCCATCTTGCTCCGCCCCCTCCAATTATAGGTTTTAAATTTACCCTGGTTTTTAAAGGAATCAGCTACAATGTTTTTTCTTTTTTTTTTGACACGGAGTCTCGCTCTGTCACCCGAGCTGGAGTGCAGTGGCCGGATCTCAGCTCACTGCAAGCTCCGCCTCCCGGGTTTACTCCATTCTCCTGCCTCAGCCTCCCCAGTAGCTGGGACTACAGTGCCCGCCACCTCGCCTGTCTAGTTTTTTGTATTTTTTAGTAGAGACGGGGTTTCACGGTGTTAGCCAGGATGGTCTCGATCTCCTGACCTCGTGATCAAACCGTCTCGGCCTCCCAAAGTGCTGGGATTACAGGCTTGAGCCACTGCGCCCGGCCTCTGTTTGACTTCTTTGTCTCTCTCTTTCTTACTCCCTCTTTGTCTGTCTCTTCTTCTCTCTCTTTAACTTTCTCTCTCTCTCTTACTCTCTCTCTCTCTGACTCCCTCTTTGTCTCTGTCTCTTCCTCCCTCTCTCTCTCTCTGACTTTCTTTCTCTCTCTTTCCTTTCTGCTGGTCTTTCCCTGCCTCTGCTACCTGCTTATGCTGTTGTTCTCCCCTCTCCTTCCCCATTTTGATGGCTTTGGCAGTGTAAGAGTGCTACCTCCTTGGGTTTTTGCAATGCATGCAATAACTCCACAATTTCCTTGCAGTATTTAATGGGGGTTCCCCCAGAGGTTAGGAACTCCCTTTCTTTCCATATTGCAGCATGGGCATTTAGGATTAGATAAGCATACTTGCTATCTGTATACACATTTATTCTTTTTCCATTTCCCATTTCCAAGGCTCTGGTAAGTGCCACTAGTTCTACTAACTGGGTGCTGGGCCCTTGGGGAAGAGGCTTACTTTCTTTTTTTTTTGAGACGGAGTCTTGCTCTGTCACCCTCTGTCTCCCGGATTTATGCCATTCTCCTGCCTCAGCCTCCCAAATAGCTGGGACTATAGGCGCCTGCCACCTCACCTGGCTAGTTTTTTGTATTTTTTAGTAGAGACGGGGTTTCACCATGTTAGCCAGGATGGTCTCGATCTCCTGACCTCGTAATCCATCCATCTCAGCCTCCCAAAGTGCTGGGCTTACAGGCTTGAGCCACCGCACCTGGCCTTTTTCAAGTATGGTTACATCACTAACTATGGCATAACCTGCCCCTCATAGCCCATTCTCCACAAATGAAGTTCCATTTATATACCGATGGACTATAGGTTAAGGTCAGGATTAGCTGAGGGGACTTCTAAGAGATCATCTCGGGTGGCATAAATCTGGACTGTAATTTGTTGGCAGTCATACTCGATTGGTTCCCCATCCTCTGGGAGAAAAGTGGCAGGGTTGAGGGCCACGCACGTACGTATCTGAAGCACCAGTCCCTCAAGGAGTAGCACCTGGTATTTAAGTAGGTGGTTGTCTGATAGCCGTAAACTTCCTTTGGCACCTAGCATGCCATTTACATCATGAGTAGTCCAGACAGTGAGATCCTTCCCTTGTATTATTTTGATAGCCTCTGACACTAAGACAGTCACTGCCACAACTACCTGTAAACAGTGAGGCCAGCCTTTTGCTACGACATCAATTTCCTTACTTAGGTATGCCACTGGTTGTGGGGTTGTCCCACGAGTCTGAGTAAGGACTCCAAGAGCTATCCCTGCTCTCTCTGTGATGTATAAAGAGAAGTTTTATCCTGTGGGAAGGCTTAAAGCTGGAGCTTGTACTAGGGCCTGCTTTAAGGTTTTGAAGGCTGTTTCTGCCCCTGGTTCCCATTCTACCAGATAAGTATTTGCCCTCTGTGTCTCCTGATTAGAGTATAGAGGTGGCCTGGCTATCTTGCTGTATCCAGGGATCCATAGTTGGCAAAAGCTGTGATTCCAAGGAATCCCTGCAGCTGTTTTAATGTCTTAGGGTGGGGATAAGCCAGTATAGGCTGTATTCATTTCTTGCTGAGGGCCCTGGTTTCTCTAGCTAAGATTAGGCCTAGATATTTGACCTGCTGTAGGCAAAGCTGGGCCTTCGATCTAGACATATTATACCCTTGATTAGCTAGAAAGTTCAAGAGATCTAGAGTAGCCTGCTGGCATGAGGCTTCCAAACTGGTAGCCAAAAGTAAATCATCCACATACTGAAGGACCAGAGTGCCTGGACTTGAGAAGTGGCCTAGATCTTGGGCCAGTACCTGACCAAACAGATGAGGGCTATCCCTAAACCCTCGGGGCAAGACCATCCACGTAAGTTAGGACATGTGGTCTGTGGGATCCTCAAAGGCAAAGAAAAACTGGGAGTCAGAGGGCAGGGGAATACAGAAGAAGGTATCCTTGAGGTCCAGAATAGTGAACCATTCTGCTTCCTCCTGTATTTGAGAGAGCAGGGTATAGGGGTTGGGTACAACTGGATATAGAGGAATTACTGCCTCATTGATGAGTCTAAGATCTTGCACTAGTCTCCACTGACTGTTTGGTTTTTGTACTCCTAGAATTGGGGTGTTGCAGGGACTGCTGCATTTCCTTACTAAGCCTTGAGCTTTTAAATGTTTAACAATATCCTGTAATCCTTTATGAACTTCAGGCCTTAAGGGATATTGCCTTTGATATGGAAAAGTGATGGGATGTTTTAGCCTCATTTGGACTGGGCAGGCATTTTTTGCCCTTCCAAATTGTACTTCCAATGCCCAGACTTCAGGGTTGATTCCCTCCTCAAGTAGGGGACAACAAATGAGTAATTTGTTCCCCATATTCATGTAGATAATAGCTCCAGCTTTGGCTAATATATCCCTCCCTAATAAGGGTCTGGGACTTTCAGGCATAACAAGAAAGGCATGTGAAAACAGCAAAGTCTCCCAATTACAACTGAAGAAGTGGGAGAAATACCTGGTTACAGGCTGTCCCAGGATTCCTCGGATGGTAACAGACCTTGAGGACAGTCGTCCAGGACAGAAGATTATCACTGAGAAGGCCACGCCAATGTCCAGGAGGAAGTCAATTTCCTGGCCCTCAATGGTTAAACATACCTAGGGCTCAGTGAGGGTGATGACATGAGCTGGCGCTTGCCCTGGGCACCCTCAGTCCTGTTGTTGGATCATCTGGTTGGGGGCTTATGGCCCAGAGAACCTTTGTCCTCTGGGGCAGTGTGCTTTCCAGTAATTGCCTTGGCATAGTGGACATGGACGAGGGGGCGGCCTGTTTCTCATTGGACAATCTTTTTTAAAGTGTCCTTGAAAACCCACACTGATAACAAGCTCTACCGGGTGATTGGCCTGCTCCATTTTCTGTCCTCTCTGAACCACCAAGGTTTGTTTGTCTGAGGGCCATGACTAAGGCTGCGGCCTTTCTCAGATCTTGCTTTTTCCTTTTGGGCCTGTTCTTCTTGGTCCCTATTACAGAGCACCGAGGTTGCCAGGTTTAATAATGCCTCCAGATTTTGTTTAGGGCCCAGGGCTCGCTTTTGGAGCTTTCTCCTGATACCTGTGACTGATTGGGTAATAAACTTATCTTTTAGAATCAATTGACCCTCTAGTGAGTTGGGTGACAGGGGAGTATATTTTCTTAAGGCCTCCCATAGCCACTTGAGGAAGGCAGAAGGATTTTCTTCCTTTCCCTGAGTTATGGTGGACATCATTTAATAATTCATGGGCTTTTTCCTAATTCTCCTTAGTCCTTCTAAAACACAGGTCAACAGATGTTTACTACTCCAGTCCCCATGATCTGAGTCGAGGTCCCAGTGGGGATCCATACTGAGGACAACTTGCTAACCAGTAGGGAATTTGTCCCTTTCTTCAGCTGTCATTCTATCATTTACTTAACTAAGATACCAGGTAATTCCAAACTCTTGGGCTGCAGCTAAAGCTGCATTCTTTTCATTAAAGGCCAGGGTTTGATCTAACAATAGCATGACATCTCTCCAAGTGAGATTGAAGGTCTGCCCTAGACCCTGTAGGACATCTATGTACCTATCAGGATCATCTGAAAACTTCCCCAGGTCTGCCTTGATCTGCTTTAAATGACAGAGGGAGAAGGGGACATGCACCTGGGTTGGGCCAAATTCCCCTCCCCCTACAGCTTCAAGGGGACATAACCAATAGCCTGAGGTGTTTTTTTGTGGTCCTTTGGAGATTTCTTTGCTTATTGCCTTCTGGGCAAGGAAGATTAGAGGAGGCTTATCATTAATAGGAAGGGGAGCTATAGGGAGGCTAGGATATGGGGGTAAGCTGAGAGGTCCTCCTGTGGGATGTAAATTGCAAGCTTTGCATATTTTTGTATTCTCCTTCAATGAAAAGAAAGCTTGGACATAAGGTATTTCATTGCATTTTCCTTCCCTCTTACAGAAAAGGTTAAGTTGCAGGATAGTGTTGTAATTTATACTTCCCTCAGGTGGCCATTTTTCCCCATTAGAGAGAGCATATTGGGGCCAGGCCATAGTGTGGAAAACAATGAGCTGCCTCTTTTTCAGGGTTTGCAGATCAAATTGGTCCCAATGGCTTAGGATGCATTTCAAGGGTGAGCCTGTTGATACCTGAGTGTTTCCCATCTGAAAGACAAAATTGCCTGTGGTTTTGGTTTGCTTGTTTCTCCCCCTGCCCAAGAACCTGCAACCGTCCCTGGACCCTGCTGATCAGAATAGTTGCACTCACCGATGCAGCAGCAGAAACACCTTTTGCCCCAAAACCTGCAACAGTCCCTGAACCCTGCTGATTGGAATAGTTGTGCTCACGGACGCAGCAGCAGAAACACTAGTTTTCCTACTAGACCACAAGGAGGACCAAGGAAAGTCAGATTTAGAGGCTCTCACCAACGCATTCTCAAAAACCTGCACCCTTGCCTGTCCTCCTAGACCACAAAGAGGACCGAGAAAAATCGGATTTAGTAGCCCTTACCAGCACATTCTTGAAAACCTGTTAGAGTCCTAAGTGTTCTCCTGTTAGTATTGGGACTTTACCCCTGTCCTATAAAGATGTTATGCCCCAAAAATGAAGTGGAGGGCCATACCCTGAGGGAGGGAAGGGATCTCCAGGATTGAAAGAGTGACGCCTTTTGTCTTCACTTCTCATCATATGAATAGGAAGGATGTTGTTTCTGAGGCTCCCTATATCCTAGCTTCAGGAATAGCTTTTGTTAGGCCTGTTAGTCTGAGGAGGGATCCTAAAATTACAGATAGTCCCCATTACAACAGGGCTTTGGGCAAAAATTATGTCTTCTGATTGGCAAGCCCAGGTGCCTAAAGAAGGGAATAGAGTCCTGGAGTTTATACTAGAAATCATTCTTACAGGAGAAACTAGAAAAACACCAGAGACAGGGAGTGGTTTTTAGAAGCAGGACTAGCCTCAGAGAAGAGAGGCAAGAGGAAGTTTGTCTGACAGGCATTAGGACCCAGGAGGCAAGGATCAGGACAGATAGGATAGATGGACGAGTCCTACTTGGGCGATATGACTTTGAGAATTCCACTCATGGCCACAGGGTCAACCAACTTATTGTCAGGACCCTGGAGCTGATGGCTTTCCTCTGTGTCGACCCTCAGCTCAGCCCAGAAGTACAGGAAAACTGGAAGCTGGTTCCAGGCAAACCAATGCTCCCAACTCTGAAGAGTTGGGGGTTGTGAGAGAGCCCATTCCCAGAAAGCCTGACCCCATGTTTTTAGTCCAGTGGCTGTGCTAGTCACTTTTAACTGGCCAACAGGTGCCCGGTATTTAGCCCCTGAATTCTATGGAAAAATTGGACATAATAGCAAGCAAAAGGGGTTCTATGGTACTCACCTCTTGGCAATAAGTGATAGTCCCTTTGTGGTCACCAAAATGTGTCCCATCTGGGTCACCAAAATGTGTCCAATGTTCACATATGTCTGGAGTTTCTTCCTTCTGATGGGTTCATGGTCTCACTAACTTCAGGAGTGAAGCAGCAGCAGACCTTTGCAATGAGTGTTACAGCTCTTAAAGGCAGCGTGTCCAGAGTTGTTCATTCCTCCCAGTGGGTTCGTGGTCTTGCTGGCTTCAGGAGTGAAGCTGCAGACCTTCATGGTGAGTGTTACAGCTCATAAAGGCAGTGTGGACACAAAGAGTGAGGAGCAGCAAGATTTATTGTGAAGAGCAAAAGAACAAAGCTTCCACAGCGTGGAAAGGGACCCAAGCAGGTTGCCACGGCTGGCTTGGGTGACCAGCTTTTATTCCCTTATTTGGCCCCACCCACATCCTGCTGATTGGTCCATTTTACAGAGAGCTGATTGGTCCATTTTACAGAGAGCTGATTGGTCCATTTTTACAGAGTGCTGATTGGTGCATCTACAAAACTTTAACTAGACACAGAGTGCTGATTGGTACATTTACAATCCTTTAGCTAGACAGAAAACTTCTCCAGGTCCCCACCTGATTAGCTAGACACAGAGCGCTGATTGGTGCGTTTTTACAGAGTGTTGATTGGTGTGTTTATAAACCTTTAGCTAGACACAGATTGCTGATTGGTGCATTTACAATCCTTTAGCTAGACAGAAAAGTTCAAGTCCCCACACAACCCAGAAGCCCAGCCAGCTTCACTTCTTAATAGCTTTTATTATGTTGAGGTATGTACCTCCTATCCCAGTTTTTTGAGAGTTTTTATCATGAAGAGATGTTGAATTCTATCAAATGCTTTTTCAGCATCAATTGAAATGATCATATGATTTTTATCCTTCATTCTGTTGATATGATGTACCACATTGATTGATTTGTATATGTTGAACCACTCCTTGCATCCTTGAGATAAATCCTGTTTGGTCATGATGAATGATCTTTTTAATGTGTGTTTGAATTGAGTTTGCTAGTATTTTGTTGGGAATTTTTGCACCAGTATTCATCAGTGATACTGGCTTGTAGTTTTCTTTTCTTTCTTTTGTTTTTCTTTTGCCTTTTTGAGATGGAATCTTGCTCTGTCACCCAGGCTAGAGTGCAGTGGTGTGATCTCAGCTTACTGCAACCTCTGCATCCTGGGTTCAAGTGATTCCCCTGTCTCAGCCTCTTGAGTAGCTGGGATTATAGGCACTGGCCACCACACCTGGCTAATTCTTGTATTTTTCGTAGAGACGGGGTTTCACCATCTTGGCCCGGCTGGTCTGGAACTCCTGACCTGTGACCCACCCAACTCAGCCTCCCAAAATGCTGGGATTATAGGTGTGAGCCACTGTACCTGGCCTTTTTCTTTTTCTCTTTCTTTTTTTTTAAAATGTGTATTTGTCTGATTTGATATCAGGGCAACACTGGCTTCATAGATTGATTGTGGAAGTACTCCCTTCTCCTCTATTTTTTGGATTAGTTTGAGTAGGATTTGTATTTTTCCTTTAAATGTTTGGTAGACTTCAGCAGTGAAGCCTTCAGGCCCCAGGCTTTTGTTTCCTGGAGGACTTTTTTTTTTTTTATGGCTTCAATCTCATTATTTGTTATTGGTCTGTTCAGGGTTTGGATTTCTTCCTGGTTCAATCTTGGTAGGTTGTATGTGTCTAGGAAATTATCCATTTTTTCTAGATTTTCCAATTTATTGTCATATAGTTGCTTACAGTAGTCACTAATAATCCTTTGAATTTCTGCAGTATCATTTGATAATGTCACCTTTTTCATCTTTGATTTTATTTATTTGGGTCTTGTGTCTTTTTTCGTAATCTGGCTGTTTGTCAATTTTGCTTAACTTTTCAAAAAATCAAATTTTTGTTTCATTGATTTTTTTTTTTTTTTTTGATGGCGCCTTGCTCCGTCACCCAGGCTGGAGTGCAGTGGCATGATCTTGGCTCACTGCAACCTCCACCTCCCAGGTTCAAGCAATTCTCCTGCCTCAGTCTTTCTAGTAGCTGGGAATACAGGCGCAAGCCACTATACCTGGTTAATATTTGCATTTTTAGTAGAGAAGGGGTTTTGCCATTTTGACCAGGCTGGTCTCAAACTTCTGACCTCAGGTAGTCCACCCGCCTCAGCCTCCCAAAGTGCTGGGATTGCAGGCGTAAGCCACTGTGCCTATCTTTGCTTCATTGATCTTTTGTATTGTTTTCTTCATTTCAGTTTTATTTATGCTCTGATCTTTATTATTTGTTTTCTTCTACTAATTTTGGGTTTGGTTTGCTCTTGTTTTTCCAGTTATTTAAGATGCATCACTAGCTTGTTTATTTGAAGTTTTTCTTCTTTTTTGATGTAGGCAGTTATAGTTATAAACTTTCCACTTAGTACTGCTTTTGCTGTATTCCATAGATTTTGGAATGTTGCACTTCCATTATTACTTGTTTCAACAAATTTTTTAATTTCCTTCTTAATTTCTTTATTGACCCACCAATTTTTCAGGAACGTATTGTGTAATTTCCATGTGTTTGTACAGTTTCCAAAATTCCTCTTATTATTGATTTTATTCCATTGTGGTCAGAGAAGATGCTTGATATTATTTTAAATTTTTTTAAGACTTGTTTTATAACCTAACATATGATCTATCCTTGAGAATGATCCATGTGCTGAGGAAAAGAATGTGCATTCTGCAGCCATTGGATGAAATGTTCTGTAAATATCTATTAGGTCCATTTAGCCTATGGTGCAGATTAATTCTGGTGATTCTTTGTTGATTTTCTGTCTGAAAGATCTGTCCAATGCTGAAAATGGGGTGTTGAAGTCTCCAGCTATTATTGTATTTTGATCTATCTCTCTCGTTAGCTCTAAAAATATTTGCTTTATATATCTGGGTGCGTTCTCCAGTGTTGGGTGTTTATTTATTTACAATTGTTTCAGCCTCCTGCTGAATTTACCACTTTATCATTATATAGTGATCTTCTTTGTCTCTTCTTATAGTATTTGTCTTGAAATCTGTTTTGTCTGGTATAAATATAACTAATCCTGCTCTTTTTTTTTTTTTTTTGACTTTCATTAGCTTGGAATATCTTTTTTCATCCCTTCATTTTCAGTCTATGTGTGTCTTTATAGATGAAATGTGTTTTTTGCAGGCCAAGTTACAATAATATCCTGTTGAATAAGTAAGATATTGATAGCTATAATATATATATTTCTATTTATTACTTGCTCTATTAGTAAATAATTGAAAAGCAAATAGGAACATCAAGGCATCATAAAGGCAGAAACTCAAAGAAGCAGCTCCCCCTAACCTTGCCCCCAGAGGTCTGAGGGAACAAAAAGAATATGTCGGAATTAGTAAAACTTGGAAATTTGAAGGTGGGAATTTGTGGGGCCAGGTCAGATGTCTTAGGAGGAGAATGCCGCTCAGCTATTGCTGGAGTCTTGGAGGAGGCTAGAGGGGACTGGTTCTGCAAGTGTTGGAATAGCTACGCACTGGAATGAGCAGCTGCCAGTGGAACTAACTGCAGTAGGAACTGGAAGAAGATAGGAGCAAGTCCCCTCTCTCTTTTCTGGCAATGCAGTCTCTCTGTCTAGTGCCCTCTATTGACAGACATGACATAGAGCAGGCAAAGCAGAAAGGTGATTTGAGATTTTGCACTGAAGCACCATAAAGCTGAATATGGAGGAGTGGGTTTGAAACAGACACCTTTTAATAATTAAAACAAGAAACATTAAAATCTTGTGGAGCATATCTGGTGGGTGCCATGGTGAAGGGACAACAAAAGATGACAGAATCAGGTTGGTAAGTGTCAGAGAAGGACACAGGAAGTTTTAAACAGTGTCAAGTGTTATGACTGAAGAAAGATCTTTGTTTTATGGTTGAGATTTGGCTGAGAATGTTTACACAGTCACTGAAACAGATGCTAGGATATAATCAAGTAGATGGAGTACTTACTGACTACTCTTTCAAAACTTGGAAACAGGAGGAAGGAGGGAGAGGAAAGAATAACCTGAAAAAGCAGGGTTAAAAAAAAGTGATTTTTATTTGAATAGGGGAAAGAGAACTGATACAGCATTTCCTTAATAAAGAAGAGATGCTCTTTTATAATTAAGGAAAACAATGGGTAAAGTTACGAGGAAAATAAGAAAGTAGAAAGAGGGTTTGTAGGATAATTGTAACCAAATCATAAGGTAAATTATAAAGTGTTCTGCTGAGAATGAATGTGGCTGGTGTGGGATTGGAACCCAGGAGAGTGAAGCTGATTCACAACACTTCATGTGTAGAATTTAATAGGGACAGAAACATTTCACACCAGAGACTGTAAGAATCTAACAAAATGATTCGAGAAACATCTGAGCCAAAGTCAGGAGTAAGAATTATAAACCCTTTGATGTGTGTGCATGTTTCTGTCTCCAGTTTTGTCTTTCTAGCCCATAGTTTTCCAATTGCAGTATTATTGACATTTTGGACCAAATAATTCATTATTTGTGGTGTGAGGCCATTGTGTGCATTGTAGGATGTTTAGCTGCATCCCTGTCCTCTACTCATTAAATCCCAGTAGGAATGCCCTCCCACTCCCCAACCCCCATACTATACTGGCCATCAAAAATGTCTCCAAACATTGTCAGATATGCCGTGGAGGAAAAATTACCCTTGGTTGAGAATAACCGCTCCAACACCACAAGAATCTCCAAGGCTTTGCTGATTTCTTTGCTCCCAGCACAGTTCTATCTCTAAGCAAAGCCCATATTCTCAGTCTCTTGCCCTTCTTTGGAATCTTGGCACCGCCTGGCCCTAGTTGATTGAGCACTTCTTAGCTTTACTAGTACTCCTTTGTGGGAGCTTTTATTTCTGCTGAAACATATCCCCTTTGATATGGTTTGGTTCTGTGTCCCCACACAAATCTCATATTGAATTGCAAGGTGAGAGGTCATCGAATCATGGGAGTGGACCTCCCTCTTGCTGTTCTCATGATAGAGTTCCCACAAGATCTGGTTGTTTGAAACTGTGCAGCACTTCCCCCTTCACTCTTTGTCTCTCCCCTGCCACCATGTGAAGATGTGCTTGCTCCCCCTTCACCTTCAGCCATGACTGTAGATTTCCTGAGGCCTCCCCAGCCATGTGGAACTGTAAGCCAATTAAACCTTTTATCTTCATAAATCACTCAGTCTCAGCTAGTTCTTTATAGCTGTGTGAGAATGGACTAATACACCCTAATATCCAGAAACAAAATTTCAAAGAACTTTTTAAAGTTACTCATTTCTTTAGTTCTCCTTTTTCTTTTTTTTTAAAATCTAACTGAGGGGTTAGCAAACTGCAAGCTAGGGGTCAAATACAGCTGTTACCTCTTTTTGAAATAACGTTTTATTGCAATACATTTACACCCATTCATTCACATGTTACTTATGGCAACTTTTGCACTAAGACCACAGAATAGTTTCCATGGAGACCATATGACCCCTGGGCCATAGTTTTCAAACGTTTGCTCTAGACCTTAAACACTTTAAAAGAACCAAGAATTTGTATCTACAGAATCTAATATATTGACTTCATATTTAAATTTTCTTAGATTTATCTAAAAATATATATTGAACTTAATTGTTTTCTTTCAAATGACTAGATACAATGAAAGATCTTACTGTATCTGCCTATATTATTGTGTTTTGGGTGAGCCAAATGCTGTGGTTAAAAAATAATGCCAAAGGGTTTAGTTTTACGATTATAGAGATAATTCCTTGTGGTTCCTATGAGTTTCTTTCTTTCTTTTTATTTTTCAGTCTTAGACTGCCCCTCTAACCTTTACTACCTTGTTGCAAAACTGTAATTATTTGTTACAAAGAGAATAGGACATAGTGAATGAATCCTTCAGTACAAATCAGTCATGCCTACTGATTTAAAAACTCAGTATATTTATTAAAAGTGGTTACTTATTCATCTTTTCCCATGTATCTTTTTTACATTAAACATGTTACATGTTGTTTGACCTTCTTCTGAAAAAATGTAATTTATAATTTATATTTGATATCTTTGATAATTTTGTGCTTAACAATGATAATTTTTTCTATTTAGTTTTTTTCAGAAGCAGATAGCCTTCAAATTGTTACCCTTTTCTACTCCTTTATTCATAGGCAAAAATGAGGTAGAGGCAATTAGTATAATTGTATGTCACAAATAGGCTCAAAAACTAAGGAAAATAAATTATTTATTAGCTCACAGTTGCTGAGATTAGTTGTCCTTGTGCTAAAGTAATATTTGTGTACCTGTCTGCCAATACAATACAGGGGTTGTCTGTATACTTCCACTTCAAAATCTTAGAATTTTTTTTTGATGAGTAATCAAACTGGAAACATCTTATAAATTTTAATAATGATTTGTTCTATTAATCTTTAATGATGAACATCATTAGTCAGACATTATCCTGAACTCATCTGTATCTTGAATGTTATGTGTGTATATTTGTCATTCCATTAATTCGGTGACAAAAGCACATTTAGCATGCTATAAATCCTACTAGTGTTTAAATAAAAATTACTTGAAACTCTGCAACAGTGTTATTTTTTGGTTTTGGGTTGCCACTGTACCTGGGTAGTCTCCATTATTTATTTATTTGTCTCCTGAAGGCTATTGGTAATCCTTAATAATTTATATGCCAGGAGTTCCTTGGTCAAAACAGTTTTCTCAAAAACCTAGTTTGTTTTTCAAATGAACACTGTTCTTAGTAGAAAGCATGCCTCTGCTTTATTAGATCTAAAGCAAAGTACCTTGCATCATTCCAAAATCTGGAGTTCATTTATTATTAAGGCAGGATAAGATGAATTTGGAAAATATGAAGTAAAATCAGTTTCAATGATCATTATCTGATTGTGTTTTTGGACTGAACATTTCCCTCCAGTCAGTCTCTGTCATGTTTAACTTTAAATAAAGACATGTACTTCATAGGAAAAGAAGTTGCAGTGACCTAATCTACTCCTCCCCTCCTTTCATTAAAAAAAAAACACAAACACTATGTAGTTAATGAAAAATATTGGAGTAAGGGACAAAATCTTATTTAAATTTTTTGCGCAATCGTTCTGTTGAATTTTACATATTAAAAAAATTAGATACTCTTGTTAAAACATTGTATTTCTCCAAAACTATAACACACCTGGTCTAGATTTTATTGTTTTTCAAATTGATTTTCTAAATTTGGGTGATTATTGGATTTTTAAACATGCATTCATAAATCATATATATAAGAAACAATGTATCTCACATATTTCACCTGTGAATTAAATTTTCTTATAATAATAACATTACATTTTAAAATTGTCAATTTGTGCAAATTTTCATGTAGGTTAATGTATGCCTTTCAAAAAATTTTTACTTTTTTTGAAATTTTATAAATATTTGGCAGAGCAGATTACTTTTTCAATAAAAATAGTAATAGAAAGACTATAACTAGAAATAATGAAATGAGATCTGGAAGTTGTACTTTGAATGACAGGCAAACTTTTCCTTTTAGATGCTGGTGTAATTACCCAAGTTAGAAAGAAGGAAAATGGAAGGAAATACTTTATTTAAGGCCAGATTTGGCAAAGTGCTAGAAAACAAAATACAGGAAAATACCCTGAATATGTTGCTAGGAAAATGGCCTAAGTGACCTCCTTTTACCTTTTCCTATGTGCCACTGATGTGGACAGGGGGGCTTAAGAGTCTGGCTTGCTTTCCCACTGATTCCAGCATGACATCGGGAGATGTGCTTGCCTGGCTGTCTGTTGTCGTGTCTTCCCAGAAAGTTTAGCAAATGACACTTGGTGGGGCTTAATGTTTATAAGCACTTTAGGATTGCAAAAAGAAAATTATTGTTACTATTATTATTATTTTTGAGACAGAGTTAAGCTCTTGTTGCCCAGGCTGGAGTGCAATGGTGCTATCTCAGCTCACCGCATCCTCTGCCTCCCAGGTTCAAGCGATTCTCCTGCCTTAGACTCCTGAGTAGCTGGTACTACAGGAACAGCCACCATACCCAGCTAATTTTTGTATTTTTAGTAGAGAAGGGGTTTCTTCTTGTTGGTCAGGCTGGTCTCAAACTCCTGACCTCAGGTGATCCGCCCACCTTGGCCTCCCAAAGTACTGGGATTACATGAGCCACAGCACCTGGCCTAAGAAAATTATTTTTAGAAGTGTAAGAATTATTGTTTTTTGTCACTCTACTTGTTAGTCAATAAAAGTTGAAATCTGGAAATACAAAATTTAAACCAGATTTAATATGTTCATTTAAGCCTGCATTTAGTGTTTCCATTTAATTCGATTCTACGCAATTTCATTTCATGCATATTCACTGAGGGGCCATGATTGCATTCAGTTAACTCAAAACCTGAGGCCTATAAAATTGGTTCACTGGCCATGTTGGAAGTTCAAGAGGTTCCTCTACTTGAAGGGCAGGAAAAAAAACTCCCAAGTTCTTATCTGGTTTGGCAATTTCATTAAGCCTGGATATACAATACAGTGGAAAAACTTACAACTGGGAGATAGGACAGCTGATTTTTCAGCAAATATTTTTGAGCTCCTAGTAGGTTTCAGGCACCATTCTAAATGCTGGGGATTAAGAGAGCTGAAACAAAATCCCAGCCATGATTACCTTGCTCATTTCATAATTCTGTTCAAAGGTATGATGATGTTTCTACAAATTCTTGGTTCTGTGAGAAACATACGAGTGAATGAGAAACATTCTGCTTCAAAAAGTGATATCACTAAAATAACAACAATAACAACAGAAATAAACGGAATACCTCCAGTATTCCAGCAGGGTGTGAGCATTGACTTTCCTGATCTATTGGCAGACTCAGGCCTAATTCCCAGGCCTGCTACAGAGTTGTGAGGAGTAATGAAATCTGGTCAGCTGAACACTTACTCTTCAAACTCAGTGGTGGCTGATTTACTCTGCCTGCTCAGTGCCTCCTGGCTGCCTTGTAATAATTAGCAATTTTCTAGGAAATTCCTCACTTTTGGGGGAAGCCTGCTGCACTAACCCGCAAGGAAAAGTCATTTCCTTCCAGAAACTCTCAGCTGCTAGCTTGGAATCCTTCCCCCTTCAGAGGCAGCTTTGTTTCTATCCAGAGAGGACCATTTTAGATAGCAAAGGGAGGGTTTAAGGAAAGATTTATTAAGCAGTTGTTATATGTCAGGCACTTGTTTAAAAAGCAGATGTTCCACATTTTCTTTATCCAGTCTATCGCTGATGGGCATTTCGGTTGGTTCCAAGTCTTTGCTATTGTGAATAGTGCTGCAATGAACATACACGTCCATGTGTCTTTATAGTAGAATGATTTATATTCCTTTGGGTATATACCCAGTAATGGGATTGCTGGGTCAAATGGCATTTCTGGTTCTAGATCTCTGAGGTATTGCCACACTGTCTTCCACAATGGTTGAACTCATTTACATTCCCACCAACAGTGTGAAAGCATTCTTATTTCTCCACAGCCTTGCCAGCATCTGTTGTTTCTTGACTTTTTAATAATCACCATTCTGGCTGTAGGGCCTATGGGGGAGGGAGAGTATCAGGATAAACAGCTAATGATGCAGGCCTTAATACCTAGGTGGTAGGTTGATAGGTGCAGCAAACCACCATGGCACATGTTTACTAATGTAGCAAACCTGCACATCCTGAGCAAGTATCCCAAAACTTAAAATAAAACTTTTTTTAAAAAGCAGATGTTTAAAAACTCTTATTTATCACTCACAGCAAGCTCAAAAGAGGAGAATACCAAGGTTCAGAAGACAAGTGACAACCAGGACTGTGCAGAAATTAGCAGCAGAGCTAGGGTTTGAATTCATGCCAAGCCTTGGCTCTCACACCTACCTGTCCTACCTCTGGAAAGAATATATACTCAGCATCTTGTTTGGTCAAAATATTTTTATGATTTAAATTTATAACAACCACTAATAGTGCATCAACACCAAACAGGTCAAATGTCACCTCCACATGACAGAGAGCTTTTCTTGGAGTAGTCAACCTTCCTCTACCACATCCCTCCCCACAACTTCGTATCTTTCTTTTTCTTTTTTCTTTTCCCTTTTTTTTTTTTTTTTAGATGAAGTCTTGCTCTGTCACCCAAAGTGCTGGAATTACCGGTGTGACCCACAGTGCCCAGCCTCTTTTCTTTTTTTTTAAAGAATTTTTTCCAGATCCTGCACATACCATGTCTTTATTTTTCTTCACAGCATTTGCCACCATGTGACAAAACATAGGGTTATTTGTATTTCTCGTCTGTTCTGCCTACTGGAATATGTGCTTATAGGAGATTTGGGCCTTGTCTCACTTGTTAATTTCTACATCCCTTGTGCCTAGGACAGTGCCTGAAATAAATAATAAACAATTGTTAAGTGAATGACTGGGTCAAAGCAGGTTTCTGAAGGCAGAGTAAATAGCAAGCCTGTGACCCGTTGAGAGCACAGTATGGTTTAGTCTGGAAAACATCTTTCAGTGCAACAAATGTAGCAATTTGTATCATGCTTTTGCCTTAATCAGCTAAAAGTGATTCCCAATTTAAGAAATTTGGCTGTGATATAAAGCTTACCTAGGAATGCATTGGCATCATTTATTTTACTTATTGGGCATTTTTTTTCTTTGCATAAATGGATGGGGTACAAGTGTAATTTTGTTATATGCAGAGACTATGCAGTGGCAAAGTCAGGGTTTTTAAGGTATCCATCATCTGAATAACATACATTGTACCTGTTAGAGAAACAGGAACATAAGAGAGCCAGGGTGACACTATTTTAAAATCAACTTTGTCTTAAAACAAGCAAGGCACATTCCTTGCCAGTCACAACCCATGGTCATAAGATGTTTATGGCTTAAGAAACAGCTTAAAAATACCTGCAAGGACAAACTCATATGACAACAAAAAAAGTATACAGATGCCCTGATATTGCATAATAATGCATGTTTTTAAAATGACTATAGTCATGATTTGATGTACTTACTCATTAAAATGGCATTAATAGTTTTTTTTAAGTTAGCAAAATAATAAATTTTGGCATGCTGTCAGCCCACCCACACGCAGAAGTAGCATAGCTTTTATATAGATATAAGAAAAACTTAAAACAAAGACCAGGCATTCCTCCTCTTGCTTTCTGAGGATGCCCTACTCTGTATCTGAGTACCTTTCAGTGAACTATCTTTCCTCATTGCACTCTGAGACACCTTGAATTCCTTCTTTCATGAGCTCCAAGAACTCTCTCTTGCGATCCAGATCATACCCCTTTTCCTGGTGACATACCCATTAAGTAATTTCTCATCATCCACCCCCTCTCACGCACTCCCCCTTTTGAGTCTCCATTATCTATCATTCCACACTCTATGTCCATGTGTACACATTATTTAGCTCCCACCTATAAGTAAGAACATGCAGTATTTGTCTTTCTGTCTGAGTTGTTTTACTTGACATAATCGCCTCCAGTTCCATTCATGTTGCTGTAAGATACATAATTTCACTCTTTTTTATGGCTCAATAGTATTTCATCGTGTGTGTATACACACACACATACACACACATTTTCTTTCTCCAGTCATTCCAATCATCCATGAAAGGACATTTAGGTTGATTCCACATGCTTGCTATTGTGAATAGTGCTGCAATAAACACACAGGTGCAGGTATCTTTTTGATATAATAATTTCTTTTCCTTTGGGCAGATAGTAGTGGGACTGCTGGATCAAACAGTAGTTCTAATTTTAGTTCTTTGAGAAATCTCCATACTGTTTTTCATAGAGGTTGTACTAATTTACATTTTCACCAACAGTGTATAAGTGTTTCCTGTTCTCCACATTCTTCCAATACCTGTATTTTTCTTTTTTGTCTTTTTTTTTCGGATTCATGTAAGATGATATCTTATTGTGGCCTTAATTTGCATTTCCCTGATTATCAGTGATGTGTAGCATATTTCATATGCCTATTGGCTATTTGTATGTCTTCTTTTGAAAAATGTCTATTCATACCCTTTGCCCATTTTTAAATGGGATTATTATTATTATTTGCTATTGTTTTTGAGTTGTGTTCCTTGTAGATTCTAAATATTAGTCCTTTGTTGGATATATGGTTTGCCAATATTTTCTCCTATTCTGCAGGTTGTCTGTTCACTTTATTTCTTTTACTGTGCAGAAGCTTTTTAGTTGAATTAAGTCCCATTTGTCTATTTTTGTTTTTGTTGCCTGTGCTTTTGAGGTCTCAGTCGTGAATTCTTTGTCTAGTTTAATATTCAGAAGAGTTTTTTTCTAGGGTATCTTCTGCATTTTTATAGTTTCAGGTCTTTAATTCATCTTGGGTTGATTTTCATATATGGTAAGAGAGTCCAGTCTCATTCTTCTGCATATGGCAATCC
The DNA here is from genome assembly GCF_009764315.1 of Trachypithecus francoisi. Lineage (NCBI taxonomy): Eukaryota > Metazoa > Chordata > Mammalia > Primates > Cercopithecidae > Trachypithecus > Trachypithecus francoisi. The sequence goes on from NW_022681454.1 coordinate 115,306,702, forward strand.
AATTTTTCCACCACCATTTATTAAAAAGAGTGTCCTGGGGGACGGAGCAAGATGGCCAAATAGGAACAGCTCCAGTCTCCAGCTCCCAGCGCAAGCCACACGGAAGACAGGTGATTTCTGCATTTTCAACTGAGGTACTGGGTACATCTCACTAGGGAGTGCCAGACAATTGGTGCTGGTCAGCTGCTGCAGCCTGACCAGCGAGAGCTGAAGCAGGGCGAGGCATCACCTTACCTGGGAAGTGCAAGGGGGAAGGGAATCCCTTTTCCTAGCCAGGGGAACTGAGACACACAACACCTGGAAAATCGGGTAACTCCCACCCCAATACTGTGCTTTACCAAGGGTCTTAGCAAATGGGCACACCAGGAGATTATATCCCACACCTGGCCGGGAGGGTCCCACACCCACGGAGCCTCCCTCAGTGCTAGCACAGCACTCTGCGATCTAACGGCAAGACAGCAGCCAGGCTGGGAGAGGGGCGCCTACCATTGCTGAGGCTTAAGTAGGTAAACAAAGCCACTGGGAAGCTCGAACTGGGTGGAGCTCACAGCAGCTCAAAGAGGCCTGCCTGTCTCTGTAGACTCCACCTCTGGGGACAGGGCACAGCTAAACAACAACAACAACAAAAACAACAAAAGCAGCAGAAACCTCTGCAGACGCAAACGACTCTGACAGCTTTGATGAGAGCAGTGGATCTCCCAACACGGAGGTTGAGATCTGAGAATGGACAGACTGCCTGCTCAAGTGGGTCCCTGATCCCTGAGTAGCCTAACTGGGAGACATCCCCCACTAGGGGCAGACCATCACCCCACACCTCACACGGTGGAGTACACCCCTGAGAGGAAGCTTCCAAAGCAAGAATCAGACAGGTACACTTGCTGTTCAGCAATATTCTATCTTCTGCAGCCTCTGCTGCTGACACCCAGGCAAACAGGATCTGGAGTGGACCTCAAGCAATCTCTAACAGACCTACAGCTGAGGGTCCTGACTGTTAGAAGGAAAACTAACTAACAAGAAGGACACCCACACCAAAACCCCATCAGTACGTCACCATCATCAAAGACCAGAGGCAGATAAAACCACAAAGATGGGGAAAAAGCAGGGCAGAAAAGCTGGAAATTCAAAAAATAAGAGCGCATCTCCCCCTCCAAAGGAACGCAGCTCATCGCCAGCAACGGATCAAAGCTGGACGGAGAATGACTTTGACGAGATGAGAGAAGAAGGCTTCAGTCCATCAAACTTCTCAGAGCTAAAGGAGCAATTACGTACCCAGCGCAAAGAAACTAAAAATCTTGAAAAAAGAGTGGAAGAATTGATAGCTAGACTAATTAATGCAGAGAAGGTCATAAATGAAATGACAGAGATGAAAACCATGACACGAGAAATACGTGACAAATCCACAAGCTTCAGTAACCGACTCGATCAACTGGAAGAAAGAGTATCAGTGATTGAGGATCAAATGAATGAAATGAAGCGAGAAGAGAAACCAAAAGAAAAAAGAAGAAAAAGAAATGAACAAAGCCTGCAAGAAGTATGGGATTATGTAAAAAGACCAAATCTACGTCTGATTGGGGTGCCTGAAAGTGAGGGGGAAAATGGAACCAAGTTGGAACACACTCTTCAGGATATCATCCAGGAGAACTTCCCCAACCTAGTAGGGCAGGCCAACATTCAAATTCAGGAAATACAGAGAACGCCATAAAGATACTCCTCGAGAAGAGTAACTCCAAGACACATAATTGCCAGATTCACCAAAGTTGAAATGAAGGAAAAGATGTTAAAGGCAGCCAGAGAGAAGGGTCGTGATACCCACAAAGGGAAGCCCATGAGACTAACAGCAGATCTCTCGGCAGAAACTCTACAAGCCAGAAGAGAGTGGGGGCCAATATTCAACATTCTTAAAGAAAAGAATTTTCAATCCAGAATTTCATATCCAGCCAAACTAAGTTTCATCAGTGAAGGAGAAATAAAATCCTTTACAGATAAGCAAATGCTTAGAGATTTTGTCACCACCAGGCCTGCCTTATAAGAGACCCTGAAGGAAGCACTAAACATGGAAAGGAACAACTGGTACCAGCCATTGCAAAAACATGCCAAAATGTAAAGACCATTGAGGCTAGGAAGAAACTGCATCATCTAACAAGCAAAATAAGCAGTTAATATCATAATGGCAGGATCAAGTTCACATATAACAATATGAACCTTAAATGTAAATGGACTAAATGGTCCAATTAAAAGACACAGACTGGCAAACTGGATAAAGAGTCAAGACCCATCAGTCTGCTGTATTCAGGAGACCCATCTCACATGCAGAGATATACATAGGCTCAAAATAAAGGGATGGAGGAAGATCTACCAAGCAAATGGAGAACAAAAAAAAGCAGGGGTTGCGATACTAGTCTCTGATAAAACAGACTTTAAACCATCAAAGATCAAAAGAGACAAAGAAGGCCATTACATAATGGTAAAGGGATCAATTCAACAGGAAGAGCTAACTATCCTAAATATATACACACCCAATACAGGAGCACCCAGATTCATAAAGCAAGTCCTTAGAGACTTACAAAGAGACTTAGACTCCCATACAATAATAATGGGAGACTTCAATGCCCCACTGTCAACATTAGACAGATCCACGAGACAGAAAGTTAACAAGGATATCCAGGAATTAAACTCATCTCTGCAGCAAGCAGACCTAATAGACATCTACAGAACTCTCCACCCCAAATCAACAGAATATACATTCTTCCCAGCACCACATCACACTTATTCCAAAATTGACCACATAATTGGAAGTAAAGCACTCCTTAGCAAATGTAAAAGAACAGAAATTATAACAAACTGTCTCTCAGACCACAGTGCAATCAAACTAGAACTCAGGACTAAGAAACTCAATCAAAACCACTCAACTACATGGAAACTGAACAACCTGCTCCTGAATGACTACTGGGTACATAATGAAATGAAGGCAGAAATAAAGATGTTCTTTGAAACCAATGAGAACAAAGATACAACATACCAGAATCTCTGGGACACATTTAAAGCAGTGTGTAGAGGGAAATTTATAGCACTAAATGCCCACAAGAGAAAGCTGGAAAGATCTAAAATGGACACTCTAACATCACCATTAAAAGAACTAGAGAAGCAAGAACAAACACATTCAAAAGCTAGCAGAAGGCAAGAAATAATTAAGATCAGAGCAGAACTGAAGGAGATAGAGACACAAAAAACCCTCCAAAAAATCAATGAATGCAGGAGTTGGTTTTTTGAAAAGATCCACAAAATTGATAGACCGCTAGCAAGACTAATAAAGAAGAAAAGAGAGAAGAATCAAATAGATGCAATAAAAAATGATAAAGGGGATATCACCATCGACCCCACAGAAATACAAACTACCATCAGAGAATACTATAAACACCTCTACGCAAATCAACTAGAAAATCTAGAAAAAATGGATAATTTCCTGAACACTTACACTCTCCCAAGACTAAACCAGGAAGAAGTTGAATCCCTGAATAGACCAATAGCAGGCTCTGAAATTGAGGCAATTATTAATAGCCTACCAACCAAAAAAAGTCCAGGACCAGATGGATTCACAGCTGAATTCTACCAGAGGTGCAAGGAGGAGCTGGGACCATTCCTTCTGAAACTATTCCAATCAATTGAAAAAGAGGGAATCCTCCCTAACTCATTTTATGAGGCCAACATCATCCTGATACCAAAGCCTGGCAGAGACACAACAAAGAAAAGGGAATTGTAGACCAATATCCCTGATGAACATCGATGCAAAAATCCTCAACAAAATACTGGCAAACCGGATCCAGCAGCACATCAAAAAGCTTATCCACCATGATCAAGTGGGCTTCATCCCTGGGATGCAAGGCTGGTTCAACATATGCAAATCAATAAACGTAATCCAGCATATAAACAGAACCAAAGACAAAAACCACATGATTATCTCAATAGATGCAGAAAAGGCCTTTGCCAAAATTCAACAGCCCTTCATGCTAAAAATGCTCAATAAATTCGGTATTGATGGAACGTATCTCAAAATAATAAGAGCTATTTATGACAAACCCACAGCCAATATCATACTGAATGGACAAAAACTGAAAAAATTCCCTTTGAAAACTGGCACAAGACAGGGATGCCCTCTCTCACCACTCCTATTCAACATAGTGTTGGAAGTTCTGGCTAGGGCAATCAGGCAAGAGAAAGAAATCAAGGGTATTCAATTAGGAAAAGAAGAAGTCAAACTCCCTGTTTACAGATGACATGATTGTATATTTAGAAAATCCCATTGTCTCAGCCCAAAATCTCCTTAAGCTGATAAGCAACTTCAGCAAAGTCTCAGGATACAAAATTAATGTGCAAAAATCACAAGCATTCTTATACAGCAGTAACAGTCAAACAGAGAGCCAAATCAGGAATGAACTTCCATTCACAATTGCTTCAAAGAGAATAAAATATCTAGGAATCCAACTTACAAGGGATGTAAAGGACCTCTTCAAGGAGAACTACAAACCACTGCTCAGTGAAATAAAAGAGGACAGTAACAAATGGAAGAACATACCATGCTCATGGATAGGAAGAATCAATATCATGAAAATGGCCATACTGCCCAAGGTCATTTATATATTGAATGCCATCCCCATCAAGCAACCAACGAGTTTCTTCACAGAATTGGAAAAAACTGCTTTAAATTTCATATGGAACAAAAAAGAGCCCGCATTGCCAAGACAATCCTAAGTCAAAAGAACAAAGCTGGAGGCATCAGGCTACCTGACTTCAAACTGTACTACAAGGCTACAGTAACCAAAACAGCATGGTACTGGTACCAAAACAGAGGTATAGACCAATGGAACAGAACAGAGTCCTCAGAAATAATACCACACATCTACAGCCATCTGATCTTTGACAAACCTGAGAGAAACAAGAAATGGGGAAAGGATTCCCTATTTAATAAATGGTGCTGGGAAAATTGGCTAGCCATAAGTAGAAAGCTGAAACTGGATCCTTTCCTTACTCCTTATACGAAAATTAATTCAAGATGGATTAGAGACTTAAATGTTAGACCTAATACCATAAAAATCCTAGAAGAAAACCTAGGTAATACCATTCAGGACATAGGCATGGGAAAAGACTTCATGTCTAAAACACCAAAAGCAACAGCAACAAAAGCCAAAATTGACAAATGGGATCTAATTAAACTAAAAAGCTTCTGCATAGCAAAAGAAACTACCATTAGAGTGAACAAGCAACCCACAGAATGGGAGAAAATTTTTGCAATCTACTCATCAGACAAAGGGCTAATATCCAGAACCTACAAAGAACTCAAACAAATTTACAAGAAAAAAACAAATAACCCCATCAAAAAGTGGGCAAAGGATATGAACAGACATTTCTCAAAAGAAGGCATTCATACAGCCAACAGACACATGGAAAAATGCTCATCATCACTGGCCATCAGAGAAATGCAAATCAAAACCACAATGAGATACCATCTCACACCAGTTAGAATGGCAATCATTCAAAAGTCAGGAAACAACAGGTGCTGGAGAGGATGTGGAGAAATAGGAACACTTTTACACTGTTGGTGGGCTTGTAAACTAGTTCAACCATTATGGAAAACAGTATGGTGATTCCTCAAGGATCTAGAACTAGAAGTACCATATGACCCAGTCATCCCACTACTGGGTATATACCCAAAGGATTATAAATCATACTGCTATAAAGACACAGGCACACGTATGTTTATTGTGGCACTATTCACAATAGCAAAGACTTGGAATCAACCCAAATGTCCATCAGTGACAGACTGGATTAAGGAACTGTGGTACATATACACCATGGAATACTATGCAGCCATAAAAAAGGATGAGTTCGTGTCCTTTGTAGGGACATGGATGCAGCTGGAAACCATCATTCTCAGCAAACTATCGCAAGAACAGAAAACCAAACACCGCATGTTCTCACTCATAGATGGGAACTGAACAATGAGATCACTTGGACTCGGGAAGGGGAATATCACACACCGGAGCCTATCATGGGGAGGGGGCAGTGGGGAGGGATTGCACTGGGAGTTATACCTGATGTAAATGATGAGTTGATGGGTACTGACGAGTTGATGGGTGCTGACGAGTTGATGGGTGCAGCACACCAACATGGCACAAGTATACATATGTAACAAACCTGCACGTTATGCACATGTACCCTAGAACTTAAAGTATAATAATAATAAAATAAAATAAAATAAAAAAGAGTGTCCTTTTCCCCTGTGTATGTTCTTGTTTATTTGGTCAAAGATCAGTCAGCTATAAATATGTAGCTTTATTTCTGGGTTCTCTATTCTGTTCTATTGATCTATGTGTCTGGTTTTATACCAGTACCATGCTGTTTTGGCTACTATAGCCTTGTAGTATAATTTGAAGTCAGGTAATGTTATGTTACTAGGCATTTTAAATACTACTATTGCAGCTGTTTAAATATTCATTTGATATTATAAATGTAAATGTTATTTATATTTAATATTACTGGCTTCCAGAAGCCTAAAGGCAAAGTAGACATTTTAATTCACCTTGTAAAGCTGTGAAGGAAGAGATGGGATAGGAAGAATGATGTGGGAAATTAAATGGTCAGAAGAGGGCCAAATAAATAACAATCTAAAGACTGTTGATTTTATCTATGGAAAAATTACACAAATTAATCCCTGTTAAAAGGCAAGATTCTCTCCTAATTTGTGTGACATCTTTTTTTTTTTTTTTTTTTCTTTTGAGACGGAGTCTTGCTCTCGCCCAGGCTGGAGTGCAGTGGCCGGATCTCAGCTCACTGCAAGCTCCGCCTCCCGGGTCCACGCCATTCTCCTGCCTCAGCCTCCAGAATAGCTGGGACTGCAGGCGTCCACCACCTGGCCCGGCTAGTTTTTTTGTATTTTTTGTAGAGACGGGGTTTCACCGTGTTAGCCAGGATGGTCTCGATCTCCTGACCTCGTGATCCGCCCGTCTCGGCCTCCCAAAGTGCTGGGATTACAGGCTTGAGCCACCGCGCCCAGCCGACATCTTTTTAAAAAATCAAAATAAACTAGAACTAAAACCAGTGGACACTATGTGATACAACTATGCATCTGATATATCTGAAACTAGCCCTGTGACTGAACCATGGCTCTTTTTATAGCTGGGTAAGTTTTGTTGCGTTTTCTCCCTGCTGTGGACCTCCTTGCTGTAAGTAAACTGGGAAAGAGTAGATAGAGGCTTTGTGGGGTCTATACTGTTACAATTCAATGGTGGTGTGGAGGGCTTTTAAGAAAAAAAATACAAATTATAATTATAAAATTAGACATGAAATTGGATATTTATTTAAAATGAGAAAAAAAACAAAAATGTCAAGTTTTTAAAAAGGTAATAGATACCACAAACACACAGCTGCAAAAATACACAAAATTCAGATAAATGACTGTATTTTTTTCCAACTTTTAGTTTAACTTTGGGGGTACATGTGCAGGATGTGACGGTTTGTTACATATGTAAACGTGCGCCATGGTAGTTTGCTGTATAGATCATTCTATCACCCAGGTATTAAGCCCAGCATCCATTAGCTCTTCTTCCTGATGCTCTCCCCACCTGACAGGCCCCAGTGTGTGTTGTTCCCCTACCATGTGTCCATGTGTTCTCATCATTCAGCTCCCACTTATAAGTAAGAACATGCGGTATTTGGTTTTCTGTTCCTGTGTTAGTTTGCTGAGGATAATGGCTTCCAGCTCCATCCATGTCCCTGCAAAGCACATGATATTATTCCTTTTTATGGCTGTATAGTATTCTGTGGTGTATATGCACCACATATTCTTTATCCAGTCTATCATTGCTGGGCATGTAGATTGGAATAACAGTATTTTTATTAACCATTTGACATACTTTTTTTCGGTTGAGTACTCTGATATTTTATATGACAATAATTTTGTAATATCATATTTTACATTAACCTCTAGCATGGTTTATCAAAATTGGTTTTTTATTATTGATCATAGGATTGTACGCAACATGCAACTTCCTATACAGATGTCATCACTGTAACATGGCTGCAGGTTTGTGCCCCAAAACACAGGAATTCCAATAAATTATATTTCTCATGATAGCCATAAAAATGTATGCTGTGATTATGATTGTGTGTGCTTGCATTATCTAGCATGTTCCTGAAAAGGGAGTCCTTTGTATGTGACTACACCTTAATAAGAAATGAATCCTTCACTGACATTTTTTATTTTTGATGATTAGAAGCGTTTTCCAAAGATTACCTTCTGGCTCTGTACATGTCAACCTTTATTTCTCCTCCACTACCCAAATACTTACAGTGTCAGCATCTTACAATGTGTTGGTGTTGTGGTAAACCTCTGCCCTTTAATGTTTCCACGCTGGGCGAATTGGCACATGATAGAAGTATGACCGGAAGCTGTTCATCTCTTCAATGGGCAGTGGCAATAACTTTACATGAATGCAATTTCAAACCACATACATATATTCCACTAAACCCAGACTGAACAAATCCTCAACTCATCTTCCCTTTAGCTTGGATTCCAAAAATGCTCGCGGCTACTCCAGTACCATAAGACGGGGAAGTTAGAGTTGACAACAATCTTAACCAAATTTGGTTTAAATATTTTACTTTGGCAGATTTTACAAAGGCATACGAACATGTGAGTACATGCTGGGGTCCTTCAGATTCTTGAAGGGATTCTGAAAGTGAGGGCCCAAGAGGCTCAGCTTCATCAGCGTCCTATTAAATTGTTCTCTGGTAATAGGTAGGAATCCACCACACTTCAATTGCACTAGTCTATCTGTTCTTTGTGTTGACAAAGCATGTTTTTGCCCTGCCTCCCACTCTTCTGCTTTTCAAGTTCCTATCTCCTTGTCAGTTTGTGTCTCAGCTATTTGTGTCTCAGCTCAGGGAGGGTTTTTTGATCACATTATGTGTTATATTACTCTCATCACGCTCTGCCATATCACACTGCTTTATTTCTTTGTTAACCCTCATTTCTCTCTGAAACTCTTTTGTTTACTTATTTACTGTCTGGCTTCTCCAGTAAAATGCAGTCTCCAAGGGAGGAGGCATCTTTCCTTTGTGGTTCATAGGTATGTCACCTGAATTTAGAAGAGCACCCAGCATTTATTTGTTCAGATACTTTTCCTACCTTCCTTCCTTCCTTCCTTCCTCCCTTCCTCCCTTCCTCCCACCCTCCTCCTCCTCCCCCTTCTTTTCTTCTTTCTTTCTTTCTTTCTTTCTTTCTCTCTCTCTCTCTTTCTTTCCTTCCTTTCTTCCTTCCCTCCCTCCCTCTTTTCTTCGTTCCTTCCTTCCCTCCCTCCCTCTTTCCTTCCTTCCTTTCTTTTTCTTTCTTTCTTTCTTTTTCTTTCTTTCTCTTTCTTTTTCTTTCTTTCTTTCTTTTTTCTTTCTCTTTCTTTCTTTCTTTTCTTTCTTTCTTCTTTCTTTCTTTCTTTCTCTCTCTCTCTTCTCTTTTCTTTTCTTTTGTCTTCCTTTTTTTTGAGACAGGATCTTGCTCTGTTGCACTGGAGTGCAGTGGCATGATCATGGTTCACTGCAACCTTGACCTCCCAGGCTCAAGTAATCCTCCAACCTCAGCCCCCTGAGTAGCTGGGACTACAGGTACATGCCACTATGCCCAGCTAATTAAAAAAAAAAAATTTTTTTTGTTGTAGAGACAACGTGTCTCTATGTTGCCTAGGCTGGTCTTGAAATCCTGGGCCCAAGCGACCGTCCTGCCTCAGCCTCCAGAAATGCTGGGATTACAGGGAGCCACTGCACCTAACCTTCAGACGCTTTTCAAATGAATGAATGAACTATAAACTTAAAAGCACATGAATGTGTTTTTAGTTTGCTCAAGAATATTATTTTACCCCTTCTTTACACCATAAACAAAAAATCAACTCAAGATGGATTAAATATCAAACCCGAAACTATAAAAACCCTGGAAGATAACCTAGGAAATACCTTTCTGGATATAGAACCAGGCAAATTTCATGAGGAAGACACCAAAAGCAATTTTTACAAAAACAGAAATTGACAAATGGAACCTAATTAAATTAAAGAGCTTCTGCACAGCAAAAGAGACTATTAAGAGAGTAAACACACAACCTACAGAATGGGAGAAAATATTTGCAAACTATGCATCTGAAAAAGGTCTAATAAGAATCCGTAAGGAACTTAAACAAATTTACAAGCAAAAACTGAACAACCCCATTAAAAAGTGGGCAGAGGACATGAACACTTTTCAAAAGAAGACATACACGTGGCCAACAAGCATATGAAAAGAAGATCAACATCATCAATCATTACAGACATGCAAATCAGCAACACAATGAAATACCATCTCGCACCAGTCAGAATGGCTATTATTAAAAAGTCAAAAAATAACAGATCCTGGTGAGGTTGTGGAGAAAAGAAAACACCTACACACTGCTAGTGGGAGTGTAAATTAGTCCAGACATTGTGAAGAGCAGTGTGGCAATTCCTCAAAAAACTTAAAACAGAATTACCATTCAGCCCAGCAATTCCATTATTGGGTATATACCCAAAGGAATATAAATTGTTCTACCATAAAGACACGTACATGTGAATGTTCATTGCAGCACTGTTCACAATAGCAAAGACATGGAATCAATCTAAATGTCCGTCAACATTAGACTGGATTTAAAAATATGATACATACACAAAAAGGAATACTATCCAGCCATAAAAAGAAGGAGATGATGTCCTTTGTAGCAACATGGATGGAGCTGGAAGCCATTATCCTCAGCAAACTAACACAGGAACAGAAAACCAAATATCACATGTTCTCATTTGTAAGTGGGAGCTAAACTTTGAGTACATATTGACACCAAAAGGGGAACAATAGATATCAGGGCCTACTTGAGGGTGGAGGGTAGGGGGAGGGTGAGGACTGAAAAACCACCTATGCACTATACTTATTACCTGGGTGACAAAATAATCTATGCACAAACTCCTATGATATGCAATTTACCTGTATAACAAATTGCACATGTACCCCGAACCTAAAATAAAAGTTAAAAAATAAATAACTAAAATGAAATAAAACAAAAAATATTATTTTATCACTTAAATCAATTTACTTCAGCCCTAGTTCTCCATCTCACTGAGTAGGTGGGAATGCCAATTCAGACATGGTTAGGGCCCCCAGTCCCCAGGCTCTATGAACTGAACTTTTTTGTCTCCTCCAAAATTCATATGTTGAATCCTAAATCCCCAGTATATATTTGGAAGTGGGGCCTTTGGAAGGTAATAACCTCATGAGGATAGAGCCCTTGTGAATGGATTAGTGTAAGAAGAGAGATACAAGAGAGATGATCTTTCTCTATGTTTCTGCTATGTGAGGACACAATGAGAAGACAGTCATCTACAAACCAGGAAGAGAGCCCTCAACAGACACTGGCCCTAGCAGCACTTTGATCTTGGACTTCCCAGCTGCCAGACCTGTGGGAAATACATTTCTGTGGTTTAAATCGCCCAGTGTATGATACTCTGTTATGGCAGTCTGAACAGACTAAAACACCAGCGGCTGCAAAGATCTTGGGGTTCAATAGAGCAGCAGGTAATCAATCATTTGCCCTCACTGGTCACTGAACTGTCAGTGGTTTTGGCTGGCAGTCAGGTACCTAACTGCAGCTTTTGTGACATGCGTGTGGCTGAAGAATGTTGGCGGGGTTGGCAGCCCTGCCCTTGATGTCCACCTCCTCCTGAGACCCTGCAGCCGTTTGCCTCTGAGGCCTGTCGCCTGTCAGCAGCATGGAGGTCTGCACTACTCGAGAGGCCCAGGTGCAGCAGACCATCCCTGTTAGGACGGAATCCTTCCTTGCTTCTCTCAGTGATGCTCCCCTTTCTTTCCTCTCCTTCTGAGACTCCTTGCATTATCATTTCATGAAGGCTAGGCCTTACAAAACTGGGAATCACTGTTACCACCTTCTTTTCCTGCTCAGCAAAAGTCCCTGAGGTAAGGAAATTGTAAGGGTCTGACTACTTGCTCAGAATAGAAGGACCAACAAAATGATCGAAATCTGAAAAATTATTCTGTCATGCTCATTTTATATACTTTGTGCATTGGAAATAAACTAATAGGCAGTTTGGCTATTTGTATGCTGTGCCTTCCTGTTATGGGGGGAATTATGTCCCTCTAAGTTCATATGTTGAAGACCTAATCCCCAGTACCTCAAAGCTCCAGATTTTCACACTGATTTTGAGGGGTAAAATTTAGTGGCAGTTCCAAATAATCATGACCCATGAAAAAAATGATTTTGTTCATTTAAAATCATAGAAGCTGGCTGGGTGTGGTGGCTCACACCTATAATCCCAGCACTTTGGGAGGCCAAGGCAGGTGGATCATGAGGTCAGGAGTTCAAGACCAGCCTGGCCAAGATGGTGAAACAACATCTTTACTAAAAATACAAAAATTAGCTGAGCATGGTGGCAGGCGCCTGTAATCCCAGCTACTCAGGAGGCTGAGGCAGGGAATTGCTTGAATCCGGGAGGTGGAGGTTGCAGTGGGCTGAGATTCTGCCACTGCACTCCAGCCTGGGCAACACAGCAAGACTCTAGCTCAAAAAAAAAATAAAAATTATGAAAGCCACTATTTAAATTTTATTTGCAGTAATTCATTGACATTACACTTTTCCTTAAAAATTATCTTTACTCTTTCTGATATTTCAGGTAATTCAGTATTACTTAAAATATAAAATATGCAACATTTATTAGTAAAAACAGAACATGACTGTGTTTGTGAAAGGGTCTTTAAATAGATAATTAAATTAAAATGAGGTCTTTAGGGTGGGCCCTAATCCAATATGAATGGTGTTCTTATAAGAAGAAGAGGTTAAGATATAGACCTGTCCAGAGGGAAGACCATATGAAGACAGAGGGAAGTGACCATCTGCAAGTCAAGGAGAAAGACTTCAGAAGGAACCAGCCTGCTGACACCTTGACCTCAGATTTCTAGCCCCCCAAATGTGAAAGAATAAACTTCTGTTGCTTAAGCCACCTAATCTGTGGTGTTTGTTATAGAGCCCTAGCACAGTACTACACTGTCTTATGCCCTGATGGGGAGCAAGGCTACAGTCCTGGGCTTTGTGTAAAAGTAAAGCCTCTATGGCAGAACTTTAAATCACTGGCAGTAGTAGCAGTAGTAGTTTTTCCCTAAGCCACCTTCGGCCTCCAAGCGAGAGAGGGCACACAGATCACAGGGAAAATGTTTTGGGGAGGGCCTGAGGGCGTCTTCTTTCACACTGCTCATTCCCTCATTGGAATGCTACAGAGCACCACCCCACCTGCTCAGATGGCTTTTCATGGAGGGGCGCGTGTTTCATTCCTGGAAACCACACAAGTATTCCAGTTGCATCAGCCCCTAGTGTGCCCAGCCCATGATAAATGCGTGATTCTCCAATAATCAGAGAGTTGCATACTTATTAAATATAGGCCCTCAAGTGTTTATCCATCCTGTTGATGATCTATTTATCTATCTGGCACTTATGATAAAGTTCTGTTCTGTGCAATTAATTCCAACCAGCATGTTTCTTTCAGAGGTTAACAATGAGCATTTAAAGACCTTGCTGTCTTTGTCTTGGATATTAATTTCTTTCCCTATACATAATTTTACCTCTTATTGTTGTCGGTCACTTTTTATTGGGGGGAAATAAAATGAAACAACAACAAAATACATTATTTCAAAGCTCCAAATTTTAACACTGATTTTGGGGGGTATAATTTAGCAGCTGTTCCAAATAATCACAACCCATGAGAAAATGATTTGATTGCTTAAAAAATATAGAGGCTATTGTTTAAATTTCATTTTCAGTAATTCATTGACATTACATTTTTCCTTAAAAATTATCTTTACTCTTTCTGATGTTTCAGATAATTCAGTATTTCTTAAAATGTAAAACATGCAATATTTATTAGTAAAAACATAAAGTAGCAAAATTATAGTCAATAGACATTGAGTCAACATTGTCATTTCATTCCTTGACGTTACAGACAAATGCCCTTCAATCTTTTGGAAAAATAAAATGCCTAATATGTTTATTTATCTCATCTTCATTATCCTAAAATATGTGCTCTCTCTCTCACACACACACCCCCCACACACCTTTATAAAGCATACTTTTTGAAAATGAAGCTTTTAATAGACATGTATCCTAAGGGGGCTTTAATACGTGGGGTTTTTACTTGTTGAGCCATTCAAACCATACTCACATAAATATATTAGCTAATGCTGTAAGATGCCTGCTAGTTTTTTTGTTTTTTTGTTTTTTTTTTTAAGGCCTTTTAATAAGCAGGAAGATTTGATGGCCTAAAAGGACAAGAAGACTTAGGCTTGCTTTAGATATTAAAATCATGATGCATCTTTCCCCGTTTTGCCATTTTAAATTTCACATAATTTTATAATAATGTTTACTTCCTTGCTGTAATGCTTTATTTTTCTCCAAAACTTTTACCATTTTATTCATAATGAAGAGTAACTTCTAGTTCTTCGGATAATTAGGAAGCAGTCATAGACATTAGCTCAAAATGGAAAGTAATGATGTTTTTTGAATGAAAATTGAATTAGGAAAAAAAAAAAGAGGCACAAGCCAGGCATAGGTAGCCAATATGAAATTATTGTAGAATAAGTCATTCCTAATGGAATATATGTGCTTCATAATGTGCTCTCTCAGTTCATGTTAGGCCCAGAAATCTTACAGTACTATCAAAATGGGGAAAGATAGAAAAGGTATTATTTGTTAAATAAATAATTACTCGAGTGAATGAATAAATGGTAGTATAAAACAAAGTATCTGATACATTGTTAAATCATTAAAATGGCATAGAATTAGAGTTAGTCCCAGAAGACCATTGTCAACACGACTTTAGCCTTTTTTTTTTAAGAAAATAGATTTTTTTTTTTTTTGCTCTTGCTTTTATTCCTAAAACCCAAATAAAATAAAAGGAGGCAGGCTTGTGTGCCCTTTGATCAGGGCTCTGGTTTCATTTTTCTACTCATTTCTCAGTTTCACCCTGTTGGGTCTGGGATTTGATTTTACTGTCCTTACAGGCTATGAAATTAGCTTGTTACTGTTTCATAGATGCTGGAAGAACCTATGAAACTTCTGGGTCAGAGACAAAAAACTTTATTACTCAGAGCTCTGCAAGCAGCAGAAACATCAGCATGTTTGCATCAGTTCACCTTGCCCTAAGTCCCATAAGCATGACACAATATGACCCAGATGGATGCTACACACACAGTGGGTTTGTATCACAGCTAGGGGGCACTGAGCTTAGATAATTCATTGCTTTTATAATAATGAGTTAGCAAATCTGCTCTTTGTTTCAGATTGAGTTATTATCTGTTTTCTCAAGTTGCTTGCTGTAAACATAATCCTGAGAAATGGCTCAGGAAAAAAGGCATCAGGACTTTGCATTCTGGCATACCCAGGAAGACATATAGAAGCACTAGAGACCCATGAAGGACTGTCTCTCCAAACATACCTTGTGGTGGTTTTGTCCTCACATTGACTTTCTCCATTGGCTGCTAATCAATATCCATGGACAAGGGGCCTTGCCCTGACAACTATCCAGAAAAGTCTTGAGCTTTCCTGTGATTGGCACATACATGAATTAATCACTCAGGCCAAGGGAATCTGCTTGATTTGGCCTAGGTTTTGTATCCATCTCTGTGTTAAGGAGGAAGAATTACTCTGATTGCCTTAGATCAACCGCACTGCTGGGGTGGGAGGATCGATTATACCTAAACCAATAGCTACTAAGGAATGGGAAATAGAATGTTAGGGAGGTGGCCACTACCTATTCCGCAGGTCTCTAAGGAGTATAATTGAGGAATTTTGGTCTATTTAAAATGTTCCAAGTCTAACAAAGTAAAGAAAAAAATAGGCCGGGCGCGGTGGCTCAAGCCTGTAATCCCAGCACTTTGGGAGGCTGAGACGGACGGATCATGAGGGCAGGAGATGGAGACCATCCTGGCTAACAAGGTGAAACTCCGTCTCTACTAAAAAATACAAAAAACTAGCCGGGCGAGGTGGCGGGCGCCTGTAGTCCCAGCTACTCGGGAGGCTGAGGCAGAAGAATGGCGTGAACCCGGGAGGCGGAGCTTGCAGTGAGCTGAGATCTGACCACTGCACTCCAGCCTGTACGACAGAGCGAGACTCCGTCTCAAAAAAAGAAAAAAAAAAAATTAGAAAACTTTGTATCTCTTTTCTATGTCTTTATTCTAGGAACTCTTATTTAACTGTTTTACTCATATTAATTAGGCACCAATCATTCATCAGGAACTATTAGGCTTGGGGATAGAATTCTGAATAAGTCAGCAATGACCCTTAATCTCACAGGGTTAATAACCTAGCATAGGATTCGGACGATTTAAGAGACCATTAGACTGAGAGGGAAAGTACAGAGTGATAGTAGCACGTGGAAGGAACACCTAACCTGGACACCGGGAAGGTCGGGAAAGGCTTCCTGGAGAATGTGATCTCTGATCTGAGGCCAGAGAATGAGGAGGAATTATTAGGTGATTTATGTGTGGGCAAGGACTGAATAGCTTGGAAAAATGCCTAAGCAGGTGAAACAACAAAGCAAGTTTGAGAAAAGAACAGTACTTCTGTGTGTCTGAGTCATAAAATTCAAGGTAGGGGTAGGAAACAAGGTGGAAGAAGTAGGGAGTGGGAGGCAGAAAGTGTTTCCATGTAAGAAAGTTCGGACTTTATTCTGGGAGCCCTTTGATGATTTGAACCATTAGGAAAAATAACATAGACATTATATTTCAAAATTTCACCCTGGCTTTAGAGTAAAAAATGAATTGAGGGTGGAAACAAGCCTGGAATAGAGATAGCAGTTAGGAGACTGTTGAAGTCCAGGTCAGAGATAGATGTGGTCTCGGGAGAAGGAAACGAAGGAAGGAGCAGATTTCTAAACTATTTAGAAGTTAGATCCATAGGTCTTTTTTTTCCCCCCTCAGATGGAGTCTCGCTCTATTGCCCAGGCTAGAGTGCAGTGGTGCGATCTCGGCTCACTGCAACCTCTGCCTCCCAGGTTCAAGTGATCCTCCTGCCTCAGCCTCCCGAGTAGCTGGGATTACAAGTGTGCCCCACCACACCCAGCTAATTTTTGTACTTTTAATAAAGACAAGGTTTCACCATGTTGGCCAGACTGGTCTTGAACTCCTGACCTCAAGCGATCTGCCCACTTTGTCTTCCCTAAATGCTGGGATTACGGGCATGAGGCACTGTGCATGGCCAGATCCATAGGTCTTAATGGATAACTGGATGCATGAGATGAGCATCAGGGAATACATAAGACCTGGAGGCAGAATAGCAATGATAAAGAATAGGTATTAGGAGGCCAGGCGCGGTGGCTCACGCCTGTAATCCAACACTTTGAGAGGCCAAGAGGGGCGGATCATGAGGTCAGGAGATTGAGACCATCCCGGCTAACACGTTGAAACCCCGTCTCTACTAAAAATACAAAAAATTAGCCGGGCGTGGTGGCGGGCACCTGTAGTCCCAGCTACTCAGGAGGCTGAGGCAGGAGAATGGCATGAACCTGAGAGGCAGAGCTTGCAGTGAGCTGAAGCTGAGATCACCCCACTGCACCACACTCCAGCCTGGGCAACAGAGTGCGACTCCATCTAAAAAAAAAAAGAATAGGTATTAGGGCAGACAAATTTGGGCAGACAAAAGTTCAAACCCTGGCTCTATCCCTCAGAATTTAAAGCATAGTTAATTACCAGCAAAAGAGGAACACTAATACCTATCTAGCATGGTTGCTTTGAAAATAAATACAATATTATATTTCGAGTTCCTGGCACAGAGTAAATCTTTGATAAGAGTGGCTAGAGAGGCAAGAGGAAAGCCTACAGCTTGCTGGGTCCCAGAAGCCTAAGAGAGAAATGATTTAAGGAGGACACTGTCATTAATTTCAGGCTAGACTTAAGTGGGTTGAGGAGCAGAAGGGACATGAAAAAGGGAAAAGAACAAATACGAAAGTGTTTTTTTTGTTGTTGTTGTTCTCAGAACTCATTTAAAAAAAAATTTTACTTTAAGTTCTGACATACATGTGCAGAATGTGCAGGTTTGTTACATAGGTATACATGTACCATGGTGGTTTGCTGCACCTATCAACCTGTCATCTAGGTTTTAAGCCCCACATGCATTATGTGTCCAAATGCTCTCCCTCCCCTTGCACCCCACCCTCCAACAGGCCCCAGTGTGTGATGTTCCCTTCCTTGTGTCCATGTGTTCTCATTGTTCAACTCCCACTTATGAATGAGAACATGCAGTGTTTGGTTAACTGTTCCTGTGTTAGTCTGCTGAGGATGATGGCTTCCAGCTTCATCCATGTCCCTGCAAAGGACATTAACACACTCTTGTTTTTATGGCTGAATAGTATTCCATGGTGTATATGTGCCACATTTTCTTTGTCCAGTCTATCACTGATGGGCATTTGGGTTGGTTCCAAGTCTTAGATATTGTAATTAGTGTCATATCTTATGATGTCTCTTGTAACTATTGTTTAAAGGAAAGTCTGGGAAAGTCAATTCGTGTTTCTGAAGAGAATCAAACTGGGGATGAGTATCTGGCCCTCATGACCTTCGAAGGGTCTCTTCCAGTGCCACAATTTCTGATTTCATTGTCCTTACTCCAGTGATGAGTCACAGATAAAATCACTTGATGCCTTTGACTTCGGGGGAGCATGGGCTGCATAAAATGTTCATTGTACCACAGGTCCTTGAATGGGTTTTCTCCAGGTCCTCTGGTTTCCTGCTGCATCCCAAAGCTGTGCTCATGAGATGAACTGGTGTGTCTAAATGGTCCCTGTCTGAGTGAGTGAGAGAGAGAGAGAGAGAGAGAGAGAGAGAGAGTGTGTGTGTGTGTGTGTGTGTGCGCGCCCTCTGATGGGATGGTCAGAGCTGTCCAGGCAGGGCTGGTTCCTGCCTTGCACCCTAAGCTGCAGGGAGAGGCTCAAGCCACTGGAGACCCTGAATTGGAATAAGTGGGTTGCAGGAGGAATGAATGTATGGATGCAAATTATTGTCAAATAAAAATGCATAAAATATATTATAATCACACAAATGAATGACAATAAATGATTCTGTATGGAATTGCTCAGTGAGCCTGCTGTATTTGTGATGGTTTTGAACTGCATTGTGACAGGAAGTACTCCTTGTAATTTTCCCTTTGCAAACATTTGTTCCTTGATTGAATCCACCACTACTACAGCTGCCCTCACTCACTGATTCACCAAAAATTGGGTCAATGATTATCTTGTTTTTGTTAATCTTTCTTAAATGCACGTGTAGCTGACATTTCCATGTTTAATATTAGAAGTGTTTTAATCTTATTTAGAAGTTTGGTGATGTCTTTGTGACCAGAAATAGACTGTAGGCACTTAACCTTGTTTTTATCAATCAGTCTATGGTAAAATTGGTTTTAAAGTCACAGTTTCCATGAACCTATCTGTGATGTTTTAAGTGAGAACTTACTATATATAGTGTTTCTTAGTGCTGAAACAGGCAGTGTGTCTGGAAATCACTTTTGTTTGGTACCACAAGTAACACAAACTATCTTTCCCAGGCTCTTCCTTATTTAGTATGTTTTTATGTGGATGAATGTTATGGAAAACAAAAGTATTGTGGGAAAATTAAAATGTCCCATTGTACATTTTTGGCAGATTGTATTCAGATTTAAAACATTGAAATATTTGGAATATACAAAATCCACTTTTATATTGGACCACCCAGATTCATGATATGGGATGACAAACTATAAAAATAAGAAACCTGTAGGTGACATTGTACATTTTATGCAGTTTACTAACTGTTGGGTTTAGGTTTAGGAAGATCAGCAGGAAGAAAGAAAACAAAACACGTTAAAACTTAACATACCCAAAACTATGCAACAGATGTAGTTATAAGAATGTAGTCTCCAGGAGAAAAATTCATATTCATTCTCTCTCTTTCTCTCTCCCTCTCTGTCTCTTCTCTTCCCCCTTCTCTAAATATATGGTTCAGAAAAGTACTTTTCAGAGTTGGAGGTTTATTAAAAAAAAGTTTATGCTTTCTTTTGTTTCCTCTTATAGGAATAATTCAGGACGCTGCAGACAGAAAAGTAGTAATTTAACTCACTTTAACTCTTTTTTTTTCTATTCCATTCATAAATGTGACAATTCTCAAAACATTTATTTGAGAGAATCTAATTCTCTAGTAGTTGAATTCCCAAAGCTCATACTTTATGACGTCATTCACGGCGTGGAGATTAGACCTTCATGTGTCCTTTACTATTTACAGAATTATTAAATGTAAGTGTTTCAATCATATTTATACCTTTAACCGCTTGAATTTAATCTGTTAGTGCAAGAGAACTTTGGCTCTCCCGTCCTCCTTTCCCCTACCTCGCCCCACGTGGGGACATCCTCCTGTGTGTGAGGCTGCTTTCCTTTCCCTGAAGGTGGGCCGAGCAAAGGAGAGTGACGCAAGAGTGGGCTGTGTCCTGGATGCTGCGAGCGCCTCTGCCTCCTTGAGAATGAGCCCATTAGCTGCACAAATTCGCAGCGGGCAGCCGGGGCAGCGGCTGCAGCAGCAGCGGCGGAGGCTCTGCATTACCCAGTCCTGCGTCCTCTGCAGGCGCCGAAGCTGAGTGCGCATCCTCTACCGCACCCAAGCTTCGTCTCTCATTTCAAGCTCTTCATGCTGCCCAACTAAAAGGAAAACATGGGCACGGGGGATTTTATCTGCATTTCCATGACTGGAGGGGCGCCCTGGGGGTTCAGATTGCAAGGTGGCAAGGAGCAGAAGCAGCCCTTACAAGTTGCAAAGGTAGGACCTGAACGAAGTGTCACGGCTCTGTGCTAGGAAGGAAGGAATGAAAGCAACCTGTTGATGGTGTTTTCAAGTTCTGATGCAGAAGTCTAAGTATTAGTTTGATTTCGCGGCGGACATTGATTTTTCTAGGATGTGAGTTGTTTTCTAAGAAACTCTGGAGAGTAATGGACCACATCCTATGTAATTAACTTGCGATCGATGAGGGGTAGGTGGGAAGAATGCCATATTTATCCGCAGAGGAAAAGGCCTAGTTAACCATGTTCTTCTGACAACCAGCGAGACACTGGGGAGCGTTTTTTCCAGGCAATTTTAGAACGTTCAGTTGAGTTATTGTTTCATGTCACTTCACTTGGCTCTGGCAGAGGAGAAACGCTCAGTTCAGCATAACTACTTTGCTTGGCTATTTTGGGGACTCATATAGAGCGTTGGTAGTGACATTTATTATGCAGCATTCATGAAAAGGCCAATTTTGGGCAATAATTTTAAAAGTATGATGAAATGGCATAAAATCTATTTAAAAGAATACCCTTTTAAGGATTTGACAAATAAATGCAAAAATCCAAGTGCTGTATTCCTTCTTATGTACTCTTTTATTCAAGATCTCAAAAATAAACTTAGAAGATAATCTAAATATATTATAATTAACTAAGAGGTAACTTTGTAACACATTCATAAAAGTGCTTTATGCTTTTATTGCCATGAGATTGCCTGCATTACCAGTTAGCCAGAGGGGATCTGGTATTCTCTAATTGGCATTCAGCTAAAATAAAACTTAAAATGCACAAAACGAAGCAAACTTTTCCCTAACTTCATCATCAAATTGCAAATTATAGTATTGTATTGAAGAACATGCAAGAGCATGGGATTAATTTCCTACTTTATGCTTATGTTAAAAATGGGTACAGATCTTTATGAACTACATGGGCCATTGCCTTTGTAGTTATTGCTTGCCTCTGGCTTTTCCTTTTTTTTTTTTTTTTTTTTTTTTTAAGTGTCCCTTGTGAAGAAAGAAGTTTCTTTGAAACTTCTTTTTGCTTCCAGGCATCCATCTGAAAATCCTTTCGTAATGTGATGGTGGAATCCTGCCACCTAGTGAAAATTGCGAACATCAAGAATGAAGCATAAAACAGTAGATGAAAAGCAGAGTTTTTATAACTGGAAAGTTCCTCCGAGGTCTGCAGTTCAACCCATGAATTTTAGATGAGGAAAGAGCCCAGGGATGTTAAGTAACTTGCCTTGAGTTTTCAGCTTGGAACTGGCAGAGTGATTAAAGGCTCAGAAAGGTGGTTTTGTTGGGTTCCTTTAGGAGTCAATAGCAGGCAACCTCAGATAAAATATGAATGCCCAATTTAGCATATGTAGAATTCATGACACTGAAGCAGATTCGTCCTGAGTCTAGAATAGCAGTTGGCTGGCTCTAGGTATGAGATTTGGGTTCTAATTCCAGCTCTGATCTAACTTGCCGCCTGGCCTTAGGAAAATCTCTCACCCTTCCTGTCTCATCTGTTCTCTCTCTCTCTCTCTCTCTCTCTGTGTGTGTATGTAGGGAGAGAGAGACAGTTTTAACTTAGGTAGTAAAGAAGTAAGGAAGAAATTGGACTGTGCAGTCTACGAAGCTCTGTCTTGCCCAAGTATTCTACGATCCTTCTAGTGTACAGTTTTAGAATCACTTGCCTGCTAATTGAAATATGGGGACAGAGTGGCTGAGTGCTGTTGTTCTCTGGTGGCTCTTTGGCAGTCAGGCCTGAAGAGTAGAGTGGGTAGTGGGTTTCTTCTGAGTTCTCCATGTGCCGATTTCAATGTGGAACCTCCTTGTGGTGACTCACTGAAGAGCTGAAGCAGATTGCTAGGAAAGGGTGCTGTGGAGGAGATTCTCTGCTAATGGCATCTCTATTGCCAGGATTCAGTAAGGTTGTTAGGCTATGTCAGAATCCAGTCCTACACTCCCCCCAATCATCCTTCTTAAAATATCCAGCAATACATTTGTGATTTTCAAAAGATCATTATTGAAGCTTTATTTATTTATTGAAGATTTATTTATTTATTGAAGATCATTATTGAAAACTACAAAAGCTTTGCTTTTGTAGTTTGTGATACTATAGTTAGAGCTATAAATTTTAAAATATCATTATGAAAGTATCTGGAAGTTTGCCTTAATTCTTGTGTGTTTGTGTGTGTAAGAGAGAGGGAGAGAGAGAGAGAGAGAGAGAGAGGAGAGAGAGAGAGAGCAAGAGACAAACTGTAGTCTACAGCCTACCTTTTGTCCGTATGTTAAAAAGACTAAAGAGCTATCTATAGAAGATGTTAAGTTCTAAATTACCGTGGCAAGTCATATTTTTGTTGATCTTTTTCTTTTTTTAGTTGAAATGATTATATTCGATTTCTTATACTAGCATTATTTGTGGGAGAAATTCCTTGGAACAAAGTGCTTATCACTTTCTCTGTTATACAGCTGTTGCCTCACTATGATAACTGTATTTTATTTTAAACATTAAGTCAATTCAGATCTAGTCATGGTATCTCACTGAGTTCAAGGCAAAGTGAATGTTGCTTGGGCATACACTTTCTCTTCTCGTAAGGACTGGTGATAGCTTGTTAGGACTGGATGCAAGGAAAGAGACAGAAAGGCTAGAGAGATGGTTGCTGTCAAATCAAATGTTCACGGTTTTGAATAACATGCACAGAATTAATTTGGGAGTTGAAGGAAAACTTAAATTTTCAAAGAAAAGAAAATTTCAGCAAGTGCTTGAACCATGCTCCTTAAAATGGGAATGCTACAAAGCAGTTCTGTAGACAATAACACATTTTGGCTTGCTGTGAAATATCTACATATTTAGGTTTTTCATAATTCTATATAGAGTAAAAAACTAACAGGCTGAAATAGTGTGAAAAAACTCGTCTAATGTTATTAAGAACAATAAAAATTGAATAACTTTATAATTCCCAATAAATACCTTTATAGTGACATATTTAGTCACTTCTGAAATATGTCCAAACATGTTTAGTATTTGGTTAGCTGGTTGAACTATATACAAACCCCCAATTTTAAAGATAAATAACAGGAATATTCATTATCAAAACCTGTCATTGACATTTAAGCTCAATGCCACGAAAATCTGTTTTGTTTTAAAAAATAAACTGAATTTTTATAAGGCCCAAATAATCAGTAACATAAGCTTGTTTTTAAAATGTTTATATATCTTTTAATTTATATTCTAAATATATGTGATGGGAGGCAAACATTTCTAACACTGAGTTATAGCATAATACTCTGCAAAGTATATTTTCAAGAGATTATAAACAGAAACAAATTTATCCAAACAGAAAACCACACTGTGTGTGCAGATGGCTTTACAAAAAGAATGTGAGCACTTCTTCTTTACAGAACTCTCTCTTTTGGGACATATACTTATCTGGCTCTGTCTCAGGACATACTTTTGGCAAATCACTTTGAAAAATCCTCATATAAAGGAGTGGGGAGAAATTTTTGTTTTATAAAAAAATCTTATCTGCAATTGAAAAATTACTCACATTTTGAAAATAATTAAGAAAAAAATGTTCAGACTGTTTATCCGTTATATGTTTTAATATAGTTAGAAATTTATTTTTTCTTCAAATCTTATATACCACTGTAGTATGCATTTTTCTGAATTTAGTTCAAAATTACAAATAATTGTTCATTAAAATTGAGGTGACATAGTATAATCCTTCATTTAATAAGGCCAACATGGATTTAATAATTCTTATCTATTATTGTATATGTGTTCTTTAAGATTTTGAATAAAAATGTATTATTTACACAAAACACCTTTCAGATAATATAATTCTTTTCCCTTAGTGCCATCAGTAAGGTTTTTAAAATGTTTCAAATAGAAGAATTCCAGAAACATAGGTATTTCTAAAGGGGGTAAAAGATTTTAATGTGTTCGAGTGTGTATACTTGAGAATAAATGCTCCTTCCTATATATGAAAACTAGTAATATCTTTATGAAAATATGCTTAATCACTTAATTTTTAAATTGATTTTTAAGCCCTTTCCAGGAATTTTAAAGCCAAACATGCTTATAGAAGTTAATGTGCTCTAGGTAAATCTATTAAGTAGGCGATATTTAAAAATCCTTATTTTGGAATAATATATTTTAAGAGAGAGTTCTGAAAGATGACAATGAGATAAAATATTCACTATGCATGAACTTTGCCATTAGCTGGACATAGCACATATGTAGCTTACATGTATCAAGCCTTTGCCATGTGCCAGGAAAAGTTGCAAGTGCTTTGCTGGTATTATCTCTTCAAATGTTCCTCAAAACCTAAGCAGTAGGTATGAGAAAGGCTACATTGCTTGCCAATGGTTAAGCTACAAAAAATGATGAGATCTGATTTTTCTTCTTCCTCATTGGTGGCAACAGGTGCCTGAGAGGATAAAAGTAGGTTAAATCAGTCCCAAAAGGAAAGATTATTTAAAAGAAATGCCATAGTTTGTGTACAACCCTGATTTAATTGATCTGGGGTTCACCCTGGACATCAGGATTTATAAACACTCCAAAGGGAATTGTGATGTGTGGTCAAGATTCACAAAAGCTGCTATAGAAAGTTGAGGCCAAAAAAAAAATCTGATGTTCTACCGCACAGCACGGTGACTATAGTTGATAATAATGTATTGTATATTTCAAAATAGCTAAAAAAGAGGAGTTTAAATGTCCCCATCACAAAGAAATGATAAATATTTGAGGTCATGGATATGCTAATTAGCCTGATTTGATCATTCCACAATGTATACATGTTTTGCTACATCACGTTGTACCCCATAATACATGCAACTATTATTTGTCCATTAAAAATAAAATAAAACTTAAAAAAGAAGATATATATGTATATGAATATATATTATATATATTTTGCTGGTTCATGAAATCATCATCATCAATCATCTAAGATTCTTTACTGCTCTGATGTTCTATAATTGTCATGAAAATTCAAGAAAAGGTTAAAAAAAAAACAAGTGAGGCCAGATAGGTCCCCACAGGACTTACTGACGGGTGGTGGCACGTTATGTCCCTTCCGCCCTTCTCCACTGCCTCTCTCCTAGTCAACTTAAGAGGAAGACCAGAGAGAGGCTAATCATTATCTGGGTTTTTGGCACTGTGAGCAGGTCATAATAGTGGTGGGAGGATTTTCCCTTTCTGAAGCCAGAATGGATGGGCTGCCCGGGTCAGCGGGAGTGGGGAAGAGGAGATATTGGGAAGCTCCAAAATGATTACTGTAAAGATCAGAGGAACTGGCAAGAAGGGGAGACTAGCAGTTTATTCCCTGGTAGTTTGTATTCTCCGTCCATGGACTTGCTAGCCTCCCTAGTGCCTTCATAAGTGGGAGTGGGTGCAGAGTGTTGGGGGAAAGTCAGGGGAATAAAACTGCAGAAAGATGCAGGGGGAAGGAGAGTAGGAGAAAAAGGAAGAAGGAGAGAGAGAGATAATATGATTTGCTTTAAAAACAATTACCTTTGTTTAATACTCAATAAAAGTTCAGAGATTTTATTTCTAAGCTGAGAGTTCTATACTCTGACAGTAACATTCAAGAAACACTTCTCTAGGCTAACTGAAACTACACATCTGCCTAATATCGAAACGCATCCCAGGTTACTAAAGTACTGATTCACATTTAACAAAAAGAGAAGAAAAAGGAAGAGGGAGAGTATACAGCTCTTGTCATGCCCAGTCAAATTTTCATTCATTCTGCCTAGAAATACTAGTTTCAACATGATCATCAATGGAAGTCACATGAGTTGGTGATAAGTTTTCAGGACTAACATACATAAAGAACACGTGATTGATATGAACCTATGTGATGTAACTGATTTTTTTTAAAGAGCGTCAACTCATTCCGTTATAAACATATATTTCTTCCAGTAACTGCTTTCGACATGATAAAGATGAATCCCTTTGTTAGTAATATTTTGGGCAGATCTCATCATTCCTGGTGGCTTTTAGTTATTAAAACACTCAACTTTAATTAAAGCTTCAGTCAACTATCTGACTCTAAACTCTCTCCCTAGTCACTGTGGCCAGGCTTGTGGCTCCAGGGTGTGGCATGGAAAGGAGGGTGTCTGCTGTTTACCCATATCCCTCTAGTCCCTCCATGGTTGAAGGAAAGAGGAAAGATTTGAAGAGGAAAGGGGCAGATAGATATATTTATTCATAACTGAATGAGGTGGCATTTCTCTCTTCTTTGGGTGTTGTGCTTTTCTGGTTAATGTGAATGGCCATTAATGTCCTCTCTGAGGCTGGTGTCCAAATTCTGGAGCATGTGTGTGGTTTCTTCCGGGAGAGCTAGAGGGCCTCATTAGTGTACAGCCCCTAATACAGGAAATCAGGCTTCTGACAATCTCTTCTGTACCTCCTACAATCCCACTGGTTCATCAAGATACCAGCTTGCTCCTGCTAGACTCTGGTTGAGTTTGGCCTTTCTGGGTAGGGCCTTGGCAAGATGGTTCAAATCTAGCTACCTTTTATGATAGTAACTCACCCACAGGAAATGCAAGGATCCTTGCCTTGCCAAATGGGGAAGTCACTATGCAGTGTCATTATGACATACACATTATACCTAACTGGATATTCTGCATATTTTTCATAGCTATCATCTTAATGTAGCTTCCAAAATAACATCTGTCAGTTAATTAGTGTTTAAGAATATAAACTAATTTATATATTTGGCTAAAAATATTTCACATGTGTATATCTTATAATTTCTGAAGTGTCTTAATATATGTTATCTCTTTTAACATTAATTCGGTTGATAAAGTTTTGTAATTCTCAGTTTATAGATTAAAAAAACTGATCCTGAAAAATAAATTAATTGTGAAAACATTATATAAAGAAGCCCAAAGTTAAATATAATTCTTTCTGTCTATTAGGGGCATCATGCTACTCCACTGCCTCTACCTGGATAAAAAGAACAGGCTGTCACTTAGTACTGGTGAAAAGTGCAATGACTTCAGTACAGGGTTTCTATGAAATAGAATCTCACCAAATTTAACCTTATTCCTTAAAAACATTGATAAGAAACTATTCTTTGTTTAATGGGCCAGAGGAAGAGGATTATAGGTAGTGTGCAATGGGAGAAAGACTGAAAATGGAACCAGTCTGCTTATCAATAAATCTGAATAATATATAGACTCCAAGTTTATTATGTCTTTTCTAACAAATTCATGATGAAACTGAATGCAGTGAGGTTCTTATAAAAGGAAATGGAGAATTTCTGAAACAGGTTCATTAAACAATTCTGAAGAGTAAACACCTTCATGAAGTTAAAAGACTCGTCTAAGAAAGAAAATAACATCTGCTCTTTTGATGGATATTTTTGACAACCTCAATGAGAACATGTTTATGATTTTGGATTACTTTAGCACTTAATGTTTCTGAATTGTCTATCATTCTTTTCTGTTTTTCAAAAGCAGGGATGGCCAGAGTCTCAACAAACTGTATCTTCAAGTCTTTGTGAAATTGTTTGCATGTGGCAGATTATTGGATGTCGTTTCCTTTAACTAGCATATAAATCTGGTGTGTTTCAGATAAATGAACAGCGAAATGTGGTGGATTTACCATTTGGAACGTTGTGAATGAAAATTTGTGTCTCTAGATTATGTAACAAATAACTATTTCCTAACCATTGGTCTTTGGATTTTTATAATCCTACTCACCAATAACTAGCTTCTCCTCTTGTATTTCGAAGCAGTGTGGGTACTGGATTGATTAAAAAAAAATGAAGGATGAGCTTTCCGGAACAGAATTATGGATTTATGTCTGTATTAGTTCATTTTCACACTGCTACAAAGAACTATTTGAGACTGGGTAATTTATAAAGGAAAGAGGTTTAATTGACTCACGTTTCACATGGCTGGGGGGAACTCAGGAAACTTACAGTCACGGCAGAAAGTGAAGGGGAAGCAAGGCACATCTTACACGACATCAGGAGAGAGATAGAGAGTGAGTGGGGGACTGCAAAACACTTTCAAAACATCAGATCTCATGAGAGCTCACTCACTATCATGAGAACAGCATGGGGGAAACCATCCCCACGATCCACTCACCTCCCACCAGTTCCCTCCCTCAACATGTGGGGATTATAATTTGAGATGAGATTTCAGTGGGGACGCAGAGCAAACTATACCAATATTTTATCTGATTTGACCTATAGATATGCCCCCTTCCTTCACCCTTCTTCCTTCATCCGGTTTAACAAAATTTACCTTCTTAAATTTCACCTTTTCAGGACATGTTATTTTTATCCTAGGAAATCTGTAATCATGACCAATGACTGCCATTTAACCCCAAATATCTTTTTGTCTTTAACAGTATCTTCTGGAGAAATTTTTATTTAAGAAACTCATATATGACGTTTACTAGGTGCCAGGCGCTTCTTGAATAACCGTTTAAATATAATGACAGAACTCTGAGGTTACCCTTAGTTAAGATCCCCATTACAGGGGCACAAAGAGGTTAAGTGACTTCTCCAGGTCACATGGGTAGTTTAGACCAGAGCTGGGGTTCACATCTAAAGAGCCTGGATCCAGGGCTTGTGTTCTAAGCTCCTACACATGTCACTTCTGGATCTAGTGTAGTTTGAACAGCCAGTTAAGACAGGAAGACGGCATCTCAACAAGAGCATGCTGGAGAGATTGTTGTGACCCCTTAAACCAAACCTGCTTTTCTTGTTCTGACATTAAGTATAATCTCAATTACTTAATGTTAAATCATTTTATTTGAAACTTTTATTTCCAAAATGAATAATTTAGGAAATAAAACAGAAATAGGCTAGAAACATTCATAATTCTGTCTTCTGAAGGATAATTTTCTTTTATTTTCTTAGCAAGATTTTCCATGTCTTCTTGAAAACTATGGCATGATACCTTGTTTTTGAAGCAAAAACTTTCAAGCAGCTGACCATTTTTGAGAATTTTGTTATTCAATTCAAGACATATCAGAGGTGAAATTATTAAGAGGATATAAATCCAGTGTGTTTTGCTGGCAGTCTAGATACTGATTTTCTACCTCCTCAGTAACCTCTACTCCATTTCCTGCTCTGTATTCCTGCTCCCACCACCTCGGCTCAGGTCCTTATTTTTGTCTCTTAGATAATTACATTGGCCCTGTAACTGGTCTCCTTGTTTCTGGTTTCACATTCCTTGAGTTCATGCTACACAGAGCTGCCAGAGAGATTTTTCTAAATCACCTGTTATATCACTTCTTAAAATACTTCAAAGGCTCCCCATCTCTGTCATCAAGATAACTATAACATTGGTTTATCTTATGTGCAGACATGGGTTAAGCACTTTAGGAATTATTTTGTTCCTAATATTCCTACAATCCTTTTTGTTTTTTTTTTAACAGTGGAGGAAACTGAGGCTTAGATAAGTTAAGTAAAAAATTGAATATCATATAGTTAGCAAATGGCAAAACGAGGACAGAAGCCAGTTTGATGACAAAGCCCATGCTCTTAGCTGCCACCCTGCAGTGGGGCTTGTTCACAGACCGACGGCCCCGCTGTGGCACACGAAGCTCTCTGTGATCTGGATGCTGACAAACTGTCCAGCCCCATCACCTGTCACCCTCCCAGAAGTGCATTTAGCATTTGAAAATACCACGATTCTCTCAAACACTGTTCCTCCCTGGTTGCTTCATCCCTGCTGTGTCCTTGGCTGGAATACTTGTCCACCCCATCTCCTGGCGCCTTCCCTAAAATGCTTGGAGAAATTTTACTTACCCTGGACATCTCTGTTAAAGTCAGTTCTCTGAGAGGTTTGACTCAATTGTCTAGTCGGAGGGGAGCACTTGCTCTTCCGTGTTCCTGTGATCACACACTGCTTTCACCTTGAGCTCCCACATGCAGCCTGACGCTGAAGCTTTTGTTCACAAGTCTGCTTCCTCCATTAGACCAGTGGTAGCCAAAAGGTTTGATTGTGCCTCTTAAAACAATTTTGAGCATATCCCATATACAGGGTGAATGTACGTATATATGAAATATAGTATATATGTATATGTACTGATGGGCTATATTTTATCTATAGCGTAAAACATACCAAAAAGAAAACTTTAAAACATGAGATAAAAGGTGAAATAAACAATATTTCAAAACTATTTTTATTTTATTTTCTTGACAATACAAAATGTCTTTTCATTCTCGCTGACCAGACTTTTTTTTTAAGTGAGAACAATGTTATTGACAGACTTTTTCAGATTTTGAAAATCTTGATGTGACCCCATGGGGTACAATGATTCAAAGGTCTAGTGAAACTTTAATTTATTTCAGTTCTTGAGTTTAAAGATTGTCATAGCTGAAATGATAATCTCTTAATATACGCAGGTGTACACTGAATAAATTAATCATTACCTGATAATCATTTTTCATTTTCATCAACAAATAATGCAACTATTTTTGTTGCAATTTGACCAGTAGATTTTTCATTTTCTCCGATGTCTACCCTTTGTTCTTACAAACTAATTGGAATAGGTTACATTTTTATTTTTGTATTAAACCCTGACTGTACTTTTTTTTTTTTTTTTTTTGAGACTCAGCCTCGCTCTTGTTGCCCAGCCTGGAGTTCAATGGTGCCATATTGCCTTACTGCAACCTTTGCCTCCCAGGTTCAAGAGGTTTTCCTGCCTCAGCCTCCTGAGTAGCTGGGATAACAGGCACCCACCACCACCCCTGGCTAATTTTTGTAGTTTTAGTAGAGATGAGGTTTCACCATATCGGCCAGGCTGGTCTAGAACTCCTGACCTCTGGTGATCTGCTTGCCTTGGCCTCCCAAAATGTTGGAATTACAGGCGTGAGCCACCGCACCCAGCCTGCTGTACTTTTTATTTAAAAAATATGAAATCAGGTTAGAAATTCTTCTTCCTAGTTAAATGTGCTATTATGACATTTTAAAGAATAATACATTTAAGTGATTTCCAGCCCCAAATCACTTAATTATAGAAATATTTTCAACAGTGGCCGGGCGCGGTGGCTCAAGCCTGTAATCCCAGCACTTTGGGAGGCCGAGACGGGCGGATCACGAGGTCAGGAGATCGAGACCATCCTGGCTAACATGGTGAAACCCCGTCTCTATTAAAAAATACAAAAAAAACTAGCTGGGCGAGGTGGTGGGTGCCTGTAGTCCCAGCTACTCCGGAGGCTGAGGCAGGAGAATGGCGTGAACCCGGGAGGCGGAGCTTGCAGTGAGCTGAGATCTGGCCACTGCACTACTCCAGCCTGGGCGACAGAGCGAGACTCCGTCTCAAAAAAAAAAGAAATATTTTCAACAATTCTGTTTCATTTCTTTTTGAAGTTGCTTTCAAAGCAATTCATGTTAGGGAATGTATCATGCTTATTATCCTAAAATGTGTGTCAGGTGACCAGCAACTAAAAGCCACTTGTCATCACAGAAAACGTCAACAAATTTGGAATATTCATTTATCTGTTAAATAAAACTGAAATATCCTTAGGTTCCACAAGTATTTTAAGGATTTGTAAGAGATACCATTGGAACCTCAGTAGTACAAATTTCTGTATGATATAAAACTTTTCCTAGTCACTCCCTATATCATTGGTACGTTTGAAAGATTCCAGTATGGTTTAAATGTGAGTTTCTATAAAATTACTCATATTTATGACCTCCTGTAGCACTTTTCCACTTCTATTATTTTGCTGCATGAACTCGCCTACAAGTAATGCATTGAATGAATTTGATTTAAGGCACCTCTGTAATCTTACCCTAGAATCTCTCTCTATATAGGTAGGTAGGTAGGTAGGTAGGTAGGTAGGTAGGTAGATAGATAGATATTTGTCAATTCCTGCTAAAGTCGAGTACTTTATTAATGATTATCAGTGTACATAGTTTTTCTACAAAATATTCATTTTCTTGAGTTAAAGACTTCATTTACTTTTGAGAATTTATCTCCAGTATCTTTCTTTCTTGGATCCCCAAAGAAGTAATTTTTTATTTCAATATTGAAATATAACTTAGAAAATGCCATAAGCCGAGGTATACCAGCAACATTTTTTTAATCCAACCATACAGCAAACTTCCTCCAATATGTAGTTTGTTTCAGTATTATTCATACTAATTTTCTGGTATTTTGTTTTCTTTGCATCTTCAACAGTACTTGCAAAAAAATACATTTTGTTGCCATATTGTATTATTTTAGCCATTTTTAATTTGTACCCATAAAGATCTTTCTAAACATTACACTTGGCTTAAATTCTGTTAAGTTTTAAATTGAGTATTGCCTTTGCTGAAAAAACAAATCCAGAAGTTTTTCCTGCTCAGATGTTAGTTTTTAAATAGCTTCCAAATCCCAATTGCTTCACAGTAACATTAACTAAACTAACATCATAGGACACAATAAGGCAAAGTTCCTCTGTCACATATTCCAAATAACCCATATTCCAAATTATCTTCTTGATAATTTTGAATATTTTCCCTACCTGTCACATAGGATTAAGCAGTAATGGTATTAATCTCACAATATGATGAAGAGTATCCATAGGAGCAGAGCGGAAGAGTCAGCTCTGGCTCTGCTGTATTCTTGTTGTTCTGTTGTGCTTGAAATGTGTTATTTTTAATTAACAACTTCCTTTCAGAAATATTTTAATAGGAATCATTTTGTGAGAGTCGATTTCCTTGAAACTAAATAATTATGTGGAAAATCACTTAATCAGACACAGTAAAACATAATATGTTGCAAAATACTGAAAGAGAATGAGCTGACGAGAAACCCTCCACCCTTCTGGGAGGTGAGTCCCCTTTTTGGTGAGGTCACCGAAGCACTGTGGGAAGTACATAACTGTCTGGCCCACAGACCAGACTGGACCAGGATACCACTGTCAATTCACATTGTAAAGTAGATTCAATGTTAGTTGGTGCTCATTTCCTTTTCATGTTGTAGATGAAAATAAATGTGCATAAGAATCCAGTGGGCTTGTTAGATAGTTGGGGGAAGAGCCTTCCAGACACAGGGTTCTAAAGGTACAGGAGCCCTGAGACAGAAGTGTGCTTGATATGGTCAAGGAACAGTAAATGTGCCAATGTAGCTGGCACATATTTCCATGACACATTGTTATGAGAAGTCCAGTCTTTCACAGTGGTAAAAATGAAAAACTCTCTCTCCTGGGAACTCTGGCCATGTGGTTATTTTCCTATCATTAAATAATTAACACACTGGTCTTATAAGAACGACTTTGCAATTAGATCTTTGAATTTCCTCTTTATCCGTTTCGGCTTCTCATAATGTAGCAGCCTACTGACCTGTCTCTAGAGCACCTGTATTAGTCCATTTTCACACTGCTGATAAAGACATACCTGAGACTAAGTAATTTATAAAGAAAAAGAGGTTTAATGAACTCACAGTTCCATGTGGCTGGGGAGGCCTCACAATCATGGTGGAAGGCAAAATGGCAGCAGACAAGAGAGAATGAGAGCCAAGCAAAAGGGGTTTCCCCTTATAAAACCATCAGATCTGGTGAGACTTACTTATTTACTACCATGAGAACAGTATGGGGGAAACCGCCCCCATGATTTAATTTTCTCCCACCGGGTCCCTCCCATAATACGTGGGAATTATGGGAGCTACAATTCAAGATGAGATTTGGGTGGGGACACAGCCAAACCATGTCAAGCACTTATTTAAGTGAATAATCACTACAACCTTTTATGTAACAATTCTGATAAAAATAATATTAAAGTAATCTTTTCTCTTCATCTGAAGTGCATTCTCCCAGTGTGAGAAGAGGAATTTAAGGAGTATTGAGGAGAATTTTAATACTTAGATCCTGTTTGTTTTAACCTTGACACCATATCTAGAGCAAAGTAGAGTTTTGCTGTATTTTCTAATGTGTCTTAATTTCAGTTCTCCTTAAAAAAGAGATAACCCTATTTGGATATTGTTTGGAAACGAGCCCATGGAAAGGATAAAAATATGTCTCTGCTGGTTACGACTTAATGTGTAAATTTAAAGACATTTTTCAGAGCTTCAGTTTCCTCATCTGTAGACTAAGGTACTATGTAATGAAATTGCTGCCTTTGTAGGTAAAAAATATTGGAATATTACTCAGTTTTATAGGTGAGAAATCTGAGACCCAAATAGCCAGTCAATAACATAACTCAAAAGGCTTTTTAAAGACTGTATATTAAGATGATTTCCTTGAAACTAGATAATTATATGGAAATTCACTTAATCAGGCACAGTAAAACATAATATATTGCAAAATGCTGAAAGAGAATGAGCTGATGAGAAAGCGTCTTTCTCTTTCTGTGTACCTGGCACACAGTAATCATGCAGTAAAGGGGTTTGTCTTTAGTATTGTTATTCTAGTTAAAGGAGGAAGTAACTGTCTTCTAAACAAGTTTTATTTATTCAAAAATTAAGAAAAGCAGTAGTCCAATTCACTGAACTCCAGATATACACATAAAATCTGTAGCACAAAAGCCAGTTAGAACAATTTGTGATGACACTTTCACCCAGTGCAAGTTTTCATTTTTGATAAATATGACATTTCAGAAAATGTTTGCAGTATCAGTTACTAATCAAGGTTACTTTCTTACGTAGTTTAATCAGTTTAAGACACAGGATCCTAAAATTATGTATTTTATGTGGCCAAATACAATCAAATG
Organism: Trachypithecus francoisi; assembly: GCF_009764315.1. Lineage (NCBI taxonomy): Eukaryota > Metazoa > Chordata > Mammalia > Primates > Cercopithecidae > Trachypithecus > Trachypithecus francoisi. The sequence continues at coordinate 115,342,236 of NW_022681454.1, forward strand.
ATTGTCCCACTTAAAAATGGTGCAATTTTTTTTTTTTTTTTTTTTTTTTTTTTTTAGGCAGAGTCTAGCTCTGTCACCAGGCTGGAGTGCAGTGGTGTGATCTCGGCTCACTGCAACCTCTGACTCCCTGGTTCAAGCAATTCTCCTGCCTCAGCCTTCCGAGTAGCTGGGATTTACAGGCACACGTCACCATGCCCAGCTAATTTTTGAATTTTCGGTAGAGATGGGGTTTCACTATGTTGGCCAGGATGGTCTCGATCTCCTGACCTCATGATCCGCCCACCTTGCCCTCCCAAAGTGCTGGGATTACAGGCATGAGCCACCGTGCCCAGTCAATGGTACAAATTTTTGAAAGGAAATATCTCAAGCTATAATTAATCGCATATAATTCTGTTGAGCTCTATTTAGAGCAAATGGGCTTTCTTTCAATATATTAGTCTTTATGCCTCAGTTTCTTCATTTGTAACACAGCGATAGTTATAACGCTCATTTCCAAGGATTGTTTTCAGGATTAGAAATTATACATTCAAATCACTTAGTACTTAGAAAACATTCAAGAGTTTAAAAATTATTATTAGCATGTTTGCGGTTATTCTGATTTTATCTCAGTAACTTTTATGAAATTAAGGCATATCTGCTGTCTTCTCTTCAGTGATTTTTGAGACCCGAATGTCATTGGAAGGGCTCCTGTAGTCCTTGGAGTCCCACCTTGTGAAGTGGCATTTAATAGTTTTAGAATGCTGCCTCACATTTGCTGAATAACCTATTGCCCTTTAATTGGAAACAGCATATGGAAATCATCACGAAGAGAAGAAATCATTTCAAGTGCTTTGAAAATATAAAAGAAAATAAATTGTCCTTGGTAAGTAAATATAGGACACTGATCTCTGAATAGTCAGGAAAATTCTGTGCCAGGGCCTTTGGCAAAGGCTAATGAGGATTTTGTTCCCTCCCCCACCTCCACCCCCACATGCTTGTCTTCTAAATTACAAGACCTTATTACTATATAAGGCTGCTTTTTCTAAGTAAATGATAGTACATTCAACTCCTTGGAGTTTGTAGCTTTTCAAACAGTGGTGAGTTATTTTCATCAGTCAAGATCAAGCTAAAATGAAAACCAAAATCTGTGAGAGTCAGATAATACCATAGAAGTTACCTTTATTTATTTTTTTTTCTTTCATGAAAAACATAGCGTTTTCCACTGGATGGTGCTCAGCATGATTGCTATTAGATTGACTTGTGTAAATATTATATTACATTTATCGGTTGCTGTAGGGAGTCAAAATGTAATGATCCATTTTCAGATCTCCACTCTTTGGCTGCCGGCCTGCCAGATGGGGAAATGTTGATCAGAACAATTGTATCTCAGTGCAGAGCTGTGGTCAGGGAGAGGAAGCTCATTACTCCATCCTACCCCCATGCCACAATGACCAGATAGCTTCATGTTGACTAGGTTACTGTGGATCCCTTCAGCTGCAGGCACAGGACTGAGAGTAGACACAAATTCAACTAAGGATCCCATCATGTTATTTATTCCATTATGTTCTTCATGATATCCAATTACCCTGACCCTCTGCTTCTCTTTCTTATTTGAGCTGGAAAATTCCTTCTTCTTTCTATTCACGGCTCCCATTCTCTTAATTCCCATTCTTTCTTTATCTAGATTTTTGAAGTCTCTTCTCCCTGTAGCTGCCTGAGCAAATTGAGACATTGAACCTAATACTGCCTTACGTGCAGAAGAAACAGAAGTGATACCTGATGTGTGTGTGTGTGTGTGTGTGTGTGTGTGTGTGTGAGAGAGAGAGAGAGAGAGAGAGAGAACACAGGAAGTCTGGCATAAGTCTGTCTTAATTCATTTTCATGGAACAGTAACAACATAGTATGGAAAATTGTTTCATCCTTATAGGCATTGTGTGATTTTCCAGGAGTGCATTTCAACAGTCCAGCACATCTCTCATAGAAAATCCCTTTTCAGGGTTGTAAGACCCTTTACTTCCTTTCATTGTACGTGTCCTCCTCCCTTTCCCCAGCCAACCACACAACTTTCCTATCAGACAAGCTTGTTTTGTCTAGTGAGGCTGTTCTCATGTTCTCCTGAATGTGTCATCCTCATTCGTCACTCCAGTCTCGAATTCTCACCTGGGCCTAGTGTCCTGGAGCCAAGGTGGCAAGGGAGACTGCAGTCATTGGAATGCGTACCTATTTGATACTTAAACAAATATTATTGTTTTGATATAGCTAATGTTATGATATAGGGGCTTGTTCCTCATTGGTATTTTTAGTTAAATGGCTTGCATTTTTTGCACTTACATTGTCACCCTGCTCTTTGAAAGTAGGAACCACATCTTTTCATAGTTCTTGACATTTTCCAAAATAATGCTCTTCAAGGTGAATGATTAACATATGTCACATACATGTATAACTAGATACTTAAGGCAGGCTGATATACCTGTTGAAAGGTTGTTGAATAAATGAATGAATGACTATATATCTTTTACTGTTTGTTCAAGAGTGGCAACTATTGAAAAGCCTGATTTTGCTGAAGTTTTATCTGATGCTTTTTTTTAAATAGGCAACTTATATAAAGAGTAATTAGAAGAGTGATATGTATGTTGTACATATGTGTGTTCAGATTTTTCATGTAACAGTATGTAGCAACAAGATGCAAATCCAAGAGCTTCAGTGAAAAGACTGTTGGTTGAACTGAGAATCAGGAGACCTGAATCCTAGGTATGAGTCTAATTTCCCTCGTGTCCATTACTTTAACTGTATCACTGACACTAACTGGCTCTCAGTTGCTCTATTTATAAAATAAAAAAAATTTAGAGTTAATGATTTTAAGGTTCTTTTTGGTTAGAGCTATTTTAAATCAAGACAATAATGAGAGAAAGAAAATGCCAATGAATGGTCATATTTTCTCAGTGAATTTGAAAAATAAAGAAATGTTTTCTGGAAATGATAATTATTTATACAGTATTGTATGGGGCTTTTATTTGAATTTCTCCAAATTATAATTTGCATCTTAGTTTAAAAAAAAGAAAAACTCTCAAAATGCTACCAATTTAATGTGTACCTTACTAGATCCTTTTTTATGCCTAAAGTGGTATTTCAGCAAATTACTATTGAATTCAGCATTTTCCAATGCAGCTCCTTTCTAATTATTCTGTTATTTTTATTTTACTTAGGAAACAGGTTGCCCAGGCTGGACTGTAGTGGCACCATCATAGCTCATTCCAGCCTCCAACTCCAAGTGTTTCTCCCACCTCAGCCTCCTAAGTAGCTAGCTAGGACCACAGGTGTGTGCCACCACACCCAGCTAACTTTTTTTTTCTATTTTTGTAGAGACAGGGTCTCGCTTTGTTGCCAGCGCTGGTCTTGAACTCCTAGTTTCTTTTTTTTTTTTTTTTTTTTTTTTGAGACGGAGTCTCGCTCTGCCGCTCAGGCTGGAGTGCAGTGGCCGGATCTCAGCTCACTGCAAGCTCCGCCTCCCGGGTTCACGCCATTCTCCTGCCTCAGCCTCCGGAGTAGCTGGGACTACAGGCGCCCGCCACCTCGCCCGGCTAGTTTTTTGTATTTTTTAGTAGAGACGGGGTTTCACCGTGTTAGCCAGGATGGTCTCGATCTCCTGACCTCGTGATCCACCCGTCTCGGCCTCCCAAAGTGCTGGGATTACAGGCTTGAGCCACCGCGCCCAGCCTGAACTCCTAGTTTCAAGCTATTCTCCCACCTCAGCCTCGCGAAGTGCTGGATTACAGGTGTGAGACACTGAGCCTGGCCCTTTTGAAAAATAAATGCTTAATTCTTTTCTTTTCCTTATAACTTTTAAAAATAATGAAGCAGTTCCCCAGCATATGAAAATGTAATCAATTTTTTTAAAAAAAAAATCATTAACAGTGCATGACTTAAACACAATTGATGTTTTTTTTTTTTTTTTTTTTTTTTTTTTTTTTTTTTTTTTTTTTTTTTTTGAGACGGAGTCTGGCTCTGTCACCCAGCTGGAGTGCTGTGGCCGGATCTCAGCTCACGCAAGCTCCGCCTCCCGAGTTCACGCCATTCTCCTGTCTCAGCCTCCCGAGTAGCTGGGACTACAGCGCCGCCACCTCGCCCAGCTAGTTTTTTTGTATTTTTTAGTAGAGACGGGGTTTCACCGTGTTCGCCAGGATGGTCTGGATCTCCTGACCTCGTGATCCCCCGTCTCGGCCTCCAAAGTGCTGGATTACAGGCTTGAGCCACCGCGCCGGCCAATTGATGTTTTTATAAATCTAACTTCTTTACTCAAACTTTGGATCCAATATGATTTATAGCTTTTATGTTTTGTTTCCCTTCCCCCACTAGAAATCCCAAAGAAACAACTGATACAGACCATCTTGTAGAGTTAAAACCATTCATTTCCATTATTAAAACTGCTACAATACTCTGACCTGGCTGTCTACTTCTATGAAGTATTCAAATTTGATGGAAATGGGAGAAGAGAGGATGTGTTTATTCCTTAAACCCCTCATTTGGGCAAATATGTCAAAGAGAAAAAGGAGTCATTGGTATACTTGGACTTGATTAGTCTAGTGCCACATCTTAAAATGCACTATTGTAATCAAACCATGGCTGTGTCCCACAAATGACTTTTTTTTTTTTTTTTTTTTTTTTTTTTGAGGCAGAGTCTCGCTCTGTCGCCCGGACTGGAGTGCAGTGGCCGGATCTCAGCTCACTGCAAGCTCCGCCTCCCAGGTTTATGCCATTCTCCTGCCTCAGCCTCCCGAGTAGCTGGGACTACAGGTGCCCGCCACCTCACCCGGCTAGTTTTTGTATGTTTTAGTAGAGACGGGGTTTCACTGTGTTAGCCAGGATGGTCTCGATCTCCTGACCTCGTGATCCGCCCGTCTCGGCCTCCCAAAGTGCTGGGATTACAGGCTTGAGCCACCGCGCCCGGCCACAAATGACTTCTTTACAGTCTATACTACAAACCCCTAAAATAACTAGAATTGAAAATGGCTTTAATTTTTGGAACATAAAAATGACATATTGTCATTATAAAAGTAAATCAAACATTACAGAAAAGGATAAAAATAAGTAAAAACTATACCAGCCAGAAATACCACATTATTAACACTTTGGGGAGCCACTTTTCAGACCCCTCCGTACACACAGCAACTCACAATCACTCTTACTTTCCATTCCATGAAAAAGAATGGTACTTAATCTGCTTTGTTATTAAATGACACATCATGGACATCTTTCCATGCCCCCCATGAATTCTGATTTACATCATAATTTTTAATGGCTGTGTAGTATTACATTATATAGATTGACCATTATTGACTTAACGAATTCCCTATTGAACATGTAATTTATTTCTAAGTTTTAACCGTTACAGATAGTGCTGAGATTCATACTTTTGTATATGTAAAATATATTTGTGCACTTTTCTGATCATCCCTCTAGAATAAATTCCTAAATGTGGAGTTGCTTAGTATGAGAATATGATAAATGATGGCTTTCTTAAAATTATTTCCTTTCTTTTATTTTATATTTTTGTAAAAATTAAGAATATGTGAATTAATTTGAAGGCTGTTTTATACATAAAGAGAACTTCTCTTGTCATGTACTTGTTACTCATTATATTGGCCAATACAGATTTCTTTTGGTTGATAAAATAAGTGTATGTCAATGTCAAATAATCTAGGTAATATACTTCCATTTCTAAACATTTAAAAAATATTTATAGTGATTTGTAACTTTAAAAAATGACTTGAAAAAATTTTTGATAGAAAAAATTTCTCACATTTTAGTTTGATTAGATTTCCAGATCGTTTCAGGACAAAAAACATCCGTAAGTACGATCAGTGTTCTAAAAGCAATGGGCAGGAAGATATTAAAGCTTAGGAAGTCTGGGTCTGCAGCTTTTCATGGAATTATCACGACAGGATAAATCAAATAAAAAAATCTATCCTAAAAATAATTAAATTCTGATATGTCTGTTTTGGGAGATATGTGAAAACAGATTGCACACATGATAAAGCCTTATAGAACAGGAGTTACAAATGCCATCATACCACTGTCCTACTAAGGTTATAGAATCCGTTTCAAGAGAAGGCCATTGAAATTTGGATCTTGTAATTAATTTTTTGTTCTAATTCACAAAAATATTATAAAAACTTTTATTTTGTTTTTAATATAGTTTACATAATTTAGTTTTAGCATCGTTTAAAGGTTCCTGACCTATCTGGTTGTTAGAAAAAGGAACTAAATAATTTTTTTTTAAAAAGATTGGGCCCCCATAACATAAAGCCATAGAGGAATGACCATCTTCTGATCCATTGTTCAATTATCTGGCACTGCAGACGTACCCCTCAACATGCCCAGCAGCCTGACCTGGAGTCCTGATCCATGGGAGTGACCCTGCAATGAAATATGGACATGTGGCTCATATGTACCCTCAAACATCCTTGTGACATTAACAAAAATACCTGTGATTGCAAATTCACACTGAGGGATGCCTAGTATGGCAGATAAATCTCCTTTCAGGGTTGTGAAACATCCGGGGAATGAGAACTGACATACATGTAGACATCTCTTCCATTTACATGGCTCTTAATTGAGTTTTGAATTGGTAATGGGGCTGGTCCTGAGTAAGCCTAGGCTAAAAAGATGTCCCTGCGGGTACTGACCTACAGGAGTTGATATGTTTGGGGGTGTGGCAGAAGGGAGAGCATGTGTGGGATATGACGATGCCTGTTCCCTGGACTTGCTCAGGGACACTCTGGAGAGAGTAAGTGGAGAGAGAGTAAGTGGGAATTTAGGAACTGTTTTCCATTAAACTCAGGACACTAATTGTGCCAGAGTCCACGTGATAATGTGGGACACAGCACTGTGGAAGGGTGTTTTCTCATTCTTTTTTCTCATACAGTTTTGATAGGGGCAGATGCAGAATAAATTGTGGGCCCTGCTCACGCCTGGGAAGGCTGGAGTAGAGGATGTGAGTGAACTTATTCCTGTGCATGGAGGAGGAGCAGAGGGAGATGCTGCATCTGTTGCCAGAGCTCTTGAGGCAGCAAACTTGCAATTACTAGTGTCCCAGAGGCATTGCCGTTACACTTATATCTGTGTGATTTCCAGGGCCCAGCCTGAGTCCATATCTCTGACTCTTGACAGAAGTTGGTATCCACATACCAAAGGTTATCTATAAACTAAAATAATTACAAATAAGACAACACCACAATTGTACCGTGGCATTTACTGATCACTCACAATGTGATCCTGATCTCTCCCGTTTGTTGAAAACAGATGACCTAAACATAATTCCACCTCCTTCCCCATTATTTTTTGTTTTCCATTTTCAACGACTGTTTTACTATGACTCCCAAACCATTTATCTAGCTGAAGTATTGACGGCTCACCAGTCCCTTCTGGATTGTTGTGTTCCATCTTAGATTTCTGTCTTTGCAACAACACATGTGGCTATTTCTCACTGTCGTTTTATCTAAAAGATTTTCCAGGTGCGGAGTTTGATATGATGCTTCTCCTCTCCTAAACCCTGACTTGTAGCCTCCTTATGACAGGAGACATTATGAAAAAAGATGTCAGTGGAGAATGAAGTGAGAATGAGATCAGTCAACTTTGTTTTTCATTTCTATGCTGTGATTGTTTTTCCCTCCCTCTGAATTTGCTTTTGACCTTGCATAACACGCCTATACTCGTATCTGAAAGGGGTGCGTTGCACCGGGAATTTCCGTTTTTACAGCTTTCAAAAATCCCTTAATTTTTATGAGCACAAATGTTTAGAAGTTACTTGTTTAATTATGTGTGTGCATGTGTTTATGAGAAATATGGTGCACTTAAGTATTGCAAGTTTCTGCTAATTGATAGGATAGGCTCGGAAAACCAGTGTGCTGATTTCCAAACAAAGAGAATAGTGCTTTTAGGGACTGGTGGCTTCAGAGAATTTTCACCAACTACCTTCAGCATTTCATAGAAAAGTTATATTGTTTAAAAGTTTAGCATGTGGGTGGATGAGTGTGATTCTGTGTGTGTGTGTGTGTGTGAGTGTGCAGTCCAATTCAATAGTTCATTTTGAGTTAGCTTCAAAAGAACGCAGCACCAGAACAAATTCTTGTTTCTTATTTATGTATCCAACTACTTTTCTTTTACTTTCTTTTTCTTTTTTTTGAGAATCATCCTTTAAAGTCCAGTTGTTTTCATGACCCCTCTCCAAACAAAACATGAGTACTTTATTTTCTAAAATCGTCAAAGCCTTGTGCTGTCAATGCCTGTGCACTTGGTGCTTAATCATATAGTGCTAATTTATTTCGACTTTTCACAAGTGTATGTACTTTTCCTCCAAAGAAAATGGACAGTCTCTTACAGACAGGGAATAAACTTTATATTTCTTTTATCTGATGATTTCTCACACATAAAAGATCTTTAATAAGTATCTAAGAGATCTATCCTGGATTTTCCTATTTATTGTCTGTCCTTTAGTCCTCGGATGAAGGAAAGATAAAAAAAAAATTTTGGTTTAAGAAAATCTAATTGGTATGAGGATGAAATGTTGAAGCTAATGCATCTTTGAGTTGAGATATCAAATCATTTTATGCTATGCCTAGGTCCATTATCAGGGATAATTGGGAATTGCCTGCATTATAACTGCATGAACTGCCTTGGTTATCTATTAATATGGATCAGTCACAAGGAATTTCTCTGCTTCTCTCTTATAAACTCCAGATGTATGTCTGAGATTAATTCAATCTTTGTTTTCCCCACTTGATCATTTGTTTTTCTATTGAATCTAGTCACTTTTCAAGCAGCTGGAGTGGAAATATCAGAATGTTCTTCTCTGATGCCTGATCCTTTCGTTCGTTCTTTTATTGTTTTATTTTCTTTGTGCATGCAGAAAAGTTTCTTGGCATGTTCCTATGATAGCATTAAAAACTCTATTGTCTCCATAGTTTGCATGAAGTCTCTGTGTAAGAGTCAAAGAAAAACTATGCGTGAAAGATCATAGGGAAGGTTTTGCCATTTCACCATCATGGGAAGAAATAAGAGATACCAACATTTAGAAGCTCTTTAGATCATTGATTCTAGGAGTTGAGATGAGACGTGAAGTAAAAATTATTTTGTTTACAAATCCCATTTTCATTTAGCAACTCCCCTCCAACTCCATATTGTATTTAGCTTCATTGTAGAGCTATTGTATTTAGCTTCATTGTAGAGGTAAATACAATGAACACACAGATTTATATGGTAAAGAGAAATTTCCCTCAAGGCACAGAGATGAATCACAGGTTAAGCCAATTGACAGGATTAAGTCTAGATGCAAAATAAGATTGATTGAAAAATGCCAATGAGTGAAAATTATGGAAAGCATTAATGGGCTCATAAAATCTTAGAATTTGATATAACCTGCCTCTAGATAGAGGACGTCTTTTTACAACATCACTGATAAATAAACCACTAGCCTTTAAAAAATTAGTTCTGATCACGAGATCCAATGAAATATAAAGAATTAATTGTTGGTCATCATTAAACAAAGAAATTTGTTTGTTTGTTTGCTTGTTTGAGGCAGGATCTCACTCTGGTTGCCCAGGCTGGAGTGCAGTAGAGTGACTATGGTTCACTGCAGCCTCAACTTCCTGGGCTCAGGTGATCCTCTCATTTCAGCCTCCCTAGTAGCTGGGACTACAGGTGCGTGCCACCAGACCCAGCTAATTTTTGTATTTTTAGTAGACACAGGGTTTCACCATGTTGCCCAGGCTGGTCTCAAACTCCTGGACTCAAGTAATCCACTTGCTTTAGCCTCCTAAAGTGCTAGGATTACAGGCATGAGCCACAGTGCCTGGCCAAAAGGAAAAAAAATGTTTAAAAATTTAGGTAAAATCTTCCTCCTTATAATTTCTTATTGATTTAAGTTCTGCCTTTAGTAAAAACTTGATTATATACTCCTTTCTATGACAGCTGTTCAAATAAAGACTTTTCTATAAATTCTAATCATTAATTTCCTCTAATTATCCTTCGAATGGAACTATCTACCTGAAAGCCCTAGATAGAACAGTACATGCAAAATCCACGTTTAATTTAAAGAATTATTTTTTAAGGTAGTACCAACAAGATAGTAGTTCTGAAAAAAATAGGACTTTAGGGTTTTAGTTGGGCAAGGGATTCAGCAGTTATAAAACAATCTCAGACATAATTAATAGAAAAACTTTTAGCTAAACACATGGTTATTATTTTTGTTTGTAGCTTCAACTTCATTGTAAGAATTATTTTTTCAAGTAATTTTCCAAGTTAGGTCTATAACCTTTAGAAGAGTTATTTCAAGGCAAAATCAACCATACTTCCCAGGTTTATGGATTCCCACTAATTGTTAGCATCAGCTTTTGATATTCATTTTAATTCAGTAGCATATACTTACTGTTTGCTTTGTGCAACAGTACTATGCTAGGTTCTGGGGTGAATAAGACATTATTCTTGCTCTTAAGAAATTTTCATGGAAAAGGCAGATTTATAACTATTATACAAGATGACAAGGCTTTAGGGAGAGGAATATATTAATATAATGTATTATGAAATACAAATCATGAAAAAAATTAATTCTGCATAGTATCATCAGGGAGCAATAAAGAGAAGCGTTAACGTTCAAACCAGACCGTGATGTCTGTATCGGACAAAGAACTTCCAGACCTAGGGAGTACCTAGAGCAACGACACAGAAGGCTTGCAAGATCATGGCATGTCAGTGAATGGCAAGATGTCTGTAGAGACTAGACTCTTTCAAGAACATTTTCAGTTCTGGTGCTATAGTTTCAGATTCAGTATTGTGAGAAAGGTTAGTGAATTATGCATAAAACAGAATTCAAATAGCTAGAATTCAAAATGCCTATCTTGAGCCTTCTTTCATGTATTGTTTTGTTTTTTTGTGTGTGCACACATAAAAATTCATTGGTGTGTTCCTGTAATAACGTTCAAAGCTCTACACTCATTTTCCATAGTTTGTGTGAGGTCTTTATTTCAGGGTCAAAGGAAAACATTGTGAGAAAAGCCATAATGAAGATCTTGCTACCTCATCATCATGGAAAGGATTAAAAGATACTTTTACAACCTGTGAGTTTATTAACTCAAAGAACCAGGTTTAAAAGTCTCTGTCTTCTTCCTTTCAAATGCATCATCTTATTCGTTAAAATTGTTTCTCCCAAATTCTTACTAAAGATTTCTAAACAGGGAGGTGACGTCATCTGATGCATACTTGAGTAGATGACTGATGGCAATGTGGAAATGGATCCAAAAGTGGAGCTTGGAGAATGGTGATTACCATACGTTATGTGAGAATTACTAGGATTCTAGATCACCATAGCACCAGGGCTGAAAAGGAAGAAACACAGACAAATTAGAAGAATATAGGATATGGATGGTGAGATCAGGAGAGGAGTGGACAGTAATTTGATTGTTTTATCTTGGATGACAAAGGGATGGATGTTGGGTTTATTGAGAGATTGTATTAGAGGACAATGAGCAATTATAGAAAAAGAAAATAAATTTAACTTTAGATTAAATTGAATTTAAGTTATCTATAGAACATACAGAAGGAGCTGTTTAATGCAGAAATAAGAGTATCAGTCTGGGCTCAGGAGAATGGCCAGGGCTGGAGGAAATCTAGGGATAATAGCTGAAATACATGAGGTAAGAAGCCAAGAGAACAGAGTATGTACAGAAACTTGGAGAAGACCAATGATTAAAGTATGGACAGAGAAAGAAGAGTCAATGGAAAGAAGTTAAAAGAAGTCACTAGAAAGATAGAAAGAGGATAAGTATTTCTGGTAAGTTTAAAAAGGAGAGTATTTCAAGGAATGAGTTATTAGTGACAAATATTGTGGTTCAATGAAGAGGATGGTAAGAAGACTATACATTTGATATCTAGGAGGTTTTTTGTGATCTTTCTCAATAAAATGATAGGGATGGAAGCCACATAATAGTTGGCTGAGAAATGAGAATTAGAAGAGAGCAAGTGGAGACATAGAGTCTAGACAATTATATTTAAAGTTTGGCAGTGAAGGAAAGACAGCAAATACAATGTAATTGGTGAGGAAACAGGGAGAGTGAAGATGGCACCTACTTGAGGGAAAAGATGGCCCAGGAAAGTGTTTCTTAGAATATTGGTAGGAGAGGGAGAAAGAAAGACTGAGTAAAACAGGGTAGTTACTCTTGTAGCAAAACTAGTGGAGTTAGAAAGGATTAGAATCCACTGAACTTTGTACTTAATATGTTTATATTTTATATACTTCATTTTGATATTTGGAAGTATTCATTATATGATGAAAAATACTGGATGCAAAATAGTTCTACAAAAAAACAGAAAAATCAATGAATAAGGTCATTGCCTGAAAGCCTTCTAAAGCATTTGAGCCATGGATCGTGAATTTTTAGTTATTTAAATTTATTTTTTAAATTTTACTTTGGATAACAGGAATATAGAGCTGAAAAATCATAATTCTTAGTACATATCACACTTCTTAAATTATTTCTAATAATATCATAAACGTATGTAATACCAACTCCCCAAATAAAAACTGAGATAATACCTGATGTCTACATTAAGGACCTCAACCCCAATATTATCACCCTGCCTCTCCCCACCTGAGGTAACTGTCATTCTGAATTCTGTTCCATTACTTACCTTTCTTTTTATATAGTTTTACTGAATACATATTCCTAGGAAGTAGATATTTTTATTTTAGTTGGTTTTAGCTTTGTAAAAAGGGTACCATGCTGTATGTAATGTTCGGGACTTGTTTTTCCAGTTAAGATATTACCATTAGGATTTATCCATATGGCTGTAACTCTGGTTAATTTATTTTTTCTAACGTGTAATATGTCATTGTGTGACTATCCCACAGTCCGCTCACCATTCTCTCGTTGATGGGCATCCGGGTTGCTCCAGGTTTTTGCTATTGTGAATATGTGTTACTAGAACATGTTTCCTGTTCTACATGAGCAAAGACTTCTTTTAGTTGTATACCCAGGAATGGAATTGCTGGGTCATAGGTTTGTGAATGATCAGGCTTAGGAGGAAAAGCCAAACTCTTGTTCAAGTTGATGCATGATTTTACATTTCCACCAACAACATATAAGGCATCCTGTGGCTCTACAGCTTCTTAACACTTCATTAATTTATTAGACTTTTTATTTTTACTTTTTTGCCGTTTTGCTGGATATAAAATGGTACCTCATTGTGGTCTTGATTTCTGTTTCTATGACTACCAAGTAAATTAAATATCTCTTCATACATTTATTGGCTGTATGTTCTTTAGAACATTTTTATATTAAATTGTGTTCTTATTGATTAGTACAAGTACTTTATATAATTTTCACATTACACTTTTTCATTGTATATATGGTGAATGGCCTTTCTACATTATAACTCATATTTTCACATTATTTAAGTCTTCTTTTAATGAATTACGATTTTAATATGTCAAACTTAGGGTTTTGGTGGGTTTTTTTCTGAGACAGAATCTTGCTCTGTTATCCAGGCTGGAGTGCAGTGGTACAATCTTAGCTCACTGCAGCCTCAATCTGCTGGGCTCAAGTGATCCTCCCACCTCAGTCTCCTAAGTAGCTGGGAATAAAGGCACGCACGGCCACGCTGAGCTAATTTTTGTATTTTTCGTAGAAATGAGGTTTCACCATGTTGGCCAGGCTGGTCCGACCTCCTGGGCTCAAATTATCCACCCCCCTCAGTCTCCCAAAGTGCTGGGACTACAGGTTGAGTCACAGAGCCTGGCCTATTTTTTTTTCTTTTACAGTTGATGTTTTCAGGTTTTGTTAGAGAAATCTTTTACTACTCCAAGTCTAAGAAACATAAACCTATTATTTACTATTAGATCTTGAGTTTTTAAATAATTATTTAAAAAATTTTTTAACATGTTTTACCATATTTTATAATAAACTTTTTATTATTAGATATAATACTGTTTTTGAAGTTTCAGAGCAGTTCTGCTTTCTTTTTCTTCTTCCTCTTCCTCTTTTTTTTCTTCTTCTTTCTTTTTTTTTTTTTTTTTTTTATATTCTAGAAACAGGATCTTACTCTGTCCCCCAGGCTGGAGTGCAGTGGTGCAGTCATAGCTCACTGTAGCCTTGAACTCCTTGGTTCAAGTAATCCTTCCATTTAAGCCTCCTAAGTAGCAAGGACTATAAAGATACATGCCACCATGCCTGGCTAATTTTTTTATTTTTAATAGAGACAGGGTCTTGCTCTGTTGCCCAGACTGGTCTCTATCCCCTGGCCACAAGTATTCCTCTTGCCTCAGCCTCTCAAAGTGTTGGGATTACAGGCCTGAGACACAATGCCGTGCCCTTTTGTTTTCAAAAAATTTGTTTTAATCGTCTTGGAGATTTAAAGTCATTTGATTAAAAAACAAAGAAACAGGCCAGGCACAGTGGTTCACGCCTGAAATCCCAGCACTTTGGGAGGCCGAGGCGGTGGATCACCTGAGGTCAGGAGTTCAAGATCAGCTTGGCCAACATGATGAAACCCCATCTCTACAAAAATACAAAAAATTAGCTGGATGTGGTGGTGGGCGCCTGTAATCCCAGCTACTCGGAAGACTGAGACAGAAGAATAGCTTAAACCCAGGAGGCGGAGGTTGCAGTGAGCCAAGATTGTACCACTGGACTCCAGCCTGGGCATTAAGAGTGAAACTCTGTCTCAAACAAAAAACCAACCAATGAACAACAACAACAAAAAAAACCAGAGAAACAAACAAACAAAAAAATTCACCTTAAATTCAGAGAATTCAACCACAGTAATCTCTTGAATGAATAATAGTGTTTTGCGATTTAATACATGAAAATCTAGCTTTTTAATTTTTGAATTCTTCAGCTATAGCTTTGCTGCTAGAAATAGAAACAATTTAGTCAAAACCAAAACGTGATTTCATGCTATGTAAATACATGTGCATAGATGAATATGTTTGTCCCTTATTATATGTGACTTCCAGGCAGCAATGCTAATACAATATTTCAATTTGTGAGAATGATTTTGTGTTACTAAATAGGTATAATCACTTATGCTTTTAAAAATAGATTTTTTATTATGCCATGACTCATTTCTCTAGTCCATCCTGAGACACTGACAAAAAAGATCTGTGATAGAAATACTTTGGTATAATGTAAGGAGAATAACATGATTGTAAAGTATTTGAAAAATAGCTAAATATATAGTGGCAGGCCCTATATACTGAATTTTTACCTTCTGTCACTTTACAAATTCAAAGAATACAAAAGAGTTAGAAATACAAACTGAATTGGCAGTTTTCCCATCAAATTGTTGAGTTAGGTAGAAGATAAATTAAGTGAAGAGTGCCTGCTGCATGAGCTTACCTTTAGCAATCCTTCCCATTCAGCTTTTTATACAAATTATTTGCCATACAAATTCCACATTACAAAACTTTTCTAGGAACTGAAAGTTATTTTTTTAAACTTTAAAAAATCAGTTTTTTAAACAACGTTTGCCGACATATAATTCCAAACTGAAAACAGATGTCTTAATGTTTGCTGAAAAAAATTCTTTTATTTTATCATTTCACATGTACCCAGGTGTGTATATTTATACAATTTGTTTATATGTAATAGATTATGGTATGTGAAAAACATTAAACAAACCTACAGATGTATTCGGCCAAGTGGTTCATCCAATAGGTAATGTGTTTTACACATTATTTCGTAGTATTCTGTTCGTTGGTTGTTAAGACTATGTTCAAATATAAATGGAAAGGGGTTTATCACTAGAAACAGGTTTGATTTCCTTAAAAGGCAGTTGTTTCTTTTTTCCTTTGCTTCTCTGGAGAATTGGCTGCAAACTGGGAATAGCTCTCCTCTGACTCATTTGCAGAGCAGCACTAGAGCATATAGAGTTCAGATAAAATTATAATGAAACATTCTATTTTGATGATGTGGAACAGAAGAGTAGTTTCTAAAAGAAAGTTTTACAGATTGTATTTACTTAAATCTACTTTGCAGATAAAGTAAGTTGTTCCTTAAAAACAACTTAGTCCAAACAATGGGATAAGATTTTCATTTGCCTTTCAAACTCAATAATGCTAGTTTGCCAGAAGACATGACATATACAGTTATATTAGGTAGTAATAATTTAATTCTTCATCAAGTATTTTGAAGATAATGCAATGACTATTTTAGATTTCCAAGTCCATCAAAATACAGATTAAATAGTTTAAAAATATTTGTAAAAATATTATTAATTGTACAAACCAGACAGAATCGGCTAAAATTAAGACTATTATAAAACTAAATATACATTTTAAAACTTCTATGGCAGCACCAGCAGAAATATTCTTCGCCATTTTTAGCATGGTGTTCCTAATGAATATATGCTTTGAATACAGACACTGACTCACTCATGTGCACGAGTATTCAAAAATACTCATTGAATACTTAATCAAAAAGGCTTGCTTATTGAATACTTACATGATGTGAGGGAGAGCAAATATTAGGCATTAATATGACAGGAAGTGCTAGTCGATCATTGCACTCATTCTTCTGAGTTTGAATTGAGCCTCCCTGTCTCTCAAGCTTGTTTCCTTGTCAGTCATTTGGAATTGATGAGAATTGGACTTTGGGCTGAAACCTCTTTGTAGTCACTGTACCTCGCCATACTCTCCTCTCATAATTTGGCTACTTTTTGTATACTGAAGTAATTGAATGAAAAAATAAAAGTTTATTCATCTGGGCATCAACTTTTAAAACTGTTTTGATGTCAGTAAACACCAGTTAAGGGCCCACCATAAATCAAACTGGGCTCTAGGGATGCTAGGATGAATATTATAAAGTTCTTCTCTTCAAAAAGTTTACACTATTATAGAGGGAGTCAAATATGTGACCCAATTAGTGTAATATGATTTTGCAAGTGGTATTGTAGAAGATAGTATAGTGAACAGTGGAGGCACAAAAGAGGATGGAGGAGATCGGAAAGTTTTCTAGAAGGTGGAATATATAGCTGAAGCTTGAAATATGAGAAGGTATTTGTCAGGATGGAGGATAGGATCACGGAAAGTGTTCAAGGCAACAGCCTTAAGGCATAAACCAACATGATCTGTTAAGAGACTGAGTACAGGAGTTGGCTGCAACCAGAGGCTCACTATGTAGCAAACAAGATGTAGTGGACAGTTAGGCGGGAGCCTCCGCGTGCAGGGACTTGTGCTCCCTGCTAAGAAGCTGGAATTTGATAATGGCAATGGGAATCCACCACAGATATTTAAATCATGGGAATAATATGATAACTAATGGAGCAATTATTGGATGGATGAGAGACTGAAGGCTGGGAGAGCAGTTATAAAATTATCATTTTAGTATACGTGGCAGGAATTAGTGGTAGAGAAGAGGAGATAGATACCATTGATGCAAAATAATTGGATCCTGTAGGATAAGGTGGTTGAAGAGTTGTGGGAGGCAATGAAGGTGAAAGAGGAATCCGGGATGACTTGGGTATTTGAGTAGATTTTAGAGTCATTTGTGAAAACAGTGACTATGGGAGAAGGAATAGGTATATTAAAAAGATAAGGAGTTTACTTTTATGTATTTGTAAAGTGAGTGAGTTTGCTGAAGGACAGCCAGGGTGCCTAGTAAGCAATTTTACATAAGAACTCAGAGCTCAGGAAAAGGAAAGACCAGAATTCATCTGTGTACAGCTGGTGGTTGAAGTCATTGGAGCGGGTGAGATCATCCATGTCATAAAAAACAACTTTTATCTAAGTGATTCAACTGTGCACGTATTAGAGTAAATACAAGAACACTTGGCACCCACAGTAGGCACAGCACCAGATACTTGTTCTGTCTTGGACAGAACTCTAAGAACAAAATAATCCACCATGGAACAGAGGAAAGGCAATAATTTTCTCAGTCTTTCTCTAAACTGTAAAGTAATTTAGCCATCAAAAGAACTCTTTGTAGTTTGAGTGTAATATAAGAAATATGTATTCCATACTCCAGATTTATTAAAGTTGCATATTGGAACAATTTTGCTGAGGTTAAAATAAATCTTAAAACAAATAAATATTTTCACAGTACACATATGTAACCATTTTTTTTTTTGGATGCCAATCATATAATAACCAGGCAACAGGTAGGCAAACTGGCCCAATCAAGAATGATGTCTGGCCGGGAAAGATTGTTATTAAGATCCACCTGAGTTATTTTCTTTTCTTTTTTTCTTGTTAGAGAGAGGGTCCAGCCTTATCACTTAGGCTTGAGTGCAATGGTGCCATCATAGCTCACTGTGATATCAGACTCCTGGGATCTAGCATCAAGTGATCCTCCCTCCTCAGCTTCCCTAGTAGCTGGGACTACAAGCGTGCATCACCAAGCATGGCTGTTTTTTACTTTTATTTTGTAGAGACAGAGTCTCGCTATGTTGTCCAGGCTGGTCTTGAACTCCTGGCCTCAACAGATCCTCCCACCTTGGCCTCCCAAAGTGCTGATATCACAGATGTGAGCCACCACACCCGGCCCAACCTGAGTTCTTTACCTAGTCCTTAAATGTTGGTATTCTGTAGGGTTTCATGGTCAGTCCACTGTCTTCTCACTCTACATGCTATCCCTTAGAGGTTGTTTCATTCTCATAAGTACTACTACCATCATTATATTCATGATACCATCTATGTCTTTAGTCTGGATCTTGCCTTCAAACCCTTCTTGTACACAACAGCCAAGCTGATGTATCTAGAACATATATCTGCCCATGCCACTATCTTGATTAAAATCCTTTGGAAGCTACACACAGTAGTTTGTGCCTTTCATCTACTTGGGAGGCTGAGTTGGGAGAATCACTTGATACCAGGACTTCGAGCTCAGCCTGGGAAACATAGTAAGACTCCATCTCTAAAACAAAATAATAGTACTAATAATAAAACCCTTCGATGCTTCCCCACCCCCTCCATAGAAAAGCCAAAGCTCTTTAATTTGGAAAAATAGATCCTTCATTAATGATGTCCTGTCTAAATCTCCACCTTATCTTTCTATTGCCACTTAAGCTTTAAATTCCTACAACATCAAGTTGCTTATGGTTACTTTTCATACACACACACACACACACCCACACACTTTTTTGACATCTTGTCTTCACTCTTGCTTCTCCCTCAATATGCAGTCCTTTCCTTCTTCCACTTGATTAACTTTTGTCACCTCTCCAGATAGCCAGTTTTGGCCCTAAAGTAATTACCTCATCTCAGTGTTTTTATAATACTCTGTGCATATCTTTGTCACTTAACACATTGTTCCACAATTATCTTTCTATGGGACTGTTTTCCTCATTACTGGGAGTACCCTGAGGGTTAGGACTGTATCCTGTTCATCTTTATATCCTTAGTGACTAGCATGTGCTTATAAATGGTTAAATAAATGAGGAGGGAGTGAATGTCAAAGGCAAGCTTACATTAAAAAAATGCCTCCTTGTACTTGAGTGTAATTTTTTAGCCATAGAGTAATTCCAGTGAACCATATGTAGATTTGTTCCTCTGGAGTTGTTTCTGTTACCCTTTTTAATTATCGGATTCTAATCAGGTGTTGTCTAAAGTAGATGTACATCTGCATGATAGTGTTATTTCTTTCCCTCAAGAAATCCTTCAGGCTTAGAGAAAGAAAAAAGTTGGCTTTCTGTAATATAAGACTATGTATTATAAAAATATAAGACCTACAGGTAGATGATTCCTTTTGGAAGTAAAATGTTGTATTTGTGGTGCTCCTTACGTTATCCTTCTAAAGAATTTCCCGAGGAAACTCTAATGATTTACTCACTAGCTTGATAGTGTAGTCACATAGGTTTTGCTCTCCACTCTTTTTTTTTTTTGAACCTTCTTTTCTACCTGCATATTCACAGGATGTAGATATTTTCTACTTATATATTCTACTGGAACCTACATGTTTATAAAGAGAGACACAGAGACACATATCATCTTTGTTCATGTAACCAAAGAGGGTTAAGGTAACAGCCTTTTTTTTTTTAGAAGATCAACTGGCATTTTCTGATTTCTGTTAGTTATGAATATAAGGCTTTTATTAGAATGGGATAAAGAGACTTAGTGTTGTCTTAAATTTTAAACTCCAGGGAAAAGTGTCTGGTATTTTTCACATTACATGTAGAGATCCCAGACAGATATGAGGCTCCGTCTGTTAAAAAATAAAATCTTTTTATTAGAGTATCATCTATATAGTATAGCTTAGCCATATTTGGACTAGCTGGACTTATCTGTAAGTATATCTTTAATTATATATCTCTACTTATAGAACAAAGTAAATCTTTAAAATAAGATAATGAATTCCATAGATATCTATTAAAGGAACTGTGGTTTCTTGCATATATTTTGGAAAACAAAATATTCTCTGCCATACACACAACGTGATGGCAGCTTCAGAAAATTGGTGTTTCCTGGCAGAGTCATGGAATCAACCTAAATGCCCATCAACAGTAGATTGGATAAAGAAAATATGGTACATATACACCATGGAATACTGTGTAGCCATGAAAAAGAACAAGATCATGACCTTTTCAGCCACATGGATGGAGCTGGAAGCCATAATCCTAAGCAAACTCATGCAGGAACAGAAAACCAAATATCATATGCTCTCACTTATAAGTGGGAGCTAAACACTGAGTACACATGGACACAAAGAAGGGGACAACAGACACCAGGGCCTATTTGAGGATGGAGTGGAGAGGAGAGAGAGAATCAAAAAACGACCTATCGGATACTATGCTTATTACCTGGGTGATGAAATAATCTGTACACCAAACCTCTGTGACATGCAATTTACCCATGTAACAAACCTGCACAATTAAACCCAAAATAAGTTTAAAAATCATAATAGAAAATTGATGTTTCTGCCGTATTGCACAAGTAACATATAGTTTAAGAACCCAAATGTTGAACTTTGAGTTTGCTTCTTAATTCGAAATATAAACAGGATGTTAGCTGACCTGTATCATCTCCTCTAGAATATAGAACCTGGCTATTGAGTCCAGCTGAGAAATTGCCTGCAGAATGCAGGTCTACTTGGGAGAGATATTGGCTCTTAACATTGCTGTAGCCTTTGTGCTACCCCTATATTGAAGCTCCTTCTCAGCTTCCCAAACCTCTCCTTATGGAAAATTCTTGCATGAGGAAAGGATAGACATCTCAATAGACTGCACTCAAAAAACCTGAGTTCATGCGGCAACATGTTTTTTAAGAAAGTCTTGAATGAACTGTTATTCTAAGTTTCAATTAATGATGATCTCAGCTGGAATAATTTGCACTTTTATGTAATTTGTGTTTCAATACATATGTAGTTGACAGGAGCTGTCTAGATGCATCAGATTTTGCACATCTGTCAGTAAATCAAAGATTTAAATGTGAAAGGCAGTACCCAGGTGCTCCATGTGGGTGTATAGCATTCCCCAGCAGATTAAAGACCAGCAAGTCAATACAAAGTTACAGACATATCAAAAAACAATCTCTTATGTTACAGGTATATCCTTACTCCAGGACTACATATGTCTGCAGAAATCCTTTGCCCATTTTTCCTGAACATGGGAATCTACAATTGGCAGGAAAGGGTCAAATGTTAACAGTGTATCTTACAAGAAAAATACAGAAATTTTTAATTTGGTATAGGCCATTGCCTTTTAGGTGTTATCATTGGAGATGAACAAAATTATGAGCATTCTGAGTAATAATGTGGCTCCTAAGAGGTAGAAATATTTCCCCAAACATACATTCTGTGCATGGTAACACAGAAGTAACTAGGGGACTCAGAGCAAAGAAGGCCAGGCCCTTGGTCAGTGTGGTTGGATGGTCATGGACGTTGGCATTTCCTTTCCTACCTCTGCCCACATATGCCCATCTTTTCAGACACTTGACAGGCACTTGGCCTTTGGCCCTATCCTGAGATATATGGCACACTTCCTATGTGGACATGTTGGAGGGTTGTAGAATCTCCAAAATGATATGGAGAAAGTTTCTTTCCAATTGTCTTCTCTGACCAGACAAAGCTCAGTATTTGGAAATTGGGCAATCTATCCTGTTGGTATATCTGTTGTTTTAAAGGAAGATTTTTCTTTAGGCCACTCTGTAGGCAATGAAACAACTCCTCTTTAATTCTATTTCTGTCGGTCTTTCAGTTGCAAAAGCCAAAATAGTGTGCATTTGAGTTGAGTAGCTAACATATTACTGGTTTATAGAAAATTATTCTACACATTTTTGCCCTAGGCACATAAGGTCTAACACATCACCTCCGTAGCTGCATTACTGCAATCACTAAATTGTTGGTGTGAGGGATAGGCTCGTTTTCCTTGCATGGGATGTACACAGAAATGCACTGTTAATTTCATTGTGTGGCAAGATGTAGCACTTTGCTAGAATCTGTGTTTGCAGTTTAATTATTTTGGTGGAGAGCACCAAAGTTTTAAGAATGTGATCATTTCAGTGCCTTGGTTATTTTAAAAAAAATGTATTTTAGGGAGACATGAGGATGGCACATATTCCTAACATAAGAGAACCCAAGAAAATACAATTTAATTACCTGGACTTACTAACATGTGAAGCCCTTCAGATGTGATTTGCTATGTACACTCATCAGCCAGTAATATGCCAGTTTTAAAGCAGATGGCTGTTGGCTTCAAAAACCCAGCTGACTTGAAAGTAACACATTGTCTTTTTTTTTTTCTATCTCCAACTCCCACTCCAGTTGCATGTTTTTCTAGTCATAGTTTATTATCATCACCTATGTCTCGGGCTCTCCATCTTAGTATAAGCCCCAGGTCTACAGAGTTTGTGATCTTTGGTATTTTTTTTCCCCTTGTCCTTCAAGACTGGTCTATGAGGACAGAGGCCTTGATACCCTGAGCTCTGCAGCTTTCCCAGACCAACATTCATTACCTTTAGACTTATTAAAATCTAATCCTTAGGGTTCCTGAAGTAGCTGTATTCAATTAGTAAAATCAATGTGTCAGTTTAATTCTGTCCCCAGTATATTTATAAGAAAAGGAAATGGGAACTATTTTTTTTTTTTTTTTTGAGGCGGAGTCTCGCTCTGTCGCCCGGACTGGAGTGCAGTGGCCGGATCTCAGCTCACTGCAAGCTCCGCCTCCCGGGTTTACGCCATTCTCCTGCCTCAGCCTCCCGAGTAGCTGGGACTACAGGCGCCCGCCACCTCGCCCGGCTAGTTTTTTTTTTTTTTTTGTATTTTTAGTAGAGACGGGGTTTCACTGTGTTAGCCAGGATGGTCTCGATCTCCTGACCTCGTGATCCGCCCGTCTCGGCCTCCCAAAGTGCTGGGATTACAGGCTTGAGCCACCGCGCCCGGCCGGAAATGGGAACTATTTTAAGGATTAACAAGTGATGTATGCCTTCCTGCACATACTTATGGGTGGGGTGTGTAATTATAATTCTGCTCGGTGAGTCTGGGTAACAACTGTAGATATCCCAGTATAGAGTTTGTGCTCTGAAATCTCAGTGTGACAATACCCCAACCTTGACATTTCAGAATTTCAAGATATTTAAAATAACTGTCTAAGAAGTACCATGATTTTTGCTAGGTACTTGGCAAACAAAGATGAATTAGACACGGATCCTGTCTCCAAAATGTGCACAGTAGTCGGTGGGATGGTAGTAGATTATCCACCAGGCAGATGAGTAGGAGAAATATGGTTGCAGGAGATGGAGCATGCCAACTTGCAGTGACAATGGTGTAGTGTGGTGTGTTTGCAGAAACGTAAGCGCTTCCATGTGAATGGAGAACACAACTGGGGATTATAGGAGGTGAGCTAGAGAGGCAGGCAGAGGCCAGATTAGGAAGGCTATTGCGAGCTATGATACAACTCTTCCTCCTGTGAGTAGGTGATAGGGAGCTATTCAAAGCATTAGCAAAAATGAATTTTTTTCACATGATTCTTGAGTCCTGGTGAGAGAGGAAAAATACTTTTACTTTTTGATATATATATGGAGCTGCTGGGAAGCTATTTCAACTATGGAACATAAAGATGTGAATTATGGCAGCTGGAGTGGGCTGAGGTAAATAGGACATTGTTAAGAAAAATGTTTAGGTAATGCAGTAGAAAGGTTTTGATGATCAGTTAGAGATAAGGAAAAGAATAATAAAAGTGGTTAAATATTCTTTCTGCCATGGTTAAAGGGTAATGGCACATAATTAAAAGGTAATACATAGCACCTCCTGGAGTCATGTGATGCAAATCTATACAAAAACACACAGCAACCCTGAGAGCAGGGTTGCAGTTTAGTCTCTGAACTTTCTACCAGTTAAAGCAAAGAAAATAATATGATCAGTTAAAAGAGACACCTTGTTAAATGGTGTGATGAAACAAAAACTAAAAATGCTATAAGTTATAAAATGTAATAAATGTAGATTATGATTATTATAGTCAAATAGGCTTTTCTCTAGAGGAGCAGAGTGCTGTTGTCCAGCTCCCTTAAGTCTGTCAAATCCCCAGAGCACACAAGCAGATCCCCTTCTTCCAGACCTTTCATCCATAAGGAATGAGAATGCTTCTACTCTGTGTGGGATGCCACTTGGTTAACAGGCTACTGAAGCAGCATTGATTTACTCTCTGTTGGTGCCTGCCTAGGGCACCCCTGCTCATCAATTGAAACCTATTTCTTAGTGACAAGCCCAGGGAGACACTGAACTGTCCTCCTGTATCACCGTCACTCTTCTTCTAGAGTCTTCTCTCTCTCCTTTTTTCTTTTCAAGCAACACCCAAAACTTTCATGCAAGTTAACTGTCTTGGTCTGCTCGCTAGTTTGCCCAACATGCACAGCTTTGCCTGGATCCTAGTAGGTTCTGGGCAGAGAGGTAAGATGAAATTCCTACCATTGATAGTTTCTGCATTTAAAAAATCCATAATTTGACATTATTCAGGTATTCACTCTTCATTTCCTTCATTCACTGTAGCTGCTGAATTCTCTTTATTTTTTATTATTGATAAGACATAATGTTAGGATCAGAAAGGGCCCTAAAGATGACCTTGACCAGTCCTGTACTTTGGCAGATGAGTAAACCGAGGCCCGGAAAAGTAAAGTGAATCATTAGAGGCTATACAACCGGGTGGTATCTGAGCCGAGTCTATAGCACAAGTCCTCTGACTCTCAGACAAGTATTTATTCCATTACCATGCCATTTCCCAGGGCTT
Source organism: Trachypithecus francoisi (assembly GCF_009764315.1). Lineage (NCBI taxonomy): Eukaryota > Metazoa > Chordata > Mammalia > Primates > Cercopithecidae > Trachypithecus > Trachypithecus francoisi. Next base: position 115,367,421 of record NW_022681454.1, read on the forward strand.
TCTTGAAATTGCATGTGAGAAAGAGAGAGAAAGAGGTATGTGCTTGAGTTTCAAAACTCTGGAGAGTGTTGAATATGTAATGTCCTGACTACAGAGTTTGCAAAGGCTGTGCTGCTACCTAGTAACCGTTATTAGACAATTAGATAGAGAGCTAGCTAGCTAGATAGATAGATAGATATCATTTGAATTTTTATAAAATTTACCTGGCTATCAGCTTTGGAAAAATGCATTCTGCATGCCTGTATATGTTGTACTGGTATTATACAGAAATTGGTCAGGAAACTGTGTTGATCTACAAAGATTAAGCTTTGTCTTTATAATGCAAATGTATTAAATATGTACATTTGTGAATTGAACTCCATTCTGGGAGAAGGAGGTTGTCTGCAGGGTACTCAGGATCTGCAGAGGCCAGGCTGCTTGGCTCCCATCACAGGAGGTTTGCTAGGCAACCCAGAAGGAGCTTTCAAACAAGCCTAGATATTCCTGCCTGGCCTGCTGCCATTCTCCAACAAGGCAAGAAGGCACAATAAATTAGAACTGGACTGTAACAGTTCACATGTTGCCCTTTAAGAAGTGTTAATATTTTATGGCAAGAGGTTTGTTTGTACAGAACTGATCAGTCCATGTAGGGGTTTATTAGCTAATTGGTCAGAATCAAAACTTATAAAAAGCATTCGGAAAACAGTCATCTGTGATTACACTGAAGGAAAAAACCCTTAGATGAAGTTAGAAGTGTTGATCTTTAAGAAAGCTTGCCAACCTGCATATAAATTTGTGTGGGGAGAAATAAATTTAAAATAAGTCCTTCTATGCTAAACTTTAAAACTTCTCCATGCAAGGAAAAAAAAAAAACCAGATGGCATAGGTTTTATGAGGTCATGACTAATACTTTGAGACTTGAAATTCCAGACCAGTTCCAGTGGCACCCACATTTTTGCAGTGACATTTATGTAGAAAGATTAGACATTACCGAAAGTCTCAGGCCATCCCCATGCAGATACAAAAAGATGCTTTTTCTTTAAACCTCTTTTATTTACTCCTTTATTTTATAAATGCCTGGTGAAGGAGGTTGTTAACTTGTTTATTAGAGTGAATCAAAATGCTTAAACCTAGTTATCTTGGGATACTGTGAGACAAAGTTTGATTATGTTGTATTTTTGTATTTATATACTGTTATATAAACACATGTGTAGTAGGATGTAAAGCAGCTTCAGAAGCCTTGGGTAATAAATTTTTTCTTGTTCATGAACTAAGCCACATTCCACAGCCATGTACTTTTGTTCTATACTTGCTTGACTGTAGTACGTATGATCTTATAATAGACACATTTGTTTAATTAACAGTTTTCCATAGAAGTTTGTGAGCTCTGTGAGGAAGGAACTGTGTCTATTTAATTCACTGTATCTTTGCCAGCATTTAGGAAAGTACCTGGTCTTTGGCCATATAAAGAAAACAAAAAAGAAAAAGAAAGGAAGATGTACAGAAAGAAATAAAGGAAAAAAGGAGGTAGGAAGGATGGAGGAAAGAAAGGTAAATGAGAAAGAGGAAAGGATGGTGGGAAAGAAAGAGAAAGGAAGAGGAGAAAGGAGAGGAAGTGGAAGAGCAGAAGAAAATAATAATCAGAGTAATAAAGCCAGTTTAGTGGCTACTTTTTATTTGCCATAAAAATAAGGAACTGGCCAACTCTTAGCATCTTTTCAAATGGAATGTTTTTAAGTTTGCATGAGTAACTGAGTTGTATGTATCTCTAAATGTATATCAACATAAAGAATTCAGAGTATCCAAACAAATATACAAGAAAAAAGCAAACAACCCCATCAAAAAGTGGGGAAAGGACATGAACAGACATTTCTCAAAAGAAGACATCCATACAGCCAACAGACACATGAAAAAATGCTCATCATCACTGGCCATCAGAGAAATGCAAATCAAAACCACAATGAGATACCATCTCACACCAGTTAGAATGGCAATCATTAAGAAGTCAGGAAACAACAGGTGTTGGAGAGGATGTGGAGAAATAGGAACACTTTTACACTGTTGGTGGGATTGTAAACTAGTTCAACCATTATGGAAAACAGTATGGCGATTCCTCAAGGATCTAGAACTAGATGTACCATATGACCCAGCCATCCCACTACTGGGTATATACCCAAAGGATTATAAATTACTCTACTACAAAGACACATGCACACGTTTGTTTATTGCGGCACTATTCACAATAGCAAAGACTTGGAATCAACCAAATGTCCATCTGTGACAGACTGGATTAAGAAAATGTGGCACATATACACCATGGAATACTATGCAGCCATCAAAAGGATGAGTTTGCGTCCTTTGTAGGGACATGGATGCAGCTGGAAACCATCATTCTTAGCAAACTATCACAAGAAGAGAAAACCAAACACCGCATGTTCTCACTCATAGGTGGGAACTGAACAATGAGATCACTTGGACTCGGGAAGGGGAACATCACACACTGGGGCCTATCATGGGGAGGGGGGAGGAGGGAGGGATTGCATTGGGGAGTTATACATGATATAAACGTCATGCACATGTACCCTAGAACTTAAAGTATAATAAAAAAAAAAAAAAAAAAAAAAACTACAATAGAACTAAAAAAAAAAAAAAAAAAAAAAAAGAATCAGAGTATCCTATAAGAAAATAAAATAGCCTATCAAAGTTTTAAAACCATAATGTTTCTAATCTCATTTTGACTAATTATATAGAAAAAAATTTAAAAATATATTTTGCTACATTTTCCTAAGTAAAGTGAAGATCTGGCTTTTAGTTTTTAATAGAAGAACTTGTACTTCATTTCTTCTTCAATGGAATCCCACCCCTCCCTTTAGCCAAATGATTTCTCCAAATCCTCATTTTTGTTGATGTACAAATAGAGTCCTTCAATTATCTCCCAAGGCTCTAGAAAATTGAAATCACTTTTTCCTAAACTAATTATGATGGAAAGTTCCAAAAAGTACACGTATACTTTTTCTAATAAAAATGTACAGTGATTATCATAGATAGATCAATCTGGTTTAAGCCAAATTCCATTAATCAAAACCTTCAATCAACTGATTTATCACAGATGCATACATTTGGTTTCTAATTTATTTATTGTTTACATTCTGCTTTTAGAAGAAAAGGGAAAAGGACCAATAAGCATGTGGTTAGCATTAATTTAGTAAATAAAAAGTACATCTTCAATATTATTTTTGGGAATAGATGGTTATAATGATAAACATCTTTAAATTAATGTTCATAATAATGACCAGATAGAACTCTAAGAATTTGCAGAGAATCTGCTGTTTAAGTAACATTGTATTAGGTACTCAAGCAGAGATAATATAGATGTGCCATATATGTTAGCAATAATGAAACTTCTGAGCATTTATTATGTGCTAGGTACAATGCTAATGCTTTATCTACACTTGCCTCATTTAATCCTCACAAAAGTCCTATGAGAATTTTTTTTTCCCATTTTACAGACCTAGAAGCTGATAGAGAAAGAAAGTAGCTTGGAAAAGATCACACAGTTAGAATTTTAACATAAATTTGATCCTGACTTTTTGTCAGTTGTTCTAGTTATTGTATTTTAGTGCTTTTTACCATCTTCTTCATTGCTTCCCTCCCACTCTTACTTAAACTGTGTGGTGCATACTTCTGTATAGCATTTGCATATTGTGCGGGAATAATTTGCAGCTTAAAAAAAACTGCCTTTTTTATGAGAACACCAGCTCTTTGAAGTCATGGTACAGGGTTTTTCCTATTTGTAGCAAAGGGCCTAGGGCAGTGCTTGTAATCTAGCAGAATCCGTAAATGTTTGTGGAATAAATGAGGGGTTACATCTGGGTGTATTGCCTCCATTAGATTACAAATAGCATATGCTGAGTGAGGTGGCTCATGCCTGTAATCCCAGCACTTTGGGAGCCCAAAGTGGAAGGATTGCTTGAGCCCAGGAGTTCAAGACCAGCCTAGGGAACATAGGGAGACCCCATCTCTGAAAAAAAAAAAAAAAAAAAAGTCAGTCAGGCATTGTGGCACAGCTATAGTCCCAGCTACTTGGGAAGCTGAGGTGGGGGGATCACTTGAGCCCGGGAGGTTGAGGCTGCAGTGAGTGTTAGTGCCACTGCACTCCAGCCTGGGCATCGCAACAATACCTTGCCTCAAAAAAAAAAAAAAAAAAAAATTGTAAGTACCTTGAGGAGAGGGAAATATCTCACTTGTGAATTCTTTACCCACAGGGATGACTCAAATTAAGGTTTATTGAATTGAATTAAGGATTTAAATGAGTGGTATACAATAAACATTATATTAATGTTAAGTTATATTTATTATGTTAACTAAGATGTGAAAATACTATCATATGTTAGATACATGTTCAATAAAGATAGATAAACTACCTTACAGGACTTTTCAATGAAAAAAGAATATATTTTGTTGGATTCTCACAATAAACCTCAGAAATTAAGGATTCATAAGTAAAACAAAAAATCATGATTGAGGGGTCTATGACTTGTCCACATTCACAGAGCTGTAAGTAGGAGAGCTGGGATGAGAACATAAGTCTCTGACTATTAGTTTGGGTGCATGGTATGATATTTAAACTATTATACTACTGGCATTTCAATTTGTGAAAACACTTAATTCCCCAAATATCTAAAGTTATGCTATTATCGTTTTTAATATTTTCTGAAAAATTACAAATTGAAAGGCTCTTTTGTGAAAAAATTTACACAGTATAGCTATGATATGCTCCCAAGGAGCTTTACTCCTCCAGGAAAGGCAGGAAAAACCAATCCTGTGTTCAAATAAATCCATAGCACTCCTTTTCTTTAAATCTGAACTGTATGAAGAGTTTATCTCTGCTGTATAGATCAGGAATATCCTGGAGTAAGTGAGGCATAGAAAATTATGTAAGCAAATCAGTGGGATCCCAGATTCTCAGAAACCAGCTCCACACCCAATCCATTACTACCCACCTGTATACAATTAATCTCTTTCCATTCCTTTGGCTAAATTGAATCAAGAGCTCTTTGGTTGGGATTGCCAACAAATGCCTCAGGCTTTTATGGAATGCCTTGTATAGGGCCAACCTTACACATAATAAAAAATCAGTAAATATTTGTCTATTTCCTGGGTGAAAACTCCTGACTATGTGAGTCAGTAATTTGAATTTGGTGAGTTACAGTTTTTGTTCTGAATACCTGTCACTGCTTGAAATTTCTACTTGTTTTAAACTCTGTTCCTTTTACTCATTTTGCAAGCTGTGAATCTAGCACAATGAAGTATAAGCAGTATACCTGCTGCTATAAGTAAGCCATCGGATTTTGTGGTTATCCACATACTTGTCATCTTTTCTCTCAGAAGGCATCTTTTTTTCTGACTGAAATAAGATCATTTCCAAGCAGACTTCTATTCATATATTTCTTATTACTTACAAGAATTTTCAGTTTGAGGATCCCAGGATGTTCAAAAATAGATGAGAGCATTTTCTTTGGCCTACCTGTATTCTGAGATAGAGGCACCACTGACCCCACAAGAAGTAAGGCACCATTTAAGGTGGAATTCAAAAGAAGATACCAGCTTAGAAAAATTAATCCTTTGAAAAGCTTCCCATCCTTTCCTTCAGAGTTACAGCAGAGTTTTGAGCTTGTAAACTTGTTTGCATCTGACATGTTATTGTTAATAAAATATTTTATCTTATGAAAGTGAGCATCTTGAAATAATTTATCTTCCGCTAGTTATAACCTTAAATTGCTTAGACTGGTTCTGATTTACGTTGGCCAAAAATACCTATATTTAATATTTTGTAGATAATAAATTCTTTTATCATGGTTAAACAAGAGACCTTCATGGAAGCTGAGCACAGACTAAATTTATGGTTAGTGTTTGGCAGAAAATGGTTTTCTCTGTGTCAACATTAAGTTGAAATGTAAGAACACCTGTGTAAGAATTTGTTTTCTGTAATTTGAAACTGATAACCTTAAATAACCACTCTTAATAAAAGTGATAGAAAAGTGGTCGATAGTTCATTGGGATCATTGTATTGAAACAAGAACCCGTCTTTATGGAGTGTCCCTTACAAATCTTCCAAGGACTATGTGTGGTCCCTACAACAAAATTTCTCACTTCTCTGTAGCTGTATGAATCTTGCCCATGAATAACAATGCTGCGAGGAAATATGAACTGTAACATGCTCCACCCTGAAAATTCACAATTTTATTTTAAATCAGAACTCGCTAAAAATCAATTTTTCTAGGAGGAGCACTAAGAAAAAGGCCATAAAAATAAATAATGTTCAAGGGGAAAAGACAAGTGAAAACATGTTATGTCAATGACGAAAAAGAAAATAAGTTTGGGGTTTTCTTGAATTATTTGAATTCAAATTCAAAGGAAAGCCTTAAGTTTCCTTTACAAATATGCTGGCAAAATAATATTTATTATAGGTTGCCAAAGTTGGACTATATCAAGTTCAATAAGAAAAGGAACAAGGTAAAACTTTAAGTCATGTTATTTCGGGTAGTGCATCCTGGAATTTTTATTGCAGTGCCATATGTAGGAAATGAAAATATTTCTGCAGCATTTTGGGCAAACAGGCAAGGCTGCTCCTGACCAGAGGCTACTGATGTGGGGTCTTGGTCTGCCTCTGGCCCTGGCCAGATGCCTTGAGGACTGAGGGAAAACATCAATACCTTCAGCATATCAATGGGCCACAAGTCAGCACCCAGGAAAGTTCTCTCCTGGAGGCAAGGTTGATATTAATACTTAGCCTAAGTATATGTTTGTAGTTTCCACTTTTTTTTTAATCACATATAAACACAGATGAGTAATGACGGTAACATTTGAACCCAGCTAAGGATGACCTACTCATACGGGTCAAAACCTAAATTCTTTGGAACCAAGATTAAGGAGGATTGAAAAACAGCATGCAGAGTAGTTTATGGGTCTTATAGTTCTAGTTTTGAGAAGTTACCAAAACCTTAATCAAATCAAGAAATTATTTACCCAGTTAATATAATCTGTTCACAAGGTCATTAACACTAGGATTTCTAAATTGGTCATAGCTGGTTTTTTTTTTTTTTTTTTGACAGTAACCTTGCAAGGAGAAAAAAGGATTGAGTTTATACATGTAAGATGAAAAGTTTTCTGTAAAACTGCTTTAGATCTTTCAATTCTTATTAATTTTTCAGTTGCAATGCTAGTTAACATGGTTTATTCTGAAAAATATACTGATGGTTACAGAGACCAGCTTTTTGGATAAACTAGGATTTACATGATTCAGAGATCAGTTTTAGAGCCATCTCTTGGTTGCTATGTGGACACTTGTATGCAAAGTGCAGCTGGTCTCTTTTCACTTTCTAAGAATGGGATACTACTTTACACATAGTTGGATAAGAATCAGAAATAATTTATTTGCATGTGTCAAAAATACACTCAAACAGCTTAAATCAAAAGGAGACTCCACTGACCCACATAATTGAAAAGTCCATTGGGACACCTGGCTTAGAAAAGGCTGGATCTACTGCTCTCATGATGTGACCAGGTCTGAGTCTTTCTCCCTTCAATTCTTTGCTTAGTTTCCTTGTTATTAAGTTTATTCTAGGTAAGATCTCTCCTGTGGTTCTAAGACGACTACCAGTTACTGTAGAGACTACATACTTCTCAATCCATAACTCATTGGAAGAAAGCATGTTAGTCCCAGAATTCTCAAGACATCGGAACTGGATTAAATTACATGCTCACCCCAATCCAATCACTGTAGCCAGAGAAATGAACTGCACCAAATACTTAGCCTAGCTTCAGACCTCTTCCCAGCACTCCACAATGCGATGCCGGTGAACTACACAAGTCATCAAATGGAAATTTATGGCTTTTAGAATGGTGAGCATGGATGCTGGAGACATAATCAACTCTACAATGGAATCTTAGAAATAGAACGATGCTTTAGAATCTTCAGCCAAATGCTTACTGACTGATCAAACTTTATAAAACATTAAGCAAAAATGGTCATGTTGTCTCTAAAGATACCACTTATGCCAATGAACCAGCTACTACCTTCTGAGACTGTTTGAGTTTTGAACTGTTTAATTTGGCAAGGCCTGTCTTATATTGAACATAAATTTGCTTCCCTTTGTCCTTTATTCATTGGTCTTTATTTTGCCCTTTTTAGCTGCAGAAGTAAACTCAATCCTTCCACATTACAGCTTTTCTAGTATATGTTAAAATACTAATAGTTAAGATAGTTATCCTAAGCCGCTTTCTCCAGGCTCAATATCCCCCATTCTTTCATCTGTTCTTAATGTTAAAAGGTTTAGAATACCCTCACTATTTTGGCCACTCTTTTTGTATAAATTCTAGTTAATCAGTTCCAAACTCAGACACATAGTTCCATGATACGGACATAGAGACTCCCAGTGAGGCCACTGGGAAGTAGTTTATCGCTGTATGTGTGAGTAGAAAGAGACTGAGTCTAAATCTTTTGCAAAATAGCTTTAATAGCAGCTTGCTGAATAAACCAGTCTCAAAAATGATTATCTCTAAGTAAAATATACACAGCCAGAATGTGTGCCAAAAATATGTTTTGGAACATGATCTCTCTAATCTGTAATCATTAATACTGGGCTTAATTGCTTAATTTTTTGTTGCTGTGGACCTGATATTTGATTTTAAAATTTTTATAAATTATTAGTATTTAAATCAATATATATAATAATACAGTTATGTGCTACATGTGATAGTAAACAAAGGACCACACAATGGTGGTCATAGAAGATTATAATACCATGTTTTCACTGTACTTTTTCTATGTTTAGATGTATTTAGGTACAGAAATAAGTTGGCCCTTGAAAAATGCAGGCACTGGTGTGCCAACCCCCATCATAGCTTAAAATGTGCATATAACTTTTGACTCCCCCTAAACTTAACTATTAATAACCTACTGTTGGCTGGAACCAATAACATAAACTGTCGATTAACACATATTAATATCTTGTACACCATATATATTATAAACTGTATTTTTACAATAAAGTAAGTTAGAGAAAAGAAAATCACAAGGAAAAGGTATTTACTATTCATTAAGTGGAAGTGAATCATTATAAAGGTTTTCACCCTGTCATCTTCATGTTGAGCAGGCTGAGGAGGAGGAGGAAGAGGAGGAGTTGATTTTGCTGTCTTAGGGGCGGCAGAGGCAGAAGAAGGGAGGAGATAGAAGGGGAAGCAGGAGAGGCAGGAACATGTGGTATAACTATAATTGAAAACAAATGTGCATAAGTGAACCCATATAGTTCAAACCTGTGTTGCTCAAGGGTCAACTGTACTTATCATCATCCTACAGTTGCCTAGGGTATTCAGTACAGTAATATGCTGTGTAGGTTTCTGCCCTAGGAGCAGCAATTGGCTTTGCCATAATAACGTAGGTGTGTAGTAGGCTCTACCATCTAGGTTTGTTTAAGTACACTCTCTGATGTTCGCCTAAGGATGCATTTCTCAAACATACCTCCATCGTTAAGCAATGCATGACTGTATATGTATGAACTCTTCAATTTAATGTATTTAATATTTATTTATTTATTTATTATTTATTTATTTATTTTGAGACAGGGTCTTGCTATGTTGCCCAGGCTGATCTTGAACTTCTGGACTCCAGTGATCCTCTTGCCTTAGCCTCCTGAAATACTCTTTATTTTTAAAGATAATTCTTTTTATTTTCTCTTATAAAAATGAAAGAGAAAGTATTCCATCAAAATGACTGTGTTCAGATACTATTTGTAAACTGAACTCTCAGGTCATTAACATTACTGTTAATGTTCTCCAGCAGAGTGATAACCACCCAGGGTATACAGCTTGGAGCATTTTGTATGGGAAATTTGACAAACAGATGGTCCCACAGCTGTTCTATGGGAGTAGACAGCTTTCTTCCATCTCTTTCTCCATTTCCCCCATCCTATCTGTCACTACTATCTACCTAAACATAAGATCACTAACAAGTAACCATTAAGCCTGTGGTATCCTCCTCTCTTTCATGAAATGCTTAACACTGGTGTTAACTCTGAAAAGGACTGGTCCCCATCAGACACATGAGAAGTGGGAGGAAATTGAGCAGTGGTTTAAGGAAAGCCTGTAATGAGGTGTCTGGAGTGCCTCTCTCTTCATCCAGTCCACCTCCAAGTCTTGTAAATCAAATCTACTTCCATATTACACATACATTCTCTTTCTCCCAATTTTACTGCCACCGGTAGTCTAATCATAATCATCAGCCACTTGGGACTCCTGTAATAACCCCTGAACTTGTCTCTTCTCATCCTCCAGTCTGTTTTCCAAACAGCGACTCAAAGACTTTAAAATGCAAACAGGACCATGTTTGTCTTTACTAAAACTCTCCAGTTACTTTTCACTGCACTTAGGATGAAATACAAAATTCCTCATAAGTTGTGCAAGGCCCTGCCTACATGTCCGAGTACATCTCCCTTCATTCTCTCTATTGCTTAGTACATTTCAGATACACTCATTTCCTTTCATTTCCGTTGCTAGAACAAACTCTTTTCTGCCTTGCGACCTTGGCACATACCCTCTCCTCTGCTTGAAACACTCTCTGTCTCTTTGCCTGGCAAACTCCTACTCATCATTAATTCTCAGCCAGTGTCATTTAGTCTCCATTCTTCCCTAACAGCTCATTTTAGGACTCCATGTTATATTCTTCAAAGATATCCTCAAATTTTCCTTTGGAGCACCTGCGTGTGTACTGCTTAAGTGTGTAAAGTCTGCCTCAGACAGTAGACCATAAACTACAGGAAAAGTGGCTTGGCCTACTGCTGGATCTCCAGGGTGTAATCAGATTGCTTGGGTTTGAATCCTTGTGCCCTCACTTGGCAGTTATAGGACTTTGACTACCCAGCCTCAGTTTCTTCACCTGCACAACAGAGAAAAAAATATAACTTTTAAAAAAGGATTATCGCAAGAATCAATCACAAAATCCATGTAAAATACTAGAGTGCCTGGCACATAGTAGGTGTTCAATCTATAATGGTTATTAGTAGAGTTGTCCCTTGGTATATGTGGAAATTTGGTTCCAGGTCCCTGCTTGGATACCAAAATCTAAGGATGCTCAAGTCCCTGGTATGAAATGGCATAGTATTTTCATATAACCAGTATGTATCCTCCCATATACTTAAATCATTTCTACTTACTTATATTACCCATGCAGTGTAAATGCTATATAAATAGTTGTTATACTGTATTTTATTTTTAAAATATTATTTTGGGCCGGGCACGGTGGCTCACACCTGTAACCCCAGCACTTTGGGAGGCCAAGGCAGGCAGATCACCTGAGGTCAGGAGTTCGAGCACAGCCTGGCCAACATGGTGAAACCTCATCTCTAGTAAAAAATACAAAAAAATTAGACAGGCATGGTGGCAGGAGCCTGTTGTCCCGGCTACTTGGGAGGCTGAGGCACAAGAATCACTTGAACCCAGGAAGTGGAGGTTGGCAGTGAGCTGAGATCGCCCCATTGTACTCCCGTCTGGGTGACAGAGCAAGATTCCGTTTCAATTAAAAAATATATATATGTATATATATATATAGAGAGAGAGAGAGATGTACGTTATTTTGAATTGTTATATTGTTATTTTTTATTTTTTATTGTTGTTGGGTTTTTCCCAAATATTTTTGATCTTCGTTTCGTTGAATCCATGGATGCAGAAACTGGAAATATGGAAGATCAACTCTATATTATTATTGTTTAAGATGTTTACATATTGTAGGCAAAAGTCAGTAGGAAATAATACCAGTTTCTTGAATAATTCTAAGAAGTCTCTAAAAAGTTATTGTTGTTCAAGTTAGAACAGTGCTACAAAAATTGTTTTCACTGATAGCTTCCCTGTGTTTTTCCCTCAGTACTTTTTAAAACTGTCAGATATTTCAGGTTAGCTATCCTAATACATAACTTAGTTTCCGTTTCAGAGGTTGTCTTAAAATATTTGAGTTTTTAAACAATTTGTAAGAGATATGTACATACTTACTCTCAGATGCATTCAAAAATAATTCACCACTACTTTCTATTTTTTCCACTGAGATTGCTGAGCTGAGCATATTTCATATGCAGGGCACTCTGTTTGGGCTTATATTATATAAGAATGAAAATACATTTTATTTTTATAAATTTTACCTTCTGGAGATAATAATAACCTTTCCTTTTTTTACTCTCTATATTCACTGTCTTCTTAATGGTATTTCCATGAAGGAGCTTTTTATACCTTCATCAGGATGCAGTAAAAATGCTGCTCTGTGTAAAAGGATTATGATGGTGTACAGACTTCCACTGTCAGACACCTTCCTTTGGGTAAATGTTTATGTGAAATGAGGCACCGAATTTAAAATAGTCCTAAAGAAGCTGCATACTCACCTTGACAACAACAACAAAGAAGTGTGTGTCTCCACAGTTGGTTTAGCAGTGTCTGGCATAGAGAAATAAAGACAAAAATACACTTTGGTCTTGTAATATTTATAGCATTGCCAGTTTAACCATCGTGCCCTATTTAGGAATATTTTTTGAGTGAGATTTATTTTAATATCTAAGAACACAGTCTTAAGTTGCTGAGCGACGCTGGTGCTAACTGGAGAGGATAGCGAAGTGCTTGCGTGCTGTTCCGTGAAGGATGAAGAGGCAACTTGCATTGGTAGAATCTTCCTAAATTCTTGCTTACCCCAACAAAGAAGACATTGCTAACAATGAGGTAGCCACTTGGAAATGCTGTGTTAGGCTTTGTAGGCTTTTGTAGGCTTTTGTAAGAAACATTGTCTTTATGAGTTTATAACTGAGAAAGGCAAGAGATTCCATTTTGTAATTCTGAGTAGTGCCTATCCACGTACGGCAGCAACTTGTGTGTGTGGTGCTCCTATTATGAGACAGTGAGCCAGTCCGCATAATGCTTATATTCCAGGCGACTGCACGTGAAGCTAAAATGCATCATGACTGTAAAATTTTGAATCTTCCTAAAATGCACATAACCTTCACTTTAAAAACTAAAAATAATTGTCATTGCATTATAAATCTATTCAAAATTTATATATACTGACTGACTTCCCTAATAGAGTTACCTGTCATGGTTTGAGCTCCTTAGAGACTCTGTGTTCTCACATGAGCATCACTTTTTGAACTGTGTTGTGGTAAACTGTGTGAATGTGCTGGCCTTGGCACTAAAGGGCATTAGAGTGCCACACACAAAGCATTATAGCCTTTTCTCTCTTCTTCTTCTTCTTCTTTTTTTTTTTTTTTTTGAGATGGATTCTTGTTCTGTCGCCCAGGCTGGAGTGCAGTGACACGATCTCGGCTCACTGCAACCTCCGCCTCCCGGGTTCAAACGATTCTCCTGCCTCAACCTCCAGAGTAGCTGGAACTACAGGTGCACGCCACCACGCACAGTTAATTTTTGTATTTTTAGTAGAGAAGGGGTTTCACCATGTTGGCCAGTCTGGTGTCGGTCTCTTGACTTCATGATCTGCCCACCATGGCCTCCTAAAGTGGTGGTATTACAGGTGTGTCACTGCACCCAGCCGCCTTTTCTCTCTTTTGAGCTCTCAGTGTTTCTGTCAGTGTGTGTGAGCATGTGCTCTTCTAGCTCTGTCTTCCCTCCCCTCTAATTTTCTATTTCTAAATGTCTGTGGGTTAGAAAACATACTAGAATTACTTCTGAAATAAGAGTAAACTGTTTTCAGCTAATTACCCAACGGACTGCCTCACAACTCATGAAAGCATGCAAACTTTTATTTTTTTTCCATTCATTTGACACATATGTATTGAATACCCGCTATGTGCTCGTTATTGGACTGAGGACACTGTGGTGAGAAAACTGGTCCCTGCCATTGAAGGAGACATTAGTATGATGAGGTCGGTGCTGTTTCTGAGGATGGACCCCCACCCCTAGCCCTACCTGGGAGTAGTCAGGGAAAGCACCCAAAAGAAGCAATGCTCGGGGCTGGATCTTCAACAAAGATGCTAGACAGGATGATTTTTCAGATGATGAAGGGGACGCTGACCGTGAGTGAGGCTGGGAGGAAGTGGAGGAGTGAGGGCGTTCCAGGCAATGCTTTTCTTCCCGCCTCCCACCTCTCTCCTGTCACCCCCATCTCGCTCTGCTTTGAGGACTTCTCTTGTTCCTGTTGATTCATGTTGGTGCTTCTCCGGGTTCTGCCCTGGATTTTCCCTTCTCATTCAGCTCTCTCTTTCAGGGTCATCTCATAGCTGCTGTTACTGTTCCTTGTAAGTGAGTCTGAAATCATTGGGAGCTAATTTGTAAATGTTCCACCTGTAGAGCGTCTCTCTTCCCTGCTCCAGAGCAGCGCATCCAACTGAGTATTGGACATGTCGATTTTCATGTCTAACAGACACTGCAAGTTCAACCTTCCCTCCAGATTGGATTCTCTTCCTGGGTTCTTTGTCTCAATGAAAGACACTACCAGACAAATCTAGTCAGGTTTTTGAGCCAGAAACCTCGACTTCTTCCTTTCTCCTCCTCCCTTTCAATTCATCAGCTCTGCTTAGTTCCTTGCCTTGAAAATCTTTCCAGTTTGTCACGTTCTGTTGATTCCCAGTCACCAACTTCATTCAGGACACTGTCAATGTTTTCCCACATTGCTTCACTAGTCCACAACTGGCATCTGTCCTACTCTTTTCCCACAATGCAACCAGAAGGATCTTCCTAATAAGACAGATCAAACCTGACCCCCTGAATCAAATACTTAATAGCTTCCAATTGCCTTCAAGATAAACACTCTAAATGAATCCACCCTCCCAGTCTCCTACTGCAACTTGCCTATACCAGACCATTTATACATTTTTTTATCCCTGGATGAAATTTATTTCCCATTGTATTCACCTTACTGACTCTAATCCTTCCTCAGGGAAGCTTTTCTGGCCTCTCTGACTGGAATAGGGTCCCTTTCTGTATGCTTCTTGTCTCCGTGATTTTAATTTGTAGAGGTGACTGAGTGATAACATGGAGAGGCAGAGGCTCATGTCACTAAGCTTTTTATGACTTACATTTCCTGAAAAGAGGAGGCAGCCCCACTATGCAGACCACACGGGGAAACACCAGTGCCATTCAGCAAGCAAAAAAGAACAAGGGGAAGGCAGAGGCCACTGCCTTTATTGTGTTTTCCATAGGAAAGGCAAGGCAGGTAGGGGAAACAGTTTAGGGTTGGCCAGTTTGAACAATTCTGGCAGGCTTTGGGACATAGCAGCTATCCCTTGTTGGCTGGGTTTCTAGTCCTGTGTTGATTTAGGGCAGGAAATATTGGCTTACTGTGTGAGAGATAAAGGAACTGGTTTGGGAGATAGACTCACTAATGCTTGGTTTAATATGAAAGGAGTACTGGATGGCAAGTTGTTTACCATATTAGGAATTAACTAGCTCTGGGAGGGACAGTCTCTCCCCAGCCCTCAAGCCTTTCTATTCCATCAAAATATCAAAACATCATAAAATACAGAAAATAAAAAACATGATTAATAAATGCATTACTCTACCACCTATAGTGGCAAGGTACATATCTCACTATATTGTAACACATGTCCCAAACTTGCTATGTTGTTTCTTGAGAGCAGGCATCTGTCTATCTTGTTCACCACTGTAACCCCAGTGCCCAGCATGGGGTCTCTGGCACTTGGTATTTGCTCAGTAAATATTGACGGAATTAAAAAATGAATGGACAGCTTTCTCTCTTGTATACATAGTTTGTGTTTTACCTGGAAAGCATAACTTTTTTTCTAAATTTAGATTTTGCTATATCAGTTACTATATGAATTAATTAATTAAACATTTTATTTACTTTAAATGTGAGGTGATTTTTTTTTTTCCTTTAAAAGTTTAATCTGGCTCAGCAATATAATGTATTACTTAAAACCCTATAAAGAGAATGACTCATCTCTATATCCCTGTGTCAGCCAGTAGTTCTTTATTGGGGATAATGTTGCCACAGGGGACTTTTGGCAATGACTGGAGACATTTTGGTTGTCATGACTGGCATCTAGTGGATAGAGGTCAGAGATACTGCTAAACTTCCTACAATACACAAGACAGCTCCCCTAACAACAAAAAATTATCTAATCTAAAATGTCAGTTGGTTGGGTGCAGTGGCTCACACCTATAATCCCAGCACTTTGGGAGGCTGAGGTGGGCGGATCACTTGAGGTCAGGAGTTCGAGACCAGCCTGGCCAACATAGTGAAACCCTGTCTCTACTAAAAATACAAAAATTAGCTGGGCATGGTGGCGTGCTCCTGTAATCACAACTACTTGAGAGGCTGAGGCAGGAGAAACTCTTGAACCTGGGAGGCAGAGGTTACAGGGAACCAAGATTGTGCCACTACACCTCAGCTTGGGCGACAGAGCAAGACTCCATCTCAAAAAAACAAACAAACAGCAAAAAAAAGTAAATAGTGGTGAGGTTGAAAAACCCTTTATTAAAGGATGGTGTGTTGACAAGTTTACCTAAAAAGACCTCAAACAACCAACCATGCCCATGAAGCAATTACAAGGTAACTTGCTGTTATCTTAGAAGTAAAGACAGCAGCCCTAAGGGGAAAAGTAATTTTCGGAAGAGGACACATGGCAAGCTACAAGAGAGGGGCTCAGTATAAGAGCAAATAACTAGGTGGATTGAGACATGGAATGACAATGCTGAAGTCAGGGCTTAGCATGAGAACAAAAATCTTAGGCTTTTAGCTGACAGTTAAAAGATATGACTAAATTAACATAAGTGATGTGGGGGAAGGGAACAATTATATAGAATTTATAACTTCAAATTTGCTATCTTTAAAATTTGAGTTGTTTTCTCATGCTAACATGCTGCCGTTGATCAAAGAGATGCTGTCACATCTTTTTAGAACTGTCTTCATGTGTCATGCTCTTTTGAATATCATCAGTGGTGGTAAACATTGCTCTCTGAGGCAGGAATTTGGTTTTAGGAAAAAATTAAGTTACTTGAACCTATATAAGGTGAACAAGGAAAGTCATCCATGCTCCCAATGCCATTTTCATAAAAATTGAGGACGGGCTATAAATTAAGTAAATCTGACTCTAAAAGGCAATTTTAAAATGAGTGTTAGAAATGTCTTATGCCAAACCAACATCATTGTGCCAAGTGTGTACCTCTCAAGGTGACTGTTTCAGGAGAAACACTCATATTGAGGTGTGTATGTTAGCAAAACATTACTTGACAGTCATGTTGCTTTCAGTGCTACATACCTACGTGGAAGTAACACCACGTTTGTGTACAACCAAATTTCTGTTAAGATGTTTACTAAAGATATTACTGTGCTTTTTATATGTTAAAGTTTAATTTCTAAGCTGTGATACTACCCTTCAAAATCTGGGAATTCCTAGATTAGGCAAGAATTTTATCCTTACGTTCTTTTCTTTGATGTCAGCTTTACTTTGGTCACATAGTAAAGGCCAGGCTTTTTAGTGTCTAGGATGGCTTTTTAGTGTCAAATCAAGCGCACACATTAAGTGTACTTGACATAGATTAGTGTAATAAAAGGAGAATTAATAAAATAATGCTGCTAGTCTACTCCCAGTAGACTATCAATTCATTGCAGTTTGCCTGGAACTGTCCTGGTGCTAAAACTGAAAGTCATACTTCTTGGGAAACTCTTTAGTCCTGGGGAAGTCAAGTTACCCCAACCCCAGTTTCTTAACTAACTCCTTAATTATTTTTGGAATATCTACAGTGAAAAGAAAGCAATGGCTCTTCCAAAATAAATAAAAGAAATGGACATATCCATATTGGGAGGAGCAGAACAACTTGAGTCAAATAGCAACAAATACCAGACAAAACTAAGCTAAGCCACTCACTGACTCTTAATGCTGATTCAAACTAGAGTTAGATGTTCTATATTATGGTGATGGTTCAGGCCATGTTTTACTAACTAATAATAATAACAAAAAACCCAATAATAATGTAACTTTTAAAACTTTAATCCATCATGCTCAGAATGTTTGTTTCAGTTCTCTTAGGAGAAATATTTTGACAATTAATGTCTTTGCACAAGGAAATAATTGCCTTATGTAGTTTTTCAATGGCTTTGTATGATGTATCTAACAATTTTATATGATGCCTGAAAAATACTCAGTGGTGGAGTTTAGCTGAAAGTTAACATTTAAAATATACCATCAATCAGGGTAGTGTTATACAGATAGGAGAATGGTGTGGTGGTTAAGCACTGCAGTCAGGATCTTTGTTGACATCCTACCTTACCACTGACTTGTGCATGACCTTGGACTAGTTGTTGGCCTCTCTACACCTCAGCTCCTTAGTAAAACTTGCAACATGCATAATTACAGTATTTATCTTCTGGTATTGCTGTTTATTAAATGGTAATGAAGTACAGTACTTAATGCTGTGCCAAGCGTAAACACTCAATAAATGTGAACCATTATTATTTGCACCTACCAAAAGTTCCTAGAATAGTATTTTCTGACAATATTTCAGAGTCGTATCGTCTTTTTAACTTATTTCCTATCCACTAGTACTCTTTGCAGAGGATCATGTTTTAAAAAATATACAAAGAACACAAAGAATTTTGATATGAGATGTGTAACTATATCAGTCTAATTGCCAAAGATCAATACAGTATTACTTTAAGAAAATAGTTTCAGGAAAAAAATTATCCATGACATATAACCCTTTGCAAATGCCCCCAAATAGGAATGAGTTAAAGAAAAAAACACACCAAGCATATCTTGGAGCAGGTGACACTGAAACATATCTTACTTGGAACAAGAAAGTGAGATGTATTTGTTATATCTATTAAGATAAAAATGCTAGAAACCAAGACATGACATCCCAGGATAATTGGTGTGCATGTTTGAAAATGCCAGATGATTTGCCCGGATTTGTCCTATATATTTATTTTCCAGTTTCATAACACAATATACCTACCTCAAAACTAGGATACTACATACATGTAGTCAAAATAGCCAACAATTTGTTCCTCAAAAGTATTTCTTATAGCTGTCTTGATGGTAGCTATTTGACTAAATAACACTATTTATTTATTTATTTATTTATTATTTATTTATTTATATTGAGACGGAGTCTTGCTCTGTCACCAGGATGGAGTGCAGTGGCGCAATCTCGGCCTACTGCAACCTCTGCCTCCTGGGTTCAAGCGATTCTCCTGCCTCAGCCTCCCGAGTAGCCGGGAGTACAGGCATGCACCACCATGCCCAGCTAATTTTTGTATTTTTAGTAGAGACGGGGTTTCACCATGTTGGTCAGGATGGTCTCCATCTCTTGACCTCGTGATCTGCCCATCTCGGCCTCCCAAAGTGTGGAGATTACAGGCGTGAGCCACCACACCCAGCCAATAACACTTTCTTTAACACTATTAGGAAAATACCTGGAAAAAGCAAGATGATATAAGTGTAGGGCATTGTGGATCAAGGAATGTCAGCATCACATGATCATTTAACTAGAGGCAGACTGAAAGGAAAAAAAAGGAAGAGGACTTTTTATCTAAGAAGTTCCCCACATAAAATACTATAAGTCGGTCCAGATGCCATAACCTTAAAAATGTGTATCCTACTGTAATGTATATGGTTTTATTTTCTGTATGAGACATGACTTTAACGTTTAGGAAGAAAGGTAAGGAAGGCATCAGTCAAAAGCAATACTCTTGCCAAAATAAGGGCTGAAGATGTGCTGTTTTGTGACCTCCCGTGCTATTTGGAATACAGCTGGCTGATGGCTAGGAAAGGTCAGTGATTTTCTTGCTCTTTCTGTAACCCAGTTTTAGAAATCTGCCACCCAAAAAAGAATGGAACAACTCTTGAAGGCTTCCACAGTCCAGCGATCAGACCATGGTCAGCCTTAGCTTTCCTATGAAAGCCCTACACATTGTTAGCTCGTTCTCTGCTGTATTCTAAATATAACATGAAAGCAGTAACTGATGATCCCTTTTATGTTCTTTATTTTTTAGAATTGGTACATTTATGTCTTGATTCATATTGTTAGAGGTTGTAAAATCCTAGAAAGTTACAATAAAGTACTTTAGTCTCCTTATGATTTCACTCTAACATTTCAAATCCAAGATAAAATAATTTAGCATGCCCTCTTTTCTAAACACCTTATATAAAGTGCATGTGTTAAGAGTGAAATTAATAAAGATTTTTTTTTTTCCCTGTAGAAATTAGTGTCATTAAAAGAACTATATTTAGGCTTGGACTTTCAGGTCAAGCCCTTTGAGTTGACAAGTTGTTTCTCTGAACTTATTAGTTGTGTTGCTTTCAGGAAGTCACCGTTGCTTTCGTGTGACTTTGTGAAGTCACAGCTGAAATTTTTGAACCCAATCCTCTTCCTAATCTGTTCTATCAAAGTGAATATTTTATTAGTGTTTTATGTTTTACAAGGGATTACATTGTTGCTTGGCTTTGAGTCAGCTGAGTTCATCTTAAAGCATATAGAATTCTGTGAACTTCAGAATTTCTCATGATTTCAGATGAATTTCTCTGTCATCTCTGTACTATCTCTTTTACAGCCTGATAGGGACATGGTTTACATCAGACACAATGTATACTTGAACAATGGTTTGTGAGCAGAGTTATATTACCTTTTATGGGCAATGATACACATAACGTGGCACAGCCTTTCCCTTAAGCTACATAGCAAATAGGACACAGCACTTTGTTTTTATGCCTGGATTCCCATACAATATTATTTTCGAAGTATATTCATGTCAACAGCCTGAGCCTTATTTAAAGCAGCATTTCCTCTTGAAGTGCAGAGGAGGAGAATGACCTTCAGTTCCAGTCCTCTTAAGTTTGATTAAAGCCACCTGCAATAAGTTTATTGCCTTGAACTCTGCTGTTTAACCTCTATCATCTTCAGCCCTCTTCCTCTCCCTGTCAGGGCAGAATTGGTATAATACTAATAAAACCTAGCCCAGGAGAAGTAAGCATCACACTTCTGCTTTAGAATTGATTCTCTTGTTAAAAGGCTATTTCGAACCATATGTAAAATTAAATCAACAATGAGAACAACTTAAGAAAATGGGGCAGTTTAATTCTGGCATATGCTTTCATAGCACTGTGTGTGTGAGTGTGTTTGTGTCTATATATTATGTGTATGTACATATAAATAATATATGCCTATATATTAACTTTTAGGACAATGTAGCTCAAAATTGACATGATTTAAATAATAATAAGTAGACTGGATACCATTAGTATTGTCCAAATGACTCTCATTGCTTAATGCCACCTTATTTTGGGGGATCTGATTAATGTTTGATATTTCCAGGAAAGCAGAAATAATATTAAATGTCCATAAAGGTCCAAAAGGAAACTTCTTTGGTTAGTTAATTCTGTAAGCAAAAGAAAAAAAAAACCCTTCTTTTCCTTCTCTAGAATTTTTGTAACTAGAGGTTCAAAATGTTTGGTGTTGGTTGTGCTCTGTCTAATTTCATATTTCCAATAGTGGTTTTTAAAAGATGAAATTTTTTAATTAGTTGATTGCACTAATTAAGTCCGGTTTGCTAACATTTTGGTTCATAGGAACAGAATGAAGAACTAAGTAACCAGGTATAGGATAAAAATCAGCAGTAGGACTAAATGTCCATTTTTTTAAGGAAGAAAAGAAGCAGACGCTCAAGAATCATGTTTTTACAGCAGTGTTTCTCAAACTTCAGTATGCACTAGAACCGCCTGGTGGGCGTCTTATCAAGTCACACATCACTGCCCCCACCCTGCATTTCGGATTCATCAGGTCTGGGCGAAGGTTCAATAATTTACATTTTTGATACTATGGGCCAGGAACCACTCTTTGAGAACTACTGTTTGACCAAAACTGACCCTCCCCGGATCAGAGTACAAACTGAAGGTTATTGTCAGTGTGCTTAACGCCAACTGCAGAATGAAAAGGGGCTCTTTCTTCTTCCAACACCGTGGTCCTGAAATCATGATCTTTGCTCACTTTCTCCTTTTATTCCAGAAATATTTTCTCCACAACCATTTTCTGAGTCTACATGGGGAATCCATATAAATACACAAGTTTTTATTGTAGTGTGAAAGAATCGATGCCTATCAATTTATGTTACTTAATGAGGTAAATTCCAAACCCAGCATTTCATTTTATTGGGTGTCTTTCTTTTATGTTGCTATAAAGGGATATCTGAGGCTGGATAATTTATAAAGAAAAGAGGTTTTATTTGGCTCATAGTTCTGCAGACTGTGCAAGAAGTGTGGCACCAGCATCTGCTTCTGGTGAGGACCTCAGGAAGCTTTCAAACATGGTGGAAGGGGAAGGGGAGCAGGCATCAATTGCGAGACAAAAAGAGGGAGGAAAGAGGTGTCGCACTCTTTTAAACAACCAGCTCTTATGTGAACTAATAGAGCAAGAACTGACTCGTGACTGTGGAGAGGGCGCCAAGCCATTCATGAGTGATTCGTTCCCATGATCCAGACACCTCCCACTAGGCCCCACCTCCAACTGGGGACTAAATTTCAATATGAGATTTGGAGAGGACAAATACTCCAATTATATCACTCAGTTAACTTGCATGGGTTTAAAGCATTAACTGCAGTGACAGTTGCTCCTCTGCTCAGTGGTGAAGGATCTTTCTTGATCTAACCCACTGGAGGGTTTTAGAATAAGAAAGCCTGGGTCTCCTTGCAGACAAATAAAAGTCTTTGAGTAGGGCCTTGGAATTTAAAAGCTTTCCAGGTAGTTCTAATGTGTCACCAAGAACCATTGGCAAGCCTAAGGATGCTTTGTCAATGGGAGTGATATGTCCCCCCAAGAGCATGAAATTTGATGAGGTGGTGGTGAAAAAATTGTAGCAATGACAATGGTTCGTGGATCTCTAAAGAGCCACAGTAGATAAACAGGTATATGGCAGATCCGAAGCATTTGCATTTCATGGTGGGGTGGGGGAGGATATTATTAGATAAACAAATATCTAAAAGGACTCCCTAGGAAGTAATAATGAAAAAAAGTTGAAAAACACTACCCTAACCCTATGAAATTGCTGCTATGGTTTTTAGTAGTCCAACTTCCTTCCAAAATGCAAATCTAGTTGAATGCTGTTGCAGGTGTTGGTAGAGAAAAATAGCATCTTTAAATTCTGTTACAGCTAGGTGTGGTGGCTCACTCCTGTAATCCCAGTACTTTGGGAAGCCCAGATGGGTGGATCACTTGAAGTCAGGAGTTCGAGACCAGCCCGGCCAACATGGTGAAACCCCGTCTCTACTTAAAAAAAAATACAAAAATTAGCTGGGCATGGTGACACATTCCTATAATCCTAGCTACTCGGGAGGCTGAGGCAGGAGTCGCTTGAACCCAGGAAGTGGAGGTTGCAGTGAGCCAAGATCAAGCCACTGCACTCCAGCCTGGGAGACAGAGCAAGACTCTGTCTCAAAAATTAAAATAAATAAAATAAAATAAAATATTCTATTACATGTTGATCACTGAACTAGGGGCTTCTACACATGTTTTCAAGTCAATCCTCATTACCCTGCACTTTTTCTTCAGAATACAAATCACAAATATAGTTAGTTTTACTTGATTTTTGTTTCAACTCTACTTTCAAAATAATTTATAATGAAAGTTACTGTCATTATGAAGCTTACAAAAAATTCCATTTGAAGCTGTGAGGCCACCAGGTAGCTTTAAATTGCTTTCACTTTAAATAATTGTCAGATGCGTTTAACCAAGTTTGAAAAAGATGACATTCTGTTAAAAGAAATCACAATAGAAAACAACTGCCACATTTCATTCTCAATAATATTGTTTTTCTAATGAATTTTAGAAAATCATCATTTCATTAATTTGTAATAAGTTTTAGTGTATAACAGCCACAAAAGGCAGGTACATTAAAATACCAGTGGTTGCATATAATCTTTTGCAAGGATATAGGTTTGTTTTAAAATATATCTGGGATTTTATTTTGTTCAGTTATAGTGAGGCCAACAGATCAGGAGATAATTACCATTGAAAAGATAGCTTGCTACTCACAGTTTCCAAGGTTAGGGCCACACAGGACAGCCCAGGGAAGCACCAGGGTCAGTCAGAAGCAGAACCAGAGAGCGGAAGGCATGGGCAAGAGCCTGTATTGTGGTTTCTACAGGAATGAATGGACCAGACAAGGCAAGTAGCTGAGTAGGCTTAGGATTTGATAACTTAAATAATTTTGGCAGGTTCTAGATTATAAGAATGGTCCCCAACTGTCTGTTACCTGGTGCTAGGGTGACTAGGACAGAGGAATATTGCTTCTTGGAGTGTCAGAGCCAGGTAGAGGAGACAGTGGGAGTGTGGACTCAGGATTGGTTGGTTTACTTATGAAAATGTGCTCAAAGGCAAGTGGACTATCTCTAGGAATTAGCTAAGCCTTGGAAGCCCAGTCTCTCCTTGGTTAGTGAGATCCCACATGCCAGAGCACAAGAATACGGAAAATAATACTGACAAAATAGGGTTTTATAGTTGATACAAGGTTGAGTCTCAGAAATTCAGATCCATAAACTCGATTGGTTGTGAAAAAGGAGAAAGCTATCCAAATGTCATGAAAAAATATAACTGTGAAGTCTGCCCCATTTCTTTACAACCAGTATAAAGATAAAGAAGTCTTCATGCCATTGTATACATAAGTCAAGAGAAATCACCTATCCTAAATGGTGAAACTTGTTGGGAGGAGGCAAGTGGAGGCAGGATTTTATTGACATTGTGGTCTTGGTATTTATATCTCCTGTCTTATTTCTCTGTGTGCTTGGTCTATACAGACACAGTGTGTAACTGATGGGAGTTTAGATACTTTCTATTACCTCAAATCTTAGTTTGTCTGTGCTGCTAAAAATACCACAGTTCTGGAGGCTATGAAGTCCAAGATCACGGTGCCAGCAAGTATTTGTCTGGGGAGGGCACAGTCTCTGCTTCCAAGATGCTGCCTTGTTGCTGCATCCTCTGGAGGGGGAGAATGCTGTGTCCTCATATGGGATTGAAAAAGAAAACTGGTCCCCTCTAGCCCTTATATAAGGTCACTAATCCCATTCATGAGAGCTCTGTCCTCATGACTTAGTCACTGCCTAAAGGCCCCACCTCTTAATACAATCACACCGGCAATTAAGTTTTGACACATGAATTTCGGAAGACATTCAGACCATAGCACCAGACAATGCCAGTACATGAAGAAACAGCAAGTTTGTTGGGACCCAAGGGCAAAAATCTATAGTTTCAAAAAGTACAAAGAGTTTTATGATTGTTGTAGTTGTTATTTTTACTGCTCAACAAAATGAATACAGCATTGTATCAAAAAAAATCTAAATTTTATAGTAATATAGGCCACAGCTGAAAATCTAAGCCAGTTATTTAGTACTAGCATGTTACCTTTCCAAACATGAATTTTTTCATAATAAAATTCATGTTGTAATATCACTCTTGAGGCTAGAAACAAATTGAAAAAAACATAGGAAACAGATGAAGATTAAAATATAAACTTTTTTAAAAAGCTAAAGTTGAATTTGAGGATGTCGCTAAGATGTGCAACCACAATGAACTTACTAATATTTCATCCCAGAAATAAACTTCTCCCCCCAGTCTCAGGCAAAGGAGAGAGCCCACTCTTCTAAATATAGCTGAGAATACATCCCAAGTAAGGGGTCTTAAAAAGGATTGACCTGCACTAGGCTTTCTCAGTCCCTTCTCTTAGTCTCAACAATCAGGCAAGACAATCATCCTCTGTCTTGAAGAGTGAGTGAAGGGTGATAACAGAAGTACATAGTCCCCAACCTCCCAGCTCTGGAATAATTAGACGCAGGTACTGGAAATCCCCTTATACTACTTTGAAGATTATTGTGAAGATCGATTACAGACGACATATGCAATCTGTCTATCCACAGCAATAGGCATTTTCAGTGGAAAGAGATAGTTAAACTCATCAAGACTTCATTTACCACATAGAGGATTGTTCCTTCTTCTGATAATGAAATTTAGTAAAATCACTTCTTTTTTTATTTTAATTTTTTCCATATCTTAGAGTAAACGTTTTAATTCATGAGAAAAGGAGATGTTCTATATGAATTCAAGTTACTTGTAATTATGTATTTTGAATTAACTCTAATTAATTTTATATATGATTCTCAAATTTCATTCTAGTAAGATAGGTAAAATTGGTGAAAATATTGGAAATAATGTAATACCAAACTGCAAACATGAATATTATATTTTACTATTTCAATTGTTATTGTTGGTATTTTAGTTGATCACATTGGATGGTAGATACTTCATCTTTCTAGATAGAACAGTTTAGCACATTTGTTCAAAAATGAGGATTTGCTGTCTCAGCAATGATACTAATATATATTATTTATTAAGAGCTTTATGCATCAGACAGTGTGCTGGTGCTTTACAAAACTTTATTTCTAATAGTATAACAATCTTGGAAGGAATTATTATGATAACAATTTTCTAAAGGAGAAAACTGAAGGTCAGAGAGATAATTTTTAAAAAATTATACAGAATCAGAGTAGTGAAGTCAGGATTCTAACCCTGAATCCTGCAAATTCCTTCCTTTAAGTATGTCTTTCTGCCTTTCTGTAGGAGAATTTAACGCGTAAAGGAAGAACACAAGGTTGTAGTTCCATCAGTGTAACTAACAGCAGTGACCTTGGAACTTCACTTGATTAAAGTATGTAAGGGACAGGAAGATAGCCCTTTTTTAAAGGCTCAGTATGAGTTTAAACACATTGGTCATCTTCACATTGTTTGGCTGATTTATCCAAACTATGTTGAGAGCTTAGAGAACAATAGCACAGGTTTTCCTGCACTGCACACCATTGTTTTCATGGTTTTATGATACCCTGAACTTCTCCCTTCATAGGATTCATCACAATTGTAAACTCTTTGCTGAAGTTTGTGTCAGATTCTAGCCCCTGAGAGGGGCAGTGATGACTTTGTCTTATCACTCTATCCCCCATTGCCCAGTGCAGAGGATAGGGTAGGTGCTCATTACATATCCATTGGCTGTCTGAATGAGTTAATGACTAATGGCTGTTCCTGCAGGTCCTTGTCTATCTCCGCCCTCCTGATATTTAGCATATGTCTGCCTACATGGAACTGCTCTCTCCTCAAGTTTTGCACCTAATTTCTCCTTAACATTGGCAATTACTTATGCTCTTCTTCACATTTAGTTTCATGATACAGTACAGTTCTCAGAAATGAGTGGCAGAGGTATTATGAACTTCAGGCAAAAAAAAGAGAGACTCTGTAGGACTCAATCTTCCTTGAACTGTAGACTTTTTTTTTGATAATTAAAAATTACTCAGAATTGCACACACCTTGAGTCTTTCAACATTTTGTACCATATGGAAATATCTGTTATATTTTCATAATTTGCATGTATAACTGCAAAATCACAATGCTTATTTTAGATTCCTAGGAATTAATGTAGATTGCCAAAGATCACCAGTGTGAAACTCATGAGCCAGCACAACATTAGGTATTGATGAGCTCCAGAGAGAATAAAAGATATTGATCTCTGTTGGTTCTCTCCAGTGAACTCCTCTCTAACAAACTGGACCCTCTGGGCTTGGTGAGGAATGGATCAGAATGCAAAAAAAGGGGGAACAAAATCTATGTTATGTACGTTCTCTTCCTCTCACCCAGAAGGCCGTGATTCCTGCAGGTCCTTGTCTATCTCCGCCCTGCTGATATTTAGCATATGTCTGCCTACATGGAACTGCTCTCTCCTCAAGTTTTGCACCTAATTTCTCCTTAACATTGGCAATTACTTATGCTCTTCTTCACATATAGTTTCATGATACAGTACAGTTATTATATTACAAAGCTGTACTTTCATTTCAGTTTTTAAAAAGATTAAATATATGGGTTTTCATGTAATCATATTTTGTAGTCTGTATCTTTAAAACAAAAAGTCACTTAAAACACTGACAATTTGCCTCCAAATGTGCCTTAAATATCTTCATTATTTAAGAGTGCTTTTTCTTTTTTTTCTCTCTCTCTCTTTTTTTTCCTAACTCCAGAAAGATTATTCATGGGAAAAGTCCTAGAGCCTGCTTCCAAACTGCACACAAATGGTAATACAAAGTGCCCTTTCATATAGGCTCAGCATTGCCATCTAGGGACTATGTAGGTCTCAAATGTGAAAGGATATTCAACCAAAAATGGGCATTTCAGTTTTAGGCAAAGTCTTGACTGAAAATAAGCCTGCTGCTCATGCTGAAGCCACAGTAGGGATAATTCAGGCATAAAACTGAGCCACAAGGGGAAACTACTTATTTGTATTCTTGAAATAGATGATATTTTTTACATTCTCCAAATCAACTGGTTAGTTGATCAAGTATCCTTCTGTAGATATAGATTTATCTGAAAAACCATTGTCTAATATGGTTTTATCTTTCTCTCTCTTTCTGTCTATATAGCTATATACAAGGGAGTCTGTGAGAGAGAATAATAGCTGGCATTTACAAAGTACTTTATGTGCGAACACTGTTCTAAGCACTTTACACATATTAACTCATTTAATCATCACAATAAGTATATGAGGGAGGTATAATATTATTCCCATTTTTACAAATTAGGAAATTTAGGCATAGTAAAATACATTGCCCAAGCCCATACAGGTAGTAAGCAATGACTTGCACCAGACAGTCTGACTCCAGATTCTGTGCTTTCTTTTTTTTCAGACAGAGTCTCACTCTGTCACCTAGGCTAGAGAGCAGTGGTGCAATCTTGGCTCACTGCAATCTCCGCCTCCCGGGTTCAAGTGATTCTCCTGCCTCAACCACCTAAGTATCTGGGATTACAGGCACTCGCCACCACGCCTGGGTAACGTTTGCATTTTTAGTAGAGACGGGGTTTTGCCATGTTGGCCAGGCTGGTCTCGAACTCCTGGTCTCAAGTAATCCACCCTCCTGGGTCTCCCAAAGTGCTGGGATCACAGGTGTGAGCCAGATTCAGATTCCATACTTTTTAACAACATGCCAAACTGCTGCTAGCCTCAGAGAAAGTGAAACATAATGGGAAATCTAAATAGAACTGATAATTCAGCAATATGAACTGTCCCACGATATTATGTACTTACATGGCACATGGCCTCTAAGATAGCAATAGCTGCAGATATAGAGTATGTATTTCCCCTGCCTGTTTTACTGTGGATTGGGGTAATCAGGGAAGCTTCTTAGGAAGAAAACTATTGAACTGGGCCTTCTAAAGTGGCAGAATCGGATGAGAGAAGTAGCGTATAGAAAGCATTCTCAGCAGGAAGAAAGGTTTGAGCCGAAATGTACAAAGCATTATTATAGGGGATAGTGGGAAGGCCAGTTTGCCCAGAGCAATAGTCTCAAGTAGAGAAAGCAGATATATTTAGAAAAGTTGCTTAAATCCAGATGTTACAATGATGTGACTCTCATGTGAAGAATGTGGACTTCATTTCATAGACAAAGCAGGGTTGTCTTAAGGGGTCAAGAACAAGAGTGGGAAAATGAAAAAAATGTTTGAGGGAATATTAATCTGGCAACCGAGTGCAAGAGAAATAAAGGATAACAAAAAGGAAGCAGAGCCTTACCTGGAAGTTGGTGCATTTTTCAAGATGAGGGCCTAGAATTTAATAGACATGGGTTAAATAAATAAAAGGAAGGCATCAATCCTAGAAATATTACTAAGGGAAAATTAGTAGGAATTGTCTGAATGGTTATGAAACCCTAAGGGAAAACATCAAAGATTATTTCAAAAATGTTAAGCCTGGGTAACAGTAAGATGGAATCCAAATAAAAAGTAGATGCAAACTGGAAATGAGAGGAGAGATTGGGGATTTGAAGACGCTGATTTAGAAGTCATCATCATAAATAAGAACTGATTTTAAAGAGAAACTGGGGGACTGACATAACCTTAGGTAATGTCCATGTGTGAAGGGTAGAAAGAAAAGTCTACAGAAGTAACCAGAAAGACACTAAAACTAGAGGCTGTGGGGAACCAGGATAGCATAAGCTTCATGGGTGTCAATGGAGGAAATGGTTTCAAGGTAAAACTATTGTGGTCAACAGTTCCAAAAGTTGCAGGAAATAAAAGGAAAATGAGAACACGGAAAAAGAGAATTGAATCTACAAACTCACATTGCATAGCATATACATAAGTCGACTTAACTTTACTCTTTTAACTGTAATTATTTTTATTTTGTCAAAATCAAAATTATTTCCTATTGGGTAAATCAATGATTCCTTATTCTTAGCCAGCCAATTAATCAGCAATACTTATTGAGCAGTCACTATATTCAGAACACAAGAGGAAGAAAGCTTGGTGGGAGTGGGGGAGGTAAGTGTAACTCACAGTAAAATCAAATGGTCTCTGAACTGCAGAGTTTGGGTGACTTTCACTCTGATATCCTTTTCTTTAGGCACATGGAGAATAGAGGCAAAAAGGTGACATGGTGGCTGGACATGGTGGCTCATGCCTGTAATCCCAGCACTTCGGGAGGGCGAGGTGGGCAGATCACTTGAGGTCAGGAGTTTGAGACCAGCCTGGGCAACATGGTGAAACCCCGTCTCTACTAAAAATACAAAAATTAGCCTGGCGTGGTGGCGGGTGCCTATAATCCCAGCTACTCAGGAGACTGAGGCAGGAGAATCACTTGAACCTGGGAGGCGGAGGTTGCAGTGAGCCTAGATTGCACCACTATACTCCAGCCTGGGTGACAGAGTGAGACTCCATCTAAAAAGAATTTAAAAAGGTGACATGGTGATAAGAAGCTATGGACTTGCATTATAAACCCCAAGGGTGTACTGGCAAATCTCATCCATTTAATGGATCTTTGAAACTTGGGTCTTTATTTGGAAAAGTCATTCCCCACAAACACAGGAGGTTCCTCCCCAGGGTTGTTCTCTCTGATCTTCCATGGCAGGGACCTCCTGAATGCTTCTAATTTGAAAGATCTATTGAGGATTAGTTAAGAGAAGAGGTAGGCTGGGAAATGTCAACACACCCACCCATGCAACTGGGGGCTATGTTGCACATCTCACTGGTCTTTGGCTAGTGTGACCTACTGTGTAAGAGTATGTGCTTTGGAATCAGATCTGGATGTAGCCTCCCTCCCTCTCCATTTACCAGAATTGTGATTTGGAAAGTCACGTAACCTCTTCAGACTTTTTTTTTTTTTTTTAATCTGTAAAGGTAGACATAATAACCATAAATAAAAGATTATTGTTAAATGCTCTGTTCATGGGATACACTAAATACCTGGTAGCTACTCTAATTATTGTTTTAGGAGTTGAAAGAATGTTGATTGTCCTAGCTGATTATGGGGCCTTAAATAGTGTCACAAGGTCTCCATCCTGACGCCTTTCGCTATGTAATAAAATGACTTGCATCTTCAAACTTCTGCAAAGCCCTTCCATCTCCACTAATACATGTTATCCTCACAACAAACCTGTAAATGACTCAGCATGTCTGTTACTACTCCTATCTTGCAGATGGAGAGAGAGGGCCTTAGAGAGAGGCAAAGACTTGTTTCAGTCACAACATGAAAAGGTCACAGAGTCTGAACTGGAACCCATGGCTACTCACTCCCATCAGAGCTTGATGGGAATAATCAAGAATATGCAGCCACTTTTCTTGCCAAAATCCCCATCCACTTTTGTGGAGAACACAGTGCCGAGATGACCTAATTCTCTAGACACATAAAAGAGCTGCTTGTTGAACTTTTGACTGTTGGCAAGTTGTGCTCATTTCTTAGCCTCAGCAATGCCTCGACACTTCTTCTGCTTTAACCTTTTATCTTTCAAAGGACTTTACTCAGCATTTTTGAAGAGTGGGCATTGTTTTCATCCTTCTCACATCTCAAAAAATATGTATCTTATGTTCCATTAGTCCATCCACATACTTACTTAAGTCAGAATATTGGTTTGGATGCCGTGGTGCGTGTATGTTGGGGTTGGCAGTGGGGTGATTTAGCTTGAGGAAAGTGCACGAAACGTAACCTCAAATATTTTGAGATACGTAATATTACTTTAAGTCTTCTCATTTCGCGTATGAAATATGCTTTTCTTCAGCTTTGTACACCAAGTTAATTAATTAAATAGTCCATGATTTAACAAATTTCATACTTGCTTGGAAGGCTTAAGTACCTAGACAAGCAGGCCTTGGTCTTAAGTTATTGGGTTTACTCGTTGGGATCTTGCGGCAGGTAGGTGTGAGGGTGGGCAAGGGAGGAGCGGGGTCAAAAGCACAACACTGCAACCCCCGAATCCATTTCCAGTGGTTGGGATGATGATCCTGAGTAACTCTGCCTTACAATGTATCCACAGTTGTGTGAGCAGAGGGAAACCCTGGAAAATTCTTTGCACCTCCTCCTATAGTCTTCAGCCATCTCAGGAAACAGACTGCTTTGGTCATCATGTTTCTTCTAGGAGCAACGTGATATGATTAGGAGAAATGTTGAAAATTTCCCTCAGATTGCTCCCTATAGAGATTTTGAGGGTTAAATTCTACGGTGCCCTTCTAGCCACTAAGGAACCACTTCTGATTTTTTGGTGGGGAGGGAGGGAAGACGAATGTTTCTGCATTTTGGGTCCATAAATCCAATTTTACTTTGATTGAAAATGTGTTTCTCTAAGGTATCAATGTTTACATGATAAGACAGATGGCATTTTGACCCTACATGGTGTATTTCTATTCAAAGGATTTTAGGATCTGTTTATTCGTCAATTAGTAAAGGCAAAATATATTGACTACAAAGTTATTGGGAACACTCAATCTATTATTTTTACAGAAAGACAATGAACTTATTTTCCCCAAGAGTGAAGTATATTAATTGCATCAAGATATATTCCTGATTACCATATCAGGACATCAAAGGAAAGCAGGTTCCTTGAATCATTACTCCCCACCTCTTTCACTTCACTGACCAATCACAGAGGTTTGGATCCTAAATTTAACTTTGAACGTTTGCTGCCAGTTACAAAGAATTTGCTAAATAGGTTTCAAATGTTCACCCTTTGTAGGCTTGAGAATGAAGAATTAAAAGAAGAGTGATGGTTACCATTATAGTAAAAACTTGGCACAAAATAAAAAAGGGCTTTTTTTTTCTCTCACTTTTTCCAGGTGCTCACCTAAAGCAATAAATATGTGGGTAATTACCCGTGAGTTTTTCCAATCCGAAGGCAGTTAAATGGCATGAACAATGTGCTTTTTAAAAAGATCACTCTAAACATTTATTTCAATTCAAGGAGTATTTGTGTACTTACTCTGGAGCAAATCCAAGGAACCTAGGAGATTCAGAAGAAACATGAACTAGAGGCTCGCTCTCCCTGGTATCTGTGACCACTGCATTGCCCGGCCATACTTTACTCATTCATTCCTCCTCTATCACCTTTTTTTTTTTTCTTTTTTTTTTTCCACTTAGCCCAGCACAAAGCTATCTATCAACTTCTATCCGTTGGCATTTCCGAGCCTCTATCCTTTGTCTTTTCTATCTATACTCTCTCCCTAGGTATAGTACATTGGTGACCCACAAAAAGATTTGTTCGTGTCCTAATTCCTGGAACCTGTGAGTGCTATCTTATTTGGGAATGAGGCCTTTGCAGATGTAATTAATTAAGGAACTTGAGCTGGAGAGGGCCTAGATTATACAGGTGGGTTCTATCCTTCTAAGAGACACTAGGAAAGACATGATAGAAGAGGAGGAGGCAATGTGACCACAGAGGTAGAACTTGGAATGATGTGGCCACAAGGGCACAAGTCAAGGATTGCTGACAGTCACCAGAAGTGGGAAGAAGCAAGAAGTGCATGTTCTCCTAGTCCCCAGAGGGATGCAGCCCTGCTGACACCTTGATTTTGGATTTCAGGACTCCAGAATTGTGAATGAAAAATTTTTCTGTTGCTTTTAGCCACCAGTTTGTAGTCGTTTGTTATTTTCCATCCTGGTGGAAAATAAACAGATCTAAAAGATATTCAACATCATTAGCCATTAGAGAAATGCAAATTAAAATAATGACAATATCACTATATACATATCAGAATTGCTAAAGTAAAAAATAGCGACAACACCAAATACTGACAAGAACATGAAGAAACTAGCTCATATTGCTGGTGGGAATGTAAAATGGTAAAATTGTAAATTGAACGTAAAATTGTAAAATTAGATTCATGTGGCAGGAAACTAATATATTAGGTACATTTATCTAATCTCTCATCTTCAAATTCCATCTCTAGGGAACTCATTAATGTAAATCTCCAGTCCTGACTTCTCAGAGCACCCTACTCAGACATCTAATTGCCTACTGGACATCTCCGCTTGAATACCTAATGGGTATCTCAAACTTAATATGGCTAAGAGAATGTTTTTATTTCTAACCCCTATGTTCACAAATCTCCTTGCAAGTCTTCCCCATCAGTAAATGACATTAACATCTCAGGCTTAGGGATTAGGCCCCAAGTACTTCATGGCTCCAGGAGAGGGCCTAAGCAGCATGCTTGATTCTTTCCTTCCTCTTACCACCCTCCACCTAATTCCTAGATGAATCCTCTTGGCTACCACCTTAGTTCATTGTTTCTGATTTGGGCTGTTATAGTCACCTTCTAATTTCCTCCCTGCCTTTAGTCTTATTTTTCTCCACAGAAGTTAGCATAAGTTTAACTCAGTTCTTATCCTTCTATGCCTAAGATGTTCTAATAGCTTCCTATCGCCCCTAATAATATTCAAATTTCTTACCTTTGCCTGCAACAGTGGTTCTCAACTGGAGGCTATTTACCGCCCCCCTCCCCCACCTCCAGGGACACTTGGCAATGTCTTCTGTAGACAATTTTGTTTGTCACCACTAGAGAGAACCTACTGACATCTAGTGAGTAGAGTCCAGGAATGCTACGGAACATCTTATATTGCACAGAATATCCCCCCGCAACAGAGAATGAGATGTCACTAGTGCTGAGGATGAGAAACCCCAGCCTACAGACTCCACAGGAGCCGAGCTCTGCCTTGTTCTGCTGCCACATCTCTGGCTTTTTCCCTCGCTCACCACTGTCCAGACACGCTGGCTTTTATTTCATTCTTTAGGCGTGCTAAGCTTGCCAACCTCTCAGAGCCTTATGTTCTCACTTTGGGTTGAAACATACTTTTCCAAAATCTTTGCATCTCTGTGTCTTCATTACTCAGGTGTCAGTTCAAATAGTGTCTCCTAAGAGAGGCGTTCTCCAACAACCTTTACTAGAGCAACCTCCACCATCCTACTCCCACTGCTCTATCACGTTAGTCTATTTTTACCTGCTATATAGCTCTAATTTATCTTATTTTTTGTGTTTATTGTTAGAATTTTCTCTCTAAATTCATAAGGCTCTCCAAGATCTTTCACGTTCACTGCTGCCTGCCTGCATCTGGACTACTACCCGGCCCAGAGTAAGTGTTCAATAAATATTTGTCAAATCACTGACATACAAATGTAAAGCAATAGAAGATAACCAAGTATTCCTAAAATGTTTGGTGCCAAGAGTGATGCAGTGTATCACCAGGAAGGCAGGGTTTTTCTTCTAGAATCTTATCAATTTCCAGTATATGGCTCTTTAGTGGATGTTACCTCCATTTAAATCTTGACTCTACTGACAGAATGAGGCTTTGGAATGTTCAGCCCATCTCATTGGCCAGAAAGATGAAATTTTTATCTTTGAACCTAGTGTTCTGAAGACACACATAAGAGCAATCACCCTGTGTTCCCTTTTGCTCCCTTTCATCAGGTAGTAGATGGCTGGCAACTGATTGTTCATACGGTTAAACTTGGAAGCATCCGCACAGCAGCAATGGATGAATCCCTGAGAGCAGATGAGCTCACTGAGGGACTGCTTTTTGAAGAGGAGCTGTCAAAGGAAGTAGAGAAAAATGATTAGAAAAGCAATAGGAAAACAAGATGAAACTAAGTCTCTGTAGCCCCAGAGTGATAGAAAATAGCCAATTTATAAAGGAAGTCTTGTTAACGTATCTTTGACATATTATGCTTTTTTAATAGGGGCAGATGTTCCTTTCATTAATCAGTGAATAGCTAAAAATGTTCCTGCAAAGCAAAATATAAACTTAGTGATAACAGGTACCTACAGAGAAGGCAAAATTGGGAGCACTTCGAATAATATAATAATAATTAAAGTATTCAGTTCTTACTTTCTAAAAACATTAACCCTGCTAGGACATTTTCCTAATTATAAAGGGTTTTAGAATAGTCCTAAAATCCCTAATTTTTCTAATATTTTTATTAGGAGAACTTTGACTATTTTTAATAGCTCCAAAGTGTTGGAAATAGAGGTCTTTTTTGTTCCCTTTCATCCTGTGTTGAGTGATTGAGAAACCAGTTAGGGAGACTGACAAAATCAAGAACTGGGAAAAGCTTCCATCTGCCCCAATCTGATCCAGTCCTGTTTCCATGTTTGGAAATGTTTCCTCGAGCTTATCCACATTTTGTTGGCAGGTTATATTTTTGGAGAAT
The DNA here is from genome assembly GCF_009764315.1 of Trachypithecus francoisi. Classification (NCBI taxonomy): domain Eukaryota; kingdom Metazoa; phylum Chordata; class Mammalia; order Primates; family Cercopithecidae; genus Trachypithecus; species Trachypithecus francoisi. The sequence goes on from NW_022681454.1 coordinate 115,403,891, forward strand.
GACAAGGGCTTTTCTCCTTGCCACCCATTACCCATAATCTTGGCCCTGGGGAATGTACACTGCCTGTAATGTTCAGAATCTGAGGGCAAGTAAGCTGAAGGCCAGGTTGAATTGTGGATGCAGCCATGATATATGAACTACACTGCAGCCACACACTGAGCTTGCCTGGTGGTGGTATATTGTGTCCCATAATATGAAGAGAGAAGGGAGGAATATAGAGAATAAGAGTTAAACATATCTGAGAGTGAACTCAATTTGTAAAACATTTTATTCTAAGAAAAAGGCACTTCTATAACACCTTTAGTGAGAGTAAATTTTTGTGCCCAAAGGCATCCTAGGCAACTGTCTATCCTATTAGAGCATTACGGTGAGTATACAGACCAGTAGTCTCTGCCCTACTGAAATGTGTTTTCATCTAGGAAAAATATACTTTAATCATATTTGTAATTTCAAAGTGGATGAATTTAATAGCACATTCATACAGACCACCAGACTAAGAAATCATTTTACCCGACTTAATGATCTATATTACTAGTAATTAATTTCTACTTCAATACTGAATAAATCTGAAATAATAAGGAAAACTTATGACATTTAGATTTTTTATGTATTTAGACTGGACTGAAAAACTTATTTTTAAGTCTTGCATCTTTAACTTTTTTTGGAAGATGGAGTCTTGTGATGTTGCCCAGGCTGGCCTGGAACTCCTTGGCCTTCCAAGTAGCTGAGACTACAGGTGTGTGCGACCGTGCCCAGCTCACATCTTTACATTTTTTTAAAAAATCAGATTTTATTATACTTATTTATTTCACCAGTTGATCAAATTCTCAGGGAAATGAGGATAAACTGATTTTTAAAAATTAATATTAGTACATGCTGTTATTATTTATTTCCATAGTCTGTAAAACTTTTATTGCAGAGGTACAACCTCAGATCCTTTAACCAAACAATTTGCATTAAGCTTTTTGAACAAAGGCCTAGGAGACTTATTACTCATATTTAGCCATTGCCTCTAGGAAAACTCATAGTAGCATGGAGGCCACAGCTGTACTGGATACATTCTGTCCTCAAAATGCAATCAATCAATCAATCAATTAGTCAACCTTCCAATCAAATACTGGCCAGGTGATGCACGGTTCTCACTGAGATGGGATTGCATCCTATTGGGATGTCCATGGGTTTTGCATGAGAGGGACCACCCATTAAGATTGTCCACCAGGCTTTTCACTCCATTTAACCTCATTCTAGCATATGGAGCAGGTGCCAAGGAAGTATTGGAGGATAAAGATAAATGATAGATTCTTCAAAATGAGAGATATGGCTGTGCCTGGTGGCTCACGCCTGCAATCCCAGCACTTTGGGAGGTTGAGGTGGGCAGATTAGGAGTTTGAAACCAGCCGGGGCAGCAGGCAAAACCCTGTCTCTACAAAACACACACACACTTACACGCACACGCACACACATTAGCTGGGTGTGGTGGTATGCGCCTGTGGTCCCCACTACTTGGGAGGCTGAGGTGGGAGGATTGCTTAAGCCTGGGAGGTAGAGGCTGCAGTGAGCTCAGATTGTACCACTTTACTCCAGTCTGGGTAACAGGGTGAGAACCTGTCTCAAAAATAAATAAAAAATAAAAACAATTAAAAAATGAGAGATATGGAAAAAATATTATCTGAAAAAACCATCAGGCTTTATTTATTAGGGTGCCATACTATTTCTCTCTCCCTCTCGCTCTGCCTCTCCACTTCCACCTATATCTCCATCTTTCTCTCCCTTCTTCCCTCCCACTCTTTTATTTGATTATTTTTTTCTCATTAATCTTAGGTAGTTTCCAAGGAAGTAGGTTTACAGTAAAGTCATTCATATGTTTATTCAATAAATAGTAACTACTATGTGTTAGACATCATGCTGGAGATGTAGATGTTCTTGCAAACAAGAAAACCCCTGCTATCAAGGAATTCAGTCCAAAGGACAAAAAAAGGCAAGAAAATTAACCTTTGTGTAGAATACATAGTGTGTCCCAGGTGTTAGCTGGGACCTCCTGGCCCCTTGAGATCTGACTGAAATCAGCACAAAACTTCCATTTCACGTCCTTTTGAGGCCCAAAGGCTGCTCCCAAGATTTCTGCTGCATTCACAGTCAGTTCTGCTCTGATTTCCTGCTTTCTGATGTACTGTGCATCTTGTAGCTGTTCTTTTATCTCTGTCTTGGCATAAACTCAAGCTTGGGAGACAACTCTTTCTTATCTATCCTCCCTCCCCTACACCACACACAAAGCAATCATAAAATCCAGGCAGATAATGTATTGCAAAAACTTGAACTGAGAGTTTTTGGGTCATGGGAGAGCACAGCAATAAACTTCAAATGACTGAGTGCACATTCCTGTTATAATAAGTCCATTTGCCAGCACCCCCCAATCCCAACCAGGGCCTTCTCACTGTCTACTTTACCCCACACAACAGCCATACTCCTGCCAATCTTCTCATCCATCTCCCACTTCTACTCCTCATATCATCCCTCCTGCACTGCATTCTACCCTCCTCCAAACTCCAGCTCCAGAAAGTTCTTGCTGTCTGTTGTACAGAGTAATTGTGTTCTTTTCATGCATCCCCAAAATTCAAATCCAGGCCCACTTTCTTCATACCTAAATCCATCCTGGTGCTCAGGCATGGGGACTTTTATGTTCCAGGATCTACTCTTTAGCCTCCATAGAAGGCAATTATGATTACGTAGTATTGTGTTTTTTTCCTTCTTTACTTATATATGATTCATTGATTCCGTCATTCGACAACATTTACTGGATGTCCGCTGTGTATCAGGCACTGTTCTAGGTGCTGGAAATAAAACTGTGTACAAGATGGCACAGGTCCTGTCCTCATGGATTTATATTCTGGGAAGTACGTACAAGATGATATCAAAAAGTAGAGGGGGCTGGGTATGGTGGCTCACATCTGTAATATTAGCACTTTGGGAGGCTGAGATGGGAGGATCACTTGAGCCCAGGAGTTCAAGACCAGACTGGACAAAATATGAGGCCCTGTCACTACAAGATTTTTTTTTTTTTTTTAAATAATTAGCTGGATGGAGACTGAGGTGGGAGGATTGCTTGAGCCCAGGAAGTTAAAGTTGCAGTGAGCCATAATTGCGCCACTGCATTCCAGCCTGGGTGACAGAGTGAGACCGTCTAAATAAATAAATAAGCCCATACCTCATTCTGGGATGGGAGACTATTGTGGATTGTGGAAAGCTAAGTCTGATAGGACAACCAGGATTAATCTAGGTGGATTCGAGGGGTTCAAAGGCAAAAGTTGGCAGCAAAGTTCTCAGCCATTCATTTGCATGGATAGAAAGAAACAGGAAATAGAAAAAGTGTTTTATTTGAGAAGGCATTCATCATCGCTCCCTCCGACTTCTATACCTCAATGCTCAAGCAATACCTTTAAAGCAGAATTGAGGTATGAGCTCTCTAGGGAGAAAGAAAAGGCAGTCTCCCTCCCCATTTCAGCTTCTGGGTAGAGCTGATAGATAGAATAGGCTTGTTTGAGCTGGTTTGTCTTTCCCAGAAACCCTGGAGCACAGCTCCCCACCCTTACCCTTGTAAACCCCAAGGGAGGACTTCCTCTATATAATATTGCCTGAAGAAGGAAAGCCAAGGTATGGCAGAGGGTTTGGTCAAGATCCTAAATTGCTGTGGGATTTAGGATTGGACCCCAGGGCTGCTGCTAGTTCATATGAAGCATTTATACAAATTTAAATTATATATAATCATATATATATACACACATAACATATATAGACACACATGCTGGGATGATATAACCCAAAGCTACTGTTTTACAGGGCTTGGCAAGTGAAAGGCCCCCTCCCCCAGGTCCCCTTGTATTGGGTATTACCTGAACAAATGGTGGCCTAGTTTGTCCCAGATTGTATAGATTTTACAAATGTAGGTTGAACAGATTGATGAAGTTTTTAAAGTATCTGAATTCACTGGTGTACTTGAAGAGCAGGTCCTTCCTTAGAAAGCTCTGAATGATTAGTTAATAACATGGTAGTGTTTAAGGAACTGTACCTCACAGTAAGCACATCTTTTTCCTCTTTATCCAGTTACTTAAAATAACAGTAATAATAGTTAACCATTATTCAGCATAATGGATATGTTCCAGACATGCACTAAATAGTTTACAAATATTAATTCTATGAATTCTTATAACAACCTTATAACACAGGAGGGTACTATTATTCCCATCTAATATTTCAGAAAACAAAGGTTTCAGTGGTTGAACTCAGCTACTGAGTTAATTTCAAGCCCATTTTAGCTCCCACTCTATACTGCACATTTTCTTTTCTCCCTCCCACCCTTCTTCTTTCTCTCTTCTACCTCTGTCTCCCTATAGGAAATAACATTCTGCAGAGGAACCATGTAAATATGGTTTTGGTTGAGCTACCTGATAACTCTACAATTGACCTTTTAGCTCTGATGTTCTCTGAGACTGGGTTTTCCAAACAAACAACTTCTCTTTGTTGTTTGGGTTATACTTAAGAGCCAGCATTCTGAAAATCCTGGCTTCAGGTTTCCAAACCAGCAGGTTGTGCTCAGAGCCTAATCCTTGCTGGATGGTAGCACATTTCATCACACAAAAACCATAGCTCCTCTTGGCCCTTGGCCTGATGCTCTGCAGCTTCTTTGGCCAACTCAACTAAAAGTGCAGTGGGGAAGCCCCATTCATGGTCATTTCCATAGAATCATTTGCCTCGCTGGGGGAAAGGGGTATAGCACAATCCCTGATAGTTTCTGGACAAAGAGGGTCCATGTTTTCCCCTATGCTTTTGGCATGCCTTGGATAATTCCCTTTGGTATTAGTCATCTCCTTAAGAAATCATAAAATATACAGCATTTAACTAAAGTTTGTAACACCAGATTCTCTCCAGAAGGTGTTTTCCTTGATTTGGCTTTTTAATTCTTCTTGATTTGAAAAATCTTTATACCTTAAAAAAAAAAAAAAAGTCAACTTAAAACCTGGACCTATCCATGCAACTTTAAACTTTATTAGAGAATGTCATATAATGAAGATATACAGCTATTCCATAAAATGTCTAACTGTGGTGAAAAAATACGTGACATTCAATGTATTCACTTTCAAATAAGATAACTTACTGCTCTTGGTTATTGGTTTCCAAAGACTTGCTGAGCATTTCCTTGTTTGGCCTTGGAAGAATTTGCTCTGGGATTTCAGCCTGGCCCTTGACTCGCTGAAAAACCACAAGATGTAGAACAAAGGGAGCAGGCTGAGAAGCCAGCTAGTGAAAATGAAAGCAAGAGGTCCTAGCCTGAGGCTTAGTGTGTGTTCTTGAAAGAAGGAAGTGGCTGCAGGGTCAGGAGAATGTCACTGGAGGCCCTTGAACTTGCTAATGCCAATCAGACCTCATGGGCTCCAGGCAAATCAACAAAGTCTGGAGACAAAATGTTTGAATGTAACTGTTAGAGCAATGCCCTGGCTCCACAAAGATGTCTTTTCTCCCAGAGGTTACTGTTTCACCATTAACCATTTAACCATTTTCCCAGCCACTCCTGAGCTCCAGTTCACTCTCCTAACTCAGCAGGGAAAGTGAGTAACAGATTTTCTAAATTAGAGCCCAGACTTCAAAAGGTCACAGCTAAGAAAGCACCCATAGGCATTTGCCTCGCCATTTAGTAAAATTTCTGACCATGATACAGTGATGGGACAATCTAAGAAGGAAAGGGGACTGGATTTGTGTGGGTTTGCAGAGGTTAAAAGAGTAGTGTCTTCTAGGAGGCCTGGGTGGAGGAGTGATGGGTCTTTTTTCTTTTGAAAGAACTTGAAGTATATACTGACTTGCAACGGGTAGAGAAATTTTTTAAATTTCAAATGAATGGCATAACCCCCTTGTGGAGTCCTCTCTTTTCAAAGTTGAAAACAAATTTTTGCAGAAGCAAGCTCAGACTGATTTTTGAGCCCTCCTGCATTTTCCAGGTGGAAATTCCTTGACCTTTGAACCCTGACTAAAACATCAGCAATTATAAATCTAACTGCTAAGTATTATGAAATACAGCGTGGCAAAACAAAAACGAAAACAAAACAGAACAAGAAACTCTACAGAACGAGAGGAGTGAGGAGACCACTGTCTTAGTCTTTCTCTAGTTGAGCGAGTCCGGTAGCTTTTCCAGGTCAGTTCAAAGGAGGGACACGAGTCATTAGTTAACCTCAAGAGGCCCTTGCAGCTCCTAAATTCTATACTCTCATAAACACAACACTCTGTCTCTGGTGGGTTACCACTGTTTTATGATCTCCTACACTGTACAGTTAAGTTTTAGACCAAGTTTACAAGGTAGCATTACTCTAAAACAGTTTTCTGATATGCTAAATTGAACTCTAAGTCCCAGAAATGCTACATAGAAATACATTGCACTTTGTAAAAGTTCTATATGTCTCCAAAACTGCATTAGAGACTAAAAATATATTTCCAAACTCTTACATGCATGGTGTTAGTTTAAAATGGAAAATGTATTTGTAAAAAAATACAATGTTTCTCTCCTGATGGTAATACTGGGTTTATATTATCCATTACCAGTGCTTTCACTGCCCTCTGCTGCTCTGAGGGGGTGTGGAAAGCTAGTCTTTTATATCTCATTGGAGAAGGCCAGCTTTTCATTTATGGTCATGATTATTAATGTTCACTGGCATATTCCAAGTGTAATACTATCTCACTTGGAAAATCCCAACAATGAAGTATCCAATGGCCTGAAACCAAATAAGCACTGTGTTCCTGTGAATCAGGACTTTCTAAAGTCTTCTGAGGTTTTATTAAGTTCTGGGCATTCTTTCTATAAGGTCACTAATATATGAAAATAGCTGTTATTTTGGAAGTTGATTACAAGGGTTTTTTTTTGGTAAAATACCAGTTATTGTTTAAAACATGAAAAATTAGTAGAAATGTCAACAAAAATGATTTGAGATGAGAACCTGGCCTCTTTAAAAAGTAGATTGAAGTGTAATAGAATTTAATTGTGGGAATGTTCTATTGTTTGCATTTAACTATTAGAGATTAGCATAAGGAAAATATTGAGCACTTTCATTGTTTCAATTATATTTATCTATTATTAATTAACAGCATTAGGTAAAATTTCTGTTCATTGTCTAGGACTTCTGTTTAATAATGATAACAAAAATTAATAACTGACATATATGAGCCTTCTTGGAAATGTAATTTGTACTCACTCTCCACCTAGCAAAAGCTTTACCTGAAATCTATTTTACTCTTGAATTATAAATTATCAACAGATTTCATTCTCTTAACAATTATCTGTCATATGCCTACCATGTACCAGACATAAGCATGTAGATGAATAAACTGCACTTCTGCCCTAAGGTGCTCACAATTTATTCAGAACAAAATATATATAAATAAATGTTTTACTGAGAAATTTCCAAAGGTCTTGCTACCGTATGTGCCAATCAAGAGCCTCAGAAGTTTGATTGCTTCTGATCAAGATCAAGACACAGTCACTAGTGAATAATTCTGTCCCTTAGTACTCTTTAATATTCACTAAATAAAACAAGAAGTTTGTATCCCTCCAATTTTTTTACTACATACCCTTTAATAACTTGATACCTCCCTTGGACAAGATGCATGAATGCTTTTACCTTAACCACCCCACATATTATTTACAAATTTGTTTGTAAATAATAGGAAGATAAATATACTTCCCATAGCAGGTAACCTCATTTCATTATTATAAAGGGACTGTAATAGAAAACTAGCCTTTCTATATCAAATTACTGCCAAAATAGAGAATACTATGAACGAACACTCTAGGACCAAGGTGGGTGGGTTTGGCCTATGACCACATTAGGCTTTCTAAAGCTTCCCTTCATCTCAGAAGCGTTTGCACATGCAGAGAAGTCCTCACTTAGGAGGGGACTAGAACACGGTGTGTGCTTTATAACTCATTGTCAATAAATAAATGAATAAAGTTATCAATCAAAAAGATCACTTTTGTTGTTTCTCAGATAAACGTCAACATAACTTCCAGAGGACATGGAATCTTTTCATTTGTTTTGACCCCCCGATGATATTTTGTCTCCTTAAACTGGCCTGTTGTTAGCCCCACACTCTCTGGGGTGGCAAAAAGCTGGGGTCGCTTTGGGACTGAGCACATTCTGGAGCTAGTGAAAGATCCCATCGGCACCTTCCCTCCTTCTCTCCCTCCGTGTTAAAATGCAATATGTTATTCTTTGATGTGAAGATGAATTTATGTTATATTTGATTTCTGAGATTTGCTCAATGTCTTAAGTTAGCTGTTTTGGCTACTGTTTAGTAAATTACTCTAAACAATAAGCAGATAATTAGTATGCATCTTTTAAACTGAAAACAAAGCAAACCCACAACTCTTAAGAACAAGGAGCCAGAATCCGTGGATGGTTATGTTATACCAGTGTTTTCAAGACAGTAGAGGCCTGGGCGACTATCTCAGAGGTCCCAAATGTTGAAGGCTTAGAGTAGCTCTCATACATCCCACCATCCTTTTAGGCTTTAACTTGAAATGATCAGTTTTATTCACAACGAAGATGGACTGGACAATGCGTCTTAGACCTAAGGCTAGAATGGCACTTCCCTATCTTTTAGGAATTAATGGTTTTACTTTAAAGTCAATGGGTCTCCAGTGAAAGGGTAGCCTGACTTATTCATTCATAGACAGCAAAGCTGGCATGGAAAACAGAAGCTAGCTGGGCCAGCTAGGGCAGGGTTTGCCTACTTTCTGGGTCCTGAATCACAAGTGAGTGCACCGTCTGTGAACACAGTGGTCTGAGGCAGTAAGAGAAAGACCTGGCCAGCTCTTCTTTTTCAAGGCAGTAACCATAGTCTCTGAAAAATTAATGGCTCAATGACTTTCAGGCTCTCTATTAATCCAATTAGCTACTCTTCCTATGGCAAGAAGTGACAGGAGAGATCCAGAAGTGTTATGCTGTCCCATCCACAAGAGGAGTGGACTTCCCTCTTTTGAGAAGGTATAAGCCTGATGCGGTGGCTCAAGCCTGTAATCCCAGCACTTTGGGAGGCCGAGGCGGGAGGATCACGAGGTCAGGAGATCATAGCCATCCTGGCTAATACGGTGAAACCCGTCTCTACTAAAAATACAAAAAGAAATTAGCCGGGCGTGGTGGCGGGCACCTGTAGTCCCAGCTACTCGGGAGGCTGAGGCAGGAGAATGGTGTGAACCCAGGAGGCGGAGCTCGCAGTGAGCCAAGATCGCGCCACTGCACCCCAGTCTGGGCGACAGAGTGAGACTCTGTCAAAAAAAAAAAAAAAAAAAAAGAGAGAAAGAGAGAAAGTATAAGAAGGAAAATAATGGTTTCTTCAACATCACATGATTCTACAGGGATAGACCTCATAGCGTGGTCCCAGTGAGCTTCACAGTACTCTGGAGTGGTCCTGAACAGCTTCATAGGCTTACATGTAGAACTCTGTTTAATCTCCACAGAAATTCTGCGTAGGAATTATCCCCACTTCTGATAAGAACTTCATCAGAACATAAAGGAAAGAGAGGAGACAGAATAATATTTAACTGTACTTATAAAAACAGTTCTGAGGCCAAGTGCAGAGGTTCATGCATGCCTGTACACTTTGGGAGACAGAGGTGGGAGGATCACTTGAGCCCAGGAGTTTGAGGCCAACCTGGGCAGCATAGGGAGACCCCGTCTCTATAAAAGAAGAAAAGAAAAAAAAATAGCTGGGTGTAGTGGTGTGTGTCTGTAGTCCCAGCTACTTAGGAAGCTGAGGTGGAAGGATGGCTTCAGTACAAGAGGTGGAAGCTGCAGTGAGCCGTGATTATGCCACTGCATTCCAGCCTAGCTGACAAAGTGAGAGAACCTGTCTCCAAAAAAAAAAAAAAAAGGGGGAACTCTGAGCTTCCAAGCAGAATCTGATTCCCTTACATTTCCCCAAATGGGAAAATAAAACACTTTTTGTGTATTTTTTTTTCTTTTCCTCCACGCCTTCCAAACTGCAAGAGCAGTTTTTCTAAACCAACTCAGAAGGGAAACTAGCAAATTTGTCTCTTTGGTACTGGCTTTATTCTTTTCTCCATCACTTCTAGCATGGTCCTCTTAGGATTGTTGTCAAGTTTACAGAGACAGCAAGGGTGAAACTGTTTTGCCCACTGCCTACAATTTTAAGTTACACATCTCTAAGTTTAAATCTAGTTCTGTGACCTTGGGCAAGCTACAAAAATCTCCTCAAAGTTCAGTTTACTTTTCATCACAGAGTGGGTGCTTAATAATTTCAGTGTCTTTCATTTGAAAATTGGAATCAAATTAGATATTACAGAATCAGAAATATATATTTTGTAAGCTGGCTGTCCCCGCTTGCTTACCTGTTTTTTCTCCCCACTCACACCACTTTTTCTGCAGGCAGCAAGTACCAATGGTCCCCACTTATGATAGCTCAACTTACGATGTTTCAACTTTATAATGGGCTTATCCAGACATTAAATGCATTTTTGACTTATTTTTTTTTATTTATGATGGGTTTTATGGGACATAGTCCCATTGTAAGTTGAGGAGCATCTGTAGAGTGAAAAACATTTGAATTTTTGAATAAATCAGAATTATAGAATTAGTAATTCCATATTATTATGTGAATTCTGTTAATTATTATATGAATTCCATCAATTATATAATTAATAATTCAAGGTTTCTATTATACTATTAATAATAAAATTATAGCACCTCAAATATAAGATTTTCTCAGCATTTTAAAAAGTAGTTTTTATTATACATATATATATAAATATATAATGATTCTAGTAAGGCATACACTTGCACTGTGTGCACACAGAGGTCAGCTTCCTTTCATGGTGGTGCTGATATTTAAGAGAAAGCCACAGGATAGTGCGTATGATATGATACAGGCAGTTTTTGTTTCTGTGATGAGTGAGGATGAATTAATCCCTGTGCATGTCAGGTTTGGCTAACCACCATAAAAATTTCCCTTCACCAAATGTAAATATGTACCTTGCCAAGTACTTTCCACTTACTTTTTAAGCTTCATGTTTTTCATTGGAAATTTAACCCGTGCATGTTGAGTTATTTACTGAACTCAGAATACTACTGGGCAAATGCCAGTTGATAGCCAAAAAATTCCCTCCCCACAAAAGAGTCCACCAGAAATAGCCACATTTTTTTCTCCTTCCCCTTCATTTTCTTAACTGCAATTTTGGATATTAATTAGTATCAGAACTAAAAGAAGCTTAGTTTGGTCCAGAAGTTACATAAAAGCTATATAGGTTACACCAATCAGTAGCCATGGTACATAAAAGCTAAACAAACCCCACTGAAATAAGCAATCTAACATCACTCAGAACATAGTTTAACACATGTAAATTTCTTCATTGATCTGTTTTAAGATTCTTCTTCACAAAAGGAGGAGTCAGGTATTATTGTTCCCATTTTACAGCTGAGGATGCTGACTTAAATCAACCAGTTTATCTTGGTCATATGATTTTAATTTTTGAAAAGAGAGTTGAGAATGAGATTTAAACATAGCTGAATATTAAACCTGGACAATAATTACATTTGATCTAAGAAAAGAGGCATTTCTACAACACCTTTAGTGGGAGAATGAATTTTAGTGCCCAAAGGGAATCAGCCATAGCAAGTGGCATCTGTAGCTTTTCTCAGTGGGATGAGATAGAAAATCTCACACAGGTGTTATATTATTGAGGTTCTCAGGCCGTAGAGATCCCATATCTAATTGTAGTGGTGGCTCTTTTTAGAGCCAAGTTATATAACAGGCTTTCTTGTTTGTGAATATACAGTCCATCCTTGACTCCCTTGCCCATCCTTGGCCACTGGCCCAGCAGAGGCCTAGACCCAGAATATTGTGGAAAACTGTGGACTTCTTGCCAGATTAGGTTTGACTTCCCTCACAGTTCACTTGTCCACACCTGTGACTTCTCCCACATCTATCCCTAATTGATATGTTTACCCTTGATTGTTCATTTGTCTTCTAGTCTTAACTCAACAATTCTATTGACTTTAACACATCCCTTTGCCTGGATACTTGCTAGCAATGTTCTCACATACAATCAGTGTTAATACTGAAAATTTTGAAAAGAGAGCTGAGATTTTAGGGTTTCTTCCCCCAGATTTTGATTCCTTCCCTAGGTTTCTTTCTTCTACCAATAGCATCACCATTATTAGGACTTTAGATTCATCCTTGACTTCTGCTTCTCTACATACCCTATCTCTCACTAAGCCTGCAGTTTTGCCTCAAATGTTGTCTCTTATCTCCTTCCTGGGGTTATTGCAGGTAACGCTAATCCAGGCTCTCATCATGTTGTGTTTGCAGAACTTTAATGGTTTCCTTGTTTCTCTGTCTTCAATTATCTCCTGTCTAGTCCGTGCTACACACTGACTAATCTCCCTAGAGTGCTTACAAACCAATAATAATTTCTCATCACTACTGGATGATAGCCAAATGTTATATTCTGGCATTCAAAACTGTTTTCAATATGGTTCCACCCCAGTAATCCACCCTCACTTTCAACAACCTGTCACACACACCTTCCACCCATGTGAGGCTACCCTTTGCACCTCCAGGAATACATGGGACTCTTTCCCACCACTGTTCTGCCATAGTTACCTTGTGGGCCACACATCACTCAGTCACTGGGCTAAAGGAGCTAGACAAAGACTAGCACACAGAGTAATAAATAATTTGGGTGACAGATCCCAAAATCTATGTAGTGCTAGTGCTAGAAGGAAGACAAATCAACAAGTAGAATAGAGATTGGGTAAGTATGGCAACAGAAAATTTGGGGTTGTCTGGGCAAGGAGTTCCTTTCAGAAAAAAGCCAAGCTTTAAGAGTGGGAATGGGCTGGCATATGAATGACAAACAGAGATGAAGGATCCAATACAACCATTATGAGGAACTTAAGGATACACACAGACAGCACTTGGGATATCTACTAACAAGTGGTAGCAGAGTCCAAGCAATCAGGTGAAATTCAAGAGCAGGACTTTCACCCCTGGGAAGGAGGAGGAGATGCAAGGGGAAATTCCTGTCATAGAAGAGCTGGGTTACCACCCAATTTATTAAGGGCACAATTAAGTCACAAACAGTAAGACACACAGGGATATAGTTACAGGATTAGTTCCCTAGCACAAGGCAGAAGCCTAATCATCAAAACTTGGACTCTGGATCAGAGCCAACCAGCATTAAGTGACACAGTCTCATACCCCAAAAAACACAGGGCTAAGAATATGTGCTCCAGAGCCTGAGAAGGAATCTACCATAGTAAATGCCTTTGAACTTGAATTTCATTCTCCTGCCACTAGCTGCATGATCAGACACAAGTCCTTTAACTTTTGTGAGCCTTGCTTTCCTCATATATAAAAGTGAGGAGAATAATAAATACTTTACAGATTTGGTGCAAAAATAGAAAAGTGCCTGCTATGGAGCCTGCCATTTATTAATAGACTATTGTCCTCTACCAGAGCTTTTGAAATCTTTCCTGCCCCATAACTGGATTGAACTAGATTGACTCTAGTTACTTGAGGAGGTACTAGCCTTGTGGGTGGGATCCAGCCATTCTACTGAAGGCAGGGAAGAGCTCCAGAGGCTAGAAATCAGGCATGTCCGGATCATAATCCTACCTTGTCTGTGGACATCAACTCTGCTCTATAGAAATTTCTCCATTCTGTGGGCCTCCTTTGAACATACATCATGCTGGTTAGTGCTTGACCTTGTACGGTGTTAGCAATCCCAATTTTGACATCTCTAAAGCAACCCTGTAGGTCGATGGCATTGCCACTTATAATCTTGCAAAGACATAACTTCCATTCAGGAGTTCTGCAAACCTGGTTCCAGGTTGTAGGTTACTAGCGAGGTGAGTGAACCCAGCAAATAGGACCTCATATATAGTCCAACATAGTTTTGTTGATGTCAATTTGCTGTTGCGTAATATTTTATGAGGGAATTATATGCTACTGTAGAATTTGTGGATTGGGAATTTTCTAAGATCTTTAGGTGAATTCCTTGAAAAAGTCAATGGCTTATGATATCATAACTTATTGATTTTCTAGTTGCACCTTGCTTCTTGGCCAGATTTGCCCATCTAATTTCAAGCTTCTCTAGGAACGAGCCAAGTCTCATCTTTCCCTTTGCTCCCCACAATTTAGCACAAAGTTGCCCTCAAAACAAGCATTTAACCTGCAGTTGCTGATTGACTGAATTACTGTATCCTGTTGACACTTTACTTACTTTTTAGAATTCCAGATAATTGTTTTCTCTAATTGTTCAGTTGCATCAAAAACAAAATATGGCATTTTCCCTAGCATAGTAAAAAGTGAAGTAAAACACAAAAATGTTGGGTCTAGCATTAATTTTTTGACAAGAAAACATGACAAACCATTTGCAGGGAAATTTTGGCTATACCTTATCCTTGTCACCATTTGTCTTATGAATAATCAGGGTAATTTATATTACCTTGTTCTGTTTACTGTATATATATGTATGTATTCCAGTGGATTTTCCACTTGTCCCAATGATTTGCTGAAATGGAAAAACATTCAACTTCATTTACAAGATAATGATTATCAGTGCCCAATCAAATCTCCCTGTTTCCAGATTTTTTTTAAAAGTTCTTTATTTTGAAAAATTATGCCAGGACTTTATGACTAATAGGTACAAGTATACCTGTGTATTTCATGTGAAATACTCCTGACACACACACACACACACACATACTTAGCCCATTTGTTGAAAAGTGCCTGTAACCTTTTTATGTGTAGGAATCTAATCCCCTTGTCCAACTTGCTGTTTTATCCTATGTAGTGCCCTTGAATTGAATTCTGCTTTTCAATAACACTGCCCCACACACATATGCGCATTCATACATAGTTTCTGATGCCATTGCGCTAGTTCAAATCTTTGTTGTTTAACACCTGGACTGATGCGATATACTCCAGAGGTGATTTTGGATCGGTCTCTTTCCCTTTCCAATCATTCTGTGCATTTTGCTTGCTGGCTTGCAGCTCCATGGCACCTCTCATCTCCTTAGCACAAAACACAGACACCCCTAGAATATGGCTCTGACCTTCCTGTCCAGACTTGCCTTCTACTATTCTTCCTTACCAGCCACACCCTCTCCTGCTCAGCTGTCTCTTGAACCGTGGCTATGCTTTCCTACTTATAGTGTTGTTGTGCCATTCCTGCTTAGCATGTTCTCTCTTCCTGTGGAAAGAAAGAATTTCGTCATTTACAAAAGTCTTTGCATGCTGTAGGGCCTGGTCTCAATGCAATTTACTTTGTAAACCCCTTTCCTGTGTCAGTGATCTAAAATCCCACCCTCAACTCTAAGTCAGAATCACATACTACCATCTTGTCTATCAAGTATTTACTATTGGCTGCCTTATTTTCTAGTTGCTTACACATGCAACTTTTTACTAGATTACGTGCACTTTGTGGGCAAGGCCTATGCCTGGCCTTTGTATTTCCATATTGTTTATGACAATGTCTTGCCAATAATATATGCTCAGTAAATATTTGTTCACTGGATGGATATCCTTTCATTGTCTATACTATATTTTCAGCACAATGACAGTGTAGCAATAGAGGCATTTATTGCAGGAGGCCATACAAATTGTACCTCAGAAATTCATATAACCAGGAATTATAGTCTGAGCAACTACTTTAATAAGTTATAACCTGTCTATAATTATAGGTTACCGATGGTGACATAAAAACACAAAGCGGTCAGGAAGTTTGCATACTCCACTCAGTATACTTGAACTAAAAAGAGTGGATGTTTCATAATTCTGAGCACCTTTGTCTGTTGCTTGGTCTGTGCCCTGTGTTATTCTCAAGAAAGGAGACTGGAGCTCAACCATCATTCATCCACACTTGTATTATCTTTAAGCACTGTAGAGGAAAAACCTGTTTTGGGGCTTGAAAAGTAAAGTTGGATACATTGCATAGTATATGTTGTTTTTAAGCTAACTTAAAGGGAAAACTTCCTGAATGAAAATAAATCATGCTAGTTTAATTAATGATGACTGCTATTAATAATGACATATATACCCATATATAGTATAGTTTAGTAAAACTTTTTCCTCTATTTTGTGGAAATCTTGATTTTCAACTCTTTCTAATGTATTTTTCTTTTGGGGGCCTACTCAGACCTTCTAATATGTCTTCTGGAGGCAGAGTGAAAAGCCTTGTTAGTCTGCCAGTGTGCCTTTGGAGTTTCTCCAGAGTATTCCTTGACTAGAACCATCAATTTTCTGGCTGGCTTTTCTGGTAGAGTCTATCCACACTCCTAGAACTGTCTACTGCTGGCTTGGCAAGGTCTACCTAGATCCTCCCTTGACCTGCACCCTCCTGGAAGCTGTGGGACCACAGTAAGCCTTGTTACTTCTCTCTTTCCCCCCTTCCCCAGCACACACCCACACATGCCATCATTTCACCGGTTGGACTAATTTTATCGGAAACTAGACTTGTAAATTAACAGAGACATATATGATTTCACTTACAATTTGAAAAAATAAAAGAACTTGATCAATAAATGTCAACATCACCATTCAGAGTATCTATAACTATCACAGCATAAAGTAGCTGGGAAAGAAGCACATATATGGAATCCAGTGGTTTTCAGATTCCAATTTATAAAATGAATAAAAGTGAACCTGGTGTAGTTAAAGAGGGGAGGGAAAGGGAACACTGCCTTTAGGCCTCATCCTGGTGGTGGTCTGTGTGGCATACCATCTCCACATAAGCCTATGAACCCCTAATCTGAGTTTGATGAAACACTTTGCCTATGTGGAAACTGAGCCTGGAATGCTTAAGCGACTTGCTCACAGTTACATACCCAGTTTGTGGCAGAGCTGATTCTCAATCTCAAGTTACTAAGCACAGTTTCCTTTTTCAGGGCTTTCCTCACAGCACCAAATAACTGCTAGATAAAGCACTCTTTTCTGCTCATTGGGCTGGTCCAGTTTATCTCTGTGCCCAAGAGCAGTTTAGAGGAACTAGCATTTTTCATGCAAAAATCTTTGTTGAAGGAGATTCATGATTAACTGAAATCACCCAAAGTACCAGAAACAATGCAACAAACCATGAAGGACAGCACAGCGTGTGTTTTTATCTGACCCATTTGTTCCAGGATGGGCTCTCTAGCTGAGCAGGCTAACAGCCCTGCAACCAACCTGTCTCACAAGCCCTGCACAGAACAACCCAGCATAATTCCTAAGCCTGCTCACGTAAACAACCAGAGAAGTTAATCATAGGCATGAGACACTTTTGGTGGTGGCCAATTAGAGCAGACCCCCCACAGAGCTTCATCATAGAGTAGCCACGTCAGTATCCTCCTCTGTGCAGCAATCCTTGTGATTAATGTAATCACCATAATTACTGACCACTCTTCTGAGAGTCTTGGTCGCATGCAAGAGTTGAATGTTTTCCCTGAATGCGTTGTCTCCAAACAATGTATGTCCTTAATTATAGAACATGATGTCATAAGTTCTGATTAGGGGGTTGCCCTAGAGGAGCTGAGGATTGGCCCTAAAGACATAAGGGGGCCAGTTCAACTCATAGCCCACCCTAGTCCTCATGGTCACATACAGGTAGCCAGTTATTTGATAATGAACAAAACAAGCTTGTGGTTGTTGCTGTCGTCCATTTTACTCCTATGTCTTTTGGGGTCATCTTGGGAAACAAAGGCTTCCTTTTTCCTCATGTACCTCATAATTATTGTGCCCCAGAACTGGCACGTAATTAATTATTATTTTTCCATTCAGGAGTTAATGCTTCAGACAAACAGGTCTGAATGGAAACCCAGTTTGCATTCAGAGGAAAATAGTTGACTGTTCTCAGACTAGACCACTTGAGGGCGGTATCGCCTTAGGAGAGTGTGTTTTGACCAACTAATACATAATCTAAGGAGGAAATATGCAGCGTGGGTGCCACAGACACATCACTGTAATTCAGGGAATAAAACCACAAAAAACGACAACATACTCCCAAGGAGTCAACTCACATTTAGGAATGAAGGAATAAATGTCTCATTTTAAACGTGATTGCAAAGTTGTTTTTTTTTTTTTACATAACAATTGCTTGAGGCAGGCATGCTGTAAACCATTTTTATGGGGAAGGATTTATTCTGTGAAATGAAGTGCTATTGGAAAAAAAAGATAATGTCCAGTGCAATATAGAAAGAAAAAAAGCCAGCTAAAATATATTGCTCAATGAAGCCTGGGGACAAAATCATGAGTATGTTTGCAGGTCTTTATAATCCTCTCGGGTGCACATAGTTCTTCACAATGGACATGTCCCCATTATAACCTCTTTTAATTTAGCAGGGAGCTGCTCCTTTGCCTTTCCTTCATATTTGGGGAGTCAATTTAGATGGATGAGAGAAAATAAAAGAGGGGGAAGAGAAGAGAAGGAGGATGGTATGTCCCTCTGTGCTTGTAGAATCACTAGTGGTGGTCTCAGTCACAGGGAGACATACTGGTTCCACTCATCTCTGATCCTGACCCAATAAATTATTTGCAGATATCTTTTTGGTAGTTTTAACAGGATGCTGATAAATTACAACTGATCAGCCTAGTGTGCTAGAGATATTTAAGTTCTCTTTCCAAATATCACTGCATACGTACCTAAATAACAGACCAATCATTGATTTCCAGAAACCTGTCTAGAAGGCATTTTACATTCCTTTCTTTGCTTCTTTTTATGTGCCACAGAACGAATCTGATAGTTCTTGAATACATTTCCCAGATTGTCCAAAGAGGTCAAACTCTTAATGTTAAGCACAGTTCTTTTGAGACTGTGGCTGTGGGGGAGAAATTAAAGAAAGATCTGGAAGCTAATGGAAGCTACTCACATGAGTAGCTTCTTTAGTGCAACCTCAGTTGGAACGTCAGTGACTCTGGGAAATTCTTTCTTTTCTCCCAAGTCAATATCCTATCAAATTGCTTTCTGTGTGTGTGCGTGTTTTTTTTTTTTTTTTTTTTTTTTTCAAATCTCCAAACAGAAACTCATGCCTCCTGAACACAGAGGTAATCTTGGCTAGTTTGCAGAGATGGGTAAGAAGATTAGGTGTGACCTTCTCCGGTTTTCTTCCCTTCATTGTTAATTTTGCCTTTATTCATCCCCTTCTGTCTTTTCCAGGATCTTGTTCCATCAAACATCTCCCTACCTCTACCCTTTTCTTTTCAACCTTTTCGTCTGCACTTACGGGGAAATTTCTTTACCTCATTTCTCTTTCCAGCATCTATCCTCTCTGCCTCCATTCACACTAGATTCCTTGAAAAAGGTCTACACAGGACACCCCCATACTCTGGCATTCCTTTACTATTTCCTTGCATTATTTTCTCCAGAAACTACCCTTTAAACTCCACCAGTGAGCTACTCATCTCCAGGTGGGCCAGGGGTTTCTTCTCAGCCCTTTTCCTTAGTGCACCGCATTCCTATTACCATGATGGCAGCATTGACCTGAAATCCCCCTACCTCTCTCCCTTTGAAATACTTCTCCCCTTCATCAGAATTTAATAACATGCATACTCACTCGCTGAACATCTCTCCTTAGTCTCTCTTGGCCCCACTTCTACTTCCTCCTTTATGTAAGAATTTTTCACTGCTCAGCCCCTTTGTCTGCTATGTGTTCTTTACTGAATTCATAGAATCCTACAACTTTAACTACCACCTCTTTGCTCATAACTCCTCAGTAGTATTTCTAACAATCTCTCTCCCAAGCTATGTGCCTGCCCTTCCAACAGGATATTTGTCATTTCCACATCTATGTCCTATATCTCAGGCAAACATTTTCAAAACAGAACCCATCTTTCCTGCCCAGCCTCCCCATATCCTGGTCCCAAACTGAGTTCCCCTCTTTATACCTTTCCTCAACTCTCAGGTCAAAATTTCAACTATCCTTGACTTCCCTT
Organism: Trachypithecus francoisi; assembly: GCF_009764315.1. Classification (NCBI taxonomy): domain Eukaryota; kingdom Metazoa; phylum Chordata; class Mammalia; order Primates; family Cercopithecidae; genus Trachypithecus; species Trachypithecus francoisi. Next base: position 115,423,856 of record NW_022681454.1, read on the forward strand.
TTGTCATTTGTAAGTTTGTAAGTTGATTGGACATGGGGAGCACAGGATTATGAAATGTCTTTTCAGAATCCCCCTTCTATATGCACTGAGAGTACTCTATTTCAAGCCTTCATTTCATCACCTAGACTTCTGAAAAGATCACCAAACTGGTGTTTCTGTCATGAGTCCCCTCTTCCTCATTCCAGCCCAACCAATATTTGGCTATTAGCTATTTTTCAAGACAGTCCTTTCCATACAAAATAAACTGATAACATTAGTTGCTTCCAAAATAGGTGACTGGGAGACACAGATGTAAGACAGAGAAAATATACACTATGTACCATCTTGTTCCTTTAAAATGCTGTGCCTTATAAATACATTAGCTATTTAGAATAATAATGTTTAGGTTAAACATTAGATATTATCTGTTTAATTTTAAAAATCCTCTTCAGTTATTCTTCTGATCAAAATCCTACATGCATTGCCTTTGGAACAAAATCAAACTTCATCATATCGTTCTAAGCCCCTAAAATGGCCCTTCTAGTTTTACCTTTACTCTGCTTTCAGTCTGCCCTCTGACACACTCCACAGGCCAGGCACAGGCCAGCACTCTGGATTCTTAGGCTTCCAAACCTTTGTTTAAACCATTGCCTCTGCCAGTGGTGTCTTTCTTCCTCCCAAATTGAAGTCCTACCTTCCTTCCAGCTTCACCTCAGACGGCACCAATTCCAAAGTACTTTTCCAGATCCCAGCATTTAGAACTACTCCTTCCCTTCTGTAAGTTTCCTGGCCTAAGCACTTGATGATTCTATCGAAGTCAGCCTGGTTTTGTAGTTATTTATGCACATGACTGTTCTTATCTTTGCATATTTTGCACTGCTTAGTTCAATGCATTTCACATGATGGATACTTGGGAAATGTTTCTGAATGTCATTGGTCCTTGAGACACTGAGAAATCCAAAATTAGAACTGTTTGGATATGAGACCCAGTGGCATCTTTGTGTCATTTACTATTGTTCGTCATTGACATTAAGAAGTACAAAGCTCAATGGGTTCCCTTTAGGTCAATGCTTCTTCTAGTGTGGTCCTAGACCTGGAGCACTTGCTAATGTGAAGATTCCTGGGCTCCAAGAAACCTACCGGTTCAGAGTCTCTGGGGTAGGATATGGCAATCTGTAGATTAAATACGTATCCCAAGTGCTCCTTATGTACACTGAAGCTTGAGAGCCACTGCTCTAATAGGATGTAACAGGGTTTAGGGGGAAGGTTTTAGAGGCAGATAATCCTTGAGGTTTGATCCTGCTTGTCTGCTCAGTGCTCCTTAGCTACTGCCAGTCCTTCAGCCCTGCTGCTCAGCTGGGTTCATGCGCCTGGCTGTGCCTCGTGCTCCTGGAACGTAATTTGCCCTCTGTCTCTCCTTTCGGGAGACAGCTGAGCTGTCAAACTCTGACTCCCTGCGGAAGCTGTCTGGTGCTGGCACATTTTGATGGGAGAGGGATGCCTCAGACTTCAACAATAATCTCATCTATTTTCAATCTTATCTTCTCCCCTAAAACTGCTATAGGCAAGTGACTATCCCCTGTGTTGTAGACAGGAGGATCCTGTGTCAAGAAAACATTGAGACTTGCCTAAGCCACTGACATATTAATAGAGTTAATGTCAAAAGCCTTGTCATCCAACTGGGCATTCTCAGTGACACTGTGTCAATCAGTAAGTCAATCAATTTATCAACAAGTGTTTAATGAATGCCAATTAGGCATCCAGAAGTGTCTTGTTTAACATCCACTGGCTGGGCTGGGCCCTGCACAGAACTTGGTTCAGTGTACTTACATTATCCCTGATCGAGGATCTAATTCTGTACCATGTCATCCACAGCTGGCTGCCTTTGTGGTCACACCAGTTTGCTGGGCTATATTTCATGTGAACACCACCATTTACTACATTATTCTGTAGGCCCTAATGAAGTTAAGAGGAGCAGGGTATGGGGGCCAGCTATTTAGCCCTCCTATGTGAACAACTGTTCAGCAGTCTTAGCTTGATGTTATACTTCTCACTCTGTTAGGTTTGCCTTGCACTTCCATGGAATTAAAATTAGAAATTCTGTGGACAGGGATGTGACTCTATGAAAGCAACCTTCTTCCCCTCTGCCAATCCATCTGCATGTAAAATCCCCAACCCTCAGCACAAATGACCTTTGTTCTCCAATTTCCAATCCTTTTATAGTTTACAATTATTATTTAAACCCACCCTATGGTCCCCAAACCTTTCTAAAAGTAATCAGCCCATAGGATGCCCTCATGCAAAAGGCTACATTTTCTACATTTACATTTTCATTTATTTTCTAATCGTCACAGTGGAAACTGTAACCATGAATGTACAACTCAGAAATCCAGTTAAGACTTGCTTTTTTCTGCCAACTTACTCTTTTATGAGCCAGAGACAGTAAAATAAATCCAACATATTTAAAAATGCCAATTCGAACTTCAATTTCTATGGCAAGAACGTTCTGTGGGTTAGTATGCATTCTTCTAGGTCACTCAGAGTACTACAAACCAAATTTCACGTGGTTTTCAAAGTAGCCCCAAAACTCGACCTTCATCTCAATTGGCATTGGTGATACCAAAGGTATCTATGAGAACATCACTGGCCCATCTCAAGTTTGAGAGATGACAGTAGGCACATGTGGCCATTTCCACTATATCTAGTCTAGGATTTAGTCTATGATTTAGACTCCCCAGCTGTATTTAAAACTATCCCAAGCCACCACTGGCCGCAGGGAGCATAGACCTTTTCTGAGAGGAATTTTAGCTAATAATTTTACTTCCACATTGTTCCATCCTCTATTTCAGGATGCATGATGTACACACTCTTCCTTTTTCCATCTCATTTCACCATTAAATACATGCCCTGGCTGGGTCAGAGGAACAAGGAAATAGACTATTATTCAGTGTGCTATTGATATGGCCTCCCAAAGCCTCCAACAACTTCCCTATGGACATCACAGAATGGAACAGAAAATTCCAGTGGATCACCGTTGTCCATTCATAGGCACTGCAAATGTGTTAAATATGTCTCACTTAATAAACCAACACAGCTTTGCTGAATTATGCTAAGTCAAAGTCTTCTTTAAATCCCATTATCCTTATCATTGTTCTAGGTGAAATTGCAAATAAATAAAACCTCTAATGAGTTATTTTTAGATATCTAAATGGACACAGGAAAATGTTAATTGACTCCTCAAGTTTACAAAACAAGTTAATAAAGGTAGAATAAAAGAAGAACTAGTTTAATAACTTTCTTCTAAGACTACAATGAAATTTATTTTATCTCATAACATAGAATGTTCCGTCTAAGGAACATCAAGGAGAAATTGGATGCTTTTCATTCTTTAGAATTTTACTTTGATACAGATAATGTTGCATTAGTTATTCTTAATTTTACTTTCTTCACTTATTAAAATGCGTAATATGGGCCAGGCATGGTGGGTCACGCCTCTAAATCCCAGCACTTTGGAAGGCTGAGGCAGGAGGATTGCTCGAGCCCAGGAGTTTGAGATCAGCCTGGGCAACACAGTCTGATCTATAAAAAATAAAACAAAATTTGCTGGCTGTGGCGGTGAACGCCTGTAGTCCCAGATATTTGGGAGGCTATTTGGGAGGATCACTTGAGCCCTGGAGTTTGAGGCTGCAGTGAGCAGAGATCACTGCACTAGATATTGACTGTATCCATTTAGATATCTAATGGACCTCTGCACTGCAGCCCATCTAAAAAAAAAAAAAAAAAAAAAAAAAAACCACAACCCTAATGTGAACTCAAATCACTGCTTCTAGATTATTTTCTTCACTTAGTACTGATGCTTCTGAAAGTAGAATGAGAATTGTATTGCTATTTAAGTATATTAGCAGTGTTATTACTACATTCCATTTTTGTTTTTAAAACATCCATTTTTATAATCACCTACTCTATGGCTAGGTCTTTAACATATCTTTTCTATATTCTTCATAACATATAAGGTGTGTATAATCATCATAACCCTACAGAAAAGGAAAGGGACTCGGAAATATTCTGTACCATGTGACGTACTTTAGTTCAGAGTCTGGCAGGTAATAATTCTCAATAAATATTAAAGTAATTATTATTTTTCCCAAAGCCACAGAGCTATTAGATGGGAGAATTTGAGCTCAAACTCAAATATAACAACATGTTTTTGCTAATCTGCACATGTACTGCCTCAATTTTCACACTTGATTTCATGATCAGAAAAGTTATTTTAGTCCTGTGTATTTGAACAGCTAGAGCAAATATTGCATAAACTATTATTTGCCAGTATCTCTAACATTAATTTATGTGAATGTACACCTGTGTATCTTGTATTTGTTCTATTTTGGTCTGGTTTTTAGGTTGCAATATTGTACACTGTCATGTTTCTATGAAAAGCAACAATTTAGTTTTTGGGTTTTTTTCCCTGGGGATGAGAAAAAGGTGTTAATGGAGAAGCAAATAAATGTGAAATGAAACAGTTCTGCTCCAGGGAACAGAAGGAAACTTCCCTAAAAGCAGAGGCTCCTAGCACAACCTTATACAGCAGGTTTAGCAAAACCTAACTCTAAAAATGGTACTTGCTTTCAACTACAGGACAGGACATTTGGATTCTGTTTAGTTTCCAACTGAAGTTTTGGAAAGTACATCCAGCATTTCCTTTAGAAAAGCTCCAAGGAGTTTCTTTACCTACAAGTTATTCTGAAAAACATTTGTGAAAATGTGGGCTTTTATTTTTATTAATAAATGGCCACAGCTTTCATTTTGGGAGGAATTCAATTGACATTATGATGGAGACTTTCAGGTCCAGACATTCTCTGTAAGCACAGCTGTGAGAGCTACAGGAACCTCACACTTGGCTCTGCCCAAGCACAGTGCAGGAAACTCTGCAAAGGCTGGTGGCCAAGGAGCCTCCACAGGAAACATGTACCTCCCCCCACCCCAAAGTCATCGAATCGCTTCAGTCTTAAGGTCTCCACATCTTGACAGAAGGCTCACCTTTGATGAAAACTTCTCTGGAAGAACACTCAACTGGTACTTATGGTGACCAAGTAGGCCTTACAGTTCCTTTCCTCAATTAAAACAATAAAAACAGAACAAGGTTGTCACATACAAAACAAGAGTCATTGAATTAGGCCAGAGCTAGGCTTTGGAAATTGAATTTAAAGGCCTGGAACCAGGGATCTTAACTGCATACTTTAATGTTTAAACACAGAGCAGTTGAATTGGGAAAGCATCTGAGCTTGGTTTCGGCTGCACTCAGCTGCTTTAGCCTGCTGCCCTTGCCAGAAGACCCTGAATACATTTGAAAGCATCAGGCCCTGGCTCATGATTATGCCTGTGGGATGTTGTGCCCATAGCTTGAGAGGAGATGTTCATCTTCTGGGGGAGTAAACAGCATGTGAAGAGGTTTCTGGAGTGTAACTGGGCACAGCCAAGGCTTTGGCAAGCTTAAGACTGAGTGAGAGTCAGAGCCTCAAACTGTGACTCAAATTGGCATATGATTCTGAACTTGTTTGCACCATTCTCTAATTGTTTCATGTGTGATCATATCTCCCTAGCAAGCCTGAGAGCATCTGAAGACAGAGAGCATGCTATTTTTGATTTCCCAAAAGAATCTGACAGAGTCACGGACTCATCTTATTGACTGACAGTCACTGCTAGCAGTGACTTCAGCCGCAAGTAAAAAAAAAAAACAGTTTGTGCTCTGAGTAATAAAGGAATGTGTCATGTAGTCATGCTTCCATGGTGTATCATTGATTCATCATGATAGAAACATCCTGTGAAGTAAACATAAGCCAAATGCACACAGTATCTGGAATCTTGTGGCACAGACAGAAGAAATAAGTGGATGTATTTAGAGTTAGGGACTTGGTGGAGGAGGCCTATCTTGTGTTCAGGCAGGGACACAGACAGAAGCTCTCCGAGGAGACAACACCAAGAGTCCTGAGAGTAAGCTCTGAGACTGTGAAGACCGCTGTCCATCAGTAGACCGATCCACTTCACTCATTCATGTATTCTCTAATTCAGATGTTAAATCTTTCCTGAATACAGAGATGAATACACATGACCTCTGCCCCTAAAGTTGAGATATATTTGCAAACAGATGCGTTAAAACATCAAACACAATACCATATGGCAGTGTGATTTAATGAGAAAGGGTTTCGCACAAGAAGGAAACAGATGGTTTTGCATACAGGTTTTGTGATCTATTATTGGCTGTATGACTTGGATTTTTTTTAGCCTGTTTTCTCCTCTGCAAGTGTGAGTAATAATACCTACCATATTGGATTATTGAAAGAATGAAAGGAGAAACACAGAACTGACAGCTCACATGGTGTACAGGATAGACCCTCAGGAAATGTTCTATTCCTTCCTCTCACAAAGAAATGTGCAGTGCTGTGGTTGCTCAGAGGCAAGAGCCACAGCTGCCTGAGAAAAGGAGGAGAGCCTTCACCCAGGAAATACATCTTTGCTTGACCCTGAAGAATCAATAAGTTCCTTATTCAATTATTTATTCAGCAAATGTTTACAGAGCACTATTATGCACCAAATATTGTGCCAGATGCTAGGGATAAGATGGTGAACAAAACAGATATGGTCCTGGTTCTCATGGATCTTACCTTCCAGACAGAGTGCAGACCAGACTAAACAAATAGACACAGCAATTCTGAGCAGGGAGACTAAGCTGGATAATTGGTTTTTGTTTGTTTGTTTGTTTTTGAGATGGAGTCTGGCTCGGTCACCCAGGCAGGGGTGCAGTGGTGCAATCTCAGCTGACCGCAATCTCTGCCTCCTGGGTTCAAGCGATTCTCGTGCCACAGCCTCCTGAATAGCTGGGACTACAGGTGTGCACCACCATACCCAACTACTTTTTGTATTCTTAGTAGAGATGAGGTTTCACCGTGTTGCCCAGGCTGGTCTCTGTTTTCCTGACCTCAAGTTATCTGCCTGCCTCGGCCTCCCAAAGTACTGGGATTACAGGTGTGAGCCACCAAGTCCGGCCTAAGTTGGATAATCATAACCCACGGGTGCATCCAGGGGCTTCTGGCAAGAGCACCAGGTGAAAGCAGCTCGACATGCCGCCTGAACTGGGCCAGTATGCCCTTCCAAGTCAACTCCTTTGGGTTTAAACATAAAATTGTGCAGCTAAGATCGTCAGTTCCAGGACTTTAAATTCAACTTCCCGGGCCTAGTTCTGGCCTAATTAAATGACTCTTTTTAGTGTGTGACCACCTTTTTATTTATTTATTATTGTTTTTTTAGACGGAGTCTTGCTCTGTCACCCAGGTGGGAGTGCAGTAGTGCCAGGTTGACTGACTCACTGCAACCTCTGCCTCACAGGTTCAAGCAATTCTCCTGCCTCAGCCTCTTGAGTAGCTGCGATTACAGGCACACACCACCAAACCTGGCTAATTTTTGTATTTTTAATAGAGACGGGGTTTTACCATGTTGGACAGGCTAGTCTTGAGCTCCTGACCTCAGGTGATCTGCCCACCTCAGCCTCCCAAAGTGTTGGGATTACAGGCATGAGCCACCGCACCCAGCCTGTTTTTGTTTTTTTGATTAAGGAAAGGAACTGCATGACCTACTGCTCATCATAAATACCAGTAGAATGCTCTTCAAGAGAAGTTTCCATCAAAGTTGAGCCTTCTATCAAAGTCTGAGATTGAAGTGATTATACTTTGGGAGACAGAGCAGGGGGAGGGGGTAAGAAGAGAAAGAAGAAAGAGGTGTATGTTGCCTACTGAAGCTCCTTAAGCACTGACTTTTGCAGAGATGCCTGAATGGTGCTTGGGGCAGAACCAAGTAGAGACTCCTGTAGTTCTTACAATTGTACTTAGAGGGAAAGGGGCTGGGAGGACTTCTGGCATCATATCATCAAAGAATCAAAGGATGAGAAAGAGCAAGCAATGCAAGGATGAGAGGAGGAGCATCTTAAGCAGAAACAGTACATAGAAATGCCCCGAAGCAGAGAAGGGCTTGGCTGAGGAAGTGCAAGTATAGAACAAAAGAGGGAGAGGATAGTGCTTAATGGAGTTCGACTGAAAAGGATTCAGGGGAGTTCATTCCAGAGTTAACAGCATGTGCAAAGGTGTAGAGTCTTAAAAGAGTCTGACACAGTCTAAGAATAAGGAGAACTTCATTGTGGCCTCACTCTAGCCTGGAGGAAAAAGAGGGCGGCAGGAGATGAAGCTAGGGAGGTAGGTGGAAGTCAGATTGTGGGGGATCTTGCTTGTATTGTAAGTGAAGACATTTACATTTTGTTCTGTTTATAGGCAAGACTCTACACAGGTTTTTTATGTGGAAGAGTGGATGCATGATTTGACTGTAGTAGTGTAGAGGATGGATTAAAAGTGAAGAGATTTGAGGGGAGTTTAAACGCCAGGCTGCTGAAACAGTCTGAGGAAGGACTGAAATAAAACAGTGACAAGGAGGACTGGATTCAAGGGACAATCCTGAGGTAGAAGCAACATGATGTAAGAAGTAATGGAGTGAGGGAGTGATGAATCAAGGATGACAATGAGGTTTCCAATTTCGGAAGCACACATTCCATGAGCCATCACAGTGATGGTGCCATCACCTGTCAGGTAGCCTCTGGAAAGTTCCCTTGTATACTCGTAAAAGTGAAAATGACAAATAATGCCTTACTATTATTAGGAAATAGTTTTGACCCCAAAGACCCTCTGAAAGAATCTCAGAGATGCCTCCAAGGTCCTTGGTCCACACCATGGAACCTGCTGTTATAAGCAGTGAGTTAGGACTCCTGTCACCATCCCTGAGCCCTCTCCATGACCTACTCACCCACCAACAACCTCACAAATGCACATGATCTGGAATTATTTGCACTTCGACTTGCTATTGCATCTTAGGTTTGGAGATCCTGACCCAGCTCAGCAAACCCTCTAAGCTTGCCTCTACTTCCATTTAGAGTACTTTTGTAAGCACCCACCAATTTTAGGACCCTGACTTCTCTGCATGGCTTCACCTCTTGCTACTTAGATGTGGGGCATCTCCTGTTGTCTACAAGACAGTTCCACACTGGCTCTGCACAAAGAGAAAATACTGTCTACTCTGGACCCTGGGTAGGTGATTAGGCAAAGCTAGATTCATCTTCTTAAGAAAACTACTCAAACCAAGCAGAGTCAACCTGCAAGATAATAGGAGTAGATATGTGAGTTAATGGGAAACCAGTGTTAGTCCTTGGAAAATAAAGCAGCATAAGAGAATTACTTACATTGTCAATGAAAGTTTTAAATTAAATTCTGATTTTCAGAATCAAAGAAGGAAGAGAGAGAAGACAAGAAATAAAATGTGTATTTGTGTGTGTTTGTGTACATGTGTGTGTGTTTGTAGGTATTCTCTTTAAAAAAAGATAGTGCCTTACAAAGTAGAAATGAAATAGTAAGCTTGATGGACTGTGTAGGATTAGCCATTGTAGAGAAACATAATTTTAGTGGATTGAAATTTATTTGGAAACCTTTTCCTAAAGACAAATGTATCTCATTTTATGAGGCCTCCATGATTTAGTTTGGTTTAAAAGTCAGAGGAAAAATATATGCCATTTGATCAAATTGTCAAGCACAGCTTGTTAATGTGTCTGCGTGAGTTTCAACATCTCACCACTAAAGTGTTGGATTTGTCCTTGTGTGTAAGCCACAGCAATGTCCCTCCTTCCTTCTCCACTTTCCTTTTCAAGCACAAGTCTCCTGGCCTACAAGTTTCTAGGCCGACAGACTCCTATGACAGATGTTTTTCCCCTGTGTGACCTACAGCTTAGTACGGTATTTCCAGATGTTTGTATGAGAACCTGTTTAACTGATTTCAGAGTCTTTTCTCTCTTCCCATATTTTCCCCCCAATTACTTTTTACTTTGTATTTGAAATATTTTTTCTGAATTTTCTAAATTTTAAAGGACTCTTGAATGTTTACTTATATTCTGACATGATGAAAATATATTCCATTATTATGTTTAATCCCTGGACTTATGATGCTGGAAGCACGGAGTTATTTAATGCTTTGCCTAGTCTTACCTAGCAAGCCGGAAGAGACATAGGCTTAAGCCAGACCAGCTGATTGTCAGTCCTATGCACTGCCCCTGAGCTGATTAATATTTCCTTTTATTACTGTTGAATATTTGGTTCTTCCAGGGGGCCTCTGGATCAGTCACTACCATCATATTAGGCCACGCTCTGACAAATAGTTTTGTTCCTACAAAGAATCTAATTTCTTTCTCCTACGTGTGGCCTCCTAAGACCACTGTGCTCTGCTGATGATGCTTGAATTGCTCAGGGGAAGAGGCAGATAGCCAAAAATTCAACAATTTTAGCAGAAAACCCTGCCATCAGTGACAGCTGCAGCACCACAAAATCTATAAACGCACTTGTTACTCATCTGCTGTGCCTGTAGGGGCAAGCCAGGTATGTGACCACTGAATATCTTGTAGAGGAGAGGTTTCCTAGGCGGGTTTCCTGACAGAACCTGAGATGAGAAGAATCAAATGAGCTTGGCATTCAGAACATTGTGTGTTATTAGTTTAGCCCTGATTTGAAAGAGGAGACCTACCACCTAAATGTGATTTAAAGAATTGAGGGGTGGAGTGACAATTGGATTAGATGCATCAATATGAGCACTGTTAATTCAATATATGAGCTGGGGAATCATCAGTTTGAGTACTAATTGGTTACAGAGCAATTTTCTTTAAAAACTCTTGAAAGGCTTTGTACCTAGCATCTTATCACCTAGAAAAAGGCAAAGATTTAGTAAAATGCAATCCTAATGACAGAGTAAATTTACATCACATAACCACAAGCTTGGTAGAAAGTGGCATGTTATTCCCATAAATATTTTGGAAATCTAAAGTTAAAAATCCTAGGGGTTATAGAAAAAGATCTTTGTTTCTAGTTTGGGGGTATTTATTTTTTAAAATTTTGGCATTTATTTTCTTATCCGAATGCCTGCCCATGCAAGAATTAGATTATCTGGGCCGGGCGCGGTGGCTCAAGCCTGTAATCCCAGCACTTTGGGAGGCCGAGGCGGGTGGATCACAAGGTCAGGAGATCGAGACCATCCTGGCTAACACGGTGAAACCCCGTCTCTACTAAAAAATACAAAAAACTAGCCGGGCGAGGTGGCGGGCGCCTGTAGTCCCAGCTACTCCGGAGGCTGAGGCAGGAGAATGGCGTAAACCCGGGAGGCGGAGCTTGCAGTGAGCTGAGATCTGGCCAGTGCACTCCAGCTTGGGTGACAGAGCGAGACTCCGTCTCAAAAAAAAAAAAAAAAAAAAAAGAATTAGATGATCTGAATAGGAGATAAGATGTACCTAGCCCCTATGAATAAATTTTCGTGGATTTTAGGCATATAACCAGAGATCCTTGATGAATAATTTTTATTTACTATTTTTCAAATCACAAACTAATGAAAGGACATACAAACAAACATGCTCTCATAATTCAGTTCATTCTTTTAGACTCCTTGAATGTAAGAGCAAGTTTCATATATTTTACTTCTAGTACAATTCTCTATAATATCTAAGTGCCATGAACACTCAACAGTGCTGTCTCATGATCTAATGATTATTTGCGCTATTGACTTAGGATGATCCCAGCCTGTAGCTCTCATTTGCAAAGTTCTTTAAACATATGCCTTTGTGATGAATCAAAGTCATTTCTTGAAAAAAATAGAGCTCTGACCAGATACTATGTTAGATATTTGATGGAAATATATATTCCAACGTGGATATATACTGAGCTCCAAGCCTAATATATGTGATAATAGCAACTATTATTTACTATTTATGGTATACCTATCACTGTGATGGGCATTTTATATACATTATGTCAGTTATTCCTCTCAAAAACCCCATAAGATAGGCATATTATTTCCAGTTTTACAAATGAGAAAAACCAAAGTTTGTTAATTAAATAACTTGCTCCAAGTTACGCAGTTAGTAAGTGAAGGAGGAGTTATTTGAACTCAGGTTGTCTGATTTCACAGGCTGCATTCAGAGTGGCAGCATAATGTCTTTTGTAAGCATCAGCGTCAAATTATAAGCTTTGACTCTGAAGCTAGACTACCCAGGTTTAAATCTTAGCTCTGCCCCTTAATAACCAATAATTTATGAGACCTGTGACAAATAACTACAAGAAAGTTTAAAATTGAACATGTGGCTTACATTTGAGGTCCATGTTATATTTCTATTGGACAGTGCTAGGTCTGGACTTTTCCAAATGCTGTCTTTCATTCTTTATCTATCTATTTATCTCTATCTATCTATCTATCTATCTCTGTCTCTCTCTCTATCATCTGTCTAATATTGCTTTTTTCTGTCTTGCCTCTTTTTATATTTCTTTGTCCACATTGATGCTCAAGATGTCTTACTAAACACAATCCAATCCAGGCTCTTTTGTACTGAAAAACCTTTGCTAGCTCCTATCACCTACAATGGAAAGCCTGAACTCCATTATGCGGCATACACAAACTTTTCATCCTCTTTCTACCTACCCAGCCTCGTCTCTCTCATGACTCTCTTCCTTGCACTTCACATCTTGGAAACACTAAGCTGTGCTTTGGTTCCCAGGTCAGTTCACACTTTTGCCTTTGCACTTGTTGTTCCCTTTGCTTTGAATGTTCCTCCCCTTCCTGGTTGCAGTGACTGAAGTTTTATTCATCTCCCAAAATCTAACTCAGACATCGCCTCCTCTAGAAAGGTTTCCCAATATGGTCAGCCACCCCCTTCCCCCACCGCTTTTGCAATGCTTGTGTTCTTTATACATAATTTTATTACCTTTGCCAGATGTATAACTTGTTTTTCTGTCTGCACCCCTACCAGCCTGAGTACATGGAGAATATAATTGTATATCATTTTCATATTGATTTAAAAAGTGATTGAATAAACAAAACAATACCTTCTCTCAAGGAGAGAAATACACTTTTGTACAATAAAAATCAATATAGCACAAGATATAAGATATGTCATAAGGCCGGGTGCAATGGCTCACGCCTGTAATCCCTCCTTTGGGAGGCCAAGGTGGGTGGATCATGAGGTCAGGAGATTGAGACAATCCTGGCAAACACGGTGAAACCGCATTTCTACTAAAAATACAAAAAATAAGCCGGGCGTGGTGGCACATGCCTGTAGTCCTAGCTACTTGGGAGGCTGAGGCAGGAGAATCGCTCGAACCCGGGAGGTGGAGGTTGCAGTGAGCTGAGATCACGCCACCGCACTCCAGCCTGGGCGACAGAGTGAGACTCTGTCTCAAAAAATAAAAGTCGTAAGACAGAGCAATCAATAAACGTCTATTTGCAGGCAGAGAAGAATTCAATTAATTTTGACAAAAGTGTAAAAGATGTAATGAGGTAGGGAAATATTGACTGACTGGCTGATATAAGGTCTCTCAAGATGGCCTTACCTTTGTCAGTGTAGCATAGTCCAGGGCTGACTCTCAAATATGCAGGCTCTAAACCAGTCTTGTTATTGCTCAGATAGTATCTAGGGATACTATACTCATGCTACCTGAAGACACAGAACACTGAAGCTAAACTAGAACTCTGGTGTGTTGCTTCAGAGAGAGGGAAAAAACGTATTGATAAGACTGAATACCTGCATCTTCTAGCCAGTATGATAGTTTCCCTTAGGAACCAAATTTATTAGTAAAGCTAGATTTGTGAGTGTGGAATCAGAACAAAGTCTGTGAGTTGAAAGATTCAGTAGTGGATGCCTGCTCTGCTTACCTCTGCAGTTGAATGCACCTGTTACTTGCACCAGGCAGAGCAAATCTTTGGTCTGGCTGCCTTCCTTTCTGGGCAGTACTTTTATGGGCACTGTTTGTCTATGACTCTTTTCTAATTTCTATTTCTGGACAACCCATTCAGAAAGACACATTCTTTCTTTAGATATGTTAATACCTCCCATTAGTCAGCTCTGTTCTGTGCTCAGTCCACTTATGAGGCAACTTTAAATATTTCTGTTCTCATAGGCAACCTGTTGATTTAGGGTTAATCCTCCAAGGCAAGCCCTGTTCCCTTATTTACAAGATCTTAGATGTCCCTGACTCCTGACAGTACAATAGCTTTGGGAGAATTGAGAAGGAAGGAGAGGGGGGCTTCCTGGAGGAGACAGTGTTAGGATTCTGACAGGAGTGGTAAGGATGGGAGACTAGGACTTGGTTAACTGTGCTGCTTGATAATCACATTTTTCAAAAAGCATGTATCAGTTATTTGAGCAAAATTACAAGGCCTTGAATTATGTAAATATATATTTTAATATGCACACTTCACTAGCTTTGTCATATTCTAAATTTTGCAGCCTTTTTGCTGTTTGAAAGTATGAATTTAAGAGAGTGCTCAAGGATGGAGCATTATTTGTATTGCTAGGAGTTAAGCAGTGAAACACACTTCTTTTTTTTTTTTTTTTGGAGATGGAGTCTTGCTCTGTTGCCCAGCCTGGAGCGCAGTGGCCGGATCTCGGCTCACTGCAAGCTCCGCCTCCCGGGTTTACGCCATTCTCCTGCCTCAGCCTCCCGAGTAGCTGGGACTACAGGCACCTGCCACCTCACCCGGCTAGTTTTTTGTATTTTCTAGTAGAGACAGGGTTTCACCATGTTAGCCAGGATGGTCTCGATCTCCTGACCTCGTGATCCGCCCGTCTCGGCCTCCCAAAGTGCTGGGATTACAGGCTTGAGCCACCGCGCCCGGCCGAAACACACTTTAAGGGCAAAGTTTCCTTTCTGGTGAATAAACAAAAGAGAATTATATTATCGTGTATGTTTTATGTATTTTCTATGTGTCTGATGATGAGAATATTAATTATGAAAACTTCTAAACATTGTAGTTCTTGCTTCTTGGGAGCCAGAGAACTTCAGTAAACCAGAGTTTAAATGAGCAAGTTTACATGTCTATTAGTAGCCTTCCTGTTTTAAATGAGTATTAATATCTTAGTGCCTGGTTCAAAATTTACATCTCACAGAGAAAGGCACCTTAGAGTGTGACTCAAGATCACTGAGGTCTGTGCTAGTTTCAGCTGTGTCAGTAGCTATGCAATCTTTAACAGGGATCTTAACCTCTCTGGGTCTCAGTTGTTATGTCCGTGAAAAATAGAGGGTAGGTATGTTAATGTTTTCAATCTTTCACAACTCTGCAACTTTGTGAGTCTGTGAAGTATTACTCCAATAAATGGATCAAAGTTTGAGATTAAATCTTCTTCCTCTCCATCCCTCCTCCCCGCTCCCTCCCTCTCTCTCTTACTCTGTTGTTTTTTTCTTTTTTCTTTTTTTTCTAACTTGTGCTAGAATGTGCAGAGCACAGGATGTCCTTTAAACATCAGCAGAGCTAGATACTTGTTGACCTTGTGATCTTGGGCAAGCCATGTAACATCTCAAAGGCTTAGTTTTGTCTTTTGGAAAATGGATTTAACAGCCTTTATCTCTCAGGGTTATTGTGAGGATTAGAGATAATGTATGTAAAGTGAAATGTTTAGCTGTTATTATTACTCATTTATCATGAAGGATATGACTTTTTTTGTTTTTTGAGTCAGGGTCTCACTCTGTCACCCCAGGCTGGAGTGCAGTGGCACCATCATGGCTCACCACAGTCTCAACTTCCCAGGATCAGGTGATCCTCCCACCTCAGCCTCCCAAATAGCTCAGACTACAGGCACGCACCACTATGCCCAGCTAATTTTTTGTGTGTTTTTTGTAGAGATGGGGTTTCATCATGTTGTCCAGGCTGGTCTCAAGCTCCTGGGTTCAAACAATCCTCCCGTTTCAGCCTCCCAAAGTGCTGGAATTACAGGCGTGAACCATGGTGCCCAGCCTGGATAATAAGATTAAAAATTATCTTATTATATTAAAATAAGGTTTCTGCTTTTGTAAAGATAGTAGAGATAACACATTATCCAATAGTTACAATATAAAGTACCGGAAAAGAGATACAGGCGCATACCACCACACCCAGCTAGTTTGTATGTATGTATGCATGTATTTATTTATGTAGAGATGGGATCTTGCTATGTTGCCAAGGCTGCAAAGTACTTTTTACTGAGTTCATAGACTAATAATACCTCTTCCTAGGGAGTACAGGAGAATAATCAGGCAAAGGGCTTCATTGATCTGGGCTTTGCAGGATAAATCATATTTGAAGACAGAAGGACATTCTGGGGCACATAGGGTAGATTCTGAACACAGAGAACAGTTTCCTTCTAATCTACTACCATCTTCAGGGTTTGGCTCTATTGCCTGGTACTTTTTAAAGGTTTTGAAGTAGAGATGTTCAACACCACTGTGTATTTGCCCAGGAAGTCATGTGTCCTCTGAAGGAGCTGGCAAAGGAAAGGTTGAAGGAGCTTTAGGGAAAGGCCCTTTAAACAGAAAGGAGCTCCTGACCATGGGTTTACCTGGGAGAAAAGCAAGCCTCCTTTAGTAAGCAAATCAGAGTCTTATTCTGTCACCCAGGCTGGAGTGCAGTGGCACCATCATGGTTCAATGTGAGCCACTCTCTCTGCTGCAATGTGAGCAAGAGAGCCTTCCTGTTATCACCCTATCAATCTTTCTCCACCAGGTAGCAAGGTTTGGTGACTTAATGAGGTAATAAAAAGCAAGACACTGACACAGGTAGGGGATGTGAGATGTGAGGCATTGTTTCCTTGTGAAGGAAAAAGACCACTTGTAACCCACTGAGATAACCTGTCCTTCATTTTCCTGGGTCAGAGAGGGTCATTCTCCTTTCACCTTTTCTTTGCTTTCAATGTGAAAGACCTTGCTAATAATAGGTGAGAGCCCCCCTCCCTTTGATATGTCCAAGCTGAGGAAGACTTCCTGATGACTGTCATATAAAACAGCAGAAGACACCCACAGACACACACACAGAAACAGACACACACATGAGTAATGCAACCCCAGGGATCACCACCCAGGATTAATAAAACAGCATGAGCTATAGTTGCTCACATTACACAGGCTTCCTTCTCGGCAGTGTGGCGTGGTGCTGAAATGCTGTTCAAAAATTTGTGCTGCCACCTTCATACCATGGCCATATTTTGGAGCCCATGAGCTCATTACTGTCTGAGTTGCCAGGGCTGGATTCCAGTAGAAAGGGGAAGGGAGGTGGACAGGAGAGAGAGGAAGCAAAGATTAGCAAGTTGAAATAACTAAAACATTTAATTCCACTTCTTTGAATTCAATTATATCATTTGCAGAGAGGGTCCATGTTTTCCTGCTGTTCTTTCTTTCTGTCTTTTCTTTTTATCTCTCTCTCAACATCTGCTGAGACATAAGTAGAAAATTTGTAACCACCTGAAAGCATTCACTGGGGCACAAATCTCTTAGGTCTAGAGTTTCATATGAGTGCAGTGAAGTTGTATTTGAGCTCTCCATCGTAGAATTTCTATTCCACATGGCTGTTCTTTCTACCCTCACACTTCCCCCTCAAGAGGTAAAAAGTCTCTCCATTTTCATACCCACTGCTTATTTTCTCCTTGGCTTTGTGCCCCATAGGGGGTGCCATTAACATGTGTCTAATGTGGTCATGCCCCCTTGAACCTGTGCAGTGTCCTAGCCCTATGGCCCTTCCATACATAGTTAAAAGAAGAATGGATCAATTGACAGAAAAAAAAATGGAAGAGAGAAAGGAAAATTGCTTCTCCACCTCAAAATCTTAAATCAAACATAGCGTTGTACACAAGACACAGATACATTTATATATATTTATATTTACATACTGACTTCTAGACTAAGGACAGACACTGAAATAAAAACAGCACTTTAATATTGTCCTTAAGTGGATACTCATTGCTAACTGAAGAAATAGGCAAGTAGCTATTTAACCCTTCATGTCCATAGCACACAGATTATTTAATATTCTGCAGCAGAACTTTTAGAAAGTCAAGGCAACTTTCATTTGTACAGCATTTAAGTTTAAATTCACAGTTCACTCAAATCCAGTATACTGGAAAGCCAAAGTATCAAAAATGCAAGGATTTGGTGAAAAGCCATCATGCTTTTTAAAATTTAGTTCTTATTCTTTATCAAAGTTACACATACCTAGTTTAAAGAGTCAAACAATTCTAGAATACTTGTTATGAAAACCCATCAATTTTAGATTTCCCAAAGGTAAAACATTTTCTTTTTACCTTTGTCTAATTTTCTTATTTCCAAAATATACATCTGTGTGATTTCTTGATTTTTCTCAGTTGTAAAAATTATTCATTATTCATCGTTATGCCACAACAGAAGATGAAGATATATAGTTCTGCTACCCTTCTCCAGGCCCTCCTTCAAGCTCGTGTGATTACCTAGTACCCCCTATCCTCCCAATTTAATTATGTTTTGACTGAAACACTGTTCAGTGCTTAGATTATTAAGCTTAGCCAGGTAGCATGTTAATAATACTTTTTCCTTTCTCGCACAAATTATTTTCTCCTTATAATTAACAACTGTCTTTCTTTTTAAGATTTTAGTTTTCTAAGTATTTGTCGTTAATTCATCCTCAAACTCACTCCATCTAACTGTCCTCCGGGATATTTTAAAATATATCAGGAGTGCTATCAATGTCATTTTTTTTTTTTTCTGAGATGGAGTCTTACTCTGTCACCCAGGCTGGAGTGCAATGGCATGATCTCAGCTCACTGCAACCTCTGCCTCCCCGGTTCAAGCAATTCTCCTGCCTCAGCCTCCTGAGTAGCTGGAACTACAGGTGCTCACCACCATGACTGGCTAATTTTTGTATTGTTAGTAGAGATGAGGTTTCACCATGTTGGCCAGGCTGGTCTCGAACTCCTGACCTCGTGATCCGCCTGCCTCGGCTTCCCAAAGTGCTGAGATTACAGGCGTGAGCCACTGTGCCTGGCCAATGTCATTGGTTTTGTAGTCATCTTTCCTGGAGTCTTCTATTCTCCTCTAATTTAAGTTGGTGACTCTCTTTGCTAGGCGCACAGCTGTCTTCCTGGAGTCTCTTCTTAATCATCCTGGGGATTTCTCTTTCTCTCTCAAGTTGAATTCCCTGTTTCTTTGGTTTTTCTTCCTCATTTTTGTGGTTCACTTCCTCCAGTTGCTTCCTAAGAAGGAGTGAAGAGAGCTGAATTTTTGAGACTGGGTATATTTGATACCATCTTTATTCTACCCTCGCACCTAATTGATAATTTATCTGGGTATAGCATTATAGGCTATATTCTAGGCTATTGATTTGAGTATATTTTCATCTATTGTATAGGCCTTTTATATACAGCAATGCTTGCCTTCAATTATAAGAAATTTTCTTGAATTATTTGATGACTTACTGGTTTTATTTTCTGTTTTCTCATTCTGGAATTTCTGTTATTTAGATGTTGAACCATTTGTATGCATCCTCTCTAATTTTCTTAGTTTTTCCATTTTATTTTTATCTCTTTGTCTTGCTGTATTAGTCCACTGCTCACACTACTATAAAGAAATACCCAAGACTGGATAATTTATGAAGGAAAGAGATTTAATGGACTTACAGTTCCACATGGCTGGAGAGGCCTCAGGAAACTTACAATCATGATGGAAGGCAAAGGGGAAGCAAGCACTTACTTCACAGGGTGGCAGGAGAGAGAAGTGCTGTGAAGGAGGAACTGCCAAACACATGAAACCATCAGATCTCGTGAGAACTCACTATCATGAGAACAGCATGGGGGAAATCGCCCCCATGGGCCAATCACCTCCCTCCCTTGACACGTGGGGATTACAATTCGAGATGAGATTTGGGTGGGAACATAGAGCCAAACCATATCACTGCTATTCAAACTTGTTAGGTTTCAGGAGACTCTAGAAAATGTTCTCAACATTGTCTTCCAAATTCTCTACTCAGCTATTCACTTCTGCTAAGAGAGTTTTAATTGCCAAAAGTCCTTCTCATTCTTTTTTGTATCATTCTGTCTCTGTTCTATGATTTGATATCATTCTGGAGACATTAATCATAACATTTTTTGACATTTTCCTCTCCCAGTATAGTCTCTGTGTTTGCATTCTGACTTTTTAGTATCTGTCTTTTAGAGTAGAGGCTTTCCTTTAGATTAGGACTGATGTCCTTGGCTCTCTGCTTACTCTAGGGGAGTCAGGCTGGGCTGTTTCTTGGCGAAGTCCTAATATCACCATTTTAATTGACTGGCTAATCAGAATCTTCCATTCTCCTCCTAGAAAGGTATAAAGTCCAGCTGCCAGAGTTCTGGGAGCCCAGATAGGACACGGCTTTAAGCGGGAATTTCAGGATCCAGTAGTTAATCGTTCATTTCACCCCTTATTTTCCACCCTAAACTGTGCCTGGTGTCCTGTAGGGTAAATAAAGGATATTTGCATGGCTGTGGGGAACAGAAAATGGCATTGAGAGGGTCTACTGTGTTCTTAGACTTTCAACAAGGCTTCCTGTTTTCAGCCCTACATTCACTTTTGCTGTTCCCACAAATTCCTAATTCTTCAAGGAATTCTGCAGAACAAATTGTATTGTTTGTTTGGCTTTCTCTATCTCTAACTTAGGGTTTGCCATTACCAAGTCTGTCCATTTGTGGAAATTGTTCAAAATTACCTTTTCTTATAACTGAGAAAAGTTTTAAAATGGCAAATAAATATCTACCTTTAGAAAACAGTATGTGCAAACAGTTGCCAAGAACAACTAAATGATTGTTTTGAAGTAGCATTAACACTAAGCTAGTCTAGGAACATTAAAATCCAGTTGGAGCACTCAGTAACTATAATTATTACATTCTACAAAGATAATAAATGGTTTCCTATTGAACCACTATGTGTCCATGCGGAGAAACTGAGGTATCTGAGCTCCAGTCGGAGGAACCTGGGCAACAGAAAGACAAAGATGTCTGCCTCCTTAGCAAAAGGAAGCTGCAGCTCACCCAGGCCACACTCACCCTGACACCATCAGCAGTAAACAATACAAAACAACTACTTACAGATAAACCTGAACATGAAGGTGTGAGAGTTGGCGTCCTAACCCTGGCTTTTCTTATACTTTTTATAATGCATGAAGCCAAAAAGACACGCTGATGAAGTTGTTCAAGATGGAATCAGTGTGTTCAAGGAAAAGAAAGCACAACTAACACTCTTAGGGACAGAAGTGGACTATTCTTTTACAAGAACACAAAGTATCCAGTAAGTTTGTGTACATAACCCAGACACCAAAGAATCTTCTAGCTGTGGAGAAAGACCCTAAAACTATTTCCTTGGCTGTCAGACTCAGAAATATGCTCATGGAAACCTTGGGGATTACTAAAAGAAATTATGTGACTATTAAATCCTCAGGATTTATAAACTACAGCTGCCTTATAAAGAAAATAAAGGAATGCATTTTGGGAACAAAAATATGACACATTCACAATTTGTGGTACTTATCTCATTTAAAAATGTCAATATCAAAAGAGGAAACTAATAAAGATCTGGTAAGCATCACTAATAATTGTATATAAAATAATGAATTAAAGTTAGGTAATCCCCCAAGAAGCATGCAGGTTGTCTATTTCTTTATTTTCTTTGTAACACTTACAATATTTTATTTTTATATGGATACATCTGGAAGTAGCTGCTCTAATTCAGCTCTTGAGAGCAAGGATTATCTGCATAGCTAGGGTATCACAACATGCTGACATGGTCTGTCTCATTACATTTACCTTTCAAGCTATATTTATTGTCAACCAAGTTTTTCTTTGTTTTATGCTTGCAACAATTTTTGTGACCATCCTAAATTACCTCATATTTCTTCAGGTACACTTAATTTCTTGGTTTGTTGCATTTTTATTTTACTGTTGTTTTCATTACATTTTGGGACTTCTAAGGGTTATGGACATCACATGAGGCAATGTACTTGGCTCTTTGTACCAGGTAGAAAGACATGATCTCTAACGTCAAGAGGCTTACAAACAATTCTCTCCCCTCCCCTTCTCTTTCCCTCTTCTCTCTCTCTTTTTCTCTCACTCTCTCTCTCTCTCTCACACACACACACACACACACAGAAGGAGCCTGAAAATCCCCAAAACAAAAAAGAACAAAGGTGTGTGTGTATATATATACACACACATACTGTCTATTTTACCACTAACTTTTTTAAAAACTGGAAGGCATGGGAGAAAAAGATCATCCTGAAATGTTAAAAAAATATATATATATAAAACAAAATGATTTCATCTGGTAGTTTGACTTTAAAATTATTGAGCTAGAGGCACATAAAGTACTTACTTAGATTTATGTCTATAAGCCTTTTATATGGCATGGTCATATGCTTATATGGCATAAATCAAAATCTATATTTCATGATACTCTGTTCATCATTTATCAGCCAACAGCTTCACTCTTGGGAACCAAATCCACATTGCACTCATCAGTGGCACCAGAGTGAAGCCACCTTGGCCTTGGTCTTCATGTTTATGTCTTAGCTCCTAGTGCTAGGAGTGTCACTCCATGTTTGCTACAATCACACCCTTTCCTATTTTAATATAGATTTTAATGTTTTTTTAACCACTGATATTGGGGGACTGACGAAACATTTATTTGTACACTTATATGTGAACAACATCATCTCATACTTCTGCTGCATGTATTTTGTTTTAAGGAATATGAACATGTCAAGTATATATGTGTTAATAGAGGAATATATGAGAATGGATCACTCATGTAGACCCATGAAGAATTTGTAAGATACATTATTATTTTCCAGAGGAGGAGGAAGGGAATAGAGACAAATAAATGAAACACACATGGGAGACTAAATTTTGCAGCAGAGAATGCAACAGCTTTCCATTTCTGAGAGGCCTTGTTCGGGAACTCGACCATATTCATCTTCATAGATTTCATAGTACAGTACCTTGCACATATTAGGTGCTTAATACTTACTTGTTGGATTAAGTCAATCTTGATGAGTTTAGTGCCCCTCTCACTGTGGGTACTGGTGATTATCTGTGATTATCAAGGCATGTCATATATCCAGTCTTTTAAGATGGGACTCCAATTGCCAGTTCTTCCTGGGTCCATCCTGGGAAAAGCAAGCCTAGAACACTACCTCCTGCTGGAGGTACTCAGTACTCAGTGAATGAATGAATACCTTCCAAACTGAGGGGAAATGAGCAGTGGAAATTTGCGAGCACACTGGTTTAAATTGCATAGGCTTTTTTTTTTTTTTTTCTTGGCAAAGCAAGCTTTGAATGAAGTGTCTTAGCAAATATAAATGAGATTAAATAGTAACAGAAATTACGATATTATTATAAAAGATGGATGCCAAAACATTTATTTGAAAAGAAAAAGTAGGTATTTAATGTTTTCATTGAAATCCAAATTGTTTGGTAGCAAGATAAGGAGACTCAACATTACTTACATTTTATTTTACAAACAATTTTTAAGATTATAAAAGTTCATCACAAGAAATTAATGTTTATTTCCTTTAAAAGCATAATTTATATATGATGCTGTGTAGTTGCTTGGGTTAAGTAATTTTTTTTGCTGAACTTTAACTCTTATTAAATATTTTAATATATTTATGTGCCATTTAATTGCTCCATTTCCTTCAAATATTAAAAATGCCATATTATTTACAACTAATTTAACTAATGTGGAGATCATTTTTCTATAAAACAAGCACTTAGTAATTTCATCTGTTTGCTTCAGGTTTATGTAATAATAGAGAGGGAATGGAAATTTCATCATATTTAGTTTCAAATGAAAATCAAGAACAAATGAAAAGCCCTTGTCTTCAGCATGTTAAATTTTGTGATCAGGTAGAGACTTAATAAAAATTATAGTCATTGTACATCTAGCACAAATATTATCACATGCTTCATAAAGATTGTTGTATGCTTGCAGTTGATACAAAATATTTTTGTAGAGCTAGTTATTGGCAAGCATGATCTGTAGGGATAAAATTTGGGCTATAGTTTTTACACATGGGTAGTCAGTCTTCAGCAGCACACCAGCTTACATTAAGTTTGCCACTTCTAACCCAGAGAGTCTTGGCTTTAGAACACCTTTGCTTTCAAAACAATAAGAAGCATATAGTTTAAATAAAAGAACATGCCAAAAAATCTTAAAGTAATAATCATAGACTTATCGTCTAGTCTCCCTGAAAAATATGATTATTTGAAGCTCAATAGAGTTAATAATATGGTTCCTTGTAGAAAAGTCACTCAGACATTCAAAGATTTGCCTATTTCACACACACACACACACACACATTAACATAATTGATTGGCCCCCAAAATATTTCCCTGAAGTATTTTATAGAAAATAACACCATGTTCTGTCAAATAATGGACCTCAAAATCACCCGGGGAAGCTCATTAAAAATGCAGATACCCAGGTTCCCGCTTCTAAGAATCGGCTTCCATGGAAGGCAGGGGAATAAAAGTGGGGTTCTGTACTTTGAAAGTCCTCTCCAGGAAAGCCTGATATTTGCCAGAAGTTATTAACCACTATCTTATAATAGAAGGCCATTAATGGTTTATGAGTCTTTAGTACAGCCCAGTCTCAAACACTAGTGTGTATAGAAATCACCTGGGAATCTTGTTAAAATGCAGATGTTGATTTGGTAAGTCTGGGTTGCGGGCTGAGATTCGGTGCTTCTCACAAGCCTCCAGGTGATTCCAGTGTTGATGGTCTATGAGCCTCACCTTGAATAGCAAGGATGGGTTTTTCTCCATAACCATTTTGTAGGGTTACACCTGTCAGCTCACCTACAGAGTAATTGTTCTGAGTACTCTATTAGATACTATAGTATTCACAGAAGGTGGTATTGTGTTGTGAAAAAATAGGTCATCCAGTAAGCACTGACTGAGCGTTTACTATGTGTTAGGCTCTATGCCTTTGCCTCACTGACTTCCCTTGCCCCTCTGCATGAAGTTAACATTAATTTGTCTTTTAGGAGTGTATTAGTCCGTTTTCACACTGCTGATAAAGACATACTCGAGACTGGGAAGAAAAAGAGGTTTAACTGGACTTACAGTTCTACATGGCTAGGGAGGCCTCCGAATCATGGTGGGAGGCAAAAGGCACTTCTTGTACAGCAGCGGCAAGAGAAAATGAGGAAGATGCAAAAGTGGAAACTCCTGATAAAACCATCAGATCTAGTGAGACTTATTCACTACCCTCAGAACAATATGGGGGAACCGCCCCTGGCTCAAATTATCTCCCACCAGATCCCTCCCACAACATGTGGGAATTATGGGAGTACAATTCAAGATGAGATTTGGGTGGGGACACAGAGCCAAACCATGTCAAGGAGAAACTGTCTCCTTTGAGAAGCCTTGCCTGCTGTGTGCTATGTGCTGTGTGCTTCCATTGTGTACTGTGTTCACTTTGATCATATAAATTATCACGTTGAGTTGTAGTTATCTACTCTCTTACACATTTTAGAATATGAGACTCTTGAAGGCATTATTCTTTATTTTAGTTCGGAGCCCATAACACTGTTTGTCACATTAAAGACAATCGGCTAATATATAGTACAATAAACTAATTAACCAAATGAGGTAACATAAGCGAAGTTTTAAGCTACAACTCCATTTCCTTACATAAGTTCAACACAGACCCCTGGCTGAGTAAATAGAGAGTAGCTGAGGGTTCTTGCCTGCCTCTGCAAGGCTCTCCTTAGCTAGCTCTGGCCCAGGATCTTTTTGGCAAGATGGTGACATTCATGCAGGCTCTCCTCAATCTGAAATAAATAGCAGAACTATTAGTCAGTCGCAGCAGGGAGCATGACTGGTTTTAAAACGCATTAACAGAACACTTACATGGACACTAAGGGCACTTGGCATGACCCTGGTTTCCCTTCTTGAAGTACAGGATTTGGAAATCACTGCCACAGCCCAGTTCAGCTCACATGGACCTGCCAAGACCAGCAGAGTGCACAGGAGGTGCAGCAGCACCTGGGGTAATGCCTTTGCTCCAGCACCTCACTCTGCTTCGATGCATATATTTATTTCCATAAATTGCAACCAAGCCGACACAGTGATCATTTTTAAGTTCTACTGATTGCCTTGTGACCTTACCTCTCTCATGGGGCCAGAATAATGATGGCGAAATACAGTGATTGGCAGGTACAGCTGTGGAGTTGCTTATTGAGTCATGGTGGGACCATTGCCTTTGCTGGGGAAGACTCAGGTATCTCTGATGTCCAACATTCAATAGGAGCAAATCTTTTGCACAAATGCACTGGGAATTCCCTATGTATTACAATACTTTTGTAATAATCTCATACCCTAAAGAGACTATGAAGAAAGAATAAATAGAAAGTAATAGGTTTAGGAGTGCCTGTTGACCCAGGCCTTAAGAAAAGTTGAGACAGACTTTTGGGTAAATCTTCCCATATTGTCATTTATTCAGCACATATTTATTGCAGTCTACTATGTGCAAGACACATGTCAGGTTGTGGGAGATACAGAGATCTTTGTGTTGCAATCTTAGCTCTCAAGGAATTTCAACCAGCCAATAGTTTGGAAGCTACATGGGAGCTATTTCCAAAGTAACGTTGATGTGGTAGCTTGGCAAAGATTTTCTTCTCCCCTTCCTCTCCTTTCTATAGACTTTTTTTTTTAATTATTTTTTTGAGATGGAATCTCACTCTGTCACCCAGGTTGGAGTGTAGTGGTGCCATCTTGGCTCACTGCAACCTCCACGTCCCAGGTTCAAGTAATTCTCCTGCATTAGCCTCCCAAGTAGCTGAGATTACAGGTACCTGCCACCACACCTGGCTAATTTTTGTATTTTCAGTAGAGATGTGGTTTCACCATGTTGGCCAGGTTGGTCTTGAACTCCTGACCTCAAGTGATCTGCCTGCCTCAGTCTCCCAAAGTTCTGGGATTACAGGCATGAACCACCATGCCCAGCCACCTCTCTAGAGACTGAATCTACAGAACTGGGCTGAAACTGTTTGCCTCTCCATTCCTCCTGCCAGCATTGCCAGAGTGATCTTTAGCCTGAATTGGTTGTTGGTTTTAGTCTTGTTCTTTTAGCACATGGTTCTTTTTTTTTTTTTTTAATTTTACTTTAAGTTCTGGGATACATGTGAAGAACGTGCAGGTTTGTTACATAGCTATACATGTGTCATGGTGGTTTGCTGTACCTATCAACCTGTCATCTAGGCTGTAAGCCCTGCATGGATTAGGTATTTGTCCTCATGCTCTCCCTCCCCTTGCCCGCTTGACCCTGACAGGTTCCGGTGTGTGATGTTTCCCCTCCTGTGTCCATGTGTTCTCATTGTTCAACTCCCACTTATGAGTGAGAACATGTGATTTTGGTTTTCTGTTCCTATATTAGTTTGCTGACAATGATGGTTTCCAGCTTCATCCACGTCCCTTCAAAGGACATTAACTCCTTCTTTTTTAGAGCTGCACAGTATTCCATGGTGTATATGTAGCACATGGTTCTTAAAAGGCAGCGTTTTCTGGTTTCTGTCAGCCTATCTTCCCTAGATCAGACCTTACTTCTACTTACTCTTGCATTGTCTTCAGTGGAACTTCCTCCTGTCCAACTCAGATACTCAAAAATGCTTACACATGGAATCCCTGTCCCTTTAGACCAGTTATTCTCAAAGTGTCATCTGCAGACCTCTGGTGGTCTCTGAGATACTTTCAGGCCATAATAATTTTTGTAATAATACTAAGGTGTTATTTGTCCTTTTCACCATGTTGACATTTGCATGGATGGTACAAAACCAACGGGCCTGAAACCACTTGCACCTTAGCCCTTAGCATTCAAGACAGCGACACATAAATGTACCAGGGGCCTTTGTGTTCCTCACTATCATACATTTGGCTTAAAAAACATGATGCCAGTTTCAAATAAGGATATCCTCTTTTATATATATATATATATATTTTTTTTTTTTTAAATTATACTTCAAGTTCTAGGGTACATGTGCACAATGTGCAGGTTTGTTACATATGTATACATGTGCCATGTTGGTGTGCTGCACATATTAACTCGTCATTTACATTAGGTATATCTCCTAATGCTATCCCTCCTCCCTCCTCCCACCCCACAAAAGGGCCAGTGTGTGATGTTCCCCTTCCTGTGTCCAAGTGATCTCATTGTTCAGTTCCCACCTATGACTGAGAACATGCACTGTTTGGTTTTTTGTCCTGTGATAGTTTGCTGAGAATGATGGTTTCCAGCTTCATCCATGTCCCTGCAAAGGACATAAACTCATCCTTTTTTATGGCTACATAGTATTCCATGGTGTATATGTGCCACATTTTCTTAATCCAGTCTATCATTGTTGGACATTTGGGTTGGTTCCAAGTCTTTGCTATTGTGAATAGTGTCACAATAAATATACGTGTGCATGTGTCTTTATAGCAGCATGATTTATAATCCTTTGGGTATATACCCAGTAATGGGATGGCTGGGTCAAATGGTATCTCTAGTTCTAGATCCTTGAGGAATCGCCACGCTGTCTTCCACAATGGTTGAACTAGTTTACAGTCCCACCAGCAGTGTAAAAGTGTTCCTATTTCTCCACATCCTCTCCAGCACCTGTTGTTTCCTGACTTTTGAATGATTGCCATTCTAACTGGTGTGAGATGGTATCTCATTGTGGTTTTCATTTGCATTTCTCCGATGGCCAGTGATGATGAGCATTTTTTCATGTGTCTGTTGGCTGCATAAATGTCTTCTTTTGAAAAGTGTCTGTTCATATCCTTTGCCCACTGTTAATGGGGTTGTTTGTTTTTTTCTTATAAATTTGTTTGAGTTCTTTGTAGATTCTAGATATTAGCCCTTTGTCAGATGAGTAGATTGCAAAAATTTTCTCCCATTCTGTAGGTTGCCTGTTCACTCTGATGGTAGTTTCTTTTGCCGTGCAGAAGCTCTTTAGTTTAATTAGATCCCATTTGTCAATTTTGGCTTTTGTTTATTGCTTTTGGTGTTTTAGACATGAAGTCCTTGCCCATGCCTATGTCCTGAATGGTGTTGCCTATCTTTTCTTCTAGGGTTTTTATGGTTTTAGGTCTAACATTTAAGTCTTTAATCCATCTTGAATTAATTTTTATATAAGGTGTAAGGAAGGGATCCAGTTTCAGCTTTCTACATATGGCTAGCCAGTTTTCCCAGCACCATTTGTTAAATAGGTAATCCTTTCCCCATTTCATTTTTTTGTCAGGTTTGTCAAAGGTCAGATAGCTGTAGATGTGTGGTGTTATTTCTGAGGGCTCTGTTCTGTTCCATTGGTCTATCTCTATTTTGGTACCAGGACCATGCTGTTTTGGTTAATGTAGCCTTGTAGTATAGTTTGAAGTCAGGTAACGTGATGCCTCTAGCTTTGTTCTTTTGGCTTAGGATTGACTTGGCAATTCGGGCTCTTTTTTGGTTCCATATGAAGTTTAAAGTAGTTTTTTCCAATTCTGTGAAGAAAGTCATTTGTAGCTTAATGGGGATGGCGTTGAATCTATAAATTACCTTGGGCAGTATGGCCATTTTCACGATATTGATTCTTCCTATCCATGAGCATGGAATGTTCTTCCATTTGTTTGTATCTTCTTTTATTTCATTGAGCAGTGGTTTGTAGTTCTCCTTGAAGAGGTCCTTCACAACCCTTGTAAGTTGGATTCCTAGGTATTTTATTCTATTTGAAGCAATTGTGAATGGGAGTTCACTCATGATTTGGCTCTCTGCTTGTCTGTTATTGGTGTATAAGAATGCTTGTGATTTTTGCACGTTGATTTTGTGTCCTGAGATTTTGCTGAAGTTGCTTATCAGCTTAAGGAGATTTTGGGCTGAGACGGTGGGGTTTTCTAGATATAAATCATGTCATCTGCAAACAGGGACAATTTGACCTCCTCTTTTCCTAATTGAATACCCTTTATTTCTTTCTCCTACCTGATTGCCGTGGCCACAACTTCCAACACTATGTTGAATACAAGTGGTGAGAGAGGGCATCCCTGTCTTGTGCCAGTTTTCAAAGGGAATGCTTCCAGTTTTTGCCCATTCACTAGGATATTGGCTGTGGGTTTGTCATAAATAGCTCATACTATTTTGAGATACATCCCGTCAATACCGAATTTATTGAGAGTTTTTAGCATGAAGGGCTGTTGAATTTTGTCAAAGGCCTTTTCTGCATCCGTTGAGATAATCATGTGGTTTTTGTCATTGGTTCTGTTTATATGCTGGATTGCGTTTATTGATTTGAGTATGTTGAACCAGCCTTGCATCCCAGGGATGAAGTCCACTTGATCGTGGTGGATAAACTTTTTGATGTGCTGCTGGATTCAGTTTGCCAGTATTTTATTGAGGATTTTTGCATTGATGTTCATCAGGGATATTGGTCTAAAGTTCCCTTTTTTTGTTGTGTCTCTGCCAGGCTTTGGTATCAGGATGATGCTGGCCTCATAAAATGAGTTAGGGAGGATTCCCTCTTTTCCTGTTGATTGGAATAGTTTCAGAAGGAATGGTCCCAGCTCCTCCTTGTACCTCTGGTAGAATTCGGCTGTGAATCTGTCTGGTCCTGGACCTTTTTTTGGTTGGTAGGCTATTAATTATTGCCTCAATTTCAGAGTCTGTTATTGGTCTATTCAGAGATTCAGCTGCTTCCTGGATTATTCTTGGGAGGGTGTATGTGTCGAGGAATTTATCCATTTCTTCTAGATTTTTTAGTTTATTTGCGTAGAGGTGTTTATAGTATTCTGTGGTGGTAGTTTGTATTTCTGTGGGGTAGGTGGTGATATCCCCTTTATCGTTTCTTATTGCATCTATTTGATTCTTCTCTCTTTTCTTCTTTATTAGTCTTGCTAGTGGTCTATCAATTTTGTTGATCTTTTCAAAAAAACCAGCTCCCAGTTTCATTGATTTTTTGAAGGGTTTTTTGCATCTCTATCTCCTTCAGTTCTGCTCTGATCTTAGTTATTTCTTGCCTTCTGCTAGCTTTTGAATGTGTTTGCTCTTGCTTCTCTAGTTCTTTTAATTGTGCTGTTAGGGTGTCAATTTTAGATCTTTCCTGCTTTCTCTTGTGGGCATTTAGTACTATGAATTTCCCTTTACATACTGCTTTAAATGTGTCCCAGAGATTCTGGTAGGTTGTGTCTTTGTTCTTGTAGGTTTCAAAGAACATCTTTATTTCTGCCTTCACTTCATTATGTACCCAGTAGTCATTCAGGAGCTGGTTGTTCAGTTTCCATGTAGTTGAGCAGTTTTGAATGAATTTCTTAATCCTGAGTTCTAGTTTGATTTCACTGTGGTCTGAGAGACAGTTGGTTAAAATTGCTGTTCTTTTGCATTTGCTGAGGAGTGCTTTACTTCCAACTATGTGGTCAGTTTTGGAAAAAGTGTGGTGTGGTGCTGAGAAGAATGTATATTCTGTTGATTTGGGGTGGAGAGTTCTGTAGATGTCTATTAGGTCTGCTTGGTGCAGAACTGAGTTCAGTTCCTGGATATCCTTGTTAACTTTCTGTCTCGTTGTTCTGTCTAATGTTGACAGTGGGGTGTTAAAATCTCCCATTATTATTGTGTGGGAGTCTAAGTCTCTTTGTAGGTCTCTAAGGACTTACTTGCTTTATGAATCTGGGTGCTCCTGTATTGGGTGCACACAAAAGGATATCCTGATGAAGCAATTAAAGTTTGATTTTTATTAAATCTTGAGTGCACATCTTTTTAATATTCTGCGTGACAAAATGAAAAGTACATATAAAGCACTTTGGCTGGACACTGAAATGCAATGTTTACCTCAAGGGAGAATTTGTAGGAAATTGTTTGAATCGCAAGCCATACTAGCCCTTTTTTAAATTTATGGGACATCATTTTTATTTTAAAGAATGACAGAGAAAATATGGTTATTCAGACTTTGATATTCGGCAGATATTTTCTAGAAAATAAGCAAAGTCATCCTGCTCATTTAAGAAAAATGACTGACAATATTTGAACTTTTGAAGGAAAATTAAAATTTTGAGAAACTCTCATCTGTCACTGTGAATTTGACAGCATCCCAATATTTAAAGACTTCTCTGATGAGATCATTGGTGATATTGAGAATGATTGTTTGATATTGTACAAGGAAATGTGTCAGCATTTGAAAGATGTGCATAACTCAATGAATTGATATTTTCCAAATGATCAATCCAAATGTAACAAAGTCACGCATGCATAAAAGATGCATTCAAAATGCGAAATGGACCAATAGATTTTTTTAATTAATAGAGTATGAAAAATGTATTCCTATGGTTTCAGATTCTGCACTGCAACTTTAGAAACTACTGCTTGTTGAGTTCAATGTGATGTCAAAGAAGAATATCCAAAATTACCCTATAAGACTATTAATGTACTCCTCCTTTTCCAACTATATAACTGTGTGAGGCTCAATTTTCTTCACGCATTTCAATCAACACATCACAACAGATTGAATGCAGAAGCACATCTGAGAATCCAGCTGTCTTCTATTGAGCTCAGACATTAAAGAGATTTACAGACCAGGCACGGTGGCTCACTCCTGTAATCCCAGCACTTTGGGAGACCAAGGCGGGTGGATCATTTGAGGTCAGGAGTTCAAGACCAGCCTGACCAACATGGTGAAACCTTGTCCCTACTAAAAATGCAAAAATCAGCAGGGCGTGGCAGCGCATGCCTGGAATCCCAGCTGCTCGAGAAGCTGAGGCAGGAGAATTGCTTGAAGCTGGGAGGCGGAGGTTGCAGTGAGCCTAGATCATGCCACTACCCTCCAGCCTGGGCAACAAAGCAAGACTCCATCTCAAAAATGAATAAATAAATAAATAGATTTACAGAAGTGGGAAATGATACCACTATTCTCACTACAATACCTGTTTTATACAATATAGTTTATTTTTCATAAAAATGTACTTATGTTAGCATGCAGTGGGTTTGTTGTTTTTCTAATTTAATAAAAATTTACAATTTCTCATTTTTGATATCTAACATGGTAAATACCAATAGAGATAACTCAAAACAGAGTATCTTTGAAGTTCTTAGTTATTTTTAAGAGTCTAAATTGTTCCTAAGACCAA
Source organism: Trachypithecus francoisi (assembly GCF_009764315.1). Taxonomy (NCBI): domain Eukaryota; kingdom Metazoa; phylum Chordata; class Mammalia; order Primates; family Cercopithecidae; genus Trachypithecus; species Trachypithecus francoisi. Next base: position 115,456,824 of record NW_022681454.1, read on the forward strand.
AATGTTTAAGAATTGCTTCTGTAGATCGCATACTCTTAAACACCAATGATAGCCTAAATTAAATTCCAGTTAAGGCTTTGAAAGTGATCATTTAAACCAGCTCTTCCCTGAAAGGGCAGTCTTTCTGATGTGATTAAATCCCCCTGGCTCCAGCACCAGTCAGTTTTTTTGTCAATCAAACCTCTCAGTATGTGCTGTGGCTGGGGAGGTAGATGTTATATCAGTCATGTGAAGACATTATTGGCCCTGTCTTTTCCCCCAGTACTCTACTACAGTAAATGTTCAGTGCAGTCAACTTAGCTTTCTTGAATTAAAACTATGAAAAATATTTATAAATTTGTACAGTTACTTTTTAAACTAAAACTTCAATGACAATTTGATGTGATTCTTTCCAAAATGGAAGCACCCTAATATATTTTGTATGTATTATAGTTTGACAAAGTATAGAATTAGGAATCTGGAGGGAATTCCTTCATTCTCCAAATGTTGAAAATGATTCCCTAATAACTTAAATGCTTTGCTCAAAATCACATGAGTTAGTGACAGAATTAAGACAAGATCTCTAGTTTACTAATAACTGCAAGTCTGCAGCAAAATAATAGAACTTATCAATTTTTAAAAGTCTCTACTCCTGTCATTTGGAGAAAAAGTTTCATTTTACATATGTCTCCTTAACTGTAGTATTATTTATGAGAAAACTAGAAGAATAAACTGATTCATCCAGTTGAGACAAATACAGGAAAACTTCGTATGTCTAGAGCTATAGAAAAACAGGGCGCTCCAGACAGGTATGTTTGTTGAGTACATGAGACGTTTATCTCTGAAACTAAATAGTTTCAGAAAAAGTAGCAATACAAGCAAGGTATCAATCCATTTCCTTCACTTTATTAATGCAGAAATGCCTCAGGTTCAATTATACCTTCAGATATCAGAAACTCTTTTAACTATTTGGGATGTACTCTTTCCTAAAGGTATCACATGTTTTTCTGTATCGAATCAGTCTGCTAAAAATGATATAAACATTTTAAATGTCTTGGGATCATTATTATTAATGCTCATTCTTTTACTCGAATAGAGCAGAGGCATTAAGTCCTATTGAGCATATGAGAGTTTTTTACACCTTCAGTGAGTGGCCCAATCTCCTGAGCCTTTTTGTTGTTGTTAAGATTTTCGTGTGTTTTTAAATTTGGCTCTTACTTCCGAACTTTGGCGTTTGTATTAACTTTGCCATTTTCCTTTATACAAGATACATGATTTTCTCCCCACTTCAAAACCAAATAACGATGGTAAATAGAATTGTATAAAATTGATTAAATAGACTGAGGATAGGCTCCATACACTTTCAGTAATGTTCAGAAGTTTTAGTGAACTTTATTTTTAACTGTATTTTGACGATTCAAAATACTGTAGGGAGCTTACTTATAAGTTCTTTAGCTAACTAATTCTTATTAGCATGTTAATTTCTCAGTTAAAAGTTGTATGTCTGGTTAATAAATATGAACTGAGGCCAGACACGGTGGCTCACACCTGTAATTCCAGCACTCTGGGAGGCTGATGTGGGTGGATCACGAAGTCAGGAGTTCGAGACCAGCCTGGCCAACACGGCGTAACCCCGTCACTACTAAAAATACAAAAATTAGCTGGGCATGGTGGCTGGAGTCTCCCAGCTACTCAGGAGGCTGAGGCAGGAGAATTGCTTGAACCCGGGAGGCGGAGGTTACAGTGAGCAGAGATCGTGCCATTGCACTCCAGCCTGGGCGATAAGAGCAAGACTCCATCTCCAAAAAAAAAAAAAAAAATCAACTAAAATTTAGGAAACCCAAATAGTGAGTTCTAGTTCTACTCTCTTTTCTTAGTAATTCTTATTAAAAGGAGTATTTACATAGAGTCGTTTAAATTTTACATGTGCTTTTATTATGAGTTCTTTAAAAACATTTTTTTGTATTCTGTACAAATGTTTATAAAAATTTGTATTCTGTACAAATGTTTATAAAACTCTGCCTGTAGTTCAGAGACCTCTGTGCAATCTCTCATGATTTATCCAACAAAAAGTAGACAGGCACATGTCCTGCTAGGCTCTGATCTATCAGTGTTTGCCTGAAAGAGCTAGGATGTTTACATTCTTAGGAAAGAAAGAAAAGCAGAGAATACCATTCCATATTTGTACTTAGTTTTCTAGCATCATGATGGCTGCTTTATAACAGCTCATAGCAGTTATATTGCAGCATCGTTTCTGCCTGTGGAATCACTTTGGTATGAAGATTCTTAAGTATGCAGCCCCACAAATTAGGGCTCTCATTCCTGTCAAAGATAGTTATTACTCCAGGAAGCTTTCCAAGGTTGCTACCATGAATACTTTTTACTTTTATGGTGACTTGGTCTCTGAGGGTAAAGACAATCATCCAAAAGAAAACGTTTTTGTCTGGACATATCTTGGTGACAAGAGGAGGAAAGGTCATGATCTTCAAAACAAAACTCAAAATGAGAGCAGGTTATGAGCTTGAACTGAGGTACTGAGTGTAGATTTGAATTGTAGTGTCTATTTGAATTTATACCTGTCACCTGATTTGAATATACAGTTTTACCTTTATTTTCATTATTTAGGCACATGATGTGTAGAATTGAATCCCAAGGGCTGAGGTTGGTGTTTAGGATCTGGAGAGCAAGCCCTCTGAAAGTGGAATTATGAACTTATTTCTAAGACCTTAGCTGCTATCATCTTGCTCTGCCTCCTCTGACCATTCCTCTGGTATTAATTGAAGAATACAGACCTACCTAAGGTTTTGATTTAAGAGCCAGTTGGGGTAAGGGAATGCTAACTAAACCTTGTCTTACAGGTATGAGGCAGTTTTGCAAAATGCCTGAAGTGGAAAATTGAGGAAAGGCGGGAGCTTCCAAAAGAGCTACTAGAACATGTATATTACATTTTCTGTCAAAAAAAAAAAAAAAATCTCTGAAACTTTAATTGTTGCCTGAGATCACGATCATCTTTTTTATCCTCTCTTAGTTATTGCCAGGTCCCTGAGACTTCATCATGTGGATTGAGAATAGCCCCACATGTGATAGGCAAATTTATGCTAATTTTCTCTTTTTCCATCGATTTCAATAGATTATAATAGTGGATTTAAGGAAGAGATTGTCTTGTTTCTATCACTCACTCTGACATCTTCCAACAGGACTTGTCAATGAATTATACATGAAAATGCAGCTCCTGAGATAAAATTTAGTTCTCCTGACAGCAAGCTGGCATGATTGAGAGGCCATATACACAACGTAAAATAATTTATGTAGTAGGTCAATGAGAAATCAAATCTGATACCTGCTTTCTAGTCAGTCTTGGAAAACCTGGAAATGAAGAGAGAACAACAGAAGAGAAAAATTAGGTTTCTTTTTTATTTGCAAGGAATTATTTATTCATAAAACTAAATTAGCATAACCAAAAATCTTCTCAGATTTAGTCTATGAAATATAAATAATGTCGTTAAATTTCCCAGAGAAGTCTTAACTTTCCAATTTCACTTGGTGTTGGTAAAATAAATCTTTCCTGGCATGGACCAAGAAATGGAAATCTCCACAAGTGAGTGAGAATGAGCAATATTTGTCTTTCTGCACATGGCTTGTTTCATTTAAGATAATGCCCTCCAGCTCCATCCATGTTGTTGCAGATGACAGGATTTCATTTTTTATGACTGAATAATATTCCACTGTGTATATTTCCACTTTTTCTTTATCCATTCATCCACTGATGGACACTTAGGTTGATTCCATATCTTGACTATTGTGAATAGTGCTGCAATAAACTTGGGAGTGCAGATATCACTTTAATATACTGATGTCCTTTATATTCAATATATAACCAGCAATGGGACTGCTGGCTAGTTCTAGTTTTAATTCTCTGAGGAACCTCCATGTGGTTCTCCATAGTGACTAGACTAATTTGTATTCCCACCAACAGGGTATGTGGATTCCCCTTTCTCCACATCCTTGCCAGCATTCATTATTAGCTCTCTTTTTGATAAAAGAGATAGAGAGTAGAATGATGGTTACCAGAGACTGGGAAGGGTAGTAGAGAAGAGAGGGGGATAAACTGCAGATGGCTGATGGGTACAAAAATACAGTTAGAAGAAATAGGATCTGGTGTTTTGTGGCATAAGATGACTATAGTTAACAGTAATTTATTGTATACTTCAAGATAACTAAAACAGTGCAATTGAAATGTTCCTAGCACAAAGAAATGATAAATATTTGAGGTTATGGATACCCTAATTACCCTGGTTTGATCATTAGCTTGTATCAAAATATCACACATACCCTATAAATATGTATAACAATTATGTATCCGTAATAATTTTAAATAAAAAGTTTTTAAAGGTGGTAAGCTGCATGTTCTCACTTATAAATGGGAGCTAAATGATAAGAACTTATGAACACAAAGAAGGAAACAACAGGCACAGGGGTTTACTTGATGGGGGAGGCTGGCAGGAGGGAGAAGAGGAGAAAAGATAAGTTTTGGGTACTGGGCTTAGTTCCTGGGTGATGAAATAATATGCACAACAACCCCCCGTGACATGTGTTTACCTCTGTAACAAACCTTCACGTGTATCCCCAAGCCTAAAATAAAAATTAACAAAACAAAACAAAAAGGTGGTAAGCAATGAAACACAGTACTGCATTTGGCAACTACCGACATTACCAATATCTCTTAGTTATGTGATGTGATTAAACCGGGAGACACTGAAAAAGAATCCAATATTTTCGGGATAAGACTCGCTCAGGGTCTAATATGTTATGTGTGGAATGAGGTCTCTAAAGGAATGTTTTCAAGGGAAAGGAATTCCATCATGTGCTCACACAGGTATTTTGTGTCAAATTACAGTTTATGAAAGATAATTATACTCAATTTTGAATTTGTAACACATTGAGTCATAATATTGTCTATTTTTTAATTTTTAAAAATATTTTACATCTAACTCTGTGTGTGTAGTAAGCCAACAGGTCTGAATTCACCAATCCCTTCTTGAGCACCTCTTTGAGCTGTAGGTACATCATAGAACTTTACACACGTTATTTCTAATCCTAATTAAACATCTAGACTGATAAAATTTATTAGCACCATTTTATACTTTAGAAAAACTAAAGCTCAGAGTGGTAGTGTAACTCACCTAAGTTCAGACAGGTAGTAAGCATAGGAGCAACAAAGTTGAAACCCATGTCTTGCTCCCTCGGAGTTGGTACCCTTTCCCACTACTACATGTATTTTATGAATCCAAGACTAACGGCTTAAGGAGACTGGTTGATAAGTTCACTGATAGATAATTGGTATCATCAGTACTAATAATTTGTGTGTCTAAATTTAGTTTTGTGATGCACAATGTCTTTCGTTTTCACAAATAAGAACGTTTCCAAGTGTTAGAATCTTTATTCACATAAACATGCACAATTACACAATTACAAAAATACATAATTATACACAATAGAAGGTAAGGATCTTAGGTACACTAATACATGTTTATCCTTCTTGATACTATGAGACCCTGTCATACCGTATTTATTTGGTTGAATAGTTCCATAAAAAAATGGAAAAAGAGTAGTCCTTCAGAAAAACTTAAGTGACAAGAAAAGTTCTCATCATATGTAACAAGGTTCTTGAGGGAAAAAGATTCCTTGTTGTTCAGATCAATGTGAAAGGTCAGTGAAACGCAATCACAGCAGTTGATTGTGAATGTTGACCTCAGAATGTTTTCTCTGAAGGAATGCTAATGACTCTTACCATGATGCACTGGCTTATTTAGATACCATTAAAAGCTCCAACTTGACAAGCAGGATGATGAACTGCACTTTTCCTATCAAGCAACACATGTTTGGATAACAGGCAGCTCTGTTAAGTTGGGAGATTATTTATTTTTGAAGAATCAATTTTTCATCTTCTTCCGCAATCCCAGTTTAAAACTCAGACAACTCATGGCTGATAAAGAGAACTTCTACCTAAGATTGGATCTTGGGGTGTACAGAGTATAATGACACCTCTGTTTTATCAACATAAAACCTCCTTGGTCCTCCAAAGGGTGAATTTTCTGTTCGAATCCTGGTATATCTGACTCCATTTAATGAAAGATTTTATGCCTCAAAAATATGCCCTATTATTTACCTAATTTTTTAAATAAATACATTTCAGTAACTGAAATGTGAATAACTCTAACCCTGACACAGATGTTCGTTGTTGGATATTGTTGTATCCTTTACTTATTAAAAATTTTCTTGTGATCTTTCAGCTTAAATATTTCATGCAAGACAAAACAAAACAAATATATTTAACAGCTAAATGGATATTTTCAAAATTCGGTGAAATCCTCTTTCTCATTGCTTTTGTGACTTTCTTGTAGTCTTGGAATATTGAGTTCATTTAATATTTTCCAATAAATTAGTATTTTCTAATAAATTAGTATTTTCCAATAAATTAGTATATTCCAATAAATTAGTATATTCCAAAAATAAATTATATTTTCCAATAAATTAGTATATTATTCTGCAAGAGGTAATGATATTGATTTGTCAGAAATGGGGAAGGCTTTCTATAGATTATAATTTATGACAATAGAAGGATGAGCTCTCCAAGAACGAAACTAATTGAATCACTTCAAATTTCAATAATGCTATTGCTTTGGCTCTTTAAGGTAATATTATATTGCTTCAAGAGTGTCATTTAAAATGAACTTGTAGATGTAAACGTTAAACCTATATGAGTTAATACATGAATTATCATTTAAGACTTTAGCAGGAATTAGTGGGCAGCTTTTAGAGATAAATTGAAATACATTTTGTGCCCAGTCAGAAATAAATCTAGCCATGAAAACATTCTTCAAGAAGTGCCACCTACCTGGTTTTCACCTCTCTAGGCTCAGAAGCTTTATTTTAATAAAAAGGAACAATGCTTGGTAGAAAAAATCTGGGAAAGTATCTTATTCTTAAATTTGAGACTGTATGGTCATCATACTTGGTTCATTGAGAACAATTGCACTCATAAAATGAAATCTAAGCACGTTAGTATCACTTAGGGCTCCAGCAGGAAATAGATGGCATGCTCAAAGAAGAATTCAAATAATGTAATGCAGAGACTAAAAGTAGTCTTAAGGGAACCGACAAATGACAATGAAGCACCCAGAAACCTAGAGATTGAAAGCAGGAAGCTATTATCACCTGTAGGCACAAAGGTACAAGGAGATAATGTGTGTTGTTGGAACCTAACAAGAGTTAAGGCAATGATAGAGGGGCAGTCTGACAGGAGCTGCGACTCTCTAGACTGAAGAACAGAGCCACTGCCAAGCCATGGCCCAGCACGTCCACCAAGGAGAGCATAGACCTGATCTCTCATTTTCCTTGGTCTTTGATCTCTTACTGGAATAAGAATATTCCAGTAGAATATGACACAATGCTTATGGCAGGGCTGCTGCTTTTGCTTTCTGCAAAGTAATCTCCTTTTTCTTCCTTTTTTTTTTTTTTTTTTTTGGCTAAAGTTTGCTTAGTACCATGCCTGGAGTAGCTCATTTCAAGGAAGCATTTCTCTCTTTGACATATTCCCTAATATCCAGGCTCCCTGGTGCCCCACTATACTGGGATGGTTTTTATCAGTCCATTTAGCTGTACAGCTCTCCCCTCAAACAAGTTGCCCTGTCCTGTAACTCCTTCTTAATAGTCATGGCATTTCATTCACCTTGGCAATGGGAAGGATTTTAAAATTTATTTTAATGCAGGAGATCACTTTCTCACTGGAGTGAAAAATTATGTTTTAAGACAGGGTCTTGCTCTGTCCTCCAGACTGAAGTGCAGTGGCGTGATCTGGGCTCACTGCAACCTCCACCTTCTGGCTCGAGCAGTCCTCCCACTTCAGCCTCCTGGCTAGGATCACAGGCATGCACCACCAAGCTGGGCTAATTTTTGCATTATTTGTAATTTTCTTTTTTTGTAGGGACAGGGTCTTGCCATGTTGAACAGACTGGTCTCAAACTGCTGAACTCAAGAGATCCACCTGCCTCAGCCTCCCAAAGTGCTGGGATTATAGGTGTCAGCCACTGTGTCTGGCCTGAATTATTTTATTTTATTTTATTTTTGAGATGGAGTCTTGCTTTGCTGCCCAGTTTAGAGTGCAATGGTGCAATCTTGACTCACTGCAACCTCCACCTCCTGGGTTCATGCAATTTTCCTGCCTCAGCCTCCTGAGTAGCTGGGACTACAGGTGCATGCCACCATGCCCAGCTAATTTTTGTACTTTTTAGTAGAGACGGGGTTTCACCATGTTGGCCAGGCTGGTCTCAAACTCCTGCCATCGTGATCCACCCACCTTGGCTTCCCAAAGTGCTGGGATTACAGGCATGAGCCACCATGCCTGACCTGAATAATTATTTTTAATGTCATCAATGTAAGCATTGAACATCTTTTGTCATTCTGCTCTATTTTTTATTTCTTTTATTCTGTCTGGTTCCTTTACATTGATTTACTTTCTTTTTTCCTGTTTGCTTACAATGCTATGAATTAAATGTTGATATTACAGTAAATGTTGATACATGATAAAGTGTGTGTCTGTGTGTGTGTTCATAGTGTGGCAAGAAGTGTTCAAATGGTCTTACAGGTTAACAGGTGAATTAAAAATCAGGGCTGGTGTTACAATTGACAGACTTGTTTCTCAGAGATGGTGGCTTGCTTTTTACAAATTATATCATTCTGCTATGTCTCCTTTTCTACTCCACTCAGATTCGAAATCAGAGCAAAGCCTCCGGGTCTGGGCTCTGTGAGGGAGATGAAGTGGTTTCCATCAATGGCAACCCTTGTGCAGATCTCACCTACCCTGAAGTCATCAAGCTCATGGAAAGCATAACAGACTCTCTCCAAATGCTCATCAAAAGGTACAATGGATTTGCTGGAATATGTATTTTCTCTTGAAGCTACATGGGAATGATTATAGCTTTTACTACATATATAATTTGTCATTTATGGAGAAATTAGGGGTGCTTTGTACAAGGTTAGTACAGTTAAACAGAAACACCACTGTGTTTGAAAAATAGTCAATTCTATTCAACCAAACTTTCTGGTTAATTGAGAATTAAGTTGAAAATCCTTGTTTCAAGCACTTTGTTGAAAATCTTAGGTATTTTAGCCTCCTTCCTTAGAAAGCTCAGTATATTGAACATAACTTAAAATTTCTTTGATAGGTCAAGATTTTGTGATGGATCGGAATCACTCAATTGTAATTATCAGATGGACAGATGAATTTAAACTGTTTAAATATTAGACCGTTAAACTGTACAATTTTTCGTTAAAAGAGGATGACTAAGAAACAGAAAAGAGAAACAACAACAAAAACTTACAAGCAGCCAGATTTCTCCAGTAAAACCAATATTTGGGAATGGACAAAAGCAAATGATTAGAACAAGGTTTTTGCACTACCAACATGAGTCATTTGGGAATTCAATCTCTTCAAATACCACTATCCCCACGTAGTTGTATAACAATATAAAAGAAACCTTCAAATATAAAAACAAAAGAAAACAATGAAGACAATAACAAAAAAAACTACAGCACTGACATTTTTATGGTGTACAAATCAGTACAGTCCGTACTGATTTTGCAACAGAAACCCTGACTATTGCATTATAATGAATCCAGAAAAGAAAGCTTTGACTTCCTGGAGAGCAGCTTTTAGGAAGATGTCAGAGGACATCTCAAGATGAACCTCAAAGTCCTCCAGGTTTTTCCTCAACTCTGCAGAAGCACTACATACAGTTCCCCCTCTGCTGATCATTCAGTATGATTCTGTTCTGGGATAAAAATGAACTCACTATGGCCAAAATCTTGAGACAACAATGGAAATCTAGTATTATTCTTATAATCTAAATATTTACCCATCAAACCCAGTGTTTAAGGCCTGAGAATCCTTCCTTCATCTTACGAAGAGAAAATAAGTTTATAAAATACATAATTTGCTAATACATAATTAAATTTATAAAATAAAAAATTTACAAAATAAGTAACTAGTTGGTAGGATTCAAAGTGGAATCGCAATTGAAAATAAAGTCAAAAGCAATTATTTTTATCACCACCACTACCACTATTTTAAATATCTGAATACTGTTTCCTGCAATAAATATTTCTCTCATTCATATCACTGTCATCTATCAGTGGAGGACAAGTGTTTTTACTTTTCCTGAACTATTGCCCAGAGATAGCTAGGTAAGACTCTTTTAAAATAACTCCTTTAGCATTCCGTCTCTATTATCTTAAATGTTATTAAAATAAGATTTTTAAAATTCTATAATTATGGCACATAAATTGTGGACTTGATGAGTACGTATGTAGACTGATGGGAAATAATTGTTTTAAGGCATAAAGCTTTACTCTCTCATGCTTTTATGATATTTACTCATGTCTATGTATTTTACTTCAGCTGCTGATAAATGTTAATATTTATCTGGCCATTTGTCTGTATTCCAGTCTACAAGGCTGGCATGAATTGAAACTATTCTCTTCTCAGCTTCACAATTGATTGCTAACATAATTCAAAGTGAATTAATCTATTTCCATCCCAAGGTCTTCCTAAATTAAAACTCTCTGACCTTTTGGTACCCTCAAATTCAGTTTAACAGTGTATTGAACATTTTCTACATAATAATGATCTAATTTGCTAACATCATGCTTTTTAAATAGTATATTATAATGCTGTATAAATACTGTATTACCAGGAAGCTTTTCCAATTACTTGCATATAGAGAAAGGTGCATTTTGTTTAACTGTTAGTTTGTTTGTATTTGGTTTAGCTTTGTTTTGCCAAATGCAGTTGAAAGCAAAGTTAGGAGTAAGTATTTTGAGCATTGGTCTGAAATTGCACTACCACATAAATTCTAAGGTAAATTCCTTTGAGTAGAATACAAGTAGAAACTCATGCCCTTCAACTGATGTTCCCTGCATTAGTCATAACTATCTTTTAAGGAAGGAGGAAAGGGGCAAAGATAATTATGCTGCTTCTAAAATTAAAAAAAAATACGAATACAAAAATTGAAGGCATTTCCTACAGCTGTTCTGTGAATGATACTTCTAAAAACATTTACAGTTTAAATTAGAGTTTCAGAAAGAAGTTATTTAACTCTTAAACTGACATGGCTTCTTCTCACAAACCCAAATTTGCACAAACCACCAGGAAGATCAAATCAAAGAAATGTGGTGTGCAGCTCTAGGCTCCTTAGCTGAAAGATAAAGGAACAGTTTGACTTCAGATATCCTAAAAAGAAAATGCTCCAAGAAACAGGTTCAAATAGAAGAAAGGGAGACATTTCAGATTATAAATACTCTATGACTTAATGATTCATTGCGGCATGGAAAGGATTTCTCTTTACACAAGAGTACTGGGCTGGGTCCACTTATTACAAAACACATGCTCACTGGAGCTTAAAAAACAGCTTCTATTTCATTCCTTTCAAGAAAGCACGGCCTCAGAAAGGCCTTCTTGAGTTATCTGTAAGTTAAGATTGATCTGAAGGTGCTAGATATGTTTATCTGACTTCATAAAGTCTAGACCAAAACTTAGTCAATAAGACATTGAAATGCTTTGTCACATTCTAGCAGACTCATTACAGGAGATACCCAGATTCCAAGTACTTACAGATAAAGGGGATCCATTTTTTTTTTTTTTTTACAAATAAAAGCTGAATTTAGGATGGATTCAGGTTTCATAATCTTGTGTAAGCGTTTTGTTGTGCTTTTAAAAAGTTTATGTGGTATCTCTTTAAGTAATAATATGAACATGTTGCCACCTTCTGTTTTCAAATATGTTGCAATGGACATTTAGAAGAAAATATTTTGACTATATCATGTATTAGACATCACAAAAGTGTCAGGAAGTTCTTTGGCAGATGTAACATAGTCTGATTTAACTGTCTGGAATGATTTTTCTGTGTGCAGACCATCCAGTGGAATAAGTGAGGCTTTGATATCTGAAAATGAAAACAAAAACTTCGAGCATCTCACACATGGGGGTTATGTGGAAAGTACCACCCTGCAGATTCGACCAGCCACAAAGACCCAGTGCACAGAGTTCTTCCTCGCCCCCGTCAAGACTGAAGTTCCCCTAGCTGAGGATCAAAGAGGTGGTCCCGATTGTGCAGGGAGCTTGAAAGAAGAAACAGGCCTGAGCTACCAGAAGGCTCCCCAAATGCCTGACTCCCAAAGAGGACGCGTGGCAGAAGAGCTGATCTTAAGGGAGAAGATAGAAGCGGAACAGCCTGGCCCTGTGGTTGAGCTGCAACTGTCCCTTTCACAGGAGAGACATAAGGGCGCTTGTGGCCCTGTAGTGGCTCTCCCGGGACCTGAAAAATCTAAGTCTCCTGACCCAGACCTTAACTTGTCACATGACAAGATTGTCCACATAAATTCGATCCCCACTAATGAGAAAGCAGACCCTTTCCTGAGGTCCAGCAAGATAATCCAGATCTCCAGTGGCAGAGAGTTGAGAGTGATCCAGGAAAGTGAAGCAGGAGATGCGAGACTGCCCCGGGTGGAAGTGATCCTCGACTGCTCTGACAGGCAGAAGACAGAAGGGTGCAGGCTTCAGGCAGGAAAGGGGTGTGTGGATTCTCCAGTGGAAGGAGGGCAGTCAGAAGCACCTCCTTCTCTGGTATCCTTTGCCGTCTCATCAGAAGGCACAGAGCAGGGAGAAGATCCACGCTCGGAAAAGGATCACAGCAGACCTCACAAGCACCGAGCGCGGCACGCACGTAAGTTCTGCCTGGGCTGTCAGAAGGAGCTTGGGAGTTGGGGGCATTTTGCTGCTTCTTTACTTGCATGAGTTTTTCAGCAAGATTTTTCTTGTTTCTCACTGGCTTAAAGAAATATTTAATTAATGCACAAAATCACACGTGAAATTATGGAGAATACCAGTTTCTAAATGGGAAGCAATAAGTCTGAACTTCATATAGATTTAAACATTTTTCATGAATTTATTTTTATCCCCAAAGGCACAGGAACTGTTAAAGAAAATAATATTGTCAATGTGCCTATTCATTTTGTTTCAGGAAGTTGAAATATTTCATGTTAAAATAGCATAAGAAAGCACTTGAAGTCATGTGGACTCAGTTTAAATGTCAGAAACTGTTGAGTCTGCTACTGAGAGGTGTCTTTAAAATAAAAGCTGTACCACTGATATCAAAAGCAGATCCTCGTTTTGAAAAAAATCATTGTGCAGCTTGATGATGCTTGCAGAAGTGAGTTTGACAGACAAGGACATATGTATAGTGAGGAGTTACATGATCCTCTCTGTTTTGTAAGTCTTCATTAGACTGCAAAGTGTTTCATCTACATTCTAGATGCAGAAGTCAGTCTCCAGGGCCATGTGGAGGTATTTAAATGTCTCCAAACATAAAATATATTTAAATTCAGTGCTTTGTATGGCATTTTGTTTTACCCAGGGGAGAGAAGACAGAAAGGAGACTAGGGATAAGAATTGCAGTTAGGTTTTAGGATTTCTGTTGTTTTATTTCATGTTTTTTTTTTTTTCTTTTTTCTTTTTTTTCTTTTTTTTTTTTTTTTTACTAATTTTGGAATTTTATTTGAGGATGTAAAGGCTGACAGGCAAAGGCACTTGACTGTATATATGATACACAACGACAATGAATTCGGTTATTCAAAGTAGAATCTTAAGTCTTCTAACCTATTGTTATTCCTTTCAAAGCATATTGTTAGCATAACCATTTGTAGCTTTATTGGCAAGTGCTGTTAATCATTCCTTATACTTTAAGCCTCTGTAGGCCATCTTCACATTTATAGCATATTAAACAAGAGTATTGAGACACCATTCACATACTTTACATGTTGGCAGTGAAGTTAGCAGCAACTGTGCAATTGTGACTGTCAGTTTAATAAGTTGTATAACACTAGTCAAAAAAGGAATTATATTTAGTAATAACCTCAGTTTCAACTATTTTTTCTCTAGAAAATTTGATCACCAGTAAATGCCTGTAATCATATTATAAAATTATTTCCTTGGATTATATTTTATTTTTTTAAAACTCAACCATTAAGTCTGTGACAAAAAGAGCTAATTTTCAATCATAAAATAGTCAAAAATTTTTTCTTAATTTTCCACTTAACTATTTTGAGGAATTAAAAAATTTAGGGGACTCATACTCATTATCATTGAAAACATGATGTAATTATAAATTATAAATGATAGATGCTATACGTTTAGTTACTATAAATTAATTTGCCACCAATTTATTTTTTATAATAGTAATAATGAAAGAAAATTTTAAATATTTTTGTTTTATAACCATCATATTCTTGGTTTAAATGACTTGATTTCTGCATCAGTTTTTACACAGCTAAGTGGGTCACAAGTCAATTTTTAAATTTCTCCAAGATTCATTCTTGCTGCAAGGAAAGTAATATTGTATTTCCAAAATAGCAATACATTTACAAACAAATCTGTCTAGAAAACTTTGTAGCTAGAGTTCTTATATGTATTTATGATAATGTCATATTTTGAATTTTAACTAATTATTGATTCAGTACCTTCAATGATTAATTCAGTGTTTCAAATTTATATTAATCCAGTAGCTGTGAATGGAAAGATTTGGGGTAGTTGTCAGAGTAAAAAAAGAAAAAAGAGAAAGAAGAAAACCTAAATAGCTAAACTCATTACATTAAAACTTTTAGAAAATTTTGAAACATCTTCTTGGGACACTCCTCCGTTTTTAAGATTTCTGGAAACAGTTTTATATTGACACTTTATTTTAAAATATGGAAGTATGAGATATGTCTCATCTTGTTTTTCAGAAAATATTATGTCTTTATGTCCTTCTTAATTCTAATTTTATCCTATTAATTGTCATTTACTAACTAGTTTTTATTATTAAAGTGGAAGGATCGCTAGAGAAACAAATGTATGAAACATATATTCTAATCAGTGTATATAAAATTTTTTTTTTTTTTTTTTTTTTTTTGAGACGGAGTCTTGCTCTGTCGCCTGGGCTGGAGTGCAGTGGCCGGATCTCAGCTCACTGCAAGCTCCGCCTCCCAGGTTCCCGCCATTCTCCTGCCTCAGCCTCCGGAGTAGCTGGGACTACAGGCGCCCGCCACCTCGCCCGGCTAGTTTTTTTTTTTTTTGTATTTTTAGTAGAGACGGGGTTTCATCGTGTTAGCCAGGATGGTCTCGATCTCCTGACCTCGTGATCCACCCGTCTCGGCCTCCCAAAGTGCTGGGATTACAGGCTTGAGCCACCGCGCCCGGCCTAAAATGTTTTTATGTAAACAAAGAGAACAGTATATTATTGTAGAAGGAAATACGTTAAGAGAAATAAGAAAAAGAAATGTGTTGGATTCTTTCAAAATTCAGTACTCAATGGTAATTTTATACATATTTATTTTCCCCCAGGAGAGTTCATTTCTGAGTTGCTGTGGTGTTTTCCTTGAACTCATCAGCTCAATATAATTTTTTTTTTTTTTACTCTCCCTAGGGCTCAGGAGGAGTGAAAGCCTGTCAGAAAAACAAGTGAAGGAAGCAAAATCTAAATGCAAAAGCATTGCGCTTCTTCTAACAGATGCTCCCAACCCCAACTCCAAGGGGGTGTTGATGTTTAAGAAGCGACGTCGGAGGGCCAGGAAATACACCCTAGTTAGCTACGGTACAGGCGAGCTTGAACGAGAGGCGGACGAGGAGGAAGAAGGTGACAAGGAGGATACATGTGAAGTAGCATTTCTTGGTGCAAGCGAATCAGAGGTGGATGAAGAGTTATTGTCTGACGTTGACGACAACACACAAGTTGTGAACTTTGACTGGGATTCTGGACTGGTGGACATTGAAAAGAAACTGAACAGAGGGGACAAGATGGAGATGTTACCAGACACCACAGGCAAGGGAGCCCTCATGTTTGCCAAGAGGAGGGAGAGAATGGATCAGATCACAGCCCAAAAAGAAGAGGACAAGGTAGGTGGAACGCCAAGCAGAGAACAAGATGCTGCCCAGACGGATGGCCTGAGAACTACGACTTCTTACCAAAGAAGGGAGGAAGAGTCGGTGAGAACGCAGAGCTCTGTGAGCAAAAGCTACATCGAGGTGAGTCATGGTCTTGGCCATGTTCCTCAACAGAATGGCTTCAGTGGGGCACCTGAGACAGCAAACATCCAGAGGATGGCCCCCATGAATAGAACGGCCAAACCCTTCCCAGGGTCTGTGAATCAGCCAGCCACCCCCTTCTCGCCAACCCGAAATATGACGAGCCCCATTGCTGACTTTCCTGCACCTCCACCTTACTCTGCAGTCACTCCACCCCCTGACGCCTTCTCCAGAGGGGTATCAAGTCCAATTGCTGGCCCAGCACAGCCCCCTCCATGGCCCCAGGCTGCCCCCTGGTCCCAGCCAGCCTTTTACGATTCATCTGAGCGAATAGCTTCCCGAGATGAGAGGATCTCAGTGCCAGCAAAAAGAACAGGAATATTGCAGGAGGCCAAAAGAAGAAGCACGACAAAACCCATGTTTACTTTCAAAGAGCCCAAAGTAAGCCCAAATCCTGAACTCTTGTCACTGCTTCAAAATTCAGAAGGCAAACGGGGCACTGGAGCTGGAGGTGATTCCGGACCGGAAGAAGACTATCTCAGCTTGGGGGCAGAGGCTTGTAATTTCATGCAGAGCTCCTCTGCCAAACAAAAGACCCCTCCTCCTGTTGCTCCAAAACCTGCCGTCAAGTCCTCATCCTCTCAACCAGTAACTCCAGTTTCCCCAGTCTGGTCTCCAGGAGTGGCTCCCACCCAACCTCCTGCCTTCCCCACATCCAACCCATCAAAGGGCACCGTTGTCTCCTCCATCAAAATAGCCCAGCCTTCTTACCCTCCTGCCCGGCCTGCAAGTTCTTTGAATGTGGCTGGTCCCTTCAAAGGACCACAAGCAGCAGTAGCCAGTCAGAATTACACACCCAAACCAACAGTTTCCACAGCAGCAGTCAATGCTGCTCAGCCTGGTGCAGTGGGACCATCCAATGAGCTTCCAGGAATGAGCGGTAGAGGAGCTCAGCTCTTTGCTAAGAGGCAGTCGAGAATGGAGAAGTATGTGGTGGATTCAGACACGGTGCAGGCCCACGCTGCTCGAGCTCAGTCTCCCACTCCATCTCTCCCCGCCAGTTGGAAGTACTCCTCCAATGTCCGAGCACCTCCTCCTGTGGCCTATAATCCTATCCACTCCCCCTCTTACCCACTGGCTGCTCTCAAGTCTCAGCCATCAGCCGCACAGGCCTCCAAACCAGGCAAGAAAAAGGGGAAGAAACCCCTTAATGCATTAGATGTCATGAAGCACCAACCGTATCAGCTCAATGCATCCTTGTTTACTTTCCAACCTCCAGATGCAAAGGATGGCCTCCCCCAAAAGTCATCAGTCAAGGTCAGTTCAGCCCTGGCCATGAAGCAAGCTCTTCCTCCCCGGCCAGTGAATGCTGCCTCACCTACGAATGTGCAGGCTTCCTCAGTGTACTCGGTACCAGCCTATACCTCTCCTCCTTCCTTCTTTGCAGAGGCCTCCTCACCAGTCAGTGCATCCCCAGTGCCTGTGGGCATTCCCACCTCGCCAAAGCAAGAATCAGCATCATCATCTTATTTTGTGGCACCAAGGCCAAAGTTCTCAGCCAAGAAAAGTGGTGTCACAATTCAGGTGTGGAAACCATCTGTTGTGGAAGAGTAATCTTGTAGCTGAAGCTGAGTGTCCACTTTGCTTGAAATGAATTGTTTGCAGTGTTTCTTGAGTCCCTGAGAATGCCTAGCAAAGTCCTCAACTTACTTAATTTCAGATATGTCACCTCCTATTCTGGGTCCAAGGAGTATAATATTTTTAATGAGTCAAAAATCCAACTCAGATTGACCTAAAATATATTTATCTTCTTTGCACACTTAAAAAATCCAGGAGCACCCAAAAATAGACGTGTACCATTATATTAAGTAAGCAGGATACTTAGGATTTGTGCTGTAGCCACAAGAAAGACAGTGATCAGTGATATCAAACATCAGGAATCAACCTTTATGTAACATAATAGTTGTGCTCCTATGCGGAAAGGTTCAAATGTAGTGAAGGTATAACCTATATTGACTGAGATTTCCCTTTTAGGTAGTGCCTTATCTCTATTACTAGTGTTAAAGGAATAAAGAATCTATCAAGGACAGGGAGCAGCTCTGGTCTGTCAATCTCAGCCACCTGTTTGATATCACAGAGAAGGTACTCGGAGGGCTGTTGGAATGTATATAGTTTAGTAAGAAGTGGGTAAGAAAGAGGGTCTTAATAATTACTGAGCACTTATTATGTATTAGGTTCTTTGCCAGATGTTTTCACATATATAAACTCATTTCAGAAGACTTATTTAAAGTAAATGGGGCGGGCATGGTGGTTCTTGCCTGGAATCCTAGCACTTTAGGAGGCTGAGGTAGGAGGACTGCTTGAGGCCGGGAGTTGGAGATCAGCCTGGGCAACAGTGAGACCTTGTCTCAATAATAGTAATAATAATAATAATAATAATAATGAAGTAAATGGGATAAGGAAAGAAGGATAATTATCTTTAAAGATGGATTCCCACCCTCCCTCCCCGGTTACTTAAGGAACTAAGTGATTAGATCTCCAGTTGCCCATGAAAGCATAAGTTTGTTTTCCTCAGCTGAGGCAAGTGGTAGAGTACACAAGATAATGAAGTAACATGTAAAAAGCAGGACGCACATAAAGGTATGCATGGCTATTGTTTTACCTGGAGAAACCACGTGATTGGGACCTGAAGGTTTACTGACTGACTACAGGGGCTGATTGTGAAGCACGAGGAACCCCATGTGTGTGGAGACTGTAGGGGTGAGAACACACAATTATTAGCATCATTTCTGAGTGATCTCACAGATTTTTTTTCTTGTGTTCGTTTTGCTTTTTGACAACTGCTTCTCCCATGTTCCTTGTAATTCTATTCTCTCACCTTCACTTTATTATTTGTATTCGATGGACCAGGATAATTCAGGCAAGGTTACCTTGTAAACTTGAATTGGCCACACACCATGTCGTCACCCAGCTGGCTATGAAGTGAATAATGGTACTGAAAGTAAACCTGAAGACCTTTCTCAGATCTATTTTAAGTCTGAGTCTGACCAACCATGGAAAATATTTGACATGAATTAATGTAGAGAACTATAAAGCATTTATGACAGCTCCAAGGAAAATCATCTGCTCTATGCAGAAGATATGTTTAGAGACCTCTCAGAAAAACTTGCCTGGTTTGAGGGTACACAGTACCATTTTAATCCTCTGAAAATATCTGTATTCCTGTTCTTTTTCTGCTGTCACTGTCAATCTGCTGTATTTTTCACTATCCTATTAAAATATTACTGTCTTCTTTATCTGTTCAATGTCTATATTTTTAAAAAAATCTTCCTTGTATGAAGCTATTCTGATCTAAGTAATTTCTCTGATATTTCTCTGTATGGCTCCTACAACAATTTCATTGTTGTTAGCATATCTATTTCTCCATACATTGTAAAACTGTAATCATTAGGTATTTCTAAAACATAAAGAGGAGAATTAAGTCAGCTGCAGAACAATGGGGCTGATTCTTCTGCTTTTTCTCTGGAAAATCTTTCATTGCTTTTGGCGGAAATTTACCTAGAGGTTACAGCCACAGGCTGTAGCTTGGTCTCTTATTTGCCTTTTTGGGAAACCAATTAAGATTAATACAGGATAAAGGAAAAAAGCAATCTATTCATTATATAACACAGTTGTTTGTATTACTTGTTCCCTGCAAAGGAAATCTGTTGAATGCTTGCATTTTGAATTCTTTTGTAATAGAGCAACCAAAAAAGGCTTCTTATGGTGCAGCAGGAAAAAAGATCATTTTTATAGCTTTGCATTCTTAACATAGCATTTAAAGAACGGCATGAATTAGAGGAAAGACATGGAACACACAGGTAGTCAGTTTGAGATCATCGGCTTAAAAGTATCCTAGGATGGTAATGACCCAGAAGTATTTCCAGTTGTCTAGTGGTGTGGTATGCAGGAATGAGAAGTGTTTTCTTTCCATTTCCTGTTGGACAGGTGGCAATCTTAGCAGAGCCATTATTTGGAGTTGATAACTAAAGACGCAAATAACATGACTATGTCTTCTGGTCATCCTGGGACTATTTGGAGTTCCCCAAAACTTTATAAGAGGCATGTCAGGCATGCAGTAAAAGCATCTACAACTTCAGCTGGGCACTGGCAGCTTAGGTCTCATCTTGGACCATACAGTCCCACTTTATAGAAGAGGGTGGAAGTTCTCCAAAACCAGATCCACAACAAAGTCTGACCTCACTCTGAGGGAGATGGGAAGTGGGAGGGAGAAGGACTAACCAGCTCCCTGGAGTAAGAGGAATTTGCTTTCCCTATTTCCCCACCAGGGGGCTGTATGTGCCACCTTTCAGTTGGGGCCAAGGAAGTGATGTCAGTGTGACAGAAGGGAGAGTTAGACCTCCAGACGTCAGCCTCCTTCTCAGCGGGTACATTTTCAATCTGAGTGTTATTGGCTTAGCTGTGTTGGTATTAGTTTGATTGGTTGGTCAGCTGGTTACAAGGTGTAGGCAGGCAGTTTTTGTTTGGTTTTTAGGACTTTGCTTCTTCCTTTGTCCTTAGCATAATTTCTAGGCAGAGCATCCACGAAGTCGGTTTTCATTGCCAGCTCAAGAGTGACAATCATTTACTGAGTTCCTATGTTATGTTAGGTGCCTTATGTATATCATTCCAAATCCACTGCACGGTTTAAATACAGGCACTAGAATATAAATGAACAAGGTCATCACAGTCACTGATTTTCTGCAGGACCTTAAACATTTCTCTTTCCACAAGTTTCCCCTTAATCATGTGTCAACCTCTCTTCCTGACCGGAATATTGTGCTGTAGTGAATCTGCATAACACTTGGGATTCTAGGAGGAAGAAAGGTTCCATGGACATGTAAGTACAGCATATTCCCCTCAGTCTTCTAGGAGGGCAGAGTGAATCCCAGAACTGGTAAGAGTGGGAATCTGAGCATTGCCACTTTAATCTTACAACATTTGTCATTTTGACACATCCTGTTTTTTAGAGAGGAAAAAATACACAGTTTCTGCATTGGTAGTGTAAAGCATACCTTGTTAGGAATATGTTTTATAAGACACATTTGGGTTGTCATTCTAGAGCATGTCAAACTTTGTACTTCAAAATATGTTTAGTATGATTGTTAGTGGTAATGTGTATAAAGCCTTTGAATTGACTGTTTTATTTAATTTTCACAAGAAGCACTTATTTTAACCATAGGAAAACCAATCTGAGTTACAAACAGTGCTTTAAAATAAGCCCAGGTTATTTAGCGATTGTAGAAAGTGTCGACTTCTTTCAAGAAGCAGGCATTGTAGGACAGCTGAGAATTATCACACAGCCTAAATTCTAGCCTGGCAGCACGAGTCACATCTGAGATGTCAAAAACACATGGTCTACATTGAAAGGGGGTGGACTAACGTATGTGAGACCATTTTCCTATTTGCAGTTACAAGGTTAAAGAACTTTGAAGGTCATTTGACTGCTGAGTGGCATGTCGAACGCTCTGTGTGGCTCTTTCACAGTAAACCCTCTTCAGAGCAGAAGACACATGGCTGTTAGTGTCTGCGTTTAGATTTAATCTATCAAATAAAGGCCCTTTGCTGTGTATGATTCCGTCCAGTTACAAACTAGGGCTCCTGCAAGCACCCACATTCTAAGGGTAAGTTATTGAAATCAGTTGCTGTTTGATGAGTCACCACTGGCCCAGCAGGCATGGCATTTGAAGTCATGGTCATCAAAAAGAAATGATTGTTTTTTGAAAATCTAAATGCTTGAAATGCTTCTAGAGGGAAGTCGTGGGGCGTGTGCTCATTCCCTTTTAACATCAGAGTTGTTGAGTTTGTTTTTAAACATTTTTATAAGTTCATGAGAAAAAATATATAAATTCTAAGAGCCAACATTGTATTCCCAGAAACATGACCCTCGCTGGTCTTGGTTCCACATATCATTGGACTCTGGGGGACACAAAGACGCCTGTGACACTTTGGTGCTGCTGAGTTAGTCAACAATTATTCTGGGAAAAAGCAGAATTGAATTCTTCTCTAGCTGTCCCACCAGGGATGGCCAAGGGCCACAAAGCAAGCTAATAAATTCCCACAGGATCCAGACACCAGGCAAAATTGCACTAAGAAGCCAGTGACTGTCATCCCTCTATGGCTCTAGAAAAAATAGTACAAAAACAACAGGTCATCCTATGAGCGTCATGCCAATGAAACCCCATCTTCTGGAGAAGCCCTTGAATCAGAATTATCTTTTTTCTTGATGTTGTCAGGTGCAGCCAGTTTCTTAATTTTTTTAAAAAACTGTATGTTTCTGTGGTATGTATATTTGTACACCAAACTACCTGGCACTTGGAAATCACAGCACTACTCAATGGCAATTGAATAAAGAGAAATTTAATTTTAAGTATCAAATCTTGTCAGACATTTCTCAGACTTCTGATGTTATCAAAGGTTTTGCCAGCCAATAAAGTGCATCCCAAGTGTACAGGGGAGAAAGCTAGACTTCTACAGAGTCCTAGAGTTTAAGTAATTTTTTGTTAATATAGGTAATAATTTTTCTAATTTTTATTTTTTGGTTCCACATGTAAAGCTCCTCGTGTTTACCTCTGTTTATGTCATTCTTGACATGTTTATCTAAATTACATGTGCTCTGTGACTGCTGAAATGTAAATCTGGGATCTGTAGTCAAGATATCATAAGGATCTACTTCCCAGCCTACCTTTCTTCCTCTACCTGATAATGATAATACTCAAAATAACAACATTCAAAGGTAACATGAAGAAATCCTGCTTTCACAGCTCCTATTTCTTCGGCTCCTTAATAACTAGTGATGGTTTGTTCATGAAAAAAATTTTTTAAATCAAAAGATTGTACTTGGCCCAGAGTTGAAAAAATTTTTAAAACCAAAAGGTTGTACTTGGCCCTGAGTTGAAAAAAAAAATGCACATTCTAAGAATAAACAGAAAAATGTTCTTCTTGGAAGTAAATAACAAAAGCCATAGTGTTTTGATTTGTCTTTTCTTCAGGATACACGGTAGAAGTCAGATAATCTTTGATACTTTTATTTGGCACAATAATCAAGACCATGCAACAACCCAGAATGAAGCATTTTGGTTCAAGTTAGGATGACATGGGTGGGGACAGAAGCTGTAGCAGTTATTCAAATAATCTCATGAGTCCTGAGGAAAAGATAGGAGTTAATGTATTAAGTTTCTACTATACGCAGGAAGTGTGTTAAATATTTTACATAAGTTTTGATAATAGCTAACATTAGCTGAGCACAAAATTTGGGCCCTGACTTGTGCTGAGTATCTTTCACAGATTACTGCTTTTAATCAGCAGTCCTCGTGAGCTAGGTATGAACATTATCCCCATTTTACAGATTACAGATGAGATTCTGAGGCACAAAGGGGTTGAGTAACTTGCCAAAGATCATACAATGTTAAGTAATGGCCCCTGGATTCATTCTGCAGCCTGAATTCTTAACCAGTTATACTGTGATTTCATTTATTCTTCAGTATTACACTGAAAAAGAAGATATTATTCCCATTTTACAGATGAGGTATCTAAGCTCAGAGAAGCTAAACAACTTGTGCAACAATCACTAAGCTTATAAATAGTGGATTAGGGTTAGACTTAGATATTTGTCTGGCATCCAAACCTGTGCACTCCCTACAGTACCACGTGGTTTCCACAGTCTCATCAGACCCCAGAATTTCACTCCCTGAGACTGCTTAATTTTGAATTTCCCAAACTGATTCACCAAGAGCCTACTGTTTATGCTTCGTAGATGGCTTTGACCACATTCAGTGATATTAGGAAAGACTCCATTTCCCAAGATGGCTCAGAAAATCAGATGCTATGATGCATGTTGAAAGTGAAAACCCATCTCTGAAAAAGAAGCATCTGTTTTATTAGTTTAAAAAAAAAAGTGAAATTGACAGCAATGTTGCGTGACTTCTCAAAATTCTTTCATTTTCTTATTTCAGAATGAATAGGTGTTGTTCATCGGCTGGGAACAGGGAAGAATGTGATTTTTTAAAATAAAGCATAATCAAAGTCTCTGCATAAAAGGAAGTGCTCCCTTTGGCTTTCTGCCATTTTAACTAAATGTAATTCAGGGAACTTTCTTATTAAGTAGTGAATCAGCACCTAGCATGGCTTGCTACTAAATCAATGATAACATAAGGCATTTCAACAAGAGTAATTCTAAACAGAATAATACCGAGGGAGTCACAAGTTTTCAGTATTTCAGACTACACTCTGAAAAATAGTTACCCCTGGAATCTTAGAGTGTCACGGTGCCAATCCCAGTCAGGCTAGCAGTCAAGTGCATGAGGCAGCAAACCCTTCCTGCCTCAAAGATTCCTCAGTGGAAGATTTCTCAACAGTTATTTCTGTCAAAGTCTTCCCAGCAAGGACACTTTTAAACCTTATATTTTTTCCAGTAGTTTTTTTTTTTCCTTTTATATATCATCGTTATTTTGAAAACATCTCCTGAGGAACTAGTGTAATAGATTCTAAACATGGGTTTTGAATAGTCCCATCATCAACTTCCAAAAAAGAAGATGTGAGCTTCTAGGTTAATTGTAAAAACTCATTACATTTGCAGAGCTTTATTGCCTTAATTTAAAATCATAGAGCCACTAATAAGGTAACAATGATGAGGGCTTATGATGTGCTAGGTAGCACTCTAAGCACTTTTTCTTGTCACCACAAAATGAAGAAAGTATGATGTAGGCACTATTATCATCTCACTTTAAGATGAGGAAGTGGAGGTAAAGAAAAGTTAAGGAACTTGTATAACATGGTAGGGCTAAGCCTCAGGACCCAACAGTCAAAATCCATGGCTGTCTTCTAACCACAAGGCTATATTATCTTCCTTAATTGCAAGAAGACCCAGGTCACAGATAAAAGGAACTGCTCATCAGAATTGATGAGTTTTACATGTCTCAGAGATAACTCCAAAGTTACACTAAACCTTCTCAATCAAAGTAAGAAATACTGAAACATCTTAGAGTGTGGTAGCTCCAAGCGATAAACATTTTTAAACAGGGTACATGGGGAAAAGCTGTAGCTTTTATTTCCATCAGCCTAATTGCTTATTATAACTCAGTAACGGCGAAGGGAAGTTCAACATTTTGCTGGTTTTCATTGAACAAATTCTCACAATGCACTAGACCAAATGCCTCAAACACCTACTGCTTCCAGCCAACTAGCATCATATATTACCAGAGTTATGGTAATTTATACCTGTGCCAAAGGAAGAACAGAATAGTGATGAGAGAAACCCTCAAATTTCAGTAACAATAATGCAGAGATAAGATTCCTTCCAATTTTTAAATTAAAAAGAAGACATGATTTTTTTTAATTTAGGAAAAGCAAAAAGTAATCATGTATTAAATGAACTTCACATACTATTAGATGAGATAAGATGTGTAAACCTTGAGCCCACAAGAAATACACTTGTAGTGCTTAAGAGTGTGGGCTCTAGGGCCACACTGCCTGCCTCTGAGTCTCAGGCCTGCCTCCTGCTGGTTGGGAGACTTTAGATAAAAGATTCAGTCGCCCTGTGCTTCAGTACCTCAGCAGTGAAATGGAAACAGTAATAGGTGTACTTCACAAGTTATTATAAAGGTTAAATGAAACAATATGCATTATGTATATAAAGCAGTGCCTGACACAGAGAAAGTATTCAACACATGTTAGCTATTGTTATTATTCTAAGGGGCACTCAATAAACAATAGCTACTATTTCAAAAACTTCCAATGAGGAAAACACAATTAAAGAAGTTCTTTTGTGTTCTCTGTTAATATGAATCCCAGTTTGAGACCCACAACTAAAATAGAAAAGGTAGAAGTAGTGTCGCTATCAATCTCACATTGACACAAGAAATCTATTCCCAGGAGTTGTTAATTGAGAGATCTTTGTTTTTTCTCTTTTTTCTTTTTACTGAAGTTTATATGTTTACATTCCTCTGTATTCAGCTGTTTGTCCATTTTTTCCTGCTTTGCATTCATCTATTGTGCTAGCATTCTTTTCGTGGTATACAAAGATGAGACCAGATTCAAAAAGACTGGTTCAATATTTTTATAAAATAAACTTAACATCATCTTTGAGCCTCTACTATAAAGACACTGTTTCAGTTCAAAGTACCAATATTAAATACAATGAATGTAGTGGACTTGGCAATATGAAGAGAGTTCTTCTGGGGAAATGTTTGTAAACCAAACATATTCTCTAAACAGGATAGTTGGTATCCTGAGTAACCTGGTAGCACAGTTGAAGCTTAAATAGGCCTATTACACTGAAAGTGGAGCAGTTGGCAACTCTATCCCTGAGACTACCCCACTTCAGACCTGCAACAGTTGGGCTGACCTAGGAGGGTGCAGCTCACAGCTGTCCTTATCCCTCCTTTCCACACTGTCCTAGGACAAAGGGTCAGCAACCTGGCCTTTTTAGAGTAATTGATCCCCTTGCCTGAGAAGCATGATCACTTTCCAAAAACAGAAAGAGTGAAACCTTGGCCTGAACAGAGCAAACTCCCAGCTCAGGGCAAGTGATGAAAAACAGTTCTAAGAAGCTGAGCCACTGACATAGGGAGGAACTTAATATTCCAGCTGCCTTTCAAACCCAGGGAATTTTTGTGGGTTTTCTGGTACTTCTAGAATCCTTCTGAGTCAGAAGCAGAAGACTCATCTTGAAGAAAAGAATCAAAGCAAGCTGAGATTCTGAACATTGTATCTGAATCCAGAATAGCTTTTGTTTCAAAAACAACTAAATTGATTTAGTTTTATTCTCCTTTTGTGCCATTTAATTACATTTGAAAATAAAGCAAAACTAGATCTCTTTCTGCACTAAAAACCCGTTAGTTCTTTTTTCACCTAGCATATCTAATACTGATAAAGAAATGTTCACAAAACCATTTTCTAGAGCTAAGAATCTCTAAGGAATTGGTTGCAATAATATAAAGTACTAATTTAAGGTTTCATTCCAATCCTTCCACAATTAGATCTTTGGTTTGGAGTTTTGTTTTTGTTTTTGTTTTTTTTTAATTCACACTCATAGTCTGCTGGTTGTGGCTGGATTACTTATTACTGTTTATCAAGTGGTGCAGATCATAATTCTTCACGTAAGTCCAATGTGGGCTAGATTTTGAATTCTACATTATGAAATACTCACTGAAATGTCACAACTCATTGTGGGTGGTATTACTGAAATAAAGAGCAATGCTAAATATACTACTTAGAACTTTTAATTTTAATTTTACACTGAATGGACTATTATGATTTCCTTTATATACAGCACTTTAGTATGAGCAAACTATTCCCTTCATGGTGTTGCAACATATAACTTTCCAATTTTTGCTCCTAGTGTAAAATTAAGATTTCCCCACCTTAGAGATAGCCCCACCTTAGAGATTCTGATTTACTAGGTCTGGGTGGGGCCTAGGAATTTGTTTTTGTAACATTCAACCTAGGTGATTCTGATGCTAATGGGCTGTGAACTACACTTTGAAAAACACTTTTCTAACATGCGAACCACTTAAGTCAACTTTATTCTTTAAAACCCATAAATAGTTTTCCTGTTTATCCAGTCAGGGACAGCCAGACTTGTAAACTGCACCTGCTGCCACAGTCTTAGTGCCCTGTCTAAAAGGAACAGGCGCTGAAGCACTCATCCTGCAGATTTTATTTCAAACGTCCAGGAGGTGGCAGCAAACTCTCCTTCCCTCTCAGGGCTCCACAGGCAGCCATTCTAAAACTCGTTGCATTGCAATTTGCTTTGAATATTCTTTAAAAAAAAAAAAAAAAGACTAAACGAGGTCTTGAGACGTGATTTTTATCTGATCCCCTGCCTCTAATCAAGAATGAGTATAAATATTTCTAGGAATAGAATAGAATGATACAGTTTTATCATCTAGAAAAGAGATTGAATTTCCTTGGCTGTTGACTTCCCTCGGCTGTTGGGCCCTAGACTCTGTTATCTCCAAATCCAAAATGTTCTTACTAATAACTAGCTTAAGTATATCTGGCAGTAATCTAAACATTCTTATTTTGGGATCTAGGCTAAAGGAAAATTTTGAAGCACTTTGAATGCATATTAGCTTTTTAAAATGAAAATAAATATGATTATAAAATTTTCAAAAGAAAAAGGAAGTTCATGCACTTTATGCCTCATAGGGAAAGAGCCCAATATTTTTGTTTAACTTTAACATTAATCTTGGCAAATACAGTAGTATGTCAACAAAATGCAAAATCAGTCAGAGGCTGCTTACATGTTACAAGAGTATACAGAACAAAGAAACAGGCAGGCCCACTTGGTGACGGCTTTGATCCTAACGAGCACATTGTTTTCAAAACTTTGAGGCACTAAAGTTTATTTCTAAAGCAAAAAAGATGGTGACGTATTTGGAAGTTCTGTGATGTGAAATATATGTTTGTACATTTACCAGGAGGAGAAAAGACTAATGGGAGAGCTGGATATTGTAAATGACGGGTTAATGCTGGAGCCTAGGTCACTTCACAGGCTTGATGCCATGTGGTCAGTGAACGACTGATCTGTTCATTGTATTTTTTTTTTATTGTTTGTTTGGTTGGTTGGTTTTTTTTTTTTTCCTTTTTTTTTTGTTTTGTTTTGTTTTGTTGTTAGACAGTCTCGCTCTGTCACCCAGGCTAGAGTGCAGTGGCATGATCTCGGCTTACTGCCAGATTTTTTATTTTTTTAATGGATAATTGCTTAAGAATTTAGACATACATACTACTAAAGGATCTCTCTCTTCCTCTCTTTCTCTCAAATGTGTATTGATGAGGGCCTAGCCATTTTAGTATCTCCAGAAGTTACTTTTTATCTTAGGCTAAGATTATATATCCATAGCAGTTAAGAGGGCTGATGTAGTATTTTAGTTGATTCATAATATTTTTGTAAATTCATCAATGCATTTGTGTGAATCAATACTAAAAGTGAAAAAAATTATTTAACAATTGTAATCGTTAATAAATACCTAAAATCAAATCAAAATGAAGGCAAACTTTGGGATGGGGAGAAGTCAGGAGAATACTAAAGAATGAGATCCTTTTAATAAATGTGTGGTCTACATAGCAAAATTTGCTGTAGTATTAACATACAATGCTATCTCTAGACAATTATACATTGCAGCTTCATGAATGCATTAAGAAAGCTGTGCCAGCCAGGCGTGGTCGTTCACGCCTATAATCCCAGCACTTTGGGAAGCCGAGGTGGGTGGATCACTTGAGGTCAGGAGTTTAAGACCAGTCTGGTCAACATGGCGAAACCCCGCCTCTATTAAAAACACAAAAATTAGCTGGGCGTGGTGGCACATGCCTGTAATCCCAGCTGCTCAGGAGGGTGAGGCAGGAGAATCGCTTGAACCCAGGGAGTAGAGGTTGCAGTGAGTCCATATCATACTACTGCAGTCCAGCCTGGGCGACAGAGCCAGACTCCATCTCAAAAAAAAAAAAAAAAAAAAAAGCTATGCCAATAAAAACCAGCTGTAATAGCAGCTAAAGCCATGGGCAAAATTAAGTATTTGGTCTCTAATTTCAAATGTTTAATAAGTAGACATGCATTCCAATACCTCCCAAGACATCCTTTCAACGATTAATGACAGACTACAAATATATCTGGAATTAGTGTTTTCAATGGAAGTAAATGCTACTTATTCTGAAGAAATGTAACTGGGATACTTCTGATAAAAGATTTATCCTAAGTTTCCCATTTGTATTTGAAAAGCACATGATCGTGACCATCATTGTATATTTCGCTTTAACTCATGTTTCTCCTCCAGCAAAACAATCATACATTTGAAAATAGTTTGTGGCATCTCCATGTCTCTAAAATGAAATGACATACATGAAATTATTGTGCAAATTCCCTCAAACAGGAAAGATATCATTAAATAAAACTTACCATTTGGACCAGAGATGTGATAAGGGAATTGAGCATAATTTTTTTCTACTCTGTGCTTAAGAAAACAAGCTGTTGATGCCTTTCCTGATGAAGAGCTGGATTTATGATTCCTAATTTTATTTGTATGTATTTATTTTATTTTTGAGATGGAGTCTCACTCTGTCGCCCAGGCTGGAGTGCAGTGGCGTGATCTCGGCTCACTGCAACCAACCTCCGCCTCCCGGGTTCAAGTGATTATGATCCCTAATGTTAAACCTCACCCTGGGGTCATGTTTTTGACCAGGAAAACATAAATATGATAGGGAGTAAATCTTACATGTCTCAAAGAACAGTAGGTTAAACAGTTTCCCCAGGGCCCAGGATATTAATCAAAGGTTCCATTTAATAAGCTTAGAAACATAGTGGACAGAAAAACAGTTACACAGGTCAAGTCAGTCATTTTCCTCATACTGTATTCTCCATATCTTTGTGAAATTATGTTGTCACACACTGTATAGTTGCTGATGTGTCTTCGTCATTGCCATTAGCTAGCTTTGAATTGTCAGAGATTTTTAATGTAATTAGAAGTTGGAATAGAGGATGCTTCTAAACACATCAGTGGGAAGTTTGGGGAATGTTATTGTGCAAAAGCCAAATCAAGGTTGTTACATGGTATGTACACATTTCTTAAGAGTCCTTGTTTTTAAAGTCATAACTGATAAAATTTTCCTCTAAAAAAGCAAAAGGCATTTTAGTTGGGAAATAATTTTTCTTACAGGCTTTTATCTCCACTTCAAATAGCAGTCACATAATTATAACTGAATACAATATAAAATATGTTAGTTTTTTATAGTGATAATCATGACTCTCATATCAAATTAAGTGCTTACCATGTGCCAGGTACCAACATTTTTCTCTACAAAAACTTTCCACATGCTCGGTGCAGTGGCTCACTGCAAGCAGTTTGAGAGGCTGAGGTGAGAGGGTGTCTTGAGCCTGGGAGGTTAAGGCTGCAGTGAGCTATGATAGCCCCACTGCTCTCCAGCCTGGGTGATAGAGCAAGACCCTGTCTCAAAAAAGCAAAAACCCTAAAAAACTCCCACAAGGTCAAAAGATTATTTATTTTAAACAAGATCAACATCCTTTGTTTACTGTGAAAATTACTTTTTTCTCCATAGAAACTGATGAAATCTGAACTTTTTATATATATTATTCACTTTTTCTACCGTGGGAATCTAAATGAATGACATTTACTATTTAAATCTTTTGAGGAAAGAGAAAACTTCAGAAAATATTTTGAAATGTGTTTAACAGATTTATTCTTTACATTTGAACCAATTAAACTAGACTTTTATGAAAATAAACTTAAATAAGGCTGTTCCCCAAGAATTATAAAAAATTAAAACAGCAATCCCAGCTACTTAAATAGAACACAGTCTATATTAATACAAGTATTTTCACAGGCTCTAACTTGTAGAGTGACATACTTCTTTTCTGAGAATAAAGAAAGAGGATAAAACTTGCTGGTATAGTAGTTTTTTTCTGTAAACAGAGTTAACGCCTTAACATACATTATTTAAATAAAATTTTATTACCTATAGCTTTACTTCTCCAACTTCCCTATACAAGCACATACTGGCTTATATAGGGAAAATTACCTAATTTAGAGTAATATTAGGGTAAATTACCTAATTTATATGCCTCACTTTCCTTATTTTCAAAATGGAGGCTATAAGGCTGTTGAGAGGATTAACTGAGGTAACAAATACAGTGTTTAGAACTGTAGCTAGTATATAGTAAAAGTTTTATACATTTTAGTTATTATTATCATTGCTTCAAAGATGAAAGAGACAACAAAAGTATATGCATACATTCCTCCCTCATGTTGGTCTTCTCAACCTTAAACTGAGCATCGTTATTTTTATTCTTTTATAACAGAAGGTTTAAAAAAAATCAAGAAGTGTGTATTTTGGCCCACTTAGACCTAGCAGGGAGATGAGGTCAGTGGCAATGTTTCTGGCCAACCCAGCTGCCTGCGTTCTGATGACAGGAGGGCAGCAGGGGTTGGCACCGCAGCCTCGGAGGCGTGCACTGCTAATGCCACTTCAAAGGCAAGTCTCCCTCCTATTTTTATCCTGGGTCAGCAGCCTGCCTTTGCAGTTGCCTCTTGAACAAAAGGTCCTGCCAGGTCTCTGACACCTTTAGGGCCACACAGTCTCTTCCCACAATAACAAAAATAATCACCATTTGTTGGGCTACGTGGCATTCCATTTATAAACACAATCTTTACTCTGCCCATAATCTTGAAATTGTAGCCAGCAATACTCCCATCTTACAATTAAGGAAAGTAAGACTGGGAGAAGTTGAATCGCATGGATAACAAGAGACAAAGGCAGAACTTTCAGGTCAGTGTGACGTCCAAGTTTCCATTCTTTCCAATATAAGATGCTGGCCTCCATTGTCATTTACAAGCCTTACACTTTCTCACAAAGAGATTTCCTTGAAGCAGGAAGTAAAACTTTTTATTTAAAAGTCTATTGTTTTGGAAGAGAAAATTTAATCTAAAAGTTAATCTAAGATGACCAGTCAGTAACAGAACCAAGATGATATGCTACGTACAAGACCCTATCTCTTGTTTTGATGTCAGAGTATGTCCATTGCATTCATGAAACTATTTGTTTTATTTTATTTTATTTTAGATGAAGTTTCACTCTTGGTGCCCAGGCTGGAGTGCAATGGCACAATCTCAGCTCACTGCAACCTCTGCCTCCTGGGTTCCAGCGATTCTCTTGCTTTAGCTTCTCAAGCAGCTGGGCTTAGAGGCATGAGCCACCACGCCCTACTAATTTTGTATTTTTAGCAGAGACGGGGTTTCACCATGTTGGCCAGGCTGGTCACGAACTCCTTACCTCAGATGATCCACCCACTCGGCCTCTCAAAGTGCTGGGATTACAGGCATGAACCACTGAGCCTGGCCCATGAAACTATTTAAACGACGTGATTACCTGGCCACTTTTCTATTCAAAAATACGGTTTATTAGTCCTGATTCTCTGTCCTTCTTGGCAGGCAGAATAATACTGTGAACTTCTGCTGAAAGAAATAGAAATTCTCTTTCATTTTCTAGATAAGAGAGTCCTACAACAGAATTCCCAAAAACTTCAGTTGGTAGAAGTAAACTTAAAATCCACTTTAAGAAGGCAAGTGTTAGGGAAGGAGGAAAAGACTATTTTATAGAGACTAAAACAAAATGACCTTAAAAGTGTTTTTATCCTCTGACTTCAAGCTTGGTTGTATCTAAATCATCTCAAAGGAGCATTTGTTTTATATTTAAAGACCTTTAGGTAAAGGGATTCTATATCTCAATGCAGAAATTTTTTCCAGTGTTGAACTCTTTCTACTGTCAAGAAAATTGTCACTGAGAGCTCATTAGAGCTGGGAGTGACTCTAAGAGATTAGTTAGCAGAGGCTGCCATTGCCTAACATCTCCTTGCAGTCTCATGATAAATGGTAAATCAACTTTCAGCTTGCTCTTCTTCAACCCTAATTCCAATCTCCTTTATCTTTTTCTTCTTAGATCTTATTTATTTAATCTAGCAAATGTATTTCAGGTTCTCTTTAGGGTTCATGCACAAGTTTCTAAGACTTTTCTCAATTGTGAAATCAAAACCGTTTGAAACTCTTAAACTTCCACAGACCTGAATGCAAATCATTTATTTAAACGTTAAAAATCTTCCACCTGTTTAGAAAAATTGATTTGTTCATAAATATTGGCGAACCCTGTCTGTCTTGTTGAACGTGACTTGGGGTGCATATTGGTTTGCATATATTTAAGGTGGTGGGGATAGTTCTGTTTGTGTCCCTTGTCACTTGTAACATGAGTGAGAGGGGCTGCATCTTGTGAACTGACCTAAAATTCTGGTGAAGATAACCAAATTTTCAGTTTAGGACAGCCTGATGTAGAAATTATCATTCATTCATTCAACAAATACTTACTAAGCACCTACTATTCTGGTGCCAAGTACTGTTCTAGGGAAGCCTTAAGGAAACAAAAACCTTTATCCTTAGATGGACCTTAATTTCTGGTGGAGAGAGAAAAATAAAATGATTAAGTAGAATATTTATTACGTTAGATGAGTATAAGTCTAAGGGAAGGATTAAAGCAGGGGAGAAAGGTAAGGAATTTGAGAGAGGGAGGGAATTGCCAAGCTGAGTGATCATGTAATATTTGAGCAAGGCCTGAAGAAAACAAGATAGGAGTCATGCTGGTACACGGGGAGAGCAAGTACAAAAATCCAGAGGATTGGCAAGTACAAAAATCCTGAGGCATGAGTGTACCTGGTGTGTTCAAGGTTCAAGGCCAATGTGGCTGGAGCGAAGGGAAAGGAAGAGAACACGAAGAAGATGAAGTCAGATAATGCAAGGAGCCAGCTGGCAGATTTTGTGGGGTCTTGTAGGTCAATGAAAGGACTTGGGTGTTTCCTTTTTTGAAATGAAAAGCCATGGGAGGTTTTTAATCAGTGGACTGAATAACATAATCTGACTTGAGTTTTAGCTGGATTGTTTTGGCTAGCATATTAAGAATAAATTAAAGGAAGTGAGAATGCAACTAGGGAAATCAATTAGGAGACAGTAGCAATAATCCAGGTGAGACTTCTTAGTGGCTTAGTCCAGGATGCCACCAGTGAAGGTTGATAAGACTCGGTCGGATAGTGGATGTATTTTGAAGTCAGTGCTGACAGATCAGGTCTGGAGTGTGAGATGGAGAGCAGTCAACATTGATTCCCAAAATTTCAACTTGAGCAAATGGAAAAATGGAGAATACCTCGTGCTTCCTGCATGGTTTCTTCTATTTGTGTATCCCTTCTAGGACCTCTGCTTTTCAGAAATTCTAATCAATGATAAAAAAGTCAAAAGAAATACCTTTTATTCCTCTTTGCTTTTCTTGGACCTCCCAGAATCTGTGTATGATAAAGTATATGTTTGTGATGAATATTTACTGATCATGTGTTTAAGAGAGAAGAGAGTCAAAGGAATTGGAATCATATCAGTTGAAGCCCCTTTCTCTACAGTGTATGTGTAAGCAGGGTTTCAGCCAAGAGAATTTTATCGCTTTCAAGGTTTATGGTATAAAATAGTTTAAACTTTGAAACATACATCACATTTATCTTCTTTGGCTTCTAGGACTGTTTACATTGCTTTAAAATTCACCTCTTTGTGCTCAGATCACACTTTCTTTTTACATGTCAAGTGTTCCCTGCCAGTTAAATGGGTTACTATACAGTTTAACAAGGACTCTAACTAAGCTGTTTTATTAACAAGATGTGTGGATAAATCAACATTTAATTAACATGAGAAGATGGTTTATGTTAAGCTGAGAAAGGCCCTCAGATCCTCTGAGCTTTTCTCCTGCATGCAGAGCCCCAGCTCTCTCACCTTCATGCAGCAGAAGTGCATCTAAATGCGATGCTCTGTATTCCCTACGGCCTGGTTACCTGCCTGTTCTTGTGACAAATGCCAAGACGCCAGTAGTCATTAATCCAAATTTAATCAAAATTTAAATGACCTTTTCCAAAATTTCTACGATCTCACTCCATTTAGTTTGCATGGTTTTGAATCTTTTTAAAAAAAAGATATTCTCAGACTGGGCACAGTGACTTATACCTGTAATCCCAGCACTTTGGGAGGTCGAGGCGGGCAGATCACCTGAGGTCAGGAGTTTGAGGCCAGCCTGGCTAACATGGCGAAACCCCGTCTCTACTAAAAGTACAAAAATAAGCCGGGCGTAGTGGTGGGCGCCTGTAATCCCAGCTACTCAGGAGGCTGAGGCAGAAGAATCGCTTGTACCTGGGAGGCGGAGACTGCAGTGAGCCAAGATTGCCCCACTGTACTCCAGCCTGGGCAACAAGAGCAAGACTCTGCCTCAAAAAAAAAAAAAAAAAAAAATTCTCTCAAAACAATATCGTTGCAAATACAGTCCAATTAGATTTAGGAACTCTGGTATAAGACTGCCTGCCTGGGTTCAATTTTCCACCCCAACTCTTACTAGCTTTTACCCTTGGGGAAATTACTACCTTCTTCAAGTCTCACTGTCCTCTGGAAAAATAGGGATAATAATAGTGTCTCTACTTCATGGGGTTGTGACAATTACATGAAACACTCCACATAAAGCAATTAGCCCCCACTGCCTGGCACACAGTAAGCAGTCTATTAATGTTGGCTATTTTTAAAGACAGAGGTAGAAAAATGCCTCGTTAGCATTAAGCCCTTTTGTGGGACTGTATAACACCCAGTGACTCATGAATTCAGTGGGAACCTTGCATGCATTATATTGGGCCAGCTAAAGATTGGCGTGTGCTCTCATGGGTTGAACAATTAAAGAACAGAATGCTCTAAATGCACACAGATTGAATGTTCCACATGCAGTATTAACTATACCATCTGCCAGATGACACGGTCCCTCAGTCATTTTGAATGATGTCTTCACTCAGCACATGGCCTTGTGTTTATGTACACACATCAACATAAGAAGATCAAGGTATTATACCTGCATTAGCTTTGCCTAACAAATTGGAGGAAGAAGGATGTGGAGAACTTGAGGGAATGAATGACAGGGATATTATTTTTCCTTAGTTTGAAAAATAACAGATAGCAACAGGATAGTGAAGATACTCAAGGAAGGTGGAAGAAACTGGGAATGTATGAAGGAATGGCTGCATAGAAGTAGAAGCAGATGTAATCCATGTTAGCGGAATCACTGGGGTAAAGCCATGGGAAGCAATGTTTGATTCAATGTAATAAAGACGTTCCCAAAATCTAGAGCCTAAGGATTGACCAAGATGCTCTGGAAACAAGTACCCCTCTTCTCTAGAGAAAGGCCTCAGTGAGGTATAAGGTTTCAACTTTATTTGAAGTTATTAGAGAAATTTCTTGGAACTGATTTGTAGAAAAAATATTTCCAATTTTAGCTTACATTTTACTTTAAAAAGAAAAATAAGAGAATGGGAGCTTTGTACTGTACTGAAAATGAGAGGACAGGATATTGAAGTTTTACCCAAGGCCCCCAGATAGAAGAGATGCTGCCCACTGAAGTGACATTCCAGATTCAAATACAGACTTTACAAAGAAAATAGTAGCAAATGACTTCCACAATTCTTGAACCCTTCAGCCAGGTCCGAGCGATTAAAAGGGGTTTGATTATGGCAAGGAGAGGGGATTCTGTGAGAAGGAATTCCAGAGTGCTGAAGATGTGTGTGTTTGGAGTAGGTGGCGTGGAGGTGGTTTCACCTTTTTACCTCAAGCTGTGTGCTAGAAGAGTTTCAAAGTGTCTTCCTAGAGAACTTCATGGGAGACTCTTGCATGAGGATGGGTAGGAGGTCAGAGTGGGGTCTGAGTGCCACTCAGGAAATTTGGAGGGCAAGGGACAGGCCGAGAAACTGTTCTGGCAAAGAAGCAGGAAATTTTCTTCTACATCCCCGCAGGCAAATGATGTGAGTGTTCCACACGGACCAGGCCAGCCCAAGCCAGGAGCAAGGGAGAGCTGGATGGGGTCAACCTGGGGCCTCTCCAAGGGGGCAGATGAATCCTAGTAGCTACGCACTGTAGGTAGACAGCTGCCTAAGGGAGCACACAGGATGAGTCCAAAGTCACCCCCTAGAAGAGAGAAGAATTAGCATGAATCAAGGACCAGAGGTAAGATGTCCCCAGTGATGGGAATCTTTCAATATCCCATAAAAATGTCCCTCTCTGGACCTGTCTGGCCCCAAAAGTAAGAGGCCAGAATATCATGTTGCCCAATCAAGTAAAAATTTCCTTCTGCTCTTTTCTTTCTACTCCTTTTTTTCCTCCAACCTCAGGGGACCAAAAGGCAGAGTTAGCGACCTGAGAGAAGAAGTGGAAGTAGAGTGAAGAAGTCAATCAAACTCCTTCCCTGAAGGAAGGCAGGCTTTCTGAAGTGGGCCCCAGCTGGAGAAGGAGAGGAGATTTAACTTTAATAAAGTTGAAATTGGAGTTTGTTATTCCAGGAGATGGAATCTTCTATCTCAAAATAAAACTGGTTTGAGTAACTTAAGGCAACCATTGAACTATTCCTAAAAGTAAGCTAAATGCCCCAGGATCTGCTAAGTTTTCTTCCAGTGGCAGCAGAAAACTTTTTTTATTAAATAAAGTTTAAAAGGTGGTGGGAGACAAAAAGAAAGAAGCATTTGATGACACATCATGGGTAAAGCTAATTTAACATCTTGGTTACAGTTAAGTGCTCTCATATAAAAAAAATTAAATTCCCTTGATAATGATACAACCCATGGTTGAAAGGACAACCCAGGCCCTAATCCATGCTATGCTAGGATTCCAGCCTTAGACATTCAAACTCCAAAACAAAAGAAACACCTCTGCTACTTTCAGGTTCCTTTGGTCGTTTCTGGCTCAGGGTATATCACATGGCTTCATTCAGCAAGCCAAGCAGAGAACAGCCTGAGCCTTGGAACTGTGATGGACAGAAGCAAACAGCACCAAAAAAAAAAAAAAACACTGTGAAAATTGCTTTGGGGAAATACATTAAAATTAGAAGTATGGGTGCAGGTGGATGCTAGAGGCTTGCAGTATTTTGGGCACAAACAGAAACTACATTGTACCAATGGAATGATTTATTTATATCCCAGTTGGATCTCTAACCTAAAATGGTCTATCATTTTATTCTCTATTACTAGCACGTGAAAGAATATGGAGGCATGGTCGTCAGTCTGGGGAAATGCAGAAGAGCAATGGTCATTTTGCTCATTGAGCTGATTGCTCCTTTTTCCTCACAACTGACCTTGCTCTTACATTTGTCATATGCATGTTTGGCATGAGATTTTTGCTTTCAGCTTCAATCCTAGGTTTTAATTTCCTTTCAGAAAGCCTTGGCTTACTCTTTCCATCCCATACTTCAATATTTTAGTTTTCTCCCTGCACATTCATCTTTGTTAATAGGATATCACTGAACGATATTTTGAACTTTCTAAATTCTGTCAAATTTCAATTCTCCTGGATATTTTCAAACTCAGTGCATGAGAGCAATACCAAAAAATAATTTCTCTCTTTCATGCAGTGTTTTGGATGTCTTATTACTGCAATGTATGCTTTCACATAGTACTTAATACTCCCAAGTATATTGATAATTATTTCTTTTCCAGTTATTAGTCAGTGAATTAAACACCTGTATATATGTTCAGGGGCCTCACTGAGATTTCTGTAAAGTCTTAGCTCCCTTTATCTATTGCCATCCCCTCAGCCTTCTATCTTTTAAAATACCTAAATAATTGACTAAAGCAGTCCCTCAAGGTGTACATCTAATTGATGCAGGATTTTTTTAACCTCTTTACCAGACTTGCAACAGGGGTGCCCTGTTTACTCAGCCCACTGTGCTCAAACCCTTGAGGGAGGGAGCACATGAGTGAGTGAGTGTGGGATCTGGTTGGCCACTCTGGGCACTGACAGGAGCAAACTTCATTTGGGGCCCATGGCGGTGCCCAAGTGGGGGTGCCTGCAACCTCAAAGCCCTAGAGGGAGCGTTACGGTGCTCTCTTAGTTCTGCTGTCCGCAGACGGTGGTTAGCAG
This sequence comes from Trachypithecus francoisi, assembly GCF_009764315.1. Lineage (NCBI taxonomy): Eukaryota > Metazoa > Chordata > Mammalia > Primates > Cercopithecidae > Trachypithecus > Trachypithecus francoisi. The sequence continues at coordinate 115,496,430 of NW_022681454.1, forward strand.
CTCAGCTGGGCTCTTGCCTCATTGTGTGGGGTGGTTGCCCTTCATCAATGAGGGCAAAGGGCTGGTGTGATGGCCTTTCTGGGTATCTGCACTTGGTGAGTTCCAAGCTCTTGGCCAGCATCCAAGAAGAATGAGGTCACACAGACAATTGAAGGGCAGAGAATTTTATTAAGTTATGAAAACGGCTGTCAGTGGAGAGAGGAGCTGGAGAGGGAAAGGGATGGGCAGGTTGTCTTCCCCTGAAGCCAGGTCATCTCTTCTGTAGTCTGGCCATCTCCCTCAAAGTTCAGCTGTCTCTCTGAAGTCTTGCCATCTCCTCTAAGGTCCGGCCATCTCTCCCCTCTAGTGACTGAGTCTGGGGTCTTTATAGGCACGGGATGCGGGTGGAGTGGGCCATAGGTAGTTTTGGAAAACATTCGACTGGTAAAAAGCCACTATTCAGCTGGGCATGGTGGTTCACGCCTGTAATCCCAGCACACTGGGAGGCTGAGGTGGGTGAATCACAAGGTCAGGAGATCAAGACCATCCTGGCTCAATGTTGAAACCCTGTCTCTACTAAAAATACAAAAAATTAGCCGAGCGTGGTGGCAGGCACCTGTAGTCCCAGCTACTTGGGAGGCTGAGGCAGGAGAATGGCGTGAACCCAGGAGGTGGAGCTTGCAGTGAGCCGAGATCACACCACTGCACTCCAACCTGGGGGACAGAGCGAGACTCCGTCTCAAAAAAAAAAAAAAAAAAAAGACACTATTCACAAAGAACCAATCAGGAGAGAATGGGCAAACAGGAATAGAAGTTCTCACTTTGGGCTGTGAGTTTCAGACTATTTTGGCTTGAAGGTGGGGTTTCAGCAGGGACCCACCTCTGTCTTCCTAGAATTTCTCTGCTGCCTGCCTCTACCATAATCAAAGACCACACAAAGCAAAATCATGGGACTCTGAAAACTCTCCCAGGGACGCTGTAGACCAGTGTTGTTCTAACTTTTCTACAGAAAGGACAAAAGTGAGATATAGACACACACCACAGGAGACAGCTACATTTCCCTTTATCACAGTGAGACTTACCACTTCTCACAGTTTGGAAAACTTCCTATTTTTTCCTGTCAAGATAGTTAAAGAGTCTCTTCTCTATCTTCTCTAATCTTTTATTTATTTATTTGTTTGTTTGTTTATTTTATTTATTTATTTATTTTGAGACAGAGTCTTGCTCTGTCACCCAGCTGGAGTGCAGTGGCTTGATCTCGGCTCACTGCAACTTCTGCCTCCTGGGTTCAAGTAATTCTTTTGCCTCAGTCTCCCCAGTAGCTGGGATTACAGACCTATGGCATTACACCTTGCAGAATTCTTTTGTATTTTTAGTAGAGATGGGGTTTCACCATGTTGGCTAGGCTTAAACTCCTGATCTCAAGTGATCCATCTACCTTAGCCTCCCCAAGTGTTGGGATTACAGGCGTGAGCCACTGCACTGGCCCAAACTGGTCTTCTATATTTGATTTAATTCAGCTACTGTGGGGCTAAAACTAGTACTGGATTGTGTGCTTGTTGAGGGCAAGGACTTTATCATCTTTAAGTCTTCAGCTTATAAAAGAGGAGTACCTGGAAATATTAGGTGTGCAATATGTTAATTTATGTTAAATGAGTTTATGAAATGAACACATACATAATGTGAAATAGAAACTAAGACCTTGAAGGTGACTAAAAGTCAGGATTCCCTACACCTCACCCAAATATATAGTAAAGAGAATTATGAGTGGTTCTGAATTAAGACAGGATTAGTGAAAGCAAGTTTTTGCTAAGATTCAACCGTTGTAAGTAAAATTTAAGTGATTAAAAAGAGAGAATCAAGATTCATTATATTGACTCCCTTATTCTTCAGCTAGAAACCAAGAATGAACCATCTGCCTTCTTTGTGTGCCTAACAAAAAAAACAAAAACGAAACATTTGAATCTGAGATATTTTGCCTAAATCCAGGTATTGATATTCACTTTAAAGTTAAAAACTTAACAGAAAAGCTGTTGAAACTGTTTATGAAATTAGAGCAATTTTTAAGCATAGTAATGTTTTTTGTTAGGAAACAGGATGTTTTGATCCTTTCAAAGTTGATACTCCTGTCCCCTAGGTGTACCCTTTCTGCGGTTTTGCCAAGAGATTATCTCAGGTAGTCTCACGCATACTGGAATGTGTAAAGATGTAATGTAGATAGCCAGCCATCAGCATTCCTAGAAATGCAGAGGAGTAAAAGGAGAGAATGAGAACACAAGAGCTTTCATTAAATTATATTGCTGTAGCCGGGCACTGGGGCTCATGTCTGTAAGCCCAACAACTTGGGAGGCTGAGATGGGAGGATGGCTTGAGGCCAGGAGTCTAATACCACCAGCCTGGGCAACAGGGAGATCCTGTCTCTAAAAAAGATTTTTAAAAATTTAGCCAGGCATAGTGGTGTGCACCTGTAGTCCCAATTACTTGGAAGGCTGAGGCAGGAGGATTTCTTGAGCCCAGGAGTTTGAGACTGCAATGAGCCATGATCATGCTCTGCACTCCAGCCTGGGCAACAGAGTGAAATTCCCACTCTAAATAATAATAATAATAATTAATAATATCTCTGTGTTATTAGTCAAGCAGAATATTTAGTATAGACAGAGGAATGTTGCAGGGGTACAAACTCTCCAAGAAATGGGAATGTAATACACATGAAAGGAAGCAAAATGCAAATTAAACAAGAGGCAGGAGTAATTCCCTCAGAGACAAAGGCAATACACTCCACTTAGGAAATAAAAATCCATGTGATCTTCATCATATAAACAGATTTTGAGAGGAAAAGGGCCAGTCATTTAATACCAGTAATGTTAACTACATCTACAGAGCTCTTGTTTGTTTTTGCTATATTCATTCACTAGACCAAAATTAGATAACGGATTAAAAGTCACCTGGGAAGAGTAAAAAACTCGGTAATTTACAGCTTGTTTCTGAGGTTATCAATAGGTTTTGTTTATTTTGTACCAGGAAAGCAGGATAGGAATGAGGTTGGGATGTGAGTGCACATATGCCTATGTAGAGGGCAGAGAGAAGGAAAGGTGGTTCCTAGTGATGACAGAGCCCCTGCCCTGCCCCTAGTGACTATGCCTAAGAAAGATGACAGTAATTGGGGCTATGCGTTCACAGATGGGGAGCAACTAGGAGGGCCAAGTGCAAAAGGTGGGGTGGGGTCAAGTGGCAGCCCACCATTTGCCCTTGGCCCACTTTTGCAAAGGTGGGGACAGGCAGCCTGTCCTGGCTTTAAGACTAAGCATTCTAGGGGGTTAATTTTTTTTTTTTTTTTTTTTTTTTGCAGTGCTTGGTAATGATGCTAGGAATGCTTTGGAGTAACAATCAGCACAAACCAAAATGAATTAGATATATTAATATTTTCATTGTTTTTAGGAGAGTGGGCGCTCCCTTTCTCTTCCCGGAAGATCAGTCCCACCCACCATTTCTGCATCTCCTTGGGTATACCAGCCTACTTATAGTTACTCTAGCAAACCAACTGATGGACTAGAGAAAACAAACAAGAGACCAACTCCTTGGGAAGCAGCAGCAAAATCTCCTCTTGGTCTAGTGGATGATGCTTTCAGACCCAGAAACATCCAGGAATCCATTGTGGCAAATGTGGTCTCAGCAGCTCGGAGGAAAGTGCTACCAGGGCCTCCAGAGGATTGGAAGGAAAGACTGTCCTATATTCCTCAAAGCCAGAAGGCCTATATGGGCTCATGTGGAAGGCAAGAGTATAATGTCACAGCCAATAATAATATGTCCACCAACTCCCAATATGGTTCACAGTTGCCATATGCATATTATAGGCAGGCTTCAAGAAATGATTCCACAATCATGTCCATGGAAACCAGGTCTGATTACTGTCTTCCAGTATCTGATTACAATTACAATCCACATCCAAGGGGATGGAGACGCCAAACCTGAAAGTTAGACGAATGGATCATGTGCCAACTGTGGTTTTTAAAAAAATGCTCCTTTGTAGGGTTTTAAACTTTTCTAATAGATTTAATTTCACTTTTGGTCTTGGCTTGTTCTCATAAGTCATTTATCTAAGTTTGTGTTTCTATGTGTGTGTGTGTGTATATGTATGTGTATACACACACACACAAGTAAGTGTGAATACTTCCTTGTGGGCTGATGCATAGAGAATTCCTTTGAAGAAAATTTCACTATCTGCATTGATGTACCAGCACTTATATGCAATTCATAATTTTGATTCCATTTGTAGGTATTCTATGCAACTAAACTCTGCTCAATTAAAGTAAAACTAACTATTTCTTCATTGCACCTTAGTCCAGGAAGAAATTAATGGAATATGGTGTGCTAATTATCACTACCTATAACAGCAAGGAATATAACATTGCAGAAATTTCTTATAGGGGCATGCCAGTGAAAATTATTTATTATTTTATTATTTTATTTTTTATTTTTTTGAGACAGTCTTGCCCTATCACCCAGGCTAGAGTGCAGTTGCGCGATCTCAGCTCACTGCACTGCAAGCTCCGCCTCCCGGGTTCACGCCATTCTCCTGCCTCAGCCTCCCGAGTAGCTGGGACTACAGGCGCCCACAACCACGCCCCAATAATTTTTGTATTTTTAGTAGAGATGGGGTTTCACCATCTTGGCCAGGCTGGTCTTGAACTCCTGACCTCGTGATCCACCTGCCTCAGCCTCCCAAAGTGCTGGGATTACAGGCGTGAGCCACCGTGCCTGGCACCAGTGAGCAATTGTTTTATAAAAATATTTTCCTTGGTGTTAAGTATTTCTCTGCAACTTTTTTGTTTGTTTGTTTGTCTTTGCTTTTAGACAGAGTCTTGCTCTGTCCTGCCCAGGCTGGAGTGCAATGGTACGATCTTGGCTCACTGCAACCTGCGCCTCCAGGGTTCAAGCAATTCTCCTGCCTCAGCCTCCTGAGGAGCTGGGATTACAGGCACGCACCACGACACCCGGCTAATTTGTGTATTTTTAGCAGAGATGAAGTTTCACCATGTTGGTCAGACTGGTCTCAAATTCCTGGCCTTGTGATCTGCCTGCTTCAGCCTCCCAAAGTTCTGGGATTACAGGCGTGAGCCACCACACCTGGCCTTTTTGCAACATTCTTTAAAAAATCTAATAAATTTTAGATTAAAAAAAAGAATTAAAATGTGGGAGTTCTCAGAAAGAAATAAATACATAACAATAAGATTATTATACATTTTAGAAGGGCTTTTGAGGAATGTTGTGATGTGTGGAGAAAAGAAAGATTTAGATATATGCCTATGTCAGGAATAGACTCTGGGTTCAGGTGTCCCCATTTGTCAAATGAGAAGATTGGATTATCTAATCTTTTAGATCTTTAACAACTCTGATATTCTGAGATTCTCTCATCTTAGAATGCCCTCTGATGCATTGTTTATTTTTATTGCTCATTATATAAATATCAGATTATGTTTAGGAGTGGATTAGGTAATTAGTGTCACTACATGTATCATTAAATGTCTTAAAAGGAATTGTTAGGCGGCAGGCTTTGTGTTACGTGTTACATGGAGTGAGGGTAGATGTGAAGATTTAAAATGATTAATGGATTTAAGGAAGTGGTACATAAATATGTCTGTTATTATGCAATTGTAGGTCATGATCATTTATTCAGTTATAGAAAACATGCCACAGAAGCCGATGTAACAAGTGGTGCTTCTTTAGAAAGTTGTCATTAAGATGTTCAGAGGAAGTTAAGCAGCTGCTTCATCAATCCCATGACACTTGCCTTGTTAGCATGCCCATCAAATAATCAGATCAAACACCTGCTCCTTATTGCCATGCCCACGAAGTGTCAAATAAAAAAAAAAACCCAAAGTATTTGACATCTTAAGCAAATATCCAGAATAATTTTTTTTTTTTTTTTTTTTTTTTTTTTGAGACGGAGTCTCGCTCTGTCGTCCGGGCTGGAGTGCAGTGGCCGGATCTCAGCTCACTGCAAGCTCCGCCTCCCGGGTTTACGCCATTCTCCTGCCTCAGCCTCCCGAGCAGCTGGGACTACAGGCGCCCGCCACCTCGCCCGGCTAGTTTTTTGTATTTTTTAGTAGAGACGGGGTTTCACAGTGTTAGCCAGGATGGTCTCGATCTCCTGACCTCGTGATTCGCCCGTCTCGGCCTCCCAAAGTGCTGGGATTACAGGCTTGAGCCACCGCGCCCGGCCCAGAATATTTTTAAGTAGAAAAACATCTTGAGGATTCAAATTTTCCTTAGCTTTTTAAAGGTGATAATTTTGCTTTGTGTTACTTTTTAGCTCTTGAATGTATCACTATGATGGTCTCTTATAATATTTCACAGAATAAAAATTAAAAATAATGCCAGGGTGCAAGTGACCAAGGCCTTATCTTGAAAGTTAAAAAAAAAAAAGTGAAGAAGGTGATAATTTTGCTTTGTGTTACTTTTTAGCTCTTGAATGTATCACTATGATGGTCTCTTATAATATTTCACAGAATAAAAATTAAAAATAATGCCAGGGTGCAAGTGACCAAGGCCTTATCTTGAAAGTTAAAAAAAAAAAGTGAAGAAATCACAGTAAGTTCCATTAGTGATGATAGAACCAGATACAAAATTGTTCAGTGATGGAGAAAAGAAATGATAAATACTTTCCAGGGTTATATTGTTAAATTATGTTAAATTATCAAGGTGTAAGACGTAATTATTGACTCCCAAGAGTTTTTATAGAATCCTAAAAAATAATGCCTGATGTACAGATTAGTTAGCAAATTCTCAGAAATCCCCCACATAAAAGCCTTACTTGGTTCAAAATTTACTATAGTGGTTTAATCATTTTAGATTAGAATGTTTTAAGATAGGAGAGACTCAGCAGAAAATATTTTGCTTGCCAGGGTCGTGTTCTACTTCATTGCTTTCTTTTATAAGCGCTGGGAGTTATTTACATCAGTTGACATAGATATTATTCACTAAAATTTTCAGCAGACTCGAAATAGAGAGGAAATGTTTTAAACTTCCATATTAGTATAAAACAGACTTCTCTCTCATTGCATGTACTAGATCAATATTATCATCTGTATTAAGCTATCTGAATTTATTCTAGACATTAAGAGAAAGACAGTACGTGGCAGGAAAGTTGCACATTTCTCACTCACAAGGAGAAAAACATTCTGTATTTGTAGCAGAAATCAGTAGTTTGAAAAGTCATACTTTACAGATATGAACCTGAAAAGTCAAAGTGCCATTGTTAAATCATCCTAAAGTGTACTGTGAGTATTCTTCTCCAGTATACTTGAAAATGAATAAAATTAGATTGCTCACATTGAAGCTAATGGTTGAGACAGGACACCTGCCACGGTGAAGTTTGATTCCTATGGGTGAGAAGATGTAGATGACTATTGTTCTCACAAAAGTAAAGTGAGTTAGTCCTATCTTCTAAATAATAGCATGTGTAGAGAAGAGCTGTTGCTTTGAAAATACATACCACATTTGTTATAAAACATTTGTTTGTTAGTAGCAATCAGATAGGTAGAAAGTGTTTGAGTTATACTGTGGATTAAAAAGCCTTCCCTAAAAGGCGAGTATGCCAGTCATAGAGACACTAATTTGGTATTTTTCCTCCCTCTTAAGTTTAAATGTCATACCAATGCATGTGTTTGAAGTATACATTAAGATGATTTAAAATTTGTCTTGTATTTTGAGTTTCTTAAATGCATGGATTCTTGTTCATTTATCTCTGACTATGTCTCTTTTATATTTTGGCACCATTATACACATTGGAAAGGACCAACCTATTAGAGCTTAAGTATATATATGCATTAGTGACTTGAAATTTTGGATAAAAAGTTATATCAAAGAGGAGCAGTTATTACAATTAGAGATAAATTGCAGAAATATTTTTTAAGAGAAAGTAGATTTTCACATTTGATTTCTATTGAAAGTACTAATATCTACATGGTCCACACTTTTCTATTTTAAAAAATTGTGTTCTCCTGTTAAATAGATTGACATTTCAACTTCTGTTTATCACAAAAGACTGTATTTGAAAGATGCATACTGAAAATTGAAATTATAGTAGTAATAAATGTAACTTGAAAAATCAAGTTTAGGAGCCTTTTCATTTTTTTCTTAGAAAAAATTGTTCTGAATTACTCTTTACCACAAAGATTTACTCTTACCTACTACGTATTTTTCCATTTTATTTTCTGTGAGTTTCTATACACATCAAAATAATTTCATGCTAAGTGGGGCAACATTTTAACTGTAACATTTAAAAACTTTTGAAAAAATTCCTGAAAATACAATTAATTTCACACGTAAGTTAAGAACTTTAGGATCCAAATGTATTTTAATACTATTTTTAACTAATTCTTTCCTTCATAGTATATTGAAAATCAGTTTTAAGCACAAGCATAGCCAATGGTAATATGACTTGCCAACATGTTGACTGAATGTCTACAACCACTCTGGGCTCTGTATCTAATCTGCCTTGTTTGTCTGTCCAGTTCTTCCAATTATTTGTCCTCTTTTGACTGGCCCAAGACTGACCTATGTTAAACTGAAGCCCTCATTACAATAAGGCATATTTAAGTAAAACTTTTTTAAAAATGACTTTGGCTCTTTCTACACAATATTAAAACTATCAGCTGAAATGTGAACTCCCTGGTCAATTGGTATCATGTAGCACACCTTTCAGACACTTTTTTTCCTGGTAATTTCTAAATAAAATAACATGCTGATGAAAAATATTTTTTAAAGACTAGTACTTGAAAACTTTAAGAATGAGGTTGAGGGCATGGCTCACACCTGTAATTCCAGCACTTTGGGAGGCCAAGGTGGGTGGATCACTTGAGGTCAGGAATTCAAGACCAGCCTGGCCAACATGGTGAAACCCCCTCTCTATTAAAAATATAAAAATTAGCCAGACATGGTGGTGTGTACCTGTAATCCCAGCTATTCAGGAGGCTGAGGCACAAGAATCACTTGAACCCGGGAGGTGGAGGTTGCAGTGAACTGAGATTGCACCACTGCACTCCAGCCTGCGGTAGAGTGAGACTCTATTGAAAAAAAAAAAAAAAAAAGAATGAAGAGTGTTTTAAAGATTTAAATGACTTAAGAGTACTAGACTATCTTAAGATGCTAATGCTATATAAACAGCCTGTTTTTTATAAGGAATCCTAGTGCTTACTAAACAATAAACTTCAAAACATACTGAGAGGTAGGTGATGTCATCTTCACACAGAGCCAATAGGCAGCCTGAGGCAAGGACAGTTCAATTCCCTGGCTTGTCTCCCAGGAAGACAGCAACAGAAATACCTCAAGATTAGTCAGTGTTTCCTAAGTCTACATAATAACAGAAGCATTTAGCACAAAATGCTCCTTCTCCACAATTTTGGAAAATCAGAAGATCTGTGACTTCTCAAATTTAACAGAACAGGACTTACCATGAAGGGGCATTTCATTTTTTATGGCCCTATAAAATATGACAGTTTATATTTTTAGAAAGCATCTGGCCATTTCCTCCCTCCCCCAATAAAAATCAAGTAATTTTATTAAGGGCAATAAAAGAGGAAATGCCTCCAACGTATTTTGCTCTGATACGTTTTTTCTCTTTCTGAAGTTGTAGTAAAGATTTGCTATGTTGTACTTTTCTTCTTGACTTTTCTGTCCCCCTTCTTCATAAACTTTACTCCTGCCACTCTCCAAGAGGAAAAAGCTTCACTGACTCTCCAAAGTTTCACAACTGATTTGTCTTACTGAGGGTCTGAAAAGGCTTTATGAAATAAGGCAGGACTGTCTCGTCATGATCGTTTGAATAAGTATGAAGGTTGCTCTAAATTACCAAACAAAGCATAATAGATCATACGTAGGGAAAGGCACAATCTTATTTTAGGCTAAACTCCCCCTGAAGAGACTTATCTATAGTACTATGAACATACAGAGGTAGAGATAGGATTTCCTGCTTAACCTTTTCTCAGCATCACCTTTTCTAGAAAAAAGTTACTGATTTGGATAGTTGAGCTATAAGTGTATTCTTCAGGGATAGTTCTTCAACGCAGAGTGCATGTGTCAGAAAATAAAGGGACATCCTTGGTACTGCCCCTGCCCCCACTTGGATGAAGCAGTCATTGTTGAAACAATGTAGAAAACCAAATCACAGGATTCTGCAGAAATTTTGCAGCACCCAGAGCTGATCCTTCACCTGTCAGGACTAGCCTCATTTTAAGAGGTTGGCTTGGTAAGTTTTTCTTGTTGATTTACCTGTCATTCATACCACAGCTTTCTGCCAGACCAGTACATAGGACAGAGAAGAATAATGGTTTAAAAATAAATTAAAGGAGTATATTTTTTCCTTAACTTTTTATTATTTGGACCTTTATGGCAACTAGATGCCTCTTTATCCTTGAATTCAAATATTCTCTCTCTCTCTCTGGTTTTATCTACAGTAACTATGGCTACGATTAGTAGCAATACAAAATGCCTGTGATTTATTGAAGTTGACGTTTAATAAAAGGTTGATGAAAGGAAAAAGAATCCTGATTTTGTGATAAAACCACCAAAACTCAATGCCTAGCTAAGCTAAATCCTATGTTCAGCATGAACTTGATACAGGAAATCACAAAAAAGAGGGACAAAAGTTTCATGTCCGGCAGTGTTCTCTGGTTGTGATGTTTAAAATTTTCATATTTCGAATGAAACTCAACTGGTTCTTCTACAATATGTTTGAATAAGCAATGTATCTGAATTTCTCATTTTGCATACAAAGGAAGACTGAGAAATGAATAAAAATTAATGGTTCAAGTTCTAAAATGTTATCATGTAGGAAAAAAACAGAGATATGAACAAATTTTATAGATATTTTGCCTGAGGAGGTTGCAAACAAACAGTACGTTTAGCTTTCACTTTTTACAGTATGAATAAATACTTTTTTCTCAAAAATAAGTCTTACATGAATTTGTAACATGTTTGTATTTTATCATTACCCTGCTATAGAATTGTCTTAGTCTGTTCCTGCTGCTATAACAAAATACCTGAGACTGGATTATCTATGAAGAACAGAAATATGTTTTCTGAGTTCTAGAGTTGGAGTCCAAGATCAAGGCTCTAGGAAACTTGGTATCTCATAAGAGCTGCACTCTGTTTCCAATACGGCACCTCTAGCTGCATCCACACATGGCAGAAGGAATGGAAGAATTGAACTCCCCTCCTCAAGCTTTCTTATAAGACACTAATCCCATCAATGAGGGTGAACCCTCATGACCTAATCACTTCCTAAAGGTTCCACTTCTTGATATTGTTACATTGAGGATTAAGTTTCACATGAATTTTGGAGGGGACAAACTTTCAAACCAAAGCAATGGAAAAATTTAAAAACTATTCTTAAAACAAAACACATTTAAAAATAACTAATACAAACATACAGTTAGATAAAAGAAATAAGATGTAGTGTTAGGTAGATCAACAGGGTGGCTATATTTACAATAATCTATTGTAAATTTCAAAATGGCTAGAGAGAATAATTTGAATGTTTCTAGCAAAAAGAAATAACAAATATTTAAGGTGATGAATATGCAAAGCACACTGATTTGATCCTTACAAATTATTTGAATGTATTAAATTATCACATGTACCCCAAAACTATGTGCATCTATCATGCATCATTTAAAAACTTCAAAAAATTTAAAAATAGTCATTCCAGAATTTAAAAAAGGTGTGGAGTGCAGTGAGGAGTTCTGAGGAAGAGTGAATTTTAGCCATAAGTATAAAACAGATGTTTTTACTAATATGAAGTGATTGATATTTATTTCACAAATATTTCAATAAAACATGTATTACATTCACTGTAAAAAGTTTCTCTTCAGTCATAAATTACCCCAATTTAACATTTTCTCCAAGTTATTATCATTTGAAGTTATCAATGGCAAGATTTTATTTTAATCCAAGAAAATTGGAGTTTTTGTCAGTATAATTAAAGTTCACCAAGTAAAGCTCATGATGATTTTTAATTTCTCTGACAAAGGGAAACATGAAATTTCATCAGCATGAGTGGTCAGCAGATATAATAACATTAATTATTTCTGTTTCTGCCCTCAACTTTTTAACAGAGAATACCAAATTCTACTTTTGCATCAACGTACTACTGAAACTAATTTTTAATAAAACTTTATAACAAATCTGTCCAATCTCAGTCAGCTTTAACTAAACAAGATAAGATTTTCACAATTCTTTTGCAACTCCTTTAATTTTTTTTCACTTATGTGTATGAATTCAAAAAACCATTTGGGTAAGCTTCTATTTTTCTGAGAGTTTTATGAATACTTAATTTGTTTGAGTGCTCATTTACTCCTAAGCCAATTTGGGTATTTTAGTTTTGTCATGTCATTGGATGTAGAAAAATATCATGTATATCTATCATACCAACCTGGATATATACATGTACACCATCCATAAACATACAGACAGATGGAACCAGATCTTATGGCATTTTATTTTTAAAAAATTTAGTCAGCTGGGCGCGGTGGCTCAAGCCTGTAATCCCAGCACTTTGGGAGGCCGAGACGGGCGGATCACGAGGTCAGGAGATCGAGACCATCCTGGCTAACACGGTGAAACCCCGTCTCTACTAAAAAAATACAAAAAACTAGCCGGGCGAGGTGGCAGGCGCCTGTAGTCCCAGCTACTCCGGAGGCTGAAGCAGGAGAATGGCGTGAACCCGGGAGGCGGAGCTTGCAGTCAGCCGAGATCCGGCCATTGCACCCCAGCGTGGGCGACAGAGCGAGACTCCGTCTCAAAAAAAAAAAAAAAGTTTAGTCATAGAATAAATGACCGATGCTGATGAGAATACAGAGAAAAGGGAACACTTATACACTATTGGTGGGAATATAAATTAGTACAGCCATTACAAAAAAAAGTATGGAGTTTCCTCATAAAATGAAAACTGAAACTACCTTATGATCCAGACAATCCCACTGTTGGGTCTATAGTCAAAAGAAAGGAAATCAGTATACAGAAGAGATAACTGTACTCCCATGTTCATTGCAGCATTATTTACAGTAGCCAAGAAATGACATCAACCTAAGTTTTCATCAAAGGATGACTAAAGACAATGTAGTATATATACACAATGGAGTACTATTATTCAACTGTTAAAAATAATCCTTTCATTTGTAGCAACATGGATGAGCCTAGAAGACATTATGTTAAATGAAATAAGCCAGGCACAGAAAGAAAAATATTGCATGTTCTCACTTACATGTAGGAGCTATAAAAAAGTTGATCCCTTGGAGGCACAGAAAAAAATGGTGATTGCCAGAAGTTGGGAAGGAAAAGGGGAAGAAGTGTACAAAGCATATGGTTAATGAGTACAAAAATACAGTTAGATAGAAGGAATAAATTCTAGTGTTCAATACCATAGTAGGGTGAATACAGGTGTTAATAATTTATTGCATACTTCAAAATAGCTAGAAGAGAATATCTACAATGTTCTTAACACAAAGAAATAATAAATGGGGTGATGGATGTCCCAATTACTCCGTTTGATCATTACACATTGTCAGCATGTATCAAAATATCTAATGCACTCCATAAATATTTATAATTATTATGTATTAATTTAAAAATGTAAAAATTTTAGTCATGAAGCAGTAAAACAAAGTAATACAAACTCACTGGTTTATCTCTATATTTTTAACCAAATTGTATTTCTGACAAAAATGGCACAAGTTGAGCTTACCTTCTCAATAGGGGCTAAAGCTTTTTACCAATCTTTGTGGAGAAGGATTTAAATTTTTTTCATTTACCCAGTTTCCAAATAGTTCCTTTTCAAATTCTCTTTTCAACATCAAGTACTTGCTTTTGAGGGAACTCTGAATCCCTTGAGCGACCCCAGTGGAGGGTAGGGTGCCTAAAGTTCCAGTGACTGAGGAGCTGGAGTGGGAAGGGAAAGGGACTGGCAGGAGTAGACAGAGCTGGCAGAGTGGATTGTCAGCGGAGGTTCAAGAAGAGGGATTTCAGGTGACAGAGAAGTTCCCATGGGACCCAATAGAAAGAACAGAGGAAACAGAAGAGAGAGGTTTTACAAGCCAGGAAAAGGACTTCCAGCTTGCAGTCAGGGAATCATCCCCACTCAGGAAAAGAAAGCCAGGAAGAAGAAATTTCTAGCCCAGGGAATTGGGGAATAATTCCCACTCCTAAAAAGGAGGCAGGAAGAAGAGCTTCCAGTGCAGGAGGTACCTTTCAAAAGAAGCCTGGGGACTCTAACCCAGCCCCAGAAAGTATACTTATACCTTTAGAATCAACATCTGTCCTTGCCAGCTTCAAGGAATGTTTGTCTGGAACAGTAGTTCAGAAGTCTGAGTCACCAGTGGATCCTCAACCAGTCAGTCAAGAGTGAAGACAAAGGAAAGGCACACATTCAGTGTCCTGAGTGAGAGGCCTGGGGGTCCAATGATAAGTCTAATCCTATCTGAGTTACAATACCATAACTGTTAAAGAAAAAATTATTTCATAATATTCATTAAAGCAACTCAGGACCATTGCAATAGGTATAGGGACCATCGCAGTGGGGACGTGCAGTAGGGAGAGATAATGGGTTCAACCATGAATACGACATAGGCTAGTGGGAATTCATAGCCAAGGAGCAGTAAGAGGATGCTGGCTAAACCAACTAAATGGGATTCTTGATCAGACAACACCTTGGGGATGATGGAAGATAAAGAACCTGCTCGTACCAAGTATGACCAGATATGGAGGATAAGAGTTCTTACTAAACTAACTTAGCAGGATTCTTTGCTAAAACTGTGTTTTACAAGGAAGTATACAAGTGGATCTAGCAGAAGACTCAGCAGCTTGACTAACGTTTAGCCAAGCAAAGAATCTTTGATGTTAGTCACCAATTATTTACCTACTTGGCTTATGCAGTGTTTGATGTTAGGAGTACACTAGTGAATAAAATGTGACCTCTGTCCCCAGGGAGCTGACAGTTCTAGGGAGGGTACAATGACAAGAACAATGATGGGATTACGCACAGAGTATAATGAGAACACAGCAAGAAAAAAAGAAAAAAGAAAAAATCCAAACTTTAATGTGGAAAGATTGGTGCATGAGGAGTGGAGGAAGGATTCTCACAGCAGATTCCTGGAGGGATTTATGGCAGAGTCTTAGAGGCTGAAGAGTAGTAACTGGTAGAGGTGAGAATAGCCTAGAGGCAGCCCATTCCAGACAGAGGGAACGGCACAGTGCTGGAAAATTCCAGGCATCTCTGTGTTAGTCTTGAATAATAAAGTGAGAATCGGAAAGCAGTGGGTTTTTTTCTGCTTTTTCATTTCATTTCATTTCTGCTTTTTCATTTACCCAGTTTCCAAATAGTTCCTTTTCAAATTCTCTTTTCAACATCAAGTACTTGCTTTTGAGGGAACTCTGAATCCCTTGAGCGACCCCAGTGGAGGGTAGGGTGCCTAAAGTTCCAGTGACTGAGGAGCTGGAGTGGGAAGGGCAGAGCAAACTTTTTCTGTAAAGGGCCAGATTGTAAACACTTTAGGCTTAAGTAACCCTTGAGTCTGAATTCAACTCTGCCTTTATAGTGCAAAGCAACCATGTCCAATATAAAAGTGAATGAGCATGGCTCAATAAACTTTATTTGCAGTCATTGAAATTGGAATTATATATAATTTGCACAAGTCATGGAATAGAACACTCGTTTTTGTTGTTTTCTAACCACTTAAAAATGTAAAAACCATTTGTAATTTGCTATCCATACAGAATAGTGTTTGACCAAATTTGGCTCATTGGCTATAGTTTGCCTCTTCCTGCTACAGAGCAACCATGGGGCCATTAAAGGATTTTAAACAAGAAGTTGGCATGATCAAGCCTGTGTTGTAGGAAGTTCATTCTGGCAGCACTGAGGGAGATAGATTTGAAAGGGCAGGACAAGAGGAAGGCAGAACACACAGACTGTCCAATCTTTCCACATGGAAAGGCAGGCAGTAAGAACACTCTGTAGTAAATCTGTCAACAGCAGAATATTCCAAATGCATTCCTTCCCTCCCCACTACTGCCCACCATTCTCTGACATTGTGCTTCTTCCTCTTATCTCACCATCCTCCCCATCTCAAACACACACTATCGCTGCCAGCTGCCACCTCTTTAAAATTCTTTCAACGGAATAGAGAATAGACGGTGGTGCTGGGTGACCTCCAGCAGCATGCTTCCTTAGTTTCTGGGAAGATGGTGATGGCTTAGTGAGCACTAGGATGACCCGACCTTCCTCCAGGCCATCAATATATACCAGAGATGTAGTTACAGTCTTTGGAACATTTATTTTTCAGTTGACAGAATAAGTATTTTTTTAAATTTTCATTTGGCAGATCAAGTCATGTAGTCTCAAAAACAAGGAATGATTAGTTCCTTTTGCTATAGCATAATCCAAGACTTTGCTAAATATCTTCAATCTTGATTCAAAAATATTTAAAATTAAATATGCCACAAAAATGCTTAGATACCAAAATTATTTTTTAAAGATTAGAACTAAAACAGGAATATCGTTGGTAAGTCCTCAAAACTCACAGACTACAAAAACAACAGACCATGTAATGAAATTCAGGAGGAATTTTAAAAGGCAGAATGAGAACAGTTTCTCTTTCCTTTCAATGCTGAGTTCTTTCTTCAAAGAATTTATTGCAAAGCTTTTTTCACTCACATCTGCTAGATTTAAGATGGCAATATTATCCTACCTTTGGTAGAATGCCATTTTCAAACATTGCTGTTGCTGTACTATAGAGTCCATTTTAAGCTTTTAAGGTACTTATGTATAGACCTGAACAAAGGTTGTTCCAGACATGGCCTGTGTTAACATCCCTCCTCCTTTCCTGTTGTACAGACAGAGGTGAGGTCACTGTCAATTGAGGGGATAATTTTAGGTGACACTATATTATTATCATCATTCTGAAATTCTCCCAAAATGGAGAAACATAAAATGAAGGAGAACATAGTAATGCAAGATGTATAATAACGTGTGCTTCTAAAAGAGTGAAACAGAAAAAGCCAGAGTTGACTACAATAGTAACTCATTCTAACAAAAGTAGCTCTGGAATCTGATAATTGCCAATTTTTATACCCACACAAATAGTAAAAGCTCAAGAATTATATAAAAATCTTTCAATAAATTATGTGTGAAAATCTTTGACAAAAAATTTACAAGAATTTAATTATTATGGATTTCCAAAATCAAACAGAAATAATTGGAAAATGTGTCACAAAACCCAGGCAATTCTTCCACATGTTCTTATGATCTACTCTAATTTCATTGCATATGTCATTCCAAATGAAGCTTCCTAAACATGGCAAGGTGAAGATTTACACTGGAGATTTAGCTGTTGACTATATATTTTCATATAATTAACAAAAATCATATTCAAATAATCAAAGGAAAAAAGTAGAGATTTATTTGGCATAATTTACCTGAATTAATATCCTCTTTTACTGCATTCATCCAATCACTCATCAGGAATGCATTAAGTATTTTCTAGGTGTTAAGCACTCTCCTAGGTAGAGTGATGATGATTATGATGATGGTAATGATAACAATGATGACAATGAGATGATGATAGTAACAATGGCAGTGATGAGGATAGTGATGATAGATACCTTTATAGACACCCACAATGTAACAAACCCTACACTAAATAATTTAGCTCTGTTGTCTCATTTAATGTCCTTAGCTTTTTGAGGTTGGTACTGCTATCCCCATTTTACAGATGAAGGAACTGAGGCGCAGAATGCATAAATTAGTGACAGGGTCATACCACTAGAAATTAATATGGGATTTGAATTTGAACCTTTCTGTTCCATAGCCTATATACACTTGTCTATATATACGTGATAGAAAGATGTAGATGACATATCTTCCCATGTTTGGGAGACTAGACAGATACATTTATAGCAAAAGAAAAATTCTAAGGCATATAAGAGATCATCATGCTGAAAGGAATCACAGACATTATCTAGTCAAAACTCATTTTACAGAAAGGAAATGGAGATCTAGCTAGAACAAAATACCCAAGTTCGCCTAATGGAGTGCAGAAATACTTTTCTCTACTCCTTGTACTACTACTCAACTCCAGGCCCCCATCATCTGTCACTTGAGCTATTACAATAGCATCTGGACCCCTGTCTCTCATTATATACAAAAATTAACTCAAGATGGATTAAAGACTTGAATGTAAGACCTGAAACTTCAAAATATTAGAAGAAAATGCAGGAAAAACTCTTCTGGACATTGGCCTAGGTAAATAATTCATGACGAAGACCTCAAAAGCAAATGCAACAAAACAAAAAATAGACAAATGGGACCTATTAAACTAAAACACTTCTGCACAGCAAAAGAAATAATCAACAGAGTTAACAGACAATGTGCAGAATGGGAGAAAATATTTGCAAACCATGCATCTGACAAAAGAAGGACTAATATCCAGTATATCTAATATCTAATATCTAATATCTGTAAGGAACTCAAACAACAACAAAACAAATAACCTCATTGAAAAGTGCACAAAGGACATCGATAGACATTTTTCAAAAGAAGACATACAAATGTCCATGAAGCATGTGAAAAAATGCTCCACATAGCTAATCATCAGAGAAATGCAAAGTAAAACCACAATGAGATGCTCTCTTACATCAGTCAGAATGGCTATTATTAGAAAGTCAAAAAACAGCAGATGTTGGTGAGGATGTGGAGAAAAGGGAATGCTTATACACGGTAGGAATGTAAATTAATACAATGTCTATGGAAAACAGCATGGAGATTTCTCCTAGAACTAAAAATAGGTCTAATATTCAATCTACCAAGCAATGCCACTACTGGTGTATATACCCAAAAGAAAAGAAATCATTTTATCAAAAAGATACCTGCACCTGTATGTTTATCACAGCACGATTCACAATAGCAAAGATAAGGAATCAACCTAAGTGTCCATCGACAGATGATTAGATAAAGAAAATGTGAAAAACATATATAAGTGTGTGTGTGTGTGTGTGTGTGTGTGTGTGTGTGTGTGTGTGTAGGAATAATAGTCAGCCATAAAAAAGGCTGAAATTATGTCTTTTGCAGCAATGTGGTTGGAACTGGAGGCCATTATCTTGAGTGAAACAACTCAGAAACAGAAAGTCAAATACTGCATGTTCTCATTCACAAGTGGGAGCTAACTAGTAGGTACACATGGACATAAAGAGTGCAATAATAGACACTGGAGACAGAAGGGTGGGAGGGTGTGAGAGGGGTGAGGGATAAAAAATTACTTGCTGGATACAATGTACACTATTTGGGTGAGGGTTAAGCCCAGATCTCTTTGCTATGTAATATATCCATGTAACAAAATGACATTTTTTATCTTCTAAATGTATTTTTAAAATTTAAAAATAAAAATAGCATCATCTATATCTCCCTGCCTCCAATTTTATTCTTTTGTCTGTTATAATTGTATTTCTGAAACTTAGATCTGTTAATATTGAACTATTTAAACTCTCAAAATTGTTTCCTTTTCCTTCCTGAAAAGCCCAGTACTGCCTTATCAAGCACAAGTCTGTCTTCCCAGTTCCCGTTTGAACCACTACTACAACCAGCCAATCTATTTCCCCAATCCTACTGTTTATGTTTCCTTCTTTATATGTTTGAGCAGCTCTTCTCTCTGTGTAAAGTATTCTTCTTTTTTCCCAGCCTGTGGCCCTGTTCATCCGTCAAGAAGCAACTCAAGCGCTGGGTGCAGTGTCTGACACCTGTAATCCCAGCCCTTTGGGAGCCTGAGGCAGGTGGATCACATGAAGCCAGGAGTTCAAGACCAGCCTGGGCAACAGGGTGAAGCCCTGCCTCTAACAAAAATGCAAACATTGGCTGGGCATGGTGATGCGCACCTGTAATCCCAGCTACTCAGGAGGCTGAGGCAAGAGAGTTGCTCAAACCCAGGAGGTAGAGGTTGTAGTGAGCCAAGATCGCACCACTGCACTCCAGCCTGGTGACAGAGTGAGAATCTATGTCAAAAATAAATAAATAAATAAATAAAATTTAAAAAGAAGCAACTCAAATATTACTCATTAAAGTATTTCATTCTCTAAGTAGTTAGTCACTCCCTCCTCAGCATTTCCATAATTCTTCATTTCTAGTCAATGTTAGAGATGACCACTTGCTCACCTTTTATTTTTCAACACCTAAAGAATACATGAATGACTTATAGGAGGTCCATAATACATGCTTGTCGAATAGATGAATAAACTGAGAGTGCTATGGTTTCTTGATCTCCAAATCAATATTTGCCACAATAGATTTCATTCAGTCTTTTAGTTCTTCCAACAAATATTTATTATATTTCTATTTTGTACCAGGTACTCTGTTAGCCAAAAGGGTAACAGTGGTGAAAAGGTAAATAAGGTTTCTGCCCTCATGGAGGCGCTTCTAGCAAGAAATACAGATAATAAAAATAACAAATAAATAATAAGTTCCAGGAAAGTAATAAGCAGTGGATAAAAGAGAGAGTAAATAAGAAAGGCCATCTTAGAAAAAGCAATGGGAAAGAAATCCTTCTCCAAGCACTTAATATTTTAACTACGATCTCAGGGATAATATGCTCAGTCTTGTAAGGAGTTGAGGAAGAGTATTTCAGGCAGAGAGAACAGCAAGTCTTGTTGACAAGAAAGGGTTTGCTGTGGACGAGAAACAGAAAGGCTCACGTGGTCATGGCCCTAGCAGTTGATGGTGAAAAATTTGGCAACAAAAGGTTTGAGAAGTAGGCAAACCCACAGTTCTTGAGTGGCTTGGTATGCTTTGTAGGTTATAAGCAATTTGAATTTTATCTTAAAAACAATGGGATGTCGGAAGCTTCCTAGCTGGAAGTAAACTGATTTGATCTATGCATTTACAAATTGGGGCAATGAATTGAAGAAGGTCAAAGGCAAAAGCAAAAAGACCAGTTAGGAAGTTCCTGAAACAGGTCCAGGCAAACAGTGGTTAATGTGGAGTAATCAGAGATGGAACAAACACAGATTTTAATCATATTTGAGACTTAGATTTAGCAGGCCTTGGAAATGTAGCT
Organism: Trachypithecus francoisi; assembly: GCF_009764315.1. Lineage (NCBI taxonomy): Eukaryota > Metazoa > Chordata > Mammalia > Primates > Cercopithecidae > Trachypithecus > Trachypithecus francoisi. The sequence continues at coordinate 115,517,504 of NW_022681454.1, forward strand.
GATGTGGGCTGTGGAAGACATGGAGGTGTTACCGTTGATTTTTAGATTTTTATAATTTGAACCATTAGAAGGTTGGCATACTTTTTACTGAGATGAAAACGACCAAGGTAAGAGATAAATTTAGGAGGGACTTAATAAATTAAGTATGGACACTTTAAGCTTTGATTGTGGAAAACCACTGCTACAGTAAAAGAACCACTAGATGGCAATAATAATAATTATTGGGAGTGCCTAGCATGTGTCAGACTTTTCTTACATATTAACTTCTTTAATCCCCACAGTCATTCTATAAGGAAGTTACTACTGTAAACTCCATTTTACAGATAAGGAAAGTAAGGTACAGAATTGTCACCTTACCTCCCCAAGAGCTCACATTTGTATTAATAAGTGGAAGATTCAGGATTGAAATCCAGGCACTCTGACTCCAGAGCCCGGCCTTTTAATCTGTGTACCACAAAAAATTAAGGATGTGGTGCCAGGACAGTTATTAGACACTTCTCATTTATATATAACACCAACAGGAAGCAAACATATCTCTCCACACTTTACATGACTGAACTTACTAAACATTAGCTTTAATAAATGCCAATTCTGTGGCTGAAAGATCACTTTTCTCAACATTGATGCCATCACAGAACCACATTATGTACCGGGCTCCAAGTAGGCGGCAAATAGTATAATAGTCTGCTTCTGCCTAAATATTTATCGCTCAGCAGCAACTTCTCCCAGGGGAATTTTGATGGCTATTTAGTTCTCTTGCCTGGAGGAAATCACCTACAGAAACCCCCTTAATCCACAATTATCACATCAGAAATGATGGATTGACTGTATAATGCAGCAGACACTGGGATAGACATGGGAACTACAACTCTCTGCCTTCGTAGAGCTTCCGAGTAGTGAAGGAGACAAAAAAAGTAAATGAAATAGCAAAATAAACTGTGATATGTGCTGAATGTAGTACCCATCCCAGGGGCACCCAGTCCTTTATGGAGAAAGTTACGTTTGAGCTGAGACCTGAAAAGGGAGGTAGGACTTAACCTAGAGGCAGCCCAATATTTAATTGCTACAGAAGAAACTTACAGAGCACAATATTTAGTTGCTACAGAAGAAACTTACAGAGCACTTGGAAGTGGCACAGGAGCTTTTGTACCATTTGACATAGAAAGCTGGTGTCCCAAACTCCCAGAGGTGCAAATACCGAAATTGCCTTCACCTGTTGTTGGTGTCAGTGCTCCACCTCCAACCCCTTCTTTTTTTAACTTTTAAGTTCAAGGGAGGGGTACAAGTGCAACTTTGTTACATAGGTAAACTTTGTCACGGGGGTTTGTTGTGCAGATTATTTCATCACCCAGGTATTAAACCTAGTGCCTATTAGTTACTTTTCCTGATCCTCTCCCTCCTCCCTCCCACCATCCTCCGATAGGTCCCTGTGTGCATTGTTCCTCTTTCTGCGTTCATGTATTCTCATCATTTAGCTCCTACTTATAAGTGAGAACATGTGGTGCTTGATTTTCTGTTCCTGTGTTAGTTTGCTAAGGATAATGGCCTATAGCTGCATCCATGTCCCTGCAGAAGACATAGTCTCATTCCTTTTTATGGCTGCATAGTATTCCATGGTGTATATGTACCATGTTTTCTTTACCCAATCTGTCATCAATGGACATTTAGGTTGCCCATTGCTCATCAACGGGCATTAGATTGCTCCTTGGTTTTTTGGAATAGTTTCAGTAGCAATGGTACCATGTCTTTGCTATTGTGAGTAGTGCTGCAATGAACATACACATGCATGTGTCTTTATAATAGAATGATTTATATTTGTTTGGGTATATACCAAGTAATAGGATTGCTAGGTAGAATGGTATTTCTGTCTTTAGGTCTTTGAGAAATTGCCACACTGTCTTCCACAATGACTGAATTAATTTACACTTCCATCAACAGTGTATAGGTGTTCTTTTTTTTCTACAACCTCGCTAGCATGTTATTTTTTGACTTTTTAGTAATAGTCATTCTGACTGGTGTGAGATGGTAACTCATTGTGGTTCTGATTTGCACTTCTCTAATGATTAGTGATGTTGAGCTTTTCTTCATATGATTGTTGGCTGCATGTATGTTTTCTTTTGAAAAGCGTTCATGTCCTTTACCCATTTTTTAAGGGGTTTTTTTTTTTGTAAATTTGTTTAAGTTCCTTGTACATGCTGGATATTAGACCTTTGTCAGATGTATATTTTGCAAAAATTTTCTCCCATTTGGTAGATTGTCTTTTTACTCTGTTGATAGTTTCTTTTGCTTTTCAGAAGCTCTTTAATTTAATTAGCTCAAACTTATCAATTTTTGCTTTTGTTGTAATTGCTTTTGGCATCTTCATCATGAAATCTTTGCCTGTGCCTATGTCCTGAAAAGTATTGCCTAGGTTGCTTCCAGTGTTTTTATAGTATTAGGTTTTATGTTTAAGTCTTTAATCCACCTTGATTTAATTTTTGTATATGGTATAAAGACAGGGTCCTGTTTTAATTTTTCTGCATATGGCTAGCTAGTTATCCCAGCACCATTTATTGAATAGGGAATCTTTTCCCCATTGCTTGTTTTTGTCAGGTTTGTCAAAGATCAGATAGGTGTAGGTGTGTGGCTTTATTTTTGAGTTCTCTATTCTGTTCCATTGGTCTATGTATCTCTGTTTTTGTACCTGTACCATGTTGTTTTGGTTACTGTAGCCCTGTAGTATAGTTCGAAGTCACATAGTATGATGCCTCCAGCTTTGTTCTTTTTGTTTAGGATTGACTTGGCTATGCGGGCTCTTTTTTGGTTCCATATGAATTCTAAAATAATTTTTTCTAGTTCTGTGAAGAATCTCAATGGTAGTTTAACAGGAAGAGCATTGAATCTATAAATTGCTTTGTGCAGTATGCCCATTTTAACACTATTGATTCTTCCTATCCATGACCATGGAATATTTTTCCATTTGTTTGTGTCATCTCTGAGTTCTTTGAGCAGTGTTTTGTAGTTCTCCTTCTAGAGATGGTTTACCTTCCTAGTTAGCTGTATTCCTAGGTATTTTACTATTTTTGTGGCTGCTGTGAATGGGATTATGTTCCTGATTTGCTTTTGGCTTGACTGTTGTTGGTGTATAGGAATGCTAGTGATTTTTGAGCATTGACTTTGTATCCTGAGACTTTGCTGAAGTTGTTTATCAATTTAAGGTTTTGGGCTGAGACTGTGAGATTTTCTACATATTGGATCCTGTTGTCTACAAACAAGGATAGTCTGACTTCCTCTCTTCTTATCTGGATGGGCTTTATTTCTTTCTTTTGCCTGATTGCCCTGGCCAGGACTTCTATTACTGTGTTGAACAGGAGTGGTGAGTGAGGGCATTTTTGTCTTGTGCCAGTTTTCAAGGGGAATGCTTCCAGCTTTTGACCATTCAGTATGATGGTGACTGTGGGTTTGTCATATATGGCTTATTATTTTGAGGTATATTCTTCCAATACTAGTTTATTGAGGATTTAAAAAAAAAAAAACAAGAAAGGATATTGAATTCTGTCAAAAGTTTTTCTGCATCTATTGAGATAATCATATAGTTTTTGTCATTAGTTCTGTTTATGTGATGAATCACATTTATTGATTTGCATATGTTAAACCAATCTTGCATCCCAGGGATAAAGCCTATTTGATTGTGGTAGATAAGCTTTTTGATGTACTACTGGATTTCGTTTGCCAGTATTTTGTGTAAAATTTTGCCATCAATGTTCATCAAGGATATTGGCCTGAATTTTTTTTTTATTGTTGTATCTCTGCCAGGTTTCAGTATTAGGATGATGCTGGCTTCATACAATGAGTTAGAGAGGGGTCTCTCCTTCTTAATTTTTTGGAATAGTTTCAGTAGGCATGGTACCAGCTCTTCTTTGAGCATCTGGTAGAATTCAGCTATGAATCTGTCTGGTCCTGGGCTTTTTTTTTAGTTGGTAGGCTATTTATTACTGCCTCAATTTCAGAACTGGTTATTAGTCTGTTCAGGAATTCAATTTCTTCCTGGTTCAGTCTTGGGAGGGTGTATGTGTCCAAGGATTTATCCATTTTTTCTAGATTTTCTAGTGTATATGCATAGAGATGTTCATAATATCCTCTGTCGGTTGTTTGTATTCCTGTGGGGTCAGTGGTAATATCCCCCTTGTCGTTTCTAATTGTGTTTATTTGAATCTTCTCTCTTTTCCTCCTTGTTAGTCTAACTAGTGGTCTATCTATCTTACTAATTTTTAAAAAATAAACAGCTTCTAGAGGCATTGATCTTTTGAAAGATTTTTCATGTCTCTATCTCTTTCAGTTAAGCTATGATTTGGGTTATTTCTTATTTTCTGCTAGCTTTGTCAACCCCTGCTTTGATGGCCCTCCCTGGGTAATCTAATGAACAATTACTTAAGTTGCTACCACTTACAGGGTGGTGACAGATAATTAATGTCCAAACCCAATTTCAAATATCTTTTCAGCTCCAGCCCTGAATCTATTTACTCACTAGTCCTTACCACTTGAGTGATTCTCAGACACCTTAGATCCAACACTTTCAGATGAGACCCTTTCCCATAGAGCCTGCTCCTTCTCCTATGGTCTCCACTGAGTGACTGGTACCACCACCCACCCAACCAACTGCTTATATCAGGACTGGAAGCATTACCCTAGTTTCTCCCTAACCCCGTTCCTTATTCAATGCATCAATCACCAATCCCTGTGAACTTCATCTTCTTAGCTTCTCTCATCTCAGAATACCTGGCCCTGCTTACCACCATTGTCACAGCATTTGATCAGGCCCTTACCACCTTTCCCTGAGACAACTGCAATAGGGTCAAAAGGTCTCACTGCCTGCATCTCCAGTCAGTTCTTCATGTTGAGGCTGGAATAATATTATAAAAATGCACATTATATTATACCCTTGCTTTAAAGTCATCAATGGCTCCCATGGTTCACAGGCTAAAGTTCAAACTCCTGTGAAGCCATCTTTCTGCCTTTCAGCTTTACCTCTTGCTAGTTGTCCCTCTTTATCGGGGGAACCCACCCTCGATAATTCAGCATAGGTTCTTTTCTATTTTCCTTAAGTGTCAACTGGCCTGAGAAATAAAGGGAACGAGTACAAAAGAATGAAATTTTAAAGCTGGGTCTACGGGGGAGATATCACATGTTGGCAGGTTCCGTGGTACCCCCTGAGCCGTAAAACCAGGAAGTTTTTATTAGCAATTTTCAAAGGGGAGGGAGTGTACGAATAGGGTGTGGGTCACAGAGATCACACTCTTCAAGGGCAACAAAAGATCACAAGGCAGAAGGTCAGGGCAAGATCACAAGGTCAGGGCAAAACTAGAATTACTAATGAACTTCCCTGTTAATGAACTTCCATATCCCGTTGTGCACACATTGTCATTGATAAACATCTTAACAGGGTTCAAGAGCAGAGAACTGGTCTGACTAGAATTTGCCCAGCTGGAATTTCCTAATCCTAGCAAGCCTGGGGGCGCTGCAGGAGGCCAGGGCGTGTTTCATCCCTTATCTGCAGCTGCATAAGGCAGACACCCCCAGGGTGGCCACTTTAGAGGCTCCCCCCAAGGAATGCATTCTTTTCCCAGGACTGTTAATTATTAATATTCCTTACCAGGGAAAGAATTCAGTGATATTTCTCTTACCCATTCTCAGTAATAAGAGAAATAAAGTCTCTGTCCTGCCCAGCCCAGAGACAGCCAGACTTTAAGGTTATCTCCCTTGTTCCCTGAAAATCGCTGTTATCCTGTTCTTAAGGTGCCCAGATTTCATATTGTTCAAACACACATGCTTTATGAACAATTTGTGCAGTTTACACAATCATCGCAGGGTCCTGAGGTGACATACATCCTCAGTTTACGAAGATGATAGGATTAAGAGATTAAAGTAAAGACACACACAGGAAATCACAAGAGTATTGATTGGGGAAGTGATAAATATCCATGAAATGTTCACAATTTATGTTCAGAGATTGTAGTAAAGACAAGCGTAAGAAATTATAAAAGTATTGGCAGGGTGTGGTGGCTCACACCTGTAATCCCAGCACTTTGGGAGGCTGAGACGGGCGGATCATGAGGTCAGGAGATCAAGACCATCCTGGCTAACATGGTGAAACCCCGTCTCTACTAAAAATACAAAAAAAACTAGCCTGGAGTAGTGGCGGGTGCCTGTAGTCCCAGCTACTAGGGAGACTGAGGCAGGAGAATGGCATGAACCTGGGAGGCAGAGCTTGCAGTGAGCCGAGATCGTGCCACTGCACTCCAACCTAGGCGACTGAGCAAGACTCTGTCTCAAAACAAAAAAAAAGAAAAAAAAGTATTAATTTGGAGAATTAATAAATGTCCATGAAATCTTTATGATTTATGTTGTTCTGTCAGGGCGTCAGCTGGTCCCTCCCTTCGGGGTCCCTGACTTCCCACAACACCTCTTCCTCTTGTGCTTCATACCTCACCCATACCAAACTACCTACAATCCTACAATCTCCTTATGTGGTTTCAACCTCCATGCTTTACCTCATGTTCTCACTGCTTGAGATGCCTTTCAACACCACCCCACACCTTCACTCCTCGTGTAAGTCTCAATTTATGGGTTAACTTGTCTTTGAAGTTCTTTTTTACTCATCACCCTTCCTCTGCCCCAAATAGAACTGACTTTTTTCCCTTTATGTCCCTACTACTTCCAATACAGGCTATTTTCAAAGCCCTTTTAGTATAATAAGCCCACAAGTCTAGCACAATGCTTGCCTATCTGATCCTTTGATAGACACAAACATAATTCATGGACCATGAATTATGGACCATGAGAGGCTGTGGCTAAATGCTGGAAAAGAGGAAAGGGTTATCTCTGCCCTCATAGCTTATGCATAGTCACGAAAGAAAAACTTGCAGTCCAAAAGTCAAAAGCACTCCCAAGCCCACTCTGTATCACAGATGATACGGGTTTACCCTGAAACTGACATAGTTTAAGCCAGTTTAATATAGTTTAAGGGATCTGATTTATAGACCTTCTAAAGTCCTGTGCTCATTTAATATTTTCAAATACAAAATTATATTTATATATATATTTTTTCTTAAAGAGGGCCCCTAAATTGTATGCATTTCAAGCCCTACAAAACCTGATTCCAGGAGTTGTACCATTTATCTGTGGTCATGAATTTTGTAAACAAAACTAAGGAAAAGTCAACAGTGATTCAGAACAGATTGGTGGCTACATAACTTCCTCCTGGGCTGGCCTGGCTGGACTGAGTGTTGAGTGGGGGCGGGTCAACACCACTCCTTCAGTGGTCCCCTAAAGTAAAATATGAGTGCTCTATGTCTCTCTGCTATCCTTCACAACCCCTAAAAAGAGAAGTAAATTAGCATGCAAGGAAGGAAAAGAAAGATGAGAAATACTTCATGAGTAGCAGAATACCATGGTTCTGAGCTACCAACAGAAAATGCATTGCATTGGCTTACTCCATGTAATCAGGTTCACAGTGATCCTGCAACATGATTGAAATTCCAGGGTAAAATGTCTGTAGTAGTCAGAAATGGGAGGAAGAGGGAAGTTAGAAGCTAGAGAAAAAGGGAGGAAGGACATGTGACAAAGGCAGTGAATATGATTAATGAGTCCAATTCTTCCTTATGTCACCTGTGGCCTACCTGAGCATCAAAAAAGAAATAATGGGCTGGGATTCGGTCATCCACATTCCTTCTTCCTACCCCACCCCTTCCTCAGCATTTCCTTGGTATGCCAGGACCTGGTCCAATAGCTCTACGTGGCAAAAAGGGAGGAAGACAACAGGCAGTCAGAGGCAGGGCTGAGTTCAGTTCCTGGTTCTGGCCAGGGCAGAATTCAGATTTTCAGGGCCTCAAGCAAAGAAGAGACTATGGAGCCACCATACTCCCAAACATATATGCTGAAATTAGGAGAATTGTTTCTGGGTTTTGTGATTTTTACATTTGAAAAAAGCTGGTTGGAACTGAACTTCCAACTTTCTCTCTCTCTCTCTCTCTCTCTCTCTCTCTCTCTCTCTTTCTCTCCCCCACCCCCCGCCCCCGTCTCTCAGTTTGTCTACACTAGCACCTTTCTGGCCCTTACTGATGTTGTGACCTTAGGAGAGTCCCTTACCACTATGAGTCTGTTTGCTCATCTATAAAGGTGTTGTGTCATGATTCTCTAATTTCCATGAGTCTATTAGCAATCATTAGGTTTCATCTTCTAAAGCAAAACAATTTTAAATACCCCTGCTCTGGCTTTGCATTCTACTGACTTGTACAGAGTTGAGAATTCTAGTCTGAATTAGTGAGGACATCCTATGTATGCGGTGATATATCTGATTTTACTTATTCTACAAACATTCACTGAATACCTACCAGGTAACAGCTGCTGAGTGTACGGTGATGAAAAAAGCAGAAATTCTCCTCGCCTTGTCCGGTAGAATACGTCAGTGGAGCTTGCAGTCTATTAACTGTAATGGTGGAGCCTGAGATCAGCCCAGGTGTCTGGTTCTAACAGCTAGCCTCTTAGTCACAATCCAGGTTTTGACTCTGCAGTTAGGCAGCCTGGGTTCAAATCTCAGTTGTGTCACTTCCTTCCTTAGTGACCCTGAGCAACTTTCTTAACCTCTCTGTACTGATATTTTCTTGTTTTTAAAACCAGGCTAAAAATGGCAAATCCAAACACCCAAAGTGGATGTCCCAACAAGCTCAGGATAGAGGCACAACTCTTCTGCCAGAGCTTGTGCTACGGCTTGCTGTGCAAGGGACCATGGTGAGTTTGCTCCACAATGCATGCCTAATGTTTGGCCAGAGGGAAGAATGATTCTCTCCCCAGTTTGTGTCTTAATTGGGCATCTAGGTTAAGCAGTTCTATCCTGATGTCCCATTGAGATTTTAGAGAAAATACCCATTTCAGTTTTAACTCAAGGGCCATTTTAACTTCACCATCCTCTCCCCAGATTTGTAAAAATATCCTTAGTGACTTAAGAGATCCTTGGGGGCTACTGGAGGCCCAGCAGATCATGGGCGAGGATGATCCAGATTTTTCCTGTCCCCTTGTCCTTCTGTTTGAGCTTTCCAACATCTGCTTTGCCCTCAAAATAATTAATCCACTTCACAAAAAGATATTACCAAGAAACGTGGAATTTACATAAGATTTTATGGGAACAAAAGACAAGAAAGTTAACAACCCATATCCCACAGATGACCACTTGAAAATTCCTGTTGGACATTTCACCATTTCTCTTCTCCAGACTCCTCTTTCCTGTCACATTACTCCCAAAGGTCTCCCTCTTTCCCCTCTAGGGTGCCCTGCTTCATTGCTCCTCTCCTCCTGTTCCCAAAGGCGGGCCTCTTTAGAAGGCAGTAGGTATTACAAATACCAACAAAAATTTCAGTTACACAAGTAACAGATGCCTCCCCATATTAAAAAAAACCCACCAGCCTATCATCCCTAGAGCTTTAAAACTGGGAAAACCTTGTCTACCTGTTCTCTTAGGATCCATTCTTCACTAAGACACTCTTGGCATCTCATGTAATTAGTCTCCCGTGAGGCCAGCCCCCTTCCCACCAAACGTTATCTGAACACTAGTGGGGAGCAAGTTATGCCCTTGTTGAAATAAAGATGCTGGGTAACGGGTTCCATTTTCTTCCATCTTATCTCTTCAAAGCAGCCTTGCAACACAAAGCTGTGCTAGGAACATTTAATTTTCACCACTCTCCTTCAGGCTTCAAGCCTTCTCTGAACATGCCTTCCCACTTCCCACCCCCAACAAAACGATCTGCTTTCTACATGTTTTCCACAGTACCCCCACTTGCCTCTACCTAACATTCAACATCTTGTAATTTCTTATTTGCTGATCCATGTCCCCTAGTAGACTGTCTATGAAAGGAGGCATGCAGTTCTTAACCCAACTGGGAGTTTAGTATACATTTGTTGAATTAAGGGATGAAGAAAAAGCATAGGCTTTACTATTAACTATCCTCATTACAAAGTAATATATGTCATTGCCTTTGTGGCTAACCTCATATGTCAGAAACCTACAATGCTAAATCTGTCATACTAAGAATGCTCTGCGCTTTTGCTAAGTTTATCCAGGATATGGTTAACTTCAGAATTCTCTCCTTCCCAGTGACTGCTAGGGCCTCATAAAAGATGCTACAGTGAATATCTTTCTTTATTTCATTTGCTTGCTTATTACTCTTATTCCTTCTACATAAAACAAACCAAACCAAACCAAAACAAAACAAAAACACAAGCTCTGGTGGCAAATAGACATGGATGTGAAACCCAATTTCACCACTGCTAGCTTTACGATTGTGAAAAATTAGTCTTTTAGTTTCAATTTCTTACCTATAATACTTACATCCATATCATAGGATTGTCAAAAATTGATTGGTACATATCAAGGTCTCCTGGCACATAGTAGGATGTTGATAAATATGAAACCTATTGAATCTCTTTTTTCTCTTACCCCTTTCTCATAACTCCCATTATTACAGCCTCAATATGCTTACTACCTGATTCTTCAGTACACTTTATAACTTATGATTCTCCCCCTAGAGCTGCTTCTCATATTTTCTTTTTATCTTGGTATTCTACAATTTCACAATGATATAATTAGGTATAGATTTGTTCTATAGATTTAGTCATCCTGTTTGGGCTTCTGTAAGCATCCTGATTTTGTAGATTGGTGTCTTTTATTAGATCAGACATTATCTTTTTAGAAACTGCTGCTGTCTATTGTCTCTGTCTTCTTCTACAACACTGATTAGATTTATGTTAGTGGCTCTTCATCCTAGTCTCCAAGTCTTCTCCAAGTCTCTTAACCTCTCCTTTATTCTTTCCTTTTCTTTTATTCACCGAACTTCATTTTGGATAGTATCTTCAGAGCTACTATACTCTTTTGTGAGCTGTGTCTAACCCACTATTCAATCCATACATATATTGTGTGTGTGTGCGTGTGTGTGTGTGTGTGTATGCAATGAGCTGCTCATTTTGGGAGGGCTCTGCTAATGAAAATTCTTTAAGACCTGGGAAAAAGACGGGTTCCGATAGAATGGATTTTCATTTGTTTCTGTCATGTGTCTTTATATTATCAGCCTAAGATCACTTGAAACTAACTCTTGGCTTAAGATTTTTCAAGCCACCATAGGTAATGGTAATTCTGTCTTCAAATACATATGAAAGCTAGTTTACGGTTAGACATTCTCAGGGGATTTTTTTCTCAACTCTGTTTATTGCCAAGATTTAATACAGGCAGTTTTCCTTGAAATACCTAGAGAGGGGCAATGTGCACAGGACATGCATGTTTATTTGTAGTTCACCCTTTCACTGAGGATATAGTTCTCTAGTGCCTTTACTTTATAGAGGGTGTGTCTCTTATTAAGCTTCCCATACTAGGCTAGCCCTAGACTTTGTTTTCCATCCCCATAAAACTGCAAAGATATACAGACTAAAGTTCAAGTTCATTCTGGTGCAGGAAATACTCCCAGAAGATGTATTCTGATATTTGGCTTACCCCTCTAGGTCCCCACCTTCATTTAATTTATAGCCTACAGGTTCTAGCTCAAGGACACAATTCATTTTTTTTTTAATTTGCATTTTAAGTTGTTTTCAGCAATAGGCTTAGTTTGAGCACCCAGTACACCAGGTTACCCTTTGTAGTTTGTGCAGTCTGATATTGGGTCAAGTTGCCTGATCACTTTGCTTGGTGATCAGCCTACTATAAAGTCACAGTATTTAAATCATTATGCTGAGATTTATATGTCAATGAGGTAGTTGCATTATCTTTCTCCACTTCTTTTCTGTAACATTGCTGTACATTATAACATTGTAAACATTGCTGTAGAAGAAAGAGAAATAAAGAAACTAAAGTTAACAAAGAATCCAAATTTGGATGTCTTAAAGGTTGGACTGTTTTCTTTGCCTTGCCCTGATTAGGACTCTGCTGAGTTGGCCTTCACATTAGGAAAATTGATTATTTACAAATGTTTGAACATTTTCTCACTGACTCCATGGTTGGGTGTGCCTTTGGGATAACAAAAGATGAACAAGCTAAATAAATGTAATTTTATCCTTCTTTTGAAGGAAATGTTGTAAGTAAGCAATAAAAAAGAGAAGTAGGAATTTATACTTGGATTTTAGCATGTAAATTTGTTTCCATACACACACTCCAGAGGCTTAAAATAGAGTGTGAGACAATTAATGCTGGAAGGGAAAAGAGATTCCCCAATGCAACCCTGTCTTCTTACTGATGAGGAAACCAAGTCTCAGAGAAGTTATATGACCTGTTTAACATCACAAAACAGAATGATTTTTCAGGACTGGATCTCCTGATTCCAAGGACCTGATTTCTTTCAATGATATCATGCTGTCAGGTAAAATGCAGGTTCCATTTCACCAAAAAATAATGAATATATTTAATAAAGTTAGTAGATTTGGTAGATTTAGTTTATTTTGTGTACTATACAGAAAATTATGCAAAATAAGCATAAAGAATTTATTGGAACTCAAAAGCAAAACAAAAACAACTGCAAAAATTAATCCTTTCCATTATGTGGTGTGGGATTAATCTTTTAACTCTTCAGTATCTTAGTTGTCTTTGCCAGCTCGGTAATTAGAAAACTAAGCTACATCAATGGCACTTTGGGCTGCTATAATTAGTAAAGACAAAACTTTTATTATTTACATATACTGCATTTTAAAATAAACTAAGAAATTTGTTTAGACATTTGGAAATAAGCATCCTCATCATGAATCTCTTCTCTGCTATCATCTCTAATTATAACACCCAAGTATATTATCACTAAGGAGCTATGGCACTGTATCAGTGAGGCTGAAGGTTGAACGTGAACTGGGGACCTGTTAGGAGTAAACCTCAGAATACAGTGAAATAAATGAAGTCAGAACTAGTGACAGAGAGAAGAGTCAAGTATCATCTTCATTACTCATGATAAGGCAGCAGCAAATCACATTGACCTAAGAACCATGAAGTTCTCTTGGTATTAAAACCAAATCATAAAAATGACCTTGTCAGGACATCTCTGACAGGTCAGCATTGATGCATCCACTTATAGTACAGGAATAATTACATATTCAGAGCCACATGTTTTTATTTTTATCTGATATTATGCAATTTTGAATTTCCCTCAAAGGGAGCAGTAATAACCCATGCTTGAGATTATTTTTGGACACATTAGAGCTTTAACCTCCTATTTTAAAAACAGAATCCAAGATTTCAATAGATAACCCAGGCTCTCTGTTGCCAGTACATTCCAGTCTCCACAGGTTCACAGAATTTTTAGTCACCTAGGAATAATCAGATCCAGTTGAGATTTTTATTTATTTTCTTTTGTTTTAAGTAAGGACATTGAAAGTTCACTTACTTAGTACAGGGTTTTGTTTCACATCTGCAAGAGATCAAAGTTAGTATGGGAAGTATTTATGGCATGGGTAAGTTGTGAAATCAAAAGAACTGCATGTGCCAGTAGAGTTTAGTTTATGGATAGTCTCATGAGCAAAAACTGTAGATACAGTAAGCATATTATATATCAATAATAAAAAGTGCCAATCAACAAAACATAAAAGGGGACTACTCTACAGAAATCAAACTTCATGTGGTAAAAGAAATGCTAAAATTATTAACAAAAATTGCCAAGAGTACCTATTAAAAGAAATATCATTTCTCTCTTGACAGTTTTCTCTCCAAAATGAACTCAATGATGCAGGTACTAGTGAGGAAAAAATGAACACTTTTTAAAAAATTCTACTTTAGGTTCTGGGATACATGTGCAGAACATGCAGGAGTTACATAGGTATACACGTGCCATGGTGTTTTGCTGCACCCATCAACCTGTCATCTACATTAGGTACTTCTCCTAATGCTATCCCTCCCCCAGCCCCCAACCCCTGACAGACCCCAGTGTGTGATGTTCCCCTCCCTATGTCCATGTGTTCTCACTGATGAACACATTTTTATTACTATTGCCAAAGGAAAAATTTCTCTAACTTAAGCATCATATTTCCAAAATTTGTTTAGCTATTTTTAGGACTTTTCCTCCTATTGGAAATTTGATGAGCATGAAGAAAAAGCTTAATGGAAGAAACAAATTCGAGGAGAGAGTTTATGGAAAATGGAGAAAGGACAGTGAGAACCAAGAAAGACTAAATAAGAGAGAGTAAAGAACAAGATGGTGACATAGACTACTTATTCATTTTTTCTTTTTTCCTTTCTGCAGCAAGTATTTGTTAAGCTTTGCTAAGTGCCAGGTATTCTTCTAGGCCCTAGAGATACAGCAGGGAACAAAACAAAGCACTTTCCTTTGTAAGATTTATATTTTAGTATAGGGACTGGCCAACTTTTTCTGTAACAAGCCAAATAGTAAGTATTTTAGGCTTTGAGGGCCATGCAGTCCCCATTAGGGCTGCTGAACTCTGCCATTGTAATGCAAAAGTTGTCACAGAAAGACAAACACGTGGCCATGACTGTGTTCCAATAAAACTTTATTTACTGAAACACATGACAGGCCAATGTGTCCTGCAAGTCATAGCTTGTAGAGTGCAAAGGAAAGAAGGAAGTCCAGGATGACTTTGAAGAGTCTTGCTTAAGCAACTTAGTGACCATGACAAGAAATGGTTTCCATGGAGCAGTAGAGAGAAACTGAAGAAAGCAAATGTAGACAAATTTTTATGTTAAAAGGGAGCACAGAAAAGGACCACAGAAGGTGTTTTATTGTGCTTGTCTCTATTTGCAAGGTATTTTGCTTTTGTTTGAGGTGAGAAAAATAGTATAGCATGTTTCTATGATGATGGAAAAACTCCAGTAGAAAACAGGGTTGGGTGCAGTGGCTCATGCCTGTAATCCTAACACTTTGGGAGGATGAGGCAGGCAGATCAACTGAGGTCAGGAGTTCAAGACCAGCCTGGCCAACATGGTGAACCCCCTATCTCTACTAAAAATACATAAATTAGCCCGGCATGGTGGTGGGTGCCTGTAGTCCCAGTTACTCGGGAGTTTGAGACAGGAGAATCACTTACCCAGGAGGTGGAGGTTGCAGCCTGGGATACACAGTGAGACTCCATCAGAAACAAGAAAGAAAGAAAGAAAGGAAAGAAAGGAAAGAAAGGAAAGAAAAGAAAGAAAGGAAAGAAAGAAAGGAAGAAAGGAAGAAAGGAAGAAAGAAAGAAAAGAAAGAAAGAAAGAAAGAAAGAGAGAGAGAGGGAGGGAGGGTGGAAGGAAAAAAGGGAGGGAGGGAAGTGAAAACAATAGCAATGGAGAAAAAGAGGGTATAACTGCAGGAAGAAAGTCTTTGAACTTTAAATAGAGAAGGGAGGATGAGGTCTATGCACAAGTCCTTGACTCTAAATAAGAACATGGGCCTAGAGCAGTGGCTCACACCCATAATCCTAGCACTTTGGAAGGCCCAGGTGGGCAGATTGCTTGAACCCAGGAGTTTGAGACCAGCCTGGGTAACATAGGGAGACCCCATCTCTACAAAAAATACGAAAATTAGCCAGGTGTGGTGGCACATACCTGTAGTCTCCCCTACTTAGGAGGCTGAGGTGGGAGGATCACTTGAGCCCAGGAGATCGCAACTGCAGTGAGCCATAATTGTGCCATTTCATTCCAGCCTGGGTAATGGAGTGAGACCCTGTCTCAAAAAAAGAAGAAAGAAATGTACAATTCACCTCTCGTAATAGGAAAGAGGGCAAAATATAAAGTTACAGATGAAAGTAAGGTGTCATGTATGGTTGGGAGAACATGGATCGCTGACGGAAAGTGATGATGAGACAGAACTAAACTGACTACAGCTACCCCCTTGGTCTTCTTCTGTTTTCTACTTTCTGAAGACAATAAATATAATAACTATCATGGGCAGATAAGAACACCACAGCAGAAAATGATTTTTAGAGCAGGCGAGAGATGTCATTGGAATTGGGGGGCGGAAGTATATTCCAAGAATGACTAGTAGAGGGAGCAGCCACTTTGAGGAATATCATATGACCTGAGCATAGGAACGAAAATTACATTGCTGGACTGAGGGCCTGTATTCTGATGTGCAATGGCTGTCATTATGTAAGGAAAGTAGGAAGTGATCAGAAGAATTTAGACAATGTTATTAAAAGTTTAAATTTTATTTAATAAGCAATATTGTTGATCCATGGGGTCCCTGTAAGGTTCTGTGAAGCAGAAGCAAAAGGAGATACTTAAGAAAGGTAAATCTTCCTATTAGTATTGGCTGTATTAAGAGATACCAACAAAGTGGTCTGCTGTTCCAGTCCAACTGGGGTCATCGCTGGCTTGTCTCAAGAAAGATATTGAAGTATAGGTCAGCAAGGCTAATTTTATGTATTCACAGTTCATGGGAAAAAATTGTGATGGAAACAACTACTATACAGAAATTACATGGTAGATAGAATTAGGAACAGACAGAGAAAAACAAAGTTGACAAAAGAATCATCAATGTATAATGTAGAATTAATTTTGAAGCTCTAAAGCCCTGCAAATAAAAACACATTTCATGAGACATGAACTCTAGAAATCATTCACGTCCAGACAACAGTGATACCTGTGTGAGTCAGAGCTAACAGTGCCTGTCCTGAAATACTACATCATACCAAGTGAATGGGTAATGGTTGTAAACTATGTTTCAAAACAAGAGAGCAGTGGGGCACATTGTCTCCACTCCTTATACCCACACCTCAACTCATGACTGCCTGAAGTTCAAAGACTTTGTCCTTCAGGAACAATAAACTTTGTTTGTTTTTTGAGATGGAGTCTGGCTCTGCTGCACAGGCTGGAGTGCAGTGGCGCAATCTTGGCTCACCGCAACTTCCGCCTCCTGCCTCAACCTCCTGAGTAGCTGGGATTATAGGCGCCCACCACCATGCCCGGTTAATTTTTACAATAAACTTTTAGGGCAAAATTTGTTCCAAGAAATTAACAATCAACATGTAATCTTCATTTTTAGATTTAACATCTCAAAATAAAACTATGAGGCTTATATGCCAACCATCAAAACAAATCCTCATTCAAGTTGATGCATCTCAGAGCAGAGTGGTGGTCACACTCAAGAGCAAACCCACCTGGCCTTCACAAAAAAGCCCATAGTTTTGAAGAGGCAGCAATAAAGAAAGGGCAGGTGGAGCTGCCAGCACATACCACGCTTGTATCCAGGAAGTTCCTTGCTCTCTTTTTGGCTGAGTAAATGACTCACTGCTGTAATCTTGAGTAAGTCACTTAAATTCCAAGCATTCAACTTCCTTCCATCCACTAACAATGACCTACTACTAAACATGCTGGAAAATGATGTAAGACCATTTCCTCTCCATTACCAGCAGCTAAGAGTAACAGGTGACTAAGGAGAAAAAAAAAAAAAAAAAAGGAATGATACATAAAACCAAAGTAATTCACCCTTTACCATAAGACCACTCCCACTAAGTTAGGAGTATTTCTCCTAGGAATGTTTTTGAGCTATTTCAACATGGGTACTGGGATAGCTAATTCAAGAGCTAGGGTTCAATGTTTTTCACAAAAACAGATTTTCAAACTATGATCTGTTGTCTAGGTGAGAATGCGTGTGCCAGTGTCTTTTAAAAAGTGTTTTATACTGTGTGTTCGTGAACTTGTATTCTAATCTTCTAGTTTAATTAAAAAATGCTCACCAAATGTAAGAAAAGTTTATAGCTTTAGTTCAGAAGCAAGTAGTAATTAGAAAGAATGAAGGCTTTAGCCAGTTCACTTTTATAAGATATAAAATGCAGATTAAAAAATTTTTTTTTCAAAAAAACCCCACAAAGGAAAAACTATAATATGAGGGTTAGGTATGTAGATTTAGCCAACACACCCAGCTTCAAATCCTGGCTCTGTTTACTAGCTCTAGGTTGAGGGAAAGCTTCTTAATTGCTCTAAGTTCTACACTTTTCATTTGCAAAATGTGGATAGTAATGCCTAATCCATGCATATTGCTGTGAAGCTTAAGCAAGAAAAAATATACATATTAAAATTATGCATAAGGTATATATGTAACAATGAATGCAATTTGATGCATAATTAATACTTGGGTTTTATAAGTGAGGAAAAAATTGACCTGTGTAATACGGTAGTTTAATTTTATTCATTGAGTTTTCAGCTATTCAGAGCCTTTATTAAGTTCTTTAGAAAGAAGTGATTTCTCAAATTCTTCAAAATCATCCACTAAGTTTACAGCAGATATTACACACAATGTTTTGCTTCTCTTTGGTGACCAATGTGACTTCTACAACAAATTCTATTTCTTATCTCTATGTGTTATTTCAGATATTTAAGTAATTTAATATTTCCAATATACTTAAAATTTCTAGTTATTCTTGGGATTATTTGCATGTCAGACATCAACATGTAGATCATTGCTTTGTTAAGTAATATCTTGAAATCTAACTGTTTAGCAAAGCAGAAGGCCCTAGGAAAAATAATAATAAAAAAAAACAGAGGGACTAATCCTTCCCTTCCTTAGCCCTAGAGTATAAATGATTAAGCATCGTAATTGCAGGGTTTCTTATGCCTTATACAGTAAAAATAACAGAGAACAAGGGAAACAAACACGGTTCTCTTTGAGTCAGTGGCATGCTTCCCTGCCTACCACATGTCCTAAGCCAAGACTTGAGAAATAGGTGACTTGGCAAAGAAAAAGAAATAGCATATACTCATAGAAAGCCCATAAACCAGAGCGGATATGTAACTTGAAAACCCAAGCAAGGGCCTACTGCCCTTTTATTAGTTTTGCCTCTTGCCTCTATTGCCTTGTATTACCTCTGTTGGTGGCAATCAAGGCTGTGAACATGGTAAGGAAAAAAAGAAAGACTGCTAAAACCGGCTTGGCACTGAATCCCATCACACAGCATTACAGGTCCATGAGCACACAAGCAGAATTTGACTTGCCCTTTCACATATCTTCACTATAACCTTGTCACTTTCTTAACTGAATTTATGGATCTCAGCTTGGTTTGGTCTTTACTATTCTTTACTGAAAATTTACATCATATGGGTATTTGTTACTGTCATTATTTTATTGTTGTTTTGACAATTTGTTCAATGAAAATGGCCACAGCCAAATGACCAAGAAAAACTATGCAGAAATATTTGCTTGTCATAAATCATATATCCTAATAATATGTTAATTATATGCAACTGTTGAGTGCATTATATAACCTTTTATAAATGAATTCCTTCACTTCCAATTTGAATAGAGTTAAAAACTTATCAATCACAAAGTTATTATGAAGAAGATAATCAGAATTACGCAGCTTGAAGAAAGTTATTTAATTCAGTGTCTTATTTCTATGCAAAAAACCTCACAACTTATTAAAGACAAAGTTTATATTAAATTACACATAATATACACATTGCATGTATATAAACACGCGAATACTTTCACAGTGGAAATCTACACTTAAGTACTGTTATTTAGGAATAAAGAGTTGAGATCAAGGATTCTATAATATTGAAATAACCAAACTGTTCTATCAAACAAATAGACGAATTAGAGAAAGATTTTGAAAGAGGTTGGAATAGATCATGCAACAGTAGCTTATGTGTGTATTCAGAAAAATGAAAAACCATTTCCTGTCATTCAGGAAGAAGGGGTCATCTTATTCTAGTGACTAAAGGGAGCAAAGGATTAAACCAAAATAAACTGGCTATATTTCTAAAATCAACTCTTCCATGAGACCGTCAAAATCCATGTTTGAAAAAAATCCTTCATATTTTCACTTATTTTGCTTTGATTACTCAAAGAGAGAAAAGCTGGTATCTGAGATATAAAAGCAGATAAAAAACAAATTCCAAATGTTCAAATCTGAGCAACATACTTAATTCCAAACTTAGCTAATCCTGAGTCTACCTGGACATTTGCCTTTTTAATTTAATTTTTTTTAACCAGAAATACTGGTCTAGAATAATCAGGAAGCATAAATCATGAGAGCCAAGAGGGAAAGCCAGAAACTTGCAGCTGGCACAACTGATCTGGTCTTGTCAGTATAAATGACCATGACATGTTGATTGCAGTAGGACCTGAGGCCCCCAGAGAAGAGGCGTGATGGAAATTGTGCTTTGGTGGAAATAGCATGGAAATTCAGGTAAGAGAATTCACTTGAATTCAGTTTCTGCCTCTTTCCAGTTGTGTTAGTCATGACTCCTAATGGAAGTTCCAGAAATCCAACTAGAACTAGCCTAGGCAAAGGAAAATGAGACATTTATTGGCTGAGGAAAGCAAACTGGCAGAAGGACAAAAATACAGTTGTCACCAAGGACAACTGGCCCTGAGGTAGGAATGCTGCCGGGTTCCTCTCTTCCATTGCCATTTTGCCTGTATGTCAGCTTCCTTCTCTAGGACTAGAGCTCTCAAGCTACATATCACAACAATCTTCAGTGGCCCCTGCCTCCCCTGTGAACAACTTCCCAACCAGCAAAGAGGGGTCTCTGAACTCTCTGAACTCCCTACATCACCATCCTCCATCCTTCTTCTCATCTTAGTAAAAATGTGAGGAAAGATTCCCAATGACTAGGCTCCCCTCTTTCATTCAAGTCCTGGGACGGCAGGGTTGCCGCCATTAGTCCAGCTTCTGTCAGACGGCCATTCTGAGGTCAGTGTAGCCCAGGAGATTAAGGTCACACAACATGAGGCAGTTTCCAACCAGTCCAAATATTGGAGGTTGGGATTGGGGAGAAGTTTCTTACAATAAAGGGGTTAGTACAGGTAAGATTTCTGTGAGCAAGGCAGCCCTGGTGATTTAACTCTGCTACAGTAGCTGCTGGCCTGAGGCCAAGTTACCTTAACCTCCTTAGTTTCCTAAACTATACAATGGGTAAATTATAATATTTAACTCAGAATCATTGTGAGGAGTTATTAAATTAATACATGATAAAGTACTTAAAAACACAAAATGCTTACAAATGAATACATTTTCAGTTTTTTCCTCAGATTAGATTCAGATATATTTCTGGAATCTGGTGTAAGCCAGTGAAGAACTGCCTTTCCCTCAGCCCCATTTTAAGCATTAGATGCTGGCCAGTGAATTTATCAGTTAATAATTCTTAGGGAAAGGTTCTAATAATTAGCAGGTTATTTGTAGCAAGTATACCAGATCAAATGTAAGAAGATATGCTAGCAAGAATGAGGTCTAGCAATTTAAAATATCAAGCCTAAAAGAACAAGAGTTTCCTAGCTAACACTGTGAAACCCCGTCTCTACTAAAACTACAAAAAATTAACCAGGCGTGGTAGTGGGCACCTGTAGTCCCAGCTACTCTGGAGGCTGAGGCAGGAGAATGGCGTGAACCCAGGAGGTGGAGGTTGCAGTGAGCCGAGATCGTGTCGCTGAACTCCAGCCTGGGCGACAGAGCGAGACCCCATCTCCGAAAAAAAACCAAGAGTTTATTCTGTCTCATCAGAAAAACAGCCATTTTTGCTCCATAATCTGATATCTAAATTATGGACTACTCCAAAGAAATGTGTTTTTCAGAGAATGTAGCTGAATACTTAGGGAAGTAAATTTTACTTAGTGTTCCTTACTCGTAGCATTCTGAGTCCTTTCCTTAATACTGATTTACATATCATGTGGGAGGCTGGCAACACAAATTCCATGCTGTTGAAAAGGAAATGAGGGTGGAAATATTTAGCAGCTCACCTGCAGTGGTTAGTGACATCACTCAAGTAATGACACCAAGTGAAAAATTCTTCTCTTCCATCCCCAAATTCAGGACTTCACTATTTCTTGAATTAATTGACTGTTCTTAATTCCATAGCATTCGACTTTGGAATTGAAATATGTGGTATCTGATGCAGTTCATAAAGCAGGCAGTTAGCTCTCCCTGTGTGTAAGGCCTCCTTAAACTACTAGCTTTTGTTGTATTTCCCTGCCTCGAGCAACTTTTCTCTGGTGGGAGAAGGCCAGGGTTGACACTGAATTTCTCAGTGTCAATCCCACCTACTTTATCCCACCCAAAACTATTCTAAAGAAAATAAAGCAATTCACCCTCAGTTTAGTGGCACACTAAACACAAATTCCAATCTCATCTCCTCTGGGATCACCTCTCTGAACTCTCAAGCCTGGTCAGATGATCCTCCTTTGGGTCTCAAAGTACACTGGGCATGTCCCTTGTCTATTTTCTTCAGCATGTATGTATCTTCAGTGCCTAACAATGTGCGTACTATTTATTAAATAACAAGTATTTATTGGGCATCCACAATATGTCAGGCTTTATTCTAGTAGTTGTAGAGGTTGATACTTAAAACATGAATGAATGAATAAGATTTCCAATTTCATCTGTAGATGGGATTAGGAACCAGTCGTATACCATAAGTTTGGACTCTCCCAGGCCCATTAGGTTATTATAGTTTCCATTAACCCCCACTGTCCTTGTCCAGCCATTACAACTGGGCCTTTCCAAAATTTTCTACTAGTTCCTTAAGCGCTTGTATATGGCTAGAATTCTGCACCCTGATCCACTTGGCAAGAAAAGAGCTTTGGCTTTTTTATTGATAGTCTCCTTCTCCTAGGGGCTGTGTCTAGCACAAGTGTTATGAACCACCTGAACCATGATGTCTCTACCCATTGAACTTCAACATAGCCTCACCCATTGTCTACAGTGGCCATTTCAATGTCCATTATTCCTGCACCTCCTGGGTCACCACTGCCACCTCTCTCTCAAGAGATGATCTCAACTTCTATCGTGCAGAGTAAATGGAAGATATTAGGTAAAAACATCCTCAAATTTATATCCGTACATCTTCAAAATTATCTGCCCATATACCTGTTGTGTCCTTATTTCCTCTTTTCATTATGGAAAATGTCTCTCCTCTGCTGGAAAAAATTAAGCCCCCAACCTTAGTTGTGGATCCCATTCCCTCCCGCTGTCTCTGACTTTGAAACACAACTTTTATTTGAATGTATAAGTTCCTTATACATCAGACCTATTAACTTTTCATATAGTACCTAAAAATTCTCTGTAGTAGTTGAAAAGGTAACAAAGCAACGTTCCCAGTAAAGGTTTTTATAAACCAGGGTTTCCCCACCTCAGCACCGTTGACATTTTGTATGGGATAATGAGGAAGCCGGGGTGGGTTGTGGGGAGCTGTCCTATGCATTTAGCATCTCTGGTCTCTACTCACTACATGCCAGTGGCACCTTACTCCTCAGGTTGTAACAATCAAAAATGTCTCCAGACATTGTCAAATGTCCCTTGGGGGGCAAAATTACTCCTGATCGACTGAGAACCACTATTATAAGCAATTAGAAAGCAAAATATAGGATTTGAGAGCAAGATCAGAGGCTTCAGGTATCTGGATACAGAATCAACCTGAGTTGTGATTTTGAGTTTGAATGCCATTAACGATAAAACTTTAAGGGTCAAAAACATACTACACAGTGAAATTGTGGCAAAGAATCAAATGATTAAAAATTCAGCTAGGGGTCTAAGATAAAGTTATGAGTGCTAATGAAATAGTGGATTGAGCATAGAAAGACCTTCATTTTGAAAGATAACAATGATTAAGAGTTTGATCTTCTCTATTCTTTGTATAGGAAGCTTTATTGTAAGAAAAGGGACATTGCACAAAGCTGTGAAGTGATCCAATGTTTCACAAAATTCTCCAGATAAATGCCTATAAATATCCTCCTAAAACATTTATGAATTCCATATTCCTGATACAAATGATCACCTCCTACTCTGATTTGTAGAAAATTAAGGCACAGAAAAAGAAGACAGGAACTTTCAAATAGTATAATAAAATAGCATATGTTTCTTATAATTTAAAATGGTTCATGACTGTGTTGCCCTGCTTACTTCATTTACACATACTGATACTTGCTTTGTATACTAATCAATAAGTTAAATATATTAGTGGTCACTCCTACTAAAAGTTAGGCAAAGGGTCATTAAAAATACATATAAAATAACCCTCATATTAATCTTATTTCCATGAAAAAGTTCAATCTCATGTTTAACACGTCAATTCATTAATCTTTCCCAGAAAGGGAAACAACTTGATAATAACAGAATATGTTGTGGTTAAGAGTGAGGGACAGAGTCAAACTGTGGGGGTTCGAATGCCAGGCTCCCTCTCTTCTTGCTGTGTGACCTTGGGAGAGTCATTTACCTTCTCTGGGCCTACACCACACAATTAGAAGAAACAATCGTGTGGAAAGTAGAGTGTCCAGCATGTCCATAACTATCACCATCATCATCATTATCATCATCATAGATAACCAACCCTACCCACCAGCCACTGCATAGAGGCCAACCAACATACCAGTCAAGGACAGGGCTTCCGGATCTAGCCAGACCTTGCCACTGAGAACGACGACCAATAAATATCAGCTTCCTTCCAGACGCGCATCTGAGACTCACTATTATCTGTTTCTGGCAGGGTTTTAAAAGTCTCTCAGGAGCTTGCTGATAGTTGATTACTATACTCATTGTCAAAAAAGGAATTATCCAGAAATTAGCATATTCTTCTTCAAATAATATGATCTCTTTTTTTTTTTTTTTTTTGAGACAATGTCTAGCTCTGTCACCCAGGCTGCAGTGCAGCGAGGCGATCTCTGCTCACTGCAAGCTCCGCCTCCCGGGTTCACGCCATTCTCCTACCTCAGCCTCCCGAGTTGCTGGGACTACAGGCGCCCGCCACCACATCCATCTATTTTTTTTTTTTTTTTGTATTTTTGGTAGAGACAGGGTTTCACTGTGTTAGCCGGGATGGTCTCGATCTGCTCACCTAGTGATCCGCCCACCTCGGCCTCCCAAAGTGCTGGGATTACAGGCGTGAGCCACCACGCCCAGGCTTTGATCTCATTTTTTAATTAAAAAACTAATATATAAGAAAATATGCATTGTAAAAAGAGGTAAAGAAAAATATATGGAAATAATGATCTCATTAATTCATTTTACATTGATTGGATATCTACCATATGCAAGGAGGGATTTTGTTAGGTGTTAGAAAAAAAACAAAAAGATGAATATAATACAGCACTGACTATCAAGCAGTAGAGACATAAAACATATATTAGATATCAAATTCCACATCAGGAGTATGAAATAAGAGCTATAAAAACACAAAGAAGAAAGAGAAAATTAAATAAAATATAGGAAAATGGAGAATTTCCTTGGTTTTTAGGAAGGCATATATAGGACTACTAATGGGAGAATACGGATGAGAAAGAGTGAGTTTCCAATCACACTCAGCTAAAAGTCCTCTTCCCCAACCTCCCTTAACAACCACAATTTTTGTATAGGAGATACAGTAAATATCAAAGAAAGCCATTAGAATAACCAAAAAAAAAAAAAAAAAATTGCAAAAGGCAGCATCCTGAGAAACACATGTGAAAACGAAGATTGGCCCATTCACTTTACAAAGCGAAGGATTTTATGGGATGACTGTATACATGGGACCATAATAGCAACCAGAAAAGCCACTGTCACCCTTATGCTACAGTGCCAACCACTTACCACATGAATGAATGTGGTCCCAAACTCAAGGCCCAAACTTTGTTTTCTATAAGACCACTGAGGTTCTCATTATGCTTGGAATAGCTCCAAGGTAATTAAGGTAAAAAATAAATAGACCAAGTTTATGTAATTTCATGAATCTACCTTCTCTTCATTTTGTGGTCTGCTTCACTGTAGTCAAAATTCAAATCAAGAATAAAGAGCAGCAAATGTTTTCACAGTGTGTCTACCCCTGGTTGCCAGTCACAGTCATGTTTTCAAGCCCTGTGAGCGTGTAATAATTTGACTTTCTTCAGAAAGAGAAAATCAGCAAAATACTTTTAGGTTTGTAGCTACTCTCCAATCCCCACCTTCACTTATTTGCCTTTCTGTACATCTCATTTATCCGTTTTCTCCAATACTTATTTTTCAGATTTCTAAAACAACCTCGAACATATCTATTGTCCTCTCATTCAGAGTAACCTCTGGAAAAGCACCATGCCTGGAGGGAACATGGCCCACTGAACCTAAGTAGCAACTTGGAAAGGCTGGTTCTGGAAAAAAGTAAATCTAGAATTTGATTAATACACTGTGTATAGCAGAGCAAAGTGATGAACTTCTGAAAGATATTATAAATATGGAAAAAAAAAAGCAGAAGGGATAAATTGTCCTAGTTTATATCTTATCACAAGTAGTTGTAGTGTTATGAAAATTAAAACTATTCTCATTGAATAATAACAGATACAAACAACTAGGGATCAGTTTCTGGAATGGTCTCTAATAAACTCAAACATAATTTTCCATTCTTCTCAGAATCACATTTAAATTTATTCAGGAAGATTAACAACAACAACAACAACAACAACAACAACAACAACAACAGTAATGGTGAATGAAGAGAAGAGTCTAATTTCCAAAATATTCATTTTGAAGAACTTCAGTTTTTGAAACTGATCTGGTAAGACTGGATCTTTTAGTTCCTGCCTAAAAATAAAATCAAATGATCCAACAACTCCTCACTCAAAAGTCAGGTTTGGGATCAAATACAATACGAATAGTAAGTGTCCACCTTAGTTTGTACTTTTCCATGATTCAGTAAAAATTCATTAAAAAAAAAAAGTCACATTTCGTTTCTTGCCTCCTCTACCCTGTGAAGGCACGATAAATAGTAACTGTTACTATTTATAGAAGTAGGAAGATAGTCTTATGGAAAGAATGCTGGACAGATCTAGATTTTTATCCCAACTTTACACTGCAAACTTAAACAAATAATTTAATCTTGTTGAATCTAATTTTCTCATTTTAAAATGGGGACAAAAGGATTTTTCCTTGCTTTACTTGTAAAGTTTTCATGAGTATCAAATGAGATAACATATATAAAGTGCTTTTAAAAAGCATAATGCTCTTGTACACTCTTTAGTAAAGATACGTAATGAGGCACGTATTATATTTTATTTATATATATTTTTCAAGCTATTTAAGAACACATACATATGCTTAATTATCATAATATACTATTTTATCAATTCTTTTAAAGTAACCAGCATACACTAAAGCATCGAGGTTAAGCTCATGGACTTTTAAGTCAAACTGCTGCTTACCAGAGCAAATCGCTTAGTCTACTTCTGAGTTTCTTAATCTACAAAAGGGTATATAATAATAATACCTACTGTTAGGACTAATGGACTGTTGTGCATTTTAAGTACATTAAAATCTGTAAGGTACCTGGAACAAGGACTGTTGCACAGCAAACACTGAAAAATTAGTTTTTGTAAGAATAATAAGAATCTGAAAAGAGATGTGAATCAGCTGGCATCTTTATCACTACAGGAGGTAGATATTTACATATCAGACCATGTGATACATTTACTCTCTCAGTGGGGACAGTGGGGAGATGTAGTCACCTGTTTCTCTTAAATCCACTTATATTTTCTATCTAGAAAGAAAAGATCACAAAACCCTTGAAATCCTAACTACCTTTTTTTTTTTTTGCAGTTCTCAAGAAATTAAAAGGATATAAACAATATGACTCACTAGCAAGTGAGAGGATGTAGCCAAACTCCGTATTCCAGGCTTCTACTTCCTGTAAGTGGCTAACTTTTTGATCTCACTATACTTAGTAATAAGAAAATGGAAGCAATGGTTAAAGACATTAAATGAGAAATGTGTCCTCATAGTACCTAGTCCAGAGATCCAAAATAATTTATTATGCCTGGAAAAGAGCAAAACAGCCTCATGGTCCTCATAGACACAATAGAGCCCTGTCTTTTCAAAGAGCAAACATTATAAGTTTGCTCTTTATCTTATCAACCTGTGTTTCAACAACTGTCAGCTAAGTTCTGAAGACATGACTGGGATATCAGTTATGCTTCTTATTGGAAACTCTTAATTGTTTTGCATCATTTTTATCCCTGGATCAAAACACAATAAAAAGTTACCTTCTCTACGGTAACTAAACAACAAAGACTTTTTTTTCCTTCTTAAGGGTTTCATGAAGTTACATTTTTTATCATTTAAGACTAAAATCCTTTCATTTTTCCTAAATAATCCAAATAATAACTAACACTAATTATTCTCTGGATATTACTTTTAGTGCCCTTCAGAAACTATCTCATTTAATCCTCACAACAACCCTATGGGTTAAGAACTGATATTAATTCTATTATACAGATAGGAAAACTGAGAATCATAGATGTTAAATAATTTGCTCATGGGGATGCACTCAGCAAATGTGAAAGCTGGGATCTGAACCCAGGTAATCTAGATTAAGAGTTCATGCAGATGTATGTATGAGTATGAACCTCATGAAAGAGATAAAGAGCTAAAAAAGTCAGTAAGGCTTGGTGACTGTTTAGATGTGGTTGGAGTGGATAGCTATGAAACATTCAAATAAAAGATAAAGAATAAGAGAAAGTTTGGAAAGGAGTGAAATAATGAATTTGACCTTGAACATGTAATAAATGATTGAACAACTATGTAACAGAGTGATTAAATCAAGAACTATTAATCTGTCATCTCGTTAGGGTCATATATTTTTTTTAATTATAAAAATTTAAAAATATGTTCTATCTATTTTATAGACACTTTAAAAAAGTAATATGTAATAAAGAAAAGCAAAAGTATTTATATTTCTTAGATAAAGAGAATACTATTATGTAAAAAATATTTCTTGTATTCATATATATGCATGCAAACACACACACACACACAACATAATTGTATTCATCTTAGGAAGTTCATGATTTTTGTTATTTTCTAACAGCTAGCCTAGGGCTCAGTATGCATGAAATAGTAACAAATATTTGTTGAGTCAATGAATGATCCCTAATCTATCCCCTTTTCCTCCATTTCCCCAGCTACTATGTTAAGATCATTCTTTCACGCTATTCTAATAATCTTCAGTTGGTGTCATTGCCTCTAGTTTCATTTCTCTTGAATTCATTCCTTGCATTGCTGTCACAGTTATATTATTATTTATTAATTATTAATTATTATTATTTTTTTTGAGACAGAGTCTCACTCTGTCTCCCAGGCTGGAGTGCAGTGGCGTGATCTCAGCTCACTGGAAGCTCCGCCTTACGCCATTGCCCTGCCTCAGCCTCCCGAGTAGCTGGGACTACAGGCGCCTGCCACCATGCCTGGCTGATTTTTTTTTGATTTTTAGTAGAGACGGGGTTTCACCGTGTTAGCCAGGATGGTCTCGATCTCTGGATCTCATGATCTGCCTGCCTCAGCCTCCCAAAGTGCTGGGATTACAGGCATGAGCCACTGTGCCCTGCCCAGAGTTATATTATGAAATGAAAATCTTCCGATATTTTAATCATGAATCTTTGATGGCTTTTATTGCCTATGAAATAAAATGCAATTCTTTATCACTCAAGGGTTTTCCCAATTCAGTCCTAATCTGCTTTTCAGACCCACCTTCTGTGATTCCTATCTCCACCCCCATCTTGTATCAGGCATCAACCTAGTCACATTAGACCATTTACAGCTCTCAGAATATGCCACGGAGCCTCACTCTTGCACCTCTACTCATGCCACTTCTTCGGATTGAAATATCCTGTCCGAGTCTTCCCCATCAGCCAATTATTTGATTCATCCTTCAAAGAAAACTAAACAAAAACAAAAACTGTTTTGTAATGTCTTCTTCAAACCCTTTCCCTATTTTCCAGACAAATTAATTGCTCTTTCTTGTATTTCCAGAGAAATAGTCCCTACAGTTAAAACTACAGCTTTGTAAAACTGCAGATCCCCTGACCTCTTGCTTATAGAGGTTCAAATTCATTAGGACTTGGGTGGAGACAGAAATCTGCTTTTTAAACAGCACACAACATCCCTGCCTAAGCAATGCTACTTCAGAGCCAGACTGAACTCTCTGGGTTGCTGAGCATTAAGCATTCTCCTTAAACCCGATTCAGAATCATGCTACTTCTACAATCAGAAGTAGAGCATGTTGGGATCCATACTTTCAGGTATTAGCAAAGTCAGTCAAAAAGCCAACAAAGCAATTGTTTTCGATATGTTCTATGGGTATGCATCCTGGGGAAGTAAAATCAAGCTCTGCTTCTTCACGTTGTTCAAACTAGCAGGGAAACAGAGGGATGGAAAACATAAAGCAAGACAAAAGCGCACTGTTAAATGTCAGAAAAAAAAGAAAGGAAAGGACATGAGGCACTTAAGTTGACTTCTAAGTTGCCTCTAGAATATTGTGCTCATGGAAAACAAGTGAAGATGAACAAACACAATGGAAATAGTTACAAGCAAATAGGATTTGGAGCTATAAAGGGCCTTGGCTGGTTCAAATCATCACAACCATTTTCCTAGAATGGCATCAGTAGCTCTAACCAAGTCATTTTGAACCGAATTCTTAAGATTTTTCTCACTGACAAAGATATGTGACTCCTTTTGAAGATTTCAGTTCAAAGCAACTCGGTAAAATCCATCTGCTTCTCTCTTGGATACAATATGCTCATTCAATGAATAAGTGCCCAGAGAAGAAAAGTGCATTAATAGTTAATCTTTGGAATCAACAGCTTTAGAGACAGAAAGACTGTTAAAAGATCTGCCAGACCATTCTTCTTAATCTTTTTTATGAGAGTACATGTGGAAAATGATATTAGTATGGCATATTGGGGTAATGACATGAGACTGCTAGAAACTCAAAGGGACTGGCAGGAGCTCAAGTAGCCCCAGAGAATACCTAGGGATCAAAAAGGTTAATACATCCTAGAGCATCTATAACACATATTCCTTGGGAAGATATAGTTGATAAACTAAAGCAATTCGAGATGAGAAAAATCAAGCTCTACAGCATGGCATGACACCCCAGAGGCTAACAGCGTCACTTAGCAGAAGGGCTAGCTTTGAATTTTCACATGTCTCATAACAGTGATACCAACCAATCTGCCATTCAAAGTTTATCCATTCTGACAATTGTTGGAATCATTTCAAGAGATCCACAATTCATTAAGGCACTCAACATCGGCAACAAACTGAAAAAAAAAATGATATCTCCTACAAATATCTGTACCATTTTTCAACTGTATTTAAATGCAAGTTGGAAAAATAAAAGAAAAATTCATGTCTTAGGTTATTGAAAAAAATGTTAGAAAAAATATCAAAAACTCTTAAAATGAATGGAAGAGGCTCTCAGGAATTAAGAAAGAATCTGAATTTAGGGAAATAAGTGAGCACTGCAGCAACTGATTTCCCTGGGAGTACCTATACATCCAGGCTGCCAGGAACTTTGCATTTTCAGAGATCAGAGAGTTTTGTTAGTGACTACCAAGCACAGAAGCCAGCATATGGAAAAGAGTTCACTAGAACAACATAAGTAAACAAACGACCCCTCACACAGAAAGTCAGCAAGCAAAACTGTCTGACAGAGATTTGACTGTAGGAGAAAAGGCTCTCCTGAGAATCTGTACCACTGGAAAGTCCAGACATGAATTTAGGATCAAAATTTGCACTGTTTACACGGTAAGGAAAATTACAAGCTGAAACTTTTCCTTTCTAGACTCATTTTAAACTAGTTCCAGACCTGTAATGTCCGCAGACATGTGGCAAAAAGAAACACAGATTCTCCCTAGAGAAATGAATCCACAAGCTTGGTATTAGAAAAGTGCAAAGGATTGTATTTTACTGAGAATATAACTTCAGAATCAATTTTAAAAAATCACAAAACATATATGAACTAAGCCATTGTATGCAAGTGTCACAGAAATAATAAACAACAGAAACTTGAATACTGGAAATGTACAAATATAGGGAATATATTATAATTTTTTTAGATAAATTATATTTATATGTTTAAGGAAAAAATTTTTTAAAAAGAAAGGTGGTAAAAATATGACTGATCAGCAATAAATCAGGCAGAATTTGAGGACAAAGTTCTCTTAGATGTAAAAAGTATAACAAAAGTAAAAATTCAACATAAAGCTTAAATAACATAGATACAATGGAGTAGAGAATTAATAAAATGGAATGTTCTTATGCAAAAGAAGAAACAGAATAAAGCAATAGAGATAAAAAGGTGGAAAATATTTTAAAAGAGTTGAAAACACAAGAAGAATAGAGTGAGAAAGTCCAAAATATCTAATCAAAGTTTCAGAAGGAGAACCAGGCAAATTTAACCCAAAAAAAAGTAATATGGTCATAATTAATATCAGTCAAAATATTATTTAAAGGAAAAAATACTAATAAGAGAACTCTATAAAAATAAAGAATATAATAAAAAGAGATCACATTTGTAAATTTACATTGTTTAATATCATATCCTGAAAATAAATTGCATTTTAAAATCTATGGAGAAATGGCCAAATCCACCAACACTGTGGGAAATTTTTAATACATATCTCTTAGTTATTAATGCATAAAGTAGGTAAGGAAAACCAATAGGATGCAAATAATTTGAACAATAAAATCAACAACTTTGATTTAGTTGATATACAGATACTTGCATATACATTATTTTCCAACACACAAAATAACACTTGCAAAAATGGGCTGTGTCTTAAACTTTTCAAAGAATTGGTATCATACAGAACACATGTTATGACCATAATGTAGTTACATCAGAAAATGTGGCAGGGATTCTGATTCTCCTTTCTGTGCTAGGCATACAGTTAAATCACATTTTCACCCTCATTGTATTTATGAGACTTAGCTCTGTCCTTATGAATGTGGGCAGAAGTGACGCATGTACTTGCAGGCCTGACCACAGAATATCCTGTGAAATCTTCCACACTGTTCCTTCCTCTTCATCAAAAACACACAGGGATACCTATTGAGAATGTTGGCAATCTCAAAGGGAAGGAACTTGCTTTTTGTGTCATATAGAGAAACATTTATGTTGGACTTCGAATGAATAAGAACTAAACTTGTATTGTGTTCAGCCCTCTCAAATTTGTTTTTTTTTTTTTTTTTTTTTTTTGCAGCTGAGAGCTTATCATCAAAACACATAAATTAAAATACAGCTAAAAATAATTATTTCTGTTTGCAAATTTTTAAACACAATTCTGGTGATTCAGGAGTTAAAGAGAAAGGTATCATAAAAAAAGTTTTAACTACCACAACTAAACAATAAATGAACCCAATGAAAGTTGGAAAAGAAATATTGAAAAGAACAGAAAGTTATGAAATAAAAACAAATGTCAAATAGAGAAGCAATAAAATGAAATGTTGGTATTTAGAAACACTAACAAACTGAACAAACCTCTGGTAACATTGAATAAGGGAAAAAGTGACAAAGTAAAAATAAGCTACTAGGAATGAAAAGTGGGAGTACTGCAGGTATAACAGAGATGTTTAAAGTAATAAGTGAATACTTTAAAAATTAAAAGATAAGAGAGACACTGATTGACCTTTGTTCTGGACTGTCTTATCAGGGATGCCTGTATAGTGAACAGCTTTAGACAATATGGTATCTACCTCTGCAGCAAAGGGAAGTTTAACTTATTGTCTAATATAAAGAAGATAGTGTCTCTTTCCAGAGCAAAAGGCAGGTATACTTACTGCCCAATATAAACAATTCAGTTACTCCAAGTTCAGGGTTCTCCTATAATGCAACCCATTATAGTGTATATGCAGGCATCCATCTGAATCACCCCTATGGGACTTAAGAGACAAGAACTGATGCTAATACAAAACTCATGCTGCTTGCTTTTCCTTAAGTAAAGTCCTTTATCTCTGACCCAGGAGTTCATGTCTTCTTCCAGCATCATGGAACTCCATCCACAGAGCTAACTCGTTGGCTTCCTAAGTAGGGTAAAAATCTCAGCATCTTCACAGTTCTTGACCTGGACAACATGATTCTAAAATGTATATGGAAGAGCCAAGATAAACCAAGATCTTCTTATAGAGGAAGAATAAGTGCTAGAAAAGATGGACAATTCAATAATTAAGCTAGGACAAGTGTTATCCATGTGAGTATAAAATTAAATTGGATCATCAGGTGTGGTGGCTCACACCTGTAATCCCAGCACTTCGGGAGACCGAGGCAGGTGTATCATGAGGTCAAGAGATCAAGAACATCCTGGCCAACATGGTGAAACCTCGTCTCGACTAAAAATACAAAAATTAGCTGGGTGTGTTGGCGGGTGCCTGTGGTCCCAGATACTTGGGAGGCTGAGGCAGGAAAATTGCTTGAATTCGGAAGGCAGAGGTTGCAGTGAGCCAAAATCACGTCATTGCACTCCAGCCAGCGACAGAGGGAAATTCCATCTCAAAAAAAAAAAAAATTAAATGACATTGGATCGCTACTTCATACCCCATATGAAATTAATTTCAGATGAAGTAGAATCTTGAATGTGAAAGAGGAAAACTTTGTAAGTTTTGGAAGAAAATAGAATAGAATAGATCTATGACTTCAGGTTAGGAAAGAGAAAAAGCATCAACCATAAAGTAAAAGATTGATATACTCAAACATATAAAAGGTTAAACCTTTGTTTCACCCAGGGATTGTTTTTAAGTGTTAAAACAAAGTTGAAAAAGCAAACTAGAATCCAAAGGAAGATTTTTGCCACACAAATAACTAGCAAAGGATCAGTAACCAGACTATTCATCAATTCCTTAAAAAATCAAGATGAAGATGGCAAATAACCCAATAGAAAAATAGACAAAAATAGGAACAGCTATATTTTAGTAGAGAAAATATGAATGAATGTCCCAATAAACATTGGAAAAGAACATGATGTCACTTTAGTAACCAGAGAGATACAAATGAAACCACAATATACCAGTTTATGCCCACATGGTTGGGTTAGACAACACTAGAGTCTAACCTACTCTCCAGGTAAGAAAATAAATTGGTACAATCATTACTATGATTTTAACTCCTGGGTTAATTCTCTAGAAAAGCTTTTGCACAAGTTTCCAAGAGACATGTACAAGAGTGTTGGTAGCAGCATTGCTTGCAAAGGCAAAAACCAAATGTCTGTCAATAAGATACAGGATTATTAAATGTGATACAGCATATTCCTACAATGGAGAACTAAACTGTAGTGAAAAATGAGTAAACAACAGCTACATATTACATGGATGGATTTTAAGTTTTTTTCAGTGAAAAAAAGTTGCTGAAGAATACTTAAAATATGCATCAGTGGGTATTTCTGGGGAGAGACAAGGAAACAATAGAGATGCAAGGGGACAGATAAGGGTCTTCAATAGCATTGATAATATTCTATGTCTTAAGTTGAGCAATGCTTTCAAAAGTATTCATTTTAAAATTATGTTTGTAACTTACATGTAACTCTCACATTTTCATAATAAAATGGTGAAAAGAGACCATTAGAAGAGAAAACTGTTTCTAAATACATAGGCTATTTACTAAACAAGCAACTTTTTAACTTCTGTAATTGCTTAGTAAAAACTTGGTAAAGGACAAACTCTTAAGTGAAAAATTCTTCTATTTCTGTTGTCTGAGGGGCAGAGTTAAATTTATCTGGGCCTTTCTTCACACAGAGGGCATTTTCTTTTCTGTTTTTTTTTTTTTTTTTTTTTTGAGACGGAGTCTCGCTCTGTCGCCCAGGCTGGAGTGCAGTGGTGCAATCTCGGCGCACTGCAAACTCCGCCTCCCGGGTTCACGCCATTCTCCTGCCTCAGCCTCCCGAGTAGCTGGGACTACAGGCGCCTGCCACCACGCCCGGTTAATTTTTTGTATTTTTAGTAGAGACAGGGTTTCACCGTGTTAACCAGGATCGTCTTGATCTCCGGACCTCGTGATCCGCCCGCCTCGGCTTCCTGCCCGCCTCGGCTTCCCAAAGTGCTGGGATCATAGGCGTGAGCCACCGCGCACGGTCACAGAGGGCATTTTCAGTTACTGTACCCTGTTGCACGTGGGGGCATGCATAAGGAAAGACTTGGCTGTTGGGAGGGGCCTGTCTTACACCTTAGGAAGAATCCTTAGCTTTACTTTCCTGTTTCCCCCTGAGCTCCCTCCTACCCCCTAGCTGAGTAGGCCAGCTTTTGGTGCAAAATCTCCCACATTGGCAAAGTTCCTGCATATGCTGTGCAGTATGTGCCTTGAATAAAAATCCTGAAGATTAGGTGGCTCAGGCTGCATCATCCCAAAGCAAAGAGCACCTTTTTGAAGATCACCTGTCCTGAGAGAGGCCTTTTGACTAGTGATAGTATCTGTACTTTCTTGATACTTGATACTTGATACTACAGATACTTGATAGTATCTGTACTTTCTTTACCATAGCTCCAATTACAGGATATTGTAATTTATGAGATAACTGATCTGTATTGTTTTCTAAAATTAATCTGTATCCCTGATTTGCAAGAGATCAGAGACTGGATGTTATTCACTTTTGTGTGCCCAGTGTGTATAGTGTCAGGCATAGAGTATGTAAAGGATTTTTGTCCAGAGGAATGAAGAGACAGTACTTACAGATTTTATACTTCAATCCTAGGTTTCCAGAATGGTTCCAGAGACTCAGGGTTTCTTTGTAAATTTTCTGTACACAGGAAGTAGAATCTGCCTCAGAATCAGCTAAATTTGTTATTCAGGTTGTTCTCTTTCCTTTGCTAATGGCTTCATTCTTAAAACATATTCATTTGTTTTCACAGCAAATACAAACTTCACACCCAGTGTGCATAAGGCAACAGGCATTCCAGTCGGAATAAGAGACATGTCTGCCTTCAAGGAGTTTTAAATTTAATGGAGAAATATTAATTCCACAGTAATATTAATATGAAGTGTAGACCCTCATTACCATTAGAGGTAGTGTAAAGGGCAGATACTGTAAAGCCAGACTATCTGGGTTTGAGTAGTGGCAACATCGCTCATGAACTGTGTAACCTAAGGCAAGGAAAATTACTTTATTTTGCTTGTCTCTGTTTCCTTACCTATAAAATGTAGATGATAACAGTGCTTATCTGGAGTGTTGTGAAAATGAAACAAGTCAATGTACATGAAACATCAAGAACAGTCCATGACACATCATAAGTGGTATAGAAATAATAGCTGCTACAATGAAGAAAACAGCTTGATGGGAATGGTGATGGTGATGATGGTGATGGTGGTGGTGATGATGATGCTTCCCTCTATAGTCATCCTTCAGTATCCACAGGGAGGATTCCAGGACTCCTTCCGCCACTTGTATGATAAATCCATATATGTTCAAGTCTCTTATGGTGTACTATTTGCATATAACCTATGCACATTCTCTTGTATACTTCCAGTTATCTCTAGATTACTTATATCACCTAATACAATATTAATACTTATAGACAGTTGTTATATTGTATTGGTTTTATGTGTTTTTTTAAATCTTTATATTGCTTTTTTTTTATTTTTTAAATGCATTTTTGATCTAGGGTTGGTTGTGCATTTGTGGATATTAAACCCACAAATTCAGAGGGTCAACTGCATACATAGTTCCCTGTCCTTAGAATCAACCAGGATCTTCTGATTATTTGCACAATAGTCCCAGAGCTCTAGTATTCTCGTCAATAAATTATCAGAATGAATTGGGGAGGTTTTTTATAACATATCCTCACCCACCAATTTGTTCAATATAAATCCACTCATGGTTACAGAAATCCCAAACTCAGAATTCCCTTGAGCTGTCTCATCAGTTAGCTAATGGGTCCTTACACAAAAGGATGAAAAGTAAAAAGGGAAAGACGCAAGATATTAATAACATTTTACAATTGTTATGGTATAAAAATACCATAACATCAAGTTTAAGCCAAAAAATAAAATAAAAAGGAAAATAGCAAAAGGGAAAAAGAGGGAAGAAAGTATTAGAGTAATTAATGAAAGTACAATGCAATACCTACAAGATGTAAGTTTCATGTATAAATAGATTCACAGATTTCATTTGTAAAAGTGCTGGATACAATTCATCCCTTCACAAACATTCTCCTCTAGCTGATGACACAGTTTGATTAAAACCAGGAACAGTTTTTAGCCCCCTGGTCTTTGCTGCTTATAGTCATAAGGAATTGCAACCTAACTTGGTACCTAAATAAACTGAAAGCCTAATTTAGTAGTATATTCTTTTGTAACAAATGACTGAGTCTCAGCCAATCACAGAAGCTGAGCTTCAACCAGTCACAGATTGATACCTGATCAGACCATGCTCAAATTCGGCAAATTGAGAGCCGTAACTAATATAACTATTTATGTACCTCACTTCTGTTTCTCCACTGTAAATACTGCCTGTCCACATTGTCGAGCAGAGTTCTCTGAACCTTTCCTGATTCTGAGTGTTTTCCTATTAGAGAATTGTTCTTTGCTCAATTAAACTCTGTTAAACGTATTCTGTTAACAGAATGGACTACTGTATAGTAAACAGGTAAAAGTGAAATTATCCTTTTGAAAGAAGACATTTTCCAACAGTTAAAGAGCAATACTAAATTCATTCAGGTTCTTAGAGGTACATTTGCAATCAAGGAATTTAGATGCTTTCGAAAAGAAAAAAGTAATCTTAAAACTGAGATATTTTAAGAAGAATAAAAGGACAATTCCTTTGCCTCACTCAGTTTTCTCTAATCCTTATGGAAGCTTATTTTCTTCCCCACTCCCCTGCCACCCCATGCACCTTATTTCCAAAATGTCAGTGCATACTTATTTGTTAATCATACTCCTTCCTCTTACTAATACCACCCAGTTCCTTCCTTTCCCATCTGGCCTTGCTTCTTCAAGAAGAAAAACTTTCTTGAGACATTCCTCCCCCTTTCTAATGTAAATCAATCAAACTTGCCCAGCTTCTTTGAAATCTGCAGTTCTCCTCATTACCCTTATTAGATCAACGAAAACCACAGGCTTTTTTGT
This sequence comes from Trachypithecus francoisi, assembly GCF_009764315.1. Taxonomy (NCBI): domain Eukaryota; kingdom Metazoa; phylum Chordata; class Mammalia; order Primates; family Cercopithecidae; genus Trachypithecus; species Trachypithecus francoisi. The sequence continues at coordinate 115,556,250 of NW_022681454.1, forward strand.
CAGCTGCCCAAGGCTCACAAAACTCCAATCTCTTTAAGAACTGGCAGTCAAAGGGAAAGTTGTGAATACTTAAAATGTTTTCTTTTAAGGCAAGTCGCATGCTTTTACACAACTGTATTCTCAATTGGACTATGAATTTCTTGAACACAGGAACCATATTTTCCTCATTTTTATAAATGCCCACCATAGGTATGCCCTAAAGAGGCCTCTTGAGCTCCAACTGCATGTACTCCCTACTGTACCATCTATGAGCATTTCAGCATTTTATGTAAAAGGAGCCTAGAGGGAAATTTGAGGGAAGAGGGTCTAGGTAGGAAACTAGTCTTGAAGCAATGTTCATATGGCAAGCAGACTATATTCTCTTAGATTGTATGTTTATTCCATTTATTCATTCTTCCATTTGTTAAAAAATATTGGCCAGGCACAGTGGCTCACGCCTATAATCCCAGCAGTTTGGGAGGCCAAGATGGGCAGATCACGAGGTCAAGAGACCGAGATCATCCTGGCCAACATGGTGAAACCCCATCTCTACTAAAAATATAAAAATAAGCTGGGTGTGGTGGTGCACGGCTGTAGTCCCAGCTACTCGGGAGGCTGAGGCAGGAGAATCACTTGAACTTGGGAGTCAGAGGTTGCAGTGAGCAGAGAGCGCACCACTGCACTCCAGCCTGGCGACAGAGCGAGACTCTCTCAAAAAACAAAAACAAAAACAAAAGACAATTACGTGTCAACTATGTGTCAGACACTATTCTTGGTGCTAGGGAATTCAGCAGAGAACAAAACAGGCAATGATCCATACTTTCATTAATAGGACATTAATATGTTAGATAGTGATAAGTATTATGAAGAAAAATAATTCAGGGAAGAATAGTGAGTTCTGGGGTGGAGGTTTTTGATTTTTTAAAATAGGAAGTCAAGATATGCACCTCGGAGAAGGTGGCATTTAGTGAAAACCTCAAAGTGGTTGAGAGAGTGATGCAGATATGTGGACAGTGTTTCAGGCAGAGAAAATAACCTGGGATGCCTGAGAAAGGCAAAGAAGTTGGGGCTACAGCAGTAAGAGCAAGAGAGTTAAGTATAGGTGTAGCTAGAGAGTTATCAGAATATAAGATTGCATAGGGCATTTTTAGGCCAATATGAGGACTGGCATTTTTAGGTCATGATGAGAACTGGCATTTACTCTGGCTAAAATAGGAAACCACTGGAGCATTTTGAGCAGAGGAATTGAACTGTCTGATTTAAAAATTTTAAAAGGTTCTGGCTACCTTGTGAGAAGAGACTGAAGTAAGATATCCATGGAAGTAGAAGACCAGTTATTAGGTTATTGCAATAATTTGGGCGAGATAAATGGATCAGGGTAATAACAGTAAACTTCGTGAGAACAGGTCAGTTGCAAATATATTCCAGGTTTTCTGACCAGATTTGATAAGGAATATAGAAAAAGAGGAAAGGACAAGGGATGACAGAGTGTAGGCAGAAAAGAGAAAAGGTTCAAAGACTGAGCCCTGTAGTATTTCAACATTAAGAGCTTGAATTGCAGAATAGGAATCATCTCAAGGCTTTAAATATAAGTGCTGAACAATCTCAAATTTATATTTCTATCCCAGACTTCTCTAAAATTCAAGTTCTAAAATCCAGTTGGTTACTTTATGTCTCCACTTGGAAACAAGTCTTGACTCAGTACTTGTATAGCAAGCAGACTATGTTCTCTTATATTGTATATTTTTCAATTTCTTCATTTCTCAATGATGTCCCATTTAGACATCTCAAAATTAATGTTCAAATTTGAACTTCTGACATTCTCTCCAAAACTCAATCTCTTTAGAGCCTTCCAAATCTGAGAGAAGAGCAACTCTGTCTTTTCCATTGCTCAAGTCCCCAAACTTGCAGTCATCCTCCCTCTCACATCCTAATATCCAATCCATCAGCAAATCCCATTAGTTCTGCCTTCCAGAATCTGACCATATCTCACCACCTACACACGCACCTGTGCACGTTGAACCAAGCCATCCTCTGTCTTTCCTAGATTATCACATAGCCTTCTAAATGGTCTTCTTGCTTCTCTCCTTGTCTCACTGTGATCCGTTCTCCACAAAGCAAGCACAGTGGTCCTGTTAGGACAGGAAGTTGCATTATCTTTTCTCTGTACAAAACTCTCTCACAGCTTCCTATCTCAGGTAGAACAAAAGCAAAGTACTTATGACTGATGGGCCTGTGCTACCTCCTAACTACTCTCTCCCTTACATGGCTCCAGTTACACTAGCCTCTTCACTTGCCTCAAATATACCCAAATATATCCCCACCTCAAGGCCTTTGTATCTGCTGCTTCTGCCTGGGGTGTTCTTTCCTTAATAAATCTTCATGGCTTGCTTCTGCATTTCCTTCAGGTCTTTACTTACATGCCACCTTCTAAACGAGGCCTTTCTTGGTCATCCTATCTAAATCACAATCTCTCCCCAAATAATGCTGCCTATTTTCTTAATATAATACTTCTTATTCTCTAACATACAGTACACTTTACTAGTTTACCTTGTCCATGCCTGTCTCTGCCACTAGAATATAAGCTCCATTAAAATGGGAAGTTTTAAAATTGTACTTACTTTTTTTTTTTTTTTTTTGAGACGGAGTTTCACGTTTCACTCTTGTTGCCCAGGCTGGAGTGCAACGGCGCGATCTTGACTCATCGCAACATTCGCCTCCTGGGTTTAAGCGATTCTCCTGCCTCACCCTCTTGAGTAGCTGGGATTACAGGCATGCGCCACCACGCCAGGCTAATTTTGTACTTTTAGTAGAGGCGAGGTTTCTCTATGTTGGTCAGGCTGGTCTCAAACTCCCTACCTCAGGTAATCCGCCTGCCTTGGCCTCCCAAAGTGCTGGGATTACAGGCATGAGCCACCGTGCCCAGCTCAAAATTGTACTTACCTCTCAACACCTAGAGCTGTCATATACCTGGTATATGACCATTACTTAAATACTTATTGAATGAATAAACTGATAAAAAGCAGAGGAGAAAAACCAGGAGTATTTTTTTTTTTGGACTCAAGGAATAAAATGTTTCAAGTAAAATGAAATATTGATGATGCATTTTTAACTTAAAATGTTCATGTTTATTTTGAGAGGTAATGAAGCTTTGCTTTTAAAGCATGTATGCCATTTCAGTATCAAGACAACTAATATAAAATAAGGGAGCTAAAGGTCCCCCAAACCACCATCCCTTCTTGCCCTACCACTGCAGATCATGGAATCAGGTGATAAGAATGAAGAATGGATGATTGAGCCAAGAGTGAGAGAAAAAACTAATATACATTGCATTCCTGCTATATGCCAAACATTATGCTGCATTATCTAACAAATATTGCCACATGCCTACCATATGCCAGAACTGTTTTAAGCACTGGGGTTACAAAGTGACTCCACCTACTAAAGAATAAAACATTAGAGCACTGGTTCTCTCCACTAATCAACCATCATAGCCTTGGAAATGAACTACCCCAAATATCGCATCGTCAGAATTATTACTGTTTTATACACCAGTGTTTGTTTCTCTTTTATCTCTAAGTATGTTCAAGTTTCTGCTTCTGAAACACACACACACACACACACACACACACACTTTCTCTCTCTCTCTCATACGCTTGTAGAACTTGCTTTCCCTTCTAGAAATTGAACTCTCTCTCTCTCTCCTCAGTTCACAGCCAGTCCTTTCAAATACATAGTTGCCATTTGCCGCATACACTTCCTATCCACTCATTCTTATCTTAAATCCCTTCTATTTGGATTCTGTTACCACCACATTACAGAAGTGTCTCCAAATTCTGCTGATGACCTACTTCTTGCCAAATCAAGTGACCTTTTCTCATGTGTCATTCTCTGTGGCTTTTTTGCAGACCTTGGCAGTGCCTTAAAATTCTCTTTTCTTTTGAATTTTGCTCTTCTGTTTCTTCCAGTGTCTTTCTTTTTCGTGTTCATTCATTCATTTATTCAACAAACTTACTAGGCACTGAATGTTTTGCTCTCGAATTGCAGCATACTTTAATGAGAAAAAGCAGGGGGGTTTGGATTCTAGCAAACTACATGGAAAACCAATGGATTAGTGGAAGTTTGGATGGTAAGCATAAAATTAGAATAAAGAGATTTATACAACTCATATTTTGTAAATGATATCTGGTTCTAATTCATCAATATATCATGTCCATATAGTATATGCTTATCAAATATTCCAAGCTCTTCACTGTTTATTGTTGGGTGCCTTGTTTCTCAGCAATCTCTCCTCTGAGCTACACAAGCTTTATTTAAATTAATAACATCACAAATCAAGTTACATCAATATCTTTCTCAGTTAAGGAACCATTCTATTTGTTCTCTCTGTGTGACCTTTAACAAATGACTTAATCTCTCGCTGCCTCATCTGCAAATGGGGTTTCAGCCATTTTTATTTAAGGTGACTGATGTGGTTTGGCTGTGTCCCCACCCAAACCTCATCTTGAATTGTAGCTCCCATAATTCTCATGTGTTGTGGGAGGGACCTGGTGGCAAATAACTGAATCATGGGGACAGCTTCCCCCATACTGTTCTCATGGTAGTGAATACATCTCATGAGATCTAATGATTTTATAAGGGGTTTCCCCTTCTGTGTGGCTCCCATTCTCTCTTGCCCACCACCATGTAAGACGTCCCTTGCTCTTCTACCATGATTGTGAGGTCTCCCCAGCCACATGGAACTGTGAGTCCATTAAACCTCTTTTTCTTTATAAATTACCCAGTCTCGGATATGTCTTTATCAGCAGCATGAGAACAGACTAATACAGTGACTTTGCATATGTTGATAACATCTTTTCATAAGTTTATGTGAAAGTTAAAGTTTTTCATGCTAATAACAATAATGGCTAACATTTATTACTCACTTAATATATGCCAGGCATTATGATAAGTACTATGCAATGCAACAGCCTTGGACTCTTAATAATGTGCTCGTCCCTCTTTTATAGTCATGCTGCAGAAGCTCTGGCATGTGATGCACTGCTGTGAGATCTAGGCTCTGTCACTAAATTTCTTGACTATATACTCTTTTTTATTGTTTTTATTTTTTTGAGAGGGAGTCTCACTGTGTCACCTAGGCTGGAGTGCTGTGGTGCAATCTTAGCTGACTGCAACCTCCAACTCCCGGGTTCAAGCGATTCTCCTGCCTCAGACTCCCGAGTAGCTGAGATTATGGCCCCTGCCACCATGCCTGGCTAATTTTGGTATTTTAGTAGAGACAGGGTTTCACCATGTTGGTCAGGCTGGCCTTGAACTCCTGACCTCAAATGATCCGCCCGCCTCAGCCTCCCAAGGTGTTGGGATTGCAGGTGTGAGCCACTCCACCCAGCTGTATATACTCTTTTTTGAACAAACAGCTTCATGTTTCCTTTATTGAACTTTAAGTTTAATTAGGTCATGCTAAATTTGTATGTAGGAGAAGGAGGAGATTTTCTTGCAGGTGTGAGAAAACTTAAAACAAAAAGTTTCAGTATTTTGAATCTGTGCTATATAGGAAAACTACAGTCTGGCTCTAATTGTGCAAGGAAATATGACAAAGTTCTGGATAAGTGCTGGGATTACGCAAGCAAAGGAAAAAAGTGATTCGCGGGTTTGCTTTGGCAACTTGTTTCCTAATATTCCTGTATTTGAAACTTTCTTTCCAAGTTCCCAACCCTATTAGGTTAGCTTGTGTCCTCGACGAGCTGGTCATTAGCCTCTGCTTATCCCTTCTTCTCCCCAGCTTACCTTAAGGCTTAAGAGCTTAGAAGGAAACACTTTGGTAAAAGAAATAAATTTACAAAGAAAGAAGGTATAACAAGGGGCTTCCATATGAACAAATTATTTGGATGGAGTTAGATTTAATTCTCATTATTGGCAGTGATGGTGGTAAGTGTGTTTGTGATGGTGTGGTACATGGGCCAAGAAAGGAAGGAGAGGTCTGCACAGCAAATGGCTTCCATTTGTTTATGTTAGGCATTTTAATCACTTTAGTATTTGCACAGCTGAAGGAAAGGAAAGCACCCTGAGAAAAGACACCATGAGGAACTCTAGAAGTTTGCAAACAAGAAAAACATGAGTTGGAAAACAGCCACAAATGTTATAAGTAAAAAGCACCTCACCCCAAATAAACCTAATATTAGGATGTTAAATTCAAGAGGAAATTAGTAAGGAGCACACTGCAATAATTTTTCTGAAAACTCTCAACTCTGCTTCATTTTTGTTACATAGATATCAATGCAGAGGTATTTAGAGAAGATGAGGAAAACAGAGATGTCTGCACAGTATGGTGAGAAAAAAACAAAAGCCTTTGGATCAGACAGAACGAATTTGTTATTCCATCTTTGTAACATACAGGTACGACGCTTTGGGGATTTTACTTACTCTCTCAGAATTTCAGTTTTCTTATCTGTAAAACAGGGCTAACCGTGCCTAGCAAACATTAACTGAATAGTGGTTGGAATTTTTCCTCTTAACACTCTCGTTACCCTTAGGCCTTTATTGTAATGAAACTAGTTGAAAATTCATCTATCTTTTTTGTGCTGTCCCACATTGGCTGGTAGAATGATTACCCTGTCAATGCCTATTCCTATTCTGCCCTTGTGATGGCCTGCTCAGGAGGTCAGTTATAGGCTGCATCCTCCTCAGTATAGGAAAATAGAAACCATGGAAGACATAGCAGGCCAATTAAGCATCAAGAAGAAAGCACAGGATATTTTACACAAACCAAAGGCCATGCTTCCATAGACAACTTCACCAAGGGTGTGTTGTTTACGCCACTTTTGTTATATTTTCAAACAGATTCTTTCCTCCCAGAGTTAGCACTGTAACTAAGGCCCTGAAGGCTGGTAAAGAACCGATTGTCCCTTCAGACTAGTCACTCAACACTGGTCTGGCAGCTGTCCTGTTTGGGTTATGTGTGCCTCAGTCCAGAGCTGAGTCTCAATAATGGCAATGTTTTGTCTGCCCACCTAGCAAACAGTGAGTTCCCACATTCTGCCTACCTCCCCAATCCTCCCCTAATCTCTAACTGCCCACAGCCACCTAATATAGACTGTCAACGGGACAAGAGAAACACAGAATTAAAAAACAAGTGTTCAGTTAGAGGCAGGTCGATGTAGACTTTGTTTACCAGTTGGCTAAAGTGCTCATGTTTACCACTGGCTGAATAAGGTTGCCTTTCATGAGTCCTCATGGAGTGGATTTTTGTTAGGTATAGCAATAAAAGTCATTTTACTTAATCTTTTTTTCTCTTTTGGCAATTGGTGAAGGAGTTGGAAATGCAACTGTGGCCAGCCCCAGCAGTGGAAATAGTTTGGTTACAGAGGTGTTGAAAATCTCTGTCAAAAACGTGTTTCTCACTAGCCTCCCAAGGCACAAGTTTCTACCATTAGAATCCTATTATTTTGCCTGTAAGAAAAGATCGTATCGTCTATCTTTAGTACCAGTTAGTTTAAAATACTTTGGGCCTTGAAAGAAAGATAAAGTACTACTCTGCTTAAACTGGGGTGAAGGAGAAGCTTCAAGGGAAGAAATGAGTAGCAGGACAAGGGTAGGAATCGAGTCTCTGGGAGTAGGAGACATCCTTTTCTAGTCTATAGTGTGTGTGTGTGTGGTCATGGGGTAGGAGGGTGTGAGCTGAGGACAAAAGATGATCTCAGTATGACGAATTTGGGCTGAATTTTAATTTTGTCTAGTACCAGATCTCTGTGCAGATGAAATAGAAATCGATTAAATGTGACTTGATTTAAACTTAGAAGGCATTGGCTTTCAGTATGGACCACCTGTAGTAACCATTAAAGTTATGCTTAAAGTTCACCATTTGTGCCATGAAGCACATGGATAGCGTATCCTGTTTGAAGACTGCAACACCAGTGATTTGTTCTTTCTTCTTTTTCAGAACAGGTGATAACTCAGAGACCAGAAAGTTAGATTATGTATAAATGAACTTACGAAACAAGGCAAGAGACTTTTAAGTAGAATATATTTGAAAAGTAGATAAAAAGGTGTAAGACCTTATATTCAGTAAAACTTTTACAATCTTTTAAAATAGAGTATCTATTTTCATTTTGGAAACCAAAATTAATATAACAATGATTATCCGTTGAGGACACCATTTCAACCTTTAGAATTGTACATAACATAAAGTTGGAAACATGAAGATGATCAAACAGGAAAACCAGAACTCTCTTAATCTATGTTTTTTTAACTGAATAATGCAGTTGATTGCTCTAAAATTCTAAATCCTACCATATTGCAGAAATCATAGCAAAAGGAAAAAAATCATTTATTAAACTTTTACTAAGTATAAGGAATTTCTAAATTATCCCATGTAAAATGTCCATGACTTTATGTGATAGATACTGTAATCACCATTTTATAGATGAGAAAACAGTTTAAAAGACTTGTCTAATAGCACACTATGGTAAAGGCTACAGCCAAGAACATATGGGCACTCAAAGGATTTTGAGAGGGAATTTAAATTTATTTTCTTTTTTTTTTTTTTTTTTTTTTTGAGGCGGAGTCTCGCTCTGTCGCCCGGACTGGAGTGCAGTGGCCAGATCTCAGCTCACTGCAAGCTCCGCCTCTCGGGTTTACGCCATTCTCCTGCCTCAGCCTCCTGAGTAGCTGGGACTACAGGCGCCCGCCACCATGCCCGGCTAGTTTTTGTATTTTTAGTAGAGACGGGGTTTCACCGTGTTAGCCAGGATGGTCTCAATCTCCTGACCTCGTGATCCGCCCGTCTCGGCCTCCCAAAGTGCTGGGATTACAGGCTTGAGCCACCGCGCCCGGCCTAAATTTATTTTCTTTGGCAAAATAGTTTCTCATTTGATACCTAATTATAATTTCAGTGCAAATGTTTGCTTAGAAGCAATTGCAATAGGTTAACTAGATTAGCTTAAACCTGCTATCTACAACCTTTAGCTTTCTCTTTTTTTTTTTTTTTTTTTAAAACAAGGTCTCGTCTCGCCCGGGCTGGAGTGTGGTGGCTTGATCATGGATTACTGCAACTCCTACCTCCTGGACTCAAGCAGTCTTCCCACCCCAGCTTTTGGAGTAGCTGAGATTACAGGTGCATGCCACTCACTTGGCTAATTTTTGGGTTTTTTGTTTTTGTTTTTTGATAGAGACAGAGTTTTGCTAGCTGGCCTAGGCTGGTCTCAAACTCCTGGACTCAAGCGATCCACCCACCTTGGCCTCCCAAAGTGCTATGATTTACAACCTCAAACTTTCAGTCCTATGATCGGGCACCAAAATGTATAACCTATTTCAATGTTATAAAATACAACTCCTCCCACAAATAGCCACCACCTTTGTATATTCAAGCAACTGTTCATTTGAATTCCAAACTCATGCCAAATCTCTAATGCATTCTGCAGTTAATCATCAACCTACTCATTCATTCATTCATTCAATGAATATTGAGTGCTTACCATATGCCAGATACAATTCCAACTGCTGAAGATACAAAGCCCAAGCCATTACAGGATTCATAGTTTAGTGGAAAAAAGAGATATCACATAGATAGATGCAACTTCTACCTCCTGGACTCAAGCAATCTTCCCACCCCAGCCTTCGGAGTAGCTAGGATTATAGGTGCTAGTAAAACTGTTGAGGACACCATTTCAACCTTTAGAATGGTACATAACAAACTTTTGCTAGATAGACAGATAGATAGATAGATAGATAGATAGATAGATAGATAGATTAGATAGATAGAATAATGTTGACATGTTCTTAGTGAAAAAACTGAGTTGTCACTCAGCAACAATTATTTCCTTTGTTAGTAAGTTATGTATGAATTTTAATTGGGCTCATGACCACCTAGGATAGAAGCTACACTTCCCAACCTTTCCTGAGTTATGCACGGCTATACGGCTAAGATCTGCCCAATGGGATGTAAATGGAAGTATGAACAATATCAGACATGTTCTGAAAAGAAGACAGTGTTCCCTTCTCATTATTTGCTCTTTTTCCTGATGGTTGAAATATATGCATGCTGACTGGAGCTGGGGCAGCCAATTAGGCCCAAGGGGTCTGCATTTTAGGGATAGTGGAGCAAAACGTTAGAGGGTAACTGAGCCCTTGATAAGTATGTCAATCATGCAAACCCTCAATTACTTACCTCTAGACTAAGCTTACCTGTGAGAGAAACACCTTCCATCTTTTTACAGTTCTGTCTTGGAGGAGTTTCTGTCACTCCCCTTTGACTTTTATCTTAACTAATAGAAAAATATAAAGAAAATTTAGCAAAGTAAGGGACTAGCGAGTGGCACAGTGTGATATTTTAGACAAAGTGATTAGGGAAGGATTTTATGAGGGATTGTTATCTGAGCAGACTCCTGAATGCATGACTATGTCATGTGAATAGGGAGAAAGTATGGAAGGGGGAAATAGTAAAAGGAATACAGTATCTACTTTCATTTTGGAAACCAAAATTAACATAATGATTATCTGTTGAGGATACCATTTCAACCAAGGAAAGGGGGAAATAGTAAAAGGAAAGGGGGAAGTAGTAAAAGGAAAAGCCCAGAGATGAGAACATGCTTTCGTGTCCAGGGACCATCAAGGAGGCCAAACCTTTTGAAAGGCAAACCTTTCAAATCTTTTCATGCCCGCAAATGAAAATCCTTGACCCTAGACATTGTAGAGACTAGTCAACTTTGCAAGGACTGGTCTCTGCAGGCCTCTTCAAAAAGCATGACCCAGTTGTGAGTCTCAGCTTTTACCCAGCTTCATGGCTCATCCTCTAATGGTCCATTTCAAAATGCTTCCTGAGTTCACTATTCAAATACTACGCACTTTTCTGAACCTAGCATGAATTCTTACTCCAGCTTAAGAACTGGCTCTATTGATCCACCCCTTCCTTTCTTCTTGAGTCTACATAGATATTACTGCCTATATTGTTCATTTTAATTATGAATAATCTATCATTCTGTTCTGATTCATGTGTGTGTCTCTTGCCCCCTCAATTAAGATGTAACATAAGAGCTAGTTGTTTAAAAGTGTTTAAAATCCCTTTTGGCTACTATCTGTTCAAACAAAAAGTGCTCACTAAAAACTTTCTGCATGTCCAATGAATGCTTCATTTAACCGTCTCACAAACTAGAAACACAATGGAGAGAGCCTAATCTTTCCCTGTTCCTCCCTTTCGCCAGGAAGATATGAGTAGCTAAAGTATTTGGTGCTATATATAGTCAGTTGATGTCAGCTGAATGCCAGTCTCTTCAGAAAAGCTCAGTCCCCAGTTTGAGTCAGAGTAGGGACCATGCTGTCCCAGGTTCAAGGATAAAAACCATCAGGCCCAAGTGCCATCCATAGTCCATCTCCAGAGTCTTCCTCCACAAACTGGGATTCATCCCCGCTGAAAAAGCACAATCTAACAGCAAGGTGAGTATGTTGTTTCCTAAAATGTTTTATTAGTCAGTTGTCCAAGGAGATTCAGAATTGTGACTCATAAATGGGTGTTCTCTGCTTTAAAGCGCAGCTGTTGCCAATATTAAAATGCTACCACCAAAGAATTCTGGTTTAATCTAGTGTCTTCTTCATTCTTACAGTTTGCTGGAATTGATGGAGTGTGATGCTGGTACAAATGAAGGCCAGTGAAGAGACAATGATAGATTAAAATACTGTGGAGAAAAGAGAGGGAGGGGAAAGGAGACCAGCAATTTCATTGTTTCTCATTGTCTGATGATCATTATATTAATGTCCAGATAAGACTGGGTCTCTGTTCACTGTGACATTGCCTGTCAATGAATAACATACTCTGTCACCAGATAAGGAATGCATATTGAAGTCTTTCAGTAGCAAGCGATAATAATTTTAATAAAGAACAAAGATGTTGTCTTTCACAACAGTGATTATGAGACACTCCAAATGAGTTCTTCACATTGCCTCAATAATGTCCCTTTGTTTTTAACAGGGAACAAACAAACCATGCTATCACATAATGCTATGGTGAAGCAGAGAAAACAGCAAGCAACAGCCATCATGAAGGAAGTCCATGGAAATGGTATCAATAAAAATCCTTCGTAGCATTAATATAGATCAGCATGAATGTGGCTCCAACCTGACGTTGTTTAATATTCCATAGTTTACTTCCTTTAAATTCTTGCTGTTCTGTCATAACAAACCTAGAGCTCTAGGGGGTGTAGAAAAGCCTATGGTAACTAATCCTTTTGTAGTCATCCTTTCTCATTTGGAAGCTATTTTCAGAGGAACAACTGCGGTAAAAGGCATGAAGCAATCTGACAGCTGATGTACATTCTGCTTGGCCTGCCTTCCACATTATAAGTTAAGATCACTCTAGATTCTTTTTTTTTTCTGGACAAGTCTCATACAATCTTCTCTTCATTGTCCATCCCACATGGTTTAGCTTGATTTCTTTTACCTTACATTATATAAATCACTCAAAATAAGTTCTGTCATCTTTTTTATAAAGCTATTAAGTTAGAATTCATATTTATTGCTTATTATTTAACTCCATTTCTATTGCTTATTTATTTAACCTTCAAATTTGGTAATTGATTTACTAACATATTTTGTGTGCAAAGTCTACTTTTATTTGTAACTTCTGAGAAAATATAAAGTTATTATAGTCTTAAAGCATATGACTCAAAAATATAAATATATATTACATACAATGTACTATTTCACTCTCTCCTTTTCTTTAAATTCCAGCAAATAACTTGAGAAACCAATGCTTTATAACTTGCATTTTGAGTCTTATAAAGGAAATTCAACTTTGTTTATAAGCAAGGTATAACATCAATTTTAAAAGTTAAGAAAAAAAAATTCAGGTACTCTTAGGAGCTGATTTGAGCCATTCCAGATATATTTGTGGAATTTTCAGAATGCCTCCTTATTTCCTCTCTACTGACAAGGAATGCAGCCTTTCACCACTACATTATTGAGACCTAGAATCTTGAGACCTGGGAAGAGTATTGAGCATAATGTTTTCATACTGCACCTTCCATAAAGCAAGAGGAACAGAATCAAAGACTTTTAGGTGCTCCCCACACAATGTAGTCATAACTAAGAGGTCCTGTTGTTGTTTTCTATTTTCTGCAATACAAAACCACTATACTGGATTCAACTTGGTTCTCCTGTTTTACTATAATGTCAAATTAGCTTGGAATAAAATGAGAATAATTCTGAATCAGATGCCAGAACTGAACTCGTACCAATCCAAAGTTCCAAAATTCATGCCTCTTTTTAAAATTTCATGCATCTTTGTATTTCCAGCTTCAAGTAGTTTACTTGAAATTATTTTATCGCTTCCCTGATCAATGTGTCAAAAATCAGATGATCACTAGAGTTTGTGACAAAGTTGTTTACCTTAAAATAAGACTTTTTATGTTATTGTTTTCTAATGGAATCCTAATCATAAAACAGTCAGTCCATTTAATGTGTTCCAGCCTAAGTCATGTGTTGGAGTCTACTCTGTTAGCTCTGACATAGGTCATAAAGGTAAGAAGTTTTTTTTCCTTTTTTATAAACATAACTATTGTTTTTATGAAAAATACTTGGGGAAAAAACACACAATTATATATCAAAGTGGAGGAAACCCTCAAAACCACTATCTCACCACCAGTAAATCCTAGCCACGGAGTCAGCTGAAACCTCCCTCCCATGTCACTGGATGAGTTCCAGCTCCCTTAAGAGGAGTCACATGCTCTGTCTTTGTTGGAATGTCAAGTATTTCAGATAACGTGGGGATAATCAGACTCTTTCCAAGCTCATCCCAGATGAAATAACTTCAGTACTTTATGAAACAGCTCAAATATTTTTCTTCTCTTATTTCCTCTGACATTTTATATGGAACTTCACTATTTGATGATGTTTAGCGATCTGGAGCTAGGGGAGTATAATTTTTTCTCAGGATGCAGAAATAAAATGAACTTCAGAGAAACTTTTTTGGGAGTGATCCTCCAAACTTTCAAACATTTTGCAGCAGTAAAAATCTGGATAATTTAAGATAAAACATGCAACTGCTTTGATCTTAATTGTAAGACAAATAAATCAAATTTTGACTGGATTGTCCTTTATAAAGACAAATGGAAAAGGGTATTCCAGTCAAAATCCCCTTTTACTACATTCCCTCCTCTCCCCTTGTGCATCGGAATTTTTTTTCAGCATCATAACTCATTTAATTTTTATTACTACTTTCCAAAAACATTTAGCTTGGAGGAGTATGAAATGTGACAATGAGTTGGCTAAATCAGTCGTTGTCCTCTGAACATGAGGTGGAAATTCAATCCCGTTCTTGTAGGGGAAAGAGATTGCAGTGGGTGAGTCTTTGAGATAAATCAGTAGAAAAATATAAGAATCAGAAATGGAGAGTTTTACATCACAACCCTCATTCCATCAGAAGGAGAAATAACCTCAAAGATTTACTGAAAAATTCTCTTCATATAGATTATAATGCTAACTGCACAGAATGAGTAAGAAGTGGATAACTCCCAGCCTCTACTAATCACACCCCCAAATTGTTGCTCATTTTGAATCCATTATGATTTGGTTTCAAATTATATACTAGAAGCAAATATACCACACTCCCAACAAATGACTAACAAAAAGCATCCCAAACATGAAGGCTGCCTGCTTTTAGATTTACCTTCCTCATATCATAGTTATGATTACCATCATCATCATCTTGGCAGGAAGCAGAGCTAATGGTAAAGCTGTCCTGGTTACTTTTGTGAGACAAACCTCTGTGCTTTATATAAAAGTATCTCAGCCACAGTTGTTACCATCTAACAAGTGCTATTGTAAAAGACAAAAAAATAATTTGGCATTATCTGTGCATGAATTAGTTATGGAGACGAGAAAAGACGGCCTCTAATAGTCCCCACCCATGAGCCCTACGTAATTTACCCCTAAATCTGTACATATTTTCCAGTATTAATCATATTTTTCTCTTGTTCAGTAACTCATTTGAAACTTGAAGACTGAAGGAAGAGAGAGAGGTAGGAAAGAATGAAAGGATAGGAAGTAATAAACTGATAAAGAGATGGGGCAATCAGAATAAAATAAGGAGAGGCACTCTAGAGAAACTGGCATCTGTTTAGAAATGCTGGGGGAAAGGAATTGGAATTTTAAAAACCATAAGAAGAACTGGGAGTATGATGTTCCCTGACTTCAAGCATGGATATTGCTGACAGTTTAGAATAAGAGCTTCATAAATAGAGAAGACCACAGTGCCTCCTAAGTAAGCTTCGGTCACCCTACAGTCCTCTCACCTGGGTTCTAGGAGGGCTTTTTTTTGGTATGTTTTTTGTTTGTTTGTTTGTTTCTCCTCATAATTGGGCAACAGCTTTTCCCAGCACACAGAAGAGAACTGGGCAGGTTGTTTCTGTAACTTCAGGAAGAGAGCTTAGCTTTTGGTCTGAAAACAGGAAGCCCAGGTTCTAAATGGAGTGCTGTTGTTAATGTGGTACCAGGGATCCTGGGTTCCAGACTAGACATCAGATTTCACATCAGAAAATGAGGAAGGCTGGATTTGCTGATACATCTAATTATAAAATTCCATGATTCTAATTTACTGAGCTATGTGCAGAAGCCAAACATCAGTGTGTTTGAGTTCTCCCATCAGTAACAAAGGAAATGATAATATTGACATAAATTGCAAGGACTCTTTGAAAATAAGTACAAAGTCTAGAATTTCAGATGAACGATTACATGAAGACCACTTTTACTTCTCTTGTAGGAACGTATCTTAAACTGTAACTAATCAAATCTTCAAAATCAAAATGAAGACGCCAAAAAGGCCTTTCACACCTCCTATCAAATATAAAAAGTTTATAGAAGAAGAACTTAATGATTCAGTGTACAAGTTTGGTAATTTTCTGTTGTTTGTTTTAACCTTTCACATTAGCATTCTCATAGCCCCAAGAAAAATAAGAGCTAGAAAGGTTTGCACGTTTTATTTTGAAAAGTAGTGTGCAGTCATATCTTGTGAATTCATAAGTTTTCTAAGCATCTAACCTCTAATAAAGCACTCCAGAAAACTAGTACAAGAGAACTAGGCTAAATTGTATTTTATACTGAAGTTGAAATTGTAGAGTTTAATTCTAGCTATATTAGTCCATCATCCTAGCTTTCTTTGAATACTTTTTCACTCAAATATGTTTTAGATACACATCCTATAAACAGTACTAGATTATTCTGTTTGTGTAATTCAGTACATTGGTAATCTCATTTTTTGAATGCTTATAGATTTATGGTTTTTAAATAATGTTTTTATTAATGACTAATTTTTTAAAACTTTATAAAATAGCCTTAGAACTCAAATCAAGATAAAGACGTATGAAATAAGAAAATAAAGAATCACAGATGGTATTCAAAATCAACATTTTTATGTAGAGATAATTATCACAGAACTTTTTATCAATTGGAGTTTTAAGGCATTACCCAAAATCACAGTCTGGACTATGATCTTACATGTTATATGTAATATGTACATACATATTACTTTATAGAAGAACATATTTTGTGGACTATTATTCAATCACATAGGCCAACTGTCCAGGGACAGGAGGAAGAGTTCTCTGCAAATGCAGGTAATCAATAAGCCCACCCTAAAGCAAATAAGCTTCAGCTAGCTACCCTCTAGTAATTGCAGTTGCCAATCATGGTAGAACAGTTTTAAAAGGTATTTTGTCTTACTACAATTATTTGTAAGTGAGTGTCTTTGCAAACTATGGATTAGATTAACTCATCTAACTGAAGTTACGGATCAGTGTAAATGACACCAATAAGAAAGTATACCTAGCCATATTATTTTTTCTTTTTTTTTTTGAGATGGAGTCTGGCTCTATTGCCCAGGCTGGAGTGCAGTGGTTCAATCTCGGCTCACTGCAACCTCCGCTTCCTGAGTTCAAGTGATTCTCCTGCCTCAGCCTCCTGAGTAGCTGGAATTACAGGTGCCTGCCACTACGCTCAGCTAATTTTTGTATTTTTTTAGTAGAGATAGGGTTTTGCCATGTTGGCAGGGCTGATCTCGAACTCTTGACCTCAAGTGATCCACCTGCCTCAGCCTCCCAGAGTGCTGGGATTACAGGCATGAGCCACCATGCCTGGCCTTATTTTCAATAGATGATCTAATGCCACAAAGACAACCTTCTAACCCATGAAGGCAAGGATATGTATTCTAAATAAAACATATCATTTATCAAGCATCAAGATTAAACACACCATTAAGAACTTGTGCAAGGGTTTTCAGTGAAGGGCAGGGAACAGCTGAACTTGGAATCTGTGTGCTCAGATGACAGCGTTCTTGACTCTGAAAGTTTAAGTAATGAGAGTGATCATGCATTAGATTCCTTAACTCACAAATGTTTCTGAAACGCTTGCTCCAGTGACATCATAAATTTAACTATTAGAAGGGAAGGGAAGGGAAGAAAACCTTGGAGACTTTTGTTTGTGTGTTTTATTTGTTTATGCAAAATATCCCTGACACTGATGAATGTGTCCATTAGTATGCTATTATATATTTAACAATTGGTTCTCAAATGGGGCAGCAGTAGGGATGTTCTGATTTGTAGAATTTGCCAATTTCTGTGATATAAATGCTCCCACCATGACCAAATTCAAGCTACCACCATGGAAGCCCTAAATACAGAGTTGGAAAGAGATACACAGTAGTAGAACATTACATATTTTCCCCATACAGATACAATGGATATAAATAACCTCAAGAGCATAACGTCTCTTCTGTCTTTTATAATCTAAATGGAACTTGCTAGTCTGAATCCAGAATCAAAAAATTGAAATACCGCATCCCATCACACTGTCTAGTATGTTGAGGGATATTCATAGACACACTGAAAAATAAACTTGCTCATCCTTCCATGGTCCAAACACATAGTGACAGAGACTCCAAACACTTGCAAATAAGTAAGTGTGAATATTCCCTGTAGAACTCAGCAAAGTTGACGAGCAAATCTCAGGAAATTGTTGTAAAATACCCTCACATACTCTGCTCTGTTTTTCTTATGCCTTTTCCATAGGCTATTTCTACCATTCCTGGGGACTGCGAAGCACAGCATTTTGTTTTGTTTTGTTTGGGGATGCTAGAGAGCCAAACAGAGCTGTTCTTCACTGCATTAGAAAGAGGTATAAAAATTTTAAAACAGTTTTAATAATAGACTTTATTTTGTAGAGCAGTTTTAGGTTTGCAGGAAAGTGAGGGAGAAAGTACAATAAGTTCCCATATAAACTTCTTCCCTGCTGCTGTTTCCTGTATTATTAGCATCTTGCATCAGTGTGTATTTGTAACAACTGATGAACCAATATTGATAACTGTTGCAGTCCATTTTGTGCTGCTATAACAGAATACCTGAGACTGGGTAGCCTATACTGAACAGAAATTGGTTCATGGTTCCAGAGGCCAGGTAGTCCAATATCAAGGTGCCAGCATCAACGGAGGGTCTTTTTGCTGAGTCATCACATGGCAGAGGACAAGAAAGAAAAGGGGGCTGAATTCATCCTTGTATAAGGTCACAAATCCCACCCATGAGGGTGGGGTACTCATGGCTTAATTACCTTTTAAAGCTCTAGGCTCTTAATACTGTCACAATGGCAATTAAATTTCTTTCTTTTCTCTTCTTTTCTTTTTATTTTTTTTGAGATGGAGTCTTGCTGTATCACCCAGGCTGGAGTGCAGTGGCCTGACCTCGGCTCACTGCAACCTCTGCCTCCTGGGTTCAAGCGATTCTCCTGCCTCAGTCTCCCGAGTAGCTGGGATTACAGGTGCACACCACCACGCATGGCTAATTTTTGTATTTTTAGTAGAGATGTGATTTCACCATATTGGCCAGGCTGGTCTCGAACTCCTGACCTCATGATCTGCCCACCTGGGCCTCCCAAAGTGCTGGGATCCACCGCGCCTGGCCTGGCAATTAAATTTCTTTCTTTTTTTTTTTTTTTTTGAGACGGAGTCTCGCTGTGTCGCCCAGGCTGGAGTGCAGTGGCGCGATCTCGGCTCACTGCAAGCTCCGCCTCCCGGGTTCCCGCCATTCTCCCGCCTCAGCCTCCGAGTAGCTGGGACTACAGGCGCCCGCCACCGCGCCCGGCTAGTTTTTTGTATTTTTAGTAGAGACGGGGTTTCACCGTGTTAGCCAGGAGGGTCTCGATCTCCTGACCTCGTGATCCACCCGCCTCGGCCTCCCAAAGTGCTGGGATTACAGGCTTGAGCCACCGCGCCCGGCCGCAATTAAATTTCAAAATGAGCTTTGGAAGGGACACACATTCAAACCATAGCATTAACTAAAGTCCGTAGTTTACATTAGGATTCACTCTTTGTGTTACGCAGTTCTATGGGCTTTCACAAATGCAGTGTCGTATATCTGCCATTACAGCATCACACAGGATAGTTTCTCAGCCCTAAAAATCCCCTATGCTTCAGTTATTCATCCCTGTCTCTCTACCTCCTTCCAAGTCCTTGGCAACTATGGATCTTTATGCTGCCTTCTAGTTTTGTCTTTTCCAGAATGTCAAATAGCTGGAATCATACAGTAAGCAGATTTTTCTGACTGGCTTCTTTTACTTAGAAATATGCATTTAAGGATTCTTCATGTCTTTTCATGGCCTGATAGCTCTTAATTAAATTTTTTATCTTGAGATTTTTTTTTTTTAGATAATCATAGTTTCACACGCAGTTGTTAGATATAATATAGGGCTATCCCATGTGCCCTTTCCCAGTGGTAACATCTGGCAAAACTATAGTACAATATCACAACCAGAATATTGACATTGATACAGTCAAGAGATGTAACATTTCCATTCCCATAAGGGTCTCTCGTGTTGCCTTTTCATAGCCATCCCCACTTCTCTCTTGGCCCTATCTCTCCTTAAACCCTGACCAATCACTATTCTGCTCTCCGTTTCTATAAATTTTCTGTAATTTCAAGAATGATATACAAATGAAATAATACACACAGCATATAACCTTTTGGGAATGGCTTTTTCATTCAGTGTAATTCTCTAGAGATTCATCCAGGTCTTGTTCTCAATGATTTGTTCCTTTTTGTTGCTGAATACCATGCTGTGGATGGACCACAGTGTTTTTAATAGTTTACCCATTGAAATACATCTGGGTTGTTTCGGTTTTTGATTATCAAGAAGGAAGATGCTATGAACATTTGTGTATATGATTTTGCAAGAATACAAGTTTTCTTTCTTTCTTTCTTTCCTTTTTTTTTTTTTTTTTTGAGACGGAGTTTCGCTCTTGTTGCCCAGGTTGGAGTGCAAATGGCGCGATCTCGGCTCACTGCAACCTCCGCTTCCCAGGTTCAAGCGATTCTCCTGCCTCAGCCTCCCAAGTAGCTGGAATTACAGGCATGCACCACCATGCCCGGCTAATTTTTTGTATTTTTAGTAGAGATGGCATTTCTCCATGTTGGTCAGGCTGATCTCAAAGTCCTGACCTCAGGTGATCCTCCTGCCTCAGCCTCCCACAGTGCTGGGATTACAGGCGTGAGCCACCACACCCAGCCAAGAACACAAGTTTTCATTTCACTGGGATAAATGTCCAGTATTGCTGGGTAGTTCTGCATTCAGTTTATAACAGAATTTATGAAATTGTTTGCTAGAGTGTCTGTACCATTTTACATCTTCAGCAGCAATATGCAAGTGACCCAGTTTCTCCACATCCTCACCAGCAAATGGTGCTGTCATCATTTTTCATTATAGACATTCTGATAAGTGTGTAGTGATATATCATTGTGATTTTAATTTGCATTTCCCTAGTGACTGATGATGTTTACCATCTTTTCAAATGCTTATTTGCAATCTGTATATCTTTTTCAGTTGAAATGCCTCTTCATGTTTTGGTCCACATTCTAATTGGATTGTTTGCTTTTTTAATAGTTAATTTTGATTGTTCTGTATTTATGCTAGACTGTTCTCGAGGTTATATGTTTTGAAAATATTGTTTCCCATCCTGTAGCTTGTCTTTTCATCCTCTTACCAGGGTCTGTCTCAGAGCAAACGTTTTTAATTTTGATGATGTCCAGTCTATCAATTATTCCTTTTATGGATTGTGATTTTGGTGTTGTTTAGCAACTCTTTGCCTAGCCCTAGGTCCCAAAGTTACACTAATGTGATTTTTCTTCCTTAGCCTGTTAACATGGTGAATCTTTGCCTCGCTCTAGATCTCAAAGACATAGTAATGTGATTTTTCTTCCTTAGCCTGTTAACATAGTGAATTACATTGATTGATCTTCGAAGAGTGAAACAGCGTTGCCTCCCTGAATTAAACCCCACTGGCTCATGATATAAAATTCTTTTTATATATTGCTTAATTATATTTGCTAATATGTTAAAGATTTTGCTTCTATATGTATGTGGTATATTGTTTTGTAACTTTTTCTGTGTGTGTTTTTTGTTTTGTTTTGTTTTGTTTTTTTGAGATAGGGTCTCACTCTGTCACCCAGGTTGTAGTGCAGGGCCTGATCTTGGCTCACTGCAACCACCTCTCAGCCTCAACTGATCCTTCCACCTCAGCCTCCCAAGTAGCTGGGACCAACGCACCACCATGCCCAGCTAAATTTGTGTGTGTGTGTGTGTGTGTGTGTGTGTGTGTTTGGTAGAGACGTGGTTTCACCATGTTGCTCAGGCTGGTCTTGAACTCTTGAGCTCAAGCAATCCACCTGCCTCAGGCCTCCCAAAGTGCTAGGATTACAGGCGTGAGCCACCCCGTCTGGCCTGTCTGTGCGTGTTGTCTTTCTCTGGCTTTGGTATCAGAATATCATTACCTTAATAAAATGAACTAGGAAGAACTCTCTTCTATTTTGGGGCAGAAATTATGTGGCATTGGTGATAATTGTTCTTTAAATATTTGATAGAATTCTCCAGTGAAATCATTTAAGTCTGAAGGCTTTTGGGAGGTGAGGAGAGTTTTAGACTATAAACTGAATTGTCTGAATAGTAATATAGTTAATCAAGTACTCGTTTCATGTTGGGTGAACTGAGGTAATTTGTGCTTTTTGAGGAACTGGTCAATTTTTTCTAATTTTCAAGTTTATGTGAATTTATATGTAGAATTGTTTGTAGTATTAATATTCTTATTATCTGTTTGCTATCTGCAGTATCTGTAATGATATCTCTTATTTTGTTCCTAATATTGTTAATTTGTGCCTTCTCTATCTTTTCTGTGTTAATCTCACTAGAGATCTGTCAATTTTACTGATCTTTTAAAAACCAGCTCCATACTTCATTGATTTTCTCTATTGTTTTTGTTTTTTATTTCATTGTTTTCTGCTCTTATCTTTATTATTTCTTTCCTTCTGCTTGCTTTGGGTTTACTTTGTTCATCTCTTTTTTACGTTTTTTGGGGTAGACACTTAGTTTATTGATTTGATACTTTTTTTCTTTTTTAACTGTGCATTTAGTGCTATAAATATTCCTCTCAGCACAGCGTTAGCTGTTTCCCATAAATTTTGATATGCTGTATTTTCATATTCATTTAGTTCACTGAATTTTTCATTTCCTTTGAGACTTCCTTTTTTGTCCCATGAATTACTTAGAAGTATGTTGATCAGTTTCCAAGTGTTTGGAGATTTTCCTGTTATTTCTCTGTTACTAATTTCTAGTTTAGTTTTATTGTGATCAGTGCTAACACTCTGAATAATTTAATCATTTTAATTTGTTGAGGTTTATTTTATAGCCCAGGATATGATCTATCTTGATATATATTCCATTGGCACTTGAAAGAAAAGTGTATTCTATTGTTGTTGAATAAAATATAAATGTCAATTAAGTCCTATTGGTTGCTAATATTGTAGAACTTTATATTCTTACTGCTCTTCTGCCTAGTTGTTCCATCATCTGTTAAGATGGGGGGAACTGGCCGAGCGCGGTGGCTCAAGCCTGTAATCCCAGCACTTTAGGAGGCCGAGATGGGCGGATCACGAGGTCAGGAGATCGAGACCATCCTGGCTAACTGGGTGAAACCCGTCTCTACTAAAAAACACAAAAAACTAGCCGGGCCAGGTGGCAGGCGCCTGTAGTCCCAACTACTCGGGAGGCTGAGGCAGGAGAATGGCCTAAACCTGGGAGGCGGAGCTTGCAGTGAGCTGAGATCTGGCCACTGCACTCCAGCCTGGGCGAAAGAGCAAGACTCAGTCTCAAAAAAAAAAAAAAAAAAAAAGATGGGGGGAATTGAAGTTTCCAACTATAATTGTAAATTTGTCTATTTCTCCTTTTAGTTCTACATTTTTTACTTTAAATATTGTGTAGCTCTGTTTCTGGTGCATATACGTTTGGGATTTCTAGGTAATCTTTGTGGATTCGCACTTTAATCATTATATAATGCCCTTCTCTGTCTCTGGTAAATTTTATTGCTCTGATTTTATCTGATATTAATATCAGATAATATTTGGTTGATGTTGCTAGATGCCTATTTTTCCATTCTGTTACTTTCACTTGCTTATAATGTTATTATAGGCAGTGAGTTTCATGTAGGCAGCATAGTTCAACAAACCATAGTTGGTTCACTTTTAATCCAATCTGACATCAATTGATGTATTTAGATTATTTATATTTAATTTATTAATGTATTAGATCTTAAGTATGTAATTTTTATTTTTTTCTGAGACAGAGTCTTGCTCTATCACCCAGGCTGGAGTGCAGTGGCAGGATCTCAGCTCACTGCAAGCTCTGCCTCCCAGGTTCACACCTTTCTCCTGCCTCAGCCTTCCGAGTAGCTGGGACTACAGGTGCCCACCACCACGCCCGGCTAATTTTTTGTATTTTTTAGTAGAGACAGTATTTCATCTGTTAGCCAGGATGGTCTCGATCTCCCGACCCCGTGATCCGCCTGCCTCGGCCTCCCAAAGTGCTGGGATTACAGGCGTGAGCCACGGTATAGAGTTTTCAAATGTATCTGTTCATGTAACTTTCAGGAGTTGCTCTAAGTATTGCATTATATATGCATAACTTATCACAGTCTACTGATGTTGTCATTTTACTAGTGCAAGTGAAGTACAGAAAATTTATCTACTTTTGACCAGACACGGTGGCTCATGCCTGTAATCCCAGCACTTTGGGAGACCGAGGTGGGCGGATCACTTGAGGTCAGGAGTTCGAGATCAGCCTGGCCAACATAGAGAAACCCCGTCTCTAATAAAAATACAAAAATTAGCTGGGCGTGGTGGTGGCAGGCACCTCTAATTCCATCTACTGGGGAGGTTGAGGTAGGAGAATCAATCGAACCTGGGAGGTGAAGGTTGCAGTGAGTCGAGATCAGGTCATTGCACTCTACCCTGGGTGACAGAGTAAGACTTTGTTTCAAAAAAAAAAAAAAATCTACTTTGATGTCTTTTTATTCTCTCCTGTTTATAAAATAATGGTCTTCAGTATTTCTTCTACATACATTTACATCAATCAGTGTTATAATTTTGGCTTCCACAATAAAATATAATTTAGAAAGCTCAAGAGGAGAAGGAAAGCCTGTTGTATATACCTGTATTTCTGCTTACTATATACCTTCTTTATCTCTGATGTTCCAGGCTTCCTTCTTTTATTGTTTCCTTTCTGTTTTAAAAAAAACTTCATTTAGCCATTCTTTTAGGGTAGGCTTTCAGGCAACAAATTCTGTCAGTTTTCCTTCATCTGAGAATGTCTCAAGTTCCCCTTTATTTCTTGCAGGATATTTTTCACTGAGTATGGGATTCTGGGTTGACAATTCTTTTCTTGCAGCACCTAGAAAAATATGGTACAACTTCCTTTTGGCCTCCATGATTTCTGATGAGAAATCCACTATTATTTTAGTTATTTTCCCCTTATAAGTAAGTTGTTTTCCTCTGGTGGCTTTCAATATTCTTTCTTTGTCTTTAGTTTTCAGAAGCTTAATTATAAGTCTTGTTGTGAGTTATATGTGTTTATTATGTTTAGGGTTCTCTTAGCTTCTTGAATCTGTATGTTTATATTTCCTGTCAACTTTAGGACATTTTTCAGCCATGATTTCTTTAAGTAGTTTTCTAGCCTCCCCTTATTTTTCCTCTCCTGGAACTTCAATGACATGAATGCTATATCTTTTATTAGAGTCCCATGAATCCCTAAGAATACCTCGTTCATTTGTTTTCAAGTCTATTTTTCTCTGTGTTGGTCTTATTGGTGAACTTCTATTATTCAAACAGCTAAGTGATTTTTCTCATTTGCCCTCTCTATTTTACTGTTGAGCCCATTCACTGAGCTTTTTACTCAGGTTATTATATTTTCAGTTCTAAAATTTTTATTTGGTTCTTTACATCTTTTATTTGTTGGCTGAGTTGTTTTTGTTTTTGTTTTTGTTTTTCTTCTGCTGCTGATGGAGTCATTGGCAAAAAAAACCTTTCCATTTAAAGAATTTGTTTCAACTCACCCTTTTTTATGGCTGCATAATATTCCATGGTGTATATGTGCCACATTTTCTTAATCCAGTCTGTCACAGATGGACATTTGGGTTGATTCCAAGTCTTTGCTATTGTGAATAGTGCCGCAATAAACATACGTGTGCATGTGTCTTTATAGCATGGATGCAGCTGGAAACCATCATTCTTAGCAAACTATCACAAGAACAGAAAACCAAACACCGCATGTTCTCACTCATAGGTGGGAACTGAACAATGACATCACTTGGACTCAGGAAGGGGAACATCACACATCAGGGCCTATCATGGGGAGGGGGGAGGGAGGAGGGATTGCATTGGGAGTTATACCTGATATAAATGACGAATTGATGGGTGCAGCACACCAACATGGCACAAGTATACATATGTAACAAACCTGCACGTTATGCACATGTACCCTAGAACTTAAAGTATAATAAAAAAAAAAAAAAAGAATTTGTTTCAAGTGGTTTCCTAACTGCTTTCTGAAGCATTGTTTTAAATTATGGGTACTTCAAAATCTTTGTCAGATAGTTTTAATATCTCAGGCATCCCAGTGTTAGCATTTGATTGTTTTTTTTTTTTTCCTTCAGTTTGAGATTTTTCTAGTTCCTTGTATGATAAGTGATTTTCAAATTTAAGCCTGGACATTTTCACATTATGTTCTGAGACGCTTGCTCTTTAAATAAACCTTCTTTTTCATCTGTTCTTATCTGACACTGCTCCAGCAGAGAAAGGGGAGTGCCAACTCATTGCTGCCAAGTGAATGTAGAAGTCTGGGTTCCCTATTTGGCTCCACTGAAACTTGAGGGGATACTCTTTGTTATTGCTAGAAAAGGACAGGAGTTCAGACTCCCACATAGTCTTCACTAAGACTGCGGAGACAAGGAGCTAGTTACTGGCCAACAGGAATGAAAGTCCCAACTTCCCACTCGGTCTCTCTGACACCACCCTAGTGGGAGTATTGGAGAAACTTGTTACAGCCTCACAGGGTGAAATTCTGGGCTCCCCACAAGATCTTAATGTGGGTGAGAGTGAGGTCAAAGTGTTTTCTGTGGTGCTTGGCTAAAGTAGCGTGGCCATTGTCTAAACATTTTCTGTCTTGCAAAGGCAGCTCCTTTCCTGGTCCTTTAGCTGGAGAGAACAGCCTTTCATTGGTGCTTTGTTTGTCTGCACCTCTTGGTGTTTTTGGGTTGCCATCATCTTCAGCTTCAAGTCTGAGATTTAGGGGCTAAAAGAAAACCCAGAGTATTAACCACCATGTTGTTCCTTGGGTCCTGGGGTCCCTAGCTTGTCTGCCTATTTCTTTACACTTTCAGAGTTATTTATTTATTTATTTATTTATAATGTTCAACATGTGAGATTGTACTTAATAGCTTTATAAGAAAAAATACATCTACTTCATCTTCCCAGAAGCAAAAATCTTGATATTGTGACTTTTATAATTAGTGGACTCCTCTTCATGAAAAAACAAAATAGGTAAACTAATTTTTCTTTCAAAAGAAAAGTGAGGAGAAAATTACACAAGTAGTTCTGTTGTTTTATTCTAAACATTCCCAAAAGCTTAATTGTTATGGTTAATATTTTGTATCATCAAAGAATGTTGCCTCAGTCAAAATAATTATTTATTTTCCTAATGGCCCAGTTTTTCTTCCTATGCACTTAATGGTAGTCAACAGTGGCAAAAAGACTGTGTGGATATTGCAGAAATATATTAGTGATTACAGAAGCAAGTGGAAGCGTGTATCTCTTTTGGATTTTGGAAAAACTGTTTAGTAATAGAAATAGAAAATAACACTCATTTACTGAATGTTTGGCATATTTAACGTATGGGAGACACAGAGAGTAAAACCTAAAGAAAATGCAAACCATAAAACAAATAAAGCAAAATCAAATATATACGATTCAGTGTTATGGGAA
Source organism: Trachypithecus francoisi (assembly GCF_009764315.1). Taxonomy (NCBI): domain Eukaryota; kingdom Metazoa; phylum Chordata; class Mammalia; order Primates; family Cercopithecidae; genus Trachypithecus; species Trachypithecus francoisi. Next base: position 115,583,561 of record NW_022681454.1, read on the forward strand.
TATAGAGAATGAATGAGTAATTATGAATAAAAAATTTAGGTAAGAAATTAATATAAATGGCATGTGAGCTGTATTGGGGGAAAAGTTCACTCAATACTTATCATCTGCCTACTTTATGGAGGCTAGTCAGTGCTAGATGCAGAACAAATAGTATTTTGACTGAGTCTGGGAAATGGGGTGGGGTGGAGTGGGTAGGCAGGCATTTCAGTAGGAGTATAGCTAAAGCTGACACATAAAAATGTGGGGAGCAAAATAGAGTTTATGAATATAACTATGAAGCCATGCTATTTGAAAGCTCATTCTATACGGAAAGACTAAATTGTACTAGTAGTAATTACAGGTAACTTTTATTCACACTATGTGCCAGGTACCAGGCTACATGCTTTACACGAAGCATTTTTATTTCATTCTCATATTAATGCTTTGCAACAGGTATTAGTATTATTAGCTCCACTTTAGAGATGAAGGAACTGAGGTTTAGAGAAAAGAAGTAACATACTTATGATCATGCAATTAGAAAGTGGTGGAATTTTAGAATTAAGAAATTTAGAATAGCATTGAAAATGCTTACTTTGGGATTTTTACTCATATGAATATTGTTTTACAGATGTTGATGGCATGGACCTGGGCAAAAAGGTCAGCATCCCCAGAGACATCATGTTGGAAGAATTATCCCATCTCAGTAACCGTGGTGCCAGGCTATTTAAGATGCGTCAAAGAAGATCTGACAAATACACATTTGAAAATTTCCAGTATGAATCTAGAGCACAAATTAATGTAGGTATAACTTGAACATGTGGTATCCAAATGAATGAGCAGTATTTCTAAATTTGTATGTATGACTAGTTTCTCAAGCAAATATTCTATATATCTTTTTTCAATTTATTCTGTTAGGCTATTTTTTTTTTATCATAATGAATAGTTTAGGTGGGTAAACAAAAGAAGTATTATGTATGATATGAATATGCTTTTAGTTCAACAGGGACATTGTAAGCTTGTAGATTTGGCACTGAGGAACTTGTCTGTTCCACTAAGAGGAGGGAGAGGGAATGGAGAGAAGTGGTACTAAAAGTTTCCATGGTCTTATCACAACCAGTTACATGTTTGAGATGGAAACACTTCCAAAGCACATAGCGCTCCACAAGCGAGGATAAGCATTTTATTCACTGAGTAAATCTTGGCACTGAAAACATGCCTAGGAACTACAGACACATTCAACGTCCTTTCAAAGCATTTATTCCGCATTGTGTAGGGAAGTCTGGTACTCACTAACGACAAAAACTAGTTTGGATATAACTCTTTGGACAGAGATTTCCTCAACTCAAAGCTAGTAAACAAACAAAAATTAAACTACATTTTACTTTATTGTATTAATATTATATTCACTTAAACTGTCATTTAAAAAGATTGTAGAGGAAAAAGTTGATAGTAGAAAGGCAACCAGCTTTGGGAAGATGGCTTTAAAATTCAAATGGCTGGTGTGAAGAATCAAAAAGGAACAGTGCAATTGTCTTAAATTTGAAAAGATCATGATGACTTCAACAAATACGTTTTATTTACTGAGAGTTTCTTCCTAGAGCTATTAAAGATTTACTTACAAATTTAAGCCTGAAAACTCACCAGCTCCCATCACTAATAAGTTGTTTTGAGGCTGGGCGCGGTGGCTCAAGCCTGTAATCCCAGCACTTTGGGAGGCCGAGACGGGCGGATCACAAGGTCAGGAGATCGAGACCATCCTGGCGAACACAGTGAAACCCCGTCTCTACTAAATATACAAAAAACTAGCCGGGCGAGGTGGCGGGCGCCTGTAGTCCCAGCTACTTGGGAGGCTGAGGCAGGAGAATGGCGGGAACCCGGGAGACGGAGCTTGCAGTGAGCTGAGATCCGGCCACTGCACTCCAGCCTGGGCGACAGAGCAAGACTCCGCCTCAAAAAAAAAAAAAAAAAAAAAAGTTGTTTTGAATGGACAGCTCACTTCTTTACAGCAAACAGACTAATTTCCCTGATTTATTTTACCATAATTACTAAAACACATTATAGAAACTAATATCTACATCCACAAACACCAACATTTTGTTTCCCATATTTCTATTTTCCTTGTTACGTTTTTTGTTAACAGAAAATGTTGAGAGGACATTTAACAAATTTATTTTCATATTTGTGAACATTCTTCAGCCATCCATTGATTAAATCTAGTTTTAATCGTGAATTCAGTTAGCCATCAAATCTTACTCAACTATAGTATTTACACTTGTGAGAAATGATTTTTTAGTTGAAGTCAGTGTACCCTATAAGTATTCCCAGTATCCTCTTACCAAAAACATCTTGTAAGTATGAGTCAAAAATAATCCCTACCCCATCTGCTGGAGTCTATGTAATCATATTCTTTCAATAATGACAATAGAGAAGACTCTACGGAGTAGTACAAAATAAGGTGGCTTAAGGAAGTCTTTGAAAAGTCATCTGCAAGTTTAGACATTTGAATAAACGAATAATGTCAGTTTTTATAACTTCCACTTACATCTCTAGGAATAATGCTTTAACTACAATTCTGAAGAAAGGTACAATAAGATTTAAAATGTCCCTGTGAACACAACATATTATCTTACCACCAGTATTTCAAATTATTGACTATAATTTTATATACCTGTGGTCGAATGTGTGCTGGTTACACACAATATATATAAGAACATGTCTTGGCTGGGCGCGGTGGCTCACGCCTGTAATCCCAGCACTTTGGGAGGCCGAGGTGGGCGGATCCAGGAGGTCAGGAGATCGAGACTATCCTGGCTAACATGGTGTAAACCTCCGTCTCTACTAAAAAATACAAAAAAAAATTAGCCAGGTGCGCTGGCGGGCGCCTGTAGTCCCAGGTGCTTGGGAGGCTGACGCAGGAGAATGACGTGAACCTGGGAGGCGGAGCTTGCAGTGAGCCAAGATCACGCCACTGCACTCCACACCCCAGTCTGGGCCACAGAGCCCGACACCGTTTCAAAAAAAAAAAAAAAAAAGAACATGTCTTGACAATTTTTCACTATTCCCAGAAGACTGGGCACTGAATAAATAAAATGGCCCCAAACAGGTTTATTGAAATAAATAATTAAATATTGATAAATAACTCAGAGCAATAAGCAATAATAATGTATGCAATAAAGTCATATTTTATTGAGTTACATAACATACTCTGAAGTGTGATGAATTTTACTCTTCTTTCAAAATAAGTAAAGTAGTATTCAAGGAAGTATGTTCATTTGACTTAAGCAACACCATAATAAAGAAGATTGAAACTCAGCTGTCAGAACTCTAGAGTTCTTGGCACCAACTCCTTTCATGGTGTAATTAAAGGAAACTCTGGCCTGGGAATCAGGAGACCAAGGTTTGGTCCTGGCTCTCCCACCAGCCATGTGATTTAGGGTTAACTCAAAAGGGGTTTTTGTTTTGTTTTGTTTTGTTTTTTGTTTTTTGCCTTTCTGAATTTCTCCCTTCATTTTAAAAATAAAGATATGCACTCCAATACTCTCTCAGGTGCCTTCTGTCTTTAATGATCTGTGTGTTGCCTGATCTTAATTCAAAAAATTACCTGCACAATAAATCATTAAGGAAGATAGTGAGCCACATTGTACAATGATACACTTACTTTGTCAAGGCTGTAGATTGCAGCTTGAAACGTTAATATGACAGGAATTCAAAAATAATATTAGACTCAGGTCTATTTCCATTCATATTCATTTATACTTTTGGCAAATATTTACTGGGTGCCTATTATGTTCTAGATACTATGCTGCAAGTTCAAAGATAAATAAATACAGGCTTTATCTAGTGATATGGAGACCAAACAACATTGAAAGATAAGAGAGCTTTTATTTACTTACAATCTAGTTCTTGAATGATCCTTGTGTGATTTATACCACATTAATCTAATTTATTGACTACATTTTCTGGAACAAGCTTTTACTTTTACTGCTTCCCTTGAGCAATAGATGTTGTCAAAGTAATAATTTAACTCAGCTTTATATATTTCGTATTCTAGTATAATGTTGAAGACCTATATAAATGAAAATATAAACCACCCTCCTGGTAATTAATGCCATTTGTTCAAACATTACCATTTTAAAAATAGAAAAAATAAGTGTAGCTTTGAATTCTATTGGTGAGGGACACTGGCAAATTCAAGCTACATATACTTTCTATGACATAAACAGCAATAATAGTAAATATGTGTTCCTAAAAAGAAATGAACATTGCTTGCTACATGAGCCAATTTTGAAGCCCTAGTTCATAAACTATTTCTTAACCAAAATGGCAAAATGGAGATGGATGAAGAAAATAGGCCACCAGAAATAAAGTAAAATGGAAGAATGCTTCATGATAATTAAAATTCTCTTCTTATAAGTTACTGCAAAAAGATACTATATTTTTTGAATCACTAAAAATCTTAAATACTACTGGGAAAAGGGGAAGTATACTATTAAAAGTAATTCTGAAATAAGACCACACTAAATAATTGGAACTCTAAATATATGTTTGCTTTGTTCAAAAAATAACTTCTACCATGTATTTGGCACAAAGCATGGAACAGACAAAGAAGCCTTCTTTTTTATTTCTATTGATATTTTAACAGAAATCATGTAAATCATCTTCTATATGTGTTTTTAATTTACATAGTCATAATCTATAGGATATGGCTCTAGTTTTGTTTTCTTTAGAGTCAACTTAACTGAGGTAAAGAGAGACATATTTTCATTTGTCTTTCCAACTTTTCTGAAAGGAATTGCAGGTGATGGAATGCTGTGGTGTAAGGCTTATAATTATATAGGTTACTGTCTAGCTATTATATGGCTTTGCTTGTTTTCTTAATGATGATGTAGAGGTATTCGGTGTCTCCTGATAATTAATGACTAACTAGAAAGAGTTGATTTTCTGGCTCATCATTAATTCCCAGGAAGAGGTTACAGAATGTTAGTATTACAATTCCTAGAAATTAATGTAGGTGGAATTATTTGTAAGTTTAGGTGAAATTCATTTCATGAACACATTCTAGGAACTTAGAAAATGTTATTCTTTGTGCATTATGCATTTAAACTTCCTAAATTTATCTCAAATGCCTTTTTATTTACAATTACAGTTATCAGGAACTTTACACTTTTTAAAGAGGTAGTATAGATTTAGAAGTAAAAACAAAAAGATACTAATCTAGTCAATTATTAAGTCCAACACCCAAGATAGGAGCTGAGTTCAAAATGCAAAATGTTATATTACACACACACACACACACAATGCCTGTCTTAGTCCATTCATGTAGTTATAAATAAATAGCTGAGACCAGGTACTTTATAAAGAAAAGAAGTTTATTTGGCTGATGGTTCTGTGGGCTGTACAAGAAGCATGGCATCAGCACCTGCTTCTGGTAAGGGCCCCAGGAAACTTCCACTCATGGCAGAAGGGAAAGGGGAGTTGGCATCACGTGGTGAGAGAAGAAGGAAGGGAGAGGAGGGAGGAGGTGCCAAGTTCCTTTTAACAATCAGTTCTCATAGGAACTAATTACTGCAAGGATGGCACCAAGTCATTCATGAGGAATCCACCTCCATGACCAAACACCTCACACTAGGCCCCAACTCCAACACTGGAAATGAAATTTCAACATGAGATTTAGAGGGGACAAATATCCAAATCATATCAGTGGCCAACTAGACTTCAACCAGATTATAAATAGGGTGGGGACTCCAAATGACATAAATGCAATACCAAAATCCAGGTAACAGGAACAAGTAAAGAAAGAGCATGAGAAGGTGGCATAGGTTTTATTGAAGTATTGAGATAATACAGAATATGGAGACATTTCCAGTAGATTAAGTTAGTCAGAAAGAATAGGGAAATTCTAAGATGGGTCTTAGAGGAAACCTGGGATTTGGTTTAGTAAAGAACAGAAAGGACGGTATTCCAAGCAGGTGAAACAGCTTGTGGGGCTGAGGAGGGCAGAGGGTAGCAGTGGAGAACTGGCTTGTGGAAGTTTGCAAGGAATGAAAGGAAAGTTTGTGAGGTGAGTACGACATCTTCATTACCAGGCAAAAGAGTTTGTATTTTATTCACTAGGCAATTAGGAACAATTTCCAAAGATTGTAGTAATGCCACACCAGCATTTGTATTCGGTCTGACTGGAAGGAAAATGCTGGGTGGAAAATGAACAGAAGGCAGATGATGATATGATAAAGTATGAGCAATGAGGATAACAGGCGCATGAAGACTAACGTGAAAAAGGAAGATGACATTTGTCATAGTGAAAAAGAATCAGCTGGGTTTGGCTATTCATTCACTAAAAATTCAGCTAATGTTTACTGACTGCTTGTGCTATATAAGGCACCATCTTAGGCTCTGTAAAAGACATATGGGCAAACTGAAATTCCCTGTTCTCAAGTAGCTAACAAGCTAGTAAACGAAACAGGACAAAACATATTATTTTAAAGGTGAATTATAGCAAATGATATGGGAGCAGCCAGAAAAAAGACAAAAAAACTTTTTATTGGAAGGGGAGGAAGAATAACGGAAGGGGTGTTTTTTAAATTAGGACAGATCTGATCATGGTAATGATGGAGAGGGGGTATCTTGCTAGAGGAACTCCTATGATCAAAGATCAAAGGTAGAAAGGTGGAAAAGCATACAAGATAATGGGGGAACCTTGATCTATGATCAAAGGTAGAAACGCATACAAGATAATGGGGGGATCATAAATGGTTTGGTTTTAAGCTTAGGGTACATCTTTAAAAACCGATGAGACTAGGTAGGCAGGTCTCAGTGCAAGGCTAAAGCATTTAGGCTTATTCAGTATGCAATAAAGTGTGAACGTGATGATGAGTTTGCAATTAGGCATGCGATGTTTAAAGTTTTAAAAATGTTTAAAGTGGTAATATTTTTGCTATAAATTTTAACCTCGGGCAGAGACAGCTCTAAGAGAATTCCTTCCCAAAGTAGATCTTTTAAAATTCTAATAGAGATTAAGTATTTCTGTTTAAAAAGCTGTTAGTTGAAAAGATATATATGTTCCTGGGAAGTCAGTATATCATCAGATTATCCATATTTTATAAGTATAATTTATTCATGAAGATTTTATTTTATCATTGGCATTTTCTGCCCTGTCCAAATGCGGGCTTTGATGAAGCAGACGAAAGAAGGTAGGCTTAAATTTGGACTACTGCTTTGAAAGTAGACTTTTTTGGGATGCTGCAGAGATTAACATGAATGCAAAAGCACTTGGGGAGGGACTGTGTGGGTGAAGCATAAAAATGGAGATAAACTTTATTTCCTTCATAATTGTATTAGGTGAGGATCTTAATTTATGGCCTTTAGTTACGGTAAGTAGTTAAGTTTTAAAGCAAAATTGTATTCTATCCTGAAATTGCTATAAAGTTTAAAAAGTGTTAAAATGTAAAGGTATATTTCATCACAAAATCTTACAAACAAATATAGAAATTAAAAAATTAAAGATTTTCTGTATGTCACACACAAAAGAGTCAAAATCAGTGTCTAATTGCTATGCTTTTTACTAAATTTTTATTTTTGAAGTTAAAAGATAATTTGACCTAATCCCTTCTTTTAAAATACACATATTTCCTATATGCAATTAAAACAATGATTTCTTGTAAGAATATAACTTAGCTATACTTTTGAGGACATTACCTACTACAATGACTATTTGTTTTCTTAAAATGCAAACTGAACATTTCTAAGGTGCTATATTATTGCCATAGAACAAATCCTGTAATAGTAAAACACATTTATCGAAATTTAAAAGACAAATGTCTTTTTTTCAGCATTTTATTTTCTAAAAATCACAAATTTTTCCTTTTGCAAGTCTGTACAACCTAAAATAGAAATGATTTTTGGTTTTTTTGGGCGTACATATGATTGCCGTTCAAATTTCAGATTAGATTTTTAAACTTTCTATCCACTAAAGAATCTAATTAAAGCCCAAATATAAATACAATGGAACATAAGAATTATTAGACCAAATGCCTGGCCAATATGCTCTACATTATTAGATTAGTAAGGATTCAAAAATTAAATACATTTTTCTCATAGGGATGTTCTGAATAGAAAATGAAATGATTGGTATGACCCACTAGACACAGTGCCTGGCACACAGTAAGGCTCAATTAATTTCAGCTTTTATTATTATTAAGTGGATTGTCATCATACAACAGATCTTAGACTGATATCGGTAAATTTTCTCATTGAAGTGTGCAACCATCTTACTATGAAATACTTATTGAGGTCCCAGGAAGTAATGAAGCGACATTGCATTTAAATTATAAATACACAAATGAAGTTTTGCATATATAGCTCCTATTATTGTGCTTACATTTTTGAGTTTTCAGCAGAGTTTACTTTTGATTAAATACAGCACAGTATTGCTATGCAGAATGGGAAAGTGGATGGAAGTAACTTGGAAGGTGGTTCGCAGCAAGCCCCCTTGACTCCTCCCAACACCCCAGATCCACGAAGCCCTCCAAATCCAGAAAACATTGCACCAGGTAACCAATCCCCTTGCCAATAGAACAATAAAATTTCTATGTACCTCATGATATGACTCAAGGTATTTAAAGCCTTTGTTAAATAGTATTTAAATAATATATGTTTTCTCATTAAATATGTTTTTTGGGCCCCAGGCACAGTGGCTCCCACCTGTAATCCCAGCACTTTGGGAGACTGTGGTGGGTGGATCACCTGAGCCCGCAAGTTTGAGACCAGCCTGGACCACATGGTGAAACCTAGTTTCTACAATAAATACAAAATTTAGCTGGGTGTGGTGGTGCACACCTGTAGTCCCAGGTGCTTGGGGGGCTGGGGTAGGAGGATCATTTGAGTCCAGGAGGTGGGGGCTGCAGTGAGTCATGATCACACCACTGCACTCCAGCCTGGGCAACAAAGAAAGTGAGATCCTGACTCAAAAAAAAAAAAAAAAAAAGTTTTTTGGATAAATACAAGACAAATGCAAAAATTCAGACCTAAAGGAATCACATAAAACATTTATAGTAGCCATATGTTCTTTGTTTTAGATGGTCTGTTAATCACCTGCTATATTGAAAATTATAATAAGTAATTTGTAATTATATTGAAATCTATTTGTATAGGATTGCATAATTTATAAAGTACTGCGATATATATTTTCTTCTTGAATTTCACAGTAACTCTGTCACATACTAATTGCAATCCTCATTTTATAAATTAAGACATTGAGGTTATGAATGTCTATGAAGCAGCAAAGAATGAATAAGACCTAGTATTTGACAGCACACCAGGGTGACCATAGTCAATAGTAACTTAATTGTACATTTTACAATAACTAAAAGAGTATAACTGGATTGTTTTTAACATAAAGAATAAATGCTTAAGATGATGGATACCCCGTTTATCCTGATGTGGTTATTGCACATTGCATGCTATTTTCAAAATATCTAATGAACCCCATAAACACATACACCTATTATGTACCCACAAGAGTTAAAAATAAAAATCCTTTAAATTAAAATTACAAGAAAAAAAGAATTAGGGCCAGGCACAGTGGCTCACACCTATAATACCAGCACTTTGAGAGGCTGAGGAGGAGGCTGAGGAGGATCACTTTAGGCGAGGAGCTCGAGACCAGCCTGGTCAACATAACAAGACCCTATCTCTACAAAAAATAAATAAATATAACAAAAAAGAATTAAGCCCAGATCTGGTGCCAAATTTCAAGTGCCTCATGTCAACAGACCTTATGGAGATTGTTTTTGTTATTCTCTGTTCCCTCAGAGGACTTTCAGTGCAGCTCCTAAACAGTATACACTTGTTTATCATTTTAAAAGAGAATCAACTCCTTTTTCAGTTTATAGTCTTTATAAATAATGTTAGGTATTAAAATAAGACATCTTTCAAAAAATTACATTATCTAATTAGACAACTTTTCAAAGTAACCTATAGTGTCTTTGAAAATTCAAGCATTTCCTCAAGAGTAATGTATAGATTTCAAAAATTTAAAATAGTTATGTCTTGAAGCTAAAGATATATGTCTTTTTTTTGTAAAATAAACAGTAAATTTAGCAAAATTACTCCTAGCATTCTTCTCAAATGTAATACTATTTTTGAAAATATGTAAATATTTTGAGATGTTATACAGGTACAGCACCTGTAAAACATTGAATATTATTTAAAAATAAGGTATTAGAGCATTCTTAATGAGCACGGTGAGAAAAACTATGGATAGACTTAGCAAAATAACATTGGCCGGGCGCGGTGGCTCAAGCCTGTAATCCCAGCACTTTGGGAGGCCGAGACGGGCGGATCATGAGGTCAGGAGATCAAGACCATCCTGGCTAACACGGTGAAACCCCTTCTCTACTAAAAAATACAAAAAACGAGCCGGGCGAGGTGCTGGGCGCCTGTAGTCCCAGCTACTCTGGAGGCTGAGGCCGGAGAATGGCGTAAACCCGGGGGACGGAGCTTGCAGTGAGCTGAGATCCGGCCACTGCACTCCAGCCCAGGTGACAGAGCCAGACTCCATCTCAAAACAACAAACAAACAAACAAACAAACAAAAACAACAACAACAACAACAAAAAAAACCTTGAAGGAAACCAATTAGGCACAATTAAAATGCATACCATCCTGAAATGGATTATTTTAATAAAGTTCTCTGGTAGCTGTCAACAAAAGTTATGGCAGAAAAAGCAGGTAACAGAGTCTGTATCTACATCATCAACCACATAAGAAAAGAAACAAGGTTTAGAATCAGACAGATCCGGGTTCAACCCTCAGACAGATCCAGGTTCAACCCTATGGCTCTTCCCGTTTTACTGCTGTACTGGGAAAGGAAATACATCTCTTTGGGCCTTAGTTTCCTCAATCTGTAAAACAGAGAAAAGAAATCTCACTGCACAGAAAAGAAATCTCCCTGTGCAAAGTAAGTGTGATGGTATGAGTGTAGCCCCTAACATGTATTAAGAACTCAGTTAAAGTTAATTCTTTCCCCATCCACCTTTACATCCTTCTTACACAATAGAATACACAGATACTATCTGAGCTCCAACCACTGTACTACAACCCCTGCTTACTTTTTGCAGTGTTTTTTTTTAATTAAATAGGAAAGAGAGAGGACATATGGAAAAGTGAATGCTGATACAATTTAGTGCTCTCATCACTTGGAACTTTTATTATGTAGTCATTACTGTATACTATGGAATTACAAAATGAATAGAATAATTAATCTCTATCCTCAAGGAATTAATAGACATAGAGAGATGGAGCAAATGTCCAAAGTATATTTATATTTTCACCTTCTGTGTATATAATTTAACATCATATGCGCATTTTACTGACCATCAGGAATAAATATGTGTGTGGTTGTGTACGTATGTTTATATATATCCAGAGAGAGACTTTGTGGGGGGAAAACTGCATACTTTATTAAATGGTATATTCAACACACTTTTCTGTATCTTAATTTTCTCATGTAATGGAACCTCAAAGATGTACCTCCAACTCAACTGTTATATAGCCCTAATTAATATTGTTTAAATTGACATGTAATAATTGTACATATTCTTGGGGTACATAGTGATGTTTTGATACATATCCATCATCTCAAATATTTATTATTTCTTTGTGTTGGAAGTATTCAGTATCCTCCTTCTAGCTATCTGAACTTTATATTCTTATTTATATATAAATTTTTATATAAATAACTATATATTATTCTTACAACACCCTACAGTGTTATAGAAGACTAGAACTTATTCCTCCTGCTATAATTTTGCATTCTTTAACAAATCTCTCTTTGTCTCCACTTCTCTCTACTGTTCCCAGCCTCTAGTATCCTCTGTCCTATTTTTTACCCCTGGGAGATCAACCTTTTTTAGCTTCCACATATGAATGAGGACATGCAATGTTTAACTTAAGAGAAATTTTTAAAGCACTAATTTATGTAGCTATTTAGAGCCAGTATCCAATTATTAAATATTAGAGAATGTCTATGTAATATAGAGTAAGAAAAGGGGGAGTTTGGGTGTTATTAGGTAGTTTACTATGAAGCAAGAGTACAAATGGATTCTTCCTTCTGAGTAGATAAGTTGAAAAGTACAATAAGCTCAGTAAACAAACTATAATTATTCCAATTTAGCAAATTAATTTGTTAGTGATTAACCAACTATGTATCCAAAAGCCAACTTTTTTCATACATGAATAAAGAATAGTATGAAAATGCCATAATACTGTAAAAATAAAATTTATCTAAATTTCAGTTATATTAAAACATTTAAAAATAAAATAAATGTAGACATATGGCATTGCTGAATTGTAATATTTCTGTGTGGTTAAACATAAGCACATTCTTTTCTATAAATAACTCAGCGTATCAAAAAAGAAAAAAGTTGTTATTTAATGACTTCTATAAAAAGAAATTAGAAAACCCTGAATGTTCAAAATTGGGGAAAGATTACATAACTATGGTTACTTAATTTAATAGATTATTGTGAAGCCCTTAAAATAATTATGAACATGATATAGTAACATTTAAAAGTATTTTCAACAAATTTTTGGGAAAAACGTAATACTACACTAGATGTTCTAGTTATGTGATCATTATGTTTATGCATAAAGAAAAACTGGAAGAAAATACACAAAATTAAATATTTGTGTTAGGGTGGTGGGATTTTGAGGGATTTTGAGGAAATTTTAAAAATTTTATAAAACTTAAAATTTTCTGGTTTTTAAAGGTCTGACCTCTGTTCAACTCCAGGAAAGGAATAGGACATGAAATGTGGTAGTTACGGTGATACAGTTACATATAATATACAAAGACAAGACACAGAAGAGAGAACTCTTTTCCTTGGGGAGGCAGAAATGGCTTCATAGAAGGGTGATCTGAAGCCAAGGCTTATAATAGAAATTTGCACATGACAAGAAGTAGGGAGAACATTCCAGGCACAGAAAATAAACAGACCCAGTAGGGGGGCATAAGGGGCACCCCAAGCAACAAGTAACTGGATCCATAATCCTGGAGCAAAGAGTGTGAAAGGAGAAAGCATGTGGTGAGGCTGGATGGGTGGAAGGACCACATGGGTCATGCTGAGTAGTTGCGATTTTGTCCTGGGAGGCATTAGGGCCCCCTGAGCAGGGAAAGAGCGTAGCCAGTTAGGAAGGTCTCCTGGGGCAGCAGTGTGGAGGGTGGCTGGGAGAGGGTTAGAGCTAAAGGATTAGTTTTGAAGCTGTGGTGAACACCCAGGCAAGAGACACCTGGGCCTGACCCAGGGCAGGAGTAACAGAAATGTAAAGAGAATTTTTTAGAGCAATGTTCCTTGTTGTTCTGTTTGTAGACCACCTGCATAAGATTTGTATGAGAGTTTGTTAAACATTGGAGTTTTAGGTCATACCTGAGACTTACTGAAGCCAAACTTCTGGAGGGAGGATCCTATTATCTACATTTTAAATACGTATCCAAGATAATTCAGACACACAATAATATGAGAGCCACTGTTTTAGAAATCCTTAGGAAGTATAGTTGGTTACACTTTGTGATTTCTTGTGGGGATGAGGGAGATTTTTTGGATAATGCTCTGTCTTGGGCATCTGAGAGTAAAGTGATAACATTTGCTAAAATAACCAAAATAGAAAAAGAAGTAGAATATATTAGAAAATGGCTGCATTTAGGTCTAGACAAGTTATAAATGGTGCCACTGGATCATTTATTTTGATAAATATAGTGAATAATTGACTAGAGGGCTTGATGTTTTTAAAAAAAAAGAATTATCAATACATAGGTCACAATCGAAGCTATGAATATAAATGGAATTTTCTAGGTAGAGTGCATTGTGTAAGAAAAGAGCTTTGAGGAACAACAGTATTTAAGTGGTAAGCAGAGAAAAGGAGCCTACCAAAAAACATTTCTATTAGATACTGGAGACAATCTGAAGAAAATTAAATAATCACAAATAACTGTTTAGACATGGAATTATCAGGAAGGGGCTTTTTTTTTTTTTTTTTGAGGAGACAAACATTGTAGTGTAAAGAGAAGATAGGCATGCTTTGACAGAAGAAAATCAAAATTATTGCAGAGATGGGAAAGAGCATCAGAGAAATCTAAAAGTAGAAGTCATCAAATGGTAAAGGGATTTGACATGGTGGAAGACAGAATTGCAGGGATATAATTAGGTAATATGGCAGTGTAAACAGAAAGTAGATAACTGTGCCTTAGAAAACTGGAAGAGTGTCACTCTATGCATGTGAAAAAGGTTTAAAGATCTATGCCAAGAATTTCCATGACTTTTAAACAGTATTTACAGAAAATTCCCAGCTGTTATGGATGGGAAGAATAAACTGGGGAGATGAGATCAGAAGCACAAAAGTTAGGTAAGAAATCTTGAGGAACAAAATAAACAGGGGATGGATACATCAGGAGATAAGAAGAGCTGGACCTGAATAAGGAAGTGGAAACAAGTTACTTCATCTTCTTGAATCTTAAACATTTTACAGAGCACTCAGCAATTGAAGATAGATAAGACCCAAACATCACCTCTAAAGAATCAGTTCTAGGGGGAGGGAGATTTTGTCTTCATTGTGATTTCCCCTAGCTTAGACTACAATAGGCACTCAATATTAACATTTTTAAATTAATTAATTGTGGTATCTAAAGTCTAGTGTGAATTAATGTAAGGAGCACAATTTTTAGAAAACGAAATGAACGGTTTTACTGGAAATATATATATACTAAGACAGTCAAGAAAAAACTGTATAATTTGGAAAAATTAAACATTAAGAAAAATGGTTTATTTTTAAAGTTCCATAAGCGTACAGGAGCTCTGAAATGTCTAACACTTGCAGACTGCTGTTTTCTAAGGGATCATAAAAAGGATGCATGCTTCATAAATTTATCCCAGCATGAAAAATCAAACATGGTAAAATGTTGGCTGGAGGTTAGTAACTCTCGGGCATAGTGTTTACTTATTTTTGCTATTTTTTCCAAAGGATATTCTGGACCACTGAAGGAAATTCCTCCTGAAAAATTCAACACCACAGCTGTCCCTAAGTACTATCAATCTCCCTGGGAACAAGCCATTAGTAATGATCCGGAGCTTTTAGAGGCTTTATATCCTAAACTTTTCAAGCCTGAAGGAAAGGCAGAACTGCCTGATTACAGGAGCTTTAACAGGTAATTCAATGATCCTGGGTGACACTGTTGGCGTGTAATACCAAGATTTTTCCATAATGGTATATATAACTGAATTCCTTGGGCGAAAACAATTTTTTCTTTTGAGAAAAGAATCTAAATAGCAATATAGGATATCTTCTAAGCCTAGGCAAAGACTCATTTTTGTAATATTACTACTATTTTCAAACTTGGTCATTTTTAGTATAAAAATGAAGGAAATGATTCAGAAACTATCATGGGTATAACATCAAGATTATCCCCTCATACTTTAAAAATGTTATTTTAATAATAGTTTCAAATCCAAAGATTGATCTGGGTTTATGCATTGTTTGAAATGGCAATACTGTTCAAGAATTTAATACATAATTAACATGCAAGGCTACGAGAATTACTGTGTAACTCCAGAGTCCATCTTATATTTTTGCAGGCTTTAGGACAGATTAAAAATAATTTAGACTTAATGGCTCAAGATTCCAGAAGTACAACCCAAAACTTATGCTATCAAAAAATCACCAAATGATATCTGTAGTATAGTTTATAGAATGGGCATCTATTTTTCTCTGTTATTCAGTTTTTTATAATTTCCATGGATATTTTGAATTTTTAATAGTCTCCTAATCCATTATTTGATCACTTGACCTTCATTTTAGAGTAAAATATCTAATATCTAGTATGCTGTCTCACACTCAAAAAAAGTTAGACTCAATTTATAGGCTGCTTCATAACTATTCATTAAAAAATGAATAGATTAATGAGTAAATTTTTGATTTCAAAAAAGAATGCCAAATAAACTGCATTTAAATAGTGATCTTCTTGAGTATTTTTAAATATTGTGATCGGATGTGGTGGCTCATGCCTGCCATCCCAGTACTTTGGGAGGCTGAGGTGGGTGTATCACTTGAACCCAGGACTTCAAGACTACCCTAGGCAACATAGCAAGAACCCTGTCTCTACAAAAAATACAAAAGCTAGCCAAGAGTGGTGGCATGTACCTGTAGTCCCAGCTACTTGGGAGGCTAAGGTGGGAGGATCACTTGAACCCAGGAGGTGGAAGTTGCAGTGAGCAGAAATCATGCAAATTCACTCTAGCCTGGGCGACATAGGGAGACCTTGCCTCAAAACATAATAAATAAATAAAATAAAATAAATATTGTACTATTAAGATTTTAGTTTGTACACACTACCATTATTAGTAATACATCCCTTGCATGAAAGAGGTGTACCATAGAATGTGAAGAGGGATTGAGGAGTGGCAGGGAAAAAAATTTGGAGGCCCATTCTGAACAATGTTATAATATTTTTTTCAAAATGAGAGTGTAGAAAATTATAAAAGTAAAACATCAGGGGAAAATGGAAATTCATGGAATAACTCGGATTTGTTTTTGAGATTAAGTGCTTAAAACATGCTGTAAGACTTCTCTGTATCTTGAGGCCTCGGTGCCCTGTACCTGCTGAGCAGCTTGCCTGTAGTTCTACACATACTGGTGTAGTAATATTTGGGTTAGTTATAAAGAGATGCCTATTGAGTGTGAGTGCTATATCAGTGAGCACAATACCATTCAATAGGAAATGTAGCTCCCTGTGTTAATCAAAGCTTTCGTAAATATTACATGTTGTGTGTGTGCGTGTGTGTGTGAGACAGAGAACTTAACCTGCTAATACTTCTCTTTTACTTTAGAACATTTTATTCCTTTGCATATATACATCAACATAGAAATAAAAACTTAGGAATTAAGTTCT
Source organism: Trachypithecus francoisi (assembly GCF_009764315.1). Classification (NCBI taxonomy): domain Eukaryota; kingdom Metazoa; phylum Chordata; class Mammalia; order Primates; family Cercopithecidae; genus Trachypithecus; species Trachypithecus francoisi. The sequence continues at coordinate 115,600,478 of NW_022681454.1, forward strand.
TCCAACATGACAGTATATTCTTAGACTTCCTATTATCATTAAATAACATTAACAGATGAAACAAAAACATGATGTGACACATAGACAGCCCAAACAGGTAACTGTAAGATCTTTTCTGACCTTGAAGCATATGTAGGCCGTGTGCGGTGGCTCATGCCTATAATCCCAGCACTTTGAGAAGCCAAGGTGAGCTGAGCCCAGGAGTTTGAGACCAGCCTGCACAACATAGTGAGAACTCAAAAAGTGAGGTGAGAGGGTCGTTTGCGCCCAGGAGGTTGAGGCTACAGTGAGCTATAATCACACCACTGTACTCCCACCTGGGCAATGGGAGTGGGACCCTGTCTCAAAAAAAAAAAAAAGTATATGCATAGGGATACACAAAGTTTAAGACATTGTCTAGTACATGCATTGCTTTAGAAGTCCACTTAAAAAACAACTAAACAGTGTACAGGCATACTTCGTTTTATTGTGCTTCACTTTATCCTTCTCTGCAGATATTGCATTTTCTCACAAATTGAAGGTTTGTGGCAACCCTGTGTCAAGCAAGTCTATTGATGCCATTTTTCCAACATCATGTGCTCACTTTGGTAATTCTCACAATATTCCAGTTTCATTATTATTATATCTATTATGGTGACCTGTGATCAACAATCTTTGATGTCACTATTGTAACTGTTTTGGGGTATCATGAACCATGCCCATGTAAAAAGGCAAACTTAATCAATACATGTGGTGTGTGTTCTGAGTGCTTCAATCACCAGTCGCTCCCCCATTTCTCTCCCTTTCCTGGGCCTCTCTATTCCCTGAGACACCACAATATTGAAATTAAGCCAATTAATAACCCTACAATAGCCTCTAAGTGTTCAAGTGAAAGGAAGAGTCACAAGTCTCTCATTTTAAATCAAAAGCTAGAAATGATTAAACTTAGTGAGGAAGACATGTCAAAAGCAGAGATAAGCTGAAAGCTAGGCCTCTTGTGCCAGTTAGCCAAGGTGTGAATGCAAAGGAAAAATTCAGGAAGAAAATGATGCGTGTTACTCCAGTGAACACATGAATGATAAGATAGTAAAACAGCCTTATTGCTGATATCAAGAAAGTTTGAGTAGTCTGGATGGAAGATCAAACCAGGAATGACGTTTCCATAATTTAGCCAAAACGCAATCCAGAGCAAGGCCATAAGTTTCTTCAACTTTATGAAGACTAAGAGAGGCAAGGGAGTTGCAGAAGAAAAGCTGGAAGCTAGTAGTGGTTGGTTCATGAAGGCTGAGGAAAGAAGCCATCTTCTTAACTTTTCTAGTGCAAGGTGAAGCAGTAAGTGCAGATGTAGAAGCTGCAGCAAGTTATCCAGAAGATCTAGCTAAGATCATTGATGAAAGTGGCTATACTAAATAACAGATTTTTAATGTAGATGAAACAACCTTCTATTGGAAGGAGATACCATCTATGACTTCCATAGCTAGAGAAAAGTCAATGCTTGGCTTCAAAGCTTCAAAGAACAAGCTAACTCTCTCGCTGGAAACTAATGTAGCTGGTGAATTTGAGTTGAGTTGAAGCCAATGCTCATTTACCATTCTAAAAATTCCAGGGCCCTTAAGAATCATGCTAAATCTCTGTCTGTGCTTTATAAACGGAACAACAAAGCCTAAATGACAGCACATCTGTTTGCAGCATGGCTTACTGAATATTTTAAGCCTACTGTCGAGACCTATTGTTCAGAAAAGAATATTCTTTTCAATTTATTACTGTTTATTGACAATGAACCTGGTCACCCAAGAGCTCTGATGGTAATGTACAAGGAGATTAATGGTTTTTTTTTGGTTTTTTTTTTTTGAGGTGGAGTCTTGCTCTGTCGCCCGGACTGGAGTGCAGTGGCCAGATCTCAGCTCACTGCAAGCTCCGCCTCCCGGGTTTACGCCATTCTCCTGCCTCAGCCTCCCGAGTAGCTGGGACTACAGGCGCCCACCACCTCGCCCGGCTAGTTTTTTGTATTTTTAGTAGAGACGGGGTTTCACCGTGTAGAACAGGATGGTCTCGATCTCCTGACCTCGTGATCCACCCGTCTCGGCCTCCCAAAGTGCTGGGATTACAGGCTTGAGCCACCGCGCCCGGCCTTTGGTTTTTTTTTGAGATGGAGTCTCACTCTGTTGCCCAGGCTGGAGTGCAGTGGCACGATCTTGGCTCACTGGAAGCTCCGCCTCCCAGATTCATGCCATTCTCCTGCCTCAGGCTCCTGAGTAGCTGGGACTACAGGCGCCCGCCACCACGCTCAGCTAATTTTTTGTATTTTTAGTAAAGACGGGGTTTCACCATGTTAGCCAGGATGGTCTCAATCTCCTGACCTCATGATCCACCCACCTCAATCTCCCAAAGTGCTGGGATTATAGGCATGAGCCACTGTGCCTGGCCTAATGTTTTTTATGCCTGTTGACATGACATTCATTCGGTAGCCCATGGATCAAGGAGTAATTTTGACTGTCAAGCCTTATTATTTAAGAAACACATTTCGTAAGGCTATAGCTGCTATAGAAAGGAATTCCTCTGATTGATCTGGGCAAAGTAAATTGGAAACCTTCTGAAAAGAACTTACCATTCTAGATGCCATGAAGATTATTTGTGACCATGGAAGGAAGACAAAATATTAACATTAATGGGAGTTTGGAAAAAGTTAATTCCAACCTTAAAATCATGGTTGACTTTGGCCGGGCGCGGTGGCTCAAGCCTGTAATCCCAGCACTTTGGGAGGCCGAGACGGGCGGATCACGAGGTCAGGAGATCGAGACCATCCTGGCTAATACGCTGAAACCCCGTCTCTACTAAAAATACAAAAACTAGCCGGGCGAGGTGGCTGGCGCCTGTAGTCCCAGCTACTCGGGAGGCTGAGGCAGGAGAATGGCGTAAACCCAGGAGGCAGAGCTTGCAGTGAGCTGAGATCTGGCCACTGCACTCCAGTCCGGGCGACAGAGCGAGACTCCGTCTCAAAAAAAAAAAAAAAAAAAAAAAAAAAAAAAAAAAAAAAAATCATGGTTGACTTTAAGGGGTTCAAGACTTCAATGGAGGAAGTAAATACAGATCTGGTGGAAATAGTAAGACAACTAAAGTTAGAAGTGGAGTGTAAAGATGTGACTGAATTGCTGCAATCTCATTAAAAACAAACAAACAAACAAACAACAACAACAAAACAAACAACACCTGAGCAAATCAGGAGTTGCTTCTTATGAATAAGCCAAGAAAGTGGTTTCTTGAGATGGTATCTACCCCTGCTGGAGATGCTGTGAATATTGTTGACATGACAACAAAATATTGAGAATATTCCCTAAACTTAGTTGATAAGGCAGTAGCAGGATTGGAGAAGATTGACTCCAATTTTGAAATAAATTCTACTGTGGGTAAAATGCTACCAAACAGTATCATATGCTACAAAGAAATTTTTCATGAAAGGAAGAATCGATTGATGCAGCAAACATCATTGCTGTCTTATTTTAATAAATTGCCACAATCAATCCAACATTCAGCAATCACCACCCTGATCAGTTGGCAGCTATCAACAATAAGGCAAACACTCCACCAGCAAAAAATTTCAACGTACTGAAGGCTCAGATGACCATTGGCATTTATTAGCAGTAAAGTATTTGAAATTAAGATATGTACTTTGTTTCTTAGACATATTGTTCTTAAGGACACAATGATATTAGATACTTAATGGACTACAATACAGTGTAAACATAACTTTTATATATGCTGGGAAATAAAAAATTTCATGCGACTTCCTCTATTGTGATACTCTTTTGCAGTAGTCTGGAACCAAACCTACAATATCTCCAAAGTATGGCTGTAATTATATCTTTGGCTTAAATGCTTGCTAAATGAATAAGCCCAAAGGAATTACATAGGTAAGATTTTCACATCCAGCTATGGCAGACTACTTTATATTAGAACAACTTCATAAAAATAACCAGAAAAACTGGTTTTAAAAAGGAGTTTTAAAAATGGTTTAAAAGCTACCAAGGAAGTGAGTACTTGAGGGCCAAGGTTCTGGAGATGAGGGAAATTTCGAGATTTTAACCCAACATGTGGTACCACTTTTCTCCTTGAGGCACTTGTTGATTCATCAGCAACGTTAAAAGGCTAAAAAGCTGAGTAAACCTTTTGGCAGCCCAAGTCTGGGAAGACCAAATAGGAGTATAGGGTCTTCCAAGGAGAAGGGCTCTTGGTAAATACTCCATACTTTCAGCTGGGAGTCCTAAAGGGCTATACCATTGGAATAAATGTGAACAAGTAATACATGAGCCTTCATAAAACTAAATATTGCTCTCAATCAACAAAATCTTAGATTGGATAAAGGCTATCTCCCCTAAATCAAACTGCCTGCTCTGACAAAAATGAATCCCTTCTAGAAAGAAGATGACACCTCTTAAAGACTTAAATCATCCTATAGGTTTTTTAAAAAATATTTTTTGTTGTTGTTGTCATGGTGGTGGTGATACACACATAACATAAAATTAACTATCTTAATCACTTTAAGCATACAGTTCAGTGGTATTCAGTACAATACTTCATAACATCGTGCCACCATCACCATCATCCCTCTCCATAACTCTTCATCTGGTAAAACTGAAACTCAGTACCCATTAAACAATAACTCCCCATTCCTTCTCTGCCACCATCAATTCCTGACAACCACAATTCTACTTTCTGTCTCTATGATTTTTACCACTTTAAGGGCCTTGTATAAATAGAATCCTATGGTATCTGTTTTTTGTGGCTGGCTTATTTCACTTAGTATAATGCCCTCATGTTAAAAAAAAATTCATAAGCTTATATTACTATAAAAGTCAAAATATTGACTACCTCTAGGGGCTAGAGGGTATTGTGATTGGGTAGGGACCATGGGGAGAGCTCTGGAGTAGCTCTTGATATGCGTAGTCCTTTCCAAGATTATTCATTGCATAGACATTATATATACTTTCTTAAGTTTTCTGTACTTGTGTTATGTTAAATAATAGAAATGTTTTTAAAAGTCCATAAATGGAATTAATAGCAGATTAGACATAGCTGAAGAGAGAATTGCCAAATTGAGGCAGAAAGTGTTCAAGCTGCAACATGGAGAAAATAGGATTTAAGAAGCAGAAAAACAGCAGAAGACATACTTGGATCAGTAATAAAAATGCCAATATATGTGTGTCGTTGGAACCTCAGAAGGGAATGAGAGAGAGAAGCAATATTGAAAGAATTAATAGCATAGGATTTTTTCAAAGTTGACAAAAGACATCAAGCTTCAAGTTCAAGAAGTGCAACAGCACCCAAGAAGAGTAAATGCAAAGTAAACCACACAAAAGGCACATGGTTGTAAAATAAAGACAATTAAGAAAATCTTAAAGCAAAGGAATAATAGACACATTATCTTAAAATGAGTAAAAATAAGACAGTTGATTTTTCCAACTGAAATGATAGGAGAGAGTAGATTAACACTTTTAAAATAATGAAATAAATAACAGCTGACCTGTAGTTCTATATCCAGTGAAAATATTATTTAAAGGTAAAAGTTAAAACATACTTACATAAACATTTTCAGAGAAAGATGCTGTTTGTTTACCCCTGCCAAACAATAATACAAGAATAATAAATAAAATGGGTAAGTATAGGAAAAGAAAAATAAAGATGTCATTATTCACAAATGACATGATTATGTCCATAGAAAATTTAAGAGAAGCTACCAGTAAATCATTAGGATTAATAAGCGAATTTAGGGAGAGCACAGAATAAAAGGTCATAATTAATAGTTATTTTAATATACTAGCAATAATTAGAAAATAAATAGTATTAATTAACCTTTACCTTATGATTTGTGCACTTTTTGTACTTACACTTCAATAAAATTTTTATTTCAAAAAAATCACATAGGCAAAATAATCTCAATAGGTATCTGGGTCTTTATAAACTAAATGTGACAAAAGCCATTCTTTGAATTAGTCCAGAACAAAATCTAGTCATTTAAAATAGAGGCTAAAATGATTTTCAGGTATAAAATAATTTTCAAGTTATTATTTTCAATTTATTATTTTCCCTGTTGTAGGTTAACATGATTTTATTTTATCAAACCACTCAAAATTATAAGAAAGCCATTTGGCCAAAGATTTAATTGGTCATACAACTATTATACATATATATTGTTAATAACATTTTATTTTCTGATTATTAAACTGATTATTAAATAATTTAACATAATATTACATGAAGACTTTATTCTGATATATCTATTTTTCATATTTTTTAAACACACACACACACACACACATACACACAAAATAAAAAAAAACAGAAGAAAGAGACAAAGAGAAAGAAGCAAGCAATTTCCAGTTATTTCCAAAGTCCTTGCAAAGAGTAAAATAACAGTTTGGTAGTTTACATTATGATACATATTTATTAGATATTGCTGATAAAGCCTAGAGAGGTAAGATACAGTCAAATGACATTCAGCAATGATAATGATTGGATGAAAATTGGCTCCTAAGTCTAATCACATTTTCAAAATGACCTAGAGTTTAATTCAACTTTGAATTTTTATAGTGCCTCTGAGTGTATTCAAATTTTATGTTACATTCAAATATTATATTAAACCCATGAGAAAAAGTAAACCAGGAGCAAGGAGGCTTGTAACCCCGCAAAGGGTTCTCCTTTCCCCCTGCCTAGACAGAGCTGATTTATCAAGACAGGAGAATTGCAATAGAGTTTAATTCACACAGAGCTGGCTGCATGATGGGAGACCAGAGTTTTATTATTACTGAAACCAGTCTCCCTGGGCATCAGGCTTTTTAAGGAAACTTTGGTCGGTAGTGGGGATATTGAGTCAGGAGTGCTGATTGGTCAGGTGGGAGATGAAATCATAGTGAGCCGAAGCTGTCCTCTCAGGCTGAATCAATTCCTGGGGGCCACAAGACCAGATGAGCCAGTTTATTGATCTGAGTGGTGCCAGCTGATCCATCGACATCGAGTACAGGGTTTACAAAACATCTCAAGCACTGTTCTAGCGTTTTACCATAGTGATATTATCCCCAAGGAGTGATTTGGGGAGGGTCAGAATCTTGCAGTCTCCAGCTGCAAGACTCCTAAGCCATAACTTCTGATCTTGTGGCTGATTTGTTAGTTCTGCAAGAGCAATCTAGTCCCCAGGTAGGAAGGGGATTTGTTTTGGGAAAGGGCTGTTACTGTCACTGTTTCAGAGTTAAACCATAAGTTTCTCCCAAAGTTAGTTTGGCCTATTCCCAGGAATGGACGAGGAACAGCTTGGAGGTTAGAAGCAAGATGGAGTCAGGTAAGATCTCTTTCACTGTTATAATTTTGCGAAGGCAGTTTCCGATTCCCAGTTCTGCTTCAAAAAGCTGTATGACTTCGGGTATGTCACTTAACCTCTTATCTTAATTTCTTCATCTGCAAAATAAATCATATAATGATGTGATTAAGTACCTTTAAATATAGTACATTCATTAGCTATTTAGTAGAATCATTTATTTTAACTTTTATACAATCATTTTACCTACTTTACCTTATAGAATAATTAGCAATTATTATAGGTGTATTATATATCCAGTACTATTAATTTTCACAAATGTAATCCATCACTGACCCATCAAAATAAACAAGAAAGTATCTATTAACTGTGAATCTGAATGAAACAGGCTTATTTTTCACTACATAGATGACAAAATAGAAAAATCATTTTAAGTCAGACCTAGGTTTAAAGAATTTCTGTGATAGGGAATTGGGGAGGTAGATGCACAGGTAGTTTTCAGTAGACTATTTTAAATCTTTCATTGGAAATGTTTGCTTCACTAACTTTGACTTAAACTTGAAACTATTTTCAGGGATCTTAAAAATCTTATGAGTAGTCTCTTACTTTGAAAACTTAACATCTCTGTTAATGTACTCTCTTTTAATTTGTGTGTTGAGGGCAATGAAATTCAAACAAACAGGATGTAGCCTCAGTGGTGCCAAAGAAAACTGCTTTCCAAACAGCAGCTCTTCACTGTATCTGTGGTAGGAGATGGGAGGTGGGTGATAAAACGGAAGGAAATGTTTTCATGTAAGAGAAGAAAATGACCTACAAATTTGTAGGAAAAAAACAAAATAGAACTGGATAAAAAGGGGAAAAGCAATCCACTAAATGCCAACCCAAATATGGTATTTTAGTGCAGAGGGATGTATCTTCTTTGATGTAATTCAGAAAACAAAATAACTGAATAAATTCATTTCTGGAATAAATAAATACAAGATTAATTGATCAATTTTTGCTTAAATCTAGAAATGTTCAGTTGCAGTCTCTTGCATCTGATGGATAACTATTCATTCTTAAAATCCAAATAATGGGCCAGGTACAGTGGGTCACACCTATAATCCCAGCACTTTGGGAGGCTGGGGCAGGTGGCGTTAGGAGTTTGAGACCACTCTGGCCAACATGGTGAAACTCTGTTTCTACTAAAAATACAAAAATTAGCCAGGCATCTGTAATCCCAGCTACTTGGGAGGCTGAGGCAGGAGACTCATTTGAACCCAGGAGACAGAGGTTGCTGTGAGTCGAGATTGTCCCACTGCACTCCAGCCTGGGTGACAGAGTGAGGCTCCATCTCAAAAAAAAAAAAAAAAAAAAAACCAAGTAATGGTTATGGTTATGTGACCTATGCAATTGCATGGGGCCCCACGTTGATTTATCTCAAAGGGCCATGTTTGGTTTGATGCTCTGCTGTTTCTTTCTTCAAATTCTTAATAATTTCTGAACAAGGGGCATTGTGTTTTCATTTTACTGGGTTCTAAAAATTAGGTAGCTGGTCTGGATCTTGAGCTCAAAAGTGAAGCAGTGTGCTCTGATCCATCAGGTAGGCTAAGGTGTTTTTTACCCTAGGCTCCTCTGCACTCAGGACATTCTTCTCTTAGAGTAACTAAGAGTAACTAGCTTATTCCATGCTGTATTTTTCCTCATGTTTCACCATCTTTGAGTTCATTGAGGTTAAGATCTACAATTTTTTCATGTTTGATTCCTTAGCATGCAGCATTGTATCTAGACGTGCTAAGAAATCAGTAATTTGTTGCATGAATAAATGGGTGAATCAACCATTGAACAAACTTTTTTTTTTTTTAAGACAGAGTCTCACTCTTGTCGCTCAGGCTGGAGTGCAGTGGCACAATCTTGGCTCACTGCAACCTCCACCTCCTGGATTCAAATGATTCTCCTGCTTCAGCCTCCGGAGTAGCTGGGATTACAGGCGCCTGCCACCACACCCAGCTAATTGTTTGTATTTTTAGTATCGACAGGGTTTCACCATGTTGGCCAAGCTGGTCTCAAGCTCCCTACCTTGGGTGATCTGCCCACCTCGGCCTCCAAAAGTACTGGGATTACAGGCATGAGCCACCGTGCCTGGCCCTGAACAAACTATTGATATACAATGGCAAGATTTTAAAATGATAAAATATCATCTTGAACATCTGGGATAAGAAGTGTTCTTTTGTACTGAATCAAATTTGAGTCATAAAGACTCCTCAGTTACTAAACCAGATAACAAAATGTGAGATCTTGAATCATCTAGTTTGTAAGAGAGATTAATTTGAAAAAGAACTTTAAGAACTTAGATTATCATTCAGGTACTTTGTGATTATTAAACTTCATAAGGCATAGTAATGATGAAAGCTACTTTACTGAGTTGGTACTATGTATCAGGCACAGTTTTAAGTGCTTTTCAAACTCTATCAGTATGGGAATTACCTTGAGCTCTTGTCAAAGTGCAGACGCCATTTTAGTAAGTTTAGGTTGTGTAAGTTAGGTTTAGTAAGTTTAGGTTGTGTCTAAGATTCTGTAGCTCTAATCAGTTCCCAGATGAAGCCAGTGCTGCTAACTGTGACCACACACTGAGTACCGGGAGACAGAGGTTGCAGTGAGCCGAGATCATGCCACTGCACTCCAGTCTGGTGACAAGAGTGAGACTCTGTCTCAAAAAAAAAACAAAAAAATTTGTTCTTTATTTCAATAATGCTTCAGTTACACATACCAAAATGATGCCATTTTTTAAATTACATCAATCCCTTTGCTCACAATTTCTACCTAGACAGATTTTGTAGTTCGCCATTATGATCATTACATTTTACACACATCTCATCTTCCTCTCGTCTCTCTCCAAATGTTGTACCCAACTGATAAAGTTCCAATTCTGATTAAGTCCAGAATCCATCTACTTTGCACTCATATTTAAGCAGCTGAATGTGGCTGAATAAAAACACATAGTTTTGCTGTCTCCCCTTAAAGTGATTGCCACAAATCTCAGCACTGCCAGACAATCCAACAACATTATCTAGCAAGTTCAGTTTGTCAACCTCCTAGAAGACAATTCACACTTTCTCCCCCATCAACAAACATCCTATACCTCACCCTACTTCTCACTGTCAACCGATGGGATCACTTTTTATTTTTCAAAAGAAAGTGGAAGCAATTGGAAGAGACCTACCTTACCTTCTCATTATCAAATTTGCCAGTTGAGTGCATTCGGACCCACACAGTCTGCCTTTTCTCTTAAAAGAGCTGATGAGTTGCCTGCCTTGTTCCTAAAGTCAGCCCCTCTAATTGCATACTGATTCTCAATCCCTCTCATCCACTCTAGGGTTTATCCTGCAATAATTCCTTCTCTTGCTGCATCATTTGTTTTTCTTTCTATTGGGTTATTCCTATCAGCATACAAACATTAAAATGCCTCTCATCTTTAATAAAAATCTCTTTTCCCCAGGCTCCTTCCAATTACCTCAAATTTCTATGCTTTTTCTTGACAGTAACAAGTCCTCAAAGATTGTCTATATTTATTGTCTCTATTTCCTAATGTCACATTCTCTCTTAAATTCATTTTAATCTGGACTGCATCCCACCATTCCATTTAAAGAGCTAATCCCCATGTTGTCACATCCAATGGTGAATTCTCAGTGATCAATTTCCTCAGCTTCACAGCAGTAGTGAAATGGTTGATCATTTCCCCTTCCAAGAAATAATTTTGTTCCTTGGCTTTTTGATCATCAAACTTCCCAGATCTTTTTCCTTCTCAGTCTTCATTGCTGGCTCCTTCCTTTCCAAACTCCATATTAGGCACCAACTTCTCTTTATTTACACCCATTCCGGGCTGTGATGGTATGCAGTTCCGAGGTTCTAAATGTCACCTATGTGCTGATAATTTCAGGCTAGCTAGTCTTTTTCTGCTTTTAGGAAAGGAATAGATAAATTCATAATATTATAAGGTAATGAAAAAAAGAGCTATGAAGAAAAATAAAGGAGAATGAGTAGATGAGAGTTTGTTCTATGTATTCACATCACTGTTGAATTTTAGTCCAGGAGAAAGAGTACTATTTAAATAAATTTTCAGGAAGTGCTCTGTGAGATGACATTTTAGCAAAACTCTGAAAGATGTGAAGGAATGATCTTCAGAAAAAGGCAGAGCTTCAATCTGCCACTGGACATCACCGATAGGATGGGTAACAAACATACAAAAATTAACATGTCAAATGAAACTTGATCTCTAGCTCTAAATCGGCTCCTTTCCCAATCTGCCTCATCTCAGTAAATTGCATATTTATATTCCTTGTTGCTCACATAAACAATCTAGGACCTATCCTTAATTCCATTTTCACCTTATACTCTATACCATCAGCAAAATCCTATTAGGTCTATTTATTTATTTATTTAAGACAGAGTCTCACTCTATCACCCAGGCTGGAGTGCCATGGTGCGATCTCAGCTCACCGCAATCTCTGTCTCCTGGATTCTGAGACAGAAGTGATTCTGCTGCCTCAGCCTCCCGAGTAGGTGGGACCATAAGCATCCACCATCTCGTCTGGCTAATTTTTGTATTTTTAGTAGAAACGGAGTTTCGTCATGTTGGTCAGGCTGGTCTCAAACTTCAGACCTCAGGTGATCCACCTGCCTTGGCCTCCCAAAGTGTTGGGATTACAGGCGTGAGCCACTGCGCCTGGCTCTTTGGTCTATTTTCAAATTACATTCATCCTAGTACAAACTGCCATCATTTCTTATTTTGATTACTGCAAAAACTTTCAGGTTGGACTTGGTGCTTTCACTCTTGCCCTCCTTTAAGCTGTTCTCCATAGAACAGCCAGAAAGAAGGCATTTAGAAATGAAAATCAGGTCATGTCCCCTTCCAACTAAAAACTTTGTAACTGTTACACATAAAATACAATCCAAACTTGTTATCATGACCTAGAAGACCTCACAGTCCTGGCCCCTATCTCTCTCCGGCTATGTCTTGTATGGTTTTCCTCAAGCTCACCCAGCTGTATCCACACTGGGCTTCTACTGTTTCTTACATAATAGACTCCTTCTCATCTTGAGGCCTTTGCGCTTGTTGCCTTAGGCCTGAAATGTTTTCCTCAGATTTTCAGTAGGTCATTCCTTTACATCTTTCAGAGTTTTGCTAAAATGTCATCTCACAGAGCACTTCCTGAAAATTTATTTAAATAGTACTCTTTCTCCTGGACTAAAATTCAACAGTGATACGGATACATAGAACAAACTCTCATCTACTCATTCTCCTTTATTCTTCTTCATAGCTCTTTTTTTCGTTACCTTATAATATTATGAATTTATCTATTCCTTTCCTAAAAGTGAGTGTCCGTATCTACAGGGTAGGCACCCACAGAGAGCTGCAACTTTTATCTGTTTTATTCAACATTATGATCTTAGTGTAAGTCTTAGTTTGTGCTGCTGTAACAAAATACCTTAGATTGGATAATTTATAAAGAACAGAAATTTATGTCCTCATAGTTCTGGAGCTTGAGAAGTCCAAGACAAAAATGCCAGCATTTGGTGTCTGGTGAGGGTCTTCTTGCTGTGTCCTCACATGGCAAAAGAAGTGAACACTGTGTTCTCACATCATGGACAGGAGAAGGGCAAAAAAAGGCTTAAGCTAGTTCCTTCTAGCCTCTTTATAAGGCACTAATCCATTCATGAGGGCAGCACTCTCATGACTCAGTAATTTCCCAAAGGGCTCCACCTCTTAATACCACCACAGTAAGGATTAAGTTTCAACACATAATTGTTGGGAGACAATCAGATCATAGTAACATCTAAAACTGTAGCTGGCACATAGTAAGCACACATTAAATATGTATATAAATGGATTTTACATAATGATGGGGAAACCTGTGCTGTGTATGTCAAGTAATTTACCTTTGATCAAGGTGGTATTTCAGGATAGCTAGTCTGACTCCTGAATCCCATCTCTTAGACTGCTCTATTTTATTTTTTATTCAATGCTCTATAAATTCTACCTTGTTTACTTTTATTGCCTGTGGTGATCTGGAGAGAAGAAATCCTGTCTTAACTTCTACCCATCATTGTTGTTAGATTAGTCAACTGTATATATGAACGATATCCCTAATAATTAAATTCAAGAACAAAGCAATAGCTTCTGATTCCCACCTATGCATGGGAGGATGAGAAATATGCCCTCTACTCTACCCTCATCCCCTGCCTGCCAGCTAATACTTGTTAATTTAATCTGCAAACTACTATTTGCCTTTCTGTCATATAAATATTTTAAACTAGATATTCTTTTCCAAGAATAGCAGCTTGCATTGGTATTTAATTTTCATGATCATATATTTTTTTTGAGATGGAGTTTTGCTCTTGTCACCCAGGCTAGAGTGTGGTGGCACGATTTCAGCTCACTGCAACCTCTGCTTCCTGGGTTCAAGCGATTCATCTTGCCTCAGCCCCCTGAGTAGCTGGGATTACAGTCTCCTGTCCCCACACCCAGCTAATTTTTATATTTTTTTTAGTAAAGATGGGGTTTCACTATGTTGGCCAGGCTGGTTTTGAACTACTGACCTCAGGTGATCCACTTGCCTCGGCCTCCCAAAGTGCTAGGATTATAGGCATGAGCCATTGTGCCCGGCCTATGACCACATTTTTAAAGTGGCTTTTATTCTCATTGCCAGTACTTTTTATGTTATGCTTCTTGAGTTACTTATCCAAAAGTTATCTGGAATATGTCTTCAAGTAATTCTCTTAGGAAGGGAACACCAATCTGAGTCCATGCATATCTATAATACATATATATTTTTTACCTTGGTATATGAATAATTACCTGGTCACAGTCTTTTCTCCACAACACCTATTCGATACTATCTTTTGGTATGTAATGTTTTGGAAAAGATTATGGATAGCCTTATATTCGTTCCTTTTATGCATTCCTTCCCGCTTCCCTCCCTGTATGGCTCATTATATTAAAAAAAATAAAATTCTGACAAAGAATGTCCAGGTAGCATCTTTTTTTTTTTTCTTGTTAACTTTGTCTAGTACTTGGTAACTCCTTTTCCTCTATAATCTCTTCTTCCTTCAACTCAGGAGAGTTGTCTTCCATATCTTTGGTTCATGATTGTGATCATAATGTTCTGTTTTCTTCTGCTGGAAGCTTGAATATCCTCATCTGGACTCCAGTTTATTTTATTTTTAATCATATTGTCTGTTCCCTGTGCATTCTGGGAGAGTTGTTCTACATAATTTAGTATACCTTTCTTATGAAAAATAACATAAAATTTTATTATTTTCTCAATAGATTGAAAGTTCTTTGAGAGTAAAAACCATGACTTTCATTTCCATTTACTTGCTTCCAGCATATTCCTGGAAAATAGTGGCTATTCAAAACACCCATTTGGTTTCCTTAGATGGATAAAATATCTGTGATGGAGGCATATTAATTTACTACAAAAACTATGGCATAGTACTGAAAAGGTGGAATTTGGAGGGTATTTTGAGGAGTATATATGTAGTAAACATTCTGCAGGCAAGAGCCCAGAACTTAATACATACAGAAGAGAACGAACAACTATAAGTTACATACATGAAAAAAAGAACATAAATTTAGCAAATTTGGAATCTGATTTAATTTATATAAACTGAATTTTAGGAAAGTATTATTATAATAAAACTGTAAATATTGCAGGGTTCAAAAAGTACACTGAAGAACAGAGTATCCGGTAAATATTATAAAACAAGATTTTATTGTTTTAGAAGTTTGATAGTAGATTTTCAAATCAACATACAAAATTTCAAGTTTTACGCTTCTGACCTAACCTAATACAGTATTCATAAGCTTTTGGGATTATTTTCTCCACTGTGCATAATAAAAACTTTTTAAAAGAGGAAAGTGTCAAATTATATTGCAAGTTAAAAGCAACAGAAAACATTTCTCATGACACTGAAATAATTTTGAAACAAAATGTGACACAGTTCACCTGCAGTTCTCACAGTCTATGGTAACTATTGTCAGCAACAAACATCTTTAACTCCTAGCAAATTGGTTGGATAAAGGATGTAATGCCTGATGCTTGAAGTATTGTTTGCTTTACTCTCTACTTCCAGCAGTCTGAGTGCTTCTTACACAGGCCTTTATAGTGAATTAAGTCTCCTTCTGCATCCCCAACCTGTATCATGGTACTTCAGGAAGGACAGAGTAGTTCTCAGTCACAAAAAGGCAACTTCTAATAAGGAATTTGCATGACACTGTAATACAATGGTCCCCAACATTTTTGGCACCAGGGACCAGTGGAAAACAATGTTTCCGTGGAAGACAATGTGTTCGTGGAAGACAATGTTTCTGAGAATGGGGGAAGGGGTGTAGGGGTGGCGGGGTAGGGGGGAGATGGTTTTGGGATAAAACTATTCCACTTCAGATCATCAGGCATTAGTTAGATTCTCATAAGGAACCTGCAACCTAGATCCCTCACATGCAAAGTTCACAATACGGTTTGCACTCCTATGAGAATCTAATGCCCCTGCTGACCTGACAGGAGGTGGAGCTCAGGTGGAAATGCTCACTCACTCTCCGCTCACCTCCGGCTGTGTGGCCTGGTTCCTAACAGGCCATAGATGGTTGGTCTGCGGCCTGAGGGTTGGGGACCCTTACTGTAACAGATGCAACGGAAATATACAAAAGAAATTGAATATGACTTTCCTTTTTACAGACTAAAATCTATTGGGGAGGTAAAATTTAATTGAAATGAAAGTAACAGAATCAAATTTGTAGCATAGTCTACATGTTTATGTTTTTATTAATTCTTAAAAAAAACACTCAGAAATTAAGGTAGTCAAGAAAGATAGCAGAGTGATTGAGCTACAAAGAAAATAAGATCTCTTCCATGTTTTAAATAATCTTCACAATATTAGAGAATCTATATAGTTTTGCCAGGTCCTATGGTACAAGGCATTATGTAAGTATATTGTAATGAATTACAAAGATACATCAAAGAGAATTCCAATCTTCTTAGAGTACAATCTGGTAAGAAAAAAGGCAGACATACCAATGGATATAATGAAAGCCACCTGCATATAAAATAGGATCACGGGGAGGTGAAAATAGAAGTCATGGAAACTTCAGAGTGGAAAGCTTACTTCTGGCTGTGGGAAATTGGGAAAGCTTCAAGAAGAAAGTTAAATGTGAATTAGGGATTACAGGGGGTTTAGAAACATAGTTGTAAATATTAGAGTACTCCAAGCAGAGAAAGAGAGGGGAAAAAAGAGTATGAGTAGAGGCAGTGGGGTAAGAGAGCATAAATGCAAACAGCAAGCAGTTAAAGGATGCGTGAAAGTGAATAGGGCAAAACCTGCATGACTGACCTCTCCACTGGGATGGCTAATCACGTTTTCCATCCACACACCAACTCTGTTCTTTTCTGTCTTCCACCAGCCAGTTGCTAAAACTCTAAACATAGGAGTTTTCGTTTATTTTTCTATTTTTTCTCATGGTTTTAATCCAATTTATCAGCAAATCCTGTTGACTCTACCTGTAAAGCACATCCTGAACCCACCCACTTCTTTCCATCTTTCCATAAAATACATGAAATACAAGTCATCATTTCTTGCTTGAGTTATTGCAATAGCTTCCCTCCTTCCACTGTTGTCTTTTTGTTGTTGTTGTTGTTGTTTTTAGACTGAGTTTCACTCTTGTTGTCCAAGCTGGAGTGCAATGGCACGATCTCGGCTCACTGAAACCTCCACCTCCTGGGTTCAAGGGATTCTCCTGCCTCAGCGTCCCGAGTAGCTGGGATTACAGGCATGCGTCACCATGCTCAGCTCATTTTCTTGTATTTTTAGTAGAGATGGGTTTCTCCATGTTGGTCAGGCTGATCTCGAACTCCTGACCTCAGGTGATTCATTTGCCTTGGCCTCCCAAAGTGCTAGGATTACAGGTGTGAACCACTGGCACTGTTGTCTTCTTATAATCTGTTCACACAGCAATAGCAGCCAGAATGATCCTTATGAAATGTAATTAGGTTATATAATCTCCTGCTTACCATCCTACAATGGTTGCCCTTCACATTTAGAAGGAAATCCATATTCCTTATTTAGAAAAAGTCCCACACAACTTTACATCTCTGTCCCCTCTTCCCTCTGCCCCACCCTCACCCACTAGTCTAGGAACATAAGCCTTCTTTGTTTCCTTGAACATGCCAACATTATTTCTGCCTTAGGGTTCTTGGCATTAGCTATCCTGTCTACTGGAAATGCTGATGTACTTTAGCTATATTGTACATGTTTAACTTCTGTCCTTCAGATGGCTATTTAAATGTCACCTCTTCAGAGAAGTCTTCCCTGGTGATTCAATCTGAAGTAACGTTTTAGTATTTCAGTTGTTCAGTATTACAACACCCTATTTTAACTTCATGCATAGCTGCTATCACCATTAGATATTTTTGCATATAGTTATGTTTAGGGTCTCTTTCACTAGAATGTAAGAACTAAGACTTTGATTATACTGCTTACTTGAAGCTGTGTCTGGCACTGAATGAGTAATCAAATGCTTAAATCAAACAAAGAGAAAAAGTTATATGGGCTCTTGAATGACAAGATAAAGAAGTTGGGCTTTATTCAGAAGACAAATGGAAGAATGCTAAAGTTTTTGAGGTAGAAAGATGCAACAGACATACTTCTTGCCCTAAAAGAGTTTATAATTCACAGATAACCCAAACAGATAATCCATATTCTTAAAAGGAGAAGCTCAATACAAAGTACCATTTCATTAGTAGCAAATGACTGACACAGAACAACTGATGCTACAGGAATGTGGCTAAGAATGTGGGCGGGGATAGTTTGAAGAAAGTTAGAACTGCAAGGCTATAGGACATTCATAAGTGGAGAAGTCAGGGAGGAAATTGCCTCTCTTTTATTTTCCTTTTCTTTCCTCTTCTCCCCTCTTCCCTCCCCTCTCCTTCCCTCCCCTTCCCTTTCCTTTTTTTTTTTTTTTCCTTTCCTTTCCTTTCCCTTCTCCTTTCCTTCTTTCTTTCTTTTTTTCTGAGATGAGGTCTTGCTATGTCATCCAGGCTAGTCTCAAACACCTGGGCTCAAGTGATTCTCCTGCTTCAGCATCCCAGGTACTTGGGATTACAGGTGTGAGCCACTGCACCCAGAAGGGAATATCTTTTTTTCTTTTTTTTGAGACAGGTTTTACTCTGTCACCCAGGCTGGAATGCAGTGGCGTGATCTTGGCTCACTGCAACCTCTGCCTCCTGGGTTCAAGTAATTCTCCTGCCTCAGCCTCCTGAGTAGCTGGGATTTCAGTTACCTGCCACCATGCCCAGCTAATTTTTGTATTTTTAGTAGAGACAGGATTTTGCCATGTTGGCCAGGCTGGTCTCAAACTCCTGACCTCAGGTGATCCTCCTGCCTCGGCCTCCCAAAGTAAGCCACCACACCTGACCTAGAAATATCTTGAATAGGGGAAATATTGTTGGTAAAAGTATAAAGGCAAGACATGTCTGTAATGAACTCAGTGTACAGGGAATAGATTAGTCCAAAACTAACAGTATATACAAAGGAACGTCAAAGAATTTGTTATCAATGTTTGGTTTTTCATAAAAGCATGGTCTTTAAAGTAGAAATGCTTGCCTCAGAGGTCAGAAAATGGCAATCATTCATAGAGTGTAAGTAAGCCCATAAAATCATGAATTAAACAAACCCATAAAATCATGAAATTGTTTTCTATTTTGACAAATAAATTTGAATATTAATTAAGATCTGTTTTCTTTTTTTATTTCCCACAGAGTTGCTACCCCATTTGGAGGTTTTGAAAAAGCATCAAAAATGGTTAAATTTAAAGTTCCAGATTTTGAGCTACTATTGCTAACAGATCCCAGGTTTATGTCCTTTGTCAATCCCCTTTCTGGCAGACGGTCCTTTAATAGGACTCCTAAGGGATGGATATCTGAGAATATTCCTATAGTGATAACAACTGAACCTACAGATGATACCACCATACCAGAATCAGAAGACCTATGAAAAGAAAGTTGTATGTGCCACATAAAACTCTGAATATAAAAGTTGCTGTTTTACTATTTTAATTACTGGCAAAGCCACTTGCATTTTTCATTAGTAGCAATAATAGCAATTTAGTGATTTTCCTTTTGTGACATTCAATTTCAACCTCAGATCAAATACTAATAAACATTTAGAAATCTTACTTTAAAAAACTTATAACTCACTTGTCTTCATTCATAATTTTGTTTTCACCTGGTTTAAAGAATCTAGACATTTTATTGCAAAAGTTCAGTTGGAAAAGTAATTGACAAACAGTTTCACCTTTGTCTCATTTTATATGATTTATTGCAGGGTAAGTTTTTCAAGTGGAATCTAGAATTAAAATACAGGGAGAGATATGAAGACTTATTCAGAGTTTCATCTAAGGGATGAAAGCTACGGAAGATGATGTACAAATGTTATTGATGGAGAAAAGGCTTGGGTGTGTCCTTTCTGGTGACCATGAGAAAATAATATGTCTTGATGAAGTCTTTTCATTAGTCACTCTTAGAATTCTAAAGTGCTTTGCACTTTTCAATATGTTTTGAATCATTAGGTAATTATTCTGGATGATAGTCTCCTAAGTTCAATTCAGTTATTATATTCATTTAGCATTAAGTCAAGGATACTGAGACACAATGACTCAAGGGATGTCATAGTACTATAATTTCAAGGACCAAGGTGTGCCCAAAATTCAAGTTTCACAAATTCCAATGCTGTGCATTGATTATGTTCAACTTTATGTGTGCATTTTTAGAAGAGTAAGAACAAATAAAGTACACACTAATATACATATAAATACATACATGTATGTGAGAGAAGGAAAGAGTAAGTAATTTGAATTGGCAGCTTTTTTTGCCAAATCTTTAAATTCTGTTAAAATCCTCAAGTAACTGGGGAGTACATGCTTTAAGACACAAACAAAAACAAAGGGCATGACAGTATCTGAAAGCAATGTAGCACACATCTATCATAATATATGTAATATACTGACATAGAAGACTCAAACTAAACTAATATAAAGTTATAGCTATATCTTAAAATATGATTAAGGAAGTATATGACATATAACTTATAGAAATCAGTATCAATTTCTCCCATTTCAATTCAGTTAAGAGTACTGTGATAGATGTTTATAGCAGAGAGGAAATGTCTCATCAATAGAAAACTGTCTATCAGATAAAGTTTAGGAGATAGGAAGAAGGACTGTGTATAGTAATGAAAATACCAAGTTGCAACATTACATATTTACAAAACAAATCTCTATTTGTAGTGTGGAAATCGGTGACTGTTTTAATCATCGTCTAGACTTGTAAGTAGAAAAATTTTAAAAATTTGCTTATGAAAATATAACCCCTAGAAAGTAACAATGACAAAGTATTATATTTATACATACTATTGTAGAGAATTTGTATATTTTTAAATATGTCTTAAGATATCTTAATTTTATTTGTAAGTTTTGGTGTTTACCTGTTTTAAAATGATCATGTTGGCATCTGTGATAAATTATCATTGAGGCTCCCATTATGCCATTTTTTGTTCATTTTAATCTTTAAAAAATAAAAATTAGGCATATTCATTATGCATTTTGATGAAATGGTTTAGTTCTTTATTAACATCATGAAATGAGTCATTATTTTTAATGAAAATGAAATCTTTTGCATTATTTCAACCATTTCCAAATATAAACTGTATGATTACTGTCCCTATTCTGCCAACCACTGAAAGTAGAGGACAGCAATAAAGTATGTTAGCTACAGAACAGTACTCCCCAGTATCATAAAAGATAACTTAAAAAGAAAAATCCTAGCCAGGTGTGGTGGCTCATGCCTGTAATCCCAGCACTTTGGGAGGCCAAGGCAGGTGGATCACGAGGTCAGGAGATTGAGACCATCCTGGATAACATGGTGAAACCCTGTCTCTACTAAAAATACAAAAAATTAGCCAGGCGTGGTGGCAGGTGCCTGTAGTCCCAGCTACTCCGGAGGCTGAGGCAGGAGAATGGCATGAACTTAGGAAGCAGCGCTTGCAGTGAGTCAAGATCGTGCCACTGCACTCCAGCCTGGGCGACAGAGCAAGACTCCGTCTCAAAAGAAAAAAAAGGAAAATCCTAAGTGATACTCATTGTTTTAAAAAGATTGAGTAGGAAAAGAAAAAATAATCTTCTGTTCCCTATTGTATTTCTTTATTTTTTGGAAGTGTCTATTAATTCTATCTCAGCTGTCACCTTTAGAAAGGCCAACATTTCACTCTGGTTATTACACAATTCAGAATTCAAAAGGAATTTTGAATGGGTTTTGATTAACCTGAAAAATAGCTAAATCTTTCAAAGTCTAAAGAAATATGACAGTCCCAGCACTTTTGGAGGCCAAGGCGGGTGGATCACGAGGTCAGGAGATCGAGACCATCCTGCATAACACGGTGAAACCCTGTCTCTACTAAAAATACAAAAAATTAGCCAGGCGTGGTGGCAGGTGCCTGTAGTCCCAGCTACTCGGGAGGCTGAGGCAGGAGAATGGCATGAACTCGGGAAGCAGAGCTTGCAGTGAGCCGAGATCGCATCACTGCACTCCAGCCTGGGTGACAGAGCGAGACTCCGTCTCAAAAGAAAAAAAAGGAAAATCCTAAGTGATACTCATTGTTTTAAAAAGATTGGGTAGAAAAAGGAAAAATAACTGTCTGTTCACTATTGTATTTCTTTCTTTCTTGAAAGTGTCTATTAATTCTATCTCAGCTGACACCTTTAGAAAGGCCAACATTTGGCCAGGCGCGGTGGCTCAAGCCTGTAATCCCAGCACTTTGGGAGGCCGAGACGGGCGGATCACGAGGTCAGGAGATCGAGACCATCCTGGCTAACACGGTGAAACCCCGTCTCTACTAAAAAAAAAAAAAAAAAAAAAAAAAAACTAGCCAGGCGAGGTGGCGGGCGCCTGTAGTCCCAGCTACTCGGGAGGCTGAGGCAGGAGAATGGCGTGAACCCGGGAGGCGGAGCTTGCAGTGAGCTGAGAGCCGGCCACTGCACTCCAGCCTGGGCGGCAGAGCAAGACTCCGTCTCAAAAAAAAAAAAAAAAAAAAAAAAAAAAAAGAAAAGCCAACATTTCACTCTGGTTGTTACACAATTCAGAATTCAAAAGGAATTTCGAATGGGATTTGATTAACCTGAAAAATAGCTAAACCTTTCAAAGTCACAAAAATATGATAGTCTCTTTACAACAACAGAAAGACTGTGACATTTTTTCCACCTGCTTTTGTATAAATAAGATACGGAAAAAAGGAGAAAAAAATATTTTTTAAAAAGGTAAAAATGAAAATTTGTTGCTGGAGTACTAAAAGTCAGACACTAGTCATTTCCTTATAAAGACAATTTAATATATTTAATATTGTGTTTTCATAGTTATTCTGTAAGGATGGCATTACAAATAATCTCAATTTTATATTGAAAATATTGAGCCTCAGAGAACCAACATGACTTGAAATAAGCCTAGCTCATAATTGGAAGAACTTGGTGAGTCTGGCTCTAAAGTACATGCTCTAAGAACACATGGTTCATAACTTTTCTCTAAGAATAAAGTTCAGCCTTAAAGTATTTAGACAAAATAATAAAAATTCTCTATTATCTTAATTTTGAGCAAATACATCTATACACTGAGTAGTTTTAGAGTCATTATCCAAAGTTTTACAGGCATTCATAAAAAAACTGAACTTTCAGACTGTGTTGAAAGCAAACTAAATTAAACAGCAGTATGCACATTTAATTTTGAAATTGGAGAAACACAAAAGTGCACTCTGATTAAACCTGCTCATTTCTGCTCAGTATTGTACACCTGTTTGATCTATGTAATCTTCCTTTTCTAAGGAGAAAGAGTGGGAAAGCAGAAGAAGGAAGAGTTAAGAAATGCATGACAGGCTGAAAGAAATCATCTAGTTAATAACATACCAAAACCACTCCTTCAAAAGAAAACATTTTCTACTTTTTAAAATGTTAGAGGAAATTCTCTCAGATTTCATTATACTGTTAAATAGACTTCTGGGTCATGAAATTATATCTTCTATTTTAAGCCAATTTCTTCTAATATCATTGGCAGGACTGATGATCAACTTACCAACTGTCCCCTGGATGATAACTACAGCTACATTAATAACCAAAGCTATGGTTAGAAAGACTATCTTTGGCTTTTAACTCTCCATTTCCTTTCATCATTTCTCAAACATTTTATTTTTTACCTCATAACTCAATATTTAAGAGGACTTGACAATTAAAAATAACTAATTATTGGTTATTACAAAATCAAGCCAAATATAGACAATAATTTTTAGTCAAAATGATAATTTATTGCATCTACCTTAAATTTTACATTTTCTAAATAGACCCATTTATAAATATTTTAGCAGCTTGGAAGTGGAGGGATCCAATTAACCTTGCAAAGGCTAATATCGAGCAAAATGTCCAGTCGTGAGTATGAAAAGAACAGCCTGAACTTTTCAACTAAGGACACAGCTGTACCAGCACATTTATTAATTCTGGAATTTCTTCACTCTGCTGCTTATGCAAGATAAAACTTACATGGCATGATTGCAGTTTTTCAGCCACAACTGTCTTTTATTAAGCTTAGAAAAGTATTACTTTGTCCCTTTTCTTATGAAAAATAATTTTGCCCTCCACACTCTATTCTGTAGCAAGACAGGCCGTTCACTTTCTATGAAAGGCGGAAAAGTGCCATGCTTTTACCAAAAGACAAGCAAAGGCAATCCATTTCAAACTAACTGATAAAAGCACATTGCAAATATATAAAATAATTTTTTAAAAAATTATGCCTTTTACAAGTTAAACTTTCCTGAACTAACAAAAAAGGAAGTAAAAGTGTATAAGAGTTTTAACAGCTTAAACTAAAATGTTATTAACTAAAAGCACGGGTTATTTGAATTTCTTTTTTCTTTTTTTTTTTTTTTTTTGAGACGGAGTCTCGCTCTGTCACCCAGGCTGGAGTGCAGTGGCCGATCTCAGCTCACTGCAAGCTCTGCCTCCCGGGTTCACGCCATTCTCCTGCCTCAGCCTCCCGAGCAGCTGGGACTACAGGCGCCCGTCACCTCGCCCGGGTAGTTTTTTGTATTTTTTAGTAGAGACGGGGTTTCACCGTGTTAGCCAGGATGGTCTCGATCTCCTGACCTTGTGATCCGCCCGTCTCGGCCTCCCAAAGTGCTGGGATTACAGGCTTGAGGCACCGCGCCCCGCCTATTTGAATTTCTTAAATGGAGGAGCTAGATTGCAACCCAGGATATAAATTTACCCTGCCTTCTCAATGTAATGTGATTTCAGTGGGAAGATTTGGTACATACGGGCAAAGAGAGAAAAAAAAGCTATTTGAAAGTGCTTATAGTTCACATCAAAATAAGAATGTGCTTGTTATTTTGTACTGTGTAATTTTTTTTTTAAGAGACAGTTTCTCATTCTGTCACTCAGGCTGGAATGCAGTGCACTGGCCTGGTTATAGCTTACCACTGCAGGCTCAAACTCCTAGGCTCAAGTGACCCTTCTGCCTCAGCCTCTTGAGTAATTGGGACTATAGGCATGCACTACCACATCTGGCTAATTTAAACAATTTTTTTAAAGACAGGGTCTTGCTATGTTGCACAGCCTGGTAAAGTGATCCTCCCACCTAGGCTTTCCAAAGCATTAGGGTTACAGGCAGGCACCACCAAGTCCAGCCTGCATTGTGTAACATTTTGAAAAATATTTTTATGACAACTCAGGGCAGTGCAGATGTTTCAGGAAACAGGACTGGAAAGTTATAAGGAAAAAAAAGATAAAGTAAATGTCATTCCCTATTTTGAAATTGCTCATTAAAGAAACTGCATCACTAACAAAATAAATATAAAAGAAGGGGTGTGCATGGAGGGAAAGGAAAGCCAGAGTGAAGTAGGCTGGAAGGAAATACAATTCCGGCTATACAAAAGCTAACTGCGTTATTTTATGATTTCTGAAGCTTTTTATTCACCTCTTTTAAAGCATTTTTGGTCTACATAGACACAATTGTTTGATGTGGATTGTCATCTAAATAGATACTCTCATTACATTTATCATCTCTCACAAATAATATATTAAAGCAATTTTATTTAAAGATTCCAGCTTCACAGTAACAAATTTACATGCTGATTTACCACAAATCAATGAGTAATCTCAAGCAATTTACTTCACACTGTAAATCACAGTTTTCTCCAAGTATTTATATGGCTCAAACATCACCTCCTCCCAAGACCTTTCCTGACCACCTTTATTTAAAAGAGCACACTTCTAATCCCTTATCGGGCTTTTATTTTTCTTTACAGCACTTATCACTCCCCAACATGTGTTAGTCCAGATCCTCTGAGAAGCAGATGTGAAGATGAGATTAAATGTGCAAGCATTTTATTAGGAGAAATGCATGTGTGAAACAAAATGGGGAGGGAGTCAAGAATGTCTTGGAGATATATATACCCACTATGTACCCACAAAAATTAAAAATTAGAAAAACATAAAGTCTGGGAGAGCCAGCAGGCCTAAAATGGAAATGCGTGCAAGTGTTCTAGGCTGTCATGCAATCTCAGGAAGATTCAGCAAGGCTGTTGGGAGATCCTGAGCCAGTCAGCCATACTCAGAGGGGTCCTGTGTTTCCCAGAAACCGCCTATCTTAGTGGCACTGTCATAGTCAGTCATTAGCTAGGAGTGGCCTGTGAAGGCAGCCTCTGCACCAATGCATCGTGGAGTTCAGAATACAGCATCACTGGGGCCCCTGGCCAATTATGTTCCTGGTGTTCTACAAGGAGCATTCCAATGACTGCCACACATATTTTTACATATATTTATTTCTTTATTGTTTAATTCTTTCACCAGAATGAATGCTGTCTGAGGGCAGGGATTTGCCTTATTTATTTATTTAATTGACAAATACAAAATTGTATGTTAATCATGTATAACATGATGCTTTGAAATATGAATACATTGTGAAACACAGGCATTACCTCATATACTGATCATTTTTTTGTGGTGAGAACACTGAAAATCTCTCTTCATGATTTTCAAAATACAATGTTATTATTAACTATAGTCATCATGTTGTACACCAGATATTTTGAACTTCCTCCTATGTAACTGAAATTTTGAATCATTTGATCAATATCTTCCCAACCACTGCCCCCTTCCCAGCATCTGGTAACTACCATTCTACTCTCTACTTCTATGAGTTCAACTTTTTTAGATTCTGCATATAAGTGAGATCACTTTTATTAACTGCTGTATCCTGTATGCCCGGTCCACTCTAAAGAATAATATTGGCTGGGCGTGGTGGCTCATGCCTGTAATCCCAGCACTTTGGGAGGCCGAGGCAGGCAGATCACCTGAGATCAGGAGTTCGAGACCAGCCTAGCCAACATGGTGAAGCCCCTTCTCTACTAAAAAATACAAAAATTAGCTGGTGCAGTGGTGGGTGCCTGTAATCCCAGCTACTCAGGAGGCTGAGGCAGGAGAATTGCTTGAACCCAGGAGACGGAGGTTGCAATGAGCTGACACGGTGCCACTGTACTCCAGCCTGAGTGACAGAGTGGGATTCCATCTCAAAAAAAAAAAAAAAAAAAAAAGAACAATATCTATTTGTGAAATAAACATATCTGAATTATGGCACTAACATAAGTATCTATATTTTAAAAATGCATTATAAAACACATTATCCAATAATTGGTAAGTGCTCAATAAATGGAAGCGATTTGTATTTAAAAAATGAAAAATTATTAAGATCACACAGTAAAAAAGCAATGGTATTCAGAACTAAATTAGATCAGAGATGACACTGGAATTACTTTGGGATAAATATACCGATATGATTTGGCTCTGTGTTCCCACCCAAATCAAGGGAGGGACCTGGTGGGAGGTAATTGGATCAAAGGAATGGTTTATCCCATGCTGTTCTCATGATAGTCAGGGAGTTCTCACAAAATCTGATGGTTTAAACGTGTTTCCCAGTTCTCTCTTTGCTCTCACTCTCCTGCCACTTTGTGAACAAGGTACTTGCTTCCCCTTTGCCTTCTGCCATGATTGTAAGTTTCCTGAGGCCTCCCAGCCATGTGGAACTCTGAGTCTATTAACTCTCCTTTCTTTATAAATTACCCAGTCTCAGGTAGTATCTTTATAGCAGCGTGAGAACGAACTAATACATATACTTAGCCTGGATTTAGCATATATGTTGGAACAATTAGTATATTAAACATACACAGAGAATCAGAAACACTAAAGTAGCCTGTATTTTAGGATAAGCATTAGCATTAGCTCCATTCTCCAGACTCAAAACTGTCATTAAGATAGCCTATTTACAGGTCAGGCATGGTGGCTCATGCCTGTAATCCCAGCACTTTGGGAGACTGAGGCAGATGGATCACATGAAGCCAGGGGTTCCAGACCACCCTGGCCAACATGGTGAAACCCAGTCTCTACTAAAAATATAAAAATTAGCTGGGTGTGGTGGGGCGTACCTGTAATCCCAACTACTTGGGTGGCTGAGGCACAAGAATCCCTCAAACCTGGGAGGTGGAGGTTGCAGAGCCGAGATTGTACCACAGCACTCCAGCCTGGGTGACAGAGTGAGACCATGTCTCGAAAACAAAAAAAGGTAGCCTATTTAGGAGCTTGCTAAAATGGTCTTATTTCTTGTGAGCATTCACATTTTGTATATTATGTAAGAATTTTAAAAAATCAATATGGTGGATACTTTTCTTGATCAGTATACTGTACCTTTTTGGGAAGTGTATTATATAATCAGAAGGGTATTCCCACGGGATTGACATGTAGTACAGTACTGTCTCTTTTTTTAATACCTAAAATGGTTTTTCATGTAAATACCTGTTTGGAAAGTTTTGAATCAAGAAAAATATTGCATCTGGATTCTGATTCCTTGACACAACAAAACAAGAGTATAGTGAATAAAAACAAACATCTCCAAGTCCCTTGCTTTGGGGTGTTTCCACCTTGCTTAAGGAAAGTAGGCACCTGGAAGCTATAACCAATGAAAGAAGGTGACTCCTCTGTCAGCTGAAATAATGGCAAATCCACGAAATAATCTGTTTTTCCTTCCCCATTTACCATGAAAAAGCAAGCAGGAATACTGACCAATTTCTACATACATTCTACTCTCAAACTTAATTTTTAAACTCAGTTTCTAACATCCATTTTTCCTTAATCCTACCTATGTAAAATATAAGGGTTCATGAACGTTCTACAACATAGCTAACTAGCCTCAGGTCCCAGGCCTCCTGGAAAAGACTTCTTCTAGGTCCTGTAGCACTCCAGGAAGAGTATTTTTTTTTTTTTTTGATCTTGGCTCACTGCAAGCTCTGCCTCCCGGCTCACGCCATTCTCCTGCATCAGCCTCCCAAGTAGCTGGGACTACAGGTGCCTGCCGCCACGCCGGGTTAATTTAGTAGAGATGGGGTTTCACCGTGTTTGCCAGGATGGTCTCGATCTCCTGACCTCATGATCTACCCGCCTTGGCATCCCAAAGTGCTGGGATTACAGGCGTGAGCCACCACGTCCAGCCAAGAGTATCTATTTTAAAACATAAAGTCAAATATGAACATGGACCACATTTATTTAAGAAATACACATATATAATATTTTGATTTGTTTTCTTATTCTGTCTACATTTTTAACATACCTAAAAATTTGTAAAATACTGGCTATAAATCAACCTGAAAGAAAACTAACCGTTTTTCAAGGATATATTATCAACAAAGCTGGTAAATATTTCTGGTTTATCAAGTTCAATCAACTTGTTTTTCCTTTGATCTTCCCAAATGAAATTTACATTAATGACAAAAGCAAACCACTTTTCCTTTTGGCAACAGAGGGTCACCATTATTAATAATTTCCTTACTCTCTCCTAGTCTCGATTCCTCACACTTTACTGGCCATTTGAAACTTAGAGTTCCCTTATCAAAAGAACTAGATCAAACAATAGACTTTGAATATGAAATTATTTTTCACATTAATTTTACAAATACTGTAACACAAATATATTTTACAAGTTTAAATAAAGTACCTTTCCACCTTCTTAAAAGATTCCTCAGTTCCTAAATAGAAATCGCAGGGGAAACAATGCAATTTTTTTTTTTTTTTGAGACGGAGTCTTGCTTTGTCACCCAGGCCGGAATGCAGTGGTGCGATCTTGGCTCACTGCAAGCTCCGCCTCCCAGGTTCACGCCATTCTCTTGCCTCAGCCTCCCGAGCAGCTGGGACTACAGGCGCCCGCCACCACGCCCAGCTAGTTTTTTTTCTATTTTAGTAGAGACGGAGTTTCACCATGTTAGCCTGGATGGTCTCGATCTCCTGACCTCATGATCCACCCATCTCGGCCTCCCAAAGTGCTGGGATTACAGGCGTGAGACACCACGCCTGGCCAACAATGCTATTAAGGATCATATATAAGATAGTAGTGGTGCAACTGTAGTCCCAGCTTCTCAGGAGATTGAAACAGGAGAATCACCTGAGCCTGGCAAGTGGTGGTTGCAGTGAACCAAGATCACACACCACTACTCTCCAGTCTGGGAGACAGAGTGAGATACCGTCTCACCAAAAACCGAAAAAAGAAAAAAAAAAAAAAAGAATGGATGAAAGCAGCCAAACAGATAGTAGAAACTAATTAAAATATAACTAATTTAATTATTTCCAGGAAGCCAATAGAAACACTGTAGCATTTATTTTCTGTGTAGATCTCATGAATTTATCCTCAAAGGCAATTTAAAAATCTGTCGTTTGGAGGATCTAGTTGTTTTTTTTTTATTATTATACTTTAAGTTCTAGGGTGCATGTGCATAACGTGCAGGTTTGTTACATATGTATAAATGTGCCATGTTGCTGTGCTGCACACATTAACTCATCATTTACATTAGGTATATTTCTTAATGCTGTCCCTCCCTGCTTCGCCCACCCCATGACAGGCCCCAGTGTGTGATGTTCCCTTCCTGTGTCCAAGGGTTCTCACTGTTCAATTCCCACCTATGAGTGAGAACATGTGGTGTTTGGTTTTCTGTTCTTGCGACAGTATGCTGAGAATGATGGTTTCCAGCTTCATCCATGTCCCTACAAAGGACATGAACTCATCCTTTTTTATGGCTGCATAGTATTCCATGGTATACATGTGCCACATTTTCTTAATCCAGTCTATCATTGATGGACATTTGGGTTGGTTCCAAGTCTTTGCTATTGTGAAGAGTGCCGCAATAAACATACATGTGCATGTGTCTTTATAGCAGCATGATTTATAATCCTTTGGGTATATACCCAGTAATGGGATGGCTGGGTCAAATGGTATTTCTAGTTCTAGATCCTTGAGGAATCGCCACAGTGTCTTCCACAATGGTTGAACTAGTTTACAACCACACCAACAGTGTAAAAGTGTTCCTATTTCTCCACATCCTCTCCAGCACCTGTTGTTTCCTGACTTTTTAATGATTGCCATTCTAACTGATGTGAGATAGTATCTCATTGTGGTTTTGATTTGCATTTCTGTGATGAGCAGTGATGGTGAGCATTTCTTCATGTGTCTGTTGGCTGCATAAATGTCTTCTTTTGAGAAGTGTCTGTCTATATCCTTTGCCCACTTTTTGATGGGGTTGTTTTTTTCTTGTAAATTTATTTGAGTTCTTTGTAGATTCTGGATATTAGCCCTTTGTCAGATGAGTAGAATGCAAAAATTGTCTCCCATTCTGTAGGTTGCCTGTTCACTCTAATGGTAGTTTCTTCTGCTGTGAAGCTCTTTAGTTTAATTAGACCCCATTTGTCAATTTTAGCTTTTGTTGCCATTGCTTTTGGTGTTTTAGACATGAAGTCCTTGCCCATTCCTATGTCCTGAATGGTATTGCCTAAGTTTTCTTCTAGGATTTTTATGGTATTCAGGTTGAACGAGCCTTGCATCCCAGGGATGAAGCCCACTTGATCATGGTGGATAAGCTTTTTGATGTGCTGCTGGATTCGGTTTGCCAGTATTTAATTGAGGAGTTTTGCATTGATGTTCATTGGGGTTATTGGTCTAAAATTCTCTTTTTTTGTTGCGCCCCAGGCTTTGGTATCAGGATGATGTTGGCCTCATAAAATGAGTTAGGGAGGATTCCCTCTTTTTCTATTGATTAAAATACTTTCAGAAGGAATGGTACCAGCTCCTCCTTGTACCTCTGGTAGAATTCAGCTGTGAATCCATCTGGTCCTGGACTTTTTTTGGTTGGTAGGCTATTGATTATTGCCTCAATTTCAGAGCTTGTTATTGGCCTATTCATGAATTCCACTTCTTCCTGGTTTAGTCTTGGGAGGTTGTCTGTGTCCAGGAATTTACCCATTTCTTCTAGATTTTCTAGTTTATTTGCATAGAGGTGTTTATAGTATACTCTGATGGTAATTTGTATTTCTGTGGGATCAATGGTGATACCCCCTTAGCATTTTTTATTGCGTCTATTTGATTCTTTGCTCTTTTCTTTTTTATTAGTCTTGCTAGTCGTCTATCAATTTTGTTGATCTTTGCAAAAAACCGGCTCCTAGATTCATTGATTTTTGAAGGGGATTTTGTGTCTCTATCTCCTTCAGTTCTGCTCTGATCTGTTATTTCTTGCCTTCTGCTAGCTTTTGAATGTGTTTGCTATTGCTTCTCTAGTTCTTTTAATTGTGATGTTAGGGTGCCAATTTTAGATCTTTCCTGCTTTCTCTTGTGGGCATTTAGTGCTATAAATTTCCCTCTACACATTGCTTTAAATGTGTCAGAGATTCTGGTACGTTGTGTCTTTGTTCTCATTGGTTGCAAAGAATATCTTTATTTCTGCCTTCATTTCATTATGTACCCAGTAGTCATTAAGGAGAAAATTGTTCAGTTTCCATGTAGTTGTGCAGTTTTGAGTAAGTTTCTTAATCCTGAGTTCTAACTTGATTGCACTGTGGTCTGAGAGACAGTTTGTTGTGATTTTTGTTATTTTACATTTGCTGAAGAGTGTTTTACTTCCAATTATGTGGTCAATTTTAGAATAAGTGTGATGTGGTGCTGAGAAGAATGTATATTCTGTTGATTTGGGGTGGAGAGTTCTGTAGATGTTTCTGAAGTCTACTTGTTGCAGAGCTGAGTTCAAGTCCTGAATATCCTTGTTAACTTTCTGTCTCACTGATCTAATACTGACAGTGGGATGTTAAGTCTCCCGTTATTATTGTGTGGGAATCTAAGTCTCTTTGTAGGTCTCTAAGTACTTGCTTTATGAATCTGGGTGCTCCTGTATTGGGTGCATATATATTTAGGATAGTTAGCTCTTCTTGTTGAATTGATCCCTTTACCATTATGTAATGGCCTTCTTTGTCTCTTTTCGTCTTTGTTGGTTTAAAGTCTGTTTTATCAGAGACTAGGATTGCAACCCCTCCCTTTTTCTGTTTTCCATTTGCTTGGTAGATCTTCCTCCATCCCTTTATTTTGAGCCTACGTGTGTCTCTGCACGTGAGATGGGTCTTCTGAATACAGCACACTGATGGGTCTTGACTCTTTATCCAATTAGCCAGTCTGTGTCTTTTAATTGGAGTAGTTAGCCAATTTACACTTAAGGTTAATATTGTTATGTGTGATTTTGAATCTGTCGTTATGATGTTACCTGGTTATTTTGCTCGTTAGTTGATGCAGTTTCTTCCTAGCATTGATGGTCTTTACATTTTGGCATGTTTTTGCAGTGGCTGGTACCGGTTGTTCCTTTCCATGTTTAATGCTTCCTTCAGGAGCTCTTGTAAGGCAGGCCTGGTGGCGACAAAATCTCTCAGCATTTGCTTGTCTGTAAAGGATTTTATTTCTTCTTCAGTTATGAAGCTTAGTTTGGCTGGATATGAAATTCTGGGTTGAAAATTGTTTCCTTTAAGAATGTTGAATATTGGCCCCCACTCTCTTCTGGCTTGTAGAGTTTCTGCCGAGAGATCTGCTGTTAGTCTGATAGGCTTCCCTTTGTGGGTATCTCTACTTTCTCTATGGCTCCCTTAACATTTTTTCCTTCATTTAAACTTTGGTGAATCTGACAATTATGTGTCTTGTAGTTTCTCTTCTCGAGGAGTATCTTTGAGGTGTTCTCTGTATTTCCTGAATTTGAATGTTGGCCTGCCTTGCTAGGTTGAAGAAATTCTCCTGGCTAATATCCTGAAGAGTGTTTTGCAGCTTGGTTCCATTCTCCCCATTACTTTCAGGTACACCAATCAAATGTAGATTTGGTATTTTCACATAGTGCCATTATTTCTTGGAGGCTTTGTCCGTTTCTTTTTACTCTGTTTTCTCTGACCTTATCTTCTCACTTTATTTCATTAATTTGATCTTCAATCACTGATACCCTTTCTTCCACTTTTTGAATCGGCTACTGAAGCTTGTGCATGCATCACAAAGTTCTCATGCCATGGTTTTCAGCTCTATCAGGTTATTTAATGTCTTCTCTACACTGTTTATTCTAGTTAGCTATTCGTCTAATCTTTTTTCAAAGTTTTTTTGCTTCCTTGTGATGGGTTCGAACATCCTCTTTTAGCTTGGAGAAGTTTGTTATTGCTGAGCTTCTGAAGCCTACTTCCATCAACTTGTTAAAGTCATTCTCTGTCCAGCTTTGTTCTGTTGCTGGCAAGGAGCTGTGATCATTTGGAGGAGAAGAGATGCTCTGATTTTTGAGTTTTCAGCTTTTCTGCTCTGATTTCTCCCTCTCTTTGTAGTTTTATCTACCTTTGGTCTTTGATTCTGGTGACCTACAGATGGGGTTTTGGTGTAGATGACCTTTTTGTTGATGTTGATGTTATTCTTTCCTGTTTGTTAGTTTTCCTTCTAATAGTCCGGTCCCTCAGCTGCAGGTCTGTTGGAGTTTGCTGGAGGTCCACTCCAGACCCTGTTTGCCTGGGTATCACCAGGCAATATTTGCTGCACAACAGCAAATATTGCAGAACAGCAAATATTTCTGCCTGATCCTTCCTCTGGAAGCTTCATCCCAGAGGGGCAGTTGCCTATATGAGGTATCTGTTGGCTCCTACTGGGAGATTTCTCCCAGTTAGGCTACAGTCAGGGACCCACTTGAGGAGGCAGTCTGTCCATTCTCGGAGCTCAAACGCCATGCTGGGAGAACCACTACTGTCTTCAGAGCTGTCACACAGGGATGTGTAAGTCTGCAGAAGATGTCTGCTGCCTTTTGTTCAGCTATGCCCTGCCCACAGCGGTGAAGTCTAGAGGCAATAGGCCTTGATGAGCTGCAGTGGGCTTTGCCCAGTTCAAGCTTCCAGGCCACTTTATTTACCTACTCAAACCTCAGCGATGGCGGACGCCCATCCCCCAGCCAGGCTGCCACCTCACAGTTCGATCTGTGACTACTGCGCTACCAGTGAGCAAGTCTCCCTGGGCATGGGACCTACCAAGCCAGTCATGGGAGCGAGTCTCCTTGTCTGCTGGTTGCTAACCAGCAACATCATCAAAATAACCAGCTAACATCATAATGACAGGAGCAAATTCACACATAACAATATTAACCTTAAATGTAAACTCCTCGGGAAAAGTGCAGTATTTGGGAGAAACTGTCCCGTTTTACCAGGTAGTCTGTCACAGCTTCCCTTGGCTAGGAAAGGGATATCCCCTGACCCCTTGCACTTCCTGGGTGAGGTGACACCCCGCCCTCCTTCAGCTCACCTTCCATGGGCTGCACCCACTGTCCAACCAGTCCCAATGAGATGAACCAGGTACCTCAGTTGGAAATGCAGAAATCACCCATCTTCATCAGTCACACTGGGAGCGGCAGATCAGAGCTGTTCCTATTCGGCCATCTTGGAACTCTGTTCTTTGTTTATTCTTATTACTATTTCTAAAGTATTAATGCCTTTTTACTGTGCTAGCAAGAGGACACTTAAGTAAACAATGTATGGAGTTGTACAAGTAGCATAGCCTAATATATTCTGAAAATTGTGGTCATTAACTATAATATATACATTTATACATGTCTTCATCTGAAAACATATTTTTTCTATGTAACTATAATGACCAGTACATTAATACAAAGTTAAAAGTTTTGAGTTTTTAAGAATTTTTAATAGGTTTCAATGAGTTTTTGAGGAAATGTATTGTGATTAATCATATACTATCTTCACATCTCTTTCTGTATTTCAAAAGTAAAGAATATATTTCTTGAAACAAGATGGTGATCTCACAGTGAGGAGCTGTCAAGGAATGCAAATTGGTATGCCTAGAAGCAGATTTTATTGTTATATTTTTAAAATTTTTATTTTAAGTTCTGGGGTACATGTGCAGGATGTGCAGGTTTGTTACATAGGTAAATGTGTGCCATGGTGGTTTGCTGCACAGATCATTCCATCACCTAGTACTACTGTGAGATAGTTATCTCATTGTGGTTTTGATTTGCATTTCTCTAATGATAAGTGACGTTGAGCTATTTTTCATATGATTGTTGGCTGGATGTATGTCTTCTTTTGAAAAGTGTCTGTTCATGTCCTTTGCCCACTTTTTAATGGAGTTGTCTGTTTTTGTGTTCTTGTAAATTTAAGTTCCTTATAGATGTTGGATATTAGACCTTTGTCAGTAGGATGGATTGCAAAATTTTTCTCCCATTTTGTAGGTTGTCTATTTGATCTGATAATAGTTTCTTTTGCTGTGTAGAAGCTCTTTAGTTTAATTAGATCCCATTTGTCAATTTTTGCTTTTCTTGCATTTGCTTTTGGTGTTTTCGTCATGAAATCTTTGCCCGTGCGTATGTCCTGAATGGTATTGCTTAGATTTTCTTCTAAGGTTCTTATAGTTTTGGGTTTTACATTTAAATCTTTAATTCGTCTTGAGTTTTGATTTTTGTTTATGGTGTAAGGAAGGGGTTCAGTTTCAGTTTTCTGCATATGGCTAGCCAGTTCTCCTAGAACCAATTTTTAAGTAGGAAATTCTTTCCCCATTGCTTATTTTTG
Organism: Trachypithecus francoisi; assembly: GCF_009764315.1. NCBI lineage: Eukaryota > Metazoa > Chordata > Mammalia > Primates > Cercopithecidae > Trachypithecus > Trachypithecus francoisi. The sequence goes on from NW_022681454.1 coordinate 115,636,771, forward strand.
TCAGGTTTGTCAAAGATCAGTTGGTTGTAGGTGTGTGGTCTTATTTCTAGGTTCTCTATTCTCTTCCATTGGTCTACGTGTCTGTTCTTGTACCAGTACCATGCTCTTTTGGTAACTATAGCCTTGTGGTATAGTTTGAAGTCAGGTAGCGTGATGCCTCCAGCTTTGTTCTTTATGCTTAGGATTGTCTTGGCTATTTGTGTTCTTTTTCAGTTCCATATGAATTTTAAAATAGTTTTTTTCTAATTCTGAGAAGAATGTCAATGGTAGGTAGTGTAATGGGAATAGCATTGAATCTGTAAATTCCTTTGGGCTGTATGGCCATTTTCATGACATTGATGCTTCCTATCCATTAACATGGAATGTTTTTCCATCTGCTTGTGTCCTCTTTGATTTCCTTGAGCAGTGGTTTATAGATCTCCTTGAAGAGATCTTTCACTTCTGTTGTTAGCTGTATTCTTAATCATTTTATTCTCTTTGTGGCAATTGTGAATGGGAGTTCATTCATGATATGGGTTTCTGCTTGTCTGTTGTTGGTGAATATGAATGCTAATGATTTTTGCACATTGATTTTGTATTCTGAGACTTTGCTGAAGATGCTTGTCAGCTTAAGAAGCTTTGGGGCTGAAATGATGGAGTGTTCTATATATAGGATCATGTCATCCACAAACAAAGACAGTTTGACTTCCTCTGTTATTATTCGAATATACTTTCTTTTTTTCTCTTGCCTGATTGCCCTGGCCAGAACTTCCAATACTATATTGATTTGGAATGGAGAGAGAGAGCATCCTTGTCTTGTGCTGGTTTTCAAAGGAAATATAGAAGCAGATTTTAAAAGCAGTTTCTCTTCAGAACATTTTTTTTCATACCACTTGATAAGCATCTTGAAACACTAGCAAAATGGGTGACGTCAAAAAGAATATCTTGAAACATTTATTACCAATCCAAAACAGAGTTTTATATTGTTTGTCATAAATCTCCATATTCTTCTCTACCAGATGACTATAATTGCCAAGAAGAGCTTGCTGTGACATCTGATGGTATTGTTTTGATGGCAGAACAATACTGTGCTACCACCATTCTGTGGACATTTCATATGAGCATACAAAACAAACCCTTGAACAGATTCTGTGCGTAATAATGAAGAAACATATGCTCAAGTGCTGAAAACTAGATTGGAAGATAAAGGTAAGCATCTTGAGAAACCCATGATAGAACAACTTGGCAAAATGTTTTTTCCTACTAAACACTGCTGCTGTCCTCATGGACAGTATCACAGATGTCTTAAGAAACTAGATCCTCCAGGGGCAGTTCCAAGATGGCCAAATAGGAACAGCTCCAGTCTACAGCTCCCAGCGTGAGTGACACAGAAGACAGGTGATTTCTGCATTTCCAACTGAGCTACCGGGTTCATCTCACTGGGGCGTGTCAGACAGTGGGTGCAAGACAGTGGGTGCAGCCCACCGAGGGAGAACTGAAGCAGGGCGAGACATCGCCTCACCCGGGAAGCACAAGGGGTAAGGGAATTCCCTTCCTAGCCAAGGGAAACCATGACAGACAACACCTGGAAAATCAGGTCACTCCCACCCTAATGCTGCACTTTTCCAAGGGTCTTAGCAAATGACACACCAGGAGATTACATCCCGTGCCTGGCTTGGAGGGTCCCACGCCCACGGAGACTCGCTCATTGCTAGTACAGCATGCTGAGATCTAGCTGCAAGGTGGCAGCGAGGCTGGGGGAGGGGTGCGCCCACCATTACTGAGGCTTGAGTAGGTAAACAAAACGGCCAGGAAGCTTGAAGTGGGTGGAGCCCACTGCAGCTCAAGGAGGCCTGCCTGCCTCTGTAGACTCCATATCTGGTGGCAAGGCATAGCCAAACAAAAGGCAGCAGAAACCTCTGCAGATTTAAATGTCCCTGTCTGACAGCTTTGAAGAGACTAGTGGTTCTCCCAGCATGGAGTTTGAGACCTGAGAACGGACAGACTGCCTCCTCAAGTGGGTCCCTGACCCCTGAGTAGCCTAACTGGGAGGCACCTCCAAGTAGGGGCAGACTAATACCTCACACGGCCAGTTACCCCTCTGAGATGAAGCTTTCAGAGGAAAAATCAGGCAGCAACATTTGCTGTTCAGCAATATTCACTGTTCTGCAGCCTCCACTGCTGATACCCAGGCAAACAGGGTCTGGAGCGGACCTCCAGCAACCCCCAACAGACCTGCAGCTGAGGGTCCTGACTGTTAGAAGGAAAACTAACAAACAGAAAGGACATCCACTTCAAAACCCCATCTGTACGTCACCATCATTGAAGACCAAAGGTAGATAAAACCACAAAGATGGGGAAAAAACAGAGCGGTGAAAATTCTAAAAATCAGAGCGCCTCTCCCCCTCCAAAGGAATGAAGCTCCTCGCCAGCAATGGAACAAAGCTGGACAGAGAATGACTTTGACGAGTTGAGAGAAGAAGGCTTCAGATGATCAGACTTCTCCAAGCTAAAGGAGGAAGTTTGAACCCATCGCAAAGAAGCTAACAACCTTGAAAAAAGATTAGACGAATGGCTAACTAGAATAACCAATGTAGAGAAGTCCTTAAATGACCTGATGGAGCTAAAAACCATGGCACAAGAACTACGTGATGCATGCACAAACTTCAGTAACCAATTCAATCATCTGGAAGAAAGGGTATCAGTGATTGAAGATCAAATGAATGAAATGAAGCAAGAAGAGAAGTTTAGGGAAAAAAGAGTAAAAAGAAACAAAGCCTCCAAGAAATATGGGATTATGTGAAAAGACCAAATCTACGTCCGATTGGTGTACCTGAAAGTGACGGGGAGAATGGAACCAAATTGGAAAACACTCTGCAGGATATTATCCAGGAGAACTTCTCCAACCTAGCAAGGCAGGTCATTCAAATTCAGGAAATACAGAGAATGCCACAAAGATACTCCTCGAGAAGAGAAACTACGAGACACATAATTGTCAGATTCACCAAAGTTTAAATGAAGGAAAAAATGTTAAGGGAGCCATAGAGAAAGTAGAGATACCCACAAAGGGAAGCCTATCAGACTAACAGCAGATCTCTCGGCAGAAACTCTACAAGCCAGAAGAGAGTGGGGGCCAATATTCAACATTCTTAAAGGAAACAATTTTCAACCCAGAATTTCATATCCAGCCAAACTAAGCTTCATCAGTGAAGAAGAAATAAAATCCTTTACAGACAAGCAAATGCTGAGAGATTTTGTCGCCACCAGGCCTGCCTTACAAGAGCTCCTGAAGGAAGCATTAAACATGGAAAGGAACAACCGGTACCAGCCACTGCAAAAACATGCCAAAATGTAAAGACCATCAATGCTAGGAAGAAACTGCATCAACTAACGAGCAAAATAACCAGGTAACATCATAACGACAGATTCAAAATCACACATAACAATATTAACCTTAAGTGTAAATTGGCTAACTACTCCAATTAAAAGACACAGACTGGCTAATTGGATAAAGAGTCAAGACCCATCAGTGTGCTGTATTCAGAAGACCCATCTCACGTGCAGAGACACACGTAGGCTCAAAATAAAGGGATGGAGGAAGATCTACCAAGCAAATGGAAAACAGAAAAAGGGAGGGGTTGCAATCCTAGTCTCTGATAAAACAGACTTTAAACCAACAAAGACGAAAAGAGACAAAGAAGGCCATTACATAATGGTAAAGGGATCAATTCAACAAGAAGAGCTAACTATCCTAAATATATATGCACCCAATACAGGAGCACCCAGATTCATAAAGCAAGTACTTAGAGACCTACAAAGAGACTTAGATTCCCACACAATAATAACGGGAGACTTAACATCCCACTGTCAGTATTAGATCAGTGAGACAGAAAGTTAACAAGGATATTCAGGACTTGAACTCAGCTCTGCAACAAGTAGACTTCAGAAACATCTACAGAACTCTCCACCCCAAATCAACAGAATATACATTCTTCTCAGCACCACATCACACTTATTCTAAAATTGACCACATAATTGGAAGTAAAACACTCTTCAGCAAATGTAAAATAACAAAAATCACAACAAACTGTCTCTCAGACCACAGTGCAATCAAGTTAGAACTCAGGATTAAGAAACTTACTCAAAACTGCACAACTACATGGAAACTGAACAATTTTCTCCTTAATGACTACTGGGTACATAATGAAATGAAGGCAGAAATAAAGATGTTCTTTGAAACCAATGAGAACAAAGACACAATGTACCAGAATCTGTGGGACACATTTAAAGCAGTGTGTAGAGGGAAATTTATAGCACTAAATGCCCACAAGAGAAAGCAGGAAAGATCTAAAATTGGCACCCTAACATCACAATTAAAAGAACTAGAGAAGCAATAGCAAACACATTCAAAAGCTAGCAGAAGGCAAGAAATAACTAAGATTAAAGCAGAACTGAAAGAGACAGAGACACATAGAAGCCTTGAAGAAAATCAATGAATCCAGGAGCTGTTTTTTTGAAAAGATCAACAAAATTGATAGACTGCTAGCAAGACTAATAAAAAAGAAAAGTGAGAAGAATCAAAAAGACACAATAAAAAGTGACAAAGGGGATATCACCGATCCCACAGAAATACAAACTACCATCACACAATACTATAAACACCTCTATGCAAATAAACTAGAAACTCTAGAAGAAATGGATAAATTCCTGGACACATACAACCTCCCAAGACTAAACCAGGAAGAAGTGGAATCTCTGAATAGACCAATAACAGACTCTGAAATTGAGGCAATAATCAATAGCCTACCAACCAAAAAAAGTCCAGGACCAGACAGATTCACAGCCAAATTCTACCAGAGGTACAAGGAGGAGCTGGTACCATTCCTTCTGAAAGTATTTCAATCAATAGAAAAAGAGGGAATCCTCCCTAACTCATTTTATGAGGCCAACATCATGCTGATACCAAAGCCTGGCAGAGACACAACAAAAAAAGAGAGTTTTACGCCAATATCCCTGATGAACATTAAAGTGAAAATCCTCAATAAAATACTGGCAAACCGAATCCAGCAGCACATCAAAAAGCTTATCTACCATGATCAAGTTGGCTTCAATGCTGGGATGCAAAGCTGGTTCAACATATACAAATCAATAAATGTAATCCATCACATAAACAGAACCAATGACAAAAACCACGATTATCTCAATAGATGCAGAAAAGGCGTTTGACAAAATTCAACAGCCCTTCATGCTAAAAACTCTCAATAAATTCGGTATTGATGGAATGTATTTCAAAATAATAAGAGCTATTTATGACAAACACACAGCCAATATTGTACTGAATGGGCAAAAACTGGAAGCATTCTCTTTGAAAACTGGCACAAGACAGGAATGCCCTCTCTCACCACTCCTATTCAACACAGTGTTGGAATTTCAGGGCAATCAGGCAAGAGAAAGAAATAAAGGGTATTCAACTAGGAAAAGAGGAAGTTAAATTGTCCCTGTTTGCAGATGACATGATTGTATATTTAGAAAACCCCATCATCTCAGCCTAAATCTCCTTAAGCTGATAAGTAAATTCAGCAAAATCAATACAAAATCGATACAAAATCAATGTGCAAAAATCACAAGCATTCCTATACACCATTAACAGACAAACAGAGAGCCAAATCATGAGTGAACTCCCATTCACAATTGCTACAAAGAGAATAAAATACCTAGGAATCCAACTTATAAGGGATGTGAAGGATGTCTTCAAGGAGAACTACAAACCACTGCTCAACGAAATAAAAGAGGACACAAACAAATGGAAGAATATTCCATACTCATGGATAGGAAGAATCAATATCGTGAAAACGGCCATACTGCCCAAGGTAATATATAGATTCAATGCTATCCCCATCAATCTACCAATGACGTTCTTCACAAAATTGGAAAAAAAAAACTACTTTAAAGTTAATATGGAACCCAAAAACGAGACTGCATTGCCAAGACAACCCTAGGCAAAAAGAACAAAGCTGGAGGCATCATACTACCAGACTTCAAACTATATTACAAGGCTACAGTAACCAAAACAACATGGTACTGGTACCAAAACAGAGATATAGACCAATGGAACAGAACAGAGCCCTCAGAAATAATATCACACATCTACAACTATCTTATCTTTGACAAACATGACAAAAACAAGAAATGGGGAAAGGATTCCTTATTTAATACATGGTGCTGGGAAAACTGGCTAGTCATACGTAGAAAGCTGAAACTGGATCCCTTCCTTACACCTTATACAAATATTAATTTGAGATGGATTAAAGACTTAAATGTTAGATCTAAAACCATAAAAACCCTAGAAGAAAACCTAGGCAATACCATTCAGGACATAGGCATGGGCAAGGACTTCATGTCTAAAACACTAAAAGCAATGGCAACAAAAGCTGAAATAGACAAATGGGATCTAATTAAACTAAAGAGCTTCTGCACGGCAAAAGTAATCACCATCAGAGTGAACAGGCAACCCACAGAATGTGAGAAAATTTTTGCAACCTATCCATCTGACAAAGGGTAATATCCAGAAGCTACAAAGAACTTAAACAAATTTACAAGAAGAAAACAAACAACCCCATCAAAAAGTGGGCAAAGGATATGAACAGACACTTCTGAAATAAAGATATCTATGTAGCCAGCAGACACATGAAAAAATGCTCATCATCACTGGTCATCAGAGAAATGCAAAGCAAAACCACAATCAGATACCATTTCAAGCCAGTTAGAATGGCAATCATTAAAAAGTCAGGAAACGGGTGGGTGTGGTGGCTCACACCTGTAATACCAGTACTTCGGGAGGCTGAGGCAGGCAAATCATGAGGTCAGAAGATCGAGACCATCCTGGCTAACACGGTAAAACCCCGTCTCTACTAAAAACAGAAAAAAAAAATTAGCCCGGTGTGGTGGCGGGCACCTGTAGTCCCAGCTACTTGGGAGGCTGAGGCAGGAGAATGTCGCGAACCCAGGAGGTGTATCTTGCAGTGAGTCGAGATCACACCACTGCACTCCAACCTGGGCAAAAGAGTAAGATTCTGTCTCAAAAAAAAAAAAATTCAGGAAACAGATGCCGGAGAGGATGTGGAGAAATAGGAACGCTTTTACACTGTTGGTAGGAGTGTAAATTAGTTTAACCACTGTGGAAGACAGTGTGGCAATTCCTCAAGGATCTAGAACTTGAAGCACTATTTGACCCAGCAATTCCATTACTGGGTATATACCCAAAGGATTATAAATCATGCTAGTACAAAGACACATGCACACGTATGTTTATTGTGGCATTATTCACAATAGTAAAGACTTGGAACTAACCCAAATGTCCATCAATGATAGACTGGATTAAGAAAATGTGGCACATATACACCATGGAATACGATGCAGCCATAAAAAAGGATGAGTTAATGTCCTTTGCAGGCACATGGATGAATCTGAAAACCATCATTCTCAGCAAAGTATCACAAGGACAGAAAACCAAACACTGCATGTTCTCACTCATAGGTGGGAACTGAACAATGAGATCACTTGGACACAGGGCAGGGAATATCACACACTGGGGTCTGTTGGGGGTGGGGGGCTGGGGGGGGAATAGCATTAGGAGAAATACCAAATGTAAATGACAAGTTAATGTGTACAGCAAACCAATATGGCACATGCATACCTATGTATCAAACCTGCATGATGTGCACGTGTACTCTAGAACTTAAAGTGTGAAAAAAAAAAAAAAGGAATAAACAAGAATAAGTTATTCTTTTGCTATGTAAAACCAACTGGTACTATATTAACAGCATGATGAAGGCCGGGCGTGGTGGCTCACGCCTGTAATCCCAGCACTTTGGGAGGCCGAGGTGGGTGGATCACCTGAGGTCGGGTGTTGGAGACCAGCCTCGCCAACATGGCAAAAGCCCTTCTCTACTAAAACTACAAAAAAATTAGCCGGGCTTGGTGGCATGTGTCTATACTCACAGCTACTCGGGAGGCTGAAGTAGGAGAATCGCTTGAATCCGGGAGGCGGAGGTCCATTGCACTCCACCCTGGGCAACAAGTGTCTGGAAAAAAAAAAAAAAAAGAAAGCTATTGTTCTTTCTTGTGCTAGTTGTTGCTTGCAATTTAAATGTCAGCACTGTTTTTAGCAACTGAAATAGCTTCCTTCTATCACATTAACACTATTAAAACTTGATAAAGAGTTCTTTAGAGTTAAAAGTATTTGAAACATTAGCGGAATAAAACTTGCAGGAAGCAATTTAATGAAAACACTTTGATTTAACAATGTCTAAAAAGGCTTTAACACACATACAAGGGATTTTACTTGCCCAGAGTTGGTTTGTGTTTTTCCTCAGCATAATTTCAGGTTTAGGGCTTGTTTCACTGATAAGAAAATGAAAGATTCAAGAACATAAACAGTTAAGAATTGGTAAAAAATTCAGTATCTTAGTATTTCTGCCTTCGTATATACTTATAAATCTGGAAAATATTTTTGCCACTGAATATTTTCCAATAATATTATATTATTTAAAATTAAGTGTTATTTTACTTTTTCCTTTTGACTGTGAAGTGAATTTTAACAAGGAAATTCAACTTGAAAACACTGGTGCCCTGAATATTTTTGCCATCTTTATAAAGAAAAGTGCTCTCCAGGGCAACTTCCTTTGGGTCTAGTATTTCAGCCAATATGCTATGAGCAAAAGACACTGTGGTATTTTACTATTGCATTTCTTAAAGAATTACTTTAAAAACAATTCAGTCCAAGGTGTAAAGTGAGTGAGTGTGTGTGTTTGCGTGCATGTGCAAGTCACAGAGGCTTGGATTTGTTATATTTCCAAGGAGTGGGAAAATAAGTTTGATAAATTTGCAAACACGATGGTTGTTTTTTGTATAGTCAGAGAACTATCATAGATATCACAATTCAGAAAAAAGAAAATATTTGCTTTTGAAATACTCTTGACCTCCTTTTGTTCTCTTTCCTTTGTCTTATAAAAGGGTACAAAAGTACCAAGTATGTTTATCAATATTCCAATATTTGAATATAAAAGAAATTTTACTGCACTTTAAGAAAGAAAAGAGTTCCATCTTCCATGAAACTTCAGAATACTTCATGGAAAATTGTTCACACTAGGCAAATTCCAAATGTTAAGGAATTGGATTTCAATCCTGGTTCTGCCAGAGTCTAGGACGACCTTGGGTAACTTTTCTTTCCTGGGCTTAAGTTTTCTTATATTTACAAGTGAGGGATTTTTTTTTTTTTTTTTTTGAGGCGGAGTCTCGCTCTGTCGCCGGGACTGGAGTGCAGTGGCCAGATCTCAGCTCACTGCAAGCTCCGCCTCCCGGGTTTACGCCATTCTCCTGCCTCAGCCTCCCGAGTAGCTGGGACTACAGGCGCCCGCCATCTCGCCCGGCTAGTTTTTGTATTTTTAGTAGAGACGGGGTTTCACCGTGTTAGCCAGGATGGTCTCGATCTCCTGACCTCGTGATCCGCCCGTCTCGGCCTCCCAACAAGTGAGGGATTTTTAACAAAGTAATCTCTGAGGTCCTTTCCATCTCTAAGATTCTAAGTAATCTTATATGTAAAATAATTTTATAAAACTAGTTTTATAAAAAGTTGAAGAGAAATGATGTTTATAGAAAAGAATCCTAGTGAATAACTTTATGACAATTAAACCTCCAGATATTTTTGGCCATTACTTCTGGACCTATTATTAGTACAGTACATACTGGCTTTGTTCATTTCTACTTACTCTACTGTATTTCCATGGCTGTAACTTGACAGCATATTTAACTGATATGGTCTTTTATTTAGTCATTCATCTTCTGTTTATTGAGTGCCTCCTATGTTCTAGACACTATGCTAGGTACCTCATTTTCATTATTTCTAAAATAAGGATATTAGTAATATCTAAATATTAATATTTAGGATCATTGAAAAAGTTAAATAAAATAGGCTGCATAAAGCAGTTAGTTTCTAACACATATTTAGGGATTAAATAACAATTGAGAAAAGGCACTTTCACGCATTTCGAACAATGTACTCTAATTCTTTCATTCAAGCATGAGGAAAGAGAGGTTAAAAGGGGTTAAAACTGTCCTACCCATAGTCACACAACTACCTGTTGAGAGCAAAGAACATTCAGTGTTGTTTCTATCATATCCACGTTGCTTCTGACCACAAACAATTCCACAATTTGTTTTTTTCCATTCTTTTGCTCAGATTACAAAACATTGCCAGAAAAAAAATTACAAAACTAGGCAAATAAATGTCCAGAGGGGCTGGCAGTCCTACTTAATCCTGTTAACAGCCATCCAGTTAGCTAGGATACCCCGATACACACAGATGAAAAAACTGAGATTCATGGAAGTTAATAACTTTTCAAGATCACACAAACACTAAATGGCAATGTCAGGATTTAAATCTATTTCTGTCCAGGTACAAAAACCATACTATTTTATGACACCATGTTGCCCTTAAATGTTTCTCTTCTTGGCTTTCTAACAGTTTTAATTCTGCCATTAGGATTAATTTAGGCTGCAGCTAGAGCAGAATGTCAGGCATCCAGCCTTCGTCAACATTTTCCTTAATGACATAGCTGAAGACAAAGAAGATATTACTAATTTTTGTAATACAAAAATAGAGAAAGAACAGTGAATCTTATGAGATACGGCATGAAACTTCAAAGCAAAATAAGACACTTGAAAGAAATGAAGAAAACGGATGATGGGTTGCTTGTGCTCTGAGACAGCATAAAAATTTGTATCCAAAAAAGAATAATGGCATTAAGATTTGGGAAACCTAGTTTCCTATCATTTATAAAAGAAAAATAAATGAAAAATTAAGTATTTTGAACATAAACTAATATTGGTTAACAAAGTGACACAGTTGCAAAACAATCTTATTTAAACTATCCTGATAAGAAAACAGTGTCTGAACTATGGGAGGAAATAATTTCTCCAAACCACAATTGGGGTAATTGCAAAAATCTGTTTTTATTTTTGGGCAGCACATATTTTTCTGAAGTTGACAAGAGTGCATCTTGAATTCAGTCACATGGATGGTATGTGAGGCTTGTTACTGCGTTTGCCAGGAACATGTTGATGAAGCCATTGTTAGTGAACATAGATAAGAGTCTCCTTAGATACAGGCTCACATAGGGGAGAAAAGCATTTTAAACAATGACAGAAAAGTGTTTTCCTGTTACTGATAACTTAAATATCTTATTCACTTTTGGTTTTAGAACATAGCCAAACTGAAGTTTAAGTTACAGACTCATGCATATTTCTGTTCTTTTGCTCTCATTCTTTACCTTCTACTCTTATTTTAATTCCTGATAGCTGATTGTTTTTTCTTATTTCTATTTGACCTCCACTTTTTTATTATATGCTACAATTCGCTTAAAATCATTTAAATCATTTGTAGGATGAGGTGAAGTACTGTATAATAAATGAATGATTATGTGGATTAGTATAACATTTACTAGGCTTTCAAAAATTGTTGATAGAGTGGAATATTTTAGCTTAAAAACACAAAAGATACTTTCAGTGTTAAATAGTGTCTTATGAAAAAGGAGAATATAGATTTCTGTTGTTTCAAAGGACAAAAACAAGGCTAGTATGTGGAAATTACTAGGAGATAGATTCCAACTCATTGTGATGAACAGTTTTTAACAGAGAAGTCTTAAAAGGGCTATAATAGGCTGCCCCGCAAAGCATTGTTTTCTATCACTGTTACCATATTTGAACAGAAGCTGATAGTCCACTGGTGAGGATGATCCTCCATTGAGTGGGAGGCTGGACCAGATGAAATCTAAAGCTTTCTGTATTTTTGGGATTTTAATTAAATACATATCAATGTCATCAATGATAATGGGATTCTGTAAGCACCTTTTTTTTTTCTTTTAAGTAATCAGTGTTAGTAATCACAAGAATGGCACTAATGGCCATAATAACCTAGTGTGGGACTTTACAGTTGCTTTCATCTAGGGCCTTATAAAAAGATATTTGTGTAAGTATTTCTTCTCACCCCAATTTTACTAATAAGAAAATTAGAATGTTTCAATGTGAAATAACATACAAGGGTAATGAAATTGCCTATGTGGACACTAAGTCAGCAAAAATTAAAGAGGCCACTAGTTAAACCACTAGCAGTGATTTACTAGCAAATGTTGACCTTCTAAGGCAGAGTCTTAGAAGGTTTGGGATGGATGGCCAGAAAAGTTTCAGCCAAGGAAGAGCTAGCTAAGATATCATGGATATTGAATTTGAACTTCCAGTGTTTAACAAAATGTCATGCTGCAGAGCTTTGAGGAGTCCACTAAACACTCAAGTCCAGAATTCCTTGGAAGAGGATAGAGGATCCTCAGGAACTCTTTCTCCTTCCCACCTCATCTCTGCCTTATTTGTTCAGACCAGCTACTTTCAATGACAAGGCACATTGCTATAGCAATCACTTAGAGACCTATGGGAAGAATGTTCTAGGTCAGTAATTCTCAACTTTGATACTACTGACATTGGGGACTGGATAATTCTGTTGTGGGAGACTGTCTTGTCCATTGTAGGATGTTTAGCAGCATCCCTTCCTCCAATTGTGACAACCAAAAATGTTTCTAACCCTTGCCAAATGTCCACAGGAGAGAAAACGACCCCCAGTTTAGAACTAGTCTTCCAGACCTAGGGAATACAGAATGCAAAGCCTTGAACAGCATGAGATGTTGTTGCAGAGGTAGGAACAGATCATTCAGAGGTCTATAGGCCTTGGCAAGAATTCTGGATTTTATTCTATGTGAATGGAAAGTCACTGAACAATTGAAGTTGGGGAGTAACATGTCAATATTTTTAAAAGACTATTTGGCTGCTGTGTGGGAAACATTTAAAACCATGAGAATAAATATCAGGCACTAAAGCACATCAACATTTAAAGTAGATTGACAAGTACAAGAGAAAAAGAGGCTGAGAAAGAGAAGCCCATAAGGCAGGATGAAAGCCATAAAGGAATGATGTCACAAAAATTGAGATGAAGATGTCAAGGAGGGAGTGGTCAATTGTTACTAGATTTTTCTGGTTGGCTCATCCCTAAGTCATAGCCTAGAGATTTCTCTTCTTGCCTAGCTATAGTTTCCCCTACAGTTCTTCTGCATCTTATTCCAAATGAATCATTCTGTCCCAGAACTTACAAAGGCTTCCCATTGTAGTCCTGTACTGGCCTTGTTCAATCCTGTTTCTAAAACTTTGCTCTTTTAAGTTACATCTCTTCCTCAATGCCTTCAAATACACCTGCTTATACCCCTTCCAAGCTGAAGTTCGTATTTGATCTCCCACAGAAGCCCTCTCCAACTTTAGCCCACACAGATGACTCTATTCAAAAAAATCAACAAAACTTTCAATTTTTTACTTTATCCAATAAACACTACTTGTTAAGCATCTGTGCTAGGCACTGTGCTATGCCTTGGAAATATGAAAAAACAGAGGGCTTAGGTAGTAAGGAAATTCACTTGCCACTCCTTCTTATGAAAGAATTTAGGAAGAAAAGGATTCTGTCTAGTAGCTAACCCTGAGTCAGTCATTCATCTACTACTTCTCTATGCTGTATTTCACTCTACCCCACCCAGCTCAGTCATGGTTAAGCTGTTGATGACCTCCTGGAACTACTGGGTTACAGCTCCGCAGGACACAATGTTGCTACTCCTACCAGTCATTAGTGGCAGGGTGCATCTAGCCACAGAGTAGGACATTTCCCGAAGTCTGAGTTATAATCAATCCAGAATAACACTAAGAAGTGTGGATATGTGCTGGTGGTGTGAACTTCAGCTGAGCCTAGGGTGTTATTTGGCATGCCAAGCCTACTCCTTTTCATGATCTCTTTGCCTGTGCGAGGTGCAGAGATTGGTCTTCACAAATTTGGGTCCAGCCAATCAGAAACTAGTGAATCGAACCCATACACATGTCCCTCAAGGACAAATAGTAAGTTAATATATTTTAAATCCTTGTTGTGACTTTCCCGACTGCAAATTTTCTGGGAGCAACTGCTGTCCTGCAATGTCAATTTTCCATTTTTTCATGTTTGCTTCAGACTCTGCCCTCTTGATGCTTAAATTAGGTCCTATTACAACTCTACCATTTAAGGATTGGTACATAGATATGCTTAAAACTGGTAGAAAGTATGAAATTATATGATTTTAAAAGTGCATACTCAGGGTTCAGTTAAATTCTTGAGCAGGGTGAACAGAAGGGTATTCTGTAATTGCTAAATAAGGCAGGGAGGTAGTATAAGCCATTATTATCCACAGTTAATTATTTCTCAAGAGTGGAGGTGGGGGTTACTCTGTCAGGTACATTTGCAGAAAAATAAATATAGTACAACATAATTGTTATAAAAAATAAGTCCCCAAAGGGTGAAGGAATGACAATTCTGTCTCAGAAAGTTATGAAAAGATCCATGGAGACAAGCATTCGCGAGATAACCAAAGGATCTTGAGAGAACCAGGAACACAGAAAGCAAGGACTTTAGAATGATTAATGTGGAGGAACTGGAGGAAGAATGGCAATGTGTTCAACAGTCTGATCATGGAAGGCCCTGCCGGTGGGTAATGAAAAATTCTTAGCAGAGAACTATAATGATCGTATTTTCATGTTAGAAAAATTATTAATAGAATGGAGGTTTGACTGGTGTTGGAAATAACTAGAGGATATCTTGTGAATGTTGCAATAGTACAAGGGAGATGAGTCATAAGGGATGGTGATTACTTGAAGGGCTAAGACAGTGAGAGTGGAGGGGTGGATTTGAGAGATACTTAAGGAAATAAGCGTCAGAATTTGATATTAGAAAAAAGGAAATGAAGGAAAAGTAACAAGAGTACTCATGGATTTCTGACTTGGGCAGTTGCGTGCCATTTTCTGAAATAGGGAATGGAAATGGTGTAGGTTCCAGATGGGTGAGGAAGGACATGACATCAGGAGCAAAGTATAGTAAAGATGTCCATGCCAATTTGGGACATATTTAAGGTACTGTGTGAAATCCAAATGAAGATGTTGCTTAAAAATGTCTGACCTATAGATATACAACTGAGAGTTCCTGGTGCACAGGACACCTGGTAGGTAAAGTCCATGATGGAAAGAGACTGCTCAAGGAGACATGGATTAACATCAAACAGAAACAGCAAAATAAAATGGAATGCTGGCGAACACAGAAACCACGCAGAAGAAAAACAGTATTTAAGGTGCACCAGAAAAGTAGCTGCAGAATGAGGAGAAAATGACACTAGGGAAACTGAGGGGAGAGTTAATTGTGTGCTCTTATTGTTTTAAAAATGCAGAGTAGGGTCTTTTTTTTCCCCACCCCTCCCACAGTTTTCAATATTTTGAGGGCAGAAACCACGGCTTCATTTTATCCTATTTCCTACAGTGCCTAGTTCAGTAAAGGGAACATAGTAAATGCTCAATAAATTCTTAATGATTCAGCCTCAGACATTACAAACGGGTCCTACTTGTCGCCTGTATCAACGTCCAGTATTTCTTCCCCCTATTTCTTGAAATAAACTTTTAGAAGTGCCTCTGGGTTTACTGAAATCCATTTTTACAATTAGTATGTTCAGCTTACACCAGCTTCGGAATGAGTTCCAAAACCTTATTTACTTACTTGAGAGATATTTGGTACCAATGACAATGGGTTTTTCTTTACTACTATTCCTAAGAAAGCTCTGCCTCCCGGGTTTATGACATTCTCCTGCCTCAGCCTCCCGAGTAGCTGGGACTACAGGCGCCCGCCACCTCGCCCGGGTAGTTTTTTTTTTTTGTATTTTTTAGTAGAGACGGGGTTTCACCGTGTTAGCCAGGATGGTCTCGATCTCCTGACCTCGTGATCCGCCCGTCTCGGCCTCCCAAAGTGCTGGGATTACAGGCTTGAGCCACCGCGTCCGGCCAGAAATCTTTTTTAAAATCAAAGTTTAGCCCAATTCCCAGCAGCACATTTTAACTTCAAACCTGTTAGAAAGCACGGCAAGGAGGTGGACAGACTTGTCTATTAATCATTAACTACGTCAACAGACTTATTAAAGCTATCTAATTAAAGGCAAGAAACAACTGCTTGGGGAATACATACTCACGCCACAGGAAGCCATTTAACTGCAAACAGATCGTCTAACGACTCACGGAAAGCTAAAGGAAATTGCGTGTCCGCAAGGGGTTTTGATGGCAAACTACGGATTGTTCTCTCAGGTAACACCTAACCTAAGTGAAGTCCTTGGTGGATCCGCGTTCTTGAGCTTAGAAAATACCGAACGAACTACCAAGAGCACCAGAATAATCGCCTCCTCCTGAGGAACTAGCCTTTCTAGCCACACCAGACAGCACGTCCTACAACCACCTTGCCCCCAACAACCAAACTCCAGCGCCATACAGCCGCTTCTAGGGAAATGTTCTATCTCCTGGTCTCGCGCGATCTCGCGCCTTCGAGGAAGCCAACTGTATCGCGCTCGCCATCAAATCCCCGCGGGAATAGGATTCCGCAGGTCCGGAAAGCCGGGAAATCGCGAGCGGAGGCGGGGTTACCTCGTTGAGCGTCAAGGCGGAGCCAGCTCCGAGGGGCAGGCTCGAGGCGGGGAGAGGGGCGGGGCTCCAGGGACCTGTTGATCGCAGGTGTCACTGGTCTGACTGGCCCCTGGGTATTGGGGCGTGTGCGCATGCTCCGCTCGTAGGGTCGGGCTTTGGGCGGCGGAGACCAGCCTCCTCTGCTCCAGTTCCCGGTGAGCCTCGGTACGTACGGTGGCAGCAGTCCGTGTGTCTGGTGGGTGTCCGCGTGAAGCGGAGCTGGGCCAGCGGGAGGTAGCTGTGTGGGAGTGGAAGGCCGGTATTTCTCTACCTGGACCGCACGCTCCTCGCGCAAGGAGGGTAGAGCTCAAGGTAAGTCTCCGAAGGCAGCCTTGTGGTTGGAGATCCAGCGACCTGCGACCCCCGCGGGCCTGACCGGGACACTCTCATTCTAGCCCCAGAGCTTGTCCCTTCCCTGGCAGCCCGGCGACCTCCTCCGGCCCCGGCCCTCAGGGCACACACACACTCTCTTCGCTGGGCGGTTCAGGCGCCAGAGGTCGTGCAGCCCTCTCGCCCCTTCTCGTCCCTTCTCGTAGCGTCTGGCGGAGATGCCTCAGGCCAGGCTGGAGGCGCGCGCGAGGCGGGAGGTGGTGCTGTACTTGCAGGGTCCTGGTTGTTATTGCTGCCGTGTTTGAGGGCGGCGACCGGGCAGAAGCTGGAGTCCTGCTGGGGTTATGAATATTACCCTTACTTGGCTCCTGCCCCTGCCTGTCCAGGCCATATTGTCTCGCCTGAGCACACAGTTTTTTACTTAAAGGGGTCCAGGATGGTTATGCTCTCTCCTTGGAGAAGAGAGATGACTGGACTCGTGAGATTCTTGGGGTGGTGGGTGGTGGTTTCTCAGTGGTAGTGGTGATGTAGATAAAGTTAATGTTTAGCTTCTAAAGGGCGGCTTACGGGGCATTTACCAAACTATTTTTAAACAGTGTTGGAGAACAGGAAGTACTTGCACAGGTGTAATAGGGAGGGTTTCTAAAACCTGCAATCTGAGGATCTTTTGAGGTTTGTAACCCTACTACAAGGTTTTCTTGATCAATGCAAAGTATGCAGAGAATTACCCGTTGGACAGCAAAGTTTTCCGAACGTTTCCTTATCTGGAAATATGTGTATATATGTGTGTGTGTGTGTATATATGTATATATAAATATATATATTTTGCAAAGAATATCTAAGGCTATTTTTGAGGTAGATTTAATAGTAAACCTGTAGTCCCAGCTACTTGGGAGACTGAGGCAGGAGAATTGCTTGAACCAGAGCTTGCAGTGAGCCGTGATCGCGCCACTGCACTCCAGCATGGGCGACAGAGCGAGACTCCGTCTCCAAAAAAACAAAAACAAAAACAAAAAAAACCCAGTAAACTTAGGAAGGAAGGTTTTTGTGATTAAGATCTGATTCACTTTTAGTTCTTTAAAGAAAAGCCTTGCTGGTTTTCACTATTTAAAGTGAGTATCAAGTGCTAACACAAAATATCTGATGGAAGTGAACTTTTAGTTACATTTATACTTGTTAGTTTTATTTTCTGTTCTTTTCAGTTCCATGATGATGGTCTAAGCAAAGACCCTTAGTCCTGTTAAAGATACATTTAAAAAACAAAAACAAAACCCAAAGGAAACAAAACTTATTCTGCAAAAGTAATATATGATTTATCTGCTGTTGTCATAAGAATTCCAAATAAACTCAGTGTAAGTAGTAGTTAATTATAGTCTGAGAAATAAGGTTTTTGTTTTGTATCTCAGTGGCTTTTGAAATAAGCTCCTTGATACAATTTGTGCAGGTTCGTGATTACTGGTGATAAACCATGAAAGTGATTTATTAAGATTTTTTCATTAATGAAACTAGTAGGTGTGTGTATCTCTTCCTAACGTGTAAAAAAGAGACTAAGAACCG
Organism: Trachypithecus francoisi; assembly: GCF_009764315.1. Classification (NCBI taxonomy): domain Eukaryota; kingdom Metazoa; phylum Chordata; class Mammalia; order Primates; family Cercopithecidae; genus Trachypithecus; species Trachypithecus francoisi. The sequence continues at coordinate 115,655,245 of NW_022681454.1, forward strand.
GCCTTTCCTTTTTCCTACGAATTTTAAAAAGTATTTTAAAAAATGTATGTAGATTGTGTAAGTTCATGGAATTTGACACTAATAATCAATTCATTAATATTATTTTTACTAAACGATGCACAAGATAGTTTTAAGATATTTTAATGGGAAGGGAGACTTTTCCACCTAGTTTATTCTTTTCCTTAAAGAAAAAAAAGAAAAATCATAGTTCTCTTAAGACCTGCCATTTGTGCTGTGATTCAAGTTCTTTTATGTTGTTTAGTGTTAGATGTTTATTTTAAGCTCTGCAGTATCAAGAAATACAATTTCGGTACCATATGGTTTACAAGTTTGTTTTAGCAAGACAAAGTTTAAAAATGAAAATTTTATCTCATTTAGGTTACATATAGCTTCAAAAGCCAAAATCAGGATTATTTTCCCTCCTGGAACTGTTTGGAACTCTCTTACTCGGGTAGAAGGGGTACATTGCTTTACGCTACAACTTTCCAAAAACATATTTGATCTTTATAAAGTGATGGATTAAACTATCCTACAAAGATATTTAGTTACTAAAATACTTAGAAGGTCCTTTTTGACAGCTTTAACTATATGGTATTTCTTGTAGAACTCAAAAACAACCTTTAGAAAGCTGGGTAGTTTATATACTGCATCTGGAAGCATTTTGAACACAGTGTGCTTGGTGTGCTAGGGCCAAAATGATTGCCAGCTTAGCTTACTCTGCTCATGAGCTCTTGTTTTAAGGAAGGAAGTGTGCTGATTTATGTCATCTTTGCAGAGCTAGGTAGAAATAATGATGTCACAAATAATAGTATTATTATATTGTTAGTTTTATACAGATAATTTTAGAAACTTTTGCATTACAGTATTTGCACATAAAAGGAGCAAGGAATGGATGCAACCTGCTCTGCTACAAGTAAAAATCCTCAAAGGTTAAATTTTAAATAACTTTATGTAATATCATAATCTTTGCAGGTTATACATTTTTTAAAATTCATAAGAATACCATAGATACCATGTACAGTATATAGAATATTTAGGCGAATAATATTCTAGCTCTTCCAAGTTAACTCATATCCTCTATCAGGAATTGTTGAACCAAAAGCCCATGATTAGAACTGTGGTCTGTGGTTAGAATTGAGTTTTAATATAATTGGTTTTCTTTGTGATCTTAGTATTTTTTTCTTTTTCTTTTTTTATGCTATGAATTTTATTTTGTTCATTTACAAACATTATTCATAGAAGGCTTCATTAGGCCACCAAAGATGTCCGTGATACAAGAAAAGGCTACAAACCATTGCATCTGGCTAAAGAATTTTGATTTTACGTGAGACTTTAGAAGAGTTGCTTCATATACTCATCTTTGTAGTTCATCGGATTTTTTTTCTGCAGAATAAACCTTATTCCAATATCTTAGCTATTTTTATGAACAACAAAAAAGGTCAATTATTTGAGGTGTCATGGTATTTTTGAACTAATTGGAAGATAATTACATTAGTCTTAAATTTTACACATATTACAAAAAGGAAGTTTTTTTTTTTTTTTTTTTTTGAGACGGAGTCTCGCTCTGTCGCCCAGGCTGGAGTGCAGTGGCCGGATCTCAGCTCACTGCAAGCTCCGCCTCCCGGGTTCTCGCCATTCTCCTGCCTCAGCCTCCCGAGTAGCTGGGACTACAGGCGTCCGCCACCTCGCCCGGCTAGTTTTTTGTATTTTAGTAGAGATGGGGTTTCACCGTGTTAGCCAGGATGGTCTCGATCTCCTGACCTCCTGATCCGCCCGTCTCGGCCTCCCAAAGTGCTGGGATTACAGGCTTGAGCCACCGCGCCCGGCAAAAAAGAAGTTTTAAGAAATACCCTTCCTTTGGAAGTTTTTTACTGCTGCGCTTTTCTGAGTTAGAGGTATTCCATAAACATTATTGACCTCCCATTGTATGCTAGGCATAGTGCTAAACACTAGAAAGTAAAAAGTTAATTAGATAATGTTGGCTGGGCACTGTGTCTCACGCCTGTAATCCCAGCACTTTGGGAGACTGAGGCAAGTGGATCACTTGAGGCCAGGAGTTTGAGACCAGCCTGGCCAACATGGTGAAACCCTATCTCTACTAAAAAATAAAAAAATTAGCCAGGTGTGGTGGTGCACACCTGTAGTCCCAGCTACTAAGAGGCTTGAGGCAGGAGAGTCACTTGAACCCGAGACGTGGAGGTTGCAGTGATCCGAGATTGTGCCATTGTACTATAGCCTGGGCGACCGAGTGAGACTCTGTCTAAAAAAAAAAACACAAAAAAATCATTAAGTAGTTATTTTTTTCAAAACTTGTACATTTGTTGAAAATTTCTAAATCAAATCTCTGTTGCTGACATTGTTATTTCAGTCACTTTATCTTTCTTTCTGATCCATTGACTGCTAACATTTTAACTCAGTTTTCTCTTTCTCTCCTTTCTAGTCCAGAAAAGTTTTGTTAATGAACATTTACAACAATTCTTATTGAAAATCCACTTATAATGTGAAGCATCCCCAAACATTCATTGTATAAATTAGGTTTTTCATATACTAGTTATTCTTAAACTAGGATAGCTCCGTAACAAAAATTGCTTATCATTTACTAAGAACTGCTACTAAAATTTTAAATTTAAGAAATTGACATTTTGATGAACAGTTTATCTGATCTCATTAATCTGAATTAAAGCAATAGTTAAGTTTAATATATCAGTTTAAGGTATTTCCTTAAAGAAAGCAAAATGGAATATAAAATATATAATACACCTTCTGCTTTTTTCTAAATCCTTGTTGATATTGTTAAAAATCATTTTACGTGGAAGATAATGTTATTATAATTAGCCTGCATTCATTGAATGCCTATGTTTTGGCCATTTATTGGGTATTTTATACATGGTTTATGATTCTTACAATAGCCTTGTGAACCTTTTTATATTGATTTTGATTATAGATGATGAAACTGATACTTTTTTTTTTTTTTTTTTTTTTTTTTTGAGACGGAGTCTCGCTCTGTCACCCAGGCTGGAGTGCTGTGGCCGGATCTCAGCTCACTGCAAGCTCCATCTCCCGGGTTCACGCCATTCTCCTGCCTCAGCCTCCCGGGTAGCTGGGACTACAGGCGCTGCCACGTCACCCGGCTAGTTTTTTGTAGTTTTTAGTAGAGACGGGGTTTCACCGTGTTAGCCAGGATGGTCTCGATCTCCTGACCTCGTGATCCGCCCGTCTCGGCCTCCCAAAGTGCTGGGATTACAGGCTTGAGCCACCGCGCCCGGCCGAAACTGATACATTTTTAATGATTGAGTAGTTGAGCAACGTGTTGTAAATTTTATATCAGAAGAGGAATAAAATATCTATGGGAATTATAAGGTCACTATCAGGGTATGGATTCCATCCTTGTCAAGAACCCATCAGGGTATTCTTTGCCCATCAGATACCTCATGCTTTGGTTTTTTCTTAACTCCTCAGCCTGCATAATAAACTGTTGCCCCTCTCATGGTTCCCCTCCCCATACTTAGGTGAGCAGATTGTTTGAGCCCTAGATTTTTCCTCCTATATGGTGCTGCCATATAGGCATGAGATAATGCTCCTCCTTTGTCAGTGTAGTACTGACACTGACCTACCTGCCAGATGGTAGGAAATTGTCCTATACTTCAGTGCCTAGGTTGTCTTTGTTAGGAACACTGTTTTTTCCAAAGAGTTTGTTGTTTGAGATTTTACTTTATTTCCTGAGCTTCCTTTAATAAATATTTGATGAAAACTTAACCATGCACTGTGTTCTGTTCTAGATGCTTGCGATTTGCTTTACATTCTAAGTGGATTTGGAGACAATAAAGAATAAACAGTCAATTCTATAATATATTTAGAAGGAGAAAAGTGCCAAGGAGGAAAGAAAAAGTAGAGCAAGGTAAGAGGAATTGGGAAAGTGTGGTACAGATTGTGATGGTTTGCAATTTTAAGTAAGTGTAGGCCTCATTTAAGTGATTTTTTTTTTAGCAAAGCAATTATGAAGGGAGGGAGGGCAAAGCCATGTGGGCATCATGGGGGGAATGTGTTCCAGGCAGAGGAATGACCAGTGCAAACAATATAGAGAACAGAAGTTTGCATGGTGTGCAGGAATGAGAAGGAGACTGATGTGGCTGGAATGGGAAAGCCAAAGGTCAAGTAGTTGGATGAGGGGCTGGGCAGATAATGACCTTATGATTTAATTTTAGAAAGATCTCTGTCTACTACCCGGAATAGACTTATATGTTACTGTGTAAGGGTAGAAGCCAGGAGACAGACAGCTATTTTTTAATCCACACAAGATGTGATGATGGCCAAGACCAGAATTGTTGAAGTGGAGGTGGTGAGAAGTGGTCAGATCCTGAAATATGAGAGAAAAAGGAGTCAAAGATGACATCAAGATACTTGTTCTCAGCAACTGGAAAGATAAAGTAGCCATTGACCGAGATGGGGAGGAAGGTATAGATAAAATAAGAGTTCAGTTTGGGGCTTTGTCAAGGCAAATAAGTGTTAGGTTATTGCTGACTTGAGATAATTTTCTTCTGGAGATCATGTCTTAAAGTAGACTACCATAAGCCATTTTCTTTATGACCATGTCCTATATTCTGGATACCTGTGTATGCTTGTCTTTTGCTAGTTAGTTACTAGTGGAAACTGGTGAATAGGTAAAAGCAACATGAAATAAATCACAGTTTTTTGTTAGACACAAAGAAATAGAGCAAAAAAATGGAAACATTGAAAATTACTCAAAATTTACTGTTTTTTTGTTGGCAGTATTACAGTCTTTTTGCTTATTAATTTTATTTTCTGTCTTTGTTGTATAAATTTTCTACTGTAGTCTTCTCTAATTCCTCCATTTCTAGAGTGACAATGGTTTTATACATCAAAGGATGTTTATTCTTCAATTATACCTTCCTTACTATAATCCTTTAGCTTTATAAACACAAAGTTACTTCTATAATGAAAGATATTTCTTCTTTTTTCTGACACTATCTACTTGAAGATAAAAGTTTTTTTTTGTATTCAACTTGGTATAACTCTTCTGTTTGCTATCTAGTTATCTAAAATAAAATCTTAAATACTTCTACTAGTAAGATGAGCAGTTGTAGCATATCATCAAGAAGTCCTCAGTTTATCTTTGAGGAGCTGTTAGTGAAAAGATGTTAATATGAAGTTTACAGTTTGATGTCTAGGCCTGTGTACTGTTAAGAATATCTTTGCATAGCAGTGATTCTCTACTAATATGGAATTATGGATATTTCTAATTTTCTTTATGTAGTATTTCTGTGGTATTTCAGAAATCTAATGAATAAGTACTGTTTGATAATCAAAAGAAAAAAATCAATACACATAAAAGAACAAAGAGTCTTATGGCTTTATCAACCATTATATTCGTTTCCTAGGGCTGTTGTAACAAAGTACCACAAACTGGGTGGCTTAAATGACAGAAATTTATTCTCTCACAGTTCTGGAGCTAGAAATCCAAAATCCAGTTGTCAGTAGGATTGGTTCCAACTGAGGGCTCTGAATGGAATCCTTCCTTGCCCCTTCCTAGCTTCTGACAGTGGCTGTTCATCTTTGGTGTTCCTTGACTTGCAGCTTCATCCTTCTAGCCTCTGCCTCTGTCATCATTCTCTCTCTTTCTCTTTTTATAATGACTGCTACCAGTCACATTGGATTAGGGCCCACCCTAATGACCTCATCTTAATCTGATAACATTTGCAAATGCCCTGTTTCCAAATACATTGACATTCACAGGTCTGGGAGTTAGACATGTGTTTTTGGGAGACACAGTTCAACCCATAATAGGTATAATGAATCAGGTTTAAGATGCAATTATCATTTACCCAGAGCATTCTAGTAGCCTGATAAAGTTATTGGATGTTAGAATTACTGGATGTTAGAATTTGAACAAATTCCATATAGTGTCATCCCCTTTTGGGGGAAAACACCTATTACATAATTTATATAGCATGGTATAGATTACTTAACTAATTATGTATTGGGCTTAAGTTTTGGAAGGAGAAAAGATAGTCTGATAGTCTTGTCTGGGGTAATGAAGGAGAGTGGCTCTGGAATCTTGCTTTTTGAGATGAAATTATTGCTGGTAAAGCACTGACTCATAAGAAAGCAGCAGTGACTTATTTTCTTTCTTTTCTTTTCTTTCTCTCGCTCTCTTTCTCATACTTCTGATTAATTTTAAAGTTCAAATTTAAGTTTTTTATTTTTAAATATTTTATTGGAAAGTATTAATAACTGATATTAAGCACTTCATAGAGTTAAAAATTTTGTTTTTTTCTTATTTAAGCCTTACAGAAATTTTAATAACAGTAAATGTTGTAATTATCCTTATTTTACAGGCAAATGTGGATATATGTTTATAACTGCACAAATGAATTCTGAAGGGACACATAAGACATTGGTAGTGGTTGCCTATGGGGAATATAATTGATATGGGGGAGACTTGGTTTTCCTTATATGCTCTTCCATACTGTTTAAAAAATTATTTACAAAAATGTATACTAAAAGAGAGGGAAATTGCTGAGTTTTTCCTTTTAGCTGGACTATTAACTCTTTTAGGAAGAAGCAGTGATCTATCAAATTGTATTGATACATTCAGTAGATCTGCTACTGAAGTACTTATTTACATTGGAGTTAAAAACACAAATGCAGTTTGACAAATATAAATTCTTAGAAAAAGTAAGTTCTACTCTTTTATTTGGGGATATATTATTTTACTTATTTCATATTTGCAGTGTTGTAGAGTAATGCAGTTGCTTTTAACAAGCCATAAGTGAACTTCTGAGAATTTCATTCAGTGTAAACAGTTTAGGAGAACATAAGATGCTTTGAAGTGATTCTGCCATTTTTCTCATGTTTTTCTTTAAGAATTTCTTAAGCGTTATGAAATATATTTATGTATTTAAACTTTTAGAAATTTTTGCTGTTAAGGAAAAAATTATTCATGACAATTGTTAAAGACGGTAAGGAAGACACTTGTTACAGATAGATATAGGGAGCACTGCAGTGGAGTCTTGCAGTTGGGGAGAGAGATTGGGCTCTACTCTGTATACTACAAGTAAAAACGGGAATTTATAGACAATGATATGGGTGTGGTTGGTGGATGGAAAATTACTAGAGGGCAACATTAGGAATAAGAGGATTCTGGCCAAACTGACCTAACAGGATTCTTGTTGAAGGCAGGCCAGGGTGATCAGACATCACCTGGAGGATGGTGAAGGATGAGGAACCTAATCTGGTATGAGGGTGATCAGGTAAGGAGAATGGCTGGCTTGACTTAGTAGGACTTTTGCTAAAATTGGACAACATAGAGACAAACAAAGAAGTCCAAAAGTTGAGGAATAGATGAAAAAGAACACGGAATAGGTTGAGTAGAGTTTGATCAAGGAGGGAATCTTTGTCAATATTTTCTGACACCTGTATCTGAAAATATCAAATAGTTACTTGTATTAGTCCCATTCAGAAAATCAAAACTGTCGTATTACATTAGAATTAGTATTAGTGGCAGGGGCGCAGTGGCTCATACCTGTTATATCAGCACTTTGAGAGACTAAGGCGGGAGGATCGTTTGGGCCCAGGAGGTCAAGGTTGCAGTGAGTCATGATCAGGCCAGTACACTCTAGCCTAGGTGACAGAGTGAGACTCCAACTCAAACAAAAACAAAAAACAAAACAAAAATATTAATAGACCTTAAGGAGCCACCAGGGGAAGATAAATTATCTGGTGTTGGAAGTTGCCACTGTCCCTAGGCTTAAATTCCAAAGACAGGAGCCCAAGAACTGGAACCACCAAGCCTGACCTAGAACCTTAGAGGCCTTTCTATAAACGGGGAACTTGAGCCTTCGAGGAGAATATGCCAGAGATAGCACCAGGGCAGAGAGAGAAGGGGAGAAATACCTTGGCTTCTCTCCTCTGTCTTTGATTTTCTGGCAGTGCCTCTCATTGGCTGAAATGGGCCAGAAATGGATTCACAGGGATCCTGGGAAATGTTTGCAGAGATCAGCTCTGTATGGTTGTCCCATACAGAGCAGAGCAAAGGAGAGAGGGGGATGATTTTGAAACCAAACATGAACATAAACTGCATCGCACTGAAAACTTACCACAATATACAATAGCACCTTGCACTTCTCTTCTAGTGCCACACTAAAGAAGCAAACACTTTTAAGTCTTTCAACTGATTGTTCTATAGTTTTATTTATATTTCTAAATATGAATTCTGTATTGCTATTTGGTGATTTTTCAAGCTTAAATTAACATTAATTTTCTATGATGATGGATATCAATTTAGTGCTTTTGTTTTCTTCCTTATTGTTGCAATAGAATTGTATCTTTTTTAAATTTTAAATTTTGTGGATATGTAATAGTTGCACATCTTTATGGGGTACATGTGATATTTTGATATAAGCCTACAGCGTGTAATGATCAAATTAGGGTTGATGGGATGTCCATCGCCTTAAACGTTTGTTTTTTTGAGTTAGTAGCATTCTGATACTACCCTTGTAGTTATTTTGAAATATACAATAAATTACTGTTAACTTTAGTCACCATATTGTGCTACTGAACACGAGAACTTATTCCTTCTAATTGTGTTTTTGCACATTAACCAACCTCTCTTTATCCCTCCTCTCCACTTCCTTTCCCAGCCTCTAGTAATCGTTATTCTACTCTGTATCTCCATGAGATTGTTTATTTATTTTTTAGCTCCCACATATGAGTGAGTACATGGGATATTTGTCTTCCTGTGCCTGTCTTACTTCACTGAATATCCTTCAGTTCCATCCATATTGTTGCAATTGACCAGATTTCATTCTTTTTTATGGCTGAATAATATCCCCTTATGTATACATACCATATTTTCTTTATCCATTCATCCATTGGTGGACACTTAGGGTGATTCCATATCTTGGCTATTGTGAATAATGCCACAATAAACATGGGAGTACAGACATCTCTTTGATATACTGATTTTCTTTCTTTTGGATATATACCACTAGGGATTGCTGGATTTTACATTGCTTCTTTTTCTCCTGGAACGCATGTAATAAAAAAAAAAATAAATATATTCCCACTATTTTTTATAATTATTTTTATGATTTAAATCATTTCAATCACTTTATTACACTTCTTTATAATAAAATAAAAGATATATATTTTTCCCTTGTGGATTATGTTATACCTACAATTACTTTGGGAACCAGTAAATCTGAACTTTCACTGTCTCCATGTTCAGTATCTATATGCACATAATAAATTTTAAGAAATAACTAAAACCTAAGAAGTTAAAAGTTTATTACAAATGTATCTTTTAGTGAGATAAGTTGAGCATGAGTTAAGGTGCCCAATTAAAGGAAGCTTAAATTACACCAATATTTTGAGTTGCTCCTTTGGCATCTGGAGATTTTTGTAGTAAACCTAGAAAATAGAATGCAGTAAGATGTAGGACAGGTGAAGGGTATGTGTCATTATCTTGTAAAGTAGGAGGAAGGCAATTGTGAAAGCAGAACTGGGAAAGAACTACAGACTAATTGTTAGCCAGATCAATTCTAGGAAAGTGTAAATTTGGAAGTGGCAGATCTATAAATTGATTCCTTTAAATCTAACCATACCTTTAATCTCTGGGAAAATTATTATGTTTTCTTGGATTTGCATATCCCAATTTGAAGATTGCTGCCTTTAAATATAAGAGAACCAAGATTTTAGGGTTGGTGAAAAGTCAAAAAAGGAGAAGGTGACTTGCTAGAGGACAAGTTAGAAATCCCAACTAATAAGAGTTTCCTCTCTGGTACTTCTGTGTTCATGATCCTCCTGATGTGCTTCTAGAATCTTTACCTTCCACGTTATTTTTCTTAGTGCTACTAGGGTCACCTTAAAACAGGTCTGATCATCATAGGTGTTTTGGTTAGAGGTAAAAGTGTTAAATTGGCCCTTAAGGTATTTAATGTGGAATTTTAGCTCTACTACTTACAGTCTGTAAAACCTGGAGTCCATTAAACTTCTCCTGACCTGATATTTCTTACAGTGTCAAAAGAAGGAAAAAAGTTAGTTTAGTTTAGTGGCTTTCATACTTTTTTGACCATGACTTAAAGTAAGGAAGATGATTTGCATCACAGTCTAAGTACCTATATCCATATAGTATTTTATTGGAGACCTGAATTTCTTTTTAAATATTTTTATTTTATTTTATTTTTTGAGATGGAGTCTTGCTGTGTTGCACAAGCTGGAGTGCAATGGTGTTATCTCGGCTCACTGCAAGCATCACCTTCTGAGTTCAAGCAATTCTCCTACCTCAGCCCCCTGAGTAGCTGGGATTACAGGTGTGTGCTACCACACCTGGCTAATTTTTGTATTTTTAGTAGACACGGGGGTTCACCATTTTGGCCAGGCTGGTCTTGAACTCCTGACCTCGTGATCCGCCCACCTTGGCCTCCCAAAGTGTTGGGATTATAGGCATGAGCCACCACACCTGGCCTGAATTTCTTTAAACAGAACCGATGTGTAAATGCTACATTAAGCCCAAAGCAGCCTTGTTTTATTATATTACACAGTTTTAACAATGAACTGTTAGAATGCAAATTACTATATACTAGCCAAAAGAATATCATGACTGTCACATTTTAAACTTGTGTTTCTTAGCATGTATGAGGTTTAGAATTATTTAACAATGCAACCCAGTGCATTTAAATATTGTGGAGTTAGGGAGGGAGGTTAGTTATAAATATCTTTATAGATCTGGTGTAAAGCTATGGTTGGGGAGGCTGAGGTGACTAGAATTTGTGGAGCAGAATGCTAGAAGGGAAAGAATTTCACAGAGAGAAAACCCTGGCAGTCTGCATAAGAGTGCCCTTGAATCTCTGGCTGGGAACTGGGTACAGGGAGAAACTCCAGGAGGCTGGGGAAAGGAGTACTTGAAAGTTGAACAAGGGAAATTTGAAACTATGTTGAATAGAATACAATTGAACACAATATAGCAGACTGTGTGGGATTTAAACTAAGGCAGTGTGGAGGGAAATTTATAACACGAAATGCTTATATTAGAAAAGAAGAAAGCTCTAAGCTTTTATCAGAAAAATGGAAAAAGAAGAGCAAATTAAGCCTAAAGTAAGCAGAGAAAAAAAAAAAAAAGAGTTCTGGAAACCAATGAAATAGAAAACAGGAAAGCAATAGAAAAAAAACTCAGTGAAATGAAAAGCTGATTCTTTGACAGTATCAATAAAATTGATCCCTAGCCAAGACTGATCAATAAAAGAGAAGATACAAATTAACGGTATCAGGAGTGAAAGAATGGACATCATTGCAAACCTTACCAACATTAAGGGGATAATACAGAGTATTGTGAATTTTTTGGCCAATAAATTTGACAACTAGGTGAAATGGGAAAAGTCCTTTAAAGACACAAACTATGAAAGCTCACTCAAGAAGAAATAAAAACCTAAGTAGCACTTTCTATCAAAGAGATTAAATTTGTGATTTAAAGTATTCCCATAAAGAAAATTCTAGGCCCACATAGTGCTACTGATGAATTCCACCAGTCTTTTAAGAAGAAATAATAGCAGGTCTTCATAAACTCTTCCAGAAAATTAAAGAGGAGAAAACCCTTCCCAGTTCACTTTATGAGATGATTATAACTCTAATGTCCGGGCGCTGTGGCTCACACCTGTAATCCCAGCACTTTGGGAGGCCGAGGTGTGCGGATCACGAGGTCAGGAGATCGAGACCATCCTGGCTAACATGGTGAAACCGCGTCTCTATTAAAAATACAAAAAGTGAGCCGGGCGTGGTGGTGGGTGCCTGTAGTCTCAGCTACTTGGGAGGTTGAGGCAGGAGAATGGCATGAACCTGGGAGGCGGAGCTTGCAGTGACCTGAGGTTGACTTAAAACTCAATAATAATGAAACAGGAAAGGTTCCCTTGTTCCCCCTTGCAGGGTGTGCGATGGCGGTGTGACTCGCTTCTTCAGTGTCCCCCTGCTCAGACCTCTAAGGGAACATACAGATGGTCAGGCTTTGGGGCTCTGATCCCATGGCAGTGTCTAGGGGTGAATGTTTACAGCTCCTGAAGCCCCAGTGAGCGTGTGTTACAGGGTGGCTCTTTTAGTCTGCCTATAGGCACTTGTGTTAACCAGCTCAATTAGACCCTCTACCTTGTCACAAGGACAGAAGGCTTTTTGTATCCCAGGTTTCTTGCCTTGGTGTAGGGGAAGAATCGGATCACATGTGGTCTTGGAGAATGAGTGTAAAGTTTTATTGAGTCAAAGTAGCTCTCAGCCGGTGGGGGAGCCAGAAAGGAGATGGTTTTCACCTAGAGTTGGGCTACTAGTTGGCCCCGGCCAAACTCTGCCTCTTCCCGGTGATCGATGGCCTGGTGGTGTGCTTGGGTGCCTTTTGGTGTGCTTTTGTGCTGGCATGCTTCTTTTGACGACCAGCGGCTCGCATCTTCTCTTGACATCTGGCGGCCTGTGTGTGTGCTCGCTAGGGTTTCGGGTTTTTATAGGCCCAGGATGGGGGCGTGGTGGGCCAGGGTGGTCTTGGGAAATGCAACATTTGGGCACAAAGGCAGGAGTGCCTGTCCTCACCCTAGGTCCATGGAGGTGGAGCCCTAGCCAGTGATCACAGCCTCCTCTACCCAGCACTTCCCTTCCCCGCTTCCATATCATTTAAAGGAACCATGCTCTTCCCTTCCCAGTACTCCTGTGTCAATAACACATACAACCCAATACAATAGTGAGTAGAAGATTTGAATATGTATTTCTCTGAAGATATATGAATGGCATATATCTTCATAAAGCTACTCCATATCATTAGTCATTACAGAAATGCACATTGTAACTGTAATGTGATACTGCTAAACACACCCACTAGAATAGTTTAACTTAAAAAGACTTACAGTAACAATTGTTGAATATGTGGAGTAGTTATAACTCTCCTATATAAGGGGGGAATTAAAAATTGTATAGTATTCAAAAACTTAGGAAAGCACTTTGGCAATTTTCTATAAAGTTAAGCATACATTTACAGTACAACCTAGCAGTCCCACTGCTAGGTATTTACAAGAGAAATGTGTCCACAGAAAGACTTGTACTTGAATGTATGTAGGTACTTAATTCATAATAACCCCAAAATGGAAACAACTCTAATTAATCTACCTACTAGTAAAGAGATAAGCAAAAGAATATTACTCCGTAATAAAAAGGAATGTACAACTACTGATTTGTACAGCAATACAGATGAAACTCAAAAGTATGAGTTCATTTATGAGAAATTCTAGAAAAGTTGAAACTAGGACAGAAAGTGGATCAGTGTTTCCTTGCGGGTTGAATGTATTAATTTTCTATGCTACGTGACAAATTACTATAACTTTAACAGCTTAAAACAATGCACATTTATTATTTCACAGTGTTAGTAGGTCAGAAGTCTAGGTCGTTTTTAACTGGATTCTCTGCTCTCTGTCTTACAAGAGTGGTCGAAGCATCAAATGACCTGGCCTTTTATCTGGAGACCCTAAGGAAGAAGAATCTGCTTTCGGGTTCATTCAGGTTGTTGGCAGAGGTGTTTCCTTGTAGGAGTGAGGTTCCTGTTTCTTTGTTAACTGTCAACCAGGATCTGTTCTCTCATGTTAAGGCCCCTTCCACCTTCAAAGCAGCAATGGCACATCAAGTCTTTCTCGTGCTTCAAATCTCTCTTTTTCTGTCACCAGCCAGAGAAAGCGCTCTGCTTTTAAGGATTCATGTGATTACATTAGGCCCAACCAGATAATCACCATATTTTTAGGTCAACTGTGCCATATAACGTAACGTGATCATGGAATAGATATCTTGTCATATTTACAGGTTTCTATAGGGTATGAAATCTGGGGATGCGGGGTGGGTGCACTTTTGGAATTCTGCCTACCATAGTGAGGAATGTTATTGATTGTGAAGGGGCACAGGAGAGCTTCTCAGGGTGATGGAAATGTTCTATAGCTTGGTTCTGGTAATAGTTACATGACTGTAGGTTTGTCAAAACTTACTAAACTGTACTCTAACAGGATGAATTTTATTGATTGCAACTTCAAAAGCTGGTTAACTTAAACATCCTATGTACAAAAATATTGTACATAGGAAAATTAGCTGTCAGTGAGAACTAGTGACCTCTAAATGGTTTAATTTGTATCTTATTGAATAGAAAATAGACTAAAATAGAAATAGAAAAAATAATATAAAATAGAAGAAAGAGTAAGGAAAACTACAGTTGTGTGTCTAAATAGATTTAGAGGAATAAAAGGGAGGAAGGAGTTAATTACTAGCTGTTCCTCTAGACCTTCTGTTAGAGTTAGTTTCCTTCTGCTCTGCCTTCCTTTTTGCTACCCAGGTATTCTGCCTGGGGATTATAAATCTGAATGGTCTTAGCAACATCAGCTCTAAACCTCTGTCAGATACAATAGTAATTTTGCACAACATAGACTATAGTGACTATCTGCTGTCATCTATCCAGCCATCTATATATGGTACCATTATGTGAAATAAAGACTGAAATAATACTGGCTCCAGTGTAATAATTACTACCATAAACCTGGTGTTTCTGATATTCTTTCAGGCTGCCACTTTTCTCACTTGCATGCCCTTTTTTTTTTTTTTTTTTTTTTTTGAGACGGAGTCTTGCTCTGCCACCCAGGCTGGAGTGCAGTGGCCGGATCTCAGCTCACTGCAAGCTCCGCCTCCCGGGTTTACGCCATTCTCCTGCCTCAGCCTCCCGAGTAGCTGGGACTACAGGCGCCCGCCTCGTCGCCCGGCTAGTTTTTTGTATTTTTTAAGTAGAGACAGGGTTTCACCGTATTAGCCAGGATGGTCTCGATCTCCTGACCTCGTGATCCGCCCGTCTCGGCCTCCCAAAGTGCTGGGATTACAGGCTTGAGCCACCGTGCCCGGCCCATTTCATCTATTCTTATGGTTTCTTATGTTTATATGTTCATGACTTGAAAATCCATTATGTTCAACCCTAAACTCTTCCCCAGGATTACCTTTTGAATTTTAATGTTTACTGGATCTCACCCCTTGAATGTTCTGTAGAATCTCTTTCATTTTATCCCAAATGGAACTCTATTTTCTCTCAAACAAGCTCATTTTCCTATAAATGCTGTTTGAGTTGGTGTAACAGTCCTACTACCATTCACTATAGAAACCTGGGAACTTTCTTTACTTTCCTGTCTGCTTCATAGGTTTTGCTGACCTTACATCTGAAAGAGTATCATATTCATCCTCTGTTCCTGCTACCGCTGCCCTTGTGCAGGCCCATGCCATCTCTCCTCCGCATTCCTTCACCAGCCTCCCAATTTATCCCTTTTACTTGCAGATTAATTTACCTCAAATTCATCTGATTCATTGCCATGGTCTGTTTATACCACAAGTCTGATTGTAATTTCCCTGCTTAAAACCAACAAAAGGTTTTTGCCACCTATTAGGTGAAGTCTAAATTTCTTTTTTTTTTTTTTTTTTGAGACGGAGTCTTGCTCTGTCACCCAGGCTGGAGTGCAGTGGCCGGATCTCAGCTCACTGCAAGCTCCGCCTCCCAGGTTTAGGCCATTCTCCTGCCTCAGCCTCCCGAGTAGCTGGGACTACAGGTGCCCGCCACCTCGCCCGGCTGTTTTTTTGTATTTTTTAGTAGAGACGGGGTTTCATGGTGTTAGCCAGGATGGTCTCGATCTCCTGACCTCGTGATCCGCCCGTCTCGGCCTCCCAAAGTGCTGGGATTACAGGCTTGAGCCACCGCGCCCAGCCTCTAAGTCTAAATTTCTTATGTGACCTTCAAGACCAGCCATGATCTGACCCCTGGTTCTGTCTGCCTCATACTTTATTGTGTATATTACTTGATTACTTGGTTCATAGCATTTCTTTGAAATACATCTTGTCCTCCCAACATACACATGAAACTTGTGCTCATTTTTCATTTTATAGTAAGATGTAACCTCTCTAAGAAGCCTATTCTGCTTCCACATGGATCTTATGCTATAATATGCATATCTCTGACTTTGCATAATTACATGTTTTGTTCTTTTTTTTCTTTGGGCTTCAACTGCACATAACTGAGTTAATATTTTTTTATTTTCTAAGTTGGCTCTCTAACCCTGTTTCAATTATACATATATACTCCTCCTTGCTCAGGTGATCATATAATGCGTATGTGTTTTCACACATACATTGTTTTACCAAAGTGAGATCATATTAAATTCCTGCATTTTGCCTTTGTCACTCAAAAACACTGTTGTATTTTCCCCTAATGTGGTCTTGTGGGCTGTCTCTGGAGAGTGGCTATAAACACTACCCTGTCCCTGACAGGACTTCAGAGATCTGGTCATTGGTGTTTACAATGTGCCTTTCACAGGATACTTCTTTATCCTGGCATATGACCTAATGCCTTAGTGTCCATGACCCTTGATAGGTGTCTCTCACAGGAAACTTGTTTATACTGGCAGATGCCCTTGTAGCTCGTCTTACCTGTGTTGAGTTTATTCCTATCTAGATAGCCATTCTCTAGGAGAGTCCTGACCAGAAAAGAAGTTGGATTCCGCTGTTATTGGGTGAGACACACAGGATACAACTCACCAAAACACATGAAATAACAGAAGCCGTGTTACTTACAAATTGAGAGAGGAGAGGGCAGCATGCCTCCTATGGCCAACTAGAAGTGGGGAGCCACCAAGACACGCATATTCAACCACTGGGTGGGGAGCAAGAGACAGAGAGCGAGGGGAACCTGTGGGCCAAAGCCTTTATTGGAGTCCAGGATATTACCTAGGTGGGTTTCCTGCAGGGAGTTCTAATTGGTGGGTTTAGAGTAAGTGGGTACATGTTTCATGGAGTCACTGTGACTGAAAGGTGGTCACTGTGGCATATCTGCATAGCCCATGCAGGCTGTGTGAGTCAGTAGGTCAAGTCAAGGGGCTTGTATTTCACTGACCACCTATAAAGAGGTAGTAACTAGGAAGCAGTTGTGTGAAGTAGATACCTGGATTGACCACATTGAGGAACTAGGAGGCAGAAAACTGGAAACTGTCAAGGATAACTGAGCACTGCTTCTGGTATGAGAAAGTCCAACTTATGTTCAAAGTGAATGCAGAGGTAACATAAAATTATAGGAATTCACTGCAAACACCCTGTTAGCAATTATGTTCCTACTGATGGATATTTACTTTATTTCCTTCATTATTTACTGGTACAACCTAATGTACCTCACCTCAATAAAAATAGTACTTTTATTTCTGGGGTATAGATTCTCAGTATTGAGTTTTGGAGGTTGAAGTGTGTTTTAAATTTTAATAATTGTTGCCATGTTGATCTAATATTGCCAGAGGGTATAATAGTATGATTACATTTTTTATTAGCAGTGAAAGAAGGTACTTCTTCCCTTTTATCCTTACCAATAGTATTTTAATATTTTTGCCAGTCTGCTAGAAATGAAGCAGCTTTCAACTACTGTACTGTAATGCCTCTGGTTTTGGAGGCCCCCAAGATCCCTCCCACCTGACAGATTTGTTGGTTCTCTAGCAGGACTCACAGGGCTCAGCATATAGTTGTATGCATTGGTGCGATTTATTACAGTGAAAGGATATAAAGCAGGATCAGCAAACAGAGAAGGAGCAGGAGGTGAAGTCTGGAGGAAACCAGGCACAAACTTCCAGTTGTCTTCTGCCAGTGGAGTCACACAGGGCACACTGATTTCTCCAGCAATAGATTTTGTGATGACATGTATAAAATGTGTACCAGGAAGCTCATTAGAGACTCAGTGCTTAACATTTTATTATGGGGTGGTCACATAAGCATCCTCTGCCTGGGACGTACCAAAATTCCTGAGTTCCAGAAGGAAAACAAGTGTTCAGGATAAACATTTTGTCTGTGCAGTTTAAGTGCAGTGACTCACTCTTACCAGGGTCGTAGAAAGCCTTCCCAAATCTTGAATTCCCAAAGGTCAGCCCTGCAAGCAGACCACTGTAAGGATGGCAGTCTCAGGAGTGCTATGTAAAGTCTTTTACTCTTTTTAAAAATCAGCTTTATTGAAATGTAATCGCATACTATACAATTCACCCTTTAAAAGTGTAAAATTCAGTGGTTTTTAGTATATTCACAGAAGTATATGTATATTACCACAGTCAATTTTGGAACATTCTTACCACCTCAGAAAGAAACTCTACCTTTAATGATCACCCCTCATGTTCCTATAACCCCCACTTCTCCAGTCCTAAACAACCATTAATCTTCTCTCTATCTTAGTAGATTTCCTAGTTGTGGACATTTCATATGAATGGAATCATATAATATGTGATCTTTTGTAACTGACTTCTTACACTTTGCTTAACTTTTTTAATGTTCATTCATGTTGTAATATGCGTCACTACTTCCTTTTTATGGCTGAATAATATTCCACTATATGAATATACATAACACATTTTGTTTATCCATTGATTGGTTGATGGACATTTGTTTGGGTTGTTTCCACTTTTTGACTGTTATGAATATGCTCTGTTAGCTATTTTCCTCACAGCCTCCCAAATATTTATTGAGAGAATAAATATAGACTCACGTTTGCATTCTCATAATAAACTGCATTATTCTTTTCAAGAGTATGTTATTCCTTTGACATTGATTCTGTTTGCTAGCATTTTATTTATTATTTTTGTACCTATAATCATGTCACATTCATACGAGGTTTATTATGTTTTGATATGAAGGATATGTTAGCCTTATGAAATGATTTGGGGTTACTTTCTATTTCATTTTCCCTGTGGCCTGCAGAGATCTAACACTAGAATTAACTGTTATTTGAAGTCTAGATGAAATTTAACTTTGAATTTATCTGACCCAGATGCCATTTAACATGGGAGAACTTTTATCTCTTTTCCATTTTCTTCTAAACTAGCCTTTTTAAGCTTTTCATTTTTTCTAGTATTAATTTTGGTAATTTGTATTTTGTAGGAAATTACCTGTTCCTTTAGATTTTCAAAGTTATTGCCATAAGAAAGAAAGAAATATTCTTACCATTGCTTATGTGTCTGGTCATTTCTCCTTTATCAATTTCGTTAGTGTTTATGTTTCTCTCTTTTTTTTTTTTTCACCTTTATCAGGCTTTTTGTAAAGATGTTGTCAGTTTTTGTAAAATTTTACTTTGGGATTTATTTTTTCTATTGTTTGACTATAAATTGACTTGGAAATCTGTTTTCTTTTTAGTATTTAGGTTTCACAGTTTTCATCTTCTCTTTTTTCCTACATCATGTTTGAATTCTTTGAGTTACACATCCTGTTTTTATCTGAGTTTCTCAGTCTCTAATTCTGGGAAATTCTTAATCATTTCTAGAGATATTTACTTATTTCCCTTCCTGAGAATCTTACTAGATATTGACATTTAAATATTTTAACAGTGTCTCATACCTTTTGAGAAGTGTTTATATTTTCTGCTTCCTTATTCCTTTTTTAATGCTTTGTAGGAGAATTGCTTGGCCTGAACTTGTTGCTCACTAGTATGTTCTTGCCCTATATTCTTTTTTTTTTTTTTTGAGACGGAGTCTTGCTCTGTCGCCCAGGTGGGAGTGGTGCGATCTCCGCTCACTGCAAGCTCCGCTGCCTGCCGGGTTCATGCCATTCTCCTGCCTCAGCCTCCCTAGAAGCTGGGACTACAGGTGCCCGCCACCACGCCCGGCTACTGTTTTTGTATTTTTAGTAGAGACAGGGTTTTACCGTGTTCGGCAGGATGGTCTCTATCTCCTGACCTCATGATCCGCCCGCCTCGGCCGCTCAAAGTGCTAGGATTACAGGCGTGAGCCACCGCGCCCGGCCTGAAATGTGTTTCTTAAATAACGGGACTTAAAAGTCAAAATACTCCTTGATCCATGAACTGCAGAATGGTTATTGCAAGGATGAAAGCGACATTCATCTCTTTGTACATCACTATCAAGAAATCTGGGGTAACCAGGTGCATTGTCAATAAACAGTAATATTTTGAAAGGAATCTTTTTCTGAGCAGTAGGTCTTCAACTGTGGGCATAAAATATTTAGTAAACCATGCTGTAAACAGATGTGCTGTCATCCAGGCTTTGTTGTTCCATTTGTAGAGTATAGTCAGTCTAGATTTATCATGATTTTTAAGGCCCTAGAATTTTCAGAATGGTAAGTGAGCTTTGGCTTCAACTCGAAGTCAACAACTGCATTAGGTCCTAATAAGAGAGTTGGCCTGCAGCTGGAAAGGCGGCCGCCCCCTCGCCCGTCACGCAACACACATTCGTGGGGAACCTGGTGCTAAACCATTTGTAGACAACCTGCTTCTGGGTCGGGATTTTGTACATAGCAGAGCAGCTCCCTCACTGCAATCTATTGAAAGTCAGCCCTCAACAAAAGGTTGGAAAAAATTAAAAAGTAATTAAAAAAAAAAAAAAAAGAGTCAGCCTGTCCTTTGAAGCTTTGAAGCCAGGCATTGACTTCTTTCTGACTGAGAATGTCCTGGATGGCATCTTCTTCTATCTGTCCATATCACTGTCAGTCTTCAACTGTTTCTTCAACAGATGACAGTCTTCATCTGTCAAACAGTTGATGACTGTTTCTTCTTCAACACTGAAAATCTGCTAATTAGTGTAGCCATCAGTTAGCTAGATCTCTGGATAATTTGCTGTAGCTTCTCCATCAGCATTTGCTGACTCACCTAGTATTTTTATGTTATGGAGATGGTATCTTTCCTTAAATCTCCTGAACCAACCTCTTCTAGCTTCCTACTTTCTTTTCTTTTTTTTTTTTTTGAGACGGAGTCTTGCTCTGCCGCCCAGGCTGGAGTGCAGTGGCCGGCTCTCAGCTCACTGCAAGCTCCGCCTCCCGGGTTCAAGCCATTCTCCTGTCTCAGCCTCCCGAGTAGCTGGGACTACAGGCGCCCGCCTCGTCGCCCGGCTAGTTTTTTGTATTTTTTTTTAGTAGAGACGGGGTTTCACCATATTAGCCAGGATGGTCTCGATCTCCTGACCTCGTGATCCGCCCGTCTCGGCCTCCCAAAGTGCTGGGATTACAGGCTTGAGCCACCGCGCCCGGCCCCTACTTTTCTTCTTTAGCTTCCTCACCCTCTTTTTCTCAGCTTTCATAGAATTAAAGAGCGTTAGGGCCTTGCTCTGGATTGGGCTTTGGCTTGAAGGAATGTTATAACTGGTTGGATCTTCTGTCCAGGCCACTCAAATTTTCTCAATATCAGCAATAAGGGAGTTTCACTTTCTTATCATTCAGGTGTTTACTTGAGTAGCACTTTTAATTTTCCTTCAAGAGCTTTCCCTTTGCATTCACAACTTGGGTTACTTACTGTTTGGTGTAGGAAGCCTACCTTTCCACCTGTCTTGGCTTTCAACATGCCTTCCTCACCAAGCTTAGTCATTTCCAACTTTTAACTGAAAATAAGAGACTTGCGACTCCTTTTACTTGAACACCTAGGGGCCATTGTAGGGTTATGAACTGACGTCATTTCAATACTGCTGCATCTCAGGGAATAGGGAGGCCTGAGGACAGGAGAGAGTTGGGGAAACAGGTGGTCAGTGGAGCAGTCAGAATACACACATTCATGGATTATGCTTGCTATTGTATATGAGAGTGGTTCACATAGACTGAAAACAATTACAGTAGTAGCATCAAAGATAACTCATCACAGGTCAGCATAACGGATGCAGTAATAATGAAAAAGAATTACTGAAGTGTCACATAGACATGAAGTGGGCATATGCTGTTGGGAAAATGGTGCTGGTAGATTGGCTTGGTACAGGGTTGGCACACACCTTCAGTTTGTTAAAAAGGCAGTATATCTGCAAAGTGCAATTGAGTAAAATGCTATAAAACAAGGTATTCTTGTACTCATTTGTTTTTAATTCATAAGTTTAACATTTAAAGTCCTTTTAATCAGGAGTGTGCATTTGTTGATACCATGGAAATTTAATTCACCAAGATTTATTTATGACTTAAAGATTTCTTTTGAATAATTATACATATCCTTTTACATAAAATCTGTCTTTTTTGGAAAAATATGATTCTGTGTAAGATGGATAACAACATATTAATAAATAGAACAATTTAGTATTGACAGATATAGGATACCAGCTGAAATATAATTTATTCTAGGTTTTTGGAGAATATTTTCCTTATGAAACCATCTTTTGAGCATTGAGCTTAAGGTAGGTAGGGATTGATGTCACAGTGATATTTTAAAAATGTAAATGATGAAATTAAAAAATATATATATTAGAATGCTATCAGTTCTGATCCTTTTTATGACGAGTTTTAATTCTATATTCAATATTTGTGTTGAAATGGTAAAGTTAAGAGTTTTCTTATTTGCATTTGCTTTTAAACTTTTTTTTTTCTTTTTTGTAGATTTGCTTTGAGGTCACATTGATATGAAATATGGAGTCATCTTTCATAACTTCACCTGGGAAAGAGAAAGAAAACTTTCTTGTTAAAAAAACATAAGGAAAACAAACAACCAAAGGAATCATGCCAAATGCCAACTCTCCATCTTTTATTAGCATATTCTGTTCATCAGGACAAATGGCTTATGCATTAAAGGAGATGATTTGTTTATCAGTATTTTTAGCCATTAAAAAAAATCATTTTCATATTAACCTTATACAGCTCCCATAAAATTTAACACATCTAAACATCTTTAAGGCCTTGTTTAAAACAGTTTTCTTTTTTAGTGCTTAGAACTTGTATGTTTATGCACCGTATTGTTACTCGTCAAAGTCTTTAAGAGTTTATAACATCAGGAAAGATATGGACTTGGAAACTTCCATTATTAAAATAGACTGCAGTGGCTTTAAGTGGACAATTCAAGACATCCATTTTATTGTGCAAAATATTACATAAAAGTGTATAGTTTTTAGCCTAAATGCAAACAAAGTTGCTTGAAAATGGCATGGGTAAAATTCTTACGGAAACCTGGTGGCAATCTTGGAAAAGTTTATCAGCCTGGAAGTATGCTATCCCTAGCCCCTACCAAAGGCTTGTTAAATGAACCAGGACAAAACAGCTGCTTTCTTAATAGTGCTGTACAGGTGAGACCATAATTACTTATTATATTTTAAAAAGTACTTTTCAGAATATCCTTTGTTTAATGCTTCTTTAGCTCATACATTAAAAATAAAGTTACTATGGATTAGAATGACTTTTTAATATAACTTAATGGGAGCAAAAATGTTTTGGCTGGTCATTTTGGTTTTTATAATAAATGGAAATGTTTTTTTCGACAAACTGATGTATCACTGTGATATAAATAATCTTCTTATTTAAAAGGTTTATTTAGTAAATTAAGGACATTTTTCTAACATACACAAACGTTTTTGTTTTAATCAGCTAACACCCCTCCCTTAAAAAAACATACAGTATGTGGATCCCTGTAGATAGAATAAAAAGACTGCTTGGATTGAAATGAGAATGCAGAGTTTTTGATCTCAGTACTCAAACTCCCTTCACCTCCCACTGTGGTCCTTAAATTACCTCTGTGGAATCATCATTTGGGCAGCACTGTTTTGGTTAAATTGGAGGATAATCCATTTTGCTTCAATCCTTGTTGAAAATCTTTTAATTAACCTGCTTTTCTGCCGTAGATAACTATACTTTCTTATGCATAATAAAGTTTTTATTCAGCAGTTATAGATTTTATAGATCCTGTGTCCTTCTAACCATTGTAGAGTACTAAAGATGAGGAAGATTTAGAATACTGATAAATTTTTCTGTTGACCTTAGAATATACCTTAAAAGAATTCATATATAATGATTCACTTTTCATGTGTATTGTTTTTTCTTTTGAAAACTAATAGAGAAAAATATTTGTTGATTAGCTCATTTGACAGATAAACATGTGTAGAGTGTGTCAAGTGTACAGACGTCTGAGTCAGAACTGTGTTCTCCGTTGCCTTCTACCTGAGACAGATGCCAAACTTGAACGTTCTCTAACTCACCCAGGAAAGAGAAGCAGCTGGTATTAAGAAAGTGTTAATTTACTTTAGTTCACTTAAATGCTACTGTTCTGCCCTGGCTCAAAGATCCTACTGACATTACTGTGACAAATGCAGAAAAATATTTATTCAGTGGCAATGGATATAGTGAAATATTAGATACCAAAAGACCTGGAATTAAATGCTTTTGATGGAATCAGGCTGTGAGAAAGGGTTTCTGACATTTCAGATACTTTTCTGTTTATCCCTTTTCCTACTCTTTTTCCCTTTTATGTTTTCCCCTCTGTTTCTGTCCTTTTCATTAGTTCAGAGTTTCATGTATAGTTCAGAGAAACAAAACGCATATTAGAACGGGTGAAAATTTTGAGTAAGGAAACTTACATGGATCAGAACATTGAGAAGTATTCCTATGATGATGTATTTTTAAAAAAATGAACGTTCTTCTGACATTTACCATGAAGACTGTTTACTTATACTATCTGCATAGTTGCCATTTCTGGTGCTCATCAGTTTTTTGCATAGATCCACATTCCATTTGATATCCTTTGCTTTTGCTTGAAGGTTCTTTCTTGTAATACAGGTTTATTGGTGATCAATTCTTTCAGCTTTTGTATGTCTGGAAAAGATCTATATTTTACTTTTGTTTTTGAAAGATATTTTCCCTCATTAAAGATGGTCCAAGTTGACATTTTTCTTTCAGTGCTTTAAAGATTTTTGCTTCTCTGTGTTTTAGCTTGCATTATTCTAATGAAAAATCTAATATTCTGATATTTGTTTCTCTGTATGTTATTCTTTTTCTCTAGGTGCTTTTAAGATTTTCTCCTTATCATTGGCTTAAAACAATTTAATAATGTTTCTTGATATAGGTTTCTTCATATTTCTTGTGTTTGGGTTTGTTGAGCATCTTGAATCTGTGGGTTTTGGATTTAAATCAAATTTGGAAACACTTTGTTATTTCTTCAAATAATTTTTCTGTCTCTTCCCTCCTTTGGGGTTTTCCAGTTACATATGCAGTGGGTTGCCTGAAGTTTTCCAGTTGTTCTACAGCTCACTGATGCTCTCTTTATTTTCTTTCTCAGTCTTTTTTTCTCTTTGTGTTTTATTTTGTGTGGTGTCTGTTACTCCATTTTCAAGTTCATTAATCTTTTCCTTTGTATTGCCTAACTGCTATTAATCCCATCCAGTGTATTTTTTGTCTTAGACATTGTAGTTTTCACTTTGAGAATTTTGATCTTGGTCTTCTTAAAATCTCTTTCATGTCTCTACTTAGCATTTGCTAGTCTGTTAAACATGTGAAGTGTAGTTGTAATAATTGTTATTATGTACTTGTCTGCTAATTCTGTTATTTGTATAAATACTGGGTGTGTTTCAATTACTTGTTGTTTTTTTTTCTTTCCTTGTTTTTGTTTTCTTTTAATACTTGGTAATCTTTTGTTGGATGTCAGACAAGTTTTACCTTGTCAGATTATGGATTTTTTTTTTTTTTTTTTGCCAAGAAGAAAAAGGCAGCTTTATTCAATAAATGGTGTAGGGGAAACTGAATTTCAGTACACAGAAAAATAAAATTGGACCCTTATTTCAACACCATATACCAAAGTCAATTCAAAATGGATTAAAAGCTTAAACATTCCTGCATTAGTTTGCTCGGGAAAATTGTCAACAAGGAAAAGAAAGAGAGAAAGAAAAAAAGACTTAAACATAGGAGCAAGAACCCTAAAACTACTTGAAGAAAACATAGGGTGGTCAGATGACAGCCTTCAGAAAGAAAGAAAGAGAGAGAAGAGAGAGAGAGAGAGAGAGAGAAGAAAGAGACAGAGAGAGAGAGAAAAGAAAAGAGAAAAGAAAAGAGATTATGGATATTTTTATATTCCTAAAAATAATCTAGAACTTTGTTCTGAGACAGAGTTTATTTGGAAGCAGTTTGATCATTTTACTTTAAACTTTGTTAGGCGGGACAGAGCTGTGTTTACTCTTGGGTTAAATTCTCTGCTATTGAGAGTCTTCTTTTTCAACCATTGCTCTGTGAATTATGAAGTTTTCTACTTTGGCTGCAGGAATAGGCACTATCTTGGGCCTGTGCGAGCTCTAGGCACTATTCCTTCTAATCTTTTTGGGTGTTTCTTTCCCAGGCCTCAGACAGTTTCCTCATAGTACACCCCCAAATACTGGAGGGGGATCCTCTACTGATCCCTGGTAACTCTCTGTGCAGCTCTCTGCAGTACTCTGCCCTGCCAACTCTAGCAGCTTTAGGGGATCTACTGGTCTCTGTTGTCTGCCATATAAGCTAATTTACAAAGCCAATTCTCCCTGACAAAACAACTATTCAAATAGATTTTCTATGAGATAAGACCTGACTTTCTTTTTGAAAATTCAGAATACAAATGTTGATTTGCAATTTGATGAATACTTTTTTTTCTGTTTTTTTTTTTTATTATTATACTTTAAGTTCTAGGGTACATGTGCATAACGTGCAGGTTTGTTACATATGTATACTTGTGCCATGTTGGTGTGCTGCACCCATCAACTCGTCAGCACCCATCAATTCATCATTTATATCATGTATAACTCCCAATGCAATCCCTCCCCCCTCCCCCTTCCCCATGATAGGCCCCAGTGTGTGATGTTCCCCTTCCCGAGTCCAAGTGATCTCATTGTTCAGTTCCCACCTATGAGAGAACATGCGGTGTTTGGTTTTCTCTTCTTGTGATAGTTTGCTAAGAATGATGGTTTCCAGCTGCATCCATGTCCCTACAAAGGACGCAAACTCATCCTTTTTTATGGCTGCATAGTATTCCGTGGTGTATATGTGCCACATTTTCTTAATCCAGTCTGTCACAGATGGACATTTGGGTTGATTCCAAGTCTTTGCTATTGTGAATAGTGCCGCAATAAACATACGTGTGCATGTGTCTTTGTAGTAGAATAATTTATAATCCTTTGGGTATATACCCAGTAGTGGGATGGCTGGGTCATATGGTACATCTAGTTCTAGATCCTTGAGGAATTGCCATACTGTTTTCCATAATGGTTGAACTAGTTTACAATCCCACCAACAGTGTAAAACTGTTCCTATTTCTCCACATCCTCTCCAACACCTGTTGTTTCCTGACTTTTTAATGATTGCCATTCTAACTGGTGTGAGATGGTATCTCATTGTGGTTTTGATTTGCATTTCTCTGATGGCGAGTGATGATGAGCATTTTTTCATGTGCCTGTTGGCTGTATGAATGTCTTCTTTTGAGAAATGTCTGTTCATATCCTTTCCCCACTTTTTGATGGGGTTGTTTGTTTTTTTCTTGTATATTTGTTTGAGTTCTTTGTAGATTCTGGATATTAGCCCTTTGTCAGATGAGTAGATTGCAAAAATTTTCTCCCATTCTGTAGGTTGCCTGTTCACTCTGGTGGTAGTTTCTTTTGCTGTGCAGAAGCGCTTTAGTTTAATTAGATCCCATTTGTCAATTTTGGCTTTTGCTGCCGTTGCTTTTGGTGTTTTAGACATGAAGTCCTTGCCCATGCCTATGTCCTGAATGGTACTACCTAGATTTTCTTCTAGGGTTTTTATGGTATTAGGTCTAACATTTAAGTCTCTAATCCACCTTGAATTAAACTTCGTATAAGGATCGTAAGGAAAGGATCCAGTTTCAGCTTTCTACTTATGGCTAGCCAATTTCCCAGCACCATTTATTAAATAGGGAATCCTTTCCCCATTTCTTGTTTCTCTCAGGTTTGTCAAAGATCAGATGGCTGTAGATGTGTGGTATTATTTCTGAGGACTCTGTTCTGTTCCATTGGTCTAGATCTCTGTTTTGGTAGCAGTACCATGCTGTTTTGGTTACTGTAGCCTTGTAGTATAGTTTGAAGTCAGGTAGCGTGATGCCTCCAGCTTTGTGCTTTTGACTTAGGATTGTCTTGGCAATGTGGGCTCTTTTTTGGTTCCATATGAACTTTAAAGCAGTTTTTTCCAATTCTGTGAAGAAAGCCATTGGTAGCTTGATGGGGATGGCATTGAATCTATAAATAACCTTGGGCAGTATGGCCATTTTCACGATATTGATTCTTCCTATCCATGAGCATGGTATGTTCTTCCATTTGTTTGTGTCCTCTTTGATTTCACTGAGCAGTGGTTTGTAGTTCTCCTTGAAGAGGTCCTTTACATCCCTTGTAAGTTGGATTCCTAGGTATTTTATTCTCTTTGAAGCAATTGTGAACGGAAGTTCATTCCTGATTTGGCTCTCTGTTTGTCTGTTACTGGTGTATAAGAATGCTTGTGATTTTTGCACATTAATTTTGTATCCTGAGACTTTGCTGAAGTTGCTTATCAGCTTAAGGAGATTTTGGGCTGAGACAATGGGGTTTTCTAAATATACAATCATGTCATCTGCAAACAGGGACAATTTGACTTCTTCTTTTCCTAACTGAATACCCTTGATTTCTTTCTCTTGCCTGATTGCCCTAGCCAGAACTTGCAAGACTATGTTGAATAGGAGTGGTGAGAGAGGGCATCCCTGTCTTGTGCCAGTTTTCAAAGGGAATTTTTCAGTTTTTGCCCATTCAGTATGATATTGGCTGTGGGTTTGTCATAAATAGCTCTTATTATGTTGAGGTACGTTCCATCAATACCGAATTTATTGAGCGTTTTTAGCATGAAGGGCTGTTGAATTTTGTCAAAAGCCTTTTCTGCATCTGTTGAGATAATCATGTAGTTCTTGTCTTTGGTTCTGTTTATATGCTGGATTACGTTTATTGATTTGCGAATGTTGAACCAGCCTTGCATCCCAGGGATGAAGCCCACTTGATCATGGTGGATAAGCTTTTTGATGTGCTGCTGAATCTGGTTTGCCAGTATTTTATTGAGAATTTTTGCATCGATGTTCATGAGGGATATTGTTCTAAAATTGTCTTTTTTTGTTGTGTCTCTGCCAGGCTTTGGTATAAGCATGATGTTGGCCTCATAAAATGAGTTAGGGAGGATTCTCTCTTTTTCTATTGATTGGAATAGTTTCAGAAGGAATGGTACCAGCTCCTCCTTGTACCTCTGGTAGAATTCAGCTGTGAATCCATCTGGTCCTGGACTTTTTTTGGTGGGTAGGCTATTAATTATTGCCTCAATTTCAGAGCCTGCTCTTGGTCTATTCAGGGATTCAACTTCTTCCTGGTTTAGTCTTGGAAGAGTGTAAGTGTCCAGGAAATTATCCATTTCTTCTAGAATTTTAGTTGATTTACGTAGAGGTGTTTATAGTATTCTCTGATGGTAGTTTGTATTTCTGTGGGGCCGGTGGTGATATCCCCTTTATCATTTTTTATTGCATCTATTTGATTCCCCTCTCTTTTCTTCTTTATTAGTCTTGCTAGTGGTCTGTCAATTTTGTTGATCTTTTCAAAAAACCAACTCCTGGATGCATTGATTTTTTGGAGGGTTTTTTGTGTCTCTATCTCCTTCAGTTCTGCTCTGATCTTAGTTATTTCTTGCCTTCTGCTAGCTTTTGAATGTGTTTGCTCTTGCCTCTCTAGTTCTTTTAA
The DNA here is from genome assembly GCF_009764315.1 of Trachypithecus francoisi. NCBI lineage: Eukaryota > Metazoa > Chordata > Mammalia > Primates > Cercopithecidae > Trachypithecus > Trachypithecus francoisi. The sequence goes on from NW_022681454.1 coordinate 115,684,722, forward strand.
TTGTGATGTTAAAGAGTGTCAATTTTAGATCTTTCCTGCTTTCTCTTGTGGGCATTTAGTGCTATAAATTTCCCTGTACACACTGCTTTAAATGTGTCCCAGAGATTCTGGTATGTTGTATCTTTGTTCTCATTGATTTCAAAGAACATCTTTATTTCTGCTTTCATTTCATTATATACCCAGTAGTCATTCAGGAGCAGGTTGTTCAGTTTCCATGTAGTTGAGCGGTTTTGATTGAGTTTCTTAGTCCTGAGTTCTAGTTTGATTGCACTGTGGTCTGAGAGACAGTTTGTTATAATTTCTGTTCTTGTACATTTGCTGAGGAGTGCTTTACTTCCAATTATGTGGTCAATTTTGGAATAAGTGCGATGTGGTGCTGAGAAGAATGTATATTCTGTTGATTTGGGGTGGAGAGTTCTATAGATGTCTATTAGGTCCGCTTGGTGCAGAGATGAGTTCAATTCCTGGGTATCCTTGTTAACTTTCTGTCTCGTTGATCTGTCTAATGTTGACAGTGGAGTGTTGAAGTCTCCCATTATTATTGTATGGGAGTCTAAGTCTCTTTGTAAGTCTCTAAGGACTTGCTTTATGAATCTGGGTGCTCCTGTATTGGGTGCATATATATTAGGAGAGTTAGCTCTTCCTGTTGAATTGATCCCTTTACCATTATGTAATGGCCTTCTTTGTCTCTTTTGATCTTTGATGATTTAAAGTCTGTTTTATCAGAGACTAGGATTGCAACCCCTGCTTTTTTTTGTTCTCCATTTGCTTGGTAGATCTTCTCCATCCCTTTATTTTGAGCCTATGTATGTCTCTGCATGTGAGATGGGTCTCCTGAATACAGCAGACTGATGGGTCTTGACTCTTTATCCAGTTTGCCAGTCTGTGTCTTTTAATTGGAGCATTTAGTCCATTAACATTTAAGGTTAATATTGTTATGTGTGAACTGATCCTGCCATTATGATATTAACTGGTTATTTTGCTCGTTAGTTGATGCAGTTTCTTCCTAGCCTTGATGGTCTTTACATTTTGGCATATTTTTGCAATGGCTGGTACCGGTTGTTCCTTTCCATGTTTAGGGCTTCCTTCAGGGTCTCTTGTAAGGCAGGCCTGGTGGTGACAAAATCTCTAAGCATTTGCTTATCTGTAAAGGATTTTATTTCTCCTTCACTGATGAAACTTAGTTTGGCTGGATATGAAATTCTGGGTTGAAAATTGTTTCCTTTAAGAATGTTGAATTTGGCCCCCACTCTCTTCTGGCTTGTAGAGTTTCTGCCGAGAGATCTGCTGTTAGTCTGATGGGCTTCCCTTTGTGGGTAACCCGACCTTTCTCTCTGGCTGCCCTTAAGATTTTTTCCTTCATTTCAACTTTGGTGAATCTGGCAATTCTGTGTCTTGGAGTTGCTCTTCTGGAGGAGTATCTTTGTGGCATTCTCTGTATTTCCTGAATTTGAATGTTGGCCTGCCCTACTAGGTTGGGGAAGTTCTCCTGGATGATATCCTGAAGAGTGTTTTCCAACTTGGTTCCATTTTCCCCCTCACTTTCAGGCACCCCAATCAGACGTAGATTTGGTCTTTTTACATAATCCCATACTTCTTGCAGGCTTTGTTCATTTCTTTTTCTTCTTTTTTCTTTTGGTTTCTCTTCTCGCTTCATTTCATTCATTTGATCCTCAATCGCTGATACTCTTTCTTCCAGTTGATCGAGTCGGTTACTGAAGCTTGTGCATTTGTCATGTATTTCTCGTGTCTTGGTTTTCATCTCTGTCATTTCGTTTATGACCTTCTCTGCATTAATTAGTCTAGCTGTCAATTCTTCCACTCTTTTTTCAAGATTTCTAGTTTCTTTGCGCTGGGTACGTAATTCCTCCTTTAGCTCTGAGAAGTTTGATGGACTGAAGCCTTCTTCTCTCATCTTGTCAAAGTCATTCTCTGACCAGCTTTGATCCGTTGCTGGCGATGGGCTGCACTCCTTTGCAGGGGGAGATGCGCTCTTAGTTTTTGAATTTCCAGCTTTTCTGCCCTGCTTTTTCCCCATCTTTGTGGTTTTATCTGTCTCTGGTCTTTGATGATGGTGACGTACTGATGGGGTTTTGGTATAGGTGTCCTTCCTGTTTGATAGTTTTCCTTCTGACAGTCAGGACCCTCAGCTGTAGGTCTGTTGGTGATTGCTTGAGGTCCACTCCAGACCCTGTTTGCCTGGGTATCAGCAGCAGAGGTTGCAGAAGATAGAATATTGCTGAACAGCGAGTGTACCTGTCTGATTCTTCCTTTGGAAGCTTCCTCTCAGGGGTGTACTCCACCCTGTGAGGTGTGGGGTGTCAGACAGCCCCTAGTGGGGCATGTCTCCCAGTTAGGCTACTCAGGGGTCAAAGACCCACTTGAGCAGGCAGTCTGTCCGTTCTCAGATCTCAACCTCCTTGTTGGGAGATCCAGTGCTCTCTTCAAAGCTGTCAGAGAGAGATGTTTGCGTCTGCAGAGGTTCTGCTGCCTTTTTGTTGTTGTTGTTTTTTTTTTAGCTGTGCCCTGTCCCCAGAGGTGGAGTCTACAGAGACAGGCAGGTTTCTTGAGCTGCTGTGAGCTCCACCCAGTTCGAGCTTCCCAGCGGCTTTGTTTACCTACTTAAGCCTCAGCAATGGCGGGCGCCCCTCCCCCAGCCTCACTGCTGCCTTGCGGTTAGATCACCACAGACTGCTGTGTTAGCAATGAGGGAGGCTCCGTGGGCGTGGGACCTTCCTGGCCAGGTGTGGGATATATTCTCCTGGTGTGCCCGTTTGCTTAAAGCGCAGTATTGGGGTGGGAGTTACCCGATTTTCCAGGTGTTGTGTGTCTCAGTTCCCCTGGCTAGGAAAAGGGATTCCCTTCCCCCTTGCGCTTCACAGGTGAGGCGATGCCTCGCCCTGCTTCAGCTCTCGCTGGGTCGGGCTGCAGCAGCTGACCAGCATTGATTGTCCAGCACTCCCTAGTGAGATGACCCCAGTACCTCAGTTGAAAATGCAGAAATCAGCAGTCTTCTGTGTCGCCCGCGCTGGGAGTTGGAGACTGGAGCTGTTCCTATTTGGCCATCTTCCTCCGCCCCCCTGATGAATACTTTTTAAAAAATGCTGAGAAATAAATTGTAGAATATGTCTTATAAGAATTTACTAAACACAATATTAAAATGTTTGGATCTGATATAAGACAGAAAAATGAATTTATATGCCATTTCATATTAATATTTAAGCTATTTCTTACATTATTTTCAAGTAAAGAATGTATGATGAAAGGTTTTTATTTAACGTATATATAGATATGTGTTGATCTTTTGGGAATAATATAAGAAATATGTATAAATATTCAAAAATACATTAATTTTGTTAGGCACCATTTAAATTGCTACATGCAAATAATGAAAAAGTATATATTGCTAAAAACTAATTAGTTCAACAACTAGTTTAAACCTTAATTTTTAAAAATAAGTGATAGAATATAATCAACATTTTAAAATGAAATGGGACCAGGAACATTGGCTCACACCTGTAATCCTAGCACTTTGGGAGGCCAAAGTGAGTGGATCACTTGAGGTCAGGCGTTTGAGACCAGCTTAGCCAACATGGTGAAACCCCATCTCTACCAAAAACACCAAAATTAGCTGGGCGTGGTGGCAGGTGCCTGTAGTTCCAGCTACTCAGGAGGCTGAGGCAGGAGAATCGCTTGAACCCAGGAGGCTGAGGTTGCATTGAGCCAAGAGCACCATCACACTCCAGCCTGGGCAAGAAAGTGAGACTCCATCTAAAAAATAAATAAAAATAAAATAAAATGAAATGGATGAAGATTAACTATAATTAGGATAATTATTTTGTGATAGCGATTTGTTAAAGTAGTCTTTACACTATTGTGTTAAAGACAGTAATGTACAGGGAACTTGAAATAAATCACAAAACATTTTATCTGTAGTTTGATCCAGTGTAACTCAGAGTTTTTGTAATCATAGAAAACATTCTGGTTACCTTTGGAAGACTTCACTAACTTTATAAACAGATTATAGAGGGTATTCTATTTTAGCTGAATATTTTAAACTTTTATCTAATGCAAAAGCAGTACAATTAGGCCTAATATAACACATTAGTGTGATTTTAATGTCTGAGAAGCAAAGTTATAACATTTAATATTACAATACTGTTTAATAGCTCACATTTGTTGTATTCTTACCGCTTGTTTGAACATTACATATGTCACCTAATTTAATCGTTACAACATCTGTAAGAGGTAAGTACTACATTTATCTTTATTTTACTGATGAGAAAACTGAGTCCCAGAAAATATTTTGCCTGAGTCAGTCCAGAAATTAGTAAACAGTAAACCCAGAATTAGAAACCAGACACTTGCCTTCAGATGTGTTTTATTAACCTCAGTGGTATACTATTTCTAAAGCTGTGCTATCATTAAATCATTTTCTTTGTTGGTAAAATGGATTTCATTGTGTTTTTAAAAATATGCTAGGATGTGATACTCAAGAAAGTTTTTAAACATCATCAAGTGCTTTGCAAAAACACTGAGTTATCTGTGATAGAAAAATTGATCCTATTCATTATGCTTTAATAAAAGGCAACGTTTAAGGAGAAATTCTAAAATGACATTTAGTTGTGGAGTAGTTGAAAATATAGGACATATTAAAACCAGTTTGTTTTTATTAACTTTTTGTTTTTATTTGGGAGAAAGGAGAGATCATGAATAGATTTTCTTAGTTACGTTATTTGAGGACACGACTAAAAGATAGAGAAATTTGAAGATATTATTTGTTTATTGTAGTAGTAGTATCAGTCACAAATAGCAACTGGTACTCATTGCATGCCAGTTGAGTACCATACCCTGCTCTAGAAACATTACATATTATTTAATCCTTACAAGAACTTTATGAGACACAAATACTATTCTTATCCTCTGTATAGAATTCAGGTTTTTCAGAATGATTTTAAGTACTGGACTGATTTGACAGTTACAGTCTTTTTGGGTTTGCTTCATCTTTGTCTTTTTTAGTAGCAGAAGATAAGTGGATAATTGTAGCAAGTATATGCTTGAGTAATTTATTAATGGCTGCTGCTTACTATGCTGTACACAGGTACCCCCTTTCTTGTTCCATGTACAGTGACCGCACACACCTCTGCTCACCCCTTTTTCTAGCCATAATGTGCAGATCCCTGTTTTGTACACTCTGGCTTTAAAGTCTAATTATATTTCCTTTCAAAATTTCAGTTTGTTTCAAGTATTATAATCACTTCCTCTTTCATGTCTCTGCCAACTTCTCTATTTGGTATTCCATGTTTCCTGTTCAGACCAAATCCTTAATGAGGAGTTGGTTTTTGCCTGCTGCATGCCTGTCATGGTTTTTCATGTGCACCAGTAACAGTATCTTCTGAATCCAACTTTTATATATGCACAACATGCATGTAGCAATTTTATACTTGCTGTTATTTCCAGTGGTTATGTATGTCTGATTATGTACAGGCAATTAAAAGAAGTTACTTATTAGCCTTTTGGAATTTGTAAAATATCTAAATCTGTCTTTTGTTATAGTAAGAAAAATCTGTTTGTTTCTTTTTCCTTCACATCTTGCTGTTTTTTAGGTCTTATGGCAATTGGATATATTCCGACGAAGCTTGCGGGTTTTGACTGGACATGTTTGTCAGGGAGATGCCTGTATATTTTGTGCATTGAAGGTAACTTTTTAATAGCTCTGAAAAATTACTATCAATTGTTCCTTCAAAAATTTAAGTTTGATAATTGATATATTGGGTCAGTTGTAACTAAAGTTCACTGTCAGGTGATTAACAGTTTTGAAGATGAATTCTTCACAGTGTGACTTATTCAGGTTTGTGTTTTCATTTTCCTCTTTTATGTAAGGACAGTTAAAAATTAATATTCTAAGTAGAAAATTGTTAGGAACATTATCTTTTTCATTATTTTGCAGTTATTCTTACTCATTTTAACAAATGTTTTTGGAGCTACTACTGAGTTCTGGGTACCAGTGTAGTGACTGAGGATACAGCAGTGAACAAAACTGATGAAAATCCCTGTTCTCATAGAGCTTGTATTATAGAGGAGGAGATAATAATAAGAAAGCAAAATATTGTAAGTATGTTAGATAGTAATAGTTGTAACAGTGGAAAAATACATCAGGGAAAGAAAATAGGGAGTGTTACGTAGCCAGGAAAACCTCACTGAGAAACTGATATTTGAATCGAGACCTTGAAGAGCCCTCCCTCCAGGTAGACAAAGAAACAGCAACTGCAAAGGCCTTGAGGTATGAGTATACCTGACATATTTAAGGAACACCAAGGAAATATGGGTGGCAGGAGCTTTATGAGCAAGGAAGAGAGTGGTAGAATATGAGCTCCGAGGTGAGGGTAGCCGAGGTGGCTTTAAAACATATCTGCAGATTCTTTTGCATGCTTCCTTATCCAAAATCTAATTCCTTGAATATAGACTGGCCTTGATGACTGATACTTGTCAAATAGACTATGGCAGAACTGAGGCTGTAATCCAGATATCTGAGGTTGGGTTAGTTTAGAAAAGATGATATAGCTATCACCCAGCCCTGTTTCTTGAGTTGCTCATTCTTGGAAGTGAGCCACCATGATGAGGAAGCCAGGTGGCCATGAGGAAAGACCACTTGGAGGCATTCTGGACACAACTAGAGCTGAGTTCCCACCCCACAGCCAGCATCAACTGCCAGACATGAAAGAGCGACCTTCAGATATTCCAGGTCCCGGCATTCAAACTGTCCAAAATGACTTCAAGTGGAGCAGAGACGTGCTGTCCCCACCCAAATTGCAGATTTGTGTAACTACATTTTGGGGGTGGTTTAGTTACAGGGCAATACATAAGTAGAACAGGGGTTTAGATTGTGTAGGGCCTTACAGGCCTCTGTAAGGATCGTGGCTTTTTCTATGAGTGATTTAGGGAGATAGGGGATTGTTTTGAGTGGAAGAGTGATACAGTCTGTTCTAACCAGATATAATATTTGAACTAGATCCCTGTGGCTGCTCTGCTGAGGAAAATAGAAGGAAGACAAACAGAGTGTCCAGTATATATTAGCAACTCATTTGTGTCACTGAAATCTTTTGCCAGAGAACTTAAGATTTTGTTATACATTTTAGAGATAAATGTTTCATTTTTTACATTCTTGAATATTCATAATGAACACACATACATAGACACACAGATTTTTTTTTTTAATTTATGTGCCTTAATTTCATTATGTTCCTGAAAAGATTGTTTGAGTAAATCACCAAAGGAAGAAATTTTATATTCTCTTTTTTTAAGAACATGGCAAAATAGGGTTATTGTTAGGAAATGAAGAATAAACCTAGATCACATTACAGTATCACATTTTATTTATTCCACAGTAAATTTTGAATGTTTTGTCTAATTGTAAAACCTAGGATTATTAATTTCCTAGACCAGCTCTCTTGTAGCCCTGCACAGTCACCTACCTCTTTCCTGTGCTTGCCTTCCTCTCCTCCCCTGTCAAAAACACACATAAATACATTGCAGTTTAACCAAACTGGGCTCTGTTTCTCAGAGCTGGTCTCCACCTCAAAGTCTCCTCATTGTTATTCCTTTTGTCTGGAATGCTTTTCTTTCAAATGTCCTCATGGCTAATGCCCTTATTTCCTTTATGCCTCTCCTCAAATGTTACTTTTTCATCAGTGAGACCTTCCCCGACTACACTAGGTAAAAGGTAAGCTGCCTCCATCTATGATATCCCTGGCATTCCTGTCCCCATTACACTGCTTTATTTTTCTCTCTTGTATCTCTTTATTTTTCTCTACTGTAGTTATCACATTCTGATGTTACATAATTACTTCTTTGCCTTCTCATTACTATAACTAGAATATAATCTCCATGTAGGTAGGGTTGTCATCCATTTTTCTAGTGTAGAACAATGCCTAACATATACTAGGGAGCCAAAAAATACATGTTGAATGAATGAGTAATCTTAAACATTACCTGGAAGTTAATTGCCTAAATAAGAGATAAAATCTGAAAGTTATTTTTCATCTTTTACTATTCATAATTTTAGCGATTTAATGGCTAAAATAAATATAGTTCTGGGTATCTAATATCAGTTGACATCTGTATTTTCTAATTTCTTATTTTATTTATAAATTATATTTTTTTGCAGTAGTGAAACAGATTCATGAAATGTTTTCCTTGTATGTTGATCTTAAAAATATTTTTTTTTTTGAGATGACATGACCCCTTGAGCTAACATGGGACTGAATGTGACCGATACTACTTTGGTGGACTGTCATTGAAAAGTTTTCTTTTTTCCTTACTTTCTTCCATGTAAGATGATTGTCATAAAATTGTAATTCATTAAAATGTTTTTTTCTTGCTTAAGTTTAATAAGGAAAATTGAAAATCAGATTAACAACTATGATTTCATGTTTCCAGTTTCTTGGGTTTAGATTAGAAACTGAATGATGTTTCTAGTTTCTTAATTTAGATTAGAAATACAGGTTGGATATCCCTTGTCTGAAATGCGCAGGACCAGCAGTGTTTTGGATTTTAGATTTTGTTTTTTGATTTTGGAATGTTTGCATTTATGTATTTACTGATTGAGCATACCAAATTTAAAAGCATTTCCTTTAAGCATTGTGTCAGTGCTCAAAAACTTTTAGATTTTGGAACATTTTGGTTTTCACATTTTTGATTTGGAGACATTCAACCTATAATTCTCTAAGTTAGGAAAACTGATAACTTATAGGTGGTAGGACCTTTTCTTAAAAGTTAAAAGACATTATTATCTCTTTTCTGAATCTTCTTGTAAAATGTACATTTGCATTTTTAAAAGGCAAATTTAGTCAAATAATAGTGGGACATTGTCATTCCGTTAAATCATCTAATTTTTAGATCAGGATTTGTCGTTTTCCGAGGTATTCTTAAGACTCTAGTAGAAAATTTTTTTAAGTTTGAAAAGTTTGTTTAGGTTACTTTTTTCTTTTAAGACTAGTGAATTCTACCAATTTTTGTGTGATTATATGTTTATTTTGTTTAGCGTAATTCTAATTCCTATTGTATATTTTTAGATTTAAAGCAACTTAAATCTCAAAATTCTGTTCCTTAAACAACCTGCATCAGAATCATCTGGGGAATAGTTTAAAAATGAGCCTCACCTAAGACTTAGAGTCTGAGGGTGGGACCTGGGAACCCTACATGTTTAATTCTTGTGTCCGCTAACATTTGATTTAGAGGCTGGTGCAAACATTTCTACACTTGGTGATACAAATAATTAATTTTTGTATGAAATTTTAGAGCAAAAGACTTCTGTGTTATTTTCCAAGTATAGTGTTTTGAGTTTCTCTGTGTTGTAATGAAATTACTGAAACAATTTTAAAGCTGGCGTTAAACTTATTGGTTTTCTTGTTGATTCCCAGACGATATTTGCACAGTTCCAACATAGTCGAGAAAAAGCACTTCCCTCAGATAACATAAGGCATGCTCTTGCAGAAAGCTTCAAAGATGAGCAGCGATTTCAACTTGGCCTTATGGATGATGCTGCAGAGTGCTTTGTAAGTATTTCTGATATTCCTTAAGAAGTCAGGATAGTAGCTTTCATTCCTTAGCTGGTACAAATGTTGAGACAAATGAAACAAAAGTGTAGAACAATAGAGAAATGTCAGAACTGGCTGGTAGATCCATATCTTACCCTTCCTTCAAGCCTCAACTTCAATCCATCTGTGTTTTGTGTTGTACTTTTGGTTTTGATTATTTGTGTTGCTCTAATTTTTACTCTTGGGCTACTAAAATATTTTAAAACTTAGTTGGAGCAATAAGCTTTGCTGAATATAAATGATATCATTTAAATCAGTGTTCTGCCACTATAGGGTTCACATGTACAGCACATTCCCAGCAATAATAGTTTTCATTGCATGCAATGATTCTCATTGGGAGATAAGGGGATTTTGGTGGGAAGTTAACATGGGCAACAGCCTGTTACCCACATTCCAGGTTGAGAATCACTGAGGTTGATGTTCTTAGGCTCTGTGTTACCACCGTATTAGTAAGTAGAGCATTCCTTTGATCAGGTACATACTTTATACATGTAAAATAGATATGTTAATTATTAAATGTCTCGGTTAATATTGATGTCACCTATAAATAAGTTGTAACCATTTCTTCTCTCTCCTTCCTGTTTCTAGTCAGCAAATTCTGTAAATTCTTTCATCAGAAAGATGATGAAAGTTTTTTCTTTCCATATTTTTTCAAATATTTTTCAAAAGTTTTTTCTTTCCATATTAATTCCCTACCACAACTTCTTCCAGGTCACCATATTTAAGCCTCCTACTGGTGTCCATTCAGCTTGTTTATTTATGTCCTATTTTTTAAATAGCCACCATATTAATATGATTTTCTTCGGGTTAATGCTTACTCTTCAAATATTTCCACGATTCAAATCTAGACTTTTTATTCTGATATTTAAGGCCCGTTATGATTAAACTCCACCTTCCCTCAATGCTTCATAGCTGGATTTTTCTTCCTAGTGAGATTATTCCATTCTGTTCCTCACATATATTTTTATATTCCTGTTTATACTCCTTATTTATAAGGCTGTTATACTAGCAGCCTTTGCTCAAGTTCCTGAAATACTCAGAACTTTAAAAATCTATCATTTTGTGAAGATTCAAGCTAAGTCTATGCCTACCAGACAGCACATGACCAAACCACCCAATCCATTCCCTGTAGAATTTACTGTCTGTAGAGTTCATTTGGTGTGTGTATATTATTCATCGCCTTTTAAAAATGAGCATCATCATGGTTTCCTTAGATGGAAAGCTCATTGACTAGCATCTTGCATAGCACACTTGCATGTTGATTAAAATGTCAATAACAGCACACACAGTAATGAAATATACTTTCCATATTTCTTCTGTTTATAATTGATTCTTTGCTTAAAACAAATATATTTTGAACAATGCTAAACTTTGTAGTTTTTCTTTCACTTAAATGAATTATTCTTATACGTGGTATGATAATTCACAAAATGTCTAGAAATCTAGGCTTAAATTATTAAATGGTCTTAAATATCCTGGAGCAGAGGAGAGGGAAGTTAGCTAATGAATAGAATCCATTGGTTAAGCTTTGGTAAAAAGCATTCTGTTAAATAAATAAATACCCCTTATTGATCTATATTGTAAGTCAACATTTATATGAAATTCATGGCAGATTACATTGCCTTCATTATGGTGTTAGTGTAGATATAGAGCCTTTGTTTTGCTGTTACTTATACAGACTACCTAGGTGATTCAAGTAGGATTTTTTTAATCATATTTTAAATTCTGGGTTACATGTGCAGAGCGTGCAGTTTTGTTACATAGGTATACACGTGCCGTGATGGTTTGCTGCACCCATCAACCTGTCACCTACATTAGGTATTTCTCCTAATGTTATCCCTCCCCAGCCCCCCACCCTTGACAGGCCCCAGTGTGTGATGTTTCCCTCCCTGTGTCCATGTGTTCTCATTGTTCAACTCCTACCTCCGAGTGAGAACATGTGGTGTTTGGTTTTCTGATCTTGTGATGGTTTGCTGAGAATGATGGTTTCCAGCTTCATCCATGTCACTGCAAAGGACATGAACTCATCCTTTTTTTGTGGCTGCATAGTATTCCATGGTGTATATGTGCCACATTTTCTTAATCCAGTCTATCATTGATGAATATTTGAGTTGGTTCCAAGTCTTTGCTATTGTGAATAGTGCCACAATAAACATACCTGTGTATGTGTCTTCATCCTAGAATGATTTATAATCCTTTGGGTATGTGCCCAGTAATGGGGTTGCTGGGTCAAATGGTATTTCCAGTTCTAGATCCTTGAGGAATCTCCATACTGTCTTCCACAATGATTAAACTATTACACTTCCCCCGACAGTGTAAAAGTGTTCCTATTTTTTGACAACCTCTCCAGCATCTGTTGTTTCCTAACTTTTTAATGATCGTCATTCTAACTGGTATGAGATGGTATCTCATTGTGGTTTTGATTTGTATTTCTCTAATAACCCGTGATGATGAGCATTTTTTCATATGTTTGTTGGCTGCATAAATCTTCTTTTGAGAAGTGTCTGTTCATATCCTTTGGCCATTTCTTGATGGGGTTGGTTGTTTTTTTTTTTTTTGGAGACAGAGTTTCACTCTGTCGCCCAGGCTGGAGTGCAATGGCACAATCTTGGCTCACTACAAGCTCTGCCTCCCGGGTTCACGCCATTCTCCTGCCTCAGCCTCCCAAGTAGCTGGGACTACAGGTGCCCGCCACCACGCCCACTAATTTTTTGTATTTTAGTAGAGATGGGGTTTCATTGTGTTAGCCAGGATGGTCTCGATCTCCTGACCTCGTGGTCCACCTACCTTGGCCTCCCAAAGTGCTGGGATTACAGGCGTGAGCCACTGTGCCCAGCTGGGTTGGTTGCTTTTTTTCGTGTAAATTTGTTTTAAGTTCTTTGTAGATTCAGGATATTAGCCCTTTGTCAGATGGATAGATTGCAAAAATTTTCTCCCATTCTGTAGGTTGCCTGTTCACTCTAATGATGGTTTCTTTTGCTGTGTAGAAGCTCTTTAGTTTAAATAGATCCCATTTGTCAATTTTGGCTTTTGTTGCCACTGCTTTTGGTGTTTTAGACATGAAATCTTTGCACATGCCTATGTCCTGAATGGTATTGCCTAGGTTTTCTTCAGGATTTTTATGGTCCTAGGTCTTACGTTTAAGTCTTTCATCCATTGAGTTGATTTTTGTATAAGGTGTAAGGAAGGGGTCCAGTGTCAGTTTTCTGTATATGGCTAGCCAGTTTTCCCAACACAATTTATTAAATAGGGAATCTTTGCCCCATTGCTTTTGTATGTCAGGTTTGTCAAAGATCAGATGGTGGTAGATGTGTGGTGTTATTTCTGAGACCTCCATTATCTTCTACTGGTCTATATATATGTTTGGTACCAGTACCATGCTGTTTTGGTTCCCGTTGCCTTGTAGTAAAGTTTGAAGTCAGGTAGCGTGATGCCTTCAGCGTTGTTCTTCTTACCCAGGATTGTCTTGGCTATGCGGGCTCTTTTTTGGTTCCATATAAACTTTAAAAAAGTAGTTTTTTCCAGTTCTGTGAAGTGGTAGCTTGATGGGGATAGCATTGAATCTATAAATTACTTTTGGCAGTATGGCCATTTTCACGATGTTGATTATTCCTATCCATGAGCATGGAATGTTCTTCCATTTGTTTGTGTCCTCTTTTATTTCATTGAGCAGTGGTTTGTAGTTCTCCTTGAAGAGGTCCTTCACATCCCTTGTAAGTTGGATTCCTAGGTATTTTATTCTCTTTGTAGCAATTGTGAATGGGAGTTCACTCATGATTTGGCTCTCTGTCTATTATTGGTGTAAAGGAATGCTCGTGATTTTTGCACATTGATTTTGTATCCTGAGACTTTGCTAAAGTTGCTTATCAGCTTAAGGAGATTTGGGGCTGAGACAATGGGGTTTTCTAAATATATAGTCATGTCATCTGCAAACAGACAATTTGACTCCCTGTCTTCCTATCTGAATACTCTTTATCGCTTTCTTTTGCCTGATTGCCCTGGCCAGAACTTCCAATACTATGTTGAGTAGGAGTGGTGAGAGATGGCATCCTTGTCTTGTGCCAGTTTTCAAAGGGAATGCTTCCAGTTTTTGCCCATTCAGTATGATACTGGCTGTGGGTTTGTCATCAATCGCTCTTATTATGTTGAGATACGTTCCATTGATACCTAGTTTATTCAGAGTTTTTAGCATGAAAGACAGTTGAATTTTGTTGAAGGCCTTTTCTGTATCTATTGAAATAATCATGTGGTTTTTGTCATTGGTTCTGTTTATGTGATGGATTATGTTTATTGATTTACATATGTTGAACCAGCCTTGCATCTCAGGGATGAAGCCAACTTGATCGCTTTTTGATGTGCTGCTGGATTCAGTTTGCCAGTATTTTATTAAGGATTTTCACTTTAATGTTCATCAGGGATATTGGCCTAAAATTCCTTTTTTTGTTGTGTCTCTGCCAGGCTTTGGTATCAGGATGATGCTGGCCTCATAAAATGAGTTAGGGAGGATTCCCTCTTTTTCTGTTGATTGGAATAGTTTCAGAAGGAATGGTACCAGCTCCTCTTTGTACCTCTGGTAGAATTTGGCTGTGAATCTAGGCTGCGGTCCTGGACTTTTTTTGGTTGGTAGGCTATTAATTATTGCTTCAATTTCAGAACCTGTTGTTGGTCTATTCAGAGATTCAAATTCTTTCTGGTTTTGTCTTGGGAGGGTGTATGTGTCCAGGAATTCATCCATTTCTTCTAGATTTTCTAGTTTATTTGTGTAGAGGTATTTATAGTATTCTCTGATGGTAGTTTGTATTTCTGTGGGATCGGTGGTGCTATCCCCTTTCTCATTTTTTATTGCATTTATTTGATTCTTCTCTCTTTTCTTCTTTATTAGTCTTGCTAGTGGTCTGTTTTGTTGATCTTTTCAAAAAACCAGCTCCTGGATTCACTGATTTTTTTAAAAGGCTTTTTGTGTCTCTTTTTCCTTCAGTTCTGCCCTGAACCTACTTATTTCTTTTTTTTTTTTTTCTTTTTTTTTAAGTAGAGATGGGGTTTCACCGGGTTAGCCAGGTTGATCTCGATCTCCTGACCTCGTGATCCGCCCGTCTCGGCCTCCCAAAGTGCTGGGATTACAGGCTTGAGCCACCGCGCCCGGCCGAACCTACTTATTTCTTGTCTTCTGCTAGTTTTTGAATTTATTTGCTCTTGCTTCTCTTGTTCCTTTAATTATGATGTTAGGGTGTCGATTTCAGGTATCTCCTGCTTTCTCTTGTGGGCATTTAGTGCTATAAATTTCCCTCCACACACTGCCTTAAATGTGTCCCAGAGATTCGGGTACGTTGTGTCTTTGTTCTCATTGGTTTTAAAGAACAGCTTTATTTCTGCCTTCATGTCATTATTTACTTAGTAGTCTTTCCTGAGCAGGTTGCTCATTTTCCATCTAGTTGTGCGGATTTGAATGAGATTCTTAATCCTAAGTTCTAATTTGGTTGCACTGTGGTCTGAGAGACAGTTTGTTGTAATTTCTGTTCTTTTACATTTGCTTGGGAGTGTTTTACTTCCATTTATGTGGTCAATTTTAGAATAAGTGCGGTGTGGTGCTGAGAACAATATATATTCTGTTTATTTGTTGTGTAGAGTTCTGTAGATGTCTATTAGGTCCTCTTGGTCTAGAGTTGAGTTCAAGTCCTGGATATCCTTGTTAATTTTCTGTCTTGTTGATCTGTCTAATATTGATGGTGGGGTGTTAAAGTCTCTCATTATTTTTTTATTTTTATTTATTTATTTATTTTTATTATACTTCAAGTTCTAGGGTACATGTGCATAACGTGCAGGTTTGTTACATATGTATACTTGTGCCATGTTGGTGTGCTGCACCCATCAACTCGTCAGCACCCATCAATTCATCATTTATATCATGTATAACTCCCCAATGCAATCCCTCCCCCCTCCCCCCTCCCCATGATAGGCCCCAGTGTGTGATCTTCCCCTTCCCGAGTCCAAGTGATCTCATTGTTCAGTTCCCACCTATGAGTGAGAACATGTGGTATTTGGTTTTCTCTTCTTGTGATAGTTTGCTAAGAATGATGGTTTCCAGCTGCATCCATGTCCCTACAAAGGACGCAAACTCATCCTTTTTTATGGCTGAAGTCTCCCATTATTATTGTGTGTGAGTCTAAGTGTCTTTGTAGGTCTCTAAGTACTTGCTTTATGAATCTTGATGCTCCTGTATTGGGTGCATGTATATTTAGGATAGTTAGCTCTTATTATTGAATTGATCCCTTTACCATTATGTAATGGCCTTCTTTGTCTCTTTTGATCTTTGTTGGTTTAAAGCCTGTTTTATCAGAGACCAAGATTGCAACCTCTGCTTTTTTTTTTTTTTTTTTTTTTTTGCTTTTCATTTGCTTGGTAGATCTTCCTCCATCCCTTTATTTTGAGCCTGTGTGTGTCTCTGCACATGGCACATGAGATGGGTCTTCTGAATACAGCACACTGATGGGTCTTGACTCTTTATCCAATTTGCCAGTCTATGTCTTTTAACTGGGGCATTTAGCCCATTTGCATTTAAGGTTAATATTGTTATGTGTGAATTTGATCCTGTCGTTATGATATTAGCTGATTATTTTGCCCGTTAATTGATGCGGTTTTTTCATAGCATCGATGGGTTTTAAATTTGGCATGGTTTTGCAGTGGCTGGTGCCGGTCATTCCTATCCATGTTTAGTGCTTCCTTCAGGAGCTCTTGTAAGGCAGGCCTGGTGACAGATTCAGCATTTGCTTGTATTTCCTGAATTTGAATGTTGGCCTGCCTTATTAGGTTGGGGAAGTTCTCCTGGACAATATCCTGAAAACTGTTTTCTAACTTGTTTCCATTCTCCCCATCACTTTCAGGTACACCAATCAAACATAGATTTGCTCTTTTCACATAGTCCCATAGTTCTTGGAGGCTTTGTTAGGTTCTTTTCACTCTTTTTTCTCTAATCTTGTCTTCTGACTTTATTTCATTAATTTGATCTTCAGTCACTGATAGCCTTTCTTCTGCTTGATCGAGTCGGCTACTGAAGTTTGTGTATGCTTCACGAAGTTCTCTTACTGTGTTTTTAAGCTCCATCAGGTCATATAAGCTCTTCTCTTCATGGGTTATTCTAGTTAGCCATTCATCTAACCTTTTTTCAAGGTTTTTAGCTTTCTTGCACTGGGTTAGAACAATGCTCTTTTAGCTCGGAGAAGTTTGTTATTACTGACCTTCTGAAGCCCACTTCTGTCAACTCTTCAAACTCATTCTCCAGCCAGTTTTGTTACCTTGCAGGCGAGGGGTTGTATTCCTTGGAGGAGAAGACACCTTCTGGTTTTTGGAATATTCAGCCTTTCTACTCTGGTTTCTCCCCATCTTTGTGGTTTTATCTACCTTTGGTCTTTGATGTTGGTGACCTATGCATGGTGTTTTGGTGTAGATGTCCTTTTTGTTGATGTTGATGCCATTCCTTTCTGTTTGTTTGTTTTCATTCTAACAGACAGGCCCCTCAGCTGTGGTCTGTTGCGGTTTGCTGGAGGTCCACTCCAGACCCTGTTTGCCTGGTTATCACTAGCGAAGGCTGCACAACAGCAAATATTGCTGCCTGATTCTTTCTCTAGAAGCTTTGTCCCGAGGGATACCCACCTGTATGAGGTGTCTGTCGGCCCCTAGTGGGAGGTGTCTCCCAGTCAGGCTACACGGGGGTCAGGGACCCACTTGAGGAGGCAGTTTGTTCGTTATTGGAGCTCGAACGCCGTGCTGGGAGAATCACTCCTCTCTTCAGAGCTGTCAGACGGGGACATTTAGGTCTGAAGAAGCTGTCTGCTGTCTTGTTCAGATATGCCCTGCCCCCAGAGGTGGAATCTAGGGAGGCAGTAGGCCTTGGTGAGCTGCGGTGGCCCCCACCCAGTTCAAGCGTACCTGTGGCTTTGTTTACACTATGAGCAGAGAACCACCTACTCAGGCCCCAGCAATGGCAGACACCCCTCCCCCACCAAGCTCCTGCATCCCAGGTTGATCTCAGACTGCTGCACTAGCAGTGAGCAAGGTTCTGTTGGTGTCAGACCAGCTGAGCCAGGCAGTGGAGTGGAACTCCTGGTTTGCTGGTTGCTAAGACCATGGGAAAAGCTCAGTATTTTGGCAGGAGTATACTGCTCCTCCAGGTACATTGACTCATGGCTTCCCTTGGCTAGAAAATGGAAATCCCCTGACCCCTTGCGCTTCCTGGGTGAGGTGATGTCCTGCCCTGCTTTGGCTCGCCCTCTGTGGGTTGCACTCACTGTCCAACAAGTCCCAATGAGATGAAGCAGGTACCTCAGTTGGAAATGCAGAAATTACCTGTCTTCTGTGTCGATCTCGCTGGGAGCTGTAGACTGGAGCTCTTCCTATTCATCCATCCAGGATTTTTTTTTTAAGCTATCTGTTTTTCCTTCATTTGAGAATGTCGGGAACACAGGAAACTGTTTTCTAATATTAAATTCTAGATGTCAGTCACCAGGGGTTTTTAGAAGGATTAAAAATAACTTTATTAAAGATCATGTTATATTATAATGTTGCTTTCATTAAGCAACATTTTCTTTTAGCTAGTGCTATAAAAGGTGAATAATTGAACATTCGATCAAAGTGTTCATTAGAGAGGAAAGCTGAAAAGCTAACAATATGTATGACACTCTTAAATTTACACTTTGGGAAATCTCCAGGTAAAGAGTTACATTTTACTCTGTTCCCTGCAAGATCAACAACTCATTTATCTATTTTATTTTTAAATTAGGAGAATATATTGGAGAGGATTCATTTTCACATAGTGCCAAGCAGAGATGCAGACATGTGTACCTCTAAATCTTGTATCACTCACCAGAAGTTTGCTATGACTCTGTATGAACAGGTGAGATGGCTTGATTATTATTTAGATATTATAGTTCTGTTTTATGATTGATAGATTAAGCATATGTTTTTGCCTATGTAGTGTGTGTGTCGTAGCTGTGGAGCATCATCAGATCCTCTACCTTTTACAGAATTTGTGCGGTACATTTCTACAACAGCCTTATGGTAAGAACCTATTAAAGCATAATTATCAAAAACGTTAATACCATATTTAAGCACATTGAACACTTATTTTATAAAATCGTAGCATACATGAGTTTCCCCTCTCTGTCTGAGGCTACCAGATATACTGCTGTGAGATGTATTAAGTGATGTCTATCAAAGTTGGATGTTTGTAATTTAGCCTAATATGTTACTTAGTGAAGTGTTACTTAGTGAAGTGTACATAATACTAGTTAAATTTTATGTCTGTTTAATTTATAACAAATTTTAGAACTGTGAAGGGGAGCATAAAATGATAAACTGAATGTTAAATGGAACTATACATGGTTGCTTCATTTATGAGATATTCTGTTTGTAATGGCCATATTTTCAGTCAGCTCTGCTATGTCCCTTTCTGGTGATAAAAGCTAGGGTAAACAGAGAAGAAACAAAAATGTGAGCATAATTCTCAGTTAGGTTATTGCATTTGAGGTCTCAACATTCACTTTAAATAAAAAATTTGCCGTGCTTGCCTGCTCACCTGCCCACTGACTCTCTCCCTTTCTGTCCATGAAAGATTAGCTAGTTAAGGATCTAAAAGTTAATGCTAGACCTTACATAATGTTCTTTGACTATTTTCCAACAGGTATTTGAAAGTATACATATTTGGCATGTGGCCAGGTGCAATGGCTAATGCCTATAATCCCAGAACATTGGGAGGCTAAGGCTGGTGGATCACCTGAGGTCAGGAGTTCAAGACCAGCCTGGCCAAGATGGTGAAACCCCATCTCTACTAAAAATAAAAAATTAGCTGGGTGTGGTCTCGGGCACCTGTAATCCTAGCTCCTTGGGAGGCTGAGGCAGATAACTGCTTGATCCCGGGAGGTGGAGGTTGCAGTGAGCTGAGTTCATGCCACTGCACTCCAGCCTGGGTGACAGAGTGAGATTACGTCTCACCAAAAAAAAAAAAAAATTTGGCATGTGGTAAACATTGAGTAAGATCATAGACATTTGCATACATTTTAATACAAAAGACATAATATGGATCAGTAATTATCAGTCAAAATATGTGAGTGCAACAGTTGATAAATGTTGCTATTTGTGTCAGTGTGCAAAGTGAATATCATGTTCATCCATTTCATATGATTTATCTTCCTGGCTTTATTGTGTATAAAACCTTATTTCATAAAGATTATTGAATAATAACAATTTTGTTATTTGGATATGTTTACTATCTTTCTTACGCTTACAGACAAGTAAAAAACACTGATTTAGAGAAACATTCCTAAACTTCAGTCAAATTGTAGTCGGTTGTCAGTCATTTTTTAAAATTTCTATGAAAAGTAGGATGGTGTTCGAACAAAGATAGACAATAAGTTAATTAAAACTCTTGAATGAAATGACAGTGTTCTCAGGCAGAATGTTAGATAATAAGAATTAGAGCCCATCATTCTCTGCTTGGTAAACACTGCAAGTTGCGGGAGTGTGCGCTTTGAATTCTAACTATAATACCCTTATTTGTGTTGGTAATCAGTGTTGAATACCAGTTACTGAATGTTTACCATGTTCCAGGCTTTATGTAAGTTGTCACTTTTAATGTTAATGAAAATTCTATTTTGTTGATGAAGAAATAGGTTTAATGAAGTTAATCTAGTAAGTAGATGAATTAAGATTGAAACCCAGATCTACCTGACTTCAACATTTTTCTGGATGTTGTCTAATGCTGTCAGTTTTGTAAGAGCAGAGCTTATCAGATTTAGGGCCTTCTAGTGTACTCGTGAAGTGTTTTGGATGGGTACATTTAGTTGTTACCAAATACTTGGAGATTATTTAAACTATTGAACTTTAAAATATATCCAGCTCTAGAATAGTTATATTATTGTTAAGTACAACCAGAACATCTAGAATGGAAACTAGTTAGTGTTTCAGCTTACATGACATTCCTTTTTGGAAATATTTAGATAGTTTTAGTATTAGCCTGTTCTCATGCTGCTAATAAAGACATACTCAAGGCTGGGCAATTTATAAAGCAAAGAGGTTTAATTGACTCATAGTTCCATGTGGCTGAGTAGGCCTCACAATCATGGCAGAAGGAAAGGAGGAGCAAAGTCACATCTTACATGGTGGCAGGCAAGAGGAAAGAATGAGAGCCAAGCGAAAGGGGTTTCCCCTTACGAAACCATCAGATCTTGTGAGACTTGTTCACTACCACCAGAACAGTATGGGGGAAACTGCCCCCATGAATCAGTTGTTTCCAGCTGGGTCCCTCCCATAACATGAAGGAATTTTGGGAGCTACAATTCAAGATGAGATTTGGGTGGGGACACAGCCAAACCATATTAGTTACTTAATACCCTGATACATAAAAATATGTCTTTTAAGAGGTTGAATAAAAAGTATCACAGTTAACCTGTAGTGCATTAAAGGGCCTGCCCTGGGCTCTAATAAAATGATTAGTATCCTGGCTGGGCACAGTGACTCACTCCTGTAATCCCAACACTTTGGGAGTCTGAGGTGGGTGGATCACCTGAGGTCAGGAGTTCAAGACCAGCCTGGGGAACATGGTGAAACCCCATCTCTACTAGAAATACAAAAGTTAGCCAGGTGTGGTGGCACGTGCCTGTAATCCCAGCTCCTCGAGTGGCTGAGGCACAAGAATCGCTTGAACCTGGGAGGTGGAGGTTGAAGTGAGCCAAGATTGTGCCATTGCACTCCAGCCTGGGTGATAGAGCAAGACTCCATCATACACACACACACACACACACACAAAACCAGGAGTAATATTCATCATAAGAACAAAAGGCGTAAGTCAGGCTTTAACAACTCTGGTTGTGACTTCTGCATTTAATCAGCAAAGGACCTTCTAGCCGAAATTGATAACTTTGCTTCTAGGAACTTTGGGCCAGAGAGGGAGCCTTTCCTACAGTTTGTTGTTCTTGTTAGGTTAGGGTTTAAACTTAAGTTTCTACTCATTAAGTAATAATACAAATGAAACATTTGCCTTAAAACTACCTCCAGGCCGGGCGCGGTGGCTCAAGCCTGTAATCCCAGCACTTTGGGAGGCCGAGACGGGCGGATCATGAGGTCAGGAGATCGAGACCATCCTGGCTAACACGGTGAAACCCCGTCTCTACTAAAAATACAAAAACTAGCCGGGCGAGGTGGCGGGTCCCTGTTGTCCCAGCTACTCGGGAGGCTGAGGCAGGAGAATGGCATAAACCCGAGAGGCGGAGCTTGCAGTGAGCTGAGATCTGGCCACTGCACTCCAGTCCGGGCGACAGAGCGAGACTCTGCCCCCCCCCCAAAAAAAAAAAAAAACTACCTCCAGACAGAGGATCTTAGCCTCATTCGTCTAGTTCCAAACATATAATTTTGTGTTATTTTGTTCTCTTTATTTGAGCTAATTTTTTTCATCATATACTTGGCAAATTTAATAATTTTTCGTTTTATGGAAATGTACTTTATGGTTCATTTTTCAGTTGTGGTCATGTTTTAGACAGAAAAAGTGATGAACATCTAAACTGACAATATTTTTCATGTGCAATTTATTAAAATTTTAAGTTCATAGGCCCAATTTGGGATTGCTTCTTTTTTTGCAGCAATGAAGTTGAAAGAATGTTGGAAAGGCATGAACGCTTTAAACCTGAAATGTTTGCAGAATTGCTACAAGCAGCAAACACAACAGATGACTATAGGAAATGTCCTGTAAGTATAGTTTGGAGAATGTTAGTATGCTTCTTGTTCTGTAAATTTGAAAATAGGCATTCAAATATTATCATGTAAATATTGATTCTATATATAGAATTAGCTTTAAGAATTTTTAAAAAATATTATTTTAGATTATACCATGTGTACCATTTATCTTAGCATAATTTCTTTAAAAACTCCTAAGTTTGTGAAGGTTTGAAGGTAGCATATGTTGATTAAATTTTTTCAGAGTCCTGAAATTTATCATTTGATTAAAGAGAAAGTTTCTTTTCAGTAAACTTGAATGATACTCTTTTCTCATCTAATATATTTGTATACTGACTTCAGTGGTTTTATTTCTGCTTTTTTTAGGTTGAATTCTTTAACAGATTTACAAAAATATCAAAGAATACTTTTATTTAAAATAGACTTCTTGTTTAATCAATAATTAAGACAAATCGCTTGTTAGAAGTCATTTTTTAGTATACTGAATAAATTGCAAATATGTTAAAAATGTCATTATATAATACAAAGTGTGTAAGGTTTTGCCTATGGTTTATCTGTTTTCATAATTTTAGAACTTTTCTTTTGTGTTTTTCTGTAGAGTAACTGTGGCCAAAAAATAAAAATTCGCCGTGTTTTAATGAATTGCCCAGAGATTGTTACAATTGGTTTAGTCTGGGACTCTGAGCATTCTGACTTGACTGAAGATATTGTTCGGAATCTAGCAACACATCTTTATCTTCCTGGGGTATCTTATCTATTTTCATTCCCTTCCCTTTTATTTTCAAATTCTTCTAAAACATCTTGACATACATTATGATACACTTATTTTGATTTCAGAACTAAATTTTTTTTTCTGAACAAAATAATACTATTTTGATGTTTTATCTGATAAAATCAAGTTTAATCGAACCAGGCTAACTGGAATGCCTTTACTACATAGACTAGCAATGGCTTTTAATTACAAACTAAACTGTCTCATGACTTTTGCTTCTTTCACTCTAAAATGATGATGATTGATGATTTTTTATCTATGGTCATGATTGTAAATATAAATACTGTTAACTTAGGTTTAAGTTTTTTTTTTTGAGATGGAGTTTCGCTCTGTTGCCCGGGCTGGAGTGCAGTGGCTGAATCTCAGCTCACTGCAAGCTCCGCCTCCCGGGTTTACGCCATTCTCCTGCCTCAGCCTCCCGAGTAGCTGGGACTGCAGGCGCCTGCCACCTCGCCCGGCTAGTTTTTTGTATTTTTTTAGTAGAGACGAGGTTTCACCATGTTAGCCAGGATGGTCTCGATCTCCTGACCTCATGATCCGCCCGTCTCGGCTTCCCAAAGTGCTGGGATTACAGGCTTGAGCCACCGCGCCTGGCCAAAAGGTTTAAGATTTAAAATTCATCTAAAGTACTGATCTCTTTTTTCCCCCCCGCAGCAGAGTCTTGCTCTGTCGCCCAGGCTGCAGTGCAGTGGCACAATCTTGGCTCACTACAATCTCTGCCTCCCAGGCTCAAGCAATTTTCATGCTTCAGCCTCCCTAGTAGCCAGGATTACAGGCATGTGCCACCATACCCAGCTAATTTTTGTATTTTTAGTAGAGATGGGGTTTTACCATGTTTGCCAGTCTGTTCTCGAACTCTTGGCCTCAAGTTGGTCCACCTGCCTTGGCTTCCCAAAGGGCTGGGATTACAGGCGTGAGCCAGCATACCCGGCCATGATCTCTTGATATGCTTGTTACTTTCTTAGTATATTTTGAATCGGTTGATGTTACAATTAAAGTTTTAGAGATAATTACCTTTTAGATAATATGTTTAATGAGCATTCAAATACATGATTCAGTCAAGAATTACCAGAAATGTGGAATTTATCTCATATATTGAGTTTCTTTATGAAAAGTGTCAGTCATGTGTCATTAGAGATACTCTATTATTACTAAACTACTTTGTAGTGAATTCGGTTTTTTGGGCTTAAAGTTTCTATGAATGAATTGAAAGTGGTAATTCTGTTAACAATGTGATGTCAGTGGTGCCTTTAATAATATCATAATATTGGATTGGGGCAGTATGCGTGAGAAATATTTCATTATGTGTCAAATACATGATTCATCTAATTATTCCTCATTTTGCAAAAGATACAGTGTTAAGTGTAAATTACTAATTTTTTTAAACAGCTTTTTTATAGAGTTACTGATGAAAATGCCAAAAATAGTGAACTTAACCTTGTTGGTATGATCTGCTACACCAGCCGACATTATTGTGCCTTTGCATTTCACACCAAAAGTTCCAAATGGGTATTTTTTGATGATGCAAATGTGAAAGAGGTAAGTGACACTTTCTTTAATTGAAATAATTACTGTGATTTTTACTTTTTGTTAATAAATGATATATTGATATTAATATTCAAAAGGATATTATTATGTAAAATAGTAATAAATGAACATAACAATGATAACATTAAGTTCAAACTTTCTTTTGTTATTCTTGAAATTGGCTTATTTTGAAGCCAAATTTTAAAGCAGTCCATTTCCAGAATAATAATAGACTAATGAATATTAGTATACAAATATGTAACTATCAGTGATCTGTGTGTCAGTGATGATCCTTTTTGCCTGATGCATACTTGCTTTTTTTTTTTTGTAGATGAGTCACAGTAGTTTTGTATAACTAACGATGAAAATGTGCTTGCCTTTATTTTTATTATGACAATTTTTTTTCAAATTTTGTGTGTGGAATACAGAAATAGATATATCAGTTATATCTTTTGGTAATTATAGCTGACCCTTGAACAACATAGGAGTGCCAAGCCCCTGTGCAGTTGAAAACCCATGTACAACTTTTGACTTCCTCGAAACTTAACTGCCAGCAGCTTACTATTGACAGACAGCCTTACCAAAAACATAAACAGCAATTAACACATATTCTGTATGTTATATGTATTGTATACTGTACTCTCACAGTAAAGTAAGCTAGAAAAAAAAATCTTACTTAGAAAATTATAAGCAAAAGGAAATATATTTACCACTCACTAAGTGGAAGTGGATCATCATAAACGTCTTCATCCTTGCTATCTTCACATTGAGTAGACTGAAGACGAAGAAAAGGAAGATTGGTCTTGCTGTCTCGGATGGTAGAGGCAGAAGAAAATTCACATATAAGTGAACCTGCACAGTTCAAACCTGTGTTGTTCAAGGGCCAACTGTAATTTATTTACTCAAATAGTAATAATATTGTCTAGAAAAGTAGTGAATAATAGTTCTTAATAAGGAGTATTGGAATCACATGAGGAGCTTTTTAAAAACCATATATTCCTGGACTCCTAAAATTTTGATTCAGTAGTGTAAAGGCAGGTATCTGAAATTTTAAGTTCTGCAGGAAATTCAGACATAGCACAGTTGAAAACTATTGGTCTTGCCAAAGCTTACTGGCTTTGGCAATCTTTATTAAGTAGTAAACTCATTTAAAAATGCAAGTTCTTTGGCTGTTATAAGCAAATGATGTAGAATTCTATTTAATTTCATCTTAATATACAACAAAAGGCCATTTATCAGCACTGTGATTAAGACAATACAAATTCAAATATTTGGTATTTAGTGGACTTCTAATTCTACCCACGAAGGATTAACTGCTATAGAAATAGGCATTTCACTGTTTAAAACTAGGACATAGGTGAAACAACTCTAAACATTGAACAACATGCAGTTGAACAGAGAAAAGGGAAACAAATGAGGTCAGCTCTATAATTACCCACTGCTTACTGCCTAGAGGTAGTTTCTGGGTTGCAGTGCAGGCAGTGGGAGCCCAAACAAAGCCCAGCAGTGTCACTGAGTTCTGCAGACTGAAACTGGAGTTCAGGGAGGCCTAGATGGCTAAAATGTGCAGGACAGAATACTAGAAAGAAAACTGCACAGGGAGAAAGTTCTGGAAATTGACAGAAGGGTTCCCTGGAATTTGTGGCTAAATTGTGATTTGTGCATGTGAGGGGTGAACCCACACAAGTTTGGGGTTAGTTGGGAGAGATAGGAAGCATCACTGGAAAACAAAAGGTAGGAGGCAGAGGTTGCAGTGAGCTGAGATCGTGCGACTGCACTTCAGCCTGGTGACAGAGTGAGACTCTGTCTCAAAAAGAAAAAAAGAAAAAAAAAAAAAAAAGCTTAAAACAAGCCTTGAAAGTTCAAAGCTAATCCCACTTTTAAAATAACACAACAAAATTCAATACCCAAGACTATGAAGTTCAGTGAAATTCAATATGCCACTTCAAAATAGCATTCAATAAAATATTACCAAATATTCAAATAACCTGAAGAAAAATTAATAAAAACAGACCAGAAATGACTGAGATGGGAATATCAGGGAAGGATAGTAAAACTACTATTTATGTATAGGGATTTCTTAGATAACGTTTAATAAGCATGAACCATAAAAATAGTTGGTAAATTAGACTTCATTGAAAGTTAAAATTGTTGTTCTTCAGTGAGATACTATTAGGAGAATAAAGTGACAAACCATATACTGAGAGAAAATATTTGTGAAGCATGTATCTAATAAAGACTGTATCCAGAATATTGAAATAACTCTTAAAACCCAATTAAAAAATCAGCAAAAAATGTTGACAGTTCACCAGTGAAGATATATGAATGGCCTTGAAATGATATTCAGTACATCATTAACCACAACGAAATACAAATTTAATTCATAATGAGATTCTAGTACTCACCTGTTGTAATGATCAAAATTAAAAAGACTGACAATACAAATAGTTGGTGAGGATAAGAACAGCTAGATCTCTCACACGACGCTGATGGAACCACAAAATTGAACATTCACTTTCAAAACTGTCAGTTTCTTTAAACATATATTTACTATATAACCCAGCAAATCCACTCTTGTGAAAACATAACTCCACATAAAACGTGTACTTGAATATTCAGGATAGTTTTCTTCATAATGCTCAAACTAGAAATGACTCAAATGTCAATAGGTGAATGGATGAACAAATTGTGGTATAGTTATACAGTGGAATACAATACTCAGCAAGAAGGACTGAACTATTGAACTGATACATGCAATAATGTGAACAAATCTCAGAAGCATTATGCTAAGTGAAAGAAGTGAGATATAAATGACTATATGCGATGATCCCATTTATATGAAATTCTAGAAGGAAAAACAAAGGTTTGGAGAGTAGATCACTCATTTCCAGGGACTGCAAAGTGGGGTACCAGGTAATATTTTGGGGTGAGGATTACACAATTGTATTGTCAAAACTCACTGACTTGTACACTATAACTAGATAATTTTACTTCATATAGTACACCTCAAAGCTGTTTAAGTTTTGGTATTTATATTTAAAATCAGCACTTTGCTTGAATTACTTAGCATTTTGATGTAGGAGTTTATTAAGTTTCATCTTGAGTCGATGTGTAAAAACATTTTGCAGTTTCTGCTTTGCTTTTACATAGTTTAAATTATTCAAAATTTGGAGAAAGAACTGGGTATATTAATTACCCTGTGAAGGTTTTTATTTTATTTTCACATTGACTCTTCAAAGTCTGGCCAATGTGGTGAAACCCCATCTCTACTAAAAATACCAAAATTAGCCAAGCGTGGTGGCACATGCCTGTAATCCCAAGAGGCAAAGTCATGAGAATTCCTTGAACCTGGGAGGAGGAGGTTGCAGTGAGCTGAGACAGTGCTACTG
This sequence comes from Trachypithecus francoisi, assembly GCF_009764315.1. Lineage (NCBI taxonomy): Eukaryota > Metazoa > Chordata > Mammalia > Primates > Cercopithecidae > Trachypithecus > Trachypithecus francoisi. The sequence continues at coordinate 115,712,732 of NW_022681454.1, forward strand.
AACTCCAGCCTGGGTGACTGTGAGACCTTTTCTCAAAAAACAGACATTACAAACAAAAAAATGGACTCCTCAAGTCTCTTGGAATCCCCAGTGAGGAGGATAAATAGCTGAATATATATAGTTCAAAACAGCTCATCAGAATTGTTTCTTAAAAGTTCCCTTCTCTGCAAACATATTCTAGAATGCTTTGTAGTGTTTTTGTTTGGTTTTGTTTTGCTTTTAAATCAATTTTATAGAGGTATAGTGCAAAACATTAAAATACACCCATTTTAAGTGTACAGTTGGAGTTTTGATAAATGTATTCACCTATGTAACCACCATAATCAGTACACAGAACATGTTCATCAGCCTAGAAAAATTCTATCAGGCTTCTTTGTTGTCATACCCCCCACACCACCCCAGGACGAGGAAATTGCTGGTCTCATTATAGCTTAGTTTTACTCATTCTACAATTTTATATAAATGGTCTCTTATAGTATGTACTACTCTGTGTCTGCCTCCCTTCCTTTAGCATAATGTCTTTAAGATTCATTCATGTTGTTTGGATTCACACTTTATTTTTATTGTGTGTTTTATGGCTGTACAACGATTTATCCATTTACCTATTGAAGTATGAATAATCTGTTTGTGAACATATTTTTTTCCATTGCTCTTAGATAATACCTAGAAGTGGGATTTCTGGGTTGTGTGGTAAGTGTCTGTTTAACTTCACAAGAAACTATCAAATTGATTTCCAAAGTGGTTATACCAGTTTGCATTCTATGAGAGCAGTGTACGAGAGTTCCTGTTGTTCCACATTCTCAGCAGCACTTTGTGTTGGTATTCTTTTTAATGTTAGCCCTTCTAGTATATGTATAATATTATCTCATTGTGGTTTTCATTTGCATTTCCCTTGCGGTTGGTAATATTTTGAGTATCTTTTCTTGTGCTTGTTGACCATTCTTACATCTTTCTTTTGGTGAAATGTCCAGATTTTTTGCCAGTATTTCGCACTGGATTTTCTTCTTCTTAATGCATTGTAGGGATTCTTTATTCTGCACAGTAGTCCCTTATTAGCTGTATGTTGCTTTTTTTTTTTTCAATTTCTTAACGGTGTCTTTCTAAGAGCAAAAGTTATTAATTAATTTAGATTAAGTCCATTTTAAAAATATTTTTCTTCCGTGGTTTGGTATGCTAAGAAATCTGCCCTTCCCCAAGTTTGCAAAGATTTTCTCTTTTGTTTTCTTTGGTTAAGTTTTAGTTTTTGTGTGAGCTATTCTTAGTTAATTTTTTTTGTTTGTTTTATATGAAGTCAGGTTAAAGTTATTTTTCTCATGGTAAAAATTCTTTATTTCCAGTTGTAACACCATTTGTTGAGCTGACTCTTAATTAAATTTCTCCATTGAATTGCCTTGAAGTCTTTGTCAAATGTCAGTCAACCACATATTTGGAAAGCTTTTTAAAATTTATTTGCCCATCAAATTTGTAAATGATAATGTTTAAAAGATTTTTATTTAGACTAGTTACTAAATACAGTTAATTATATAATATGATATATACTTGAACTACTGGCAGCTGCATATGTAAATTTTTAAAAAATATAAAATAACTCAGAGTTTCTGTCTTTTCATATAACACATTGATTACAAGGTTTTGTTTTGTCTTTATTCATTGTGTTTTTTTAAAAGATTGGAACCAGATGGAAAGATGTTGTCTCCAAATGCATTCGATGCCACTTTCAGCCACTGCTTTTGTTTTACGCAAACCCAGATGGGACAGCAGTTTCTACTGACGATGCACTCAGGCAGGTTGTCAGCTGGTCACATTACAAATCTGTTGCAGAAAATATGGGTAATTCTTTCTTTTAAAAATTCTCCATGTTTTTCTGTTATCACAGTCAACTAGGAATACTAATACTCTGAATATAAAATGAATATCGGGGGGAACCCCATCCCCGATATTTAACATGGGTTCTTTTCTATTCCCTAAGCGTCTTGGCTGGTTTGAGAAATAAAGGGAAAGAGTACAAGAGAGAGAAATTTTAAAGCTGGGTGTCTGGGGGAGACATCACATGTCGGCAGGTTCTGTGATGTTCCCTGAGTCATAAAACCAGCAAGTTTTTATTAGCGATTTTCGAAAGGGGAGGGAGTGTACCAATAGGGTGTGGGTCACAGAGATCACATGCTTCACAAGGTAATAGAATATCACAAAGCAAGTGCAGACAGGGTGAGATCACAGGACCACAGGATGGGGCGAAATTAAAATTGCTAATGAAGTTTCCACATGCATTGTCATTGATAACATCTTATCAGGAGACAGGGTTTGAGAGCAGACAACCTGTCTCACCAAAATTTATTAGGTGGGAATTTCTTCCTCCTAATAAGCATTGGAGCGCTACAGGAGACCGGGGCTTATTTCATCCCTTCGACTTTGACCATAAAAGAGGGATGCCTCCAAGGGGGCTGTTCATAGACCTACCCTCAGGGCGCATTCTCTTTCTCAGGGATGTGCCTTGCTGAGAAAAAGAATTAAGCAATATTTCTCCTATTTGCTTTTTAAAGAAGAGAAATATGACTCTGTTCTGTCTGGCTTACCGGCAGTCAGAGTCCAAGGCCATCTCCCTTGTTCCCTGAACATTGCTGTTATCCTGTTCCTTTTTTGAAGGTGCCCAGATTTCATATTGTTCAAGCACACATGCTCTACAAACAATTTGTGCAGTTAACGCAATCATCACAGGGTCCTGAGGCAACATACATCCTCCTCAGCTTCCGAAGATGACCAGGATTAAGAGATTAAAGACAGGCATAGGAAATCACAAGGATATTGACTGGGGAAGTGATAAGTGTCCTTGAAATCTTCACAATTTATGTTCAGAGTTTGCAGTAAAGACAGGTGTAAGAAATTATGAAAGTATTAATTTGCGGAACTAATAAATGTACATGAAATCTTCACAATTTATGTTCTTCTGCCATGGCTTCAGCCGGGCCCTCTGTTTGGGGTCCCTGACTTCTCACAACAAATATTGAGGATAATTTCAAATTTGACTTTGAGTAGAGTTGACGCAATTTTAGTAATTTTTGTTAGTATTTTGGAATGAACCTTTTCTCATCAGTGGCCTCAGAAACACTTTCAGGAGTTACCCACTATTATGGTCACACAATCACAGAAGAGGCTTCACTAGTAGCTCTTTCTAGAAGTACGTTTTAAGTGATGTAGTAAACTGGAAAAGTCCAAAACAGTTAGATCCTTTTTGAATGCATTATAAAGCATTTCGAAATTCTTAAATGATGTCAGTCCTCTTAAGTTTTAAGTAACTTTTTTTACAGTTAAAAATAATCTGAAAAAAATGATTCAAACATCTCTTTTCATGGTACGGAAAGGAATGATACATTTTTGTTTCTCTTTTTAAGGATGTGAAAAGCCTGTAATTCATAAGTCAGATAATTTAAAAGAAAATGGATTTGGTGATCAGGCAAAGCAGAGAGAAAATCAGAAATTTCAAACTGATAATATTTCATCATCTAATCGGAGCCATAGCCACACAGCTGTAGGGAAAGGACCAGGTATGTGTTTAAATTGTCATTTTTACATAGTTCCGAGTGAGTGTCTTCCTTTTTTCACTTACCGCAGGATGCTTACCTAGCTTTCCTTGCCTATGAAGAGATAATAACAAGTAGGTAACAAAATTCGTCTTTTGATTTATGCATTTCTCTGAGAGCTGTAGTTTTACCTGACCAGTTTGATTCCATGAGTTGTTTGAGTTTCTCCATGCACTCAGACTGTGGTAGGCCTGAGGCAGTCTGGACAGTTACCAAATAAAGCAACAATGTGGCATTTCCTTCAAGGAGTTAATAATCAGCTTGAAGCAGAAAAATGTGAGTTAATAATTTGGCATAAAGGCCAAAATTAAATTTACTGGTAGTGAATGCAACAGTAGTTCAAAGTTACTGTTGCCGTAGTTTGTTCTTAACCTCATTTTTATTCAACTCTGTCTTGTTATTGTTATCCTATAACTAACTTTCACAAGTCGAGTTCTGTAACTTGGGTTCAAAATGAGACCTCATGATACTGTGTACAGTTACAGTTTAGAAATACATGTAACTCTTGTGTGGATGTTCAGGATGATTTTGTAATCAGCCTTTAAATATATTAATGAAATAATGTGTAATCATAAAAGTAACTCATTTAATCAAGGGTAGTAACATTGAGAATTAACAGTTATCCACAAAAAACTAAAATAAAGGCTTTTAAAAAATTATTAAATATTAAATATTAAAAATTTTCCTTTCACAGATTATCGATACTCGTAGATCAAGGCATTTTATGTTTTTCAAAAGACACCTAGTTTTAAGCCCAGAAATAGTATATGTGTGTTTAAGAATAGAAGCATTGGAACCAGACAACTTGGGTTCATATTCCTGGTTCTCGACTTACAAACTTTGTGAACTTGGGCAAATTTCTAATTTCTCTCTGCCTCAGTTTCCTTACCCAAAGTAGAGACAGTAATTGTACTTTGAAGAAGTAAATGAGTAACACATCTGGCAAATAGTGACCATTCAATTACCTTTAGCTCTTATTATTTTAATGGCAGATCCCTTTCTCTTTTTATACTTGTTTTAGAGGCTATACAAGAAGTTCTAAAAGACAACATGCATCTCCAGTGTCAAGAAAAATCACATTTAGTTTTTAATCATAAAAATACCATTGTATACTATATATCTACATATCTATGCTTTTTAAAATTATATCGTAACATTTTTATATAGATCAAATTTTATTTTTATTGAGCAATTTGAAAAATGATCTGTATCATAGTAAGAATGATTTCTTTTACAGCTAAGTTAAGTCACATTGATCAAAGGGAAAAGATAAAAGACATTTCCAGAGAATGTGCTCTGAAAGCTATTGAACAGAAAAACTTACTTTCTTCACAAAGGAAAGATTTAGAGAAGGGACAAAGAAAAGATTTAGGACGACATAGAGGTAAGTTAAGATCTTGTACTATTGGTTTTAAAAGGAGCTGCTAAAATCTTATTTTAAAACTGAATTTTATAACTTTAATTTCTGTATATGTTAAATATAAAAAATATATAAGTTAAATATATATATAATATAGAAATATAAAAATTATATATATTTCTGTATATGTATATATAAATATATAATTTCTGTATATAGTTTATACATAGAAATTAAATTATATTAAAGTTATTTTTAATAACTTTATTTTTAAGAGGTGAGAGTTCACTCTTGTGCAGCCTAGAGTGCAGTGACACAATCATAGCTCTCTACAGCCTTGAACTCCTGGGTTCAAGCTATCCTCACATCTTAGCCACCTGAGTAGCTAGGACTACAGACACATGCCACCACACCTGGCTAAATTTTAAAAAGTTATTTATAGAGATGGGGTCTTGCTGTGTTGCTCAGACTGGTCTTGAACTGCTGGCCTCAAACAATCCTTTTGCCTCAGGCTCCCAAAGTGCTGGGATTACAGCACTTTGTGTATATGTGTATATTTTATTAATGAGTAATTTAATACACCTATACTAAATCTAAATATGCAAAATATCCTGGTTCTTATTTAATTCTAACCTGGGATACTTGTATATGGGTTTTGATGTTTTAACTTACTTATAGATATAATTCACTCATGGCACATTCAAGTAATAAGGAAGTTTATAAATAAGTGAAGGGACTTCTTTTCTGGCAATCCCTGACTTTCCCTCTCTTTACTTAGTATTTCCATTTCCACATTATAAGCATGTCTCTTTATGGTTTTATGCTTTTTTCTTTATGGACAGAGCATAATTTAACTGATAGTGATAGACTTTACAGGCTGATTTAAGATTTTTTCTTCAGCAACATCTTTTTTCACACATAACTTTGTACATTTTTGCATATAGCCATAGTATAAAATTCCTTCAGAGGAATTGCTGGGTCAGGATATGTTTACTTTTAATTTTGACAGATGTGGCTCAGTTGCCCTCCTAAAAGACTGAGCTAGTCTGCACTCCGACCAATAATGATTGGATGTCTGTTTGTTCACACTCTCAGCAGCAATTGGTTTAACAAACTTTTAAATCTTTACCAATATAAGAAATGGAAAGTATTTTTATGATTTTTGTTATGAGTGAGATAGAGTGCTTATTTTTTTTAAAAAACTGCCTCAATTTTGATCTACCTTAGAGGTCATTTTTTAAAGTTTCTTTTATAAATACCCCTCATTAAGCATACATAAGGACTGGAAAAACACTTTTTAATCTCAAAGCAGTATGTGATATGTACTTGCAATTACTATTTACCTAAAACTCTTTTAACATTTTATCTCTAACAGGTATTTGCCTTGTGACTACAAGGTGACTCTGAGGAGTAATTCATGTGTATCTTTAATTTTTTTTTTTAAGATTTGATTGATGAAGATCTTTCACATTTCCAATCTGGATCACCTCCTGCCCCAAACGGTTTTAGACAACATGGGAATCCACATCTATATCATAGTCAAGGAAAAGGATCATATAAACATGACCGAGTTGTACTGCAGAGTCGAGCTTCTGCACAAATAATAAGTTCAAGTAAATCCCAGATTCTTGCTCCAGGGGAGAAAATAACTGGCAAAGCTAAGAGCGACAGTGGCACTGGATATGATACAGACAGCAGCCAAGATTCTAGGGATAGAGGAAACAGCTGTAATAGCAGCAGTAAAAGCCGCAACCGAGGTTGGAAACCTATGAGAGAAACATTAAATGTTGATAGTATTTTTAGTGAAAGTGAAAAAAGACAGCATAGTCCAAGACATAAACCAAATATCAGTAACAAGCCTAAATGTAGCAAGGATCAAAGTTTTAGTAATTGGCCAAAAGAGAATCCAAAGCAAAAAGGTTTAATGACCATATATGAAGATGAAATGAAGCAGGAAATAGGAAGCAGAAGTTCCCTTGAATCTAATGGAAAAGGAGCAGACAAAAATAAAGGCCTTGTAGAGGGTAAAGTGCATGGTGATAACTGGCAGATGCAAAGGACTGAGTCTGGATATGAAAGCAGTGATCACATCAGTAATGAATCTACTAATTTGGACTCACCTGTTATTGATGGAAATGGTACAGTAATGGATATCAGTGGTGTTAAAGAAACAGTATGCTTCAGGTAATGTAAAAGTTGAGTGAATCATTTTTCCATCACTGTTCTTTCTTATTAATTGCATGAAGTAATTGTCGAAGTTTGGGGTCAATTAAATAGGATGGAAACAGCATGAGCTGTTTTAAAGAACTTTAAAAAGTTTGTTTCTTCTAAACAGAAGTATGTTTCTGTAAAGAAACCTAGGATATTGCAGTTTATTTGATATTTTAGATTTCCATTTTTAATAGTTATTTCCTGATTCCAAAAATAGCAGTTTTTTATTTTTAGAAAATTTGGAAAGTACTGAAGTTTATTATCATTGTTGTGTGACTGTCAACAATTGACTGGTTTTAAAGCACAGACTTCAATTGGTATCATCTCAGTCATTAAGTTGGTTGTTTAATTCTTCCGTTTTTGGCTTGTGGGGAAGGAGTCTCGCTCTGTCGCCCAGGCTGGAGTGCAGTGGTGCAATCATGGGTCACTGCAACCTCCGCCTCCTGGGTTCAAGCGATTCTCCTGCCTTTGCTTCCCAAGTAGCTGGGACTACAGGCACACACCACCATGGCTGGCTAATTTTTGTATTTTTAGAGACGGGGTTTTGCCAGGCTGCTCTCGAACTCCCAATCTCAGGTGATCCACCTGCCTTGGCCTCACAAAGTGCTGGGATTAAAGGCCTGAGCCATTGTGCCTGGCCTGTTGTTTAATTCTTCAATTTATGTAATGTTTATAATCTCATGTCTAACATTTGTAACTCAGAACTGAAGCTAGTTTTTACTGTCACAGCTCATTCTCATGGAAGATATTTTCCCTTAGCAAATATAAAAAAATTCAGTCAAATAACTTTGTGTTCAATTAATTCTAAATACATTTATTATATTACTGTTTAATCCTTCTAACATGTGTTTGTTTGATATTAGCTGATATTTGACCACATTTGTTATTAAAAGGTAGATTTGCAAAAATCAACTGCTCATGTTTTATGAAAATGCTTGTTTCAATAAAGACTTAAGGAAAGGGCCAGGTGTGGTGACTCACACTTGTAATCACAGCACTTTGGGAGGCTGAGGCAGGAGGATTGCTTGAACCCAGGAGTTCAAGACCAGCCTGAGCAACATGGAAAGATCTCATCTCTATGAAAAAGTTTTAAAATATTAGCCAGGTATGGTGGCATATGCCTGTGGTCCCAGCTACTTGGGAGGCTGAGGTGGGAGGATCTTTTGAGCCCAGGAGGTTGAGGCTACAGTGAACCATGTTTGTACCACTGCACTGCATCCTGGGCAAAAGAGCAAAAGGTCCTGGCAAAAAAAAAAAAAAAAAAAGACTTAACAAGGTAATTTTTTATAATTCTTCTTGGAATGGAGTAGCCTAGGGTAGTAGAAAGATCAGGACTTTATAACCAGATAGACTTAGATTTTAATTATTGGGCAAATTCATTTGACTTTTACAGTCTTTATCTTCTCTTGTAAAATAAAGATAACTACTTTTAAGCATTAAATAATGTACATTAAGGCCTAGAACAACACATGGCATGTAATAAATGTTTTAACAAATTTTTTTTTCTTTTTTTAGAATAAACAAAGGCAGTCCATAATAACTGATGTGTTTAGTGTGTATTTTATTTTCTAGTGACCAGATTAAGACAAGCAACCTAAATAAAGAACATGGGGACTGTACCTCCCTTCAGAGCCAAAATCACTTAGAAGGTAAAAAGCTTATTTGAATATAATAGTTGCTATAAAAAATAAATTATAATTTATTGTTTGCTATTATGATGTACCTAAGAGAAAACCCTATATGACTATAAAAATGACTATGAACATTATGTTTAAATAACCCTAAAATATCAATAAACAAATTTTATTAATATATGTTTTAAATTATGTTTTAATCCAGTACATGTGGAAAGAAGGAAATCGGCATTCTTCTTTGTATATATATTGTTATACAAAAGAAAGCATGCTATACTTTCCACATTGGCTTCACAAAGTGTTAATAATGGTTTTGTATCTTACTTTTTATTTGATTGGATAACTATTGCTTTTTAAGTTTGCAGCCTTTTTAAATGTGCTGTTTGGATATGTCTCTGATATTAAAGATAGCATTATTATTATTTTTTGATTTAGATGATGAAGTCTTTCAATTTTTTTTTTTTAGTAGCAGTTTGCATTTTAAGCGTCCACATTAGGGACCCTTGAACACGTTGCTTTTCATACTTGCCCTTAAAACTGTTATTTGAGACTCAAATAGGCAGGAGTATCTGTCTATGGTGGCTTGTTAACACTTTACTTTTACTTAACAGAAGGTATATTTCTATATTTGCAAAGAAAAATGTCATGTTCTGATAGCTTAGAAACTGTCTGTAGACTGTTGGTCTTTCTGACTTTACCCACTACCTTTTATGCCTATGAGAAATAGGCATAAAAAGAGAATGGTCCATTGAGGTAAGAGAAAAGAAGATAAGAATGGTCCTGTTACTGGTAAGTTTATGAGTAATGATGAGGGAAGTTGAGAGCATTCATACTTGAAGGCTTTTAAGCGATGGGAAAAGCTATGAGAAAAGGGGAAACTCTTATCAGGATAGGTAGGTTTTAGATTATGCAGTGGTAGTATCTTCAAAATCTCAAGGTGTTAACTCAAGTTTGTTTCTTGCTCACAATACAAGTCCAGAGGTGGTCAGTGTAGTCTCTTCTTAGGAGTCACTCAGGATCCCAGGCTAAGGGGATATGGGTGAGGAGGAGATAAAGGAGGATATATTGTGGAGAATCACCTGCCAACTCTTAAAACTTCAAACCTGAAGTGACACATGCACTTCCACTTCTGTATCATTGACCAGAGCTAGTGTTCTAACCAGGCCTGATTTCAGAGAAGGTAGAAAACTGCAATTTTACAGGTGCTTGGAATTGAATGGAAGTATGTGTGTACAACTCTAATGACTGTCACAGTAGTTAAAAACAGATAGAAAGATTGATAAACAGCCTTCTGGAAAAGTTCCGTTTGGCAACAATAACTATGCAATGGCGTGGGATTATTATAGGCGATTTGTTAGCAACACATAACAGCCCAGAAGCAAAGAAAGTTAGAAATTTGAATGTATACAGGATTCAGGGTTGCTACTGGGAGTATATACCTGAAGAATTTGGGGTAGAGAAGTCAAGGAAGATGATTAGCAAAGGAATTACTATGTTGCGATCAAAGACAATGTTTTCAAATTTTATAATTCAGAGGAGTAGAAGGGATATAATTTTTCACAATATAAAAGAGCAATGAACAGCAAATTTTAATGTTTTTTAGTCTTTATTATCCTTAAGGCTTTTGTGGGGATTATTTTTCAGTTTGCAGACAAAGAATGTGATTAAATGTTAAATTATTTTGTTTTCATCAAATGGTATATTATCAGAAGGAAACACTTATATTAAGGAAATAACCTTCCTTTCCCATATTAGAATGTCTTGCCTGATAAAATCTGATAAGTTTGGTAACCAAGTATTACAGGAAACAGTAAAGGGTTGGCCAGAAATCATAGCAAAAGTCAGTGAGATTGAACAATAACTGCAAGTTCAGTACTTGTTACAAAATGATGCTTGCTTCCTGATAGTTATAAAAACACAAGATTGTAGAGATTTTGATGGTCAGAAGTACATTGCTATAAGAACTTTGCAGGAGTTTTCCTCATTTAATATGAAAGTGTGTGTGTGATGTACTTAAAAATGCTTTTTTTGTGATAACGTGTATAACTAAATTTACCATTCTAATTATTTTTAAGTGTACAGTTCAGTGGCATTAAGTATATTCACATTGTTGTGCAACGATTACTACCGTCCATCTCCAGAACTTTTTTATCTTCTCAAACTCAAGTTCTCTACCCATTAAACAGCTCCTCATTCTCCCCTCCTTCCAGCCCTTGGCAATCACCATTCTACTTTTTGTCTCTGTGGATTGGACTATTTTAGGTATCTCATATAGGTGGAACCATATGATATTTCTTTCTCCTCTTGTGTGTGTGGGTTATTTCACTTAGCATGATGACTTCAAGCTTCATCCATGTTGTAGATGTATCAGAATCTCATTCCTTTTTAGACTGAGTAACATTCCATTGTATTCTATATCACATGTTGTTTATGCATTCATCTGTAAGTGGATATGTGGGTTGTTATTATCCTTTGGGTATTGTGAATAATGCTGCAATGAATATTAGTGTGCAAATGTCTGTTTGAGTTCCTACTTTGAAGTCTTTTGAATATATACCCAAAAGTGTAGTTGCTGGGTCCTGTGGTATATGTTTAATGTTTTCAAGAACTGCTGTACTATTTTTATAGCAGCTGCACCATTTTACATTCCCACCAGCAGTGCATAAGGACTCCAGTCTCTCCATATCCTCACTAGCACTTGTTATTTTCTGTTTTAATAGGTATTGTATTGTGTTTTTGTGTAACCCATTCTTTAACTAAATCAATTATACTAAAGTTATTTCTGATTTCATAAACTTTCTACTTCAAAGCCTACCATGGTTCTCTAAGCCAGTCTTTGACTTGAGAACATCTGTTTGTGTTGTAGCTTGTGGTATTACGTATTCCCTTCCCCCAGTCTGGGACTGAGAGTATGTGGAAAAGTGATACAGGAATTTTTTCCCCAAATTAAAAACTTGCTGTGCATGGTTTTTTCCCCCCACAAGGGACAATTTGTTATAATTTTGTGACTATATATGATTTTCTTGGTCATTCCTATTTCTTACTTATAAAATGGGGGCACACTTACATTACTGAACTGTAGAATCATTTTATATCAATAGCTAAAAGACTTAAAATTCAAAGAGCCTTAGAAATTTCTTATTTTCATATTTTCTTGGCATTTTGTCAATTTTTAATATTAGTCTATGTAAGTATATTTAATGGTAGAGGACCAAAATCTATAATAATGTTGCTGTTATTTCTGCATTTTTTCCCATTAATAGAGATATTCTATAGGCTTGTCTGCCTATGTCATGATGAATTCTGCTGCAAAAATCCATCCCTACACTGCCTAAATCTGTTACATTTGGGAACATTGTTTAAATTGCCACAATGCCATTTGGAATGTTTTAGCCCCCTTTTTAAAATCGAATTGTAGTGGAGGGATTTCACACGCCTTAAATTACATTCAGGACAGAAGAAATGATTTCTTCTTACAAAAATGATTTCTTCTGATAAAAAGTATGTTTTATACTTTTTAAATCTTTCAACTTTTCTGAATTTCGAAAATTTATTTCCAAGTAAAAAGTTAAAAGATTACAGTAGACTAATGGTTGCACAGCAATGTAGATGCACTTAATACCACTGAACTGTACACTTAAAAATAGTTCAAATGATAAATTTTGTTATGTATATTTTACCACAATAAAAAGAAAACCCTTTAAGTGTATTACATACTTTTTCATATTAACTGAGGACACCTATTGCAAAATTCTTAGAACAATGTGTTTTGACCATGAAAATCTCTATGACCTTATGTTTTTATAACAGGAAGCAAGAGAAGTAAAGAAATGAATTTTTGTCTGTCTTTCCAAACCTTTGCTGTGAATAGCATACCTGGAGGAGAAAATGAAACTAAGTGCTTAGTTTGCATTTTGTTTGTTTTCAAGTGGACATGCTTGGTATTTATATTGCAGAAGATAAGGAACTAATGATGTACAGGGAGAGAAAGGCATAAAGAATAGAACAGAACAGTAATTGATGGAGTAAGACCCTTGAGGTATGGAGTGAGAAGGAAACAAGGTAGAGACAGGATTTGAATGAAAAGGATGGTAGCTTTTCTGTGATGAAGGAGAGAAAGTTGAGAGCAGATATTGATTAGTGTGTATTTGTGTTAGGTAGAACAGTTGAAGTGTTTATACCTAAGGGACTTTCTTTTTTCTATGAGGTGTGGTTATCTACTGAGATAAGTACATAGTAGGTTAGGATATTTACAGATCATATGTAACAGATCACAAAACAATTCAACAACTTTTGCCAATTGCTTCCGGAGTCTGCAATACTTGGCTTAATCTCAGTTGATCCTAGAAGTCGGGATTAGTTAATGCTGAAAGTCATGATCTGGGACTTAACAAATAAGAGTGAAAGAAGTTAATTAGTGGTTTAAAAAATCTGTTAAGCCCCTTATTTCTTCTTGTACAAATAGTCTGTACCTCTCCCTTCTTAAGTGAAATATACTGTCCTTAATGTTGTTACATCCTAGAATTAAGTCAATAAAAAATTTTGTCAGAAGTATTTGTACATTTCTCTAAGAGGTTTTTGGCAAACTACAGAGTTTGTTCATTTAAGATAAATACATTAGAAAGTGTATTTAGAGAAAGAAGTACTTTTGTCAGCCAATTTTTTTTCTATGCATATTAAACATTTTTTCTCTAAGAATTCACAAACTGGTAACACATAATCTATTCTCTTGCTGTGGCCTACGCAGGACCACCAAATGGCTACCTATGTACTTTTTTGAAACTAAACTTCTGGGGTTGAAATTTACTTTGTAGCAAAATAGCAATATTTGCTCTTCCTTTAAATTATAATCCCAGTGCGAAAAGCAGGTATTGATTCCTGCTTATTTATTTTGTAAAATCCCCAAATTTAGGTTTCAGATAGTATAGATTATTACTACATATTAAAGTATTTCTCTACTCCTTTTAGTATGTGGTAAATTTGGCCATAAATATTTATCTAGTTAAAGTTTTCTGATTTTTCTAAAATATTCAAATTTATTTCAAATATATTTTTATTGTAAATTCAGTCATTGATTTGATTATTGCTGTTGAATGTTTAGGGTTTGTAAATGTAGTATTATCATTATATTCTGAAATCTCATACAAGAGTGAAGATTACATTGTCTATGCCAGCAGTTTGGTTTTATTGCTATATATATATATATATATATATATATGTCTATTTTAAATGTAGGTCATTTTTTTTCAAATGAAATATGTATTTTGATTTCTTGAATACTCTGCTTTGGGTTTTTTTATGTATACAGAATCAAAATGGGCATTATTAAAATTTCTTGCCTTGATACTGAGGGTTTTTTTTTCTGTGTCAAAGTGTTAAAATTGAACTGTCTTAGATTTGTGAATAACCTGGAGCCAAAATTCCTCACAAAGACACATGGATGTCTATGTCAGCAGAAGAGAAAAATAACATATCTATTTTTAAGTTAGTTGGAATTCTGAAGTCAAACCACTTTGTTGAATGCCTGCCACAGTGATATTAAAATTTCAAACATGCTAATAAAACCTCTGCTGCCTCCTGCTGCCCATTGTGTGAATAATTTATAAAAGTAAAGAATTACTTAAGAACTAAATAAACTTGTTTCTTGTTTTGTGAACATTAAACTTGAAATTATGAATTGGCAAATAAATTATGAATTGGCTAATAGTATGAAGTTAAAAATCACACTGGGTAGCAAATTACAATTACAACTCAAAAATTAAGCTTTAAACATTGACAAATTATTGAGGTTCTTTTTGACATCTTATTTCTTGTCACATCTTTTTTAAATCATAAAATAGCTGTTGAAAAGACTGGCAGAGTTTTCGAGCCTCAGGCAGTGTGTCAGGCTTACCTACAGTGATTTTCTTAAACGTGAAAAATAATGTATTCTTTCTAGAGAGACTCTGGGATAAATTTTACTGCTTTTTAAAAGTGTTATGAGTATAGCACTTATAGACTTGAGATAAGTGAAAGGGAAAGATAAGATTTTCTCAATTCATACTTAACTTTTCCTGCACCACTGAGTTGGGAACATGATGGGCAGGATGGAGGTGACTTTAAAAAAAGTAAAACAGTGTGTTTTTGAGGCAATTGTTTATTCTGCAGACCTTCATTTGAATGTCTTTTGTGTGCTAGATACTGTGCCAACTTCTGGGGAAATTTTTTTTTTTTTAAGGCACATATATAATCAGAGCACTTACTGCAGTTTAGTGGAAGTAAAAGTGTTAAATCTTAAATCAATGCCAGACTTATAGTTCCTCTCATTCTACCATCTTAAGTTTTTATTATTTACTATATGAGCAATATTGGCATAGAGGGTATTAAATTCTCATGTATATTAAATGACTCTTTCTTGGAAATTGCTTCCAAGATTTAACTTGCAGAGCTTGATCATAATCAAATATAGATTCTTTTCCCCTTATAGGGCAATACCAAAAAAAATCTAAGATAAATAACACTTATTGTTTAAAAAATAAAATTACTGCTTTAATAACTTTGATTTGTTTTCTTTGCAGCTTTCATAGATTTGGTGTACGGTAAAGTAGAAGCAGGAGAATGAGAGGAAAATGAGATGAATGAACATGATGAAAATGTCAACTAAAAATACAGGAGAATGCAGAAAAACTTACTAGAAATGTAACAGAAGTGTAGACAATTAATTGACAGTTCATGCTAATGCCATATATTTTGCTGTCTTCTATGGGCATCAGCATGTTATTTGATGTTCACACTAGTGGCCTAGTTTCATCAGAAGGAGATTTAGTATAATGACTTTGTATATTAATGGCATAGTGCAGTGGCACGAGCACTAGCTTTAGAGTGAACCCTGGATTGGTTTAAATGCTCCTACTTACCAGATATATAGAATATTGGTTAGGTCACTTAACTTCCCTGAGCCTAAGTTTCCTCAAGTGTGAAAAGGGGAATTGTTTCACAGAACAGTTGTGACTGATGTTTTAAAAGACAACTGTTACCAACTAGAACAGTAGTTTTCAAACTTTTGGGCCTCAGATATCTTTATAATCTTAGAAAAGGATTTATGACCTAAAAGAGCTTTTGTTTCTATAGGTTATGTCTATCAGCATTTGCTAAATGAGGCACTAAAATTGAAACTTCAAAATATTTATTCATTTAAAGAAATAATAAACCCAGTACATGCTAACACAAATAACATTTTTAAATGAAAATTAACTATTGAAAACAAAAATTTAGTGAGATGAATGGCATTGTTTTATGCTTTCAAATCTCAGTTAATGCCTGGCTTCATATAAGATGGCTGGATTCTTGTTTTGGCATTCAGACTGTTGTGATGTTTTCATGTGTGAAGAAAGCCCATTTACACACAGATAATACAGCTGGAAATGGGAATATTGTAATAGCTTTTCCTAAAAATTGTGGATATTCTTCTTTGACACTACACCAAGTAGTAGTTTCTTTAATGCAGTGTGAAATCTGAAACCAAAGTGTTTAACTTTTCATCCTCCATTACATTAAAATACATTAGTTTATCTCACACTTTGAATGGATATTTTACTCATGCATGATTTTGTAACATCCATGTATGGTCATTTAAAAAATACTGGTTTGCGGCTGGGCATGGTGGCTGACACCTGTAATCCCAGCCCTTTGGGAGGTCGACGCAGGCGGATCACCTGAGGTTTGGAGTTCGAGACCAGCCTGACCAATTTGGAGAAACCCTGTCTCTACTAAAAATACCAAAAATTAGCCGGGCGTGGTGGCGCATGCCTGAAATCCCAGCTACCCAGGAGGCTGAGGCAGGACTGTTGCTTGAGCCTGGGAGGCGGAGGTTGCAGTGAGCCGAGATCGCACCATTGCACTACAACCTGGGCAACAAGAGCAAAACTCTGTCTCAAAAAAACCTAAAAAAACAAAAAAAAACTGGTTTGCTAAGTTATGCAGGGCTTCCAAGTGTTGATACATTTCACTAATATCTTTCTAAAAACTATTTTTGTTAGTATCACCATAGATACTAGCAGAAAGTCTTTGTAAGTATTGGGAAGTTGCGAAACTCATGGTGGATATAAGTTTTCCAAAATTCTTACTTTCTTTTCAAAGCCTGAATTTTATCATTGGTAATAAATATTGCCAGTTGTTTTCCATGAATTGACAGGTTCACTTATTTTTAAGAAAAGGTCTTCCAGTACCCAAGTCTGAATAACCAAAGTTTGATATCTTTTCAGGTAAAAATGGTGTTCTGTGAAAAACCAGCTAAATTCAGCTGAGAGCTCAGACAATCTTATAAATGCTTTTTCTTGAAACTGCTGTCATGCTTGGTATTACCACAGCAAAAGTGCTTTATGCATAGTTCCCATTTCCTCATATAGAATAATAAAAAGATGTGCAAATGAAATAAATTAATAAAATAATTGTTACTGTTTTATCAAGAATTCTTTGAGTAAAACTGGCTTAAAAAAAACAAAACACAGTATATGGCAGTGAAGAATACGGTTAGTACAGTTTAGTGTTACTGCCTTGAATTATGCTAACAGTTTTATCCATTATTGTTTTTGCACCATCAGTGTAAATGGCAACACAGTCAAAAAGAAAAGTAACATCTTAATATTATCATGAAAATAGTTTGACTTCATAGACCCCCTGAAAGGGTCTCGGGGACCTCCAGGGGTCCAAGGCCACACTTCGAGAATTGCTGAACTAGAATAATCTTAAGACTTGGTACATATTGGGTATTCCATAAACTGTAGCTATCATCATTGTGGTGGTACATGACTAAAATAATTTTATACAGTTTTCTACTTCTCATTTCTACGTAAGCGGGTGATGATGTTCACAAAGTAATTAAAGATACTTTTGTGCTTTGTTGATACATTGGTGGTTGTGACTTTTCTATCAGTATATTGGTGCCCCAGGCCTCTTGTGCCTTAGTAAAGGAAAAAGCTCCCTGTAGACCTTCAGGTTCTCAGATATAAAGCACCTGCTGTCCCATAAGGGGGAATCAAAAACTGAGATGGTCTCAGGTAAACTCCTGTACAAATCCAAATGTCTTAATTTCCTTTTCTTCATCTCTACCTTTTAAAATAATTTTTAGTTTTCAGGGTTTTGTTTGTTCAGTTGGGCCTACTTTATCTGTAGTCTGGACATTAATTTCATTTAATTATATTAAAGATTAGAGGGCAATAGCTGGTTAAGGTCATGTTTTGTAGAGAGAAATCCAAATGTAGATAATGTTTTACTCTGAACATTAATATTGTTAAAGACTCTCCAGTGAATTCTTCTAGAATCGTTCAGAGGGAAATAGATCTGCTGTATTTTATTTGGTGCTACATTGACCTTTAGGCACTAATCAAGAGCTAGCTATAATTACAGAGAGAAAATGGTTAATTTGGTATATGAAATCTTACCATGTAGCAGGCTTGGAAGTATAAACACACTTGGAAGTAACAAAAGTCACACTGTAACTTATTAGTATAACTTTTTTCATAAGACTTCATTAAAATTAAATTCAAAAACTATTTGGTGCCTATTAAATGTCAGAACCAGGGGAGAAGTTAAGTATCAATTATTAGGAAGCATTATGGCATCATGATAGTTAAGAGCACTGACTTTTGAGTCATAAAGATCTAATTCTGTAGTATATAGATACATATACTTAACATTTCTAAGCCACTGTTTTCTCATCTGTAACATCAAGTTGATAGTCATTTCTTATTAAGGTTATTGTAAAGATTAAATGAAATATTCATTCTCACAACTTGAGTAAGCAGTCAATAAATGGTAGCTAATTAGTAGTGGTATATTTTATATGCTGTCATAATAACCTCCTACCAATTTTAATTAAGTTTAAATTCCTAATATTCCCATGAGGTAGGTAAAATGGATTATCATTATCACATTATATAAGTGAGGGAACTGAAATTTTAAGAAGTTAAGAGGCTTGTTTACCTACCCATAATTAGTGAGTCCAAACTTCAACTCAAGCCAACAATGTTCAAATGCAGGGTTTTTTCACTGTTAACACTTGGTCAGTAAAGATGTTGTCTCAAGTAACAGGGGAAACACATACACCGATCTGCATGACCCAGCAGGAATAGCACTGTTCTGTCACGCATGACACCCTCAAGTGATAATAAACTGAAGAAATTTTGCATAAAGCATTAAAAAAAGAACTTATTTTGAATTGAGTCTTCAAGAATTCATTTTTTTTAATTGGAAGAGATTACCTGTTTATAGAAAGCTTTATGTAAATATAGAAAAGTATAAATGAAATAAATTCTGTAAGATAATTTAAATAATTTTGTTTTCCTCATCTCTTCTCCCCACCCCACCCAACCCTAGGCTTTAGAAAAGAACTCAGGAATTTGGAAGCAGACTATAAATCTCACGAATTCCACCCAGAATCACATTTACAAATAAAAAATAATTTGATAAAAAGGTAACCATAATTTTTTTCTCTAAATACATTATAGGCACATTATTTATCAGAAGGGCATAAATACATATTATTACTTTGAAAGCAATGGGTCTACAGTATTAAGATGCCTTTCTTATTGGAAATCGTTAATAGAATGTGGATCTAAGGATAGAGAGCTTACAAAGTACCAGGTACAGTATCTGATTATTTCTTTCAATCCTCACAGCATTCTTATGAGGTAGGTGATATTTTCCAAGAGTAAATTTGAAGCTTAGTTTATAGTATCATTAACCCTCACCTTAGAAAATAACCATTACCTAAAGGTAATCTTGATTAAAGTATTTTAAACTAGTATACGGCCAGGTGTGATATGGTGGTACATGTCTGTAATCCTAGCTACTGAGGAGGCTGAGGCAGCAGGATCACTTGAGGCCAGTTTAAAGCCATCCTAGGCAACATAGCAAGACCCTCACCATAGCAAAATAAAGTAATATACTATACTACTACATATCAAAATTTAAGTACTTCTACCTCTGTTGCCTTTAAAGTTCGGAATGTTGGTGGGGAGATGTTTTAGGGTACTGTTTGACTGTTAATACTTTCCTCAAATTCTATATATTGCTACAAATAAATGTAATTTTAGTGTTTTAAGTTGAAGTGAGTTTTTAAAATTATATTTCTAATTATTAGAAATGGGATTCTGGTAATGATGGCTGTTTCTGGTAAACACATATTCTGACATAAAGAGTTTGGATTTGGAGAGAGTTGAAAATGTTAATGGTTGCAAACGTCTTTCCATTTTTGTGGTTTTGTTGTAAAAATAATATAAACTGTATTTTGGGAAAATCAAACTACAAAATGTTTTTTTCCCCTAGTTTCACATATTTGCATAGGATGTTCTAGCTTTGTTTTTATTTTCATATTTCAGATCACATGTACATGAAAACAATGGAAAGTTATTTCCTTCATCCAGTCTACAAATACCCAAGGACCATAATGCAAGAGAATATGTGCACCAGTCAGATGAACAGAAACTTGAAAAACAAAATGAATGCAAATTTTCTGAGTGGCTTAATATAGAAAATTCTGAGAGAACAGGTTTGCCGTTTTGCGTTGATAACTCTGCTTTTGGGAAGAGAGTGAACAGTAATGAACCATCTTCATTATGGTCTTCACACCTAAGAACTGTTGGGTTAAAGCCAGCAACTGCTCCTCTAATCCTGCAGCAAAATATCATGGATCAATGTTACTTTGAGAACTCTGTATCCACAGAATGTATAATTCAGTCAGCCGGTAGATCTGATGGGTGTCAGATGCCAAAACTTTTTTGCCAGAATCCACCACCCCCTTTGCCACCAAAGAAATATGCTATAACCACTGTGCCACAGTCAGAGAAAAGCGAATCTCCACCTGATGTCAAACTTACAGAGGTGTTTAAAGCTACCTCTCATCTTCCGAAGCACAGTTTAAGTACAGCTTCAGAACCAAGTTTAGAAATGAGTACACATGTGAATGATGAAAGACATAAAGAAACATTTCAACTGAGAGAGTGTTTTGGCAACACACCAAACTGCCCGTCCAAGTCCCCAACTAATGATTTTCAGGCAAACTCAGGTGCCGTTGATGGATTTTGCCAACCAGAACTAGACTCTATTTCTGCCTGTCCAAATGAGACAGTTTCCTTAACCACCTATTTTTCAGTTGATAGCTGCATGACAGATACATATAGATTGAAATACCATCAGAGGCCCAAGCTCGCTTTTCCAGAGAGCAGTGGCTTTTGTAATAATTCACTATCTTAGAGTGAAAAAGGACTAGGACCTGTGTTACAAAATAATCTTGGTTCAAGCTGCCCTTCTGAACAAAGATATAAACCTAGCATACATTCTAATAGATAACTGGTAAAATTGACCAACTTTTACTTCTCAGAGGCCATTTAAATATAATAGGAACCTACTGACCAAACCTAGTGATACATAAAATTAAAGCCCGTGGCATTTTTAAAGTTGTTAATCACTATACATATGTACGTGTATATGTGTATACACATATCTAATTTTATGATCAGTTTATTAGGTATTTAAGAAATTCCCTTTGAATAGTCTTGGCATGCTGCAAAAATAGAAAATCAGGGAGATATAATAATTCATTTGTTACATGCTACAGTTGAATAAAAATTAAATTTGTCCCCCTATTTTGTGGCCAGTAGACTGGGAAGCATTAAACTAACCAGTACTCATGTATGGAGATTATAAACTATGCTAATTGAAAAGTACCAGGTGATACATAGCCTGGTACTTTTTTGTCAAAGAATTGCTTTATGAAGAAGCACTTTCTAATGGGTAACCAGAAAAGGGCTTCACCCATTTGTTTTTGACTTCTATGATAGTCACTGCATATGATCCCTTTAAGTGTCTTTAAAAAAATGACTTGTGAATTTGATAGCATTTGGGGAAAGAAAAGCCTTATATGATTAACAGTTTGTAAATTTTCAAGATCAGATGAAATTTAATTTTGCTCCTAGAACTTTTGTCTTCAGAGTATCTACCTAAATTAGGCCTTTGACTATTATAGGTATTCATAAATACTACTTTAGCCATGTAAATTAAAAAGTTAAAATACTTAAACTTTAGTATATTTATTTATCTTGTTACTCTTTTTTCTAATTTTGTGTGAAATATGAAAGATCTTTATTTTGGTTTGGTTTACTTTGGGCTGCTAACCACCAGTGTTAGGAATTAATGTAGGGCCCCCACTGGGTATGTCACTGTCATTGCCTACATTTTCTTTGCTGTAATATTACCTGCTTATAGGTTGTCAACCCATTTTATCTGAATTTGAAAATCTATCTAGGTTTCCAGATTAAATTTCTACCTTTCATATAGAGTTTAATTTTAATAAAATGTTTAATTGAAGCATCCTTCCCTTTTATCTACTTTGAACAAATAGTAATTTTACCCGGGCTTTGAAAAATTAAAGGAATTTTTATTATTATGGTAACCTTACGAGTAAAAATAAGTTACTTTAATTGCCTTATTTCATTAGTTGTCATTTTATTTTGTACTATGCTGGTAAACTAATTGTGGTTTAGAATAGTTTTATGTTCACTCCAGATAACTGAGAAACAGAACGAAAGTTTTCCTTACATTCCTAAATGGATAAACCTCATAAATATAATTCAGTAAACTAGTAAATGTAGCCACTTGACTGATTACGTAAATCGTGTTAAAACATTCTAAAATGTTGTAAATAATTTAATGTGAATACTGTTAGATAAACAAAATAATTGCTTATAAAAGTCTAACTAAAAGTTTAACCAGTTACCAAGTCGTGGCCCAATTTTATCTTCTACCTATAGTTTTTACTAGCCTTAACTATAATAGTGAGTGATCATTACTTTATATTCTCATAAGTTAGAAATACTTGAATGCCAAATTAATTTTATCGTTTAAGAAAACTTATTTTTAACATAATTTTTTGGTATGGAGGGTTTGTAAATAAAGTTTGTAAACCTGTATTTGAAATACCAAAGTTTTTACTGCTTTTTTTAACACTGTAAAATACTAGAAAATACTAGTTTTTTAATACCTGTCAGAAAGTTTGTGTAGTTTTTTTTTTTTCTATTTGGTTAAGATGTGAGTTGGAAATGTATTATTTGAAACATTTAAACGAATTTTTGTGTTTAACAGCAGTTTCAGAGATTTGTCTTTTCAACTCAGTTGAGTTGTAGACATCAAATAGATATGTCCAGTTTTGCCTCTTTTAAGTACTGTCCAGTTGAAACCTCCTGACTCATGTACTGCTACACAAACTAGAAACTGACCATTTATTTTTATGTTGATTCAACACTCCAAATACAGATCGATACACATATATTAATCATTTTATTTCATGTAAAATTTTTACATCTAGGGTGCCTATTTATTTTTATAGACGTTTTCATTCAGATATAAGCTCATTATAACTTTGTAAATAATTCAGCCGAGTTGTAATGTTTAAAATACTTACCTTCACAATGTTCTATTTTCATGTGAAATCAATTTCTTCTCATCCAAAAAAATTTTAAGATAAACTGATTTTTAAGTTTATATGATTGGACTTCTCTTTGCATTCATGAACTGTGCGTCACCCTCCCCCCAACATGGATTACTATGGGTTAAGTCACGGATACTTGGAATTTCACTGATCATGAAATGTTATCTATCACAGGAGAGATCCAAAGAGTTAAACTCCAGCAGGGTCTAAAGCACAGCTCCTTAGGAAAGGAGTTGGCAAACTTTCTATAAAGATAGAAAATAATTTTGGCTTTGTGGATCATAATATTTCTGTAACAACTACTCAGCTCTGCCTTTGTAATGTGAAAGCAGCCATAAACAATATGTAAATGAATGAGCATGGCTGTTTTCCAGTAAAACTTTGTCAACATAGAAATCCAGATTGCATATAACTTTCATGTCATGAAAGTCTTTTTTTTTTCCCCAATCATTTTAAAATGTAAAAAATATTCTTAGCTCACAGGCTGAAGTCTCCAAATGTACTCCCATGCCACTTATGGACTCAGTATTTGCAGCTCTTTACATCCTGAAACGTTCAGGTTAAGCCCCCTAAAAACTATCCCTTGCAACTGCTAATAAGCCAGTTCATTTCAAAAGGAACTACTAAAACAATCATTTCACTTATATAAAATGGTGTGAATTTACAAAAGAATTTATCAGAGTAAAGTCACATTGATTTTCTTTTGATGTCTTTTTTTATGTTTTGTTAGCAAGTATGCAACTTCTTGGTGTTCCATTTATCCACTCCTTAAAAGCCTTCAAACTGAGGGTAATGTAAGCAGTCACTATACTTGCTATGGCACAGTTTAATCCTAGGTACAATTTCTTATCTATAGGAAAGATTCAACCTTCATACTGCCACCAATTTAAAAATTTAAAAAACTGCCAATTACAGTCATGTCATATTACTAAGTCAGGGTTCTCCATAGAGAGAATCAACAGGATATATAGAGAGAGACATATAGAAATAAATATATTATGAGGGACTGGCTCACATGATTATGGAGGCTGAGAAGTCCCACCATCTGCTGTCTGCAGACAGTAAGCCCAGGAAAGCCAATGGTGTAGTTCCAGTCCAAGTCCAAAGGTCTGAGAACCAAGGGGCCCTGCTCCATGTCTGAAAGCCAGAGAATCAGGAGAACCAATGTCCAAGGATAGAACATGGATGTCCTAGTTCAAGCAGAGAGAAGACAGAATTTGCCCTTCCTCTGCCTTTTTATTCCAGCCAGGCTCTCACGGGATTGGATGATGCCCACCCACAGTGGAGTGGATGGCTCTTTTTTATTCGATCTACTGATTCAAATGCTAATCTCTTCTGCAAACACCCTCATGGACAAACCCAGAAATCTGGGCATCTTCTAGCATAATCAAGATGACACATAAAATTAACCTTCACACCAAGATCTCTCCATCTTCACTATACTAGAATACCTGGTAGTTGTGGTAGTAGGCTGATTTTAGGCTCAAAAAGACAGTATGGATTATGATCGGAAGTCTGTGTGTGACCTAACAGTAAACTATGTGAGAACTGTTAATCACCTCACAATCTCACCACCAGGTAATTTGTTACAATAAAACCAAACTCAGCTATATAAGTAAACACTAGACAAAACCATTAGCAAGCAGTGCAGAAACAGTTCACACAACTGATTTGGTAAACTCAGTGAAATCCCAGTTCTGTGTTCCCACAGATGTTTCAACCATACCTTCCATAGATGGTTCTCTTTAGGTTGATGCAGCAACACCTTAAAGGCATGATTGCTAACTTTATACTCAGGAATTATATTCCAGACTTGACTAACTCTAAGAACCATTTTGAAACGTAGGAAGATAAACAGAGTTTACCAGATCTTATTCCCTGTTTAAAAGGGAAGGGAATATTCTCAAAATATTTAAGACAATTTATATATACTGAATGCAACTAATTTAAACAAGAGACTACTTTTACCATTCCTCTTGTAAAGCCTTTAGGGCTAACAGGAATATTTTCTTTTTGAGACAGGGTCTCTGTTGCCCAGGTTGGAGTGCAGTGGCCCCATCTTGGCTCACTGCAACCTCCACCTCCTGGATTCAAGCAATTCTTATGTCTCAGCCTCCCGAGTAGCTGGAACTACAGGTGCATGCCAACATGCCCGGCTAAATGTTTTGTATTTTTTAGTAGAGACAGGGTTTCACCAGGTTGGCCAGGATGGTCTCACAACTCTTGACCTCAAGTGATCCACTGCCCTTGGCCTCCCAAAGTGCTGGGATTATAGGCGTGAGCCACTGCGCCCGGCCAACAGTATTATTTTTTATTAGCTACTACAGCTTAGAGTAGCTGCTATGGGAGTGTGGCCTTTTTGATTAAATACCAGCTGATCAACCCTAGAATGTAAATTCTTGTTTTATAACATTTAGATTTAAATAACAGTAAGAATGTAAGCTCTATGAAGGCAAAAATGCCTTTTTGTTCTGTTCACTGCTGTGTCTAAAATAATGCCTGGCTCAAATATTTGTTGAATGAGTAAATATGCTGACTTCACTGAAGTATTTAAGCAAGTTACAGATATTATAAAAATAAATGTTTTGGGCACAAGCACACTTAATGCAACAGTAATAAAAAATAGGTTTGAAATACACAATCCTTCGTTCTAGGAGGCTCAAGAGTTTAAAAGGAAAAAAGGGGGAAGATACCAAGGTAAGAGGGCATGCATGCTAGCTTTCCAATATTTTGGTATTACCTGCTTTTTCTAAAACTGTATTAACCTGTCGTCCACCCATAACCTATCTTTTCATAACAGAGTCCAACTAAACCTAAAAATTAAAACTGGAACTTAGCCTCTATGCAATCTAAGAATACTTTGTTCCCTCTCTCAAAATCTTTCCTTGCTTTTGAATTGGCTTTTGAATTCACAAAAACCTTCCCTTATTAATCACCCTATTACTTGCATCATATTAAATCCTGATCAACTCTTAAAACATTAAAAGACATTACTATATTTCTTAATGAATACACAAGACCTTTAAGTATAAATGTTTTTATATTCAGCTCCTGTAAAGCCATTAGATGTTGGAAAGTTTTTAAACACGAACAAGATGGTTTAATTTTAACAACTTAGCTAGGAATGGGTGAAATCCTACCCATTTAATAGAGTTCTGCAAATTAGTAACAAAGTGTAAAATGAAAGGAAGGGTCCCTTGGAGATGTGAAATTCTTCTGTTGAGAGTCTTGTCTTCTTTATTCAAGAAGATTGTAGCCATTTTCAGAATTCACTCAAGAACCAACTTCTTAATTTAGATATCAGCAAACGAGTCTGTAAAAAGCAAGTATTTGTCAGCAATATTTGCTTTATCTTCCCAATTTTTAACACTTTATGCCTATTTACATATTGACAAAAGAAAAAGAAAAGCCTGGAACATTTCTTGTAAGGCCTCTATTTTCTATCCAGAGCTGAAAATTCAGGTCATAAAAACACACACACACAAAACCCACTGTATTTGAGATTATTAGTCTCTACCAAAATAGGGTGGGAGAGTAAAACTCTCCCTTTACAAATGGCTCGACAGATAATTTTATACAAATCCCTATCCCTTTTGCCATCCTCCCCATTAATCCCTCTGGCTCCCCTACCCCCGTTTTTTTTGAGACAGGGTTTTGCTTTGTTCCCCTAGACTGGATTATACTGGCGCGTTCACAGCTCACTGAAGCCTCGACCTCCCCAGTTCAAGCAGTCCTCCTGTTTCAGCCTCCCAAGTAGCTGGGACTAAAGGCGTGAGCCCCTGTGCCTGGCGCTGTCTTCTCTAAGTTACCACACCATCCAAGAAATCAGACAGCGAGGCTTAAGACATCCAAATCTTGGTGAAAATATAGGATGGGGGTTGGGAAAAGTGACTGCCTATCAAGAAGTGAGAATTTCAGAAGTAACTCATAGGCATGGTGACTGAGAGGAGTTAACAGTGAGTGAACAATCAACTCCAAAGTCCATGAGAGCTGTCTAGATGGGCTACACTGCTCTTCTCCCATAGGAACCCTCTTTCATCTCACTGCTTCTCCTTAGCTTGTCTCTTATCACCGTCTCCATTTGGTGTCCGCTTCCTCCTGCCCTATTCTCTAAGTTCCCTTCCTTTATCCTCTGCCAGAATTGTCTTTTCAGAGCGAGTGGCGATGAAAATGGAGAGCATGGGTTTTACAAGTAAACTCTATAGAATTTTGTCACTTGGTGTTTTAGGATATGTGGATGTAAGAAAAGGACAAAGTGTCTCAGGTTTCTGGGAGGTAACGGTGGATAAAGTTGGCGTTTACTGAAATGGGAACACTGCAAGGCAAGTAAATTTGGGTAAGAAGCTGTTAAGAGTTCAGTTTTGGACATGTTAAGTTTGAGATAGCTGCGTAGTGTGCTCATGGCTAAAAAACAGCTGTATAGTAAAAAACAGCTTTCGTTGAGCACTTACTACTGCCAGGCAACACGCAAATCACTACGATCTCAATCTTCACTACACCCTTATGACCTGGGTCACTAACGGTCCCAAATGGCAGATGAAAAAATAAAGCTCCAAAAAGCGAAATAACTTCTCCAGTCGCTTCACGGTGCTGCAGGAACTCAAGCCTAGCTGGTTTCATTCCAAATCATGAGAAAATATGACGCCAAGTTTTCTCCACACTTCTTTGGAGACGCCCACGGACGTTCAAAAGAACATTTTACTCCTAATCCTTCTCCCCCACCCACCCGACTGCGCCACTCACCAGCTGCGTAATCCTGGACATACATAAACTCCGGAATTCAGTCCCCTCTCCGCCCAAAAGAGAGCAAATTATCTCTAAGCTCCTTACCACTCCAATTCTGCATTCAAGATACTCACCATGGCAAAAAATACACAAAGAGAAACACCACCACATCGAAAAGGATGAAGAGCCAGAGGTCCAACCAGTAAGAGTGTTTGGGAAGCCCGTTTGCCCCAGACTGAGGCCGCACATCGAGGTTCTGCCCCCCTCCCTCGCTCAAGCCTCGCCGCTCCCGGAGACCATCTCGACCATCAACAACCGGTGCGTCCACCTCCATCTCCCTCCCGCAGCTTCCTAACAATCCCAGAAACTGAAAATGCTTAGATTCCTGGACTTTGGTGTTCGCCGGACCGGAAACTGAGTGGAATCCGACCGCCTGCGCAGTCCACCACTCACCGGGTTCCGGAAAGCACTCTGAGCCCACCCTTCCCAGCGCGCAGGCGCCTGGTACGGCTTTCCGCTGCCTACGTGACCGCGGACAGGAAGCGCGGCCTCCGCCTTGATACTAAGTCAATGGGCCCGCCTACTTCTGCCTCGCGGCGTCTCAGGACGCAAGGTGGTTTTCAGGTTTCATTGGAAGAAATACACTCTCGTCCCACTGAAAGGCCCATTCCAGTCAGGTGATGGACTCCTCCCTGGAACTGCCCAAGGTCACCTGTCCTATCCCTGTATTCCGTTTGGATCCTTATGCCAACGTGTTAGGAAGGACCCCCTGGTGGGTTTTGTACTGTCTCTAGCATTTTACACTTAGTATTTGAAACACCACCAATGAGGTGGACGTCCTACTCACAGGACTGAGTTTCCTTGGGCCAGAGACCAGCACGTATTTTGCAGGTACTTCAAGGGAGTGGGTTTAAGAATAACCTGGCCACGCCCCCTGTAATCCCGCACTTTGAGAGGCCGAGGCAGGCGGATCACCTGAGGTAAGGAGTTCGAGACCAGCGAGGCCACCATACTGAAATCCCGTCTTTACTTAAAAAAAAAAAAAAAAAAAAAAAATTAGCCGGGCGTGGTGGCGGGCACCTGTAATACCAGCTACTCGGGAGGCTGAGGCAGGAGAATCGTTTGAACCCGGGAGGCGGAGGTTGCAGTGAGCCGAGACCCCGCCACTGTTGCACTCCAGCCTGGGCGACAGAGCGAGACTCCGTCTGGGGGGAAGGGGGGCGGGGAAGAATAATCCAAAGGTTATTTGACTTTGAGTGTGAGCCTCAGCAAGAATAGATTGCTAGCAGGAAGAAAATGACCCATACTGCCTGGATTTTACCTAGTGGGTCCAATTTCAAATATTCTCTTTTCACATTATGATTCCTGAATTGTTCAGAAAATATGGGCACCCAGATATATAAGTGGTTCTCTTAGTGCATAGTAAATGGAGATAAGACTGTAGTTGTGTTTTTACAGAAAGTCATTAAATCGTCGTAAAACTTCTTTGAAGGGGCTGTACTGCATTTTATAGAACTAGAAAATGAAACAAAAGGAGTGAATTGTCTAAGGTTACTAAAAAAATTATAAAGCCTAAAATTATTCCAAATCCAGCAGTCTTAAAGCTGTTCCATAGCTTCCTAACCTTGCTCCAATTTGCCTCCAAATCAATTGCCAGGTTTTAGAGACAGAGATAGTATATGACCTTTCAAGAAAAATGCTTTGTAGATTCTGGGATGAGAGAGTCATTACCTGATAATTAATTAGATTGTGTGCTGTAATGCAGATTTTCTGATGGTAGTAGACAAAAAGACCCTGGGCATAAGTGGCATTGAATCTTTACAAAAATTAGGAAAGGCAAGTAAACAATTGCCTCTACCGGAGATGGAAGCATTCTTCTCGCTGACAATGTAGCATCAATTACTCCTAGTTTTTGAAGTAGGATTGATAAAAAATTATTGAGATTATTAGTGTTGAAGAAGCATGACATAAACTGAACAGGTCTTGAAGTGGTTTTAAACTTGTCCTTGGCCCAGAGTCACATGCTCATCATGAGGGGATGTTGATAGTATGATCTGATCTTGAGTCAGGAACGTCTGTCAGACTTGGAAGAGTAACTAATGCAAATAAGCACTAGGGACTACAGATTGAATCATTGCACTGTAGCCATGATCCAACACTTCCGTAATTCTGTCAGCAAAATTAATCTGATTGAGCTGGGGTGGAGAAGGTGGTGCATGAAAATGCTATAACCATCAGGCCAAAGACAGCTAAGTGTTTTTAAGAAGACACTCAGAAGGTTACAAACCTTCTGAACTTCAAGTGCAATAAGTTCTCAGGAGGGAGATGATGGTGAATTTTGCTTTAACCTAAGGGATAATGCAAGTTTTTCTTATGCAGCTCTCAAGCCACTATGTCCATGTGATAAAGCATCCTCGTGATCATCCTAGGAATTAAATTAATTTTACAGAATAACCTCTCCAACAGTGGAGCATTTGGTTACTGTAATTTTAATCTGGAAGTGTGTGTGTTTCTCTTAAATTATTCTTTCTCATCTTAATTTCATCTTTTCTTCCTTTTCAAATTGAGTACCTGTCCTAACAACAACCCTGTTGATTGGTACCACAGGTTACTTCTCCATCTTCTGGGTCATTTTATTTATTCATTTTGTTGTTATTGTTCTCTTAAATTCTTTTTTTTTTAAAAAAATGGAGTCTTGCCCTGTTGTGGCCCAGGCTGCAATGCAGTGGCATGATCTTGGCTCACTACAACCTCTTTTTTTTTTTGGAGACGGAGTCTTTCTCTGTCGCACAGGCTGGAGTGCAATGGTGCGATCTTGGCTCACTGCAACCTCCGCCTCATGGCGTCAAGCGAGTCTCCCTGCCTCAGCCTCCCGAGTTGCTGGGATTACAGGTGCCTGCCACCAGGGCGGCTAGTTTTTGTATTTTTAGTAGAGACAGAGTTTCGCCATGTTGGCCAGGCTGCTCTTGAACTCCTGACCTCAGGTGATCCGCCTGCCTCAGCCTCCCAAAGTACTGGGATTACAGGCATGAGCCACTGTGCCTGGGCTGTTCTCTTTCATTCTAACTCTTTTGTATATCTTCCATAGTTTTCTTTGTTTAAGAGTTGTACTATCTGCTGGGCACTGTTGTTCACACCTGTAATCCCAGCACTTCAGGAGGCCAAGGTGGGTGAATTGCTTGAGTCTAGGTATTCAAGACAAGCCTGAGCAACATGGCAAAATCCCATCTTTACAAAAAATAGTTAGCTGAGTGCTACACCTGTAGTCCCAGCTACTCGGGAGGCTGAATTGGGAGGATCGCTTGAACTGTGATTGTGCCACTGCACTTCAGCCTGTGTGACAGAGCAAGACTCTGTTCCCTCCCTGCTCTAACAAAGAAAGAGTTGTACTATCATCCTAACTAGGTTGCACCTTTTATCTTTATCTTGGCCTTAGCAATTCCCACCTTTATATCCACTATTATTAATCTGGCTCCACTCTACTCAGACAACCTGGTGCCCAGGAAACATTCTTTGCTTCAGTCAGAGTGCTTTCTTCCATTTTCCTCATGGAAATTATTCTCTTGGCCTCTGGGCTTTGGTGCATGTTTTTCCTGTTATACTGGAAGTATAGTATATTTTTTCCAGCATTGGGGATTGCTTTCTCACCTGTCTAAATCCTACTCATCCTTTGGGGCCCAACTTAAAGTGCCAACTTCGTAAAATTTCCTTCACTACAATTCACACTGATCTCTCCATTCTTGGTATTTCTACATACCAATTGTGAAAACTTCACATTTACAAGTCACATTTAACTTGTCTCCACCTTCTATGTCTTGTTTTCTTCTTGAGGAGAGGGTTATTTTCTCAAGATGAAGGCAGTGAATGAAATATTTGTTTCCATAGATTTTTGCCTTCCTTTGGCACCTATTATTTCCCTCTACATTCTGTAATGGCCTCCTATTAATGGAGCTATTTGTTAGATTGGTCATCTTTCAAAATTTCCCTACCTCTGGCTCAAAAAACACTGAAATTTTCTTGATATTGTCTGGCACATTGGCTTGCTTTGTAGGAATTCTATGTAGATTTTCTCTCCTGTTAGAGTATTAAGTTTTGTTAATTTGTTTTGAGACAGGGTATTGGTCTGTCACACATGCTGGAGTGCAGTGGTGCAATCAGAGCTCATGGCAACCTTGAACCCCTGGGCTCAAACAATCCTTCCACTCAGCTTTCCCAGTTGCTAGCACTACAGGCACACACCACCATGCCAGGCTTGCTTTTTATTAATGTTTATTTTTGTAGAAATGGGGTTTCACTATGTTGCCCAGACTTTTCTCAAACTCCTGGTTTCAAGTGATCCTCCTGCTTCAGCCTCTCAAACTGCCAGGATTACAGGCATAAGCCACAGAACCTAGCAAGTATTAAGTGTTCTTTAAAGGAAAGACAGTATATTTGCCATCTTGCAATCTCCACAGCTCTTCGAACAGTGTCTTCCACATGGAAGAAATTTAATATGTATTCAACAATATTTTGTTATATTCTGCAACCACTAACACAATCCCAGTCAAAAAAATACTTGTAAAATTTTGTGTTTTAGAACATAATGGTGTATGATACCAGTGGGATCTAACACTACTGATCTATACTCTCAGCGGGGATACTTTCTGAGATGTTTTGAAGTACTAGTAATGGATACTTGCCAGTCTTTTCCCTTTTGTGGATTTTCCTTCTTTAATTTTAGTAAATACTTTTTAATACCTGCTGTGTGTCAGGCTCCTTGTCCAAGGAGCCATAAGAGATACAGAAGCAATACCAACTGATTCAGTAAAAATACTGACTGAGGACATATAACAGAACAATGAAATTTTCAAACATTATCACAGAGCCTGGGGTTCTGCATAATGATTTGGGTATTTGGAAGGCTGAGCAGAACTGGCTGTGAACACACTAGTCAGATACAATTAAACCTCTTTGTGCTACTTACTTATACATGTATAAACAGACTTCCACCATAAAAACTTAGTTTTGTTTATATTTTAGAGTTTCATACAAGATTTTATTTCAAAACAAAGCATCCTTCTGCTTTTAAAAGTTTAAAAACAACTTCAGTAGAGCAGAGCTTGACTAGTAGGCACAAATGACAAAGATGTTGAAACCTACAACTTTGAAATTTCGTTAAGCTAATCATCAGCAATCAACCTGTTACTTGTTTTATTGAAAGGTGTTAGAGAGGCAGTCATTGAGGATGGAGTTTCAAAGGTTAGTCAATACGTGACGTGTTTTTATCTCATAAAGATTATAGGTTTCCACGCATAGGAAACCTGTGCTTGGAATCAAAACCTAGGCTTGGAATTAAAAAGCTGTTAATTTAGAATAAATAAATGGGTGCTAAGGTGATCATTGCTATATATAAAATATTGACCAGAATTAGACTTATATGTGTGACAACTGTAACCATGTTAACAGAAGTTATCCTTGGAAGATGGGATCACAGATAGTTTTATTCTTTGTGCTTTTCCATATTTTTCAGATTTTCTCAATGAAAATGCATTTTATTAACTAGAAGTTAGAAAGTTTGTTGGAAAAAAGTAAATCAGAAAATAAGCAAGAGATCATCTAGTCCAAAATTATTGTTCAACTGTTTATGACATCAAATCATAGGCAGTAGACACATAAGTATCAAGGGGCTTTAATGATTTATAATAGTGTTTTTTAAACTAAATTTCATGGAATGCTGTGATTCCTCAGGGATTACTCAAGGACCAACATGGAATGGAAGAGATAGATGCAGAGAATGTGACTTAAGGCCTCTACTGGAGAAGCTCAGCTTTCTTGTTCATATCTGAAAATATGCCTGTTGGAGAACAGATTTATTGGTGGTGTTTTTTTTTTGTTTTTTGTTTTTTTTCTGTTCTAGTGAAAGCTAGTGTCAAAAGTCACCTTGGGTGACCTGTGTTCAAAATGGTGGAATAGCCACTCCAAGTTTCTGTCCCTCCACAGCAGCATTGAAAAACAAGCAAAAGATGTCTGAAATAACTTTGTCAGAATGCTGGAAAACAGTCAAAAGTTTACAGCAACCAAGAAATTGCTGAATCAAAATATATGAAGCAGACATTGACAGAATTGAAGGGGGAAATAGACAGTTTTACAAAAATTTTTGGAAACTTTCATACTTCACTTTTAATAATAGGTAGAACATTTAGACAGAAGAGCAATAAGAAAATAGGGGACTTGAACAACACTATAAACCAACTATACCTAACAGACACATATGGAACTCCATCCAACAGCAGCAAATTATGCAGTCTTATCAGGTATACATGAAACATTCTCCAGGATATATTATATATTAAGGCATAAAACAAGTTTCAACAAAGTTTCAAAAATTGAAGTCAGAAAGGTCTCTGACAACAATGAAATGAAGTTAGAAGTTAATAACAGAAGGAAAACTGGAAAATTCACAAACATGTGGAAATTTAACATACTCTTAAACAACCAGTGGTTCAAAAAGGATATCATAACGGAAATTAGAAAATACTTAGAGACAAATGAAAATGAAAATGCAACTTAGGAAAACTTGTAGATTGCAGTGAAGACAATCTATAGCCGTAAATGCCTACATTAACAAAGAAAGATCTCAAATCAACCTAACTTTACAACATAAGGAAATAGAAAAAGGAGAGCAAAGTAAACTCAAAGCTATCAGAAGACAGGGAATAATAAAGATTAGAGCAGAGATAAATGAAATAGTGAATACAAAACCCATAGAGGGAATCAATGAAACCAAAATTGGTTCTTTGAAAAGATCAACAAAATTGGCAAAACTTTAGCGACACGAAGAAAAAGGTGGGAAGACACAAATAACTAAAATCATAAAGGAAAGTGTACATATTACCACCAAACTTTACAGAAATAAAAAGGACTATAAGAAAATACTATGGGGCCGGGCGCGGTGGCTCAAGCCTGTAATCCCAGCACTTTGGGAGGCCGAGACGGGTGGATCACGAGGTCAGGAGATCGAGACCATCCTGGCTAACACGGTGAAACCCCGTTTCTACTAAAAAATACAAAAAAATTAGCCGGGCGAGGTGGCGGGCGCCTGTAGTCCCAGCTACTCGGGAGGCTGAGGCAGGAGAATGGCGTGAACCCGGGAGGCGGAGCTTGCAGTGAGCTGAGATCCGGCCACTGCACTCCAGCCTGGGCGGCAGAGCCAGACTCCGTCTCAAAAAAAAAAAAAAAAAAGAAAATACTATGAACAATTGTATGTCAACAGATTAGATAACTTAGATGAATAGAAAAGCCAGACAGACCTATAACAAGGAAAGAGATTCAATCAGTAATCAAAACATTCCAACAAAGAAAAGTCCAGTAGTAGATCACTTCTCTGGTGAATTTTATCAAACATTTAGAATTTTATCAAACATTAACTCTGTTCTTACTCAAATTCTCCCAATAAATAGAACTGAGAGAGCACTCTCTAATTCATTCTTTTAAGCTAGTACTCTCATACTAAGGCAGATAATGACATCACAAGAAAAGAAAATTATCGATATTGCACACCCATGTTTATAGCAGGACTTTTCACAATATCCAAGAGGTGGAAGCAAGCCAAATATCCATCAGGTGAATGGATTAAAAAATGTATTATGTACTTACAATGGAATATCATTAAGCCTTAAGAGGAAGGAAATTCTGTCAAATGCTACAACATGGATGAAACTTGAGGCCATCATCCTAAATGAAATAAGCCAGTGATAGACAAATACTGTATGATTCCACTTACATGAGGTATCTTAAGTAGTCAAATTCCTAGAAACAGAAAGTAGAGTGGTGGTTACCAGGGGCTGGGGACAGAAGGAAAAGGCCAGTTGTTTAATGGGCATAGAGTTATAGTTTTGCAAGATGAAAACGTTTTGGAGATCTGTCTCACGACTGTAGGAATATGTTTCACACCACTAAACTGTACTTTTGAAAATGGTTAATATGGTAAGTTTTATGTTATATGCTTTTACCGCTATAAAAAATTACAGACCAGTATCCCTTATGAATATAGATACAAAAATTCTCAAAAAGAGCAGGGCACCGTGACTCATGCCTGTAATCCCAGCACTTTGGGAGGCCAAGGTGGGTGGATCATGAGTTGAGGAGTTCAAGACCATCCTGACCAAGATGGTGAAACCCCATCTCTACTAAAGCTACAAAAATTAGCCAGGTGCAGTGGCAGGCACCTGTAATCCCAGCTACTTGGGAGGCTGAGGCAAGAGAATTGCCTGAACCCAGGTGGCAGAGGTTGCAGTGAGCTGAGATCGCACCACTGCACTCCAGCCTGGGCAACAGAGTGACACTCTGTCTCAAAAAAAAAAAATCTGTCTCGAAAAAAAAAAAAAATAATTCTTAAAAACTACTAGCAAACCCAAACCAACAGCATGTTAAAAGGATTATATACCATTACCACGTGAGATTTATCCCAGGAATGCAAGGATACCTCAACATAAGAAAGTCGATTAGCATAATATGCCACATTAGTAAAACAAAGGGAAAAAGACAAACATTTCTTTTCAACTGAGCAGAATAGGCATTTGGTAAAATCTGATACCCTTCCCTAATAAAAACATGCAGAAAACTGGGAATAGAAGGGAACTTCCTCAACTTGATAAAGGGTATAATGAAAAACCCACAGCTAACATCAAGCAACAACAACAAAATAGGTAAGTTGCATTTCATCAAAATTAAAAACTTGGGCATCTAAGAACACTATAAAGAAAGTAAAAAGACAATTTACAGAATGGAAGAAAATATTTGTAAATCATATATCTGATAAAGATTTAATATACAGAATATATAAAGAACTTCTACAACTCCACAACAAAAAGAACCCAGTTAAAAAAAGTACTGATCAAAGGACTTGAACAGACATTTCTCCAAAGAAGATATACAAATAGCCAACATGCAGTTGAAAATATGCTCTACACCATTAGTCATTAGGGAAATGCAAATCAAAATCACAATGAGATACTGTTTCACATCTACTAGGATGGCAATAATAATGTAATAATAGTACAGAAAAAAACAAGGGTCAGCAAGGATGTGGAAAAACTTAAATCCTTTAACATTGGTGGTGGGAATGTAAAATAATGGAGCCATTATGGAAAGTAGTTTAGAGATTCCTCAAAAAGTTAAAGAAGAACCATATGACCTAGTAATCCTACTTCTAGGTATATATCCCAAATAATTTAAAACAAAGACTCAGATACTTGTACACCAAGTATACACCAAGTATGCTGTTTCATCGCAGCACTATTAACCATAGCCAAAAAGTAGAAGCAATTCAATTGTCCATAAATGGATAAACAAAATGTAGTTATATGTGTCTTGAATTATTACTCAGCTATGAAAAGGAATGAAGTTCTGATATGTGCTACAACATGGATGATTCTTGAAATAATGCTAAATGTTTTAAAATAATGTTTGAAAAAACACTGAATGAAATAAGCCAGACACATGTAAAAAGACAATCTATAGAATGGGAGAAAATACTTGATTTTTCAGGAACTTGGGAGATGGGGGAATTAGGTGTTATTGCTTAATGGAAAGTTTCTGTTTATGGTTATGAAAAAGTTTTAGAAATAGATGGCGGTGATGATTACACAATATTATGAATATAATTAATAGTCACTGAATTGTATATACAACATA
The DNA here is from genome assembly GCF_009764315.1 of Trachypithecus francoisi. NCBI lineage: Eukaryota > Metazoa > Chordata > Mammalia > Primates > Cercopithecidae > Trachypithecus > Trachypithecus francoisi. The sequence continues at coordinate 115,750,382 of NW_022681454.1, forward strand.
GTTAAAATGTCAAATTGTATATTATATGTATCTTACCACCTTAAAAGAACCCCCCCCAAAAAAAGAATATTAATGCTTGACAGTCTTCACCTTCCCCACAACAAAAAGTCACATTGGTCTTCATTAGGGGACTAAATCAACCTTAAAGTTCTAAAACAGATAATTCCTATAATTTATTAAATTGGACTGTCTGGAAGCAATCAGGGTAGCAATTCTTAAATAAATAATTCTCTTTATGTATTTTTATATATAGATAGAGGGAGAGACAGGGTCTCACTGTTGCTCAGGCTGGTCTCAAACTCTCGGCCTCACGTTATTCTTTCACCTGACCTCCCAAAGCACTGGGATTTCAGGTGTGAGCCACCACACCTGGCCCTTGCCTTTATATCTTAAGTGGGGCTCTTTAAGGTCTTAAAAGGTGAATTTTTCAGGTGCTGAGAAAATTAAAGTAGAAAAGCTTAGAAGACACTGGGTCTGTGAGGTACAGGACACCTAAGCCCTTTCAGCCCCCATGTTCCAGCTGATAGCCAAAGGTAGTGATAGATATGAAAGGAGGAGGTTCTGCTGCCAGCCAAACCCCAATATTCCAGGACTCATGGTAAGACTTTGAGGACACCTTCTAGTCCAGTACTTTGTACTCAGATCTGATTGAACAAGTCCAGATGCTTCAGATAATGGCTTCTTGTGACAATCTCAGGTTATGCCATTCTTTACTCCCTGAAAGGAGTATTAAAGTGGAAAACCTCAAGTACTGTTGCATGAAGAATGAGCTAGTGTACCCTCTTCTAGGTGCAGAGTAGAGTTGACAGTGTAGGTATTGTTAGACTTCCATGAGGATTTCTTTTGAAAAGATATTCCCATGCTTAAAAAATAAATGACAAATTTAAAGTATTCTCAGAGTTCAAAAGAAAAAGTGTATTTTCCCCCTATTTTCTCTGTTGGCAAGTAGGCCACATAAAGATGCAGTTCTGTTCGTTTAAGCTGTTAGAGTATTGCACCAGGTACCTCAAAGTTGGGGAAATGTTACTTGATTTTGAAAAGCATGAGGCATAGAAGGTAAAAGATGGCACCAAAAAGCTAACCTAAATCAACTTAAGAGGGATACAGATTCATGGTTCATTAGTGGTCAGAGTTATAGAATGTAGGAATAGTATATCTGTGGTGTTTTTCTCTGTTTCTTCATCATTCCAATGCACGCTAAATTTCATAAACAACTTTCTTTTCATAGAGTGACTCTTGCCTGGGAATTAAGGGTACTCCCTAGGAACCTAAGGGAATGAGTAAAATGACCCCCACAGGAAGACAAGGCTACTCTCCCTATTGTGAGAATGACTTCATCAATTTGTAACCCAGGCAGACTAAATATATCGATCATGTGTTGGTTTTATAACAATTAGAAACTGGGAAGAATAGAGTTCATAAAGTTTTCAGTATTGTTGCCTCACAAAATAATCCTTCAGAAATTCCAGTTCAGAAGATAGAAGGAGTCTATTGCTTGTTTCATAATGCTTATTTTGTTACATTACTCTGTTCTTCCTCAGCTAGAAACTTTGAGCCCCCATAGGCTATGCTAATTAGGCTCTTTCTTTATTTTTTTGAGACAGAGTCTCTCCCCGCCTGGAGTACAGTGGCATGATCATGGCTCACTGCAGCCTTGACCCCCTGGGCTCGAGGGATCCTCCTGCCTCAGCCTCCTGAGTAGCTGGGATTGCAGGTGTGAGCTACTGTATCCAGCCCTAGACTGTTTATATTACAGAGCCCAGGAACCCTCAGTGTAATTCCAAGGCTCTTTTAAGACCGTCACTGGCTCAAGGATCCAAATCCAGGGCTCTGACTAAAACAGAATGATTCATTCTCTCACTTGCTTCAGGGTGTTGCTCAAATGTTACCTATTCAGTGCTATCCGAGTCTCTATTTAAAACTGCATCCGTGATCTCACCTCTGACACTCCACGTCCCTCTTTCTGGTTTTATTTTTCTCAATAGCACTTATATCATCTAATGTACTATATATTTCACTTCATTCTCTTGCTTGTTATCTGTATCCCTTCCATGATGACAGGGATTTTTGTCCGTCTTGTTCTTTGTGGTATCTGTAACACCTACATCAGCACCTGGCACATAGTGCCTGCATGTAAGTCATGCTTAATACATATTTGATGGATGATATTTTGAATGAAAATTTATCTACATAACCACATTAAGTAAAATTGAATTTGGACTCTAGGACGACTGCTTGGGTCCAAATTCTGGTTCAGCGACTTACAGCTGTTGACCTTGGGCAAGTTATATAACCTCTCTCTGCCTCAGTTTTCTCATGTGTAAAGTGAGACTAGCAATAATTGTTCTTGTTATATAGACTTTGTTGTGATGACGAACTTGAATTGGTATTATAAAGCACTTTGAAAAATATCTGGCTAATTGGAAACACTATGTATTAATAAATGTTAACTTGTAGTGATAGAAGGAGTTGCATTTAACTGTATCTGAGTTAGTGCTATGTTTTATAAAGAAAGCCTTTATTTAGATTTTGTGATTTCCTGCTTGTGTGTAGGAGCCAATTTGTGAGAAAATAAGGATAACAGGAGTCTGAAATGTGAGTTAGGCCCTTTAAGAATTCAAGAAAGTCCATACAATCAAGCATCTTATGAAAAATAGTTCAATGGAAAGTATAATTCGAGATAGCATATATTTCTATGAGAGCCTACCTTTACTCCTTTATCATACTTATCACAACAATTTTTACTTGTTCAATATGTCTTCCATGTCTAGATTCTAAGCTAAGCTAGATTTGAAGTTCCATGGGAACAAAATAGATTAGTCTTGTCCACCACTAAAACTCATGTCATATTTAGCACATGGTAGGTGCTTGATGCATATTTGGTTAAAGGAATATGTATTCTTGGCTACTCAGAGTACAAGGAGCCTATACTGAACAAGTTATCTTTTTATCCACCAGAAGCAAGAATTCATTACTTCCACATCTAAAAATGTTATCTCACCCCTCTTTTCTTCTATCCAGTTTTTGTTTACTAGAACTTATCATGGTTGCTTTTACCTCATGTCCTCTGTTGTTTGCTTTTCCATCTGTATCTTTTAACTTTTGCCCATCATTACTAGCTAATGACTTTCCCTGTGTATTGAAGTCAAATTCTCAACAGACACCCTACCTGGTTTTAATTAATGAGAATTATTGGTCTTGTACAAAGTTCTATCATTGGCTGCTCTCAAGTATAGAAATTGACTGTCCTTGGATCAGGTGGCCATTTTTGACCTAATCAGATATGGCTACGGTGATCTGGTTCAAAATAAGTTTATCTGTTTGTAAAGAACAACAAGGACTGATTCCCTCAGTAGATCTTCTGGGTATAAGAAAGAATAGGGAAAGCTGGCTTTCTGAGGCTGGGGCTGCCCAGCATGCCCCAAATTACAATCATTAATATTTACTATGTGTTAGAGGGATACAGTGTAGAGTACAGATATAAGACACTATCCTTGCCCTCATATAGCTCACAAACTAGAGGAGGCAGGCAAGCAGATTGAATTCAGAGTAATGGTATTGCTGGAGTTGAACACCTTGTGCCATGGGAACACGCAGGACAAACAGTCTGGACTGGGATTGTGAAATAACCTCCATCTTCACCGAGGTTTTTGTGTTCCGAGTATATGTTAAAGAGAGGAAGTTCTGTGTCACATTTGTGCCCTTCAGTATCCTTTAAAAAATAATCTTGTTAAAAAGTTTCTAAATTGAGCTGGGCGCGGTGGCTCAAGCCTGTAATCCCAGCACTTTGGGAGGCCGAGACGGGCGGATCACGAGGTCAGGAGATCGAGACCATCCTGGCTAACACGGTGAAACCCCGTCTCTACTAAAAAATAAAAAAACTAGCCGGGCGAGGTGGCGGGCGCCTATACTCCCAGCTACTCGGGAGGCTGAGGCAGGAGAATGTCATAAACCCGGGAGGCGGAGCTTGCAGTGAGCTGAGATCCGGCCACTGCACTCCAGCCCAGGTGACAGAACAAGACTCTGTCTCAAAAAAAAAAAAAAAAGTTTCTAAATTGACATTGAGCATATACTCCTTTACCTAAAGGATGTTTTGTTTTCAAGTTTATGAAGAGTACTGTTCTTTGACTTTCAGGTGTTTTCTCCAGTGAATATATTGAGTGTGCCAGAATCGTTTGATAAGAACAAGTTTCACTACCTGTAATCTGAGAGATGTGGCTTTGAAACTGGACTGACATTTAGGGAGCACTTCCTTGCCTGTCCTCCTTCAGAGTTCTACTACTCCTTCACTTCACAGCAGTCCTAACTACTAATTATTTTAGCTCCCTCTTTCATTCCTGATAATCTTGATTACATGGCAGGGAGGACTTCTCGCAATCCGTGATTCTAATGGATTCTTCAATGAGGATATATATGGATGAGAGAAGCCCTCTGGAACACTGTGCTTTATCCATGACTATTGATTTCCACCATTTGCTCCTAACTTTCATCTTCTGCCATTGTCTTGCATACTCTTCTTTTCCAGTCAATTCTCCAGTAAAATCTGTTCCAGACAACAGCCTGAAGGTTGGTCATCGGGCCTGAAGGCAATATACAGCATCCTGCATTATTAGCACACACTGAGTGAAAGTATAACCCTACTCTAGATGACCATCCAATGCTGAAGATGATGATACTATTCTTGGTACTTTGATTCAGACCCAAGATGAGCCTGAGAATTGTATCCATTTGAGGAAATTCTTAATGACCTAAGTATCTCTACCAATAGTGTTCATCATTAAATACTTTCTGCCTGGCACATAGTGCTTTTTTAAAATTATTTTTTGTTCAATAAATGAAAGCAGTTTTAGTGGATCAGTTCAAGAGGAGTCTTTGTATTAGCTTTGTTTAATATGGAGTTTGGAACTGAAGAAACATTTAATAATTATCATTTTAAAGTATAGAATATGGTATATCAGACCTTTCTGGAACACTCTCTAGACACTGAAATGCAGCAGAGACTGCGTTGGAAACCTCTGAAAGAGTGTATCCTTGGCCAGCAGATGGCATTCTAATACTATAGTTTAGAGAAAGCAAGTAGCAAAAAGTAAAGAAGCACTTTATAATGCTGAAGTGACCATCTACCTCCTTTTTCCCCTCCCCATCCCCACATAACTTTATCTCATTTCCATTTTATCCCAGGCAACTATCTTTTCCATCCATCCACCCCTCTTTAGGTGCCTAGCGATATCTTGCTGCCATTCTCTCTAGTTCCTCATAGGAAAATATCTTTTGTACTTATTAATAGTCAATCCATAGAAATAGGACCAGCCACATAATTTTCAGGGCCCTGTGTAAAATGAAAATGCAAAAGTTGTTCAAAAAGTATTGAGAATTTTAGGACAGTAAGAGAAGAGCATTAAACTGAGCACAGAGGGCCCTGTGAGCCTGCATAAGCCATACACCCATGAAACCAGCCATACTTTATAATGTAAATATTTCCCTCTTCCCATTCTACCTTCCATTATTCTAATACCCTGTCCCTTGTGACCCGCACCAAAAGGGCTGCTTAAGAAAGGAAGGAATCACTAAATGTTATTGAGACATCATAGAATCTTAGCACTGAAAGAAAATTTAGAGATCTAGTTCAATCCTCTCATTTTAAAGATGATTAAACTACATTCCAAAGAGATGAAGAGGCTCTCCCAAAGTCCCCAGCTAGTTATGTCACAGACTGGACCGGATCTAAGTATTCTCATCTGCCAGGCCAAGGCTCACTCTCTCACGCAGTCTCCATGAGAGGTATTTTAAGAAACAAGTTTTCCCATCTGCTCGGGATATACTTTGCCCCATTTTCTCTACAGGAGAAGGGTACATGTTTGTGTTACATTTGAGTACCAGGTATATGCTGGGCATTACACTCGATGTTTTTTTTTTTTTCGTTGAGACGGAGTCTCGCTCTGTCACCCAGGCTGGAGTGCAGTGGCCGGATCTCAGCTCAGTGCAACCTCCGCCTCCCGGGTTCACGCCATTCTCCTGCCTCAGCCTCCCGAGTAGCTGGGACTACAGGCGCCCGCCACCTCGCCCGGCTAGCTTTTTGTATTTTTTAGTAGAGACGGGGTTTCACCGTGTTAGCCAGGATGGTCTCGATCTCCGGATCTCGTGATCCACCCGTCTCGGCCTCCCAAAGTGCTGGGATTACAGGCTTGAGCCACCGCGCCCGGCCGACTCGATGTTTTATACATAATACCTCAGTTAGCAACAAGCTCAGAAAATCATTATATTCTCCCCATTTTTCAAATGAGAAAAATTGAGAATCAGAACTTGAATTTTAGTCAGTAAATGGGAAGACAAGAATTTGGGCAAGTCTGTGATTCTAAAACCCAGTCTGTTTCACTACATCATTCCTAAATTTTAGGAAAGCTGAATCAGCCTGTATTTCCTGAACATTGGTCTTGTTTTTGGTCAGCTCTGGGTGATCTTGGGGACTCTTTACAGGCTATTTTCTTCAAATTTATGAGGCTTGCTACTGCCTTGGTGTCTTTGCGCCAGGGTGTTTCCTCTGTTTTAAACACTCTTTCCCCAGATATTTCATGAAAAACAGGACCATGTGTTGGATAGGTAACAGGGAATCTGATCATTCAGGGTCTTACAGGTCATTGTAAGAACATTGGCTTTTTCCTCTGAGTGAAAATGGGAGCCATTGCAACAGTGTGAGCAGAGAAGTGACGTATCAGATTTAGATTTTTAAAGGATCCTTCTGGCTGCTGTGTAGAAAAAGAGACTAAAGGGATGGAGTGGGGAAGGTAGAAGTTTGTAGGCTTTTTAGAGAGTTATAACAGTAATCTAGGAAAAAGATAATGGTGTCTCATACTAAGGTGATAGCAGTGGAAGTGATGGAAAGTGGCTGGATTCTGGAGTTATATGTGTATGTAAATACTATATTTTTAACTTGTTATGGAAAATCTCAAATACATACAAAAGTACTACAGAGATGAGTATAATGAATTCCTATGTTCCTATTCAGTGAGCCTATCGTGTTATGTGTCAGGCACTTTGCAACAGCTGCAAGAATTGCCAACTTGTATCAATCTTCCTCCTCAACCCTAGATTGGGGAGAAAGCAATTTGAAGCAAATCCCAGATACTGTATTGCATGTGTAAATATTTCAGCTTCTACTACTACAACTGCTTCTGACTGCCCCAACATTCTGCTATTTACTCTATGGTTTCTGCTTGTTCATAGTTTCAGGTACTCATGACTTCTACTTACTGTCTGCTCTATTTGTCCTCCTTAAGCCTTTTTCCTTCCTATCAACTACTAACTCTGTACTTCTCAAATTCAAACTCCCTAAAAAGAGGTTCTTGTGGGTTCAGTTAGTTGTTATTTTTCCTTCTACACAGAGCTCATGATCTGGCCCAATTGTGGTCGATTGGCTGCTCTTGGGTCAGGGACCCTCTTTTGGTCAACCGCGGTGGTGTAACAACAAGGTTAGTTTTCCCGAAATAGGGTTATTGAAATGGAAGTCACTTAACAAATAATAGGCTGCTCTCCAATACTAATACATAGTGGAAATTTAATTCTAGAAAGGATATAATGGTGAAAAAGTAAGCCTGCAGTGAGACTAGAAATAGATAAGTGTCTAATCACTGAACACCGTTATTTTACAGTCTGACCTGACTCATTTAGAGTGCTATTCTTGGGTGCCACTGAGGAATTACGCACATTTTTTTCTTAATATATTTTTGTTTATAACAGGCTGAGTAATAGCATAGATAATAATGATCTAGGCTGAAAGTCAAGACCTACATTTAATTTTTCTGTTCATCATGGACTTTGTACAGTATTAGACAAGATAATAAACTTCTTTGTGCCTTTGTCTCTCTCCAGTGAGATTAATACCTACCTTTTCCTGATTCATATATGGTAGACACATAAGATTAGAGGGATAGAAGCATATTGAGCTTTTATGAAGAGAAGCATGTGAAAATCTGAATAATTACTATTTCCTATGTGAAGATTTTTATGAAATTATAAAATGAACATAGATTTAAGGTTTTTTTTGTATAAATTTGAGGAGTACAAGTATAGTTTTGTGACATGGATATATTGCATAGTGGTAAAGTCTGGGCTGTAACCATCGCCCCCTGAATAATGTACATTGTACCCATTAAATAAGTCCTCATCCCTCACCCTGGCCCCCGGCCAACCCTACAACTCTTCCAAGTCTCCAGCATCTATTATTCTACACTCTGGTGTGTCCATGTGTATACATTATTTAGCTCCCACTTATAAGTGAGAACACACAGTATCAACTTTCAAAGATTACACACTCTCTAATCTATTCATTTTCATCAGGTACTCAAACATTTTTCTTCCTACATTTTAATGTATGTGTCATATGTATACACTGCTTAGAACAGTGTGGGGCAAGTAGTAAGAACTATGTAAATGTTAAACCGTTATCTGCATCAGTGTCAAAAAGAATTTGTGAAAAGTCCAGAGTTGCAGCTGCAAATGCTGAAAAATTTGACCCCTCTCTCCATCCCCTAATATATAGCCTGCTAAAATACAGTTACATAAAGCACATGAAATAGTATGTCATGTGAAAATATGAATAAAAGGAAACTTTTTGAGCCCTGGAAAATTGACAATGTATGTGTTTATGTGAAGAAAACCACCACCACCACAAAAAAGAAGGGGGGTGGTTAAAAATAACATTGATAACTGATATCTCCATTGTTCTCAAAAACTAGTTAGTGGACAGGCTGCATCAGAATCACCAGGAAATTTTCTAGAATTCTTGGTTCTGTTAGCGATTCTGATAGAATAGAATAACAGTGGAGATTAAGAATGCAGAAATTGTTTAAGTTTCTCAGATGATCCTGATTTTCAGCCAAGCCTGGGAATCACTGATGTGTAGAAAAATGTAATACAATAATTTAATTTGAATTAGTACATCATTTATTTCCTGTCATCCTATTCAAAGTGGTATGTATTGGGAAATATCTATCCCCAGGGAAGAGGACTGGGAGGATATCTGTTAAAATCAGAATGGCAATTATCTCTGGATTATGAGTTATGGAAATACTGATTTTACATTTGCATTTCTTATTTCTAAGTTTTCTGGTTGAGCATATATTATTTTTGTAATAATAGATATTACTTACAACCAGTGCCAGAAAAGTATTCACAACCAGTGCAAGATGTTAAAGAGTCATATGCAGCCTATGTTTTCAGTTTATCAAATGTAAAGAAAAAAAGCAACTTGATAGACTGAGGCAGGAGGATCACTTGAAGCAAGGGATTCAAGACCAGCCTGGGCAATATAGCAAGACCCCATCTCAAAAAAAAATAAAAAGAAAAGAAAACAAAAATTAGCTGGGCATGGTGAAGTGTACCCATAGCCCTAGCTGCTCAGAAGGCTGAGGCAGGAAGATAACATGAGTCCAAGAGTTTGAGGTTACAGCGAGCTATGATCTCTCCACTACATTACAGCCTGAAGGACAGAGGAAGACCCTCTCTCTACCAAAACAATCTGTCAATTCATATTCACATACTTTTTGTTTTAAAAGGCAAGGCTACATGTAAAGCAACATGGACACAGTATTTATTTTTGTTTTTTAAAATGTCACAAATTCTTTTAGTAAATATATGTCTTAGAGAATATAAAACAGATTAAATCCTAATTAGCTTTTACTTATTTTGCTTTGGCACGAATGGAAATATACCAATGTTTATAAAAGGACCAATCAGTCAGTAACCTTATACTTGATGGGGTGAAAGAAACAGTTCTGGTACAATATAGATCTTCTGTCCAATTTGTATTTTGGGCTGTGCTCCAAGAATAATGTTCAATCCTTTTTAAAGATCCTCTTGGCCTCTACTCCTTCATATACGTAAGTCTGAAAGGTGTTAACAAACAGAAGAATTTATCTTTAAGATTTACATCTAAATTAAGAAAAATATTGGTATTATTATAGTTTTATACTATATGAGTTTATACTATTTTTATATTATATATGTTCATATATATTATATGAGTATAAGTTTACACTATTTTTTCTTGTACTTGATAGCAAGATTTTATACAGATATAGGATACAGCCATTTCAAAACACTTGTTGGTTTGTAGTCATTTACATTTTCGGTTAAAATAGGCATTGATCATTTGACTTACATAAGTTCTCTTTAGTAAGTAGGCATCAGAAAATAGCTATACAATATTTTTAAAATTAGTAAGATTTATGAGAAAAGAAGTCTGTTTACTGAAGATCTAGCTCAGCAGTGACAAAAATTGTTTTGTAGTAATTTTTGCCTTTTGAAAATAGCTATAAATGTTACAACTCACCTGGACTAGTTCATCGCCTATAATTTCTCGTACAGTATTCAGTTCATTTCCATTGTCTGTCCGTTTGAATTTTCCAATAAGTTTATTTCCCTCAAGGCTCCAGGTCCCCTACGTAATAATAATAATAACAATAATGGAGTTTATTAGGGTCTTACACATGTCAGGCACTGTTCTGAGTTCTGTAGACACACTTTTTCATTTAATCTTCATGATGACCCTATGAAATTGATACTATTATCCTACTTTACAGAAGAGGAGACTGTAAAATGGCCCAGTGATTCACCTAAAGTCACAGTCAGGAGTGAACCTAGACCATTGGGCTACAGAGTATGTGTTGATAACCATTATGCTTGTTCTCTTAAATAATTTCCATATGCTGAATTTTAAGGCAGATGAGCAGGGCTTCTTTCTGAATCTTTCGTGTTACATATCCAGAAATATAGTCATGGTTAACTTATTAACATAGTTAATAAGTTTCAGGGAGAGGTTAACAACTCTGTGCTTGTTTTAATTTGTGTGATTGTGGAACTAATTAAAGAAAGGCATAACTGATAAAACATTCAGTAGTTAAATTGTCATTACAAACATGCGTAATTTAAATAGAAAAATGTTGAGGCTAAAAAAGTTTTTAAAAAATTTGTTGAAAATGATGACTTCCTAAAATGTGTTATCTTAAACATGAAAAGGTACACTCTCAATGACCTGCACTACATCAAAGCTTGCCATTTGGTAACTCACTCATTTGTTCATTTCTTTTATTATTTTAACATATTAAATTGCTATTACAGTTAAGTTACATATTAACTCTAAAAGCTTCTGTTGCTGTACTGTTTAAAAACACAATTTTAATTTTTTTATGAATAAGTCTATACTCAGTCATTCAAAAGATATTTTTTCTAATTCTTATTGTTCAATTCAGATTCTTCACAGATGCGTATAAAAATAAAAGCATAATACTTAAATAACCCTGCCAATTTGTGTAATATATAACATAGACAAACTTCATTGGCTTCTTCAGTAAATAAAGGAGACCTGCATTAATTAAACCAACCAATGAAATAGAGCAGAGATCATTTTAATATTGGGTAGAAAAATCAAGAATGCATTGCTCGTAAAAAAAATTCTTACACTGAGTTCAGTTCCGTCTGCTAGGTTGTAATTAAAGGTGACACCAAGTTCAAAAACAACTTCAATGCTTCGAAAAGTGCTTGATTCTTTGACTGTGAATTTATTTCCTTCTTGTGTAATTGTCAGCTTCAAATTGTCATGAGCTGCAAGCTTCCTTTTCACTAAATTGACACCTGCAAAAGGTAAGACAATGGAGAAAATAAAGTCAAATCCCATAGGAAGCGTTTATTTTTCCAAGTTATGTTTTGTTTGTTTATTTTGAGGGTGGGAAGAAAACTCGGTAGCATTGCCTTTGCACAAGAGCATTCAGATTGCTTCTATAGAAGTTCAGTTTCAATCAGATCAAGAGGACTGATTAAAGTTGTTTTTCAAAAACTTGAGAAAAATTAAGTACAGTACAGAATTATAGAATCTTAGAGCTGAACAACTTTAATAAGATTAACAAACTTCATTTCAGTGTTAAGTAAATCAAGTTCTAGAAATATCAAATGAAGGATTAAAATGTATATTCATATATTTATGAGGAAGCACATATTTAATTCTACATATACAGTATTCTTTTTTCTTAAATGCCCCTTTGTTTTTCATAGTGCCTTTAAAATTTTGAACTTTATAATTCTCTTTGTTTCTTGTGGCATTTCTGACTGACACAAAAATGAGAAAATTAGCAAATGTTATAGCCAAAATCACTGTAAGAATCTACAAATTTTATAAATTTAAACTTAGAATTCCTAAACTGTAAGCTATAATTGATGCAGATTTTTCTTTTAGGGGAATGACACAAATTTGTTTGCCTGTCTTGTGTAGTATATGGGCTGCCAGAGTATTGGTATCCATTTATAAATCAGTTAAATTAAGCCTCCCTGAAGAAAATACATAGCTTCTCAAGATTATTCCAAAACTTTTGTAAGTTAGAAGAAATGAGAATTAAATCTAACTTATTCAGAGCTATAAATTTTAAGAGAACTTTTTCCCATTACTTTCTTATATGGTCTTTGCTTTTCCATCTCCTAGAATTTAACATTTTCAAATCTGGAAGTTATCATTACACGCTGCCATTTTCTTACTGTAAACAACAAAAAAGTCATTTTTCAGTTAAAGAGTGAAGGAAACATATCTGGATCTTTTTGGTGTGTTTCCGAGGACAGCACTCAAAGAATCTTTTCTTCCATTAGTGAGATAGTGGATTCTTCCTAATGTAAGAAGTGAGAATATGGTTTCCCTCCTCTGAACATCTTCTGGGTCCTTACTACCACATTAGGAGCCATCCGTAAGCTATCTGTAATCTCCTAGAGGTTTAGAAGTTAGAAAGAAAAATGTTTGTAAGAAAACAAAGAATAAGCCACAAAGAAATAAGGTCTTTACCCATTTTTTCCATGAACTTATCATAGTTTTCACTCCGGTCTACCTTCCAAGTGCCATTAAACGCCATGATTTCAGTTGAGTCAGCCTCCAGGCAACTAGAGATTCAGGTCTGTGCTTGGGCAATAATTTATTATATTTCTTATCTTAGAACCAACCCCATACTGTGATGTGGAAGTTTAAAGTTCAGGAAATCTCCTAACTACTCTATGTCAAGCAATTAATTCTTATTAATTAATAAGAATTCTTATTAATTCTTAATTAATTCTCATTCTGTACATTCCTGAGATCTTCTGAAATTCAACTGAATTAAAACATGAGAAGCATACCTATTCTGTTTTAAACTACAGTTTGTGGGCATATTTATTTCAAGAATTAGAATGCATGCTATCTGAAGATTGCTTTTCTAAGTTCAAAGTGCACACTGTGTTGGAGCTAATATAATTTATAGCGTAAGTCAGATAACATCTGGGAAATGAGACCATGACCTGTCTCTTTTTCATAGCAGCAATTATCTTATAAAGTAAGACTTTATGATGAAATATAGTTGAAAAGTTAGTTAATAAGATTCTTTTTCTAATATGTCTTTTTGCATTGTGTTTAGCATTGTCAGGAGTTTGGATAAATATCCTGGCACTTTGTACAGTGCATCACATGCAATAAGTGCTCATTAATTTTTATCTTGATCCTGAATGGTGATAGGCCACGAGCAAAATTTCAAGAGGTACAAATGAGGCTGGATAGTATAAAAACTTGCATAAAAGAAAGAATTAGCTTTAAACATCTGCCATGTGCAGAGAGAACAAAATCCGGTTTTAGCTGTGCCATTAATTAAAACCACTCCTTCGTTTCACTCTCATTGCCTCTCATCCCCAAACCCAGTAGAGTCAGAAGCCACAGCTCAGTATGTATGTGTGGTTAGGGTATAGAGGGTAGCTAGTAAGGTACAAAGAAAAGGTCACCATATCTCTCCTTTCCCTACTTCACGCTGCCAACCTGGAACAGGCCAAGCTTGGGGAGGAAACTTAGTGTGAAGTAAAGAGTTTTAATTACTAGTCTTAAGATGTTTATTACTAAAATGAGTCTATTATTGTGATTGAATGTGACCAGATAATATCTTATTAACTAAGGGTCAGGAAAGAAGCTCTAGGGCTTGCCCAAGATATTACTTAGGGTCAAGGGAAGATAAATCTAACAGATTTGAACAGAACATTGGGGAATAGAATCCCGGTTTTTAAATTTTGGTATTATTTTATATTTTGATTTTTAAAAATCTTTTAAATATTTTTGATATTGTTCGATTTTTTTATTTCGAGTTGCCCACTTTTTATTTTATTAAGTAAGCACTTTAAAAAGCAAACTATTTTCGGCCGGGCGCGGTGGCTCAAGCCTGTAATCCCAGCACTTTGGGAGGCCGAGACGGGCGGATCACGAGTTCAGGAGATCGAGACCATCCTGGCGAACACGGTGAAACCCCGTCTCTACTAAAAATTACAAAAACTAGCCGGGCGAGGTGGCGGGCGCCTGTAGTCCCAGCTACTCAGGAGGCTGAGGCAGGAGAATGGCGTAAACCCGGGAGGCGGAGCCACTGCACTCCAGTCCGGGCGACAGAGCGAGACTCCGCCTCAAAAAAAAAAAAAAAGCAAACTATTTTCTACTAACTCTATTATTTCATTAAAAAAGAAAAAGAGTTGCCTGGTGCAGTGTTTCTTGCCTGTAATCCCAGCTATTAGAGAGGCTGAGGCAGGAGAATCACTTGAGGCCAGGAGTTGGAAACCAGCAGTTTGAGGCTAGCCTAAGCAACATAGCGACAGCCTGACTCTAAAAATTATAATAAAATAAATTAGCCAGGTATAATGGCACATGCCTGTAGTCCCAGCTACTTGGGAGACTAAGGCGGGAAGATCTCTTGAGCCAGGAGTTGGAGATTGCAGTGAGTTGTGATCATGCCAGTCCACTCCAGCCTGGGCAACAGACCCCATCTCTAAAAGATAAATAATTTTTTAAATGTCAAAAAAGGAACGAAAAAGAACACACATACACACTTATGAGCTGGGGACAAAGGTCATAATGGGAAGTCCTTTACATTCATAATTTAAGCTTTACTTTCAAAATTAGGTACATTGTGATTTTTTTCTCTTTTTTTAGAGAATTAAAACCTTATCACTTGGGAGCAATCAACCTAATATGCTTTCAACTTGGAGGGAAGTAGAAAAGTTTGTTTAAAGCTGAGGACTAGCAGTCTTTTAGGTAGTTGACTGGTTATGGTGATTTGTGAACTCAGAAGCCTATGGAGAATGAATCCAATCTTTCTTTCTAGGTCAGAAAAATAGGTATATCTGGTCACTGAAATAGAAATGTGGTAGAGTGAAAAGAATATGTGTTTTAGAAACAAAACCCATTGACTTGGGCTTCAGTGCTGACTAAACATACTTACTCCGCAGAATCTTCGTCAGATTACTTACTCAACCTCTCTGAGCCTCAGTGTTCTCATCAATAAAATGAAGACAATAATAATACCTGACATGCATATTTTATGAACAAATTCCATAAAGCACCCACCTGAACAACTTGTAGATAAAAGATACTCATTAAACCTCTGTTTCTCTCCTAACTCTCTGACAAAGGAAATCTGGGAGCAATAACAATGTTTTAGAAGCATCGTAGGTCTCAAACCACTGTGATATTTTGTTAAGAAAACTCATGTCATTCTGGTGTTTATGAGAAAGTCACCTAAAAGTTACTTAGATATTTTATGATTTGCACTAGTGATCCACTTGGGACTGGCTATGCCTTGGATTTGCCTGTTAAGGATAGTGGTAATACATCTTTCCACTATGTGATCTCATAGCAATTGAAATGAAAGTGCCTGACTCAGGAAGGAAGGTTGGCAGGAAGAAACTAAAATGGCTTACCATTTTCACCATGACCTCACCTGTGTCTCATGGCCACTTTAAGCTTCACAGAAGGATCCAAATAGGATCAATGTAAAGCAAACAACCCTTCTTCTCACACAAGCCTGGTAACAAAATAAGCATGTTAAACTTTCAGTCTTAAATTTATATCAGTTTTATAACATTTAAATTAAAAATGTTACAATTTAACATTAGGTAGGACATCCTGTAATCTCTGTAGAGTGGCATCATTGGTTTTTTTCCTTAATGCTCAGATTATATTTTTAACATTACACTTTTCCTTCT
This sequence comes from Trachypithecus francoisi, assembly GCF_009764315.1. NCBI lineage: Eukaryota > Metazoa > Chordata > Mammalia > Primates > Cercopithecidae > Trachypithecus > Trachypithecus francoisi. The sequence goes on from NW_022681454.1 coordinate 115,766,402, forward strand.
CCAGCTCCCCGACTCTAGCTCCTCAGTTTTTATCACTTATCTGTAGTCCATCTAGAAAAGAATATACAGAACTTAGGGGCCAATTTCCCTACAGATCTTTCCTACTGATGATATGATTGAGCCAACCAGCTAAGGGCAGACCCAGCCCTTTCTTTTCCATTTTGATAGTATTAAAAGACTTGAGTATTGCAGTTCGGGGTCATAAGTGGACTAAGTATACGTGTGCATGTGGATGCAGATGCTATGGAGGTAGAGCTATAGCTATACCCTCTTTCTCTGGGCTCTGCAGTCAACATCGCCCACGGAGTGGTTTGGAAGAAGTGGAAATCAGCAGAAACTCCTGTGGATCCCTATTCCATTCCTCCAAGGGAAAGTACAAACCACAATCCTTAGCATGGTTTACAAAGCCACTACTTAAATCTCCAGTTGCTTTTTCCATTCCCTACTGTGTACTACAAGATCTAGATCTATTAAACTTCTTGCAGTCCCCAGTCCCCTGAATGTCCATGCCTCTGCTGCTTCAGGTCTCAGCTTGAATGCTGATTGCTCAAAAATTATTGCCTTGAACTACCAAGAGTGAGTCAGGCAACCCTTCTTCTCTCAGGTGTAATGACCTTCTAAAGGTCTCAGAGTAGCTCATAAAAGACACAGCTGATTCATGATAACCAAAGGAATATTGTTATCATGAAGTCCAGCGACATCATTAGCAAGGGCAATAGGGTGTTAAAATCTCATCTCAAAGGAATAATGTTCTAGAGATCAAAAAATCCTTTTACCCCATTGTATAATAGAAGGGAGTGTGCTTGTAGAGTATTATTCTTTATATATCCTTATGGCGAAATAGCATTTTAAGGCATATTCTAATCATCTCAGAGTTTGTGTATCCTATTTTTTGATCTCAAGTTGTTTAGCTTTTTGTATGTCAAAAAATAGAGGTCTCTATCAGAGCTATATGAGAGAAGGATTTGAGGGACAGATAGAAGGGGTAACAGGAAAGTCTTAAGGTTACTGTCAAATCCGTAGCAGTGAATGGGGAATGAGAAAGAATTCTAAAGTTGGCCAACAAAGCTTATTTCATTCTGTTTTAATGATTAGCCTCTAAATTTTAGAAATATTATGACCTATTTAATTAGGTTTTAGATTTTGTATCTGGGATGACTGGTTGGTTTTCTTTCAAAGAGATTATAAATGTACAGCAGTGTACAGAAGAATGTCTAACACAGAGTGGTGAGTATGGCTTGCTAATTCTCATTAATAACAAAACAGCTTAAGAAAACAGCCATTTTAGAAGATTCATGTGTCCATTGACTGATCTTGCATGAAGGATTTATGATTCCTTCTTAGTAGTCTGTGTTTATTCCCAAAATGATGAGTCCCTTTCAAGCAATGTAGATAGGAGGTTGTTCATCTCCTGTGCCCCTCATACCACAGGTAGAAAGAGATGGGTTTGCATTATCGTAGCTCCCTACTGCCACATCCAAACCATTATGTTTCTGCCTTTTTCAAAATAAAATACTGTTTTCTGAGGCCACTCCCATTTGGCTGTGGTCCAGCCTACTTCATCATTGTTACTGCCATCCACTCCCTCTAGCATTATCATCTACCATCTATCACTGAAAATCCTGGTACTTGGCTCACCATTATCTGTGTCCTGCCATCATCCTGGGTGCCTCAAAGTCCATGTGGATAAGCCATTTGTCAGTCTGGCTTCACAGCTCCTTAACCCCCTCATATCTAATGACCTTTACTTCTTTTATGCTTTATCCACTTACATCCAGGGCTGTGTCCTGTGATCTGTCATCATTAAAGCTGCTCCTTCTGTTGTATTTAACATGCCACTCTGACCACAGCTTTCCATGCTCTCAGCTCCTTTATTTTCTCCTGCACATTAGTTATTGGCTTGGAGAGAAATTTTCTCAGTTGTTGCCTCTATTTTCTCTCAAGTTAAAGCCCCCTCCTGTTTTATTTAAATTCTCTATTCAATTGATACCCTGTTTCCAATTTTAAAACTCCCTCACTTTTTCCTGCACTGACCTAGGTGCTATTAGGCATGCATGGTTTCTAGTCTTAGACTAATTATCAGCACTCCCTGGCAAGACTTCTGTGTATTTCAATCAGCTTCCTCCATGTTTGCAACAATGGCTGTGCCTTTAATCACCCTCCTGTAGCCTTTTACCCTTGCCCTCAGCAGACAACCTGCACATTACTTCACAGAGGAAATAAACCATCAAACAATTCCCTCAATTTATGCCTTCTCAATTACAGAGTTACCTGCTATTACTTTCTTTACTCCTATTAATTGTTACACTTATGTATGAGGTTGTTTTTGCATTGCTATAAAGAAATACCTGAGACTGGGTAATTTATAAAGAAAAAAGGTTTAATTTGCTCATGATTGTGTAGGCTATACAGGAAACATGGTGACATGTACTTCTAGGGAGGCCTCAGGAAGCTTCTGATCATGGCAGAAGGCAAAGGAGAGCAGGCACGTCACATGGCAAAAGGAGGAGCAAGCGAGAGGGGGAAAGTGCCACATACTTTTAAATGACCAGATTTCATGAAAACTCACTATTGTGAGGACAGTGTCAATGGAATGGTAAACCATTCATGAGAAATCTGAATTTACTGTTTCTTATCACCCCCTCTTTCTTTTTTATTTATTTGCTTATTTGGGTGAGGTGGGATGCGAAGACGATCAAGTCTCTCCCATTAGACATGAAGATACTTAAATTCTGTTGGCATTTCTAGAACCTACTCAATCCTTCTCCTCTTTATAGCCAGGCTTCTTGAAAAAATAATCTGTACTTTTTGTCTTCACATGCTTATCCTTCATTAATACCTCAATCTACTGCAATGTGGCTTTCATATTCACCAGTCCACTGCAACTACTCACTAAGGTCATAGATGAATTTTTAGTTGTCAAACCCAATGCACATCCTGGCCCTTACTTTATGTCATTGTACCATTGACATTGCTGTGGTAGCTTACACCATCCTCCTATACATAATTAATAACTGATGTCTGGCTTATCTGTTTAGTAATAGATGTTATGTGTTTAACGGTGCCAGTAAACATAGGGTGCTAATTCCTTCCTCACCAGTGGGGTGCATGAGACGCTATTGAAACAATTGGCAGCACAAATGGAATGGACCAGCCCTCATGCAGGACACCAGCTCAACTTGACCTACCTGCTATCGACTGATGGTTCCGTAACACATCAGCAGTCACCTGGGTCAGAACCGTGAGCTGACGATGGGCCTTCCCTTTAGTCTGCACAGTGTTTTGTGGTCTTCAGGTGTTGTCATCTTCTCCCACACTAAAATGCTCTCATCTCCTAGACATGAATGTTTAATTGCACCCCAGCATGACATTTGGCCTGTGCTTAGCAGGCAGTTTTGAGGCCCTGGCTTATTAATGAACAAAAGCACAGCACATAAGCCAACACTTAAGTCCTAATTAGCAAGAATCAGGCTGTATCTCTGCAGTCCCTGCATCTAGTCTGGTCACCATCTCTGTATGCTTAGGGCAGCCATGTGAACATTATTTATTATTGTACACTCCAAGACAATAGTTATTATGTAGGCAGAAGTAGTGGCCTTGTTTGTTTCTTGTGCTGCTGCTCCCCTTGCTGCTGTCCCATACACCCTCCTGATGAGGTGTACATCTATGGTGCCTCATGGTTCAGGCACTAATGAGTAAAGAAAATGGGAAGAAAGAGTTTGATATTAGCTCCTACCGAAGCATATGAAGAAGCGTCTCAGTTGCTTTCTTTGAAAAGTTCCTAGCCAGTGTGTGGGCTTTTCTTATCACTGCTGCTTATCAGCATGTCAAAAGTCTAATCTTCGGACTGCAAGTCTTGACAGCCTTAGACATAATGGCCTTACTGCATGTGGAGCTAACCCCAGGAAGTTGGAGTGGCACTCCCTGGAGGATTAGGTGGTCTCCTCCAATGTGGGTTGATGGGCTCCTGAACTCTTTCCTTTAACCGGGCAGAGATTCTACACTACCAGTGATCATGTGCCGCAACTCTATAGATGCAGAAACTCAAAATATTCGAAATATTCTGAAACAGTTTCCATTGAAAGGAAAGAGAAAAGTAGTCAGGTGCCACGCTCAGGTCAAAAGAACTAGTAGATGGCTCACAAGAACGCTCTGTCACTACTGTCTGTGCCTCTGTCACAACAAATATCCTGATCCTTCAGTTTTAAGGATGCAGGGCCATTTTCCTCCCTTTCTTACTGGTAGTTCTCAAGATAACTGTATGATATGCTGGGAATGCAATATCCTGATAATCAGGTGACATTGGTCAGAACAGCCCAGGCTCTTATAATACCTGCTCGAAACAGAATGGCCTTTAATGCTTGTGTCCAGCAAACCACATCCCGGGAGAAAACCCAAGGTGAGCTGCTTTCTGGTGTCCCTCAGTTGTAGTGCAAGTGAAGCATTTACAGTCAAAACTCCATCCATCTGCTCTGGGTAGCCTTCCTGATCTTGTGGTAGCAGTTCATATTGAATCCTAGACTTCTGTTGTCTTTTGTTTGCTATTTGTAAGTAAATACATTCAGTTTATGGAATTTATGTATGGATGCGTTTGGTCTCATTGTACTCAGAAATGTTGGTAGCCATTGCACAGTGAACCCGCTTCATAATTGGTGAAAATACCTATGGCCCCCTTGTGCCACAGCAAGGAGATTAATTCAGCCAAACATAAACTTCGTGTTCATAAAACCCTGTAGCACAATTATTACCATGTGGGAGGCCTTTAACAATGGTGATGCTGATTTGAAGAACTCTGAAGGAAGAAATTTACACAAATGGGTTGGGTAAATGGGAGTCCCTCCTAACTTAAAGCAACCCTTACTCCCCTCTGCCTAAAAAGAGTGGAGAGGCCGGGCGCGGTGGCTCAGGCCTGTAATCCGAGCACCTTGGGAAGCCGAGGTGGGCAGATCACAAGGTCAGGGGTTCAAGACCAGCCTGACCAACATGGGGAAGCCACATCTCTACTAAAAATACAAAAATTAGCCAGACGTGGTGGCAGGCATCTGTAATCCCAGCTACTTGGGAGGCTGAGGCAGGAGAATCGCTTGAACCTGGGAAGCGGAGGTTGCAGTGAGTTGAGACCATACCACTGCACTCCAGCCTGGGTGACAGGGCAAGACTTCGTCTCAGGGAAAAAAAAAAAAAAAAAAAGTGGATAAGAACTGAAACAGGTTTAAAATTTCACCTAATTGGAAATGCAAAGTTTACAAAAATAATATTTAAAATAAAAGGTTAAGTGAGTGCTCATTGAATTTTATGCCTCCACAAAATAGTTTGTGAATTAACTTCCACATTTGTTGAAAGCCACCAAAGTTGGGAAGCCTCTGTGTCTGAAATTCACATGTGGCTAAAATAAGAATTATACCTGGGGATACCCCAAAGTTTAAATATTGTATCCCCTATGATATTATGAGGAATTACTGTATATAAAACAGGTTGTCTTCCTCTAACTCTGAAAATCATATTATCTTTCCTAAATTCTCCATAACGCATCGCTCTGTAGTATCCTATAGTGGACATAGGTTTCCTGACCAATGACCACTAAAATTAAGTGTGTGCGACTTACCTATGTTCTTATCAAAATGGAAATCCCCAAATCCCACCAGTTAGAATAACATGACAGAATGTCAGATTTTTGGAATATGTAAGTTTTCTGTAAGGTTATTAGGTATTGATTCCATTTTATTAATAGATATAAATATATTTAGATACCTATTTCTCCTGTGTTTTAGTATTAATAGATTGTGTCTTTTAATTCATCCAGTTGGTCTAAGTTACCAAGTTTATGGGTTATGGAGATTGTAATTTTCTTTATTATTTTATCATCCATGGGCTCTCTAATATAAAGGCCTCTTTTAATTCTTATATTATTAGGTTGGTGCAAAAGTAATTGTGGTTTTGGACCATGAATTTTAAATTTTTGTAACTAGGCTGCAACACATCTTTATTAATCAAAATGGAACCCATTACAATGGGCTGGGTGCAGTGGCTCACGCCTGTAATCCCAGCACTTTGGGAGGCTGAGGCAGGTGGATCAGGAGGTCAGGAGTTTGAGACCAGCCTGATCAACATGGTGAAATCCCATCTCCACTAAAAACACAAAAATTAGCCGGGCATGGTGGCATGGGCCTGTAATCCCAGCTACTCAAGAGGCTGAGGCAGGAGAATCTCTTGAACCCAGGAGGCAGAGGTTGCAGTGAGCCGAGATTGTACCTTTGCACTCTGGCATGGGCAACAGAGTGAGACTCTGTCTAAAAAAAAAAAAAAAAAAAAAAGAAACCATTACAATGAACACATTTTTGCCAATGAGAAATAAACTTGTTTATTCCATGCTTTCAGGGTTCGATGAACTCTTGGAAAGCATTTTCTGCAACCTGCTGGTTGTGTAAGTGTTTTCCCTGTAAAAAGTTGTCAAGATGCTTAAAGAAGTGGTAATTGGTTGGCGAGAGGTCAGATGAATATGGCAGATGAGGCAAAACTTCATAGCCCAGTTTATTCAACTTTTGAAGCCCTGGTTGTATGACATGTGGTCAGGTGTTGTGGAGAACTGGCCCCTTCCTGTTGACCAGTGCCGGCTCCAGGTGCTGCAGTTTTCTGTGCATCTCATTGATTAGCTTGGCATACTTCTCAGATGTAATGATTTCACCAGGATTCAAAAACTGTAGTGGATCAGAAGACCAGCAGCTGACCACCAAACAGTGACCATGCCCTTTTTTTGGTGCAAATTTGACTTTGGGAAGTGGTTTGGAGCTTCTTCTCAGTCCAACCACTGAGCTGGCTGTTGTATGAAATCCACTTTTTGTGGCATATCACAATCTGATCAAGAAATGGTTCATTGTTGTTTCATAGAATAAGAGAAGATAACACTTCAAAAGGATGATTTTTAAAATATTTGGTCAGCTCATGAGGCACCCACTTACCAAGGTTTTTCGACTTTCCAATTGACTTCAAATGCCGGATGACCATAGAATGGTTGACATTCAATTCTTTGCCGACTTCTCGTGTAGCTGTAAGAGGATTGAATTCAGTGGTTGCTCTCAATTGGTTGTTATCAACTTCCGGTGGCTTCCCACTACGCTCCTCATCTTCAGGGCTCTGGCCTCCTTTGCAAAACTTCTTGAACCACTGCGCTGTACATTAATTAGTTCCTGGGCCAAATGCATTGATGTTGTGAGTTGTCTTCCCTGCTTTAGGACCCATTTTGAACTCGAATAAGAAAGTCGCTTGAATTTGCTTTTTGTCTGACATCATTTCCATAGTCTAAAATAAATAAATAATAAGTCATCAGCAAAAAAAACAAAGGCAAGAAATGCCCATTAAAATGATAACCATCATTCTTAGCAAACTATCACAAGAAGAGAAAACCAAACACCACATGTTCTCACTCATAGGTGGGAACTGAACAATGAGATCACTTGGACTCGAGAAGGGGAACATCACACACTGGGGCTTATTATGGGGAGGGGGGAGGGGGGAGGGATTGCATTGGGAGTTATACATGATATAAATGATGAATTGATGGGTGCTGACGAGTTGATGGGTGCAGCACACCAACATGGCACAAGTATACATATGTAACAAACCTGCACGTTAAGCACATGTACCCTAGAACTTGAAGTATAATTAAAAAAAATTAAAAAAATAAAATAAAATAAAATGATGAATAACATAACCACATTTATTTAAGAGGGTATTCCAGTATCAAACAGCAAATTCCAAGAATGCAAAAACTGCCATTATTTTTGTACTTACCTTATAGTAATTTGCATGATTTCTTTTTTTCTTTGTTAGCCTGGCTTGATAGTTACCAATTTTGTTGATCTTTATGAAGAAACAGCTATTGTCCTATTGAGTTCTTCTGTTGATTTTCTGTTTTCAGTGCCATTGACTTGTCATCTTGTTTTTATTTCTTTTGAGTGAATTTGGGTTATATTTTTTTTTTTTTTTTTGAGACTTAGTCTCGCTCTGTCGCCCAGGTGACCTCGCTCTGTCGCACGAGGTCAGGAGATCGAGACCATCCTGGCTAACACGGTGAAACCTCGTCTCTACTAAAAATACAAAAAATTAGCCGGGCGTGATGGCAGGCGCCTGTATTCCCAGCTACTGAGGCAGAAGAATAGCTTGAACCGAGGAAGTGGAAATTGCAGTGAGTCGAGATCGTGCCACTGCACTCCAGCATGGGTGACAGAGCAAGGCTCCGTCTCAAGAAAAAAAAAAAAACATATTAGCTGGGCATGGTGGTGCATGCCTATAATCTCAGCTGTTCGGGAGGCTGAGGCAGGAGAATTGCTTGAACCGGGACCCGGGAGGCGGAGGCTGCAGTGAGCCGAGATCATGCCACTGCACTCCAGCATGGGTTACAGAGCGAGACTCTGTCTAAAAAAAAAGAAAAAAAAAAAAAAAATATATATATATATATATATATTTGAAGTATTATCCTATGAGAGCAAGTGTTCTGGAAGACCTCATTTAAATACAGAATCTGAATGGGGGGCCCATGTCACACCTGCCATTTGTTCATCTTTGCAGCTGGGCTTTTCTCTGCTGTTTCCCACAAAGCGTTCAGAGAGTCTGCTCTGAATCCTACAACCAGGAGATGAGAAGCAGAGTGACACCAGCAGGAGAACATAAAGATGCGGTGACAGTTGTCCTCCTCCTGCAGAGTCCAAAGCAGTGCACTCCTACCGCTGGTGCCCTAGCTAAGCCTGGGGGCCAGCATGCCCGATGATAGTCTGGGAGTGCTGCAGTCAGGGTCCCCACAATGGGCACCCAGCCTGTGCCCTTGCACTCTGCATGACCGTGGCCATTGCCACCTCAGAGCCTCTGGGAACAGAGTAATGCATCCTACCAGAGCTGCATGTAAGGAAGGAGCACATGAGTCCCGGGAAAGAGTTGAGGCCCTGCAGGGGGAGGTGGCCAGGACTGAGACCTGATGCCTGTGTGAAGAATTGTCTGTGGGTGTGAGTGGCACTGTGGGGTCAGTGCCCGGGTTCTGCTGCTCCCCCTCCTCAAAGATCAGGGCCCGAGCAGGGCCTGGCGTGTGTGTGGCACCTGGAACTGCAGGGCCACCACCCATGTGTGAGGCCTTCACGGGGACCTGAACACGGTGTCATCTGCAGACCCCACCCATCCATTGGCCCCAATTCCTGGCCAGCTTCTGCCAAGGTGAGAGGGTGGAATTTGGAAGGTGGGTGTAAGCCGAAGCCCGTCCCCCAGTGGCTGACATACAGTGGTGACACGCTCTGTGTGGGGGAAAGAAAGAGAGATCAGACTGTTATTGTGTCTATGTAGAAAGACAAAGACATAAGAAAGTCCATTTTGATCTGTACTAAGAAAAATTCTTCTGCTTTGAGATGCTGTTAATCTGTAACCCTAGCTCCAACCCTGTGCTCACAGAAACATGTGCTGTATTGACTCAAGGTTTAATGGATTTAGGGCTGTGCAGGATGTGCCTTAGTAAAAATGTGTTTGCAGGCAGTATGCTTGGTAAAAGTCATTGCCATTCTCCAGTCTGGAGTACCCAGGGACACAGTGCACTGCGAAAAGCCTCAGGGACCTCTGCCCAAGAAAGCCTGGGTATTGTCCAAGGTTTCGCCCCACTGAGGCAGCCTGAGATATGGCCTCGTGGGAAGGGAAAGACCTGACTGTCCCCCAGCCCGACACCCGTAAAGGGTCTGTGCTAAGGAGAATTAGTGAAAGAGGAAGGCCTTTTTGCAGGTGATATCAGAGGAAGGCATCTGTCTCCTGCTCATCCCTGGGAATGGAATGTCTCGGTGTAAAACCTGACCATACATTCTATTTACTGAGATAGGAGAAAACCGCCTTATGGCTGGAGGTGAGACATGCTGGCAGCACTACTGCTGTTTACTGCACAGATATGTTTGTGTAAAGTCAAACATAAATCTGGCCGACGTGCACATCGAGGCACAGCACCTTTCCTTAAACTTGTTTATGACACAGAGTCCTTTGCTCACTTGTTTTCCTGCTGACCCTCTCCCCACCACTACCCTGTAGTCCAGCCACATCCCCCTTGCCGAGGTAGTAGAGATAGTGATCAATACATACTGAGGGAACTCCAGAGACCAGTGCCGGTGTGGGTCCTCCGTTTGCTGAGCACAGGTCCCCTAGGCCCACTTTTCTTCCTCTATACATTGCCTCTGTGTCTTATTTCTTTTCTCAGTCTCTCATCTCCACCTTTCGAGAAATACCCACAGGTGTGGAGGGGCAGGCCCCCTTCACTCTGATGCCACCCTTGCCCTCACCTAGCTCTCTCATACCTGGGATTCTAAGGGGTCTGCCCCAGGGTTGCATGCCCACTGCCAATCAGAGGTGAGCACATCGATGCCTCCTGGATATGGGGCTACTGGTGGTCAAGGCCTGGCAGTATGTGGAGGGTCTTCTCAGAGGGGCCATGGGGCCAGGGAATGGGATGGGGCGCTACCTCCACCCTGCACAGGAACCACAGCCCCCAGCCAAGCCAGCCCAAGTATTCCAGGTGCTGTCCACCCTGCATGCACACTGCCAGGCTCCAGGTGGCCTGGCAGAGAGGGATGGCCGTGTGGGCAGCTGAGGAGCCAGAATGAAGGGGACGTGCACTACCATCCGCAGTCTGGCAGCCACGAGCAGGGAGGCTGTTGCCTGGTGAGCAAGGGGGATTGGGGAAGAGCAGGCAGCCCAGTCGGCCTGATTTACCAGTGAATGAGCTGTGGGCGGAGCTGCTCCTGGCTGAGGGCTGGGGTTGGGGCAGTCTGTTTGGACCTCCTGGGCTCCAGGCTGCCAGCTGCCTGCCAAGGGTCTGAATGTCCTACTGTGACCTGTTTCCTCACCTGGCCCAGAGCACAGATAGGGAAGGCTTGTTTTGAGGATTAGGCAGGGTAATCCCAGTAAGCCCTCATTAGCTTGCCTATCCTCCAGGTCTTTTTGATCTCTTTTTTTCTGTTCTTTGTTAGGAAACTCTGGAGAGTTATCCTCCAGCATGTCTTCAGCTGGGGAGATGGAAAGGCTGGACCTTGCCCTTGGCTTCAGGGCCCCTTCTGGGTGCCCCCTCCTCCTAGGGTTTTTAAAAGCATATACTTAGCAACATACCCTGTACCTGAGAGAACTGCAGAGAACCTCCTGCATGTCCAAACCAGAACACTTTGTTCCCTGACCCCAGGCCCTCATCACACCCCAAAGCCCACATACTTTCAGGTGGCCAGCTTCAGACAAGAGTCTGAACTCAGTGCTTGTTTTCTGGGGTCTACACAGGCCCGTATGATGGGGCTACCTCCATTCTACCCCTGTGCCTCCCCCAGTCCATTAGGGGCCTCAACTCCAGTGATCCCTAACAGGGAACAAGGTTCCCCAGGCAGGGAATGCTTCCCTCTCCAGGATGCTGGCCTGGCCATGTCCCAGTGGACATCAGTCCTGGAGCAAGAGGTCCAAGGCAAGGAGTTTCATCCCCCATTTCACCAGGTGTGGTGACCTTTCTGGGTTCCTAGCCTTCAAGATGGGATTTTTACACTGTGCCACAGTGGGGGAAACTGAGGCACAGGGCCAGTGAGTGGTAAAGAAAGAAAACCTCTGTGACTAACTAGGAAACGTGTCCCTTGCCCAGCACAGCCGCTCCAGGATAGCACCCTTTGGGATGTACCGCTGAGCTGTTCTTGGCACGTGGCATGGCACTGTGGTGGAGGTCAGCAGCTTGTGGAGTTGGGGGTGGGGGTGCTGGCAGGAGCAGGTAATTTTGGACCCACCATGAGGAGGAAGGGGACATTGCCCCTTTCCCCACACCTTGGGCACAACAGGAGTTTTCTTCTCTGATGTGTGTAGGCACCAATGCCTATGTGGGTGTGGGTGTGTCATCCCCTTTTGTTGATGAAGAATCTTTCTGCAGCCGTTGGGGTGGGTATGGGCACCACGTGTGCCTGGCAGCAGGGTGGGGCCTGCAGAGGCTTGGCTACTATATGTCTCACTGCCACCTCCCCAGGGGGAGCAGACCCTGTGCCCGTAGTGCCCCTCATACCCAGTCCCTCACATTCTTCACTTGGCATCCCCCTGCTTGATTCTCCCAACTCAGCCCCTGCCAGGTTTCTGCAGGCCCTGTGGGCCCTGGAGTGGGATCAAAGGAGGCAGCAACTGTGCTGCCTGCCTCTGCCTGAAGTCAGGGATCCCTGGCCGCTACTGGCATCTGGTGGGCAGGGTACGTGGGGAGGTCAGGGGTCAGCTTTTCTACTCCCCAGCCTTTACTGGCTAAGTCACCACATGTAACTGGCCTGGAGGCTGATCTGTGTCCTCCACAGTCCCTGATGCATTGTATTGAAGCCAATCCTTGTGTGAATGACATGACCTGTTGTTACCGCCCAGATCAAACCAGAACCAAAGGACTGTTGTGCTTGGGCCCAGAGCCTGGGGCTGAGGCTGCCATGACCACCCTGTTCTCTTACTTCTGGGGTCCCCAGGAAGCTCCCAGGACTGAATGATCCCCACAAAACACAGTGGCCAGGATGGGAGGGCTGGGGGTCAACTCCCCCCGCCCCTGCCACCACAACCAAGAGGCCCCCATGGAGGTTGGCCCTGAGCTGTGGGTCCCTGTGGGATGCAGGCTCCCATGGATACTTCAGGGGATGAGCATGGGTCCTCCTGGCTGACAGGAGGCTGGTGGGCACTGGGTGTGTGGGGCCTGTGTAAGTGGGTTGGACAACACTGTGCCTAGCCAGGGATCCAGGGACTGGTGTGGCCAAAGTGGGCAGCAATATGTTGCCTGAACCAAAACTACAGTGCAACCAGCCCAGCTGGTAGGGAGAAGGAGGTCTGCCTAGCAGGACCATCCACTCCTGTCCTAGCCCTAAACCCAGACTGCCTGCCTGTACTGGACATTGCCTGGTCCAGGAGGCCTGGACATGATGGTCAGGTGGTGTGTCCCTGGGTTCCAGGCCTTGGTGGTCCCTTGGGAGCTGAGCATCCTCTGGGCAGGAGCAGGGCCCGCAGTCCACTGTTTGCATCTGTCCCTGGGGGTGTGCCCCCACCCCAGCTTCTCAGCCCGCACGGGGTCATGGCCAGGGCTCCTCACCTGCTCTGTGGCTCCAGCTGTGATCAGCTCACTGGGTGACTCTGACAGCTTCCTCCCCAAAGCTTGGGTCCTCCTCTGTGGGAATGGGGTGTCCCAGGCCCCCTGCAGGCAGGAACCCACCCCCAGCTCCTCTGGTGGGCCCTCCTGGGCTTTCTTACCTACTGGCTCGTGAGACCTGGTTGGCCAAACTTGGTGTCCTATTTTTATTTTGGCCCTTTTCTTAGTGTGTGTTTTCTGTAACTACTGCTGTGTAGAGCTTCTATATGAGTTTTACGTAGAGAATCTTACCCACCCAGAGGTCCCTCCCCCCAAGAGAGCCTCCGCTTCGGCACCCCCTAGCTGGTCCTGCCTGTGCTCCGCTTGGTGTGAATGTTGAGTGTGATCGATCTACACGGCTGCTTGACCCTGCATCTCCTTCCTTCTTGTAGCTGAGGCCAGTTCTGTTCTCTCTTTCTCTACCTGAACAGCACTTGAAGCCAAGATGGAGGCTGAGAAGTGGTTGCTAAGAAGGACCCTCCTGCAGCGAATCTGCTGTGAGGAGGCTGCGCTGGCCCAGCCTGTCATTTCCTTCTCTAAGCTCATTCCAGAGGTCGGTAAGGGGCAGCCTGTCCCTGCCTGCTCTTGTGGCCTGTGAATCAAGAATGGATTTTACATTTCCAAATGGTTGAACAAAGGAAAAAATAACACTTCATGACACTGAGAAGTTTCCCTGTCCATAAGTAAAGTTTGATGGGGCTGCAGTCATGCCCATCTCTTCACAGGCCACCTGCAGAAGGCTGCTGTGGTGCAGCCATGGCAGAGTTGCATCCTTGAGGCAAAGATCAGTTGGCAAAGCTGAAAATACTGACTCCTGGCTCTTTAGGGAAACAGTTTCCAGTCCCTGGTTTAAAGGCTGTATGGCAGGACCCCAGGATCTTGGTCAGATTTTTCCTCACTCAGGGCCTGCTGTGGCCTTCGCTGGTATGTCTGCAAAGTCTGCGTGCTATGGTGCCTCTCATGGGGGCGTTGAACTCTGTCATGCTAGATTTCAGGGTGTCTGCCTCATGGTCATCAGTCTCACCAACAGAGACCCTGTGGCCAGATTCAAACTAGCAGGAACAGTTGGTGTTTGGCAGCAGGGATACCTTCGAGCGGAGCTGCCACCCACCCTGAGGTGGTCCCATGACACCCACTGTCTGGGTCAAGGTTGGGGCAGGGCTGGTGTCCTGAACTGCCATGCGATGTGGATTGTAATAGCCGGGGGGAGAGGGGGTTGCTATTACTCCCCATATCGGGGTGGGGGGTGCCTCACCCCCCTGCGATGTGGATCATAATAGCCAATTACTCCCCCCTGCAATGTGTGTCCATTATTAGCAGTCTCTTTTGTTCAGGATATTAGGAACAATTTCACAGGTTGTGTGTACACAGCCTGCGATAGGAGAACGAATACCATCCTCTGCACCTCTGGATATTAGGAACCATATCACACAATGGGTGTACACTTTTTGTGAGATTTGGGGTAATGTCCTCCTGTGTTTCCCCGAATATTCAGAGAAATATCACAGGGCGGCTGTACACCCACTACTCTCTTGGTAGGAACATCATACTTTACCTACTGGAAATTAGGAGCAATATCACAGACTGGTTATCAAACCACCGTCATATTGGAAGTGATATCATGCTCTCCCCCCACAAGTTATGAGGAACAATATCAGGGGGGTGTGTACCTTCTCCAGTAGTGGGATTAGTATCATCATCTCTTCCTTTAGATGACAGGAACAATGTCACAGGGTGGGTGTACACCCCGTGTGTCTTTGGAAGCAATGTCATTCTCTCTTCTTCTAGGTTTTATGATTCATATCACAGGCGGGGTGTACACCCCCTGTTATATTGGATGGAGTCTCGTCCTCTTTCAACCTGTATCTTTAGCACAATATCCCATGGGGGCTGTCCATCCCTTCAATATTGGTACTAATACCATCTTCTCCTTTCCTGGATATAAGAAACAATATCACAGGAGGGGTGTACACCCCTTGCAATATTGGTAGTAATATCACCTCTCCCCTATGGTTATTAAGGACAAAATCCCAGGGTGGCTGTACGGTTCCTACTTTATTGGGAGTAATATCATGCACTCACCCCATGGATATCAGGAACCATATCACTGAAGAGGTGTCCACCCCCTTCGATACTGTTAGCCATGTCATCTTCTTCACACCTGGATATTAGGAAGGATACCCCGGGGTTGGGGACAGTGTACACCCACTGAGATATCGAAAGTAAAATCTGCCTCTTTCCCGCTGGATATTAGGAACCATATCATAGGTGTGTTCACCTTCTGGGATATTGAGAGTACTATCAGCCTCCACCCCACTGCATATTAGGAACAATATACAGGGGGAACAGTGGTTATACCCCCTGGGATATTGAGAACAATATTCTTCCCTTTCCCCTGTACATTAGGAACTACATCACAGGGGTCTGTACACCTTCTGTGATATTGGGATTAATGTTATCCTCTCCCCCACTGAATGTCAAAAACAATATCACAGAAGGGTGTACACCCCCTGTGATATGGCAAGTAATATCATCGTCTCTACCTTTGGATACTAGGAACAACATCACAGAGGGTGTGCACACTCCCCTAGGATATTGGGCATAATGTTATCCTCTCTTCCCTTGGATATTAGGAACGATATCGCTGGTGGTGGGAGGTGGAGTACATTAAGAACAATTTCACTGGGTGGGTGTACACCCCCTGCGATATTGGGTGTAGTATCATCCTCTCTTCCCTACGATATTAAGAACAGTATCACAGGAGGGGTGCACAGCCACAGTCCCTGCGTTATTGGGAGCAATAGCATCTTCTCCCCCTCTGGATATAAAGAACAATATCCCAGGGTGGGTGTACATCCCCTGCAATATTGGACATAATGCCATCGTCTCCCAATGTGGATATTGGGCATAGTGTCACAGCGGGGTGTACACCTTCTTCGATATTGGGAGTAATATCATCCTCTCGTCCCCTGGATTTTGGGAACCATATCACAGGGGTGGTGTACACCCCCTGCGATATTGGGAGTAATATCATCCTCTCGTCCCCTGGATTTTGGGAACCATATCACAGGGGTGGTGTACACCCCCTGCGATATTGAGAGTAATATTATGCTCTCCCCTTCGGGATATTAGGAACAATATTGCAGGAGGTGTGTACAACCCCTGCGATATTGGGAGTCATATCATTTTCTCTCCCTCTGGATACTCGGAACAATATCACAGCAGGTGCGTACACCCCCTGCGATATTGGGAGTAATATCATCCTCTCCTCTCAGGATTGTAGGCAAAATATCAAAGGGGTTTTACAAGTCGTGCAGTATGGGCAGTAATATCATTCTCTCCCCACCTAGATGTTAGGAACTATATCACAGGCGGCTGTACACTTCTTGCGATATTGGGAGTCATATCATCCTCTCCCATCATGGATATAAGAACAATATTACAAAGGAGGTATACATGCCCTGCGATATTGAGAGTAATATTATGCTCTCCCCTTCGGGATATTAGGAACAATATTGCAGGAGGTGTGTACAACCCCTGCGATATTGGGAGTAATAACATCCTCTCCTCTGGAATATAAGAAACAATATCACAGGAGAATGTACACCCCCTGTGATATTGGGAGTCATATCATTTTCTCTCCCTCTGGATACTCGGAACAATATCACAGCAGGTGCGTACACCCCCTGCGATATTGCCACTAGTATCATCGTCTCCCTCCCAGGATATAGGGAACAATATCACAAGGGGGTGTGCACCCCCTGCAATACTGGGGGTAATATCTTCCTCTTCCCCGCTGGCTATTAGGAACAATGTCACAGAAGGGGTGTACACCCCCTGCTCTATTGGGAGTGATATCGTCCTCTCCGTCCCTAGATATTAGGAACAATATCTCTAGGGAGTGTACACCTCCTGCAATATTGAGACTAATATCATCCTCTCGTCCCCTGGATTTTGGGAACCATATCACAGGGGTGGTGTACACCCCCTGCAAAATCAGAAGAAATATCATCCACTCCACCTTTGGATGTTAGGTACAATATCACGGGGGAGGTCTACGCCCCCTGCTATATTGCGAGTCATATCATCCTCTCCCACCCAGTATATAAGGAACAAGATGACCGAAGGGATGTACACCCACTGCGATAGTTTCAATAATGTCATCCTCCACCCCCTGGCTATTAGGTATAACATCATAGAGGGGTGTACACTTTCTTCAATATTGGGAGTAATATCCTCTCCCTGCCAGATATCAGGAACAAGTCTATTAATTATTAATATTAATATAAGAATTATAGTAATCATCAATAATAATCACAATAAAGATAGTAAAAATTAATACTGGTTAACAATGTTAATGATTAGTATTAATAATTAACAGTAATATCACTATTAATAAATTAATGATATCAGTAATGTTACTTAAATCAATACTAAGTGATGTTGGTAAAATAATATTAAGAACTAATCATATTGTTAAATGATATTAATATTAATAATTTTAAGCGTGCATAATCATATTTAAAATAATTATCCATAATTAATAGTATCCTATTAATAGTATCATTGATAATTATTAAAATTGATCATTGATGTTTAATAATTAATCATATTATTACTCCTAATACCGCAGGGGGTGTACAGCTACCTGTGATGTTCCTAATATCCAGGGACGGAGAGCATGATTTTAGTTTTAATATCGCAGTAGGGGTACACTCACCCTGTGACACTGATCCTAATATCTAGGAGGGTAGAGTATAACATGACTCCCAACATAGCAATGAATGGACAGCCACCTGGTGATATTGCTCCTAATATTCACGGAAGAAGCATATGATATTACTCCCAATATCGCAGGGAGGGTACAGCTCTTCTGTGATATTGTTCCTAGTATCTGGAGGGGGAGAGGATGATAATAATTCCAGTATCGCAGGCTGTGTTCACCCGCCCTGTGATATTGTTATTAATATCCTGGAAGGGAGAGGATGATATTACTCCCCGTAGAGCAGGAGGCATCCAGCCTGGGATATTGTTCCTAATATCCATGGAGGGGAGAGGCTGATATTACTCCCTGTATGGCAGCGGGTGTACATCCACCCTGTGATATTCTTCTTAATATTCCAAGGCCGAGAGTGATATTACTCCCAGTATCGCAGACACTGTACACCCCCGTGTGATACTCTTCCTGATATCCGGAAGGGGAGAAGATGGTATTAATCCCCATATCTCAGGAGGTGAACACTCACTCTGGGATATCTTTCCTAATATGCAGGGGGAGAGAGGATAATGTTATTCCCAATATTGCAGAAGATGTACATACCGCCCCGTGATATTGTCCTTAATATTCCAAGGCACAGAAGACGATGTTACTCCCAATATCGCAGAAAGTGTACACCCTCCAGTGATGTTGTTCCCATGATCCAGGAGGGAAGAGGATGATATTACTTTCAATATCGCAGGGGATGTACAAGCCCCCCGTGATACTGTTCCTAATTTCCACCTGGGAGAGGATAATATTACTCCCAATATTGCAGGGGTTGTAAACACTCCTATATTGTTCCTAATATCCAGGCGGGGAGAGGATGATATTCCTCCCTGTATTGCAGAGGCTGTACACCTGTCTTTGATACTATTCGTAATGTCTAGAGGGGGAGATGATATTACTCACAAAATCGTAAACACGCTGTGTGTCCACCGTGGATCCTAATATCCAGGGAGGGATATTACTCCCCAAGTCGTGGAAGGTGTCCACCCCGCCTGTCACATTGTTTCTTATACCCAGGGAGGAGAGGATGATATCGCTACCAATATCGAAGAAGTGTACACGCCCCCTGTGATATGGTTCCTAATATCCACGTTGGGAGAGGATGATATTACCCTCAATATCACAGGGGTTGTCCATCCTGCCTGTGATATTGTTCCTACTATCCAGAAAAAGAGAGAATATTATTCCCAATAATGCAGGGGTTGTCCCCCCCTCACCATGTGATATTGTGCTCAAGAGCTAAAGGAAGAGAAGATAATATTATTCTTTGTACTGCAAGGAGTGTACACCCAACTGTGATATTGTGAGGCACCCCCTGCGATGTGGGGAGTAATAGCCACCCCCTCCCCCCCCCCAGCTATTACGATCCACATCGCAGGGGGGTGAGGCACCCCCCGCGATATGGGGAGTAATAGCCACCCCCTCTTCCCCCCGGCTATGATGATCCATGGTGGACTCAGCCTGTTTATGATAGTATAATATCTGCCCCTCTGGAAATTATGAACTCTTTCACAGACGGGTGTACACCCTCAGTGTGTATACCCTCAGAGGGTGTGCACCTGTCTGTATTGGGAGTAATATCATCCTCTTCCTCCCTGAATATTAAGAATAGTATCCCAGGAGTGTTTCTACTCCCTGCAATATTGGGTGTCATATCCTCCTCTCCCACGTGAAAATTAGAAACAATATCACTGGAGGCGTGTACGCCTTCTGTGATATTTAAAGTAATATCGTCCCCTTCCCTCCAGGATTATGGGAACAATATCCCTGGGGGGTGTACACTTTCTGCCATATACGTAGTAATATACCCTCAGCCTTGGAACATTATGAAGGACCATCTCACACGGGGGTGTACAACTCTTGCTGCGATATTGGGAATGTGATTATCCTCTTTCGCCCCTGCATATTTGGAAAAATGTCAGAGTAAGTGTACCCCTCGTGTGATATGGGGATGAATATCCTCTTCTTTCTTTCTGGATATTAGAAAGAATATCACACGGGGGTTTGCACTTTCTTAGATATCTGGAGTCATGTCATCCTCTCCTGTTTTGAATGGCAAGAACAATATCTCGGGGGGATGTACACCCCTTGCCATATTGGGAGTAATATTATGCTCTCCCCCCACCTTGGTATTAGGAACAAAATCCCAGCATGGGTGTACAGCTCCTACTGTATGGAAAGTCATACCATCCTCTCCCTTCCTGGATTTTAGGAACAATATCACAGGGTGGGTGTACACAGCCTGCGATTTTTTAGCCACTAAAAATCTTTAAAAAAAAAAAAAGTTTTATTAGTTCTATATGGTCAGGAAGGAAGATTACTTCTTTAAATATAACTAAAGCTCTGGCACTCTCTAGTGGTTAGAGAATCTAAAATATTGTTCTACATGAGCTTATACTTTACTTCTTCCTTTAGCTTTATGAATTAGACATAACCTAGGTACACTGCCCTGCATGAAGAAGGCTTGTCTAGTGGCAAAATAATGAAATCAGAAATTCTGCATTTACTGATGCTTTCACACCTCTAGACTAGAAGCACTGAGATACAGTGGTGTTGGATTCTGTGAAGGCATTTTCTTAGCTATTACCAGATGAACTAAATTAAGAAATGTTAACTGTAAAAACTCAAGACAAACCAAACCTGCTGGGTGAGGGAATTCCTGTCTCTAATGCTTCCAGACAGCCCATTTGACTTGTAAGAGTAGATTTGAGACCTTTATAAATTTAAATTCAAAAAGAGAACTAAGGAATAGACCCTTGATTTGCAACTAGACAGATCTGGGCTCAAATCCAGCTCATGCCATTTGGTCAAGTATTGAGCTCCAAGCCTCAGCTCCTCCTGTAGCATCAGGCTGGTAATAATCACCCTCCAAAGAGTCATTATTGACTTGAAGTGAGAAGGAGATGGAAAACATAGCCCCCAAACTGGCAGCAAAGAGTATTAATAAAAGGAAGACTATTACTGAGAAGAGTCTAGACTAAGGAAAGGATTACTTTTCTTCAGCTAATAGGATCACAGGTTAGCTTGATTAAAGTCTCTCAAACTATTGGGCCCATTCTCCCTGCCTAAAATCCAAACTCCCCTATTAATTCCCCACACTTAAAATTCAGAGTCCCCTAATAATCACACAGTATTCATACTGACTTGTTCATTCTTTTTATTTTTACAAAGCATGGCAAAATGAGGAAACCACTGACAGGTGAAGAATCTGCACAACGGAAAACCACCTTGACCATCTCATGACTTTATACAAGAATCGGAAGTAAGTTGTTCCTTTAAAGTGATTTTGTCATAAAAGAGTCAACTGAAATGACTCTCATGATGGAGGGAAGGAAAGAAATGAAATCAACATTCATGGTTATTTAAAATGACTTAAAAGCTAAGCATAATATACATAGTAACTCCTTTTCCGAGTATAAAAATAGTGCCAGAAACTATATTTGTTCAAATATATTGAAAAGGTATAAGAATACAAATAGATATTAACAGTGGCTAGTGATGCCTCATAAGGTTTTCTTTTCTTAAACTGTAATATAAATTTATATGTTCAACTATTTACATTGCTTTCAACAACATTCATTAAGATATGTTTACACAGGCTTTTAGTAAGTATATGGAATGGTAAAGTGAGCTTTAATACTTTCTTCTTTGCTCTCTGTAGTAGAGCAGAAGGGGTCCAAAACCATGCACAATTTAACAGTCCTGAAGAACTGTGTAATCTTTACCTGGCTAGCATATGGAAAAAATAAACTATATACAAGAATACAAAACTCCTAAAGTGTTCTTCAACTATCAACAGGTTAACTGATTCATACTTGCAAGAAGACAGGATGTTTGTTCACTGGTAGATTCTTAGTAAGTTTCAGGTAAAGAAGGTACATAAAACATATGTTATTGATGAAAATAGAAGTGATGCAGTATACCCCGTGTTCTCACATTAAATCGGCAGTATCATAAGCTAAGTCTCTTCTCCAGCACCTCCTTCAGGGACTGTGAGCTCCTTGAGGTCACTGCTCTGTCTCCACAGCTGAGCACAGTACCTAACATGTGGCAGGACTCAATAAAAGGCGGGTCAATGTATTTCTGACACAAAACAATTAAATTGTGCCACCTTATTTTGACTACAGTTATTCATAAGAGAGGATAATGATGACTTTTTTATCCTCTCATTTTAAATCAATCTTGTAAACAAAAGACAATTGCTTGTGATAGCCTGTTAAGTTTTAGGAGTACAATCTGGTGAAAAACACAGAAAAAAACCGTAAATCAAATTGGAACAGGTCTAATATTTGTTTGCTATGCTGAAAATAAAGGCACTTCACTGCTAGGCAAGAATATATCTGTGACTGAACAGTTTTCTCCAAGAATCCAATATTTCCAGTATATTTTCATATACTTTCTTATCTCTAATACTCCTATTAAATGAAACTATTCTTCAAAATAAAAAGACAGTGATGACAACATCATCATCCTGGGTTTGTACCTTGAAGCAGTGTACTCAATGAGCTCTAAATCTCACATTCACTAGTGATCTGCAAGTGAAGCTGAATAAATACATTCTCTTTGTTCAGTCTTGGAAACTCAGCATTAGAAATGACACATGGGAATAGATCACCTTCTCTCTACACTAATATCCCATTTCTGACAGTGGTCTCCACCGCCCATTGGGCTTATAAAGTAGCTGCCTTCTGTGACATTTTGCTTGAAGACAAAGGCTTTGCCCAAACATAACTCCTTTAAAAAAAGCACAACTTGTTTAGGCACACAGAGGTTAAGTGACTTACACAAATCCTCTCAGGATTGTGATTGGCACAGTCTAATCTACTGAAAAACATAAGGCCAGGTAATTACATAGATATCTTTTAACAAGTTAGTAAAATAGTGGGGACTTTTCTGGTTAAAAATTGAAATTAAATGGTATCATGTTACTCTCTTTAAACAAACAAAAAATCTAGAACAAGTACTTCTTGCTAGTTATGGGTAATGTAAATATAGAGTAAGGTGAAGGAGGACTATATGTATATTTTTCCAACTTGAGAAGATACTGGAAAGGAAATTAAAAATTATTTGAACCAATTAACCAGCCCTAAAGAAGTATTCTTCTTTGTATGAACTGAAATATCCAACAATAAAATAAAATAGGCATTGCCCAGCTTCTTTTAATGTCTAAACTAGTAAAGTAAAATAAACATTATTCAAAGGCAGACCAAACCATTTCTAATCTAAATATATCTTCTTGCTTATTAAAATGACACACATACAAAGCCTCTAAACACGATCTACTATGTCTTTAAAAAATTTCTCAGTGACACATACTAGAGGGTACCAAACAAACTACTAAACTATAAATACATATTTTAGCATAACTGCTAAATCACAATGTAATAAAAAGGTTTATTAAAGATTGCTATTCTTTAAGCAATTTTTCTATACTAAGGATTTATGTACGCATGCATAAGTATACACCTGTATGTATATATAGCTATTATTTTAGTGATAGTCTGTGTATTTTACATACCAGTGCCACCAAGGGGCAACCTTACAAATTTTATATGTATGGCAAAAAAATAAAATATCCTGAAAATACAAGTATACAATACATATAGCATTAAACAGTTGGTAACTTCCTACATTAACCTTTACCAAATACAAAATAACGGCAACACAATGGGGTTTGCTTCTATTTTTGTGGTTTTTTTTAACCAGAATGATAAAAATAAAACCGCATTATGTCAAGATATATATATATATACACTCAGAATTTTAAAAACTTAAGGAACATATTGAATTTTAGGCAAAATTTAGGGGAATCGGGAAACAGATGGAAAACACATTTTGGTGAAAGGTCCTTGAGAATGCTGCATTACCATGTCCTTAAGAAATTTTCTGTCCAAATTAGTGATAGAAACTCAGAACAAATATCTTTTTTTGTGGGTTGGAGGTAGAAATTAACAAATCAAGCAAATCTCTCCTTTCTACTCTCCCCAAATCCAAACATTCCTGCATATTTGAAATAAATTTTCCCTTCCTAGACCAGTTGCTTAATTCGTTATCTATTTCTCCAATATTGAATAAATGTGTATTTAGGGGCACACATGTAGAATATTAATCTACTTAAATGGGCTCAAATTCTAAGAAAATGTTAACTATACTAAATGTTATGGGAAGAAAATACCATTGAATATGAGTTAAGGGCCAGTGTTTAGCATTCACATCCAGAATTCTCTGGATCTCAGTTGACTTGTCCTATACATCAAAATATGGTAATTTTTCAATCACAATACTGCTAAATGTTATTCAGGCATAAAGTTTCTTACCCACTGTTCCTCAAATTCATTTTTGACCCTAGTATTGGCAATAGCCCTTTGCTATTTATATAATTAAAACTTTTCTTTAAATTTCAATTGACAGGAAAAAGAGTCATTTTGTACTCTCTTATCTATAGTCAAGTCTCACTTCAGGTCAATACTCCAGTTGTCACTTTTATTTTGAAAAGAAAGCCCAGAAGGAAAAAAAAAAAACTCTTAGAGAGATCTTCTAACAGAACATTTTCTTCACTGACAGACATCCAAGGCCATTCCATTTCTAGATCACACTTATCCCTCAGTCAAGTCAGTGACTAGATCATCTCCTACGGTTTCACCTGCTTTGCATCAGGTAGGTGAGATGAAAGTGATTTTATGGGTAGCCTTTAGAAAAATGTACTGCACTGAAATGACAAAGTTCTCTCTGGCCTGTTCTCTCACAAAACAGCAAGTCAATTACATAATGTTTTCTTTACAATACAGTTTCCTAGTACTTTCCATTTGGTTCAGAGTGCCTTAACTTTTTAAAAAAGACATTATTGACAAATACAATTCTTTATTCTTAAAATCCACTCAGCCACCATTTTTCACTATCCTGTAAAGGCTTTAAATGTCACAGAATGTATGTTAATTTGCTCCTAACCTACTTTTGAAAAAGGAAAGATTCCAAACAGTCTTGAAAAAATGGTAATTCAGAAAACATAAAAACCAATTATTTAAAATAGTCCCCAAGCAAAAAAAACCTCAGTGCAAGAATACTGCTTACACTTTGCAGTACATGAAATATCACAATCAATGCTTTTATCAATGTGCTAACAGTGGATGTTGTTGATCCTTTCAGTTCAGTAGCATAAAACAAATATACAAAAAAAATGTAATAGTCCTCTAAAAACATTCATGCTATATTCTCAAAAGTTGTGCAAAAATAAAAATACAGCAGTGGCAAAGTATATACCAAATACAGACACTATACAGACAGTGTGTAAGAAACTAGGCATATTGCAGAACACACCGTCTCTGTAAACTTCAACTCTGCATGAAATAGGCCACTCAGTTCCGCTTGGCCTGGCCGCTTTCCCCATTAATCAGCATCTTCTCCTGCTGTTCTGCAAGGGCCTGCCATTTCTGCCTGTTCTTTCTGCAGCCATCTAGCAAAGGGAAACAATCCTCTGACACGTGGGTCAGGGCCTAAAGAAAAAAAAGAAAGCAAACAGCTAGAGGGAAGCCAGGAAATAAGCCCTCTTCCACAGGCCTGTTACAAAGGGCCACTCATTTCATGAGCAGACTCACTGCTGAAATTTTCACAAGCTGTGTGAGCACATACACAGATCATTTACACATGATTCTTCTAAAACACTACAGATAAGGAGTACATGCTGAGAGACAGAGCAAACACACATTCCAAAATAACATAACTGTGCTAGGGAGGCAGATCTGTGTGGAATCCACTTTTAGGGGAAAAAAGCCATTTTGTTTCTATGTAGTACAGTTGGCTCTCCCTAAGTGTGACTGTATCAGGAGCTGCTTAGTTTTTGTGTTTTTCTAGGGAATGGTTTCATATAATGTACCATTAAATAGGCTTTTATCCAGGATTATATTATAATAAAGATTCATAATTCAGTGTGGCATTATTATGTACCAATTATAGTGCCATAAATATTTAGCCACAAGAATGCTCATTTCAGATTTCTTCCTAATAGTGAAACACTTAAAATTACAAATACTCAACAATAGGTTGTCACTGGAAAATCCCCCACAGAATAAAAAAAAAAAAGAACCCTCACAGAAACATATTTGATACATAAAATACAGATATAATGACATTATGGATTGCAAAAGGCAATTACTGAATTATTGTTAAATGAAAAGTATATGAAAATGTCATAAAGCATATACATTGATATGTTATCTGTAGTTTTCTCTGGGTAGTGGATTGTAACTGGTTTTATTTTCCTTTTTGCTTCTCAGTAATTCTGATTTTTCTTTTTCTTCTTTTTTTTAGGACAGGTTTCCACTCCATTGCCCAGGCTAGAGTGCAGTGGTGTGGATCTCAGCTCACTGCAACCTCCTCCTCCCCTACTCAACAATTCTCCTGCCTCAGTCTTCTAAGTGGCTGGGACTACAAGCGCATGCCACCACACCTGGCTAATTTTTCTATTTTTTGTAGGGATGGGGTTTCACCATGTTGGCCAGGCTGGCCTCGAACTCCTGAGCTCAAGTGATCCACCTGCCTTGGCCTCCCAAAGTAGTGCTGGGATTAGAGGTCTAAGCCACCATGCCCGACCTCTGATTTTTCTACAGTGAGAACATAACTATTTCTGTAATAATGTTAAAAATACATGTCAGTATCATATAGAATTTCAACAGCAGATTCAAATAAAATGAATACTTGTATACATACATACATACATATATATATATATAGTAGAAGGATAACATCTATAATAGGTGATGTGATTACTATGTTGACTGTATTTACAGGGATAGAGAAAAATCAAAAGAGCTGTTAGTATTTTTAATGGAGAAACTCTTAATCCAATCAATAAGGAAAGCATCTGTTATGGAAATAATGAGATGTCCAAGTGTTTGAAACAATGCTCTGAACACACTTCATACTTCTGAGGAAGAACTTTGAACAAAGGAGTAAACAAGTAGAATGCTGAGAAAAAATGGGGAGACGACAGTGGCACATGACACCTGTTTTTTTTTTTTTCCATGGTTCTTTTGGTATCTTTCCTTCCTTTCCCTGTCAGCCACAGTTCTTTATTAAATTCTTTTGATGGCGAGAACCCTGGAGTAGGAGTAAGAACTGGACTGTGATGCACCTCTCCCACTAACCACCTGTTTGGGACAAATAATCTGTCTCATTGGAAGATGAACTTTACAAGTTCAATTACTAAATCTCAAACATCTGGATTAGAAAATTTCTAGGATTTTTTTTTTTTTTTCTGGTTTTGACATTCTATGATAACTCCATGACAAATGTTCTTTTTCCAAATAATTAAAACTTACAATAGTTCTCTGTTTAAACTTTCAAAGACAAAGACAACCTCTTCTTTCTGCATCTGAGTCGTAAACATCTAAACTAATAAATTAGATGTTTTAGGGAGAATCCATTTGCCTACAATAACCACCCCCCCCATCCAAAAGCCAAGCCAGCAGATACGTAGAAATGGGAACCTGCCATATTCTACCTACCTCCTTTTAATCCTCAGAAAATTTTTATAACTAGAGTAAAGCCACATTATGACAATGAGAAAAAGTTGGATTACTTTTATTTAGGCTAAAATTTAGACTTAAAAAAAGAATATGCTAATGTACAGTATATACAGTATTGTTCCTTGAGGGTAATACTGGCACATAATTCTTCTTAGCATCCCCAAATCAATTTGTTGGAGATTAGCACATAGTAGGCACTCAACAGATATTACTATGTGTTCCTTGTTCAGTACAAACATGTTCATCAGTAAAAGAAACCATACTAGTAATAATTTTATTTCTTGATTTAGAAGCAAAAAATAGGCACCTAATAATCTCTTCAATTTACTTTAGGTTCTAATTCATAACAGTCCAAGTTTAGCAAGTCTAGTAGTTTTCATATAAATACCTCATACAGTTGCAAGCAGATGGCGTCTATGAACCCAACTTGCATACTTGGGATTTTGTTTTTCTTCTCCCTGTTCATTAGATCCTGAAAATACAAATACAGACCAAACACACAGATGTGCATTTATTTATTTAGTTAGTTATTATTTTATTATTTTGGGGGATGGAGTCTCACTCTGTTGTCCAGGCTGGAGTGCAGTGGTGCCATTTCAGCTCACTGCAACCTCCACCTCCCGAGTTTAAGCTATTCTCCTGCCTCAGCCTCCCGAGTAGCTGGGATTACAGGTATGCAGCACCAAGCCTGGCTAATTTTTTTATTTTTAGTAGAGATGGGGTTTCACCATGTTGGCTAGGCTGGTCTAGAACTCCTGACCTCAAGTGATCTGACTGCCTTGGCCTCCCAAAGTGCTGGCATCACAGGCATGAGCCACTGTGTAGCATTTATTTAAAGAACACAATGAAAGCTGGCTCTAGAAAGGTGAATCAGTGGGTTAGCCTAGGAAGGTCAGATAGCAATTAATACAAAAAAAAAAAAAAAAGAAAAGAGGAAAACTCTGTTTCATTTCAAGGAAACTCATTCCAAAAAACAGAAGTGGGTTGACAGGAACCTTTACTTGTATTTGAGATCCATACTCCATGTAAAAAGGCAGTATGTATCAAAGACCTTTAAATACTGTTTGCCCTTCAACATGACAACTGGGAATTTATGCTAACAAGATAATGAAGAATGAGGTTTAGCGGTTTATCAGTTCCCTTGGTGTAATGTTTGCAGTGTTCACTATTACAAACAGCACTGTGATAAACATCTATTATAGATGAAACACTGCTGTGAACACATTTCTGAGGAGAACTTTGAACAAAGGAGTAAACAAGTAGAATACTGAGAAAACTTGGGAGACAGTGGTGGTGGTATGACATCTGGTCTTTTTTCCTCCATGTTTCTTTTGGTATCTCTCCTTCCTTTCCCTGTCAGCCACAGCTTCTTTATTAAATTCTTTTGATGGCAGGAACCAAGGAGTAGGAGTGAAACATCTATGATGGATATTTATCACAGTGCTGTTTGTAACAGTGAACACTGCAACATTACACCAAGGGAAGTAGGTAAATTATGGTTACATCTATTTCATGTAATCGTGATAGTACATAAGAATATTTGTTAAAATGAAAAGTGGTTTGTAATACTTACGCGGAAAAAACAAATAAAAAAAAAACAGTGATACAATATGATGACCCCAAGTGTCTTTTTTATGCCTTTTATTGGTTTTGCTTTCTGTAATGAATATTTATAATTCTTCCAATGAGAAAAAAGTTTTAACAAAATCAGAAATTGTGGTCCTAAGGAAAGATGCCATAGGACCATAAAAAGGAGTCTACAACTTTAAAACAATGCATTTGAATTCCTACCAACAAGGTTTCATACGTACAGTGGGTTCTATGTTGAGTTCTTTTCTCTCTCTGTCTCCTTGATCAAAAAATTCACTTGCTACAAGTTCTGCTATCTGAAATAAATAACAGACTCAGTTTTGACAACGAAAAGCATATCATTCTTTAAAACAGAGACTGTGAATGAAGGCCCTGTTAGGAGCTATATATCTCCATTTTATAGCAAATAAGCAGCAGCTTGATACCTGAAGACAAGTAGTCCACGTCCAAAGCATGCTCTCTTGACTATTCCATTATACTCTTTTTCACTTAGGTACATCTCTCTCTCTTTGGTAGCTTCCAACATTTTTCCCTTTTAATTTATTTAAAAACGTTTTCTTCCTTCATTTATTTTCCCCCCATAAAACGGTATGTACAAGGGTTTGATTCAGGAGAAAGAAAGGATATAAGAAGACACATTCTTCCCTCTTCTATTCTCTTCCCTGGTTAGAAACAGGCATATAGTCCTGTTTATTATATGGCAGGAAGGTAGGTAAAGATCACCTAAGTGCTTATGGTGTGTTGGCTTTGGCACATGGAGAATGAGTTTTGATCTTGTTTTCTCGGCATGTCTGTTTCATGAGATGAGACTGTAGGAAGAGTTACTAGGCTACCTGACTACGCAGCCCAGAGCCTTGACCAACAGCAGGCTGTCAACAATCCCAAATAGCACATTAAGGACTCAAAATGAAATCTTGAAAAAAAAAAAAAAAAACACAATATATATGTCACTGCATGGACATCCATCACTTTTCTGAGCCTGTATTGCCTCTGCAAAACATTATAGCAGTTACTTAGTTAGAGGGAAGGATTGTTTCCTAGCCTTCTGGTAACAGGCTCCATTCAGAACCTTCTTGACATCTTACATCAATAATTCCTACATCTACAAGTCCCAGAAATCTCTATGTTCTACTTGTTAATGTCTATTTAGAGTTGAGGCATAGTCTAGAAGGTTAACCATAAGAAAAGTAATTTTGCTGCTTCTAATTTTCAAGGTCATTAAAGGGATGACCTTAAGAAACAAGCCAGAAGTATAAGTTATATCCCAAATCAAAAAATCTGAAATCTAAAATGCTGGTCCAGTGAGCATTTCCTGTAAGTGTCATGTCAGTACTCAAAATGCTTTGAATTTTGGGGCATTTTGGGTTTTTGAATTAGGTATGCTCAACCTATCATACTGAAATGAAAACTTATCAACAGCGATGTTTTTGCTGTGTTAATGTAGATGCTGTCTTTCTTAATATATCTTACAAATATTATGTGCAAATGCATCTTCTAAAAAGAAAAGCCTTTGTGTGTCCAAATATCAGTTTTTAATACTACTTAAAAATTCAAAAAAAATTTCCATACTTACTTCAGAAGCTACCTTTAAGAGTAAAAACTTAAAAAAAATTATTTTAGATTTAGGGGGTATATGTGCATGTCTGGTATATATGTATATTGTGTATTGGTGGGGACGGGGCTTTTAGTATACCCATTACCCAACTAGTGAACATTGTACCCAACGGGCAGTTTTTCACCCCTTGTTCTTTTCCCACCTTTCCCCCTTTTGGAGTCCCAGTATCTGTTATTTCCATCTATATGTCCATGTGTCCCACTGTTTGGCTCCCACTTATAAGTGAGAATGTGCAGTGTCTGATTTTCTGTTTTGAGTTAGTTAATTCATTAAGGATAATTGGCCTCCAGCTCCAATCATGTTGCTGCAAAGAACATGACTTGATTCTTTTTATGCCTGCATAGTATTCCATGGTGCATATGTACCACATGTTCTTTATCTAATCAACTGTTGATGGACACTTGGGTTAGTTCCATGACTTTGCTATGATATAATAAATGGTGCTGTGATGAACATATAAGTGTCTTTTTTATATAGTAATTTATTTTTCTTTAGGTAGATACCTAGTAGTGGGATTGCTGGGTAGAATGTTATTTTGACTTTTTAATTATTACTGTTATTGTCACTAAGCAACATACCCGTTGTTGAATAGGCCAGGGTTTTGTAATTGCAGAAAGATCACACGCTGTCATCAGCATTGCTCTGTTATGGAAAAAAGAAATCCAAAACTCCTATTTACTTTTGTGTTATTATATACCCTCAGTAAATAGTTACTAATAAAAAAAAGTTAAAACCCTCTAAACAATGGAAATGACAGTTTATAAAGACCAAAGAAAAAGAAACAATTTATATGAAAGTCTAACTGATACAGTTAGAACAGAGCATCATTGTTTCAGTTTTCCTTTGAACTTTGGGAATTTGTCCTCAAACTGCCTCATTTAGCTCCAGATTGGCAGACTGAAAAATTATTAACCTTGGGTAAAATCTTGCCTGCTTTTATTATTTTTGTCACCTTAGTATTCCATTCTATATTTCATCACACTGTCACAGTATGATGAAAGTACATTGATTACTAATAATTAACCATTAAAGTATAACATCAGGTATCATACTGATGAAAGTCATATCAGAAATCATAGTAGGTGATCCTAATTCACTCCACACACATGCTAACTTCTACATGAAAAGCATTTTTCAGCCTTTTCCTTTATTGTTTCTGCATGTTGAATTATAGTTAGGAACGTTTTTTTCACTCCTAGGTTATAGAAGAATCCACCTATATTTTTATTCAGTGCTTGTATGATTTAAGTGTCTACATTGAACTCTATGCTTCAGTTGGAATTTAAGTCTGTAGAGTAGATCCAATTTTGTCTTTTTTCATTTGGTTATCTACTGATCTCTCTCTTTCCTCCAGTCACTAGGAATGTTATCTTTATTACATACTAGATGTCTTATGCAATTCTAGATTTTCTACTGTGTTCCACTGATCTTCCACCAATATCAAACTGTTTTCATCATAGAGACTTTATAATATTGCTTCCATGTATGGACTCTGACTTCACTGCTCTACCTTTTCAGATTTTCTTTAAGAGAAGTAAACATTTTGCAGCTACATCTTACTTCCACAAGATTTATAATTCCATTTTCAGCACTTCCATTACAATGAATTAGGAAAATGAATAAGGGAAACCTATAGCCATATACTGATACTCTACCACATTTTAAAGGTTTTTCTAGAACAAAGAAACAATTCATTCACTTGGATTTGCAAATGCACTTCTTTTCAAGTAAATATTCAAATTTACTCTTTGTACAACCCTCTGGAAAAATCTGACAGGTTTTAAAATCATCATATTATAACAAATAATTGCAATAAAAACTAATAGTGAGAAAAAATGGTGAGAAAATTAACTAGATAAAAAACTTCAGCTTTAAAGATAGTTAACCTACTTACAAAAACAACTCCTTTTGATGAGGATCTTCCAAATTGAATTGATTTTTTCTTATAAGTTCAAAAAATTCTCCTCGCCTCCTATAACGTTTAAAAAAAAAATTGCTAGTTATAACAATTACCCGGGCTCTTATCCCTTTGTTCTACAAAGACTAATGGAGTAAATTTTTGGTTAAAAAAAAAGTCTATTTTTTTTCCCATCTTAGAACCCAGTATAAAAAATCATCATTTACAAATCTTTAATACCTCACTTTCCCCCTTCTATCATTTGCTTTCGATGAAACATTAAATCTCACCTAATTTTTAACTATAGATCACAAATAGTGGTAATTTCAATTCTTGAATATTTGTTATTTTAAGAAAAATGAAACAGTATGAGTTAAAACTTTGATGCTGAGAATGATTTCAGATATTTTAAGTGTATGGCATAATCTATAGGTTTCAGTTTATCATTTATTTCATGAGAGAGGATAAAAAGTATATAAAGTTACGAAGTGCTTCTGAAGTAAATAAAGACTAGGTAAAGTTTAAAATAATATTTGTTATTTTTCAGTGAATATAATAATATTCGGTGTACAGTGAATACCTCTTACGTGCCCAGTATTGTTAAGCATTTTGAGAAGGCATAAGACAAAAAATTTTTCTTTTTGCAGTGTTTAATATCTACCCGGAGACACAAGACTCAAGAAAAACTTAGGTAATAAAACTGATAGTGTATGATTATAAAAAATGAAAAGCAGGTTTCATAAGGATTCCAAGGAGAGACCCATGCGGCCTATAAAGGTTGGAAAGGCATTGTGGTTACAGGTATTTTTCAAATTCTTGGTAATTTGATAATCCTTATTCTGCAATTATTTCTAATAAACTGAAGTATACTATCGATATATATTATTTTGTCTTAACCTCAAAATGCTCTAAAAACCAATTAAGTAGGCACATACAGTTACTTCTAGATGTATAAGAGTAGATATCTGGCAGATATTTTTGTGTGTTTATTCTATTTGGTTTTTACTTCTCCTAAGAGTGACTACAACCATAAATGTGAATCCCTTACAGAAGAAGAGAGACTCCTGTTACAAGGAAATCCTGAGTGTGATTCCCTGACTCCCCTCATTCCTACACATGCATCAAAGATCTCAGCTAGGAGTTGGAAACTTATGATTGCTCAAATGCAGGAAAGTGTTTTCTAGTTTTTAGAAAGGCAGTTTAAACATGAATATGCATAATCACAGAGATGACTCTAATGTATACTCTTATTTTAGAATCAACAACTTCAAAGTTCTACATAAATATTCTTCTGCCAAAATCAAATGAAAAGAAACAAGAGTTACTTGCTTGGCAGTAACTCCTTTTCCTGCCCAACTAAGCTTGAACAACGGTATAAAGGAGTCATGAAATGGTCAGAAGTTGTGGGGAGCAAGGGAAAGGAGGAAAAGCAAATGACTTATATAATCTTGGGACAACATGGCTTGGAATGACTGACTTTGAGATGGCTATTAGATTTGTATATAGTTTCAGAGACACAGCGGTAGATAAACATCAGAAATAATAGATATTCTTAATGTTCAGCAGTAAGTAAGCCAAAGGAGTAGACTTTTCTGGCTACCCTTTAAGAAACTGCTCCATAGTCTGATAAGCAGTTTTGCCAGGACATTTGTGTTTTGAAATTTCTCAGTATGGATGTCAAAAGTTTGAAACAATGCAAAGACTTCAAAGACCTATTTCTCAGGTTATTTCTTAAAACTTACTTAATGTACAGTGCTAGGTCTGTAGCTAAAATAGCTTGTTTGATTATTTTCAATGTGGTCTTATATTCTTCAATGGAGAGGCCACTGAGAATCTGATTGCCCTTTATAAAAAAAGAAAACCAACATTAGCACCCTGGAGAAGCTGCGGACAAGAACAAAATCTGGAAACACATTCACATATCTTAAACACATGCCTGGTATTCTAAACTCATGAATGTGGAGGGCATACTTAAATACCATGAAATAACGTTTCTCCTCTATGTTCCTACCCCACCCCTCTGTCATACCTGCTTCATGATGCTTCATCTGCCTATATACGCATGTTTTTCCAACTTTTATACTCTTTAAGCCTTAGTCCAGACTTAAAATCTAAAGCTATTCTTTTCCACAGGGCAGACTAATTGCTATAATTTAACAGCAAGTAAAACTTTGAAAAAAATCAAAGCCATATTAATGGATATGAAGAATGAAGTGGTAAAATTTTTAAACAATGGAGTATGAAAAAAGTCACTTCTCTATGACATTTTAAATAAATCCAATAACATTTCTGGTGCAAATTTATATAATTTTAACTTGGTCAGTTATGATAACAGTGCATATTCCTTAGGGACATCTTAATATAGATGGGTAAAGGGCATGAGCCAAAGGGTGCTTACTGGTCAGTGGAGAAAGAAAGCGTGGGTTGAAACAACAATAAGGAATATTTAAAAGGTAGCTAATCCATGTGCAAATCATTCAAAGTTTTCACTATGTAACCATTTTTTATTTCTTGTCTGTAATTTAAAGCATAGTAGTTCTCTAATCTTGAACTAAGTAAAATACATAGACCAGGCACTCCTAATACAATCAAAACAACATCTCTAAGTTGAGTCAGATATGCTTCCTATATCTTAGGGCCAAGAAAAACCCCAGATGCTTAGGAAAGAGATCTGAAGGCAGGTGATTTGTTATGAAGACAGTGGAACTTCTGGGTATGTTAGGCTGAGGACAAAACACATTGGTTAGAGGATAACTAGATGCTGAAATCGTGGCATGGATCTAATTAATGACAATAATCTATAATTACAACCATAAACATTATTTTAAATACTAAATCATTTTAGATTCTAGGCTAAACAGAAAACTATTCAGAAAATACCTTCTGATACTTCTTTTAAGTTAAAATAATTTCAAGTGGAAGATGAAATGTCTTTTGGTGCTATATTTTTACTTTTTACTCCCAAAGGCTGAGGATATAATTTCTTGTGTAATTATGCTTACAAAGATAGACTATATAGATAGGTCTTATAATTTGAGCCAGCCATATAGATAACCAGATTCCTTATATATTAAGCAACAACATATTACATAATAAGTTACATAGTAACAGGTCAGTTGATAGGAATACTGTAAAATATGCTTTTAAAAAAGTTAGCATATTTTCTTTCTTTGGAGCTAAATTTGTAATGGGATATTGAAATGAAAGTTTTAGTGGAAACACACAGATAGCAAAAGTACAGCTATTCCTACTATAACATGACATATACATTCCTGAGAAATTTCAGTTCTGAAAAACTGTACACTAAAAATAACATGGATTGTGCAAAAAAATGGTATTGGGAAAGACCACTCAAAACCTATGCAACTTTGTAACCAGAGCACAAACCAAACCAAGAATTGGTTCCTCTGGAAGTAACTTGGATGGGCCAGTCTGGCTGGTCTGGAGGCTATCTCTGAGGACATTAAAGATGGACAAAAACAATCAAGTAGAAATGCTGGTTTGTGGGGGCCCTGCAATCATGCATATAGAATTGATTTTTGAGACAATAAGTCTGCTATTCAGGTGGGCATTGAAAGAAGAGCCAGCTCCCGAGATGCTACAGCAGTCCAAAGCGAGGGAGAGAGCCTCAGGTGCAAGTGCTCATTTTTAATATTCCTAAGAAAGAATGGAAAGGGCTGCATACGCAGGAGCTGAGGGGAGGGCTTTTTTCTTTCTTGCTGAAGGTCAGAATTCAACTTCTGTAATTCTGGCACCTCTTACCCCAGGGAGAATGTGTATGAAATGATAGAATGTCTATGGTATACTGATACCATCGTTCTACCTCCCAATCACACATGATATAATTCATACTAAACAATCACATGTTGTAGAAAAACAATCTGTACTAGACCACATACAGACTTTATAAGGAGGGTGCCAAAACAGGCTATATAACTTTTAACTCTTCCTCCACACTGAGGTGTTGAGGGAGGCATGAGAGTGAGTTCCCTTTTACCTCAGGTAAGAGAGAGGGGCATGCAGTTCCTGTGTATGTCTCCTATCATTTAGTGGGTGGACGTGGGGCTAGAGTAGACTTGTGTCTGACTCTTGTCTTAAAAGGCAAGACACTCACATCAGTACCAGTCTGTTAAGAATGTTTTAACATTTCTTACCTATTCTCCCTTCCCATTCTCCAAGTATGAAGGGGTAAGAAACTACATGGAGGCTGGGGAGAGAGGAAGGAGTTAGAAGAAACACAAGGTAGGGAATGGGAGAAGTCTACCAGTGCAGTAACAGAAAACGTGAAACGTTAAATCATGTTCAAAATTTGGACTGCTACCCAGGCGTACACATTTTGGTTTCTGACTTGAGAACTCTATACTATATATTGGGACCTAAAGTAACTAGAGGGTTTTTACTTATAAAATCATGACCAGAAAAGTGATGGGAATCCCTGAATTTTTTTCCAGGGCTCAGGAAAGAACTAGCCCCACTGAGTAAACTTAGTGATATTGTGGTAAAACTGTTTTAAGATTATATGTCATGCATTGTGTATGTTCAATGTAATAGTTAAAACTTTCATTTTTTCTTATTATTAAGGTAATACCTACACACAGGAGATAATGTAAATAATGAACAATCACCCCCCCCCCAAAAAATTAACAATTTCATTACACCAGCACAGCCATTGTTAATATCCTGGTGCATATTAAATCAATCTTGTTTTCCTTAACATAAGTATGTTTAGTATAGCATAGCATATGCTTTCTTATGTTGATAAATATTCATTTCACCAAGTAGTTAAATAGCTTTATTCTTTAATAAAATTGTTTCTTAGTAACTGGAAGTTTCAGTAAAAAGAAGAAAAGGTATTGCTTTGTGAAAACAAATGCTTGAGCTATAGAAACCACTTCATTTCAAAAAAAGCAGAATTAACTGAGAGCCACAAAATACACATTTTTGTTTGTTTCTAATTTGGAATAGCCACATAGAGTAGAATAAACAAATTTCCCTTATCAGGCAACATGTAGACAGTTCTGGTTGTCTAGAGAAGTGAGGCTGTGAGGATCTCAAATGTTTTGGCTTTGCCTTCCTTACCCAAAAAGGAATAAAGTATGTGCAAGAATTTATGATGCTGGGAATAAATCCAAGAACTAAAAATAAAACTGAATTTATAAAGCTCTCTTTTAAAATTCCACAACAATAAATTAGGTACTTACTGGACTATTAAGAATCATCAAGCACTGGTCAAAATGATGGTGTTCCATGATTGAATGGCAGTAGAGCTGGGCGAGTGGATGTTCACTTCTGAAAATATTTTGTTGAAGAAAGGAAAAAAGATCAATTTCCTTAATGTGCCAGTTTATCAGTACATTTTTATTACTGTTTAACTAAAAAAGAGACTACTTCACAAAATTAATCAACAATTTTCCCTCCTTTTACTGAGAAAAGAGTGAGGTAATCTCTGGGAAACAAACACCAAGAGTCAAACTGTTTTCAAACATGAATGGAACCATCGCCAGTGCAAAGTATGAACAATTTCATTGGTTTTAATACTGATTAAAATAGAAGTAAGGAGTAAGGACCAAAAAATTAATACCTCCAAACATGGAAAAAAAACCCCACTGAAATAGTTGTACCAATTATATTTTTCAATTTCAAAACTGCAATTGATATAAAATCTGAAACAAATTCACATTAGCTTTTCCTCTGAAATAATGCTCAGGCTGAAGGTCAGCTTATTCATGTGTGCCTGCAAATAAGAAAAGGACCGACTGAGATGGAATTAACTGGGGTATGATTGATGAAAGGCAAGAAAAAGAAGGATACTCAGGGCACATGCTCCCTTGGAAGGAAGGAAAGAGACGGCTGAGTTGGAAAGTTCCCCATGTGGGATCCAGGTCATTTTAGTGCAGAATATCCTGCTAGTTCTGCTAATTGAACTTGGTGGCAGTAGAGACCCTTTGGCTGAATGAAGAGAAAGGAAATGACATTATACTCAGTTCATTATATCTCTGAGACAGTCACAAATAAAGCTTGAAAGCACGACAAGCACAATCCTCCACCTCATGTTTCTCAGGATCCTTCACATGTGAATATTAAGCATAGTTTTCACTATTTCTTCATAAGAAAAAGATGAAATTTCTGAAAGCCTCTGTTCATAAAATTTATAGGAAAGGGCTTTGTGAATTGTAAAGCTCCATATACAAGTGGTGGATAATACAACTGATTTGTTATTTCTCCCTATTACTATCTGAATGATTATTTTACTTTGCATTTAATTTGTTGAAGATAGAGAAGCTACCTAAGACTGAAGAAATGTAATGTGGGGGAAAAATGGGTAAAGTGAGAGAAACCTGAGGGAAAACGAAAATAGTATAGTGAAAATAAAGGTAAGAGGACAGATAATTTCATCTATTCTTATTGTTTAAAGTGTTGTCTATATTGCTAATTTATCAATGTTACTGTTGCCCTAACCTTTCTCAAATTAATTCTTGCCCTTCTTGTCTTCTTTGCTTCTTCCATATTTAGTGAGTTGGACTATGGATCAGGTACTGTGCTTAGCATTGGAAAATGGGATGACAATCAACAGAGTAACACGAGTACATTTCTGAAAAAGGATGAACTTACTGGAAACAGATATTGTGTATGTATCAAGACTACTGGGAGTTAGGAGACTACTGGGAAACTTCTAGTAATCTAAGTAAGAGAGAGCCTAGATTAGAGTGGCAGCAGCCCAAAGGAAGAGAAGCAGACATCTGAGAGCTGTTTAAGAGTAGATCAGATAGGAACTGGTAATGACTTCTGACTAGGAGTGGGATGAGGGAGATGAGGGGATGAGGGAGATAAAGGGAAAAAGTATGAATGTTAAAGTCTCTGCCTTGGGATGCTGACCTCATTTACTGCCATAGGAAAAGGGAGATGATGATCAAAGATGGGGGATGAAGCAGGGGAAGCTGACTAGCTGAATGTTGGATCTGTTCATTTTAAGGTGCCTGAAATAGACCCAAAAGGATATAAATGTCTGAACTCAGTCTGGGCTGGTGATATAGATTTGGAATGCACCAACATGCAGATGGTAATCCTGGCATGCGAGTAGATGAGATCATCCAGGGAGATGGCCTATAACGAGAGCCTATAACATGTCAGGTAGTGTGCTTTAGTTTTTTTAGTTTATTATATTTAATTTTTACAATAACCCTGGGCAGGGAATTCCCATTTACCACATCAAAACCCTCAATCCCACCTCTTACTCATCCACTGATGTATGTCCAGTTTCATGCATGCTTTAACAGACTTCATGCAAGTACCAATTAGAATGCCCCAGCCTACCTTTAATACCTCTCACTTCTGCCTT
The DNA here is from genome assembly GCF_009764315.1 of Trachypithecus francoisi. Classification (NCBI taxonomy): domain Eukaryota; kingdom Metazoa; phylum Chordata; class Mammalia; order Primates; family Cercopithecidae; genus Trachypithecus; species Trachypithecus francoisi. Next base: position 115,806,258 of record NW_022681454.1, read on the forward strand.
AGAGCTTTCTGACCCCACAGCTGGTGCCCAAAGGAATTTTCTCTGCACTCATATTTGTTCAACCTGAAAGTGTGAAAGAGTGAAGGCCTGCGGACCACCTTGGACCAGTGGAGTACATAGACCTAGGGACAACTGCTTTTGTCTTGCCAGTCAACAGTTCTGGGTCTTATTTCATAAGACTCCTCCAAAGGGCCTGGGAAGACTAAGACCCAGTATGGATGGACATCTGGATAACTCATCCCTCTACTGCCTGTCCTTTCTTCCCTGCTTCCTTCCCAGTCCCGCATTCCTGCTCCCTGGGGTCATATTCACAAATAAGCTATATGCACACTGACTTTCATCTCAGGTTGTGTCTCAAGGGTAACCTCGGCTGAGACCTCTCTAAAGTTGCCATCTTTTTGCTTTCTAGACAATCAAAGGCTCAGTGAAAAATAATGTGCTCAAGGTTGATATAAATGGCAGAGCTGGCATTCAAGTATATCCTCTTCAACACATCACACTGTCTTAGGATACCAAAGTACTTTCAAGGCACATAGTATCCACTCATTGACCTACTTAGGGGCTGGACTACGAAATGCTATTAGGTGGGTATAACACAAACAAGTTAGAACTTCAAACACACATTACATTTTTAGATGACACAGAAGGGACTGTTTCACATTAGAGAAAATTCTTGGCTTATGAGATAGATGAATGCAAACTGTGTTTGTCTTTACTTAGATTCTAAAAATACAGATTTATGAATCAATAACAGAGTGACAAATGCCCCAAATTTCCTGTATATAAAAACATTCATGGAGATCAGTGTACTCTATATCTGTTGCATTTTCCTCTTTCAAACACAAGACTATGTGGATTCTTTAAAATTGCAACAGAAGGACCCATTTAAACCACTACTGCTATAGAATTTTGTTCCCACGCTGCTGTCAGTGAGCCCTAATGGACCAGCACACTCACTTTGCATTTTCCTTTGTTCTGCACAGTTGTTGGTCTATCTCTGACAGTAGTATTAAGATGCCCAATGCAGAAATCAGACCAATATTTTAGAAATAGGAAGCCTTAGAAATCTAGAGAAAATGAAAGCCCCATGGGGGTAGGGAACTATATTGCCACCCCAGTCTGCCTATGTCACCAAAGACTAACAATGTCTCTGGTTCTGCTTCTCAGCCGTATATATTACTCTGGGCTCAATTCTCTAACAATCTCTTTGTAACCTTCAATCCCATTTAGTTCTTTACTTCATCATTTCTCTTCAAATCATCAATATTGCCTTCTTCTCCCAATCAACCTTTTTTTTTTTTTTGCTTTCTCATTGTCTATAATCATATTCAATGACATATTCATAATGATGATTCATTTCACCTTTTGACCTCACAGTTCTCTGACCTCCTTGACACTACTGATTATCTCTTTGCATGTAACGATGGACAGGGCTCTGCTTCTTTGTTCCACAGCTACTAGGTTCTACTGGGCACAGTATTTTTGCCACTTCCTTTATTGACCACAGGACAAAGCAAGATCTTTAACTCCTATCTGTTGCTAAGAACATTCCCCTGTGAAAATAGCTAAGACCTGTAGAGCATTTAACATGTGCCAGGAAATATTCTAGGCACTTTACATCTATTTATACCCCTTTAATCCTTATGAAAATCCCAGAAGATAGGTACTTTCATTATTCTATTACACAAAGAAGGAAACAGGGACATAGAGAAGTTTAATGACTCGCACAAGGCCACAGAGTAAGAGGAGAAGCCAAGATTTGAAGACGGCCTTGTGGCTCAAGTTGGCTCTTAACTACCATAACCATCACAGCCACTGTATGGTGGTATAAGGACTAAATAAACTAATACATAAAAAGTGCAAAAACGTTTCAAATGCCATAAGGCCTACATAAAGTTTTAGCTTCTATTATTAGTATTTACTACAGACGTAGGTCTAATTGAATTGAACTTTCACTTTATTCATAGTCAGATCTCCAGGCTCTCAAGATCTCCAACCTGACCAGGGATCATCTCATTCATGGATAAAATGGACTTTACCCAGCTTGAACTTCACACATGATTTTGTGCTGGTGTAGTGCCCTTTAAAGTCTCTCATATCCTACTGACCCTCTACTTCCACTGCCAGACCATGACTTCAGCTCAATTCTGTCCTCTATTACAGCAGAGAAGACAGTCATGGCATAGCACAAGTTCTCCTAGGACAAATATACACAAATCTCCTTGTGGCTACCAGGAGATTTTTTCCCCCTGATTTTACTGCATCTCTAACCTTGAAAAAAACACATTCGTTTGATCATTTTACCACTTCTAACTACCACCCTATTTATTATCTTCTACTCGACTTATTGCCAGAACTCCCCTAACCTCCATTCTTGTCATCCCTCTCTCTCAGTGCACACATATACATATTTCCCAGCTCTTTTATTTTCTTTCTTTTTTTTTTTTTTGAGACGGAGTCTCGCTCTGTCACCCAGGCTGGAGTGCAGTGGCCAGATCTCAGCTCACTGCAAGCTCCGCCTCCCGGGTTCACGCCATTCTCCTGCCTCAGCCTCCCGAGTAGCTGGGACTACAGGCGCCGCCACCTCGCCCGGCTAGTTTTTTGTATTTTTAGTAGAGACGGGGTTTCACCGTGTTAGCCAGGATGGTCTCGATCTCCGTACCTCGTGATCCGCCCGTCTCGGCCTCCCAAAGTGCTGGGATTACAGGCTTGAGCCACCGCGCCCGGCCAGCTCTTTTATTTTCATCAATGGCACCATCACTGTTCCAATTTCTTGGACCAGAAGTCATATCTCCTTCCTTCGTGCTTACATATAACTAGCTGCTTATTATTAAATTTAAAAACTTTCTTTTTCTCCTTCACCCTCTTCCTCTCTCTAGCCAAGATGTGATTTTTCAGTTTATATCTGACTTGCTGTAACAGCTTTCTAGTTGAGCTCTGTGGTTCTAATTTCTACCCATTCACCTTGTAGCTTACATTCAGACTTCTTTCCTAAAACCGTGTGCTTATTACACACTCCAGAGGCTCCTTTTTCCCACCCATATCAAATCTATAATGCACTGCTTAGTTTTATAACCCTGCCTCAGAAAGTTTCCATTTGTTCATTCTCTTCTTTTTCATTCCTAATCAATGTGAACCTTCTAACTCTAGTCAAGCTAGCCATTACCACTGTTCCAAGAAAGTGCTTACCTCATGGTGCTCCTGAAATATATTTCTCCTTTCTCCTTTCTAAATCCTACCCATATTTTAAGACCAAGTTTACATCTCATTTCCTCCATTAACAATAGAGTTGTACTACATCTGACTTGACCAGTCTTCTCTGCTGAACACCTACAGTCCTGCTCTACATAACTCAGGACTAGAAACGTTCTTGTAGTGATCACTATTACTTCATGAGACTATGACAATTCCTTAATGGCAAGAATCATATTTTATACTTCTATTACTCTCTTTCTGCCTTGCAAAGGGCAAACGCCCTAGTATAATAATTATTCATTATCTATCTGCCTAGAACATAACATAATTTCACTGCATTATTTTATCAACACCAAACTTGAATCTAATTAAATAAATGCATCTACAACAGTCTTCTTATATTAAATGCAGGCCTAATGCAGGTAATTTCTCTACACAACCCAAATGCTACAATTGTGTTTTCTCTAGTGGTTGTCTGCACTTCAGCCATTTTGTTCCTATTACTGCCTATTTTTAAGATAAGAATTCAGTATCTGTCTGAGATCATTCTTCTTTTTTTTTTTTTTTTTGAGATGGAGTCTTGCTCTGTTGCCCAGGCTGGAGTCTGTGGCAAGATCACAGCTCACTGCAACCTCTGCCTCCTGGGTTCAAGCAATTCTCCTGCCTCAGCCTTCTGAGTAGCTGGGATTACAGGCACCCACCACCATGCCTGGCTAATTTTTTGTATTTTTAGTAGAGACGGGGTTTCACCATACTGGCCAGGCTGGTCTCGAACTCCTCACCTCATGATCCACCTGCCTCGGCCTCCCAAAGTGCTGGGATTACGAGTGTGAGCCACCGTGCCTGGCCCTCATTCTTTTCTTGATTCACCCAAGTGGGAGAAGTAAGCATGAGCAGTGAACTCTTCCCTCATACATGCCACTGGCATACCTGTAGAACTCCTCTACAATGGTAGTTTCCTAATCAAAGAAGGCATCAAATAATCAAATGACGACTCAAGGGCCAACTTTCTATTGAAGAAATATCTTCTTTCAAGGTAATTTCAGGGTAATTTTCTGAACAGATGTTCAAGAACGAATGAGGACAACCTCAGTTTCTAACTTTGCTACCACATGACCATTTTTTCTCTTTTTGATAAATTACTTTCATCTCTGTGCATTGTTTTATTATTTTGATTTTCTCTAAATATTAGCTTGAATATCTGATGAGGGCTGGACACAGTATACCTTTTTAGAAGATAGTACTTTACATGGGAATATTTAAGGTACTCACTCCCCTGAGTCCCCTGCCTAAGAAAATTCTACTTTAAGTATCACTCATTTACCAGCAAGGAAAGAAAAAAAGAGAAATCCCTGGAAAATTCTTGGTTTCCTCTACTGAAACCACAGGGATGTAGGAAGAATCTTTGAAACTGCTTTAACTTTTTTTTTTTTTTTTTAAGTTGAAGTCTGCTTTGTGGTGTGTGTGAAAGCAAGATTCTGCAGTCGATGAGTTTTTCCCAGGACATTTTCTTTCTTTTCTTTTTTTTTTTTTTGGAGAAGATGACGTTTCTCCAGATGTTTTTGGGGTAATTATTTTTAAATAAACAAAGGAAAAAATAGTTGAGTGTTTTTTTTTCACTCTAAAGCAGGGCAATATAGTATCTTAGAGCGATCCATACACTAATAATCCACATACTAATAATATTATGTTCAGTGTAGCACATGCTGATTCTGATCTTTAGGCTGTGCTGACTGTGGAGGGGCATACAATGTGGCTTGACTCTGCACTATCTGTCTTTTCATGGCAGTGTCCCCTTTCATAATTATTCTGTGTCTATGTGAGGCTCAGGATTGCAATCACATGACAAAGCGCAGGGACAAAGGACATGTCACTCAGTCAGTTCTGCAAAACATGAGATTTTTCAAGAGGAAACAGCCAGACTCTGATACTCAGGCAAGACCTTGCTATCTTTTCCCATCAAAGGTCAGCAGAGGACATGGTTGTTACATCACTACAATTCTTTCTACATGAAGTTTTCCATTTATTTAGATAAGGAGAATGTGATTAGAGAGCTTTCTGAAATTCCCTCTAGATATCAGACATCTGGAATTTCCTTGAGAGATCTGTCCATTAGTTGAATCACTTGTGTACTTAAAAAATGCTCAGTAGTAAGAGATCTTGCACTTAAAATGTAGACCTTTCAACTAAATTCCTACAAGAAAATAAAAATATCACAGTGGCTCAAACATTTCATGAAAAGTGATGTCACCTTTATCCTCTCATTTGTCATCTCAAATGTCACTTAAGTATGGCTCTTAAAGGAGCCTGAAATGCTTGTCCTAATGGATAGTATCTCACTCTCAAACTCAGCCAGTGAGCAGTCATCTGATGATGGTACATCTCTAGCATCTGCTTCTAATATTTAAGACTTAAATAGGTACCAAGTATTCTGCTTGCTATTGATGTGTATTATCTTTTACAACTATTGTTTCCATTTCATGTATCAGGACATTATGGTATAGAGAAATTAGACAGAGTCCCAGTTCTCCAATACTGTGCTATATAGCTTCCACTAAGACCAAAAGCCTCCTTCTCCTGAGCACTTAATAAGTATGCAGGGCTGAGCTAAGCACTTCTCAAATATTATCTTTTCTACTGCAGGGTGAAATGTTACCTTTTCTGAACTAGTTTTAATAGTTTTCTAAGGGAGCTGTTAAACTGGATGTACATAAACTAAAGTAAAACTCTTGGTAATTATCTAATGAAATAAGATTCTCAACATAAATATGTTTTGAACTTCAGGGCTGAAAAATTATAAACATAATACTGAACCTGCATTATTTTATCCATTTCCTTTAAATATAACCAGAGTATGTTATGGGACCTTGACCAATTGCAATTTTGTACCATCAAATTTGCTGTGGCTTTAACTTAGAAACATACAGCCCTATAATTAAAAGAAAACATTTTCTTGCTTTACTGGGAAAGTCTTACCGCTGTATGTAAGAGTTATTCACACCACGGTGATCTAAATCGTGGCTTAGTGCAGCAATCAGCAATGCAAGTATCTCCAGGTCAGTCAGCTTGTTCTGCATGATCAAAGACATTGGAGGAAAGAGGGAACAAATAAAATGTGGTGAAGAACATTATATTACCTCTTTTCAGTGATCTTTTTTTCCCCCCTCAGTGCTTTACATACATACTTCTCTATAGTCACAAAGGACTAACCCTAGAATCCTCTTCTTCAGGGAATCAGTTGTCCTTTGTCATTCACAATGGGATCACCACAAATGTCACTTATCAACAGGAAAAGCTGAAATGCCTCAATAAACTAATAATCTGTCTACCTATAGTAAGTATTGCTAATTCTTAATTATTATGTGAAATAATCATAATAAACTTTAAATAATTGTTTTTTTCTCTTTTAATTCCCTACAGATTCTGTTCACTCTCTGCTATCAGTTGCTGTGTCCTAAAGGAATGCGGACAATGTTAATTCAAGCAAAACAATAGAAAGAAAATGATTTGAAATGAAAACTTGGCTTCAAAAAATTACATAATATACTCCCAAGCTAAATATAGGTTAATTTTTAGTATCTGCCATGAGTATTATCATTAATACTGTTCCCCTTCATTAGCAAAAAAGATACAACTTAAAATTATCATCAGCTATATTTTCCTAGAACTCTCAGTACTCTAAATAGGTTTTACAACAAACACAAAAATCATCATTTTGTTATTCCTCACAGAGAACAAGGATAGTTTTCAGTGTCAATAATCCTTATGACCTTCCCATACCCCAAAATAAGTTTACACAATTTCTTACACTGGTTGAGTATCCCTAATCTGAAATCCAAAATGCTTCCAAATCTGAAGGTCTTGGAGCACCAATGAGTCTCAAAGGAAATACTCATTGGAATATTTTGGATTTTCAGATTAGGTATGTTCACCCAGTAAGTATAATGCAAATATTCCAAAGTTTGAAAAAAATCTGAAATCTAAAACACTTCTTGTCCCATTTCAGATAAGGGATACTCAACCTACACGTGTTTGCTAAGGTAGGAAAATCCTACTAGTGTATTTAATTTCACCTCACTTCTTTAACAACAATCACTTCTTTTAGATTTAGCCTGTTAAAATGTGCACCCTATGAAAGTAGACACAGAATAACATTTTAAGAATTTATTTACAAAAAGAAAAAGGCAGGGAAGCTCTGAATTAAAAACAGTTATATGATGGATGCCTGGAATCACTTACCTGGAATAACTAGTCGATTCCCACTGAAGTTAGAATCTAAGGACAGAGATATGGATAAAATTTGGCCTGGAAAGGAACGAATTACTTGAACGTTTTCTGCATTGATCTTCCTTTTAAACAGTCTCTGGTCAATGTATATGACACCAAAATCCTTTCTATGAAACAGTACTTTAAAAATTTACTGAGTGCTCCAGAGAAAATGCAGTAGAGACCCCTAACTTAAGCAAGTTCAGGACTTGGGTGGTTTTTGAGGAATTCTACTATGGAGCAGGTTGAATGTGAACAAGAGAAAGGTGATTCTTTTTCTTAATAAGGTAGTGTTTTCCTCAGAAGGAAATATTTATTTGCCCAAAGACTATGTATGTGCAACATGAAGTTATTTTAAAGGTTTTCTAATATGCCATATACATTATATATGGAAGAAAATTAGCAACTAAGTAGTTTTGCCAAATTAGTCCTCTTTAATTAACAAAATATAACTTATTATGTAAGTGGCAGCAAATATTATTTTAAATCATTATCTGTGCACTTCAAAGTGAACTTGAAAGAACATGCTGTACATTTTACTACTAAGCAACAAAATACATTAGATATATGAATGGCTCTAAAAAGTACCTGAATTTTGCCTGCTTTTAGAGCAGCAAACATGCACTGAGCTGTATTAAAGGCATGTCTCCAATTATGATAGGCAACATTCTTCCGATAATTCTTCTTAACACTTAAAATCCATCTGCAAAGAACCTTTAGGGAATAAAACATAAGTAGTAACAACAATTGCCAACATCTTCACACATTTACTATGTTCCAGGCACTGTACAAAGCGTTCACAGTTAGCCTGATACTCCGATTTGGATCATCCTACAGACAAGAAAACTGATACTCAGAGAGGTAACTTGCTGAAGGATACATTGTTAGTTAGGGATGGAGCCAAAATTCAAACTTGAGCAGTTTGACTTCACAGCCTACCATGTTAACCACCATGCTAATTAAATTGATACAAAACACAAGACATCCCTAAGAAAGGTATTTTTGGCAGGATAGGGCACTGACTAGGTTATATATATATATATATATATATATATATATATATATATGGTCCATGTGTCCATGTGCCATGTCCCTGTGTCATCAACTAGGAGAGTCCAAAGAGTCTCATAGGTATGAATTCACCATCAGACAGCCATAAAAGCAGCCACTCTCAAGTTCTTCCCATGCTCTCATGTTGTATATCTGTGAAGGTATTTAGTGCAAGGACCTGGGGGTGGACTAGTAACAAGGTATCTAGTACATGTCCAAGGACAAATTGTAGCTACAAGACAATGCCATCATTAGTTCTTTGTCCTTTTAAATTATACTTATTCAGGTAGTTACTGTTTGGTTACAAAGAAGTAATTTTTTAAAAAATAATATGTGCCAAATAAAGCCCTGGGGTCCATATAAAAAATACTTTAAAAGATGGCCGGGGGGAGGGTAGACTTCAGCAAGTCTCAAGAGTTGGGTTTAATTTAACTTCTAAGTGGTGTATTAAATAAAATCCCCAGAGACTCATGGGCCCTAAACATGGTTTGTGTTAGCATCAGAATCTGCCTCTCTTCAAATCTGAGTGATTTACTATACTTTTGGGGATTTGTAAAATAAATATGTGATTCTCCCTATATATATCACCGGAGTTGCTTCAAACATTGCCCTGGGAAATGGAAAAAGTACCAGGGAAAAGAATGTTGCTTTGACAAAATTCAACACAATACGATTAGCTGCAGAAGTAGGTCAAAAACAAGGTTTTTTCATTGTTGGTAGAAACTGCTTATAAAAGACTTGGAAAATCAGTGCTTCCATATCCTCCCTTTTCTTTTCAGGTCATTTTATTCCTGTTCTATTGCTCAGTTTACAGGAAATTCTGATAACAAAGAACCTAATGTCTCCTAACCTTTTTACCCACTGAGTTACCATATTTCAAGCGGAAGATTTCTGTATGCCTAAGATTGAATGTGTTCACCCCAAGCACACTGCAACTTCTTTCACCATTTTTTCATTTCTGAACAGAGTCTGTCAGGAAGGTGATGGATTAATCTTACTGGGAGATTAATCTTACTGAGAGACTTTTAAGTAAGATCTATAAACTCTCTTTGATATGTTTAGAAAATATGTTGCAGAAAATTACTGGTGATTAATTAAAGCAGCAAAAAAAAATAAACAGGAAAAAACAGAAATTTAATCTTTGGCTATATCTTTTTACTAATCATAAATGTACAGATATACTTAAATACATAATACCACATATTGTGAAACGATGACCAAAATGACTCTATGAAACATAATTCCTAATGGACTCCTCTGTTTTCCTTTTATTAGGACAGACCTAATAGAATTGGATAACCCAATGGACAAAGTAGTACCTATATTTAAGTAGTTTTAGATTCTGTTACCAGGATGTTCCCAACAGCATACAAGAAAATTATGGTCATATCTGGTGAATTCTCATTGGATATGCTAGACACCATTAAAATTTGTAAGACAGTATTTTGTACAGGACTACTGAGTAGTTATTTGCAGTTTGGATGACTCTAGAGAGCATGTTCAATGCGTTGAATCAGTCTCCAACAATTATGGAAGGTTTCCCGAGTGGTGAACTCAAGATGCCACCAGAGAAAAAGAAGAAACAGAAAACAGCTTAGCTCCTGCTTCAAGAAACTCAATCAGTAGTGAAAATAACAAAATTGCATATATAAAGGAAACAAATAAATAAACATAAAATTGAGAGCAAGTTTATACACTGCCAAATAGCAATTGAAGCAGCATGAAGTCAAGTCTAGAGTTCTCTTACAAACAGATATTCTTGAGTCAGGCTCTGCAGAAGAGAAATGTTTGTTGTGGCAGAGAGTGGAACAGACATTATTCAGGGAGGATTAGATGTAAAAGATGGAAAGTGAAAATAAGCACAAAGCATGCAGATTTGCTCGAGTAGAATGAAGAATCTGTTTCGGAGATCAGCAAGAGGCAATGGTTACAATCATTATAGAATAACTAAAGATTTAGAAGCCATGCAGAGAACATGAAGATCTGTCTTTCAATATGAAATATTTTTAGTCACAACAGCTTCATGATTTTAACATCCTCTCTAGCATTAACATTTTAATTTCATCATCCTAAAATTACACTGACAATAATATATGAAAGAAACAAAACAGAAGAGGCATTAAGGAAGGAAGGCCAGCCAGAATGATTGCAATGTTCAAGTTGTTGTTGGCAAGAATTAGAATAATAGTTATTCAACCAGAAAAGGTAGGATGATGAATCAGACATTAAAAGGAAATATTTTCCTCATAGATAAAAACCCAGCAAGTGGTAAGAATAAAGATTTCTACAGAAACTTTAAGTGATTATCTTCATTACCCAACCCTCAAATGCTATCTAAAGGCCAATGAAGAAATAAATCAACTTATATGAATTTTGTTTAAAAGTACAAGAATCACATTCTTCTGTTCTGGCCAAGTCCTTTCAACAGAATCATTATTAGTTTCAAGAATGGGAGTACTCAGGAATGGAAAGGGATTTGAGACACTATATAGGTTTATAAAATCCTGTAACTAGCAAGAAGCAGAACTGAGATTCACATAGAACTTCTGGCTCCAAATGAGATCTTCATCTCATCAATAGATATGGCTTTAAAAAATGAGCCTTATGACCTACTGTTGAGAAATTCGATGAGTGATATAACCAGTCAAACTTGGCCTAAGAATGGGATAACTGACATGGACTCTATACCTGTTTGTTAAACAGAATATTATAGATAAGTACACATATACACATGCATACAAATAGATAATCACAGATGCATGTATAATTCTCACAAAACTCTCGTGGGGAGAATAATACCATTACCCCTAATAAGAGATGAGGAAACTGAGAATATGAGTGATTAATTGCCCAAGGAAAAAAGAGCTAACCAGTAGCAGAGCTATGACTCAAAAATCCATGATCTTTCTACTCTACCATGGTGTCTCAATTTCTTCATTTGTAAAATGGGGATAACAGTAACCCCAGCAACAGCCTTTCTAGAGAACTTGTTGAAATAGTTAAACGACATGACATCCCTTAATCAACACACTCTAACAAAAGTATTATTAGGTAAGAGTCTATGGACAACTGTTCTTTATTTTCACCTAAGAAAGAGTAACATAAACTTTGGTTAAATTCAGGAAGAACCAGATTTGGGCCTCCAGTATTACCATAAATGACAATGTATTAATCTTAGCTATATTCACTCTTAGTTTTCATTTCTGTGAGGCCTTTGAGAGCAGGGACAATTCATCACTGAACTGTGCACCTGGCACAGTCCTGGGTATACAGTATATGTTAACAAATTTTCGTTGTATGAATTAATACAGTGCCAAATAGTGGAGGCCTTCAAGATATTTAAATTTTCAGATAGGAAATCTGTACAAGGAGATTAGACATTCAACTGATGAGAAAAAGTAATCTTTAAAGGCAAGATTACTGAATTCTTTTTTTCAAATAGTCTTTTCTGCTGCCTCTTATTCTTTGGTGTTATATATTATAATACATAGCCATTATGAAACAACAGAATTCCCTGGTATCTTCAAACTGATATTAGAAGATATTTATTTAAGTTTTGCTATTCTCTGAGAAGTGAATAAGGTAAGCAACAGAGGCGAAAATCAGTTTTTGTCTTCACCATATGGGTGACCCTGTTCCAACTAAAAGCGTGGCCTCACATCAGTCCTCTTTATTTCCTCCTTCATTTTCAAAGGAGTTCACTCTGCTTTGGTCCTTCCCTGTACACTATTGTTATAACCACTGCAATGAGATCATGCTACTTCTCTGCATAAAATTCCTGTGACTCACCATTGTTTTCAGGGTAAAATCCAAATTCATCTGCATGGCTTACAAAGTTCTGTATGATTTGCTTCTCACTTTCTTCCATTGCTTCTCTTGCCATTCTTACTCCCTCAACAGTACTCCTGGCCCCCACCCCCCAATCTCTCTGGTCATGCCTTTGCACATCCCGCTCCCATTTTTAGGAACACTCTCCCTTAGTCTTCACCCTGTTACTTGATACACACTAGAAGCCCATTAAATGTGTTTTTGATAATGATAATTTTTCATTAAAAGTCTCGGGTATATATTAAGTGACAGTATATTGATCACTAAAATGTAAAAATCCCTATTCCATATTTGCATTCAAAATCAATTCTCTGTCTTACATACACACACACACATAGACTTTTCCAAAGGATGTCGCTGCATTCCTACCTCATGTTTCATCTGGAAGTTCTGCACAAGGTTGAGGTCAGTAAACATCCTAATTGTACACAGTGCTGTTTCCAGATCAGACAGCTCAAAGTCACTGAAGCTAAAGTCAGTAATTTTAAGGGTCTGGGCAGATGGCACCACAGCAGCCTTAGGTAAGGAGAAAAGGAAAAAAATAATGCTGTTAATTAAAGCAGTAGTGATTCATAAAGTTTTCTAGTTTTGCTGCAGAGAAATAGTATATTGTGGCTTTTTTTTTTTTCTTTTTAAGGAAAGACACTAGAAACCTTTTTGTACAGTGGCAACTCCACTCCCTGCATTTTTAAAACTGAACCACATAAGAGTAACTAATATGGTTCAAGGTAGGCTAAGTGGAGAAAAGGGAGTTGTCACCCTTAGACTGTACCTAGAAGGGTGAGCAGCACTAAGAACTCTAGTGATTTGGCTCCTTTATACCTCCCCAGTCTTATTCACTCTAAAGAAATTTATAATTTATTGAGTAAATATTCTGGAATCATCCCAGTGCTCTGGGCTGCAAATCAACTGGTAAGAAGGGTAATGATAATGTTCTAAGGATTGTATGGTTAGTTCTCGGAACAACCTTATGAAGTGGACACTCTAGCTCCATTTTTCAAGTACAGGAACTTAAGCACAAAGAGGTTAATTTTCTTGCCCGTGGCAGCCCAGCTAGTTAAGGAACAAGGAGGCCAGTCCTCCAGTCCAGGAAGGCTATCCTGGGCTCACACTAGCAGAATTTGTCTCCCACCACACTTGCCTCACACAAGCCTGATCATAAGAATCACCTGGGTGCCTATTAAAAAACATTCATTTGGACCAAGGAGCCCTGGCTCCCTCTGACTGAGCAGAGCGCACAGGCTCCTCTCCTAGATGTCTTGCTGGGCCCTGTGGGATGGGAATTTAAAGGAACCCCCGCTCCTCCGCCCTTGGACCATTTACCCTGTCAGCACTTTGTTAACTGTTTTAATTAGATCAGGCTGAGATTAACTGGACCAACAGAGGCCTTTACGTGGTTTGAAGTAGAGGGAAGAAAAATTAAGAAATTTCAGCCAGGTTCTCAAACCCCTTAGGTTTCCTATCAGTGTCTGAGAGAGAACTACTTGGCTTTTGGGAAGTCAAAAGGTCAAAATAATAAAATCTTACGGAGCAATCTAAAGTAGATTTCCCTACAAATCTGAAGGCACTTGCACATTCTCCTTTTTATTCTGGACTTCAGATTTCACTTACATATACCAGACTTGTTTAAACTTTCCATGAATGTCACCCTCTTCATTCAAACTAAGTATTTTTTCCCAAGTCCAAAACTAACCAGAAAATACGCATTCTGTTAAGTCAATTCCATAGGCTAATGTGTGGGCCGAAATAAGGGAAGAGAGAAGGATTTAAAATGTTTAGATAAAGGGCTTAGTTGTTTATATCAGCCTCCAACATCAGAGATGGAGCAGTAACTCAAGTTTGGGAAGTGTGGAGGTGGGAACAAGCCCACCTTTTAACTCAAAGCAGATAACAGTTGCTTTCCTTAAAATACAGTGCAATGGACAGGAGAACAGATGTTTTTTTCCTTAGGGCATCATTATTCTTACAGCAGGAAGTTTTCTTTCTTTCCTTCCACAAAGAACATTCTAAAAGCTACAGGATAGAAGCCAGCACAGCTTGTGCCTCTTTCCATTATCTACTGTAATTCCTAATCTCTCTCTACTAAGATAAAAGAATCTTTTCTTTTGCTTGTTTGGTCACACCACACTACAACTCAAACATTCTGAGCTGACCCAGTGGGGACATGCAAACATCTTCCATAAGAGCCTTGTGGTCAGTGATATACAGGTTCAGAATTCTGGGATCGATTATTAACAAGCCATGAGAAGTCAGAAATCCTTTCAAGCTCTTGTACTATGCTTCTTTGACCATCACAAGAAAATTCAACTTTCTGTTGAACTTAGAAAGGCTTGGGATAAAGGTGATTTTTAAGTAAAACATAATTACCTATTATTTTTACTTATCATGTTGTAGGATAAAATATTATACATTTTACTAATAGCAGAAAATACATTTACTAATAGCAGGGAATAAAGGATGTGGTATTTCTGGCATAGGATGTATATACAGTTCCAGATTTTCACAGTTTCTTGTTTTAGTGACTGTTTTATTCATTAGAATTAGAAAATGAGATTTCTGAGTTTGATTTTCTTCAGGGGATTTTACTATTGCATTATGGTTTTGAAGCCTAACAGAAAGAACATATTTTAAAGATTCTGTAAAACAATAAGGTATTATAAATATAAATATATATATGTATTTTTATGGTTGTTCAAAACAACTGGAACTGTGATACCACCTAATACCACCCAATATTGCTTATTTATATGAGAACACAGTGTCTAAATCCTTGGACAAAACAGTTTAGATATTAGTGTTTAATTCAAATATGGTCAAGCTCTTACAGGACTATGGTTTTAATGTCAAATTAACCAAATATGGAATGCAAAAAAATAAAAAAACAAAGCTCATTGGATTAAAGATTCATTCTGACAATTTGATGGTATATGTATTCTTCTGGGTTCTTTAATTGTATCTGCCACTCAAACTAATAAAGAAACTAGTTGGCCTCTAGTGACTCTGTAAAAGAATTATATCATAAGTCACCTTTTTATGATCCTTTTCTAATACCATGGCCCTTTTTTCACCATTCTTGCAAAAATTAAAAATAAAAAAAAAAATTCAACTCTGGACATGAAGAGCCACTAACAGTGGAACGAGAGTTAATCTTTAAGTGCAGGAATGTCTTGAGTTAAAGCAGTAGTCAGAGTTATAAAAATATTTTAATTTTGCAGTGATCTTCAAACTAATTGTTCTAAATACCATCTGACTGATAAGGAGCTAAAGAGTAAACTGATGTCCAGCTGACAAAATGCTAGATCAGCTACCATATTTACATTTCAGCATGAGATGACGACCACAAACAGAAACTTAAAAGCAAAGTGAAGCAAGTGATAAAAAGGAATGTCTGCTATTGGTGGTGCTAGTCCAGATGTTTCACTCACTTTGTCACCCTGAACAAGATGTTCAACCTCTCTGCCTGCTTTTTTGAATGTGTAAAAGAAGGAAGTTGGAGTAGACTATCTCTAAGGTTTAACATTTTCTGAGATGTTAACACATTTATCTCTGCATCCACAGGGCTCAAGCACCTCTTACTGCTTCCTCACTTTGGAACCAAATGCCATACTGTGAGTGGCATCTAGATCTTGCCAGTGACTTTCCTGTACAGGGCCTAAACTCCATCTCTGATTTTCTCAGCATTTAAGGTACATGGATGGGTGCACCTTGGCAGTTATGACTATGTTGTATTTTTCATGCTCAATTTCATACACGTCACTTTGGTCCTGCTTCCCCACAGGTAGAAGGAGTGATATTTCACAGCTCCTGGCTTAAACAGAGGACCCTAGCCTCTACTGGGTTGAAGTAGTGGAGGGTTAGACTCAATATGTGGTAGCCTCTCTTGTTATTGCAATAATGTTCTAAATTTTAAAAACTGACTTTTCTGAAATTGTCATCTTTTTTTTTTTTCAGGGATGGGGGAGGTGTGTATATATTTGCCATCTATTTTTAAGGTTAATTAATAATCTCTGTCTTACAAGAGAGAAGAAGAAGGCTGTCTTCCAGGTCTCTTTGTTTCTTCTCTGCCTAGAATGAATATTCCCATGTTTTCACATAGCTAATTATTAAATTTTTTTTGTGTCTCAGCTGCATCAGGGAAACATTCACTAGTCCTTGTGATAGCAAGGCTCCATCAACATCTGTTTCAACCTTTTTCTAGTGAGTCTTCATCTTCTGAAGAGGCTAGACAGCTAACAAAAATACATTTCCTTGACTCCCTTGCAACTAGGGTTCCAGATAGATTTGGTTTTGGCAATGAGGTAAACTTGAGTGAGACGTGAATTTCAAACAAATGCAATGACACACGGGAAACTCATTATTATTTTGGGGGGACGTGACTCTAGAGGGAATACTACAGTCCGGCAGCTTGCAGTTCTGCTAGCAGCTTTCTGACTCTGGCCTATGAACGTAGAAGTTTCCATAGTAAGCCAGATCCGCAATTTTGTTCTAGGACTTATTCCTGGGATGACTTATCTACCCTTTCCAATGATTTGAAAGTACTTAGTTAAATTCTTTTCTGCTTAAAATAGCTACAGTAGTTCCTACTACCTGCAACGGAACCCTGTTGGTGCTCTATTTTGCAACAAAAGCATGTGTAGGCAACAGACTCTCAAGGATAGAAATTGGGGTTTGGATACTTGACCTGACGAGTTTGAAGGCAGAGGGGGACCTGTTTCCATTAGAGCAGTGGCTCTCAAGTTAAGTTCCTGGACCAGCAGCATCAGCATCTGGGAACTTGTTAAAAACGCAAATTCTTGGGCCCCAACACAGACCTACTGAATCAGAAACCCTGGCAGTTGGACTCAGCAATCTGTGTTATAAAAACCTTCCAGGTGATTCTGATGAATGCTGAAATTTGAGAACCACTGCATTAGGGATAGGTTATTGATAGTAAATGGTAGTTAACAGTCATTTTAAGTGAACACTTTAGAACAAAATGCCTTTTTGTGGACCCAGTGGTGACTGCCATATTACAGAGTGATGGGCAGAAACTGTAAGTGGGTTGGCTGCTTCTTGCTGTGTCGGAGAGATTAAAGAAAGAAAATGAAGGGCTCTGGACTTTAAATTTTTGGCTCAAATAATGGTCTGAAAACTAGGGAATTTTTATGGCTTTCCTAAAACAGCCTATTTCTTGTAGCAATGATGTAGACAAAACCCAAGTGTAGTCTTATTCTACAGGTTGGTGAATTACAGTGTAGGTTGAAATCACAGACTTGCCATGTCTCCTATGTGAAAATTAAAGCACTGATTAGGAAGGAGTGGAGCACCAAGAAATGGAATTGAGACATTTGAAAAGATCTGGATAATGACATGTATCTCAGACCATTCACTCTAGAATATGTTTCTATGTAATTTCACAATGCTTTATACTTTACAGTCCTACCTCTTTTTCCTAATTGTAATTATATAAATTGCATAATTATCTTATATATGACTTTTTATTCATTGTTATATTTGGAGCACCTAATATAATGCCTGCATAGAATAGGAGTTAAATATTGAATGAATAAATAAATGGGTCTTTAAATCATCTAGTACCTAATCAGTTCTCCATATTATGCAGAAATATTTCATATAAATTTCATTTGGCATAGAGCTATAGTATAAATATTCATATTAGTAATGAACTATACTGTGACAGAAACAATTATATTGTGGTACATGCCTTTTTCTCTTAAAGTTCAGTTATTCAATTTATTTCCTTTTGAAAAATTTTAATGATAATTGAGTTTCTTCTTTCTTCTACACAACAAATACTCCACTGCTGTAATTTTTAAAAATCAGTTACAGCTTGTCTTAATAATCATTAAGATTTGATTCTCTCACTTCCAACAACACTGGAAACCCAGGATGAGAAAGCAGTGACCAAACAGTTTTCCAATTTTTAGTTGCTTTTGTCGGAAGTTACTGAAAATGGTGAATTCCAGATTGTTTTCCATAAGTAGAGAATTGGTTATACACTCTGAATAAAAGGTTTACACTATTTTGTGCTTACAAAATATGACACATTTTCCTCCAGTAAGCTTTCCACCTACCTAATTCAACTTAAGCTAATTTAAACATGAGTGTATAATTTCTTTTTTTCTTTTTTCTTGAGATGGAGTCTCACTCTGTCATCCAGGCTGGAGTGCAGTGGCACGATCTTGGCTCACTGCAACCTCCACCTTCAGAGTTCAAGTGATTCTCCTGCCTCAGCGTCCCGAGTAGCTGGGACTACAGGTGCGTGACACCACGCTGGCTAATTTTTGTATTTTCAGTAGAGAAGGGGTTTCACCATGTTGGCCAGGCTGGTCTCACACTCCTGAGCTCAAGTCATCTGTTCACCTTGGCCTCCCAAAGTGTTGGGATTATAGGCGGGAGCCACCACACCTGGCCAAAAAAATGAGCGTATAATTTTTTGAGTGCTTATTATTGGAATGGCTAGTGCAAAAAGGCTTGGAACATCATAGGAACATAAAGATTTCAATGGTATTGCTACTAGATATTGCAAATTGACATCCCCTCCCCCACCTATTGCCACTATGAACAAAAACTAATACTTAATGGAGCATATGTACCAGGAACTCCAGTTATTGGTACATATGCTCTGATTCTGTGAGGTAAATTCTTTTATTATCCTCATTTTACAGAGAAAGAAACTGAAGCACAAATAAGTCACATATTTGCCTGACATCACATACCTGGAATTTGAACCTAGGTATCTCTCTTTCTCTAGCACACAATGCTCTCCATCTTGCTACAGTCACAAATATGAAAGCTGACAATGAAAACATTACCTAAGTGTCCCTCAACATGGCTGGCTCTATCACCCGTTTGTAGGCTGTTTTACATATATAATAAACTCTCGAATTATTTCTAGTTTCTAAATCACTTTAAGGGAAAATAAAGCAAAATCTTATTAAATGTATTGAAGGAGCTTGATCTGTGTTTCTTTTTCCTTCATGCTAGATTATAGGATCTCTAAAAGTCTGGGTTTTCCAGAATCCATTCGTTGATTCATTCATTGATTCAATAATTCTACAAAACACATAAACCAAGTTCATGTAAAGCAATCACTAAATGATAGCTATTATTATTATCACCAAGAACTAACAGCCTGAAGGGAAAGATAGATACATAAATGAAATACATATTTTTTAAGTGGAATAACAAAAGGAAGTATGTTAGTAGTTTGCCCAAGTGATCCTTAACAACACAATGATAGAGAATGTGAGTCCACATTTTACTCTTTTCATTAAAGAGAATCTTTCCTGAGCTTTTGAGCTTATCAACGCCTCACTTAAGACAAATGACAGCCCTTCTTTTGTTCAACTTTTTATCATTATAATGGCTATTCACACAACAAAAGGGACATACTTGTGTCCCTTTTACACAAGTATAGAGAGCGCCTTTTTGTTTCTTCAATAGAGAAGAAACTTTATAGAAAATAATACATTGATAAAATGTATGGTCTCCTTGAAGCCCATAAAGCATGTGTTTGTAGAAAATAATGTACTTGGGTAAAGTAAATATAATGATCATTTAAAAATTATTACATTTCTAATTTCTAGTGGCTGCCTCATGAGAAAGGTCTATATTTAGGCTACAGTAAAGTCTCTGGTAACTTCAGCAGAAAATAAAGACATGTGGCTACATGGCTATGCAATTTGCTCAGTTGTGTAATCTTTGTACAAAAAAGGGTCATATTGCTATCAAAGGCCTTCTGCTTGCCTTAGGTCTGAAGCGTGAAATCTTAAGAGCCAAAAAAAATTACAGAAACTGGAAACAATTCCTAATAGCCAACTGCTAAGAAAAGAAAAGGCTCTTTATTCAGCAAGTTATTTATTAAAGTAAGTGTGAAAAGAAGGGCAGTGACAGAACTTGGTCTTTCATAAAATTCTTCCAATTAGCCTTAGTGTTGTATAAAGGCATTTTGTTATATTGCTCCTTGGTATTTATTCAATATAAACAGTTAACAGGAAAAAAGGTTTCAATCTCAATAATCCATTTTTTAAAGAAATTATTTGTATTAGATATTTGATGGGTTATATCAGTAGCTGCAAGGAGACATCTTCTGCCAGGTGTTTTAAGCTCTTCTTATCAGCCCTGACCACCACCCCTACCCTCACAGGATGCTTCTTAATGGAGAACAGTTGAATTCCAGGTCTCTGAATAAAGCCACCTTGACAGGCATCACGACAGCCACCACATTACACCTTATGGAAGACTATTTATTATCTCTCTTCTCCACTTTCCACATGCACAAAAGGGTTGTTTTTAAAAAAGAAACCACACAATTAGTTTATAAGGCTTTTAGAATTTATCTTTTTCCAAGAGGGAAGTGAATCCAAAGACAGATAAGAAAGAAAACTACTTTTAAAAAGGGAGTAAGTATGAAACTCAGTAAATCTTGCAGACAGTAAAGAGGTGAATCAGGCATAGTGGGACTGGACTAGCATATTTTCTTTAATAACAGCATCAACATGCTATATGATTTTTCCTTTTTTTCTAACATTATATAAGTGAATCCCTTTAAATCTCAATAAGAAAGAGGCACCAACTATAAAAAGCTTTATAATGTGCTTATAGTTTTTCAAAATCATATAGAAAGCATGTAATAATGCTAAGATTCTGATATAATATGCATACGTTTGTAAGAAAAACTTTAGAATAAATTTATGATTGCAATTGGGAATAATATACACAGATCTGATTACCATCTTGGTTACTGAGTTCCGAATAAAAAAACATACTAAAACTATGGTATTTAGAACTATACACAATAGTTAGCACAGAAGAAGCTCAAGAACGGTGCCCTTACTTTGGAGCTAAGCCTATCATTGGAAGTAACCCACTAGTAAAATCAAATCAAAACAGACAAGATTAGCTTGTCACATGAAGGCAGGAAGAATCAAACAGAAAATCTAGTAAGTCTTGCCAATGTGAAAGACATGTAGCCCAGTTAATGTTACATATGTCTACAAAAATCAATGTCTCAATTGATGGTGTACAGAAAGTCCAAAGTATTGTTGCAGAGGATTTCTAGGACTGTTTGAGGAAGATGATGTCTTACTTCAGGGCTTCCCAATCACTGAGTTGTGGACTGGTACCCGACCGTTGCTGGCTGGGAACCAGGCCACATAGCAGGACGTGGTGAGCAGTGGGAGTGAGAATTACTGCCTGAGCTCCGCCTCCTGTCAGATCAGCGACAGCATGAGATTCTCATAGGAGCGTGAGAACTGCACATGTGAGGGATATCTTGGTTGCATGCTCTTTATGAGAATCTAATGCCTGATAATCTGAGGTGAAACAGTTTCATCCCAAAACTATTCCCATACCCACTATGTCTCCATTCCCCACCCCTCCACCAACCCCTGGAAAAACCGTCTTCCACAAAATCAGTCCCTGGTGCCAAAAAGGTTGGGGACCACTGCCTTACTGGATGCCATAGGTAATTACAGTTCAGTGATAGTGGTTATCAAGATAGTAGGGCCAACACTTCTTTGTTAAATTATCTGCTCAAAATTTTTCCATTTATAATCTGGCCATCCATGCAGAGTTTTCAGAAAGTGAAGGAATATGATGGTCATCTTGACATAAGGAACTTGATCAGTGCCGTAACACTGATCAAGTGTTAGGCATCAGAGATTTGGGCCAGGTACCTGTCTCTGGCTCTTACTGCTGTCACCTGCAGCAATCACACAGACACCTGATCAAGACAGGGTCACGTGAAGTTTTTGGCTCTGAAAGGTTAAGGTCAAGATGAGGAAAATTCTGGCCCAAGAAATAGTGCCTAAATGGTCAGCTAAGCTATAAGGACTGAACTGAATCAGCACTGACTCCGTGACAAAAATGAGAAGCTATTTTATAAAAGCAAACCCTAATATATATATTTTACTGTTCTAACAAGAAAGGAAGGCTGCTGGGTCTGACCCACAGACCCTGACAGAGCGACGGATGAGAAAATGCACTCTGACACAGATATCCAATGGAAGAGTGGGCCAGGGGACCAGGTCACCCACAGAAAGAGTTGTAGCAGCCACAGCCCTGACAAGCTGGTGCTGCGGGCATTTATTTAGTACAGATTTAATGACAAAGGCCTTGAGTCAATACACCTGTGGGTAATTGACATCATCGCCCTTAACCCCTTTTTATCTAACCTAAGCTTTTAGGCACCAGATAAGAGAATCTGGTTGCCTTCAGCCAAATCCTTTTCTGAAGCTTTTATAAAACCTCCCAGCCTTCCAAGAAGGTTTGCATCTTTCTACAGTTTTTCCCGTCACCCTGACCGATCTCCTACAGAAGGCAAAAAAGGCTGTCAGTCAATCAATGAATCAAATATTTACTTCCTAGTTGTTCAGATAATAAATAAACACTTATATTCTGATAATTAATTAACTTTCTAATACCATAATAGGTTAACTGGGGTCCTTTTATTATTATCTCAGTAACTTGCAACTAAGGATCATTAAAAGGTATATGGCAAAATGTTCAGTTTAATGCCTAATTTATGCTACACCCAATTTTAAACCAAGAGAAGGTTAGATTTATAATGGGATAAAACACTCAAGCAACAGAAGTAGAAAAAATAAGGATTCTGAATTTCCTATCCACTAATTACTTTGTTAGAACTGGAGAACTTTATGTGGATACAGGTATAAACATTTAGTAGATTTAATTCTCTTAAGAATAAACTTGTTAAAATAAAAGTTAAGAAAATATTTGATAGATTTTCCATTTATTTTAGGTTTTAAATTGAGATAATCAGACAAATGACAGCAATTTTGGTGATTGCTGGATGATACAAACACCTGTGTAGCTAGGGGCTATACAGGAATTTTTATTTGGTTGACAGAAAACTAGAACTGAAATCAATTGCTGAATTTCAACCAATTTAAGTGAATTACTTGACCTACAAGCTATGTAACCCTAAATTTATCAATGCAGCTGCCAGAAATCTATTTTCTAAATGCAACAACAGCTGGTTTTGAACAATACTGCAATATAGCAATTTTCAGTTATTCTGAAGTATTTTTCTCTTGCTAAAATTATAAACATCATTGAGAAAATAATTTTCAGATTTTTCTGAAAGACTACTATTTTCAAAGTGAAAAACAAACTTGAATATAATTTTTAGAAATTACTTGCTTTTTTTTTTTTTTCACCTAGAACAACACATATAATGGTAGAGTGTAACCCTCACCTTCATTTTAGAAATTACCCTACAGTGCCTGCAGGCACTTCAGTATGTAGATAATTTCCAAATCACCAAACATATTGCTTGAAAACTACGTTCTTCTAGGAAGAATAGACTAATGGGCCAGTTGAGCCTGAGGTGAATAATACTTTACACCTGTCAAGCTTTGTAAATAATTGAAAAACGGCTCATTACTTCAAACACTGTCATCAACACGCAAAATAAATACAGACAATTCCATATGAGGTTAACCCAAAAAGGACCTTAACCTTTCAGGTAAAATTAGTATCTAAAGTTCCTAGAATTGTTTTTCTTGGCAGTTAACTCAGTTTCACTGGCAAATGACTCAGTTTCTTACTCATGGATTTAACTGAGAATGTTTACAAGTCCTCAATTTACTTTGTTCCTGTCTAACTTACTCTCTCTCCTGTGCTGTGCAATCTTGTGTGGGCTCTGGATCCAGACTGCCTGGATTTAGTACTGGCAGCATTCCCTCCTTACAACCTAATGAGATCCTAAGAAGCACAATCGAAACTCTCTAAGCCACAAATTCCCTCTTAGAAACTGCTAACAATACTGACCATGTAGGTTGTGGATTCAGTAAACTTAGTTGACTCACAAAAAGAAGTTAAAACATGCTCGGTATACAGGAAGTGCTCAACAAATGTAGCTATTATTATTATCTGTATCCTCTTGTTTGGGCAAAAGAAATGTTGCTCTTTCATGCCTAGGCCTCTTCAAGGTCCTTAGGTCTTCACTGTCTTGCATTGTCAGTCTCACACTGACTCTTGTGCCTTGGCCTTTGTCTAAGAACATTCTGCCTCTCTTGCTTGTGAGCAATGTCTGCTCACACATTCAAAACCTAACCAAACAATAAAAAACTTCACATGATTCAGGCAACACCCTTCATAGCTGCTCCTCCAATCTCTTTTACACAAAACATTATAATTTTTGAATAGTCTATATTCATTTATTCCACTATTTACTTTTACCTTTTGCAGTTTCACTTCCCTGAAACTGCTTTCTCAATAGTCACTTAATCAACGAATTCACAGCAGTTTTTTCACAATCCTCGTATTTCTCAACCTTCTTACCACTGATGAGATCTCCTCCCTTTTTGAAACTGCTTTATTTTGCCCTCTGTGCCACTGCACTATCTTAAATCTTCCGCCTTGTTTAACTACCACTTCTCTACCTTCTTAGCTGTTTTCTTTTCCTGTTCCTTCCATCTAAGCCTATATTCACAGGACTTCTCTTCTTAGTCTTTCCCTACCTCTCTGCACTTTCTCCCAGTTGATGCACCCCTATGATTTCACTACCATGGGATGTTAACTCCCAAATCTCCACCTCTAGTTCTAAACACCACCCCGTCATCACTCGAGTCCTGCCTTTTCTGATTGCTGAAGATGTTCACTTGGTTGTTCAACCAGCACCTCAAACTTATCTTGTCCTAAATCAAACCTGTAGTTTCAGAGAAGTGAAACTGCAAAAGGTAAAAGTAAATGGTGGAAGAAATGGATACAGACTATTCGAAAATTACAATGTTTTGTGTAAAAGAGAGTGGAGGAGCAGCTATGAAGGGTGATGACTGAATCATGTGATTCTTAATATTCATCTTAATATTTCCACTTTAATGAATTAATGTCATCATCATTCTTTGAATTACCAAGGTCAAAATATTTAGATCTTCTTTCCTCTCTCAGCACAGTGCTCTGTGCACAAGCTCTGGATGGTGAACTTGTATCCTCATTCTTCCACTGCATGGCAGTGAACTTGAGCAAGTCACTGGGCTTCTCCAGGCTTCAGTGTGGCTTTCATAACATAGTTTTGAAGTTTACATGAGAACACAGTTGTGCAGTTTACATGAGAAGATGGACGTAAGGGCACAAAGCGTTTAGCATGTGGCAAACTATGATGAGGATGACAGAAAGAGAATCTCGATGATCTGTTCACACTTTTCCCATTCCTTACATAACTCTTGTCACATCTCACATGGCCCTTAACCTATGTCATCACAAATACATTTAAACACAGGATGACAACCTTGGTTGTAAAGTGTTAAAGTGCCTCAAATTTTCATTAATCTCGACCAAGCCATTCCAAACCAAGACCTACAACATACATCTACTTACATATCCATGTGCTTTTCTCTCATTGTGTGCTAAATAATGCAGAGAATTCAGGAACTGACCTTATTTGACCCCAATTTCAAACAGCATTTTATAAGCCATATGGTCAGAAGTTAAAATCACTCTCAATTCTTGATAATACAGAGCAGGTATCAGTAACAAACTATAAATTGTTTTGTTATTACCCTAGCCAAAAAACCACCTCATGGTCCCCATTTCCCCAGGAACTAAAAGAAAAGTAAAATTAATTTTGGCTCCAAAAAGATGTAATGATTATAACAATTACTGGAAAACAATATCAGAATCATACACTGTATTACACAATCAGTATAAGTTATTTAATGACTTTTGCTTTGTATTATCAGTGACTTTGTATCCCTGCAAGAAAGCAGAGTTAATTAAAGATTTTTTTGAGTATCTATCTAAATATTTACCAAATTTGGTTAAATTAGGTGTCTGAAATTAGCAATTTTTAAAAAGAAAAAGAATTACCGCTAACGACTGTAGCTCTCTTGTTTCTTCCTCTGCTGCGGAAGCATGATACGACAGAACCTACAGGGTAGGAAAAGAAGTCCAGGTTACACAGGAGAGAACTACCAAATGTAGACTAGAACTTCAAGCTTGGAAATCTGCTAAATCTTCTTGGAGAGATAATTAGAATCCTCAGAATGCCAAATCTTGTTTGCTGCTTTCTTCAACAGTGAAAAACCCAGATTTAGATTCCATTGCTTGTTTTGGAAAACAAAAAGTTATACTCCCTACGTTTAAAGAAAACTCTTGCAACTTCCATTCTGACATTATTGCTATAACAAACACATTATTTATAAGCCAGCCTAGAAATAACTTTTGGCTCAAACTTGGCAGAAAATTTATTTTGTTTTGTTTTTTTTTAAGACAATATTGACCTTTAGTTATTTTTGCTTGTGTACAGAATTAAAGGGAAAATCTTTGCATAATCTGACATTTTGATGTTAATATTTGGAAAAAAAGTAGTCTAGAAGTGGCTCTCAGATGAGGCCTGTAACCATTCTAGAATTCACACAGAAAAACTGGATGCCTGGGACATAGTCATACAGATTTAAGGATCCCTTTACACTTCTGCAATTCAAGAGCTGAGAAGAGAGTAGTGCTGGCCTGTAAAGCCATCCCTTGACAGTTGAGGACACTGAGGCTCAGAGAGTCTCATGATTTGGCTGTAAGCTCACACCTAGTGAGAGGACAAGGAGACTTAGGACCCAGCTTTCAATTCCTAACCTATACATGTTCCATTACTTAGTAGAGTTAAAAAATCAGGCTTATTAACTGAATTTCCATTGTCAAAAGTCATCATTTCTAAGTACAGGTTGAGCATCCCAAACCTAAAAATCTGAAATCCAAAATGCTCTAGTGAGCATTTCCTTTTGAGTGTCATGCTGCTGCTCAGAGTTTTGGATTTTGAAACATTTTTGAGTTTGAGATTTTTGGATTTGGACTGCTCAACCGTTAAGTATAATGCACATATTTCAAAAATCTGAAAAAAAAATGCAAAATACAAAACACTTCTGGTCTCAAGCATTTTATGCAAGGGCTACTCAAACTGCAAAGGGATTTTTTTAAACATTCTTTTAAACCAAAGTAGTGGTTGTATTTAAAATACCTATTGTGCTTTGAAAGCATATTTTATCAAAGTTCATTTTTGACAGAGACTACACAGATTTACAAAAAAAAACCCAAAAGCTTAAAAATCATCGATGAAAAGGTAGCTCATTTTCAGACTTTAAATGGTGAGTAAAGTAATTCAGCAACCCAAACCAGTGTTTCTTCAACCAGTCTTTAAAATTTTAAGTAATGAAAAATTTAAAGCCAAATGATACATATTTGTACCATCTTATGATTTAGAACTGTTACAATACTGCACTACATTGCATCTTTTTTGCCATTTGAACCATTAATCACTAGGAAACCTCAAGAAACTCACAACTGCTCTCTCCTGTACATGTGAAATTGATGGGTCATGGCTATAACCTGTTGCTACTGAGACCATAGTGGTAGTTCCCCAAGAAAAGGTAAGACTGTGACCATGAATTAGACTAATATTAACAAGTGCAGTACAACATGGATACATGAATAAAGAAATGACACAATACATTCTAAGTTAAAAAAAAATTATCACACACAAAAGATAAAAATAACATCTTACACATGGGGCATAAGGATTAACTGTTTTAATACATACAAGCATTAGAATACACTTGAAACATTTGATAAATTTAGTTATTTTTATTGTCATCATTGTTTTATTGTTATTAGAATGATCACAATTTCCAAGTCAAAATAATTCACTATCTTTTGAAGACCTGAGGGATTTGTGCCCTTGGCTTTTGTCCAATGGCCTCATAAAGAAAGGACCATTTTTTTCAAAGTTGTATCTGTGATCATAGAAATGACTTCACATATGACCTGAAACAAAAAACTTTTTATACTAGGTAAAAGCCTAACTATCCATATAATTAACTGAAGGAGAGCTACAAAGATAGAAGTAAGTCTCAATCAGGAAAATATTCAGAGATTTTGAACAAAGTAATACAAAGTGTGGGATTGCTTCAAACTAAGCCAATGGGAGGGGAAGGGAAGTGCAGAGGAGTAAGCGGGGAATGGATGGAGTGATAATGGCCATGAGTTGATAATTACTGAATGGATCATGAGGACGTGAGGGTTTATTAAGCTGTTCTCTCTACTTCTGTATATATTTGAAATTTTCCATAATAAAACATTAAAAAAAAAGAAATAACTTCTAATTGATAGCTTAGATTCAATTTTTCAGTGAGAAACCATGGAACTGAAAAAAATTAGATTAAATATTATATATAAAATATATAAACACATACACAGATATATGTATATATGTGTATATGTATATTTAAAGCTATTTGTACACATATGTACATGTGTACATGTACCTAATTGAAACTATATTTGAAATATATACTTGTGTGTATATGTGTACATATATACTTGAAACAGATTTCCACTGGTTTATAATTGAACGTCTTTTATATAATACTATAGCAAACCTATTAGTATAATATATTTGGCATAGAAAGTAAAGGGTACCATCTGGTAAATTTTATATAACATATGTCCCTCTAGCTCTTTAGGTTAGTTATGTACTTAAGAGAGATTGAAGGAAATGTTATTATATCCCAAACACTGATTTTCTCTAATTTCAACTAGATAAGAAATCTCCATGTTACATCAATTGAATAATTTCAAGGCAGTTCGTGAAACATATATAGAAAGGACTGACTCTGTTGGAGTTGGACGGTCCTTTGTGAGAAAGAGCATTCCTCGGTCGGTCCCTGGGAGCCAGTGATTTCTTCACTCGCTACCTGCACCTTCAGTCACTTGCGGGAGCTTGGTGGTCATACAGATTCCGAGCTTCTACCCAAGACTTGCTGAATCAGAACTTTCAGAAGTAGGGTATATAAATTTGTAGTTTGAAATAGTTTCTCAGATGATTCCAGGAGTTAAAACTCTTCATGCTTTTTGTTGATTTTATTCTTTCTTTTCCTCACTTCTAATTCTCTTAAGAGTGCCTGGGGTTTCTGTTTTTTGTTGTTGTTGTTTGTTTGTTTGTTTGTTTGTTTTTAATTTTTTTCACAACTGTTCTCACGGAAAGATGGGGAGGCTCAGGCAATGGGAAAGGGACAGATAAGTGGCAGTAGTTATCTGTGTCAATGATTATTAAAGTCAATATTGCTTTCTACAGAAAAAGCAAAGGCCTAAAGGGATAAACATCCTGAGTTGTGGTTTGGTTATATGACATTTGACAAGTTTCTTAAATATTCTGAGTCTTAGTTTCTTTCACTCTTTAGTTGAGGATAATAAGGATCTCATCATCTGAATCACAAAATTTTGGTGAGGACATAATGACTGAACACACACACACCATGAGTGATTATGAGGGAAAGGTTAAAGCTAAATGTCTGGCTGGCTGGAGTGAGAGGTCCCTAAACTCCACCCACCTCCAATGTGACCATTTGCTTGGCCATGGCTCTCTCCACTGCTTCATACATCTGCGTGTTCTGGATCCCCAAGCCACAAAAGATGACAAAAGCTTCCAGAAACTGTTCGTCATTTCGGTTGAAAGGCTTAACCTTGCCAGTATTCTCCTCCATCTTATTAACAAGTTGGCAAACCCCTATAACAATCCAAGAGATTGAGCAAATGTTATTGTTGATTATCATAGTTTTTGTGGACTTTAACAAACACACCCAAAGATTGTCTTATACTTTTCTCTTAGGAATGCTTAGTGTGTCAAAATAAGCAAATTAACCCCCACAAATATAAGCTAGAGAAGTAAACAGAATTTATATGAGAACTAGTTTCACGTGGTTCAAAATGTACATTGCTGGCGTTCAAAAAATCCTAGAGTACTATTTTCTTCCAGACTCGGTCACGAATTTTAGATCATTTGAGTCCCCAAAGACAATTTGTCCTTTGGAAACTAATTGGATTTTTGTACACTTGCCAAGAGAACAATTCTGATGTACATCAGAATTTTGGGTCAAACAGATCTCCTTTCCTTACTGAGAAACCAGAAGTTTAAATACACACACACACACACACACACACACACACACACACACAAAATAGAATGCGGAAAGGAGGCAACTGACATAGGAAGTCTCAAATTTCAATTCTACGCCTCTGTATCTAGGAGAATCAAATTTGTAGAAAACTTTTGATGCTGCAAATAAGTATGCAAATAAAAATGACTACTTAGAAATAAAAGTCAAACATGTAGTCAACATAAATGGAACATTAGGATAAATCTAGGAACGTCAACATCTTCACTGAAGTGGTTGTTCTATGAGTTTCTGAGCCTAGTGGTCTCTGTGAGGAGTGACCTCGCAGAGGCCACTCTGATGACCCAGCCTACCTCTGTGTAAACAAAGTATTGTTAAAGTCCTTATCACTTCTGTCTCTGAGTATATAATAACAGACTTCCACCATGTACCCACTGTGGGATACGGATTGTGCTAAATACTTTGGTAGACACATGATCTCTAGTCTTCACAATTTATTCTGCGAGGCAGATGTGACCATCCTCATTTTACAGATGAGGAAACTGAATCTCAGAAAGGTTACATCATTTGCTCTAAGCCACTTAGCTGGTATGTGTGGGTCTAAAATTCAATCCCCAGCTCAGCCTGCCACAAGGGCCACTCTCAACTGCCATACTACCTGTCAGATCATTGCTAGCAGTGCCCTGGTTGCATCTTGCTTGCCCACACCTCTGCTCATGCTTTTCCACAGGTGTGCACTGCTCCCCACTGCCTTCCCTCCTGCCTCACCAGTTGATCCCTATACCTCCTTCACAGTGAGCTCCAGGAGGCCTCTAACTTACAGGTGAGGCAGGCATTTTTCTGTTCCCTTAACATGACCAGTTGGTGTATCATAGCAAATTTTATTTCTGTCTCTCTTTCTAGACTGTCAGTATCTTGGGCTTAGAGTTTTATTTATTTTTTTCAGCTCCATTTCTTCAGCTGGCAAAATGCCTAGCATATAGTAGGAACTAAAAAAATGTTTTCTGAATTAATGAAAGAATGTAGCTCTGACTGAACTAGTTTCCCATGAAGACTATAATAGTCTATTATCCTTTATTTTTCCTGGAGCACGAAAGGATTTCATAGAGTCTGGAAGATGGTTGCACATTAAGCTCCTTTACCACCATCAATGTTCACTTTCTTTACTTTTCATACTATAAATGATCTGGACTCTCCTTTTTGCTCTTTTTGTTTGTTTATCTACTTTAAACAGTAAAGACATCTATATGCTTATCTATTAGCATTAGAGCTGCAGAAGTTACTTTTCTATCAATTATTCCATAGTCAAGGGAAACTTTAAACAAGATATAATGAATTTGGACACTGCAAGTAAAAGCCATATACTAAATGGCAATCAGCATTCATTATCTTAAATGTATATATCCTGTGTGTGGATAAAAACAACAAGAACAACAAAAAACAAAAACAAACCAAGGGTTATGTCCTCCAACCTTTGTGAATCCCCAAATTATAAATATGGAACTATTTACACAGGCTTCTGTCTCCCAAATCATATTTTCTTGAGAGTCACGTTTCATGCCCTTATCCTCACATCGCAATGGAATTGCCTTTCAATTTTACCAAAGTTTTCTCCTACTCAATAGCCTTTTTCATAAACAAGAATTTAAAAATTACTTCCTAAGAATTACTACACGTATAGCAAGAAACGTACAACACAGAGGGCTTATGTGAATACCAAGTAATCTGAGAGGCTTATGACCTAGCTAAGTGTCTCTCTAGTACAGCACTTCAAATCTATGCCTTGGTCAAAATTCACTGAATGAATATATTAAGAGTCATTAAATTATACCTTTGGAATTGTTCGCAAGTCCTTTAAATGGAATATTATGTGTAGAAATATCAAGGTTCTGCTGTAACAAATACAGTTCAGAGCAGAACAGCTAAAGTATATCCATGTTATGATCCACCATTATAGATATAGATCTATAGACACAGAGTTAAGCTCTGGGGAAAACAACAACAACAACAACAACAAATGGGTACTGAAGACAAACCATCCATCTAGGCATATAAATTAATTCTCTTTTGAAAGTGATATGAACAGCCATATTTAAATAGCATTCATGATAATCCCATTGATCTCTTTACACTCTTCAGGAAGTTTAATTATATCAAGCAAAAATACCCATGTTAAAACAAAAAGTTATCAAGAAAAAGAAGATTTATAACAAATGGGGTTCCCTGTTTAAGAAAACTAAAAACCTGGGCACATTTACAGATAGAGTGTTCACAACTTCTTCCTTAATGATCTAAAAGGGTAAGGAGTACAAAAATGAAATTTAAAACTGGAAATTTGAGATGCCACATTACTCATAAACCATGCAAACTCAGAATCATTTAAAAATGAAATGTTTAATGCCAAACCAAAAATAAAAGAAAACCATTCAGCAAAAACCCATTAATAAGTGCAATCATAAAATGAAACAATATTCAAAAACATTAGGGGAAAACCAAGAAGGAGTGAAGTTAGCAAACTATCAGTGCTACCTAATATTATAGATTTCATAAAGTACTCAAAATGTGGTCATCACAGTAGCTCTGAGAGCTGGTTAGCATTGAAGGCAGCTCTGGAAATTATGCTGAAGGGACTAGATGGCTTCTAAAATTAAACAGTTACATTTTATTTTCCATAATTACAGGGATTGGATGTTGTTACCAACCAGTCTTCCTTCTGGCTCTTTGGCAGAACAGGGGGTCAATGCTTATACCCTGCTTGCAGTCTTATGTCCTCTCTACCACCTAACATGGACTCCAAAATTAGCATCCTGCCTTATTAAAGTGTAAAATGTACCTTTATCACCTATCTTGCAAATACTTTTGTTTCTGCACTTTTCATTTGTCAATCGTCTTAATTTGGAGAGGTTTTTGCTATATAAAAGACTTAATTTTTTAAGGAGCCAAAATAATTATCCTTACAATATTCAACTATAGTGCCTTGCTTTTAAAACAGCCTTCCTCATTTTAATGTGATATATAAACCTGTATTTTCCCTAGTACTTTTATACATGTATTACATTTAATCTTATAATCCAACTTAATTTTTTTTTCCCCTAACTGCTATTGGAGTCTTATAACATCTGACCAGTTATCCATTCTCTGATGATCTGAATTGTCACCATACACTAAATTTGTATTTGTTTCAACTATTACATACTTTTTCCACATTTTAATATTTTTGAAATCAGTATGCACGTTATGATCAATAGCTTGTCATAGCAAATTGAAATCATATTTTACTTTCTTGGAGATACATAAAGTGGTGTCTTTCATTCAAAAGTATCTTACTTAAAAATAACGAAATACACCCTACTGTTATATACAATAACACAATTATATATGCCAGATTGTGGGTCTACATTTAGACTTTCTGTTCTGTTTCATCAGTCTTGGCATGTCTTTTAGCACCTATACCATACTTTTAATTATTTTACTTTTATATCATTTTAATTTCTGAATTAAATCTAAATTTAATTTCTGAAAGGGCAATAACCATCAGCTATGATTCTTTTTACACCTCCAGTTGTTAAGTATTATCAATGTTTGTAAATGTTGATCAGGAACAACCTCCCCACTCCCATCCAAATCTCACAAGGATACATATTAAAATTGATGCAAATCTAATCTGGGGAGACTTGATATCTCATAAACTAGATTTTAATCATTTCAGAAATGTATTCACTTCTTAATGATTTTAAAGTCACTCAGAATTTTGTATCTTTCTTCATATAGATGGCATATATTTCTGGCCAAGTTTATTCTTTATTACTATAGTAAATGGGTTTTTTTTCCATTGTTTTCTAACAAATTTGTCTTGGCATATATTAAAATTATTTCTCTTTAATAATTTGATAATTAGGCTTCTTATAAAACTCTTACTAGACCAGGTACTTTCAGCTAATTCTTTTTGGGTTTTCCATTTAACAATAATATAATTTGTAAGTTATTTTATTTTGCCTCCTTTTTTTCTGTGTCTCATCTTATTTCAACCATGCCTCCCTTCTGATTGCTTTGGTTAGAATTTCTTTGGGCAATAGCTTCTTTTTATATATAACAAATTCTTTCTCAATTACTCCCATGAACAATTCTAACATCCTCTTGAGTTAGTATTGGTTACTACCAATTTTTATAGAAATTCTCAATTTCACCAAATGTTAATTCCTATTTGCTACATTGTATTATCAAGTATCTTTTAAAATGTTTTCAGTATCTGTAGTTACATTCCCTCGTTCATTACTAGTTGCATTTCTCTCTTAATATCCTCATTATCTGTTGGAGGTTTCTCTGTTATTATTGTGCTTGCCCATTATCTCTTATTTATTTCTTCCCATTTCATAAGTTTATTTTTTCAATTTTTTCTTCTGCTTTCTTTCTTCTCATGTATATATTTATTTGGGGAAGGCAGCAGAGTGAGAAAGAGAAAGGTGCTGTTTTTCTAATTTCTACGGTTGAATGATTAGTTAAAATTTTTTCATTATTTCTTAATAATAATAAAATATTTAAAGCTACATAATTTCCTCTGAGTATGGCTTTCACCATGTACCTTGAGTTTTATGTTATGTTGATAGAACAATTAATTTTCTAAAATGCTGTAATTTAATTATGACTTTTGATTTCTTCTTTGTCATTTAGGAGAATGCTTTTCAGGTTCTAAGTGAGTTTTTTCCTTCCCATTTATCTTTTTGTTATATATTAACAGTTTTAATGCACTGTGATCTATGAAAGTGGCCAATAATTCTGCTTTTCAGAAATGACTGACTTTGTGTTGCATATCATCAATATTTGATTTTTGACACATATTTGAGAATAATCTGTATTTTTAAATTCTGAAACATGAAAGTAAAGCTATATATGTCATTTAAATCCACTTAATTTTTATCAATTCTAATGTTTATTTTTTTCTATAATTTAATGCTGACAAGTATACTTCAGGCCCACTATGATGATCATTTTGTCCATTTCTCCGTGTATTTTTAACAGTTTTAGTTTTTGTATGTCAATGATGCTATTTAGTTTATTAGCATTCATGGCAATGACATTTTCCTCTGTGAGTTTTAATTTTACTCAATGAAAGGTGATTCTTTACATTATGTTTACCATAAATTCTACTTTGTTTGATAGAAATATTGTTATCCCTATTCAATTTTTGCCCGTGTTGTATAAAATGTGTCTTTACAAATGACGTATACTTCACAGGTTCCGGGAATTCCTTGGTGTTTCTGATCCACTAAAGACTACTTCTCTGTTTTCTAGTGCTGCTAAAAAGTTTTCCTTATTTTTGTCTTTCTTCAGCCAATTATTAAAGCTGTCATCCTTACACTGATTTTTATTATATAGATCTTCACTTCTGTAATTCTAAACTATAATATCTTAATTCCATTTTTTTCTAATTTTCTTCCACCTATTACTACCTTTATACCCTACAGCCTTATTTCCTTGTGCTTATTATAACTAAGCATAATTTACAGTTCTCTAACTGGGAAAAAACCTAGATACTTAAGTAATACGAGCAATGTATGCCATGGAAGACAATCTACAATTATAAACAAATGAACAGATAGTGATATTGCCAAGTGATAAAATGTAATATGAAAAGTAAAATGAAGTATTGGTAAAACTTAAGCTGACATAACATTAGAATATTTATTTATGCCTTGGAATTCTACTGCGACACACAGAAGAGCAGTTCATCTCTCCACGCATTCACCTATTTAAAGGTCCAACCCTGAGTAATTCATTAAATAAAGCCAAAATAAATTAACAGAGTAAGCTAAGATGATGTGGCAGTGACAATCAATGATTCAAAAATTTATTGAGGCCTACTCAAAAAAATTCTGCAGGCATGCAGGTCTCCCAAATTTTACTGATAGAAAGGAACTAAAACGGGGTGCCATTTGGAGCATCGGAATGATGTAGGTGTTTAGCCAGTTCAAATAGGCTAACAGAACAAGTTTGAAAGTGTAAGAGACTTAAAAATTCATTGTAGAAGTAAAAAACAGAACCTTCTTACAGTGTACTTGAGAAAGGATGAAGATAGTAACCAGCTTACAAATACATATTTCTTTCTCATATTTCTCTGTCAAACAATGTGTAGTACAGCACTGTAATTTTTATTTTTATGCTTTTCTTTATTAACAAGGAGATGAAAAAGCAAGCTATTTAAAGTGGAGATGTTCTAAGCATCTTTAAAAAAATTTTTCAATGGGAATAGAACTAATTTCTGGAAAATTTATCCTGAAATTGATATGGAAAAAATAGGCATTAAAATGTCTGGTAAATATGATATGGGAAAAAGGCATATTTAGCATAATAAGTAGGGAAAATAATTAGTTAAAATAAATGAACGTTCAATGAAAAATATATTTCCTTAAAAGTATTGGAAGCAAAGTAGTGGAAACACTGTGTATTAGCCAGAGCACTAAGAAAACATTTGATAGGAAACAATACCTCAGGGAATAAATGTGATGGGACAGCAGTCCCCATAGTGGTCTAATGTCTATAATTCCATCTAAATGTCAGTAATGGAAAAAATGAGAGGAAGGAAGAAGATTACAAAAAACACATGTGTCCATCTGTCTTTCTGCACGTAACTCTATAGGGATTCTCTATTAGAATTACATAATAGTGGAATCTGGTCTATGACATGTAAGACAAATTATCCACAACCATGACATTTTCCATGCTGCAACTGCAGATACATAAGTATAGTCCAGAAATCAAATTCTTAGTTTTGTCACTCTTGTAAAGCAGCAGGGAACACTGGAAATTTTCCCCCTTATATTTGGGATCTACTTGAGAACCTCCCTTCACCCCACACAAAACCCGACTAGAGAAATCATTTCTTTTTCCTTTCTTTTTATTTACAAGGAATTTTTCTCTCCAAAATCAACATTTGCCTACTTTTGGCTCTGTCATCAAGTAGGGTGATACAAAATATATGCCAAGAGAAGTCTGATTGTGTCATTTTTTATTTTTTGCTTACTTGTCTGACACAGTGACAGGATCACAAAATGTGAATTTTGAACGGATCTGAAAAATTACTAAGTTCAACTCTACAGAGGTGAGTAATGTGCCCATAAGTGTGGTTGAAGATGAGTGGCGCTAACACAGTGCTGTGAGTCCGACCCCTAGTCCAGTGCTCTTTCCATGTCGCCTAACTCGCTCTCATTTACCTTCACATAAAGTGACAAAGGGGCCCGATGCGTAACTTCCTCCAGCCACTCCCCATTCCCAGTTATTACTCCAAAGAAATGCTGCTGAGGAAAAGTGAAGATGTGACTCGATGGAGCAAGCTGCCACTCTGCCTTCCTTCCTGTGACAACTTACTAGTAAATAATGCATTCCTTCTGAAATTTAATTTCACATTTTCAAAGGCCAAAGACAGCTTGTAGTAAATCTTCATACTTATAAAAAAGCATTTTAAACAGCATAACATTTATAATATAGTTTTCCCCTTGACCTCCCTAGGAAATAAAATTTTATAACATTTACTTGGTATCATATTGTAAGGTGCCCTTGGCAGTTTTCTTTTATTGCTTATGTTAGAGATCTGATCAGTGATAATCTTTAAAAAAGATCTCACAGATTCATTAGCCTCCACTTTTTTCTCCAAGAACTGTAGAAAAGTTGACTCAACTGCCCAGCAGGAGGTTGGCACGCTGGTTTCCAAGCAGCTTTAATGCGCAATTCACCAGGGTCAGGAGTGACCCTAGAGCTTAGGCACTAGATTAGCATACTGAAGACTGCTGGGGTGGAGTCACAGTAACTAAGTTGACAAGACAGATTTATAAAACCAGAATAGTATCAATGTTCCAAAAGAAACAGATCTGTCCCAGAAACAGAAGTACAAGCACCTGCAGCTCCAACCCATTGCCTCAAGTCCAGCTCATACAATAAGAAACAACTGTCAGGGCAACCAGTATATTTGAGAAGACATGAATAATGCATTCTCTTCCCATGAGCTAACCTACACTGTAAAAGAAAGTAATCAGTACAAGTTGGATTGCTGGGACTGGAATCAGAACAAGGGAAATCAGAGTCATAGAATGTCGAATTGTACTAAGCTGATGTATCGCTTTCACAATACGGATGCATTCTAGGCAGAGGGACTGGGAATAGGAAAGATATTACTGGCTATAACCTGATGCATCCATTGCACCTAGTGAAGGCTCACCATATGGTCAGAATACTCAGTGCACACTGATACAACTCTCCACATACATCTCTGTGTTAGGGACAAATGTTACTTTACTCTTGCACAGAACTTAGACAGTCACTTTTAATATCTGTCTTTTCTTTTTCTATTTTCATTACTGATACCTTCTGCCCCTTCTTTCTGACTAAAACTGTCATTCAATTAAATTATAGTCAAATCTTGCAACTGGAAAAGTATTCAGACTTTTAAAGTTATATTTATATATCTAAATGTCGCTCCATTAGAGTTTTAATTCTAAATTTAACCTTTAAAAAGGTATATTTTCTTTATTTCCAGGTTCCTAGGAGAATGTTAACAGTTCAGACCTTTTTTACTACATCTCAGAAACATCAACATGGATGACTGGCATATAAAATCCTACTTAACCTTTACATAACTGCAATACCAGGAAACAAATATATCAGTAAAAGGAAACATCATTCAATTTTTCTGAGAATGCATTCTTCCATCATTCCTGAAGTAGAGGTTTTTCTATAATCATATTAAGAATATAAGCTCCTGAGGGCAGGGATTTCTGCTTTGTTCATTGATTTCTCCCAACTGCCAAGAACAGTGAAGTGCTCAATAAATATTTATTAAATGAATAAATAAATATAACCTATAATCTAAACTACATTCTTAAATAAGCTCCTGAGGGCAGGGATTTCTGCTTTGTTCATTGATTTCTCCCAACTGCCAAGAACAGTGAAGTGCTCAATAAATATTTATTAAATGAATAAATAAATATAACCTATAATCTAAACTACATTCTTAAAAAAGTCAACATCCAGGAAATAAGACTCTAAAACAATACACATTATCTCTTGATATCTCTTATGCAGTCTACTAAATTTCAATACATCATCAATCATTCTTAAACAAAAAATTCTGCTGAAATAGTATAATAATTATAAAAGTACACCATAGTCTATAAGATATTTAACAAATGTCTGTTGGTATTTATCAATTATTTTAATTATTCTATCATTCTAATTTTTATCTGTTTTTAAATATTTTATTCTTTACATTTGAAAGAAAGAAGTATAGCTGGGAATACATTTTTAAAAATAAGTTTAGAGTATAGGTTAAAGGAAAGGCTTTACCTATAACTTTATTCTTCTTTCCATTTTTTATAGGTGTACAAAGCAAACTTCTAATGCACTGCTGGTTTACATTTCCTGTATTTTCAGTCTAAACAAAAATAAAAAGAACAAAACAGCTAAAATGGTAAAGAGATTGATCTGTCCATTAGATGCTATAGAAACTATATGACACATTTGAAAACACTATATATTCAACTTTTATATTAGCTAGAGAACATTGGAAAGCAGAAAATGTATAAATTATAATAAAGTTCACATAAATGCAATATAAAGCAATGTCTTTACTTTGTTAAAAATATTGGATTTTTTTCACTTTAAACTTTCCAAGCAGCTTATAGTAATAATAAGTAATATCTAAAAGTAAGTAAAAAAAAAGAGAGAAGTAGAAGTACAGTATCTACTATACTAGTGTAGTAAATGCCTCAAATAATTTAACAAGAGGGGCAGAATCTAAATGCCACCTAAAATGCACCATGTTACAAACCTGTCCTTTAGTAATACCACTGTTGCTATTGCTATATTGCTAAAGTTCTAACAATGTCTCCAAACAACACCCAAATAATAAAATCATCCAAATAACAAAATCAAGGCAGCTGCCTCAAAGTGCAATACTTTCCTGAAAAGGTGAGAGAAAATACTATAATTCAAATTTTTCAGTGTCTGAGAACCAGATATTTGTAGCTTTGAGGTCAAGAAAAACAAACATCCATTTTCCCAGAGCTACTCACTATGACGGATTACCAGTTGCATCAGTTCAAGCCACACGGAAACTAATTTTTGCAAATAAGACAAAAACTCTAGCAATATTTTCTAAGGAATATCATTAACATTATGCAGGTAATAGCTAAATTACTTTAAAAACAGTATGGTTACTTATTTATAGACATTTAAAAAGGTGAAAAAAGTACAAAGAAAAATATCCAAGTACAGCTCTCAATAGATGTTATGATCTATTTTATTCTCCTTCCTCAGATGAGGGAAAGCACAGATCATTCCTAAACAATCAATTCTAGAGCCAGTCCTTCAGTTCAAGAATAATAACTATAAGTACAGATCTTATGGGAAAACAGCCTTCTAGTTTCAAGTCTAAAATTGGGTTACTTACTGTCCAGGGAAATCTTTTATCCTTACTGACATCTGGGATATTAAGTGGTTCCATAGTATTTTTGACATACTGAGCATACATGTAATTGATTTTGTTTGCATCATGTTCCCTGTGAAAATAACAGATATGAGTTCCCTCTGTGCAGTTAAAAAAAAGCATAGGCAAACAGTTAAATAAATGATTAAGGGAGAAAAATACCAGCCTTAAATTATAAGGCAAAATATATACTTATATGGAAAATGCAGCTTTAAATGTGTTTGACGATTCACAACATTGTCAGTTACTATAATTTAAATGTTTTGAAAAAACAAAATCCCACAATTTTTCAACAAGTTTGATAAAAGTGAATGGCCTTATTCTCATTACAAATGGGCATGGTGAGTTTCGGTGTCATTTAATGTAAATTCATATGTCCCCTCATGTCATATTTTCTCATCAGATTATAGAATGCCAAAGGTCCAGTGCTTGTTTTACTTCCTCATTATTTGGTTTATCTATCCATCCCAATAAAACAGTATTTTACATATGTTAAGACCAAGGGAAAAATCAAACAGCTTAGAAAAAATGTTTAAAGCTCTTCTCTCAAGTCTATTTTCTTTCTCCTTCTGTCTTTTTGTCGTGTCTTCTTTAACATCTTTCCCTTTGTTCAACTTCCTCTCTACAGTTTTTCTGCTTTGAGATGTTTTATGATACTTTTAAAATTAAAAATTTATCTTCCTCAAAAAATTTTTACGAACTTACAATATTTTTACCACTTATGTTCCAGTCTCTTAACAGAGTGAACATGAAAGATTAATCTGATGCCAGGGGGTACAGTGTCAGTGCAAGGGAGGGAAAACAGAATGGAACATGTTTTTTTCATCAGGAAACTCCGTATGTTCCTTTGTGGTGATGATGAATTCAGCAAAGAGGGTCAGATTATGGAAATTTACT
Source organism: Trachypithecus francoisi (assembly GCF_009764315.1). NCBI lineage: Eukaryota > Metazoa > Chordata > Mammalia > Primates > Cercopithecidae > Trachypithecus > Trachypithecus francoisi. Next base: position 115,847,883 of record NW_022681454.1, read on the forward strand.
CCATCTATAAGGACCTGCTTATTTTAATAGTAATATCACTAAAGAAGTAGGAAAACCAAACAACAGTAGACATTTCAAAATAAAATATAGTTGGCCCTTGTACCCACAAGTCCACATCTTTGGATTCACCCAACTGCAGTATCAAAAATAAGTCAAAGAAAAAAAAATAAAAATAAAAATAAAAACATACATTTAAACAATAGTACAACATAACAATTCTTTAAATAGCATTTACATTGTATTAGGTATTGTAAGTAATATAGAGTGGATGTGCATAAGTTATAGGCAAATGCTACATCATTTTATACAAGGGACTTTAGTGTCTGCAGATTTTGGTATCCGCAGGGGTTCCTGGAATCAATTTCTTAAGGATACTGAGTGACAATGGCATACATCTCAGGAAAAATGTCCACTTGTTCTAAGTTTCCAAAGTTCCAATGTTTTGCCTATCTTCTGTCCCTCCCACCCAACCTGCCCCGGCTGCTTCTTGGGACAGTGGTTTCATATGGCGTCCTTCAGTGCTAGTGATTCCATGAAGATTCCCAAACTCCGTGGCCTTGTTCCTGGTCAAAATATTTCAGTCTTCCCTTTGTTGTACATTTTACTTTAAGTGTAATTTGGTCAAACCAAGTACTGACCACTTGTCTAGTATTATGTATACATGAAAAAGAACGAAAAGAAAATGACAGAAGAGTGACATAAGAGTAAATGAACTTTGAATATTTCTTGAGACTAGACTGATAGTCTGCGAAGGTATGCCAGTTATCATATACATCAGACCTAATACACTCCTGAGGTCCTACTTCACACATATTATCTGGGTGACACTCAGGAAATGGTTATATAAATGCAGGGTTTAGTTTAATAAAACAACGTTTAAAACTACAAATATTTTATAAATAGCAGCAGCCTAGAGAGAAGAAAATAAGAAGCTATAGTGAAAAGAAGAAAAATGAAAAGGTGACCACCAGGAGAAGGAAGTACATTGGAGAAGTAGCATCCTCGTAAAATCTCTTTTTTTTTTTTTTTTTTTCTGGAAAGACAAAAAATTTAATGAGTAGTATTTGCAGTAGTATACTAAACATAAAATACAGGGTTTTTTTTTCTTAACTTTTATTGTAGATTCAGGAGGTACATGTGCAGTTTATTTATCTAGGTATATTATGTGATGCTGAAGTATAGGTTACAAATGATCCCATCACCCAGGTACCCAGGTACTGTGCATAGTACCCAACATTACCTTTTCAGCCCTTGGCCCCCTTCCCTCCCCCCACCCTCTAATAGTCTCTAGTTTCTATTACTCCTATCTTTACGTCCATGTGTACCCAACATTTAACTCCCACTTATAAGCAATAACATTTTGCATTTGGTTTTCTGTTTCTGTGTTAATTTACTTAGGATAATGGCCTCTAGTTGCATCCATGTTGCTGCAGATGACATGATTTTATTTTTTATGGTTGTGTAGTATTCTGTGGTGTATACGTACCACATTTTCTTGATCCAATCCATTGTTGATGGGTACCTAGATTGATTCCATGTATTTGCTATTGTGAATTGTGCTGCAATGAACATATGAGCACATGTGTCCTTTGGTAGAATGATTTGTTTTCTTTTGGATGTATACTCAGTATTGGGATCACTGGATGGAATGATAGTTCTGTTTCAAGTTCTTTGAAAAATCTCCAAACTGCTTTCCACAGGGGCTGAACAAATTTACATTCCCACCAACAGTGTGTATGTAAGTGAGGTAGGAGAATAGAGAATTAGGATAACCAAGGGTTAAGGTAGAAGCAAAAGAACAGCAGGTGCATCTAGTTCTAGAAATTTAGGCAGGTGCATCTAGTTCTAGGAATTTAGGCAGGTGCATCTAGTTCTAGGAATTTAGGCAGCAGACAGGCTGCTCCTGTATAACAAGACAGAACTTTCCACATCAGCCTCTGATTAACCACAGGCCAAGTCTCTACTTAGCCTCTGATTGGTCACTGGCCAATCCTTCATAGGGTGTAACCAATTAGAGGCCTCTAAAGGGCACTTAGGAGTGTTACCAAATTCTTTTAGCTTAGTGAAAACCCTAAAGAACATTGTAATCTGAGTTCTTGAGCCACTTGCTCAAGCCTGCTCCCACTCTTTGGAGTGTACGTTCATTTCAATACGTCTGCACTTTTGATGATGCTTCTTTCATTGCTTCATTCTTTCGTTGCCTTGTTTTTGCATTTTGTTCAACTCTTTGTTGGATGCACCAAGAACCTGGACAACTCGCAGACAAGACCTTCCATCTGGTAAGATAAGCATTTCCTTTTCTCTTCACCTTTGCCAGCATCTGTTGTTTTTTGACTTTCTAATAACACCTATTCTAACTTGTGTGCAATGGTATCTCATTGTGGTTTTGATTTGCATTTCTCTGATGATTAGTGATATAGAGCATTTTTTCATGTTTGTTGGTTGCTTGTGTGTTTTCTTTTGAGAAATGTCTGTTCGTGTTCTTTGCTCATTTTTAATGCGTTTATTTGGTTCTTGTTTGTTGCCTTAAGTTCCTTATAGATTCTTGATATGACACCTTTGCTGGATGTATAGTTGGCAAATATTTTCTCTCATTCTGCAGGTTATCTGTTTACTCTGCTGATCGTTTATTTTGCTTTGCAGAGCTCTTCAATATAATTAGATTCTACTTGTCAATTTTTGTTTGTGTTGTAATTGCTTTAGAGGACTTAGTCATAAATTCTTTCCCGAGGCCTATGTCCAGAATGGTGTCTCCTAGGTTTTCTTCTAGGATTCTTGTAGTTTGAGGTTTTATATTTAAATATTTAATCCATCTTGAGTTAATTTTTGCATATGGTGAAAGATAAGGATGCAGGTTCAATCTTCTGCTTTTGACTAGCCAGCTAACCCAACACCATTTATTGAATAGGGTGTCCTTTTCCCATTGCTTATTTTTAAAATCTCTTTTAAAATGATAATTATCATATCAATAATCATTATTATTCTTATCATCATCATTATTTTAAGAGTAGGAGCCAGAAAAAAATCCAAAATGGTTAAGCAATTTGTCAGAGATCAGAAATTCAGACTTACACTAGTTAATATACAGAAGGAGAAGTAGAAAAACTATTTATAAATCAACAAATACCTGATACCTTATTTATCTCCCTGAAATTTTTAGGTTTTCCTGATGGTTACTTTAAGTGAAAACTGAGCATTATATTTATTAAAGTTACATGATACCATGTTTGTTTCTTACTCTATAAGAAATGTTGATAAATTTTTAGTTCCTGAACTCAATAAATACAGATTGAATACCTTAACCATCAGAGGCACCCTTAACAGTATATGGGAGACAAACTTACACAGGTCAGTAACTGTCATAGGGGCTTACAATCTAGTAGAAGACTGAAACAGAATGAATAATGTGTTTAAATTACATGGACTATTTGGGTAGAGTCTAGTGCAGAGACTGCCAGTTGTCCTTCGGTAATCCTCCTCCCCTTCTGTTTGTCTGGACATACATGGCCACCCAGAATAAAGACCACATTTCTCAGCCACCCTAGTGGCTTAGTATTGCCATCTGGTTAAGTTCTAGACAACAGGATGTAAGAGTAAATGTTTGTATTTGTGACGGCTTCTAGTAACCTTCCTAAGAGACACGTGACACCTGCTGTCTGTCCCTTCTTTCCCTGTCCCCCATCCTACTGTTTATCATGTGGATATAATGACTGGAGCTGCATCCTTGACCCTTAAGAAAAGGGCCATACCCTAGAGAATAAGGTAGAAAGCCTAAAGGTGTCTTGGTCCCCAAGGCCTTTGTGGAGCAGAGCTATAGCACCAAGCCTGAGCTGGCTACCTCTGGGCTTTTACAGGAGACAGTAATAATACTGTGTTATTGTTTAAGCTATTTTTATTTTGGGTTTTCATGATCCACAGTCAAGCCTAATCCTAAGTGATACAGTGTAACAATGCAAGCACCACACATGTGGAGAAGATGGACAGGTAGCACTTAAATGGAGTGGAATAGGGAAGAAGTAGTGTTAGAGAAATGAATTCACAGCTGGCTGAGACTTTTTAAAGGAGAGATATCAGGAATGAAAGGTAGAGTATTCCAGGCAGGCAAAAACAAAACAAAACAAAACAGTATAAAACACATTGCTGACATGGAAGAGTTCTATGTGTAATTGGGAAACACTAAACAGATACAGATTGTCAAGAATAAAACGATTTCAGGCTGAAAATGTTAGGCTAGGACAGATAGTGAAAGATTTTGAAAGTGTAATACAAGGAATATGGATATCATTCTTTTAATGATGGGAATGTTATAGTGGCCTTTAGAATGTGCCTCAGAGCTCCACTTGCAGAAAGAGTAGCTGACCAATGTCTCAAGTTGCTGTGCTCTGGAAGCCGTCACCAAGTTTGCACTGAGGTCACCTCTACCAGGGCTGGTCCCAGAGAAAAAGACTGAGCACACTAGGGACACTAAAGTAGGCCTAATCCCGGGAGGTCCAGTATTCTTCTCACAGTAAATTTCAGCTAGAGGACTTTCCAGCAACCTTGCCAAACCTTCCTTAGAACTGTTCAGCTGTCTAGGATACTTCTGTACAACTTTCCTTCCTTCTTTCTTCCTCTCCTTAATTCTGGGTCAGACTTTCGTGTTGGTCTGATGGCTTTCCTGGCTTCTTCCCTCTGGTTCTCACAGGGTGTTTTCTCTAATAAATTTCCGCACATTTAATCTAATCTTGGCATCTGTTTCTTGGAAGACCTGGACTAACTCACACATTTAAGGCTTTTTGTACAATGTGTATCAATGAACCGTATATGAGTGCATTGTTGGGATGACAGAATTAGGTACATGGAATTGGAAAAGATAAATTTCTGTGCTTTAGAATTAAATGGGAGTCACTGCAGGCTAATGTAAACCAAAGACCAAAAAAAAAAAAAAAAAAAAAAAAATCAAATAGACACGGAAATAATAGCTTACACTTACTAAGTACTTACTACATGCCAGAAATTTTCTGAAGCATTTTATATACATTATCTCATTTAATTCTTACTATAATCCTACTACCACTACAGATGAAGAAACTGAGGCTTTGAGAGATTAAGTAATTTACATGAAGTCTCATAGCTAGTAAGCCCACTACGTGGTGAAACTTAAATACTTACATTTAATACAATCAGTCTAACTTCTACATTCTTCTACGCTGTATCCACAATTTTTTAAAGTAGTAGTCTTTACTTACTTAATTACACTTATATTTTCTTATATGATAATCAATAACAAGTATAAACTAATATGTATATTCCAAGAAAGTGACCTAAAAGGATTAATTCTATGTATTTGTCATTTTATGACACAAATGTGCATTTGTGAATGAACATAAAGTTAATTAGTATGGAATTATAGCACTAAAATACCTACTTCTCAAAATAAGAGCTAACATAAACTGCACAACATTATACTCATTTTTTTCCTTCTAATTGGGTGGCTCTTGAATTGAAGTACAAAAATTCTAAAACTTCCCACCATCTGGAAATGAGCCTCCCTTCAGAAATTCCTGGGCAACTCAACTCCCAAGAGCTTATTATGCTTTATCCCTTTTATGATATCCTTCTAATAATTATGTGTAATGTTCACCCTGAATATGTTGTTTTACATTTAACATTTCAAAACCATCTTCAGTATATTAATTTATGAGGTCATTAGTGGATTGACTGGAAAAATCTCGAATGAGCTATGCTTTTTAATTGATAAATAACTTCCTAAAAAGAATGATTTGCTTACTGATAACATCAAATTGCCTAGCATTTCATCAAATGGAGAGATGGCAAAGTTTGGATTGGCAAAGTTTTTAATAATGAGAATCGAAGTCCTAAATCCTACCAATAATCAGTTTTAGAAACATAATAAAGAATCTGCTGGTGAAAAATAAGCATCAATATTAGTTTTGCCCTTTTTCAAAATGTTAACATTACTAAACACCATTTTAAATTCAGTTATTGCAAAATTAGGCCTGTTATCTAATTTTTATTAAAATAAAAAAAACTCAGAGGCCTTTTACTGTATCACTATAACAAAAGCTAACTTTAAATGTTTAGTTAACATAAGCCATTACTGTTGAAATTATTTTCATTATTGTAAAGTCAATTAATAAATCAGGTAAAATGATCCATGTAAATTAGTCTCTTTAAAAGTAATCACACTGACCTATTTATCCTTTACAAAAAAAAATCTTTATTCTAAGACTGTCTTGGAATCATTAAATCAATAAGTGGAAAGATACTTTCCATTTTGCCTACAGAGAGGGAATGTGGTATTTAGAAACAAATACATATATAGCAAGACATTTTTGTGTTTTTTTAAATGCATATTTACCAGTAGAGGTCACTATCACACCAATTCACTGGATTTGTCCAGCTACTGCTAAAAGAAATTACAGGGCCTGGCTGAATTTATACGAAAAAAATCAAAAGCCAATACCTAAAATACAATACACAGGGATATGCTGCTCCACAAATTTTAAAAGATCATGTAGATAATTAATCATTTTGAACTTTTAATATGACTATCATACTGATTTTCCTATTGTCCCATGGAGATAAAGGTAGCTATATAAACGTAGATATATATATTTCTATCTATATATAGTAACTCATTATTTATGCACGCCAAAAAGTAAAATATTCAAATATTTACATGTGTCCTATCTAGAAACTTTCTAAAATCTTCTTTTCAAAAAGGAAAAAAGGTATTACAGCATCATAAAATTAAAATAATATATATTAATGTGCACATTTTCATACATTCCAAAAGGATTCAATACTAACTAAAACAATGTCAAATCTGCTAGAAAATGCAATGGCACAGGAGCTTAGGATAGAACAGGTGTGGAGGTGGGATATAATCTTCAGTGCATGATCAGCAAAGCCAAGAAGGAAACAAAGGTCAGCTATTCAATTATGACCATGTGAACCCCAATTCCAGGACATCAGAAAACTCTCTGGTTAGAGAAACCATGGTTTATCTCCCTAGACTACCCACTTCATGCCCAAGTCAGCAGTAAAGGCTTAAGGTCAGGTCTACCTTCTGAGTCAAATGAATTCCCCATCTGCCTCCAAGTTACATTCTTGCCCTTTGCTAATTCCTAAAATCCTTTAATAGGAGAAAAGGCCCTTCCTTGTACCACATTGTCAAAATAATAGTCTAGTAATGAGTTTTGATTTAAATACAAATACTTAACAAAGTAACAACTTTAAGTCACTGTGGTCAATAGTCTCTCCATCTTGATGGAGGAAGACTTAGGACCGGAAATGTGAGAAAAGACAAGAGACAATAAAATAATCTGTAGTTTGTATTTCTTAAATCAAACTGGTCATGAAATAACTATTTGGCCAATATTACATACATGTGATAAAGACAAGTAGAGAATAAGTGCTTTTACCTTGTTAACATATCAGATGATTTTTCTAATTCCTCACACTCCATGTGAAACACACTAGAAAAAGAATCCTAAAAATAGACAACACAGACTGAGAAATAAGTTTGACAAGGTAATAAAAACTATCTAGATACAGACATACATGCTATGGAATTGACAAAAGACCCGAATACTTGTAATATATTTTTACTTATTCTTGGACAAAATAGACCCAAGTACTCATTTTATGACATCCTCAAAACTGCTTCCCATTTAATTAAAATAAAAGTTTCATTCATATAATTTCTGATTTTGTCTTGCAAGAATGATTATACAAGTACTATTTGTTTTTTCTAGGTACTTATGGATTATTAGTTTCGATTTTTTTTTTTTTTTTTTTTTTTTTGAGACGGAGTCTTGCTCTGTCTCCCGGGCTGGAGTGCAGTGGCCGGATCTCAGCTCACTGCAAGCTCCGCCTCCCGGGTTTATGCCATTCTCCTGCCTCAGCCTCCCGAGTAGCTGGGACTACAGGCGCCCGCCACCTCGCCCTGCTAGTTTTTTTTTTTTTTGTATTTTTAGTAGAGACGGGGTTTCACCGTGTTAGCCAGGATGGTCTCGATCTCCTGACCTCGTGATCCGCCCGTCTCAGCCTCCCAAAGTGCTGGGATTACAGGCTTGAGCCACCGTGCCCGGCTCAAAATTTTTTATGCTTATTGAAAATTCTCAAGTTTTGGCTTTTAAGCTTAAGTACATTGATTGTTGTTAAATTCCAGGTAAAGAATTCCTTCTTAAAAAGATGTTTCATTCAGTAATACTTTACGTGATTATTAAAATAACTGTGAAAAATTTAACAACATAGAGAAATACTTCTGAAATTACATTAAAGGCATGGTGGCTCATTCCTATAATCCCAACATTTTGGGAGGCCAAGGTGGGCAGATCACATAAGGCCAGGAGTCTGAGACCAGACTGGCCAACATGGCAAACCCCCTACTCTACTAAAAATACAAAAATTAGCTGGCTGTAGTGGCATACTTCTGTTATCCCAACTACTGGGGAGGCTGAGGCACATGAATTTCTTGAACCTGGGAGGCTGAGGGTGCGAGCTGCGATAGTGAGATCGTGCCACTGCACTCCAGCCTGAATGATACAGTGATACTCTGTCTCGAAAATAAGAAAGAAAAAAAAAATTTTAAATCACATTAAAAAGCAGAACAGCACATTACACCCATGCTCTATTTATATAGAATTGGAAGAAAACAGAAAAAAAACTGATAGTTTAATTTGGGGATAGAAGAAATCTGTACATTTTTTTCCTCCTCACCTTTGCTCACGCTGTTGACGTATTTTTAAACAACAAATAAATGTAATACAAATGAATATAAAGTCACCTAATTCCTTTTCTAAAACCTACAACTTAAGTGGTCAAAAAGTGAGCAAAATATCCTAATAAGCATATTGTTGTGCTATATTTCCAAGTAGCACTGATCCAAATCAGTGTACTACCATAACAGGTGTTAACTGGTAGAAGTATCCATTGAGTATGAATTAAAGTGATATTTAAGTTGTCTAAAAAGAGTAGTGCTTCACATATAACTTTCAAAAATTAAATGCAAAAAGTGGGTCATAGAGCAAAAATTACAGGTTAAGTGACATACTGCATTAAGGAATTCTGACCTGAAATTTAAAATGATGTCTACTATATTATAATCACCTTTATATTAAAGATTTTATAACTGATTGAAAAATATGAAATAGTATCTATGAAAATACTGATTACCTTTTAGCCTAGTGAGTTCTCATTTGGTATTAATGAGAATTTTGTATTAAACAATGCATTCATCTGACATATATACACATCCCAAATGATTGAGAGATGTTGGCTCATACGGTATAGTCCTTATATCTAAATCAACTAAAATGTCTTAATATAAATTAGATATTGAATACCTTTTATTATTCTACTTCCCCCCAGAACGTAACTTCAGATATCATATGTAGATTATAACTGACCTATACAAGTGGTAGTCCACACTCTCTTTCCTATTAATCCACAAATGAACAGCCTATTCTTAGGGACTAAAGGAAAAAGAAAACAAACAACTACAGCAAAAAGAAATATCCCAGAAACAGTGGTTCATAAGTTGAGAAGGGAGAGAAAGTGCATAAAGAAAAACTGCGTTAGGCCAGGGGCCCTGGTTCTACTGGTAAACTCAAGACGGCCGGCCTGGTGTAACTAGCACTCTGTGACAACACTCTGTCTTTTCTCAGACACCTGAAAATGTTTCTTCACATTACAAAATCAGTGGATTGAAATCTACTAGTTAGAAGAGTTTAGTGGTTTTCCATTGTTGGTAAAAATATGGGACTTATGGGTACCATTAGCAATGCTCCTACTGGGCTATGCCTTTTGGTTTCTATACAATTTCTGGCAAGAAGAAATTTTTATACCCAACCCATTCAGAATGAGGAGTCTGGTCTGTCTGTTCATAGCAACTAGGGCACCAGTATTCCTGACCGTGAAAAGTCAGCACACTGTAATGACAATATATTTCTCCACGAAGATAGTGTGGCCATTGATAGAAGCAGAAACACACATTCCCACGGTAATTATTTTCAGGAGGGTGGGATGGGGACATGAACAGAGGTAAAAAAGGGTGATGAGGCACCCTCCACCCTCCACCCTCCACCTCTACCTGTCTTCAACCAGAATAACTCATACCCTGATTGGTTTTATATACATACTCATATGCATTTGGGCTTGAGAGAGGGTTCTAAGACCAAAATGAGGTTTAAAAGCAGTGCTTACAGAAATGTAAGTTTTTGTCTTTCTAAAAATAAAGAAGTCATACTCTGTACTCACGGAGCAATCTTCATCCACTATGAAAATGGTGCATTTCTGCACTTGCATAAAAGAGATAATAGTGGCAGCTATTTTCTTCAGAATTACTTCTAATGATTGTTGTTCTTCAAAAATTAAACTAGCAAGGTCAAGCAGCACCTAGACAAAAATATTAAGAGCTTATTATTTAGCAATTGTTTGTAATTATTAAAGCATAATTATTTATATGGGTTATAAGTTGTTTAACCTAGCAGGTTATAATCAAGTCTGCATTCAAATATTAAATATGTCTCCACTTATTAACAAAATCCTCCATTGACTGTTAATATAGTTAATATAGTTGTTAAGATCACAGGCTCTGAAGCCAGAGTAATCAGTTTTTAATCCTGACTTCCTTTCCTGCTAGCTTTGAGACAGAGGGCAAATTTCTTGAACATAGGGATATTAATAACATTAAAATCACAGGGCTGCTGGGAGGATTAAGATAATATTTATAAAGTATTTTGAACACTATCTGGTACGTAAAACACACTGTTAATGTTGTTCTAAACTTTTTAGATCAACATTTGTCAACATTATCAATATTTTTACAGAGTACAGTAAATATTACGTGTCAAAGTAAACAAAGTCTTAAGAATTTCCTTTGTGTTTTTTTCTGGTAGATTTCTCTTTCTTCTGAACCTCATAAGTATTACCAAAAACTCAGTAGAGGTGATGCTATCCTAGCTGAGGTCTGAAAGATGAGTAAGAATCATTCAGGTGAAACAGGGAAGAGAACTATTTCAGGCAAAAATAATAGAATTGAGAGAAAGTAGCATACTGAAAGTTTTGATCAGGTTTTATAAGAGCATAGACTATAAAGAGAACTGGGAGATGCGATTGCAACATTAAGCAGAAAAAGAATCTGAAAAGTACTGTATGTCTTTTGAAGCAGTTTAAACTGTGATGCACTGCAGGAAAGAAGTGGTGTGATCACATCTGTTTGTAAAAATAGGGACTGGATGAAAGGATGGCAACAATAGAACAGGGAGAACACTGTAGTTAAAGGCAATGGAAGGTCGCATATCTTATTAACACAGATTCTAAACAGAGAAAATATAGGGTAGAGAAGATGAATTATCAAAGAAATAATGAAAAAAGAATTACACAGAAGTGAACAGTTTGCTTAAACCTCCAAAGAGATGAACCAACATACAGATGCCAGCATGATGAATGAAAAAAGAATAATATTGTGAAATTAAGTTACAAAAGCAAATATAAATAATCTGAAAAGCTTATAGACACATAGACAAAATAGAGATATATATATAATATAAAAATACAAAATATGTATTATATATTATGTTATATATTTATATTGTAGATAATAAATATAAAATAGTTACAAAAGAGCCAAGAATAAGGACAATATGGATGCTAGTTAGGAGACAAAGCACTACTTCTAAATTCTGAGAAATTGATTTTTCAATTTAGAATTTTATACCCAGCCAAAGTGGCCGGATAGTACAATACATATTTTCATACATGCAAGGACTCAGAAAATTTACTTTACCAATACCCTTTCTTGAGTAGTTAATTGAGAATGTGCTGCAACAAAACAAGGAAATGAGAAAGAAGTAGGGCATCTAAAAGATAGTGGAATCTTTCTAAGAAAGCAATGAAGAAAAGCTCTATGATGACACTAGTGTAGCAGGCATAGGGCTAAACAGTTTAGCTTGGAAGAAGAAAGGTTGGAGAACCTCAGTTTGGACCTCTCCAAATAGAAGCAGAAGGAGAATTCAACAGGATGCCTAATATAATGGAGTTTGGGGAGGGGTGGAAACAAGAACATGAGGCTATATTAGAGCAAAGAGTTCAAGGAAAAAAATTCAGAAACATCAGGAAAAATGAAAAGTTCTGTAACAAAGGTAACATGAACAACATTTACATAATTATAGTGCTTGTAAATAGTTTCTTTAAAATTGTAACTTTAGAATTAACCTAGACAAAGCCCAGGAAAAGTTCATCACGGTTGTAGAACAGTATATATTACCAATATGGACAATTGTAAAAGAAAAAGTCCAGATGGGAACAGCAGGGCTAAGGAGTGGTAGTTGGGAAAACGAGATAAAGAGAACAGGGGATGTTAAGACACCCACCTTACAAAGTATGAAATCAAGAGTAATATCTATAGTTGACAGAGCAAGACCTAAAACCATTATTTAACAACACAAGTGCAACCCATACAGTGACTTAAAACAATGATAGAATGATTCCAGTAAGATAAGGGTAATGGCAAGTAAGGTGTGGTGTAAGTCAAATAAATCCTCATCTCCCAAGTTAATGAACATTGTCTAACAAGATAAACAACTAAGCCTGGAAAATAGGAAATAGAAATGACTACTAGAAAAAATAAAGTATTCAGAAACTGAATCTGTACTATCTAAATTTTTAATAATCTGCATACATTACTTTGATAAAAATGTAACAATTTTTAAAAAGTATTTCTATACACTTTCTTTAGTAATCAGACCGACCTGATTTCTCTTGTTCTCCAGCAGTGAAGTCTCATAGAGCTGAGCATTATGAAGAACAATACCACAAAATGCCAAATAAGCAGCAAAGTCCTAAAAAACAGATAAGAGAATAGACAAATAAAAACTGTATATAAAACAGTCTAGTTATATTGCCTGATATACAGATCCCCAAATATTTACAGTTAGAAAGCCAAAAGAGTAGATGTTTGTTCTACATAAAATTAGGATGATATAAACCAAGTCCTAGCTAAAGGTGCTGGAATAGTCTCCTAAAGTATAAATTAGGTATAACTCAATAAGGAGAAAAAGGAGAGGAACTAAGATAAAGACCTCTTTATACCACTTGAAGTTACAATTTATTCTATGCAAAATTTGGTTTAGCCTCTCCATGATATTAAGACTCGGATCTATGCTGAAACTATTATATAAATAGCTTGTAACTCATTACTGCAGCAAACAATAGCTTATGTACTCGTTAAAAGAATATCCACAATAAAAGCATAAAGTTAAATATTATATAAGGTTGCAAACATTACTTTAAATATGTCATTTTTAACATGGATCTATCATCGTTATACTATACTAGGGTAATATGTTTACAATTATATGAATTATTGATATAAATAAATATTTAGACAGTATACCTTATCCACAATGTGATAGAGCCTTAAAAATTCAAATCGATTCAAGAGGGAGTTATATTAATGGATTATAAACATAATAATGGAATATAAAGCCAATCCAGGAACCATGTTTTCACACCAAATATTCTCAAGTGCCATGAACAGAACAGGAGCCTAGATGTCTATTACTCTGATTTTTAAAAAGTACTTGCTATGTTCCGAAGCAATTATAACAAGGGGAGCAACACAGGTGCCAACATAGCCTATAGCATAGAGATAAAAATAACTGTCTTGTTTGAATGTCTTCCAAATTCAAAAGCTCCTACTAATTTTCAGAGGAATAACATAAACAGCAATGGACTTGGGAATAGGAATAATTCAGTAGGCTATGATATATACATAATTACTTATTCAATAGGAGAAATAATGAAACCTACTCATAGAATGAATTTATCAACAGTTTTAAGGGCTTTTGTCCTTAAATGGAAAGCATGTCAATGAGGTGTGTGGAAGGTATTCCTTCAGAGTTGAACGAGAAGAATAATAAAATAATGCTCACTGTTGCTCTCTCTGAAGCTACATTTACCTCATCTAGCCTGAATTCACACATTGGCACCCCACTGTCTGTGTGCAAGGCTTATAAAACATTCAGAAATTTGCTACACCAGGAGGCAGTTCCAATTTTTAGCCAACCAAAAGTGCTGAACTTGTAGCAGTGTTTGTTATGGGGTTTTACTCAAGGTTGGAGCTCTATAGCAGTGATGAAAGGTAAATGAGATAGTTAAAATGCCGTAAGTCACCTTCTGTGTGGCCCCAACATGCCCAGTGCAGGCTTGGCAGCACACCAAGGAGGGAATTTGGGGGTTTCTGCTGACTGAATAACACAAGTACTCAGATGTGAAATCATCGCTCTAGTTAGCCTAAGACACACTTTTGAACCTTTCAGATCATTTTTAACTCTAATCTTTTTGTGTGACCAACAATTTCAGCAACAATTAATCCTAGAGGTGTATATACTACAAAGAAAAAGCATCTTCCTAAATTGGCTCATGCCTGACACAAGTTTTGGTACCTTTTCATCTTTTTCAGTAAATGTCCCACCGTTTCCTGATTTCTTGTTGATGGCCTGGGCTACACCAACCACCTGGTATAAGGAGATAAAAGTGACAAATTTTTTATTGACTGAAATTACTGGTAAAAATTCACCAAAATGTATTTATAGAAGATATCCTGCATGTGCTGTAAAATAACACTAGTCTACAAAACAAAAGCAAAACCCCTCATCAGCATTTGAGCAAGCTTTACATCATTTACCATATTCTTTCATCCTAATAAGAATTCGACTATTTTTAATTTATTAGGGCCCAAGCTATGTTTGATTCTTTGATTTCACCCTGTATTTTGAATGGAATTATTTTAGCAACCACATTTTAAGTATATATTTTCCATAGTTTTTAAATATAAGTAATAAATTTTGATTACAGTTCCAATAAAGTATATAAGAAAGTGAACATTTTATATGGGTTTTAAATATAATGTTTCAAAAGGGCTAAAATGCTCTTTTACTAGAAATGAAACAGGACCTACTGGCCAATCATGAAAAGAATGCAGGAGGATCATTAGGGCAAAAATAATTCTTAATGTAAGGATGTAGTCCAACTTCTTTTGAAATTTCTGCCCTTGAAAATTATTTTACCTTTAACAGACTTATTTTTGGGAAAGAGGGTACTGAAAAATCAAAACAGGAATTAACATGCTGAGGCTTATTTCAAATAGATGAGAAGGCATTTGGAAGTTACTTATCTTTTAGTTCCACCTTCATTTTGAGTTATTACCTTAGTCTTATAAAGACCTTCAACTTACTCTTCTCTCTGCTTTATTATTTATAAATTCTACTCTTTCCTTTCTTCTGCTATTTAGTATCAGTGGAATAAGCTATTATCCTCTAACTGGCTATACTTCAGAAATATGTATCTTTAGTTCTATGTGGATGGTTCACTTTGTTTTCTCAGCTCACTATAGTATCTTAGCTTTAAGAAAAAGATATAAAATCCTCCTCTAGGATAGCAGAATAAGAAAGGGGAAATATCTTATTGTCTTATGTAGTTTTCTAGTCTTCTTAACATTTTTCTCTTTTTTTTTTTTTTTTTTGCCCATATGGTAAAGGGATATTAATTGTTTTTAAAAGCAGAATTATGCAATTATTCTATACCTTTTTATTTCCTTTAGAGCAACTCTCTCTTATTTTTACATACTCTTTCGCTCTTGAAAACAGCAGCAGATTTCTAGATGCTCTAACCTCACTGACTAAATTTCTAGTAAAATTCCTCTAAAGTCAAAAATGTCTGGATTGTAGTTAGGAATATTCACTGGAACTATAATAAGAGCCACTTGAAGTTCACTGGGGTCTAATATAGAGTAGTATAATTTGGTTATTTTAAATGCTCAGATATTCATTCATCCACTCAACAAATACTGAAGTGCCTATTATGTACCAAAAAGTAACAAAAAACCGGGGAAGTGATTACTCTGAAGGAGCTCAGAATCAAGAATGAGTGATACATAAACATAGACTTATAGCATAGTAGGATGGTGGGATCAGTTTCATGAAACAGTGGCCGTGGATTGCTAGGAGCACTGACGGGGCACTTAATGTGAGTAAAAGAGAAGGAGTCTCAGAAATGACATTTAAATTTTTTCTCTAATAAATAGTTTTACAAAGGAAAGACATAAACTTTAAATCTGTGTTTTAAGAAAGATGAGTTTCAAAGAGATATAGAAAGTATTATGCAAAGTTTCTGATAAATATGTAGTACAAAAAGTATATACTGATATGCTATCTGTACCTGGAACTGTATGAAGCAATGTAGTAAGCAAGAAAATAGAGAGAAAGCTCCTGCTCACTCGAAAATATAAAAAGACAAAAAATCAGCTGCTTATTAAACGATCACTAATCAAACTATATTAACATTTTAGTCCATCATCATATCAACATAAATTTACAGTGAGATGATGATTCCTTTCAGTCTTTTTTTTTTTTTCTTTTTGAGACAGGGTCTTGCTCTGTTGCCCAGGCTGGAGTGCCATGGCACAATCACAGCTCACTGCAGCCTTGATCTTCCAGGCTGAGGCTACTCTCCCACCTCAGCTTCCAAGCAGTGGGACTACATGGAAGGCATGTACTACTATGTCTGGTTAAATTTTTAAAATTTTTTTGTAGAGACGAGGTTTCACTATGCCCAGGCTGGTCCCAAACTCCTGCGCTCAAGCAGTCCTTCCGCTTTGGCCTCCCAAAGCGCTGGGATTACAAACACACAATAAGATAGAAGAAATAAATTCAATGATTTATAGCATAGGAGGGTGACTATACTTAACAAAAATGCATTGTATTGGGGTAATAGACACCAGAAATACCCTCATTTGATCACTATGCATTATATACATGTACCAAAGTTTCACATATACCCTGTAAATTTGTACTAATAAATAAATAAATAAATAAATAAATAATAAATATTAAGAAAAACAAACCAAGTTCTATCAAGAGACTATTAGCCCAGGAAAACATAGTCAGTCCTTTGTATTAAACTGTGATACAAAATATTTGACACAAAATTTTCAAACCCACAGCAATAAAAATAACATCAAATAAATATGTAGGACAATTATATACAGAACACTCACATTATATTAGGTAGTATAAATAATCTAGGGGTGTGCTCAGAGCAGGGGGCTGAAGAATGGCTCCTCTGTTTACAACACATGGAACAGGCATCTGGGGTCACTGTGACAAGGGGCACAAAACTTGTGGCTCCCTAAGAACAAATGTCCTACACGTGTAACAAAAAAAGTAATCCAGAGATGATTTACAGTGTATGAGAGGATGTGTGTAGGTTTTATGCAAATATTATACCTTTTATATAAGGGACTTGAGCATCCACAGATTTGGTATGAGGGAATGGAGTGGAGTCCTCAAATCAATCTCTCTTTGTATACTGATGGACAACTGTGTATCTAATAGGTATATGTGCCTCCATCCCCAGAAGGGTGACATTTGAAAAACGACACTAATAAAAACAGATAAAAAATAGAAGAAAAGGCACAGTGTTTGTTCAGGGTTGCATACACAGTAAAAGACAAATAACAGTTTAATTCTCTGACTTTAAGGATCCTGAGCAAAACTAGCACCCTCTGCCCTTCATGTTCATATAAAGTCAGTCCTTCTTTCTGCTGTCATCCATTGCTTCTTTAAACAGATTAGATCATTGTCTTTAAATCAAGTAACTGCTAACTATAGGCTTTGAAATGTCCGTTTTTAAAGACAGCTTTTACTCTAAGTATATGTCAGACTCCATATGAGCGGCAGCACCCCGAAAAGCATTAGCTTCCATATCAGAATGTCCATTCACTTTTGCCTACCTGCTGGCTAACTGTACTCTCAGATACAGGTACTCCATGCTATTTTTGTAAAAGCGCAAAAAAGCCTTTCTGTTTTCTATTTTACTGGCACTATGCACAGCACAAATAGATGTTATGTCCTCAAAGGGCTGAGTGTTCTTTTAGGAATGCAAAAGCCAAGACTTGACTCTCACTGGGTGAGCAGTGTGGAATGTGACAGCTGGTTGTTTCAGGGCAACTGATCATTGCCACAGTGAGCAATTTCTTCTTCAATAAGCAGCTGCCCCAGACATTTTCTGAGGCCGTACATCAATCCCAATACATTTCCCCATCCCCAGTTCAGGGGATGCTCAGCATGGAAACTAAAAGCAAAGGAGGAAAGGACAGACTATAAATCATAGCTATCCCTCTCTCTCAGCCTCAGAAGATCTCCATTGCAATGACAGGACTCAAGACAGTCTAATCTGAGCCAAATACAAACTTTACTAAGAAAACTAGAACTTAACAATATATAGAGGAGTTAGGGGAGAATTTTCCCTAGTGCTCTTTTCAAACTTTTCTTTGACTCATTTATTCATTCTGCCATAAATACTGTATTCAATAACTACTAAGTGCCTTTATGTACCAGTAGTGAAGAAAACAGAAGAAAATCCCTGTCCTCATGGAGCTGACATTCTAATCAGTGTTAGGCTTGGGAATCCCACCCCCATACTCTCTCCCCACCTGCTTTACAGATGAGAAAACTGAGAGTGAGAGAGTTGACACAACAGATCCAGGCTTTCTGACTTCTCTTCTGAATCCTAAGGAATCAAGTTACGGTAATATTCCATGTGGTAGGCAAAATAATGGCCCCCAAAGATGTCCTTGTCCTAATCTCTGGAACCTATGAATATGTGACCCTTAAATGACAAACGGGGCTTTTGATATGTGATAAAGTTAAAGATCTGGAGATAGGGAGATTATCCTGAATTATCTAGGTGGGCCCAATGTAATCACAAGGTCCTTGTAACGAAAAATGGAAGCAGGAGAGGCAGAGTCAAGGAAACATTTGACAATGCTATTCTGCAGGTTTTGAAGACAGAGGAAGGGGCCATGAGCAAAGGGGTACAGGCAGCCTATGGAAGCTAGAAGGGGCAAGAGAACAGGTCTGTTTCTAGAGACTCCACACAGAAACACACCCCTGTAGATGCCCTGATTTTAGCCCACTGAGAATTATTTAGACTCTGAAGTCCAAAGCTTCAAATAAAATATGTGTGCTATTTTAAGTCACGAAATTTCCGGTAGTTTTTTTACAGCAGCATTAAGAAACCAATAAATTCCATCCGATTATGATTCCTATATTCTTGCATTCTTTTTCTTCTTCTCCACACCTCATTTTATCTCTTCTGTTTCACTATGTAAATCCTCACTGTCTTTGAAGAACATGACATCTCATTCCTAATCATCTTTCTGCCTTCAGTCTATCTTTGACACTTCAGCCAAATTTATATTCTTGGGGCACTGTTGTGCATACACAGATCACCTCATTTCTCAAAAAGTTTAATGGTTTCACCCATCTACAGAATAAAAATTAAAGACTCTACCTAACATTCCACACCCTCAACTTAACTAGATCACTTACATGGGTCTTTGGATTAGAATACTGCCATGTCGTTTGTTCACATAATTCCTTGAAATATCACCTTTCACCTTCTCTACTGAGGCCAAATCTCCAAAAAAAATCTTCCCTTCAAACCTACCCCTCGAAACTCTGTGTGGCAGTTGTATATGCCCTACACCAGACAGGGTGTTCCTTTTTAACCTTTTAAGCTCATTTTCTTTACTCACATCCTAGCCCTGCAAGTAGACTGTTTTCTAAGGACATGATTTATATTTTATGCTTTATGCTACTAACAACACTTTGCATTGTTTTACATGTACTCAAAGGTTGAATAGTATTTGCTGTTGATGATAATGGGAGAAATGCCAGCAAGAATAAAATTTTTTAGGGTGATGTACTAACTGAACAATGCACATTCAAATAATAATTAATTATGTCTTCCCATTTTTGGCTCTAGCCTTTGCTTAAGATTAAGAAATCCATCCATATCTGAGAACTTTGTGTGGCAGTAAAAACTTTATGTTCTTAATAAGCCATTAATTATGGAGTTGAAACTTATAGCCTAAGGTAACACTGGAAGATAAAAGAAAGAAAAGCTTGAGATTATTTAATTTTTAATTTAAAAAGTATAGAAAAATCACAAAGAATGAGATAGTAAGCATTCATGCCTTTGCCATCTAGAACAGTGGTAGTGTGAGACTTGTTAAAATACAGTTTCGTGGGTCTACCCTCTAAATTTCAGATTTTGTAGATCCAGACTGGGGCCTGTATTTCTACAAGTTCTCAGATGATTACAAATGCTGCTGGTCCAGGGACAAAAGACACGTTGAGAACTACTAATATAGAATTACTAAATGTTAATATTTGGTGATGATTCCTTTATTAATACTATTAAATTAAGATAAAATTAAATTGGACTTCCTCTTTCCAGTCTCATTCTTCTTCTTCCTGTTCTTCCTACCATAGTCAACCTTCTTCATCATACTGTTAAAAAATATATAAATCTATATACAAAACATAGTACTTTTATCTTTCAAAAAGGTTTCTTAAATGAAATAATACATAGGAAACATTTTGCAACTTCCAATTATATTCAATGTTGTTTTTTAAGGTCAATTCATATAGATCTGGTTCATTCATTTTACATACAATATTGCATTCCATATCAAACTGTATTCATTTGATCGCCAAAGAATGGATGTCTGAGTTGTTTGCAACTTTTTACTACTATAATCTTTGAGAAACGTCTTTGTATATTCTTCTTGTGCACATGTGCAGCAACTTCTCTGGTTAAATCTTCAAAAAGATTACAGAAATGTATACCTTTACTAGCAAGGCATAAGAATCTCCATTAACCTCACATCCTTACAAGCGTCTGGTGTTATCAGACTTTTTCAATGTTTGTCAATCTGATGGGTATAAAACTGTATATCATTGTTGCTTTAATTTGTATTTTCCTGATTACTAGAGAGAATGAACATCTTTTTTATTGTTATTGGCTAACCTGGTATCCTCTTCTGTGTTGCCTGTATGTACATTAGCCAATTTTGACCATTTTAGTTATGGTTTTAGGGTGGGCTCTTATTAATGGATTTTAGAATCAAAGTTAGATATTTCTTTAAGTGACTGGTAAGATTGATTTCATCCTTCTGTATATACAGGCTATTTATCTTTATACCTACTTTATATCTCAAGAGAATGTTTACAGATATTCCATGGTTGGGGGATGAGACAAGGATAAACAGAGGAGAATGGTGCTTTTAGTTTACTCTCACAGCCTTCATGGCTACGAATGGGCAGCCAAGTAAGTTGGAGAGAAGCGTCTAAGGAATTGAAAGACATAAAAAAGCAGTGCCCTGAAGATAACTGGCATCAGAAATAACATGATCAATGCCATTGTTTCTAATACAGTTATGAAATCTCCTCCTCACTAAAACCAGAAAAATTCAAATGCTAAAGAATTTGCCATTAAAAAAAGGAGAAGGGAGGGCTTGCCATGTAATAGGCACTTTGTGACTGTTCATTCATTTAATCCTTGGCATAATTCTTTAATTATCATCCCCATTTTATCACAGAGCAATCCGATGTTCAGAAAACTTACATAACTAGTTCAGGAATATGCAGACCCAGACATTCTCTAGACTTGATTCCAAGGGCTACAATTCTTTCTACTAATCCCCATAGGAAAAAGTGAAATCAGCCCTAGTATAAAATATAGGCTTTTTGTTTTTTTGTTTTTTTGAGACAGAGTCTTGTTCTGTTGCCCAGGCTGGAGTGTAATGGCGCACTCTCGGCTCACCGCAACCTCTGCCTCCTGGGTTCAAGCAATTCTCCTGCCTCAGCCTCCTGAGTAGCTGAGATTACATGCGCCCACCACCATGCTTGGCTAATTTTTGTATTTTGAGTAGAGACGGGGTTTCACCATGTTGGTCAGGCTGGTCTCAAACTCCTGACCTTGTGATCTGCCCACCTTGGCCTCCCAAAGTGCTGGGATTACAGGTGTGGGCCACCGCGCCCAGCCAAATTATAGGCTTTTATGGACTATTCTTTTATACTCAAGGAATCATGGAGACCAAGGGTCCTCCAGTACACACCAACGCTTAGTCTTTAGATCTCATAAGTATGGTTATCTTCTTAATGCACATTTTCATCAAAGGAAATGGAACAACTTCAAAATTATAACTCTAAGAAACAAAGACAATCCAATGTGGCTGCTAAAAGTTGTCTTCTTGGACTTAGATTATAAGTCTCATAACAAGTTTTCACAGTCAAGAACCACTTATGCAACATTAAAAAAAAAAATTCGATGTATCAAGGAAAAGTGAATAATAATGCAGTATCAAAAATAAGTAGATTCTTCAAGAAAAAGCAAAACTAATTTGTGGTGACAGATATAAGAACACTGTTGCCCATGGGTGGTGAGGACTGATTAGGGAATTAGTTATACAGATATATGCATATTTTTCAAAACTCATCAAATTGTACATTAAGATCTCTGTGTTTCACTGTACATGAATTTTAAAGCATTTTAAAAGCAAATGAATATGTAATTGCTGAAGGTATGTGAAAGTGGGTGCCCATGTGCCAAGTTCCCAGCTGTCTAGGTAATGTTGAAGCAGGCTGAGGTCCTGATCATTTGTTCTGTGCTATTAGGCAGGATGGTCACTCCCCAGATGGGGCTAGGGCAAATCCAGGCTCTGGGGGTCAGTAGCTGTCCTGCCCCAGGAACATCCTGTGGGAATAGAGTCAACCTGAGACTGGGGTTCTTCCCCATGAGGAAATGCTTGGCATAATTGTTGATCCTAGTGTTTATTCTCATCTCTTTGAACAATTAAAAAAAAAAATTCCCCTCCTGCCAAATAGTAAACTCTCTGCCACACTAGCTTTTAAGTAATGAGGTAAAGCTCTTAAACCTAGAACTAAAGGGACTTTTTGCCTTATTAGATCTTTCTGTCCCTTGAGATACAGAGATTCTGTCCAGAGACAGAACAGCACATAGCCATTGTGAGCAAAGTCTCCATATAAGCCCTTTAAAAACTGCCAGAGACACAAAGGTTACATAGCAGAAAAGAGCCTGCTGTCTTTCCCATGGCAGGGTACATTCAGTGTTTACTGTTGTTGTTTAACTTTCCATTCCTCCATTTGTCTGGCTTTGCAACATTCTCAGAAGGAAGAAGTGGACATTTTCTGACCCCCACGAAGTGAGAGCTCTGCAGTAGGCACTGCCACATTCCTCATCTCACTAGGAATTCAAAACCACCCTATGTGTTTGCACTTTATGCTGAAATTTTACAAACCAGTCGCCTAAAGCAAAGACAGAAGAAACTTGCTCAAGGAATCACTGCCCCTAAGCCAGCACAAGACCAAGTCATTTTTGCTACAAAGTCAGAGGTCTTTCTTTCACACTCTGCCTCTCTGCCTAAGTGAGAGTAAGCCCAAAATGTCAATAAAAAATTTTGTATATCAACACAGGTTATACAAGTTGTACTTCATATCAGAATAATTCCACCACTGTTTATGTTCACCTTTACACAATACATTGCCAAAAATGACTTCAGAGCCCTGGATCTATTTAATAATGAAGATTTATTTTAAGGGTGATATCCTGCCTGATGCCAGGTGTTGGCCTGCAAAGCATAGGCTTACCCTGGACAGTGTTGTTGGATTTGGACTCTGTTAAATCAAGATCAAGTTTGTTCCAGCATTACCTGTACTTATTATGAGTCCATAGCCTTGTAAAATGCCCTGCCAATAAAGCCTCCTGATAATTACAGTGTAGAGTGGTGTGCCCATAATGGGCACCTAATACAAACAGAAAATAGGTAACACAGCAAAAATGGTAAAAAGCAAATTTTGTGCATCAAAACGCTAAACAGGCTGAATAAAATTTAAAAATTAAAGTTGGTATCAAAGGGGTTGAGAGAACGCCTTCTTTACTAGAGCTGAACTAAGTGTTTGGATCACTGCTATTGCCTCTGCTGGTCTAGCTAACCACATACATAGCCATTGAAAGCTAGATATCCATATAATTTAACATAAGATATTCAAGAAAAACGTGTGTGTCGTGTATATATATGTACACACATAATTTCTTTACATTCTAAGTCCTTCATATGGAGAACATAGCTTATGTTCTCACAGCCAAAACATAATTTTATCTCTAAATATTATCCCTCCAAATGGAAGATGTGCCTGAGAATGTATGAAAGCACAGATGCAGACATCTGTCTCACTAGCGAAACTCCTAGTTGTAGGTGTCACCAGCAAAAAAAGACATGACCTCTTCTCCGTAGCTGTGCCAGTTAATGAAGTAATTGTAGACATGCCTCAGAGATACTGTGGGTTTGGTTTCAGGCAACGGCAATAAAGTGAGTTACACATATATTTTGGTTTCCCAGAGGATATAAAAGTTATTTTTAGACTATACTGTAATTTCTTAAGTGTGCAATAGCACTATGACTAAAAATCAATGTACACACCATAATTTAAAAATACTTTATTGCTGAAAAATGTTAACAATCACCTTAGTCTTTAGCTAGCTATACTTTTTGCTGGTGAAGGGTCTTACTTTGATGTTGATGTCTGCTGAATGATCAGGGTGGTGGTTGCTGAAGGATAGGGTTGTTGTGGAAATTTCTTAGCATAAGACAACAATGAAGTTTGCCACCACAGATTGACTCTTCCTTTCATGATAGATTCCTCTGTAGCATGTGATGCTGTTTGATAGCATTTTACCCACAGTAGAACTTCTTTCAAAATTGGAGTCAATATTTTCAAGGCGTGCCACTGTTTTATCAACTAAGTTTATGTAATATGCTAAATTATTTGCTGTCTTTCAACAATATTCACAGCATTTACAGCAGAGGTAGAGTCCATCTCAAGAAACCACTTTCTTTGCTCATCCATAAGAAGCAACAGTTCACCTGTCCAAGTTTTATCATGAGATTGCGGCCATTCAGTTACATCTTCTGGCTCTACTTCTATTCTAATTCTCTTGGTACTTCCACAAGATCTGCAGTTACTTCCAACAGTGACATCTCAAACCCTTCAAAGTCATCCATGAAGGCTGGAATCAACTTCTTCCAAATTCCTATTCATGTTGATAATTTGACCTCCTCCCATAAATCACAAATGTTCCTAATGGGATATAGAATGTTGCGTCCTTTCCAGAAGGTTTTCAATGTACTCTTCCCAGAGCCACCAGAGGAATCCCTATTTAGGTCAGTTATGGCCTTACGAAATGAATTTCTTAAATAATAAGACTGGAAAGCAGAAATTAGTCTTTGCTCCAATGACTGCAGGCTGCAGAATGGATGTTGTATCAGCAGGCATGAAAACGACATTGATTTCCTTGTGCATCTTCATCAGAGCTCCTGGGTGACTAGGTGTACTGTCACAGAGCAGTAATATTTTGAAAGAAATCATTTTCTCTGAACACTAGGTCTCAATAGTAGGCTTAACATATTCAGTAAATCACGCTGTAAACAAAGGTGCTGTCATCTAGGCTTTGTTGTTCCATTTGCAGAGGACAGGCTGAGTTGAATTAGCATAATTCTTAAGGGCCCTAGGATTTTTAGAATGGTAAGTGAGCACTGGCTTCTACTTAAAGTTACCAGCTGCATTAGCCCATAACAACAGAGTCAGCCTGTCCTTTGATGCTTTGAAGCCAGACATTGACTTCTTCTCTCTAGTTATGAAAGTCTGAAATGGCATTTTATTCTAACAGAAGACTGTTAAGTCTATATTGACAATCTGTTGTTTAGCATAGCCACCTTCATCAATGATCTTCACTAGATCTGTATAACTTGCGAAAGCTTCTCCATCAGTACTTGCCGCCTCACCTTGCACTTTTGTGTTATGGAGATGGCTTCTTTCCGTAAACCTCATGAGACAACCTCTGCTAGCTTCCAACTTTTCTTCTGAAGCTTCCTTACCTCTCTCAACCTTCACAGTATTAAAAAAGTTAGGGCCTCGCTCTGGATTTTGGGCTTTGGCTTAAGAGAATGTTGTGGCTGGTTTGATCTATCCAGACCATTCAAACTTTATGTGAGCAATAAGGCGATTTGGCTTTCTTAGCGCTCATGTGTTCATTGGAGTAGCACTTGTAATCTCCTTCAATAACTTTTCCTTTGTGTCCACAACTTGGCTAACTGGCACAAGAATCCTAGCTTTTGGCCTATCTCGGCTTTCAACATGCCTTCCTCACTAAGCTTATTCATTTCTAGCTTTTGATTTAAAGTGAACACTTGAACACTTAGAGAACGCTATAGGGTTATCAACTGGCTTAATTTTAATACTGTTGTGTCTCAAGGAATAGGGAGGCCAAAGGAGAAGGAGAGAGACAGGGGAACATGAAGAACGCGAAAGTTTCGGTGAAGTGTGTTCAAGAGAGAATGGAAGGAAATGGAAATGGCAAACACGGCCTGTATAACTCTTTCAAAGAGTTTTGTTCTGGTGATGATCAGAGAAATGAGGTGGTAAAGCAGATGTGTGATCCAGTGCGTGTTTTGCTTTTGTTTTCAAGATGGGAGAAATAGCATGTTTGTATGCTGATGAGCAGATTTGGTAGCCAGGAAAACTTTAGTTCTGGACATAGAGGAGAGAACTGCTGAGCTAATTTCTTTGACCACGCGAACCAGGGATGGGGAGGCAATGTAGAGATTTCAGGGGAGAAGAGAAAGGATTAGACTGTAAAACAATACATACAAAAGAAAAAGAGCTGTTTTGTTCCCCACAAACCAATGACTTATTTTAGGAAATATGACAACTTTCCCCCTTTATAACTTATCTACAAAGCTAGAAAGTATTTTAGATTTGTCCTTCTCCCTCATTCCTCCATCAAATCAATCACTAAACCTCCTAAACAAAAGTGTAACAAATCTACAAAAAACTCTTTAGCAGCTTTCCTGCCTCTAAACAAAGTACTCTCTCTGCTTATGAACAAATATGGAAGTTAACTATAAAAATATATCAAGTGTCAAATTATGTGGCTCTGGGTTAGAAGCGAATAAAATGGTTCGAACTTACTGCTGTGGCCACCCAGATTTTTAAATAATAGCAAATACTTCCTGGCATTAAAAAAAATTCAGTACCTCCTTTGCATGACATTAGAAGGCTCTTCTTGATCTTGCCTCTGTCTACCTGTCTGACCTCATTTCCAGGCACTTCCCTCCTTCTACTGGATACTCAAACAGTGTAGCAAAGTAATAGATATATTCCCTTTGCTCTCAGTCCGTCAACAGAGGCAGAAAACAATGGCGCAGAAAGATATGATAGAGACATACCAATGAGCATTTCCTGTGGATATTAAGCAGTGAGTATTTATATTACGTGCAAACAGAGATCTTATGTAGATCTGTTAGTATTTGTGGCACAGTATTTTAAAAGTCTTAGCCAGGTGCAGTGGCTCATGCCTGTAATCCCAGCACTTTGGGAGGCTGAGACGGGTGGATCACAAGGTCAGGAGTTTCAGACTAGCCTGACCAACATAGTGAAATCCCATCTCTACTAAAAATACAAAAACTTAGCCAGGTGTGGTGGCAGATGCCTGTAATTCCAGCTATTCGGGAGGCTGAGGCAGGAGAATCGCTTGAACTCGGGGGGTGGAGGTTGCAGTGAGCTAAGATCATGCCACTGCACTCCAGTCTGGGCGACAAGAGTGAAACTCCGTCTCAAAAAAAAAAAAAAAAAAAGTCTTTTAATACCTCAGTAATTTGCCACCATACAAAGAGGCAGACATCTTCCTCTTTTTCTCCTTAGTCTTCCCTTTTTCATGCTCTACTTCCTCTTTTCCCTCTGATTTAAGACAACCTTGAACACCAATTTTTGTGTAAACCTTTGTGTAAACCCAGTCTACATTGCCTCTCCTCTGGTAGTTCATATTATTTTTTAGTACATGAAAGGTGATAACTCAAAATGATTTTAAGAGATCATTTTAATTAATGAGCACAGTTCCTCTTTTATCCTCTGGCTAGTTTTAAGGAAAGAGAAAATAAACATGGATATATATGTTCTATATAATAAATAATGAAAGTACATTAGTACTATGTCTAGTAGGTTAAAGTGCCTCCACAAATTCTCTGATACTACTCTTTTCAAGAGCTGGAGCCTAATTCCCTTCCTCTTGAGTCGGGTGTAGAACTTAAAGTCTCACTGCTAAAGAACAGAATGCCAGAAAAGTCTTGGTGATGGACAACTTTGGAGACGAGGTCATATAGAGCACTACTGCTTCCTCCTTGCTCAATTTTTTTTCGAATTGCTCACTCTGGAGAAGTCAGCTGCCATGATGTAAGGACACCGAGCAACTTATGAAGAGTCCACATGGTGAGGAACGAAGCATTTTTCCCAAGAACTTCTTGAAAATGGATGATCAAGCATAAGTCACGTAGCCCCTGCTCACATCCTGACTGCGTGAGATACCTGAGCCAGAAGGAACCAAGCTTGATAAGCCACTCCAGAATTCCTGAACCACAAAAACTGTGAGATTCTGTTCGTTCAGAATCACTTAGTGTAATTTGTTACGTTGCAAGAGATAACCAATACTGCATAGTACTCAAGATTATCAAATAATTTGTAATAATCAAATAGATCTAGAATTCTAAATCCAGGTCATTTTCACTCCATTTCACTAGTATAAACTGATGGAAACAAATTTAAAAATTTTTGTAAGATCCTCATCTCTTGCTCTTTGATTTCAATTCAGCCTAGACTATTAATTTCCATTCTATGATCAAAAGCAAGTGGAGATTTAGCATAGACTATTAATTTCCATTCTATGGCAGAAAACAAGCAAATGGAGATTTTTAGATAAGCATTTAATAAGAATACAAGGTACTTAACAGTTGATAAAGTACTTCACTTATGTAATCTTAGACATTAATGGATAAGTATAGATGTTTGTACATATCTATTGAGAGCAGCAATTTCATTAACAATCACTTTAACTCTTCAAGAATGCATGAAAACATGAAAATTATTTTATAGTCAAAATCCACCCCAGGGTCCAATTATATGATGTCGGGTTAGATATTATACAAAGAAATGTTTTATGCTTATCTGGTTCCAGACCCCTAATATACATTATTCAGGGACTATGTAAAACTTCTCAAAATTAAATTTATAAATCATCTATTAAATTAAAAATGTCATGTATTCCAAAAAGTGCTGGAATGGTTATCTTGAAATTACCAATGAAGATAAGTTTCCTATTGAATAAAACATAGCATTTAGTATGAACCAAATTTTCTGATCATTAAAAATAGGATACCATTTGGGCACACAAAGCCTACCACATTAATTTAATCTTCAGTTTCAAGTTTTTATTCACTCTTTCTTTTTCTTCTTGATCAGTAGTGTAGACTTGGGGATTTCACACATTAACACTATGTTTTTCATCCCCTGCTCTTAAGAAACATTCTTCTTTTAGGAAAGCAGTTAACATCTTCATAATATATACTTTGTTATTTAAAGGGCAGTGTGCAGAAGGAAAAAGAAAGGATCATCACTATCACAACCTCAAGTCCAGAACAAACAGAAACTTTGAGGAGAACTTTTGTTTCTAAAACAAAGCTACAAGAAAGAATACTGTGGGGAATAAATGCAGTGAACAATTTGTAACTTTTCTTTTTTTTTTTTTTTCAGCCTGGAGTGCAGTGGCGAGATCTCAGGGCACTGCAAACTCCACCTCCCTGGTTGAAGCAATTCCCCTACCTCAGCCTCCTGAGTAGCTGGGATTACAGGTGCACGCCACCACACCTGGCTAATTTTTTTGTATTTTTAGTAGACACTGGGTTTCACCATGTTGGCCAGACTGGTCTCAAACTCCTGACCTCAGGCAATACGCCCGCCTCAACTTCCTAAAGTGCTGGGATTACAGGCGTGAGCCACCACGCTTGGCCAATTTGTACATTTTTGAAAACATGTAACTAGCCAATTCTTTAAGACTAAAATAGATCTAGATCGACTGATAGTCTGCTATTAAACTCTGCTTATTTTTATAGTTACATTTTCATCTATTTTGACTAAAATTGAAGGATTATGAATAAAACTGTAACATTTATTTCCTCCAAGTTTACACTGTCAAATTTAAGAAAGCCACAGTCAGTACTGTGAGTATGAGAGATCACAGACAAGGATCCACCCTCCATGGAGATCAAGCTTCTGTCATCAGGAGCATTTATGTGGTTCCTCCCTCGAGGCTGTGAGATAAACACAGCAGGACACTTTCATTTCTCCCCAGGGATTTCTCTAGCTCTCTGAGTTCAGTCTTTCCTTCGAACTTGTGTGATGAATATTGGACTCATTTAACATTTTTCTTGTCACCTTATATAGATATTTAATTTTTGGTGTACAAGAGCTACCTCTCCAACCTTTTTTTTTCTTTTTTCTTTTTTTTTTTTTTTTTGAGACGGAGTCTCACTCTGTTACCCAGGCTGGAGTGCACTGGCACAATCTCAGCTCACTGCAGCCTCTGTCTCCCAGCAGTCAGGTTCAAGCGACTCCCTTGTGTAAGCCTCCCGAGCAGCTGGGATTACAGGCGCATGCCACACACCCAGCTAAGTTTTGTATTTTTAGTGGAGACGGGTTTTCACCATGTTGGCCAGGCTGATCTTGAACTCCTGGCCTCGAGTGATCCACCCCCTTTAGCCTCCCAAAGTGCTTGGATTATAGGCATGAGCCACTGCGCCCAGTCTACCTCTCCAAATTGAAAAAAATTTAAAAGCAAGTATCTTCTTTGCTTCATTTAAAAAAAAAAATCTACAAAGTTCAGTGATTCAATAGTTACTTGTCAAAACAAGATAATTTAGGAGAAATAAATGAAAATATTTTTAAAAGAACAGACACAATCATAAAACTTAAATTCTAGAAAACATTTACTTTTGTGTTTTGTAGTTGGAATTACATATCTGATTTCATTAACGCCTCAATTTGTGAGTTTCGGTAGGTGTTGATCACTTGGATTTGCCAAAGGATAAATCTCATAAAAATCAGCTGATACTTTCTGAATCTTTTTAGTTTTTAAAAGGAAGATATAAGCTAAAATGCTAAGATATTAGCTAAAATGCTCCTTTACCACATTGTAATGAATTATCCTAAATCCTTGATTTTAACTGTCATATTTGCAACAAAGAATTGCAAGTATATCACCAAATATGATAAAACAAAATCAAGATAATAAGATAAAAATAGCGAAGGAGGAAAGAGCTCTGGTTCCCAATTGAATTTCTACTTAATAACTGGAGTTGACATTCAACAATGGTGGTTCAGCCTAGCCTGAAAGATATTATTGGATAAAATCTCTAGTTCAGATCAATAAGAAATTTTCAGAGCTTGCATGATTTCATAAGGTCCTGCTTTCTACTCCTTATCCTCTCCTCTGCAAATAATCTACAGAAAAAAAAAAAAAAAATCAGTAGGTCCTGAGTGACAAATAGGGCTCTGAGTAAGAGTTAATATTTAGGGTCGATTATACCAGTGCAGCCCCTATAAATAAAAAAAAGAACACTCATCTTCACTATGTCATAACAAGCAATACTTCAGGGGAGGGCAGTATTTCACAAATAGGTCATCTGAGCTAGGGGGAAAGATCTGAGCTTCTCGGTAATTCTTTACTAAACAAAAAAAGAATTCTGTCTGGTTATAGAAATAATTAATACAAATGACAAAGATAAAAACTGGTCTAAGTGCCCAGGTCGGAAAAATCCAGAATTAACTTTGAAAGAAATTTAATAGCAGCCCTAAAAATTCACATACCTGTAATTTTTTTTTTTTTTTCCATTTGTAGTCATGGTTCTTCTCTGGAGCAGATTGGCTCAGATTAGTATGAAACATGCTCCTTTAACTCTTTTGCCCCTGGTAAAAATTTTCTTATAGATTCCTCTTAAGGCAATATAGAGGACGTGACTATGATCTTTCTCTTGTTCTCTGTTATCTCATTTTTCACCTTAAAAAGTCTGTCTGCAGAGCAGTTTAAACACTAACAATAAAGGGCCGGCAGAATACAGCCAGATCTCCTTGTTGCCACCTCAAGTCCTGCTTCTGCATGCAGCCACATTAAACACATCGGTTTACCTTCCACTCCAACAAAATCGACAATAATTTAAGTGCTTACTGCAGAGTCTCAAGAAAACACCAATCAGGAGGGAAGCAGAGTGCAGCCATCATCCATAGCAGACTTTTAAGAAATGCTCTTCTCTCTATCTATTATGACCCCTACAGTCTGAATGCCTGGGTTTGAATCTCAGCTTTGCCAGTTTTTAGTTATGTGACTTTGAGCAAGTTCCCTAAATGTTTCATGTCTCAGTTTCCTTTATTGTTAGATAGGAATAAGATAATGCATTACCTCTTATGGTTGTCATGAAGATCAAATGAACTAATACTTGCCAGATCATTAGCACAGTTTTCACAATATTTGCTCAATAAATATCACACATGTTCACTGTCTCTTACATACAAGGCAGTTATTTCCAAAGTCCTACCCCATACTCCTCAAACTACTCCCTCATATACACCCTGGACTGGCTCTCTTCTCTCCCTTGATCACTTTTTTCTTTCTGTCTTTATTCATTTTCTTCAGCCAGTAGCTCTTTGACCTTCCAAAATAAATTATTTTAGCCTTCTCACACTTCTCCAGTTTCTTTTTCCACTTTGCCCATTAATTCCACTCTCTTGAAGGGAGTAGGGAGAGGGGAAGATTGCAAAAACTTAACCTCTAGATTTTTTTCAAAAATTACCATCACAGATGTTTAGTAATGTCTATGGTCCTTACTTGTAAAAAAAAAGCACTGTTGTATCTATAACACTTATGCTTATAACATTAATGAAAAGAACTCCCAAACATTTTTAATTAGTTGAAATACTTTACAAGAGGCAAATAAAGAGCTTAGATATTTAATCTTAAACATCTTCCTGCATTTTCTAGCCTATGTTATAATTCAGAATTTAGTATTCAATAGTCAACTACTCCATTCAAACAGCTTTCCAGAGTTGGTACCAATGTCTTTAAAAAGAAGTGTCACTAAAAGGTACCAGGATATTTTGTAAACAATCAATATTTAATGATTCAGTAATCACCGTTCTTTTTCGGTTCCTTGGTAATAAGTCGGAATGGGTATTGGCTTACTCAATAAGGCTGGACTTAGAAAAAGAAAAAACACCAAATTCATTTTGCCTCATTTATGAGGAAAAATAGTGAAAAACATGTTTCTCTTAAGTTTAAAGTTTCTTAGAGGGTAATCAACAGACTATGTCAGGGCTGTGTTGGCTGTCCCAGTTAGCAGAGTACTGGCTTTGGTCCCAGTTAGCTGATTATTATGTGGCTAATGACCTCTTCATGCAGCTCTTATTGCTTGTCTCTCTTAAAAGCTCTATTAGTTCTACATCTCCTTTTAAAGAATAGTAGCTGATGCACTTCCAGTGTGCCAGGAACTACGTTAAAGCCTTCACTCACATGAATGCATTTAATCTTCCCAATAACCCTTTAAGGCAGATCCTTTTATTGCCCTCATTTTGCAGATGAGGAAACTGAAGAAGATCTACCATACTGGTTTGTTGGCCAGCAAGTAAGTGGTAAAGATGGGATTCAAGCCCAGAGCAAGGAATCTTAATAATTAGTCCCAAAAGCCTTCCTGAAACTTTCCATTTTGGTTTAAAATTTTCATGAGAAAGAGTAGTTATGTGTACATACTAAAGCAAACAGTACTCTGAGTTTGTTTACACAGATACAAATTTAAAGATAATTCTGGAAGTCAAATATTGCACCTTGTTAGTGGCCTGGGTTTGTTTTTTGGCCAGCCAAATTACTTTTTATACTATAACAGCCATGCTTGATAGTGTGTCTATTCTGTCTTTGTTCATTCTTTTCTCTGAAAACGTTAATTCTCAGGAGAAATAATTTTGAACTTGGCAGTGTGAACCTGGGAGGAAAGGGAGCAAGATGGGAAGGAAGGAGAATGAGGAGGGTCAGAAAGATGTTTAAAAAGCTGTGTTGTGGGCCGGGCGCGGTGGCTCATGCCTGTAATCCCAGCACTTTGGGAGGCCGAGGCAGGCAGATCACGAGGTCAAGAGATCGAGACCATCCTGGCTAACATGGGGAAATCCCATCTGTACTAAAAATACAAAAATTAGCTGGGCGTGGTGGCACGCGCCTGTAGTCCAGCTACTCAGGAGGCTGAGGCAGAAGAATTGCTTGAACATGGGAGGCGGAAGTTGCACTGGGCCGCGATCATGCCACACTGCATTCCAGCCTGGTGACAGAGTGAGACTCTGTCTCAGAAAAAAAAAAAAAAAGAAAGAAAGAAAGAAAGAAAAAGGCTGGGCGTGGTGGCTCACGCCTGTAATCCCAGCACTTCGGGAGGCCGAGGCGGGAGGATCACAAGGTCAGGTGATCATAGCCATCTTGGCTAACACGGTGAAACCCCGTCTCTATTAAAAATACAAAAAGAAATTAGCCAGGCGTGGTGGCCGGCACCTGTAGTCCCAGCTACTTGGGAGGCTGAGGCAGCAGAATGGCGTAGGGTGAACCCAGGAGGTGGAGCTTGCAGTGAGTGGAGATTGCACCACTGCACTCCAGCCTGGGGTGACAGAGCAAGGCTCCGTCTCAAAAAAAAAAAAAAAAAAAAAGGAAAAAAAAAAAAAAAAAAAACTGTGTTCTGGAAGCCCTCTCTTGAATAAAGTTACAGATTGAACATCCCTTATCCGAAATGCTCGGGACTTAGACGTGTTTCAAGTTTTAGATTATTTTTGGATTTGGGAATATTTGCATTATTATCAGTTGAGCAACACCAACAGAAAAATCCAAAATTCTTCAATGAGCATTTCTTTTGAGGGTCATGTTGGCACTCAAAAAGCTTCACATTTTGGAGCATTTTGGATTTTCAAATTAGGGATACTCAGCCTGTATTTAGTCCCCAGTGAAGCTACGGAAGATTTTTTAATCTCATGAAATGCTTGGTGTAAGAGTACAAGCCTCATATTAAGTCACCACAAGGTAAAACAGACACCAGCAGGAGAGGATGTGAGAGCACACAGAGAAACACAAGAAAGCTCAGGAACCCAGCAGAAATCTAAAGGAGAGCTTCGGGCTATTTGGGGATCTGTGGCCACACCCACTCCAATCAGATCTGTAAGAAGGCAGCAGGTCCTTGGCTAAGAGTGGGGTTATATATTCATGTAACAAAATTTAAGTCATCTCTCAGTAGAATGCCCAGAATTAAAAAGCCTGATACACTATGTGTTACCAAGGATATGATGTAAGGGGAACTCTCATACACTCTTGATAAGAATGAAATATGGAACAGCTACTTTGGAAGAGTTTGGAAATTTCTTATCAAATTAAACAAATACCTACCATATGACTTAGCAATTGCCCTCCTATCCAAAAGATGTGAAAGCGTAAGTCCACACAAAGGTCTGTATGCAAACACTGACAGCAGCTTTTTTTTTTTTTTGGTAATAGACACAAACTGGAAATAACTGAAATGTTTATCAACTGATGAATGCATAAACAAATTGTAGTATATCCATACCATGGAATAAATCACTCAGCAATAAAAAGGTACAAACTATTGATACATCCAACAGTAGGGCTGAATCTCACACCAATTAGGCTAATTGAAAGAAGCTAGATACAAAAGACTACATACTGTATGATTCCATTTAAATGACATTCTAGAAAAGCAAAACAATAGTGACAAAAAGCAGATCAGTGCTTGTCAGGAGCTGTGGGTTAAGGGAGGAGGAGGAAATCAACTGCAAAGGGGTATAGGAGAACATTTGAGGTGACAGAAACATTCCATGTCTTGATTGCAGTGGTGGTTACATGATCGAATATACATATCTCAAATTCATCAAACTGTACACTTAAGCTGGGTAAACTGTATTGTATGTGTATTAGTCTGTTCTCACACTGCTATGAAGAAATACCTGAGACTGGGTAATTTATAAAGGAAAGAGGTTTAATTGACACACAGTTCTTCATTGCTGGGAAGGCCCCAGGAAACTTACAATCATGGCAGAAGGCAAAAGAGAAGCAGACACCTTCACAGGGCGGCAGGATAGTGTGAGTACAAGTAGGGGAAATGCCAGATGCTTATAAAACCATCAGATCTCATGAGACTCACTATCATGAACAGCATGGGGGAAAACGCCCACATGATACAATTACCTCCACCTGGTCCCGCCCTTGATATGTGGGGATTATGGGGATTATAATTCAAGGTGAGATTTTGGGTGGGGACATAGACAAACCATGTCAGTATGTAAATTATATCTCAATATAGCTGTGTTTTTTTTTTTTATTTAATTTAAATCATCCTCACCAGCAGTCATAATGTGGAAGAATGTATATCTTGAGAATACTTTCTGTAGAAGGGGCCATCCTATTCACTTCTTCCTAGTGATTCTGTTGCATTCTCATCAGTTTCCCCAATCCTGACTGTTGGAGAAATTGTTCACACTATCTAGAAGAGAAGCTTAATCAGGGCATAATTCAGGCTGAATCTGTTTGCCACTACAAAGCTGTTTTGGGGTTCATGATTTTAAAGTACCCTTAATAACTAAAAGCTGAACATTGTCTTCCTAAGTGTACAGAATCATAGTCTGTGGTTTATAACTAGGCCTGCCAGATAAAATTTGAGTTGGATTTGAGTTCAGATAAACAACAAATAATTTATTAGTATAATGATGTCCCAAATAATGCATGGGACACAACTTTTTTAAAATTTGATATACCTGGCAACCACATTAGTAGCACTATAATCATCAGTCCATGTACGGCCTTTTCAATTTTATGTATTCATTCACATATTGAGTTAATTAAACTAATTACTTAATCTCATATTATGTCATTGCTGCAGGCATTTTAGTTACTACTGCTGGAACTACACTTTTTAAGAAACCATATGGTAACTCTAAGGCACTGAGAATGACTACTGAAAAGTAACTGACTTAGGGCCTTGTTAATCAAATTGTGATCAGTAGACCCAGGTAATCATCAACTTGGTACTTGTTAAAAAAGAATCTCAGGTTCTACCCAGACCTACTGAATTCAGAATCTGCATTTTAACAAAATCCCCAGGTGATTCCTACGCACAACACCTAACACTGATTTAGAAAGTTGTGTTTTAGGCAATTTCCCAGGGCAGGAATATGTAGAATGGACTAAAGGGAAATTGACTGCAAGGATAGAAACACCTTACAAGAACATTTAAAAAACTCAGGCATTACTTCAAAATCTGAATCATGGTGCATGCAGGTAGCACAAATAAAAATAAAAAAATACTGAAATCAGAAACATTCTAGTGAAAAAAATCAATGGGGTTTGGTAAGAGACTAGATGGGGGAGGGAGAATAAACATCAGAATTTGAATATAAATCAAGTAGAAGCATCAAATACTTCTAATATGATTGACAGTGGTTCTCAACCTTGGCCACACATTGCAGTCATTTGGGAGCTTTAACAAATACTAATACCTGGGTCCCAATCCCTGAGATTCTGATTTAAGGTGAAACCTCGGCATGAAAATTTTTAAATGCTATACCCAGATAACTGGTAAAACATTTCCATGTGTGTCTGTGAGGGTGTTCCCAGAAGAGATTAGCATTTGCATCAGTAGACAGAGTGAAAAAGATTCTCGCTCACCAATGTAGGGGGGGAACATCCAATCCATTGAGGTCCCAGATAGAACAAAAAGGCAGAGGAAGAGAATATTTTGCTCTCTCTTTGGAAGCTGGGACATCCATCCTCTCCCTTCTCTGAGACAACAGAACTTCAAATACTCAGATCCTTGGACTCTAGGACTCACACCAGCAAACCTCCCAGTTTCTCAGCTCTTCAGCATCAGACTGAATTACACCAAAGGCTTTCCTGGTTCTCCAGCTTGAAGATGGCGGATTGTGGGACGTCTTGATCTCCATAGTTGCACAAGCTAATTTCCATAAATAAATCCCCTTATATATCTACATGTATCCTATTGATTCTGTTTCTGTGGAGAACCCCAATTAATACAATTGGTGGCGGAGCAAGATGGCCAAATAGGAGCAGCTCCAGTCTCCAGCTCCCAGTGCGAGCGACACAGAAGACAGGTGATTTGTGCATTTTCAACTGAGGTACTGGGTTTATCTCATTAGGGAGTGCCAGACAATCGGTGCTGGTCAGCTGCTGCAGCCCGACCCAGTGAGAGCTGAAGCAGGGCGAGGCATCGCCTCACCTGGGAAGCGCAAGGGGGAAGGGAATCCCTTTTCCTAGCCAGGGAAACTGAGACACACAACACCTGGGAAATCGGGTAACTCCCACCCCAATACTGCGCTTTAAGCAAATGGGCACACCAGGAGATTATAATCCACACCTGGCCGGGAGGGTCCCACGCCCATAGAGCCTCCCTCATTGCTAGCACAGCAGTCTGCGATCTAACTGCAAGGCAGCAGCGAGGCTGGGGGAGGGGTGCCCGCCATTGCTGAGGCTTAAGTAGGTAAACAAAGCCCTGGGAAGATTGAACTGGGTGGAGCTCACAGCAGCTCAAGGAGGCCTGCCAGTCTCTGTAGACTCCACCTCTGGGGACAGGGCACAGCTAAACAACAACAACAAAAAAAGCAGCAGAAACCTCTGCAGACACAAACGACTCTGTCTGACAGCTTTGATGACAGCAGTGGATCTCCCAACACGGAGGTTGAGATCTGAGAACGGACAGACTGCCTGCTCAAGTGGGTCCCTGACCCCTGAGTAGCCTAACTGGGAGACATCCTCCACTAGGGGCAGACCGAACCCCACACCTCACACAGTGGAGTAAACCCCTGAGAGGAAGCTTCCAAAGCAAGAATCAGACAGATACACTCGCTGTTCAGCAGTACTCTATCTTCTGCAGCCTCTGCTGCTGACACCCAGGCAAACAGGGTCTGGAGTGGACCTCAAGCAATCTCCAACAGACTTACAGCTGAGGGTACTGACTGTTAGAAGGAAAACTAACAAACAGGAAGGATACCCACACCAAAACCCCATCAGTATGTCATCATCATCAAAGACCAGAGGCAGATAAAACCACAAAGATGGGGAAAAAGCAGGGCAGAAAAGCTGGAAATTCAAAACATAAGAGCGCATCTCCCCCTCCAAAGGAACGCAGCTCATCGCCAGCAACGAATCAAAGCTGGACGGAGAATGACTTTGACGAGATGAGAGAAGAAGGCTTCAGTCCATCAAACTTCTCAGAGCTAAAGGAGGAATTACGTACCCAGTGCAAAGAAACTAAAAATCTTGAAAAAAGAGTGGAAGAATTGATAACCAGAATAATTAATGCAGAGAAGGCCATAAATGAAATGACAGAGATGAAAACCATGACACGAGAAATACGTGACAAATGCACAAGCTTCAGTAACCGACTCGATCAACTGGAAGAAAGAGTATCAGCGATTGAGGATCAAATGAATAAAATGAAGCGAGAAGAGAAACCTAAAGAAAAAAGAAGAAAAAGAAATGAACAAAGCCTGCAAGAAGTATGGGATTATGTAAAAAGACCAAATCTACGTCTGATTGGGGTGCCTGAAAGTCAGGGAGAAAATGGAACCAAGCTGGAAAACACTCTTCAGGATATCATCCAGGAGAACGTCCCCAACCTAGTAGGGCAGGCCAACATTCAAATTCAGGAAATACAGAGAACGCCACAAAGATACTCCTCAAGAAGAGCAACTCCTAGACACATAATTGCCAGATTCACCAAAGTTGAAATGAACGAAAAAATCTTAAGGGCAGCCAGAGAGAAAGGTCAAGTTACTCACAAGGGGAAGCCCATCAGACTAACAGCATATCTCTTGGCAGAAACTCTACAAGCCAGAAGAGAGTGGGGGCCAATATTCAACATTCTTAAAGAAAAGAATTTTCAACCCAGAATTTCATATCCAGCCATACTAAGTTTCATAAGTGAAGGAGAAATAAAATCCTTTACAGATAAGCAAATGCTTAGAGATTTTGTCACCACCAGGCCTGCCTTACAAGAGACCCTGAAGGAAGCACTAAACATGGAAAGGAACAACCGGTACCAGCCATTGCAAAAACATGTCAAAATGTAAAGAACATCGAGGCTAGGAAGAAACTGCATCAACTAATGAGCAAAATAACCAGTTAATATCATAATGGCTGGATCAAGTTCACACATAACAATATTACCTTAAATGTAAATGGACTAAGTGCTCCAATTAAAAGACACAGACTGGCAAACTGGATCAAGAGTCAAGACCCATCAGTCTACTATATTCAGGAGACCCATCTCACATGCAGAGACATACATAGGCTCAAAATAAAGGGATGGAGGAAGATCTACCAAGCAAATGGAGAACAAAAAAAAAGCAGGGGTTGCAATACTAGTTTCTGATAAAACAGACTTTAAATCATCAAAGATCAAAAGAGACAAAGAAGGCCATTACATAATGGTAAAGGGATCAATTCAACAGGAAGAGCTAACTATCCTAAATATATATGCACCCAATACAGGAGCACCCAGATTCATAAAGCAAGTCCTTAGAGACTTACAAAGAGACTTAGACTCCCATACAATAATAATGGGAGACTTCAACACCCCACTGTCAACATTAGACAGATCAATGAGACAGAAAGTTAACAAGGATATCCAGGAATTGAACTCATCTCTGCTCCAAGCAGACCTAATAGACATCTACAGAACTCTCCACCCCAAATCAACAGAATATACATTCTTCTCAGCACCACATCACACTTATTCCAAAATTGACCACAAAATTGGAAGTAAAGCACTCCTCAGCAAATGTAAAAGAACAGAATTTATAACAAACTGTCTCTCAGACCACAGTGCAATCAAACTATAACTCAAGACTAAGAAACTCAATCAAAACCGCTCAACTACATGGAAACTGAATAATCTGCTCCTGAATGACTACTGGGTACATAACGAAATGAAGGCAGAAATAAAGATGTTCTTTGAAACCAATGAGAACAAAGATACAACATACCAGAATCTCTGGGACACATTTAAAGCAGTGTGCAGAGGGAAATTTATAGCACTAAATGCCCACAAGAGAAAGCTGGAAAGATCTAAAATGGACACTCTAACATCACCATTAAAAGAACTAGAGAAGCAAGAGCAAACACATTCAAAAGCTAGCAGAAGGCAAGAAATAACTAAGATCAGAGCAGAACTGAAGGAGATAGAGACACAAAAAACCCTCCAAAAAATCAATGCATCCAGGAATTGGTTTTTTGAAAAGATCAACCAAATTGATAGACCGCTAGCAAGACTAATAAAGAAGAAAAGAGAGAAGAATCAAATAGATGCAATAAAAAATGATAAAGGGGATATCACCACCTACCCCACAGAAATACAAACTACCATCAGAGAATACTATAAACACCTCTACGCAAATCAACTAGAAAATCTAGAAGAAATGGATAATTTCCTGGACACTTACACTCTCCCAAGACTAAACCAGGAAGAAGCTGAATCCTTGAATAGACCAATAGCAGGCTCTGAAATTGAGGCAATAATTAATAGCCTATCAACCAAAAAAAGTCCAGGACCAGATGGATTCACAGCTGAATTCTACCAGAGAT
Organism: Trachypithecus francoisi; assembly: GCF_009764315.1. Taxonomy (NCBI): domain Eukaryota; kingdom Metazoa; phylum Chordata; class Mammalia; order Primates; family Cercopithecidae; genus Trachypithecus; species Trachypithecus francoisi. Next base: position 115,889,337 of record NW_022681454.1, read on the forward strand.
ACAAGGAGGAGCTGGTACCATTCCTTCTGAAACTATTCCAATCAATAGAAAAAGAGGGAATCCTCCTTAACTCATTTTATGAGGCCAACATCATCCTGATACCAAAGGCTGGCAGAAACACAACAAAAAAAGAGAATTTTAGACCAATAGCTCTGATGAACATCGATGCAAAAATCCTCAATAAAATACTGGCAAACCAGATCCAGCAGCACATCAAAAAGCTTATCCACCATGATCAAGTGGGCTTCATCACTGGGATGCAAGGCTGGTTCAACATACACAAATCAATAAACGTAATCCAGCATATAAACAGAACCAAAGAAAAAAACCACATGATTATCTCAATAGATGCAGAAAAGGCTTTTGACAAAATTCAACAGCCCTTCATGCTAAAAACGCTCAATAAATGTGGTATTGATGGAACGTATCTCAAAATAATAAGAGCTATTTTTGACAAACTCACAGCCAATATCATACTGAATGGGCAAAAACTGGAAAAATTCCCTTTGGAAACTGGCACAAGACAGGGATGCCCTCTCTCAACACTCCTATTCAACATAGTGTTGGAAGTTCTGGCTAGGGCAATCAGGCAAGAGAAAGAAATAAAGGGTATTCAATTAGGAAAAGAAGAAGTCAAATTGTCCCTGTTTGCAGATGACATGATTGTATATTTAGAAAACCCCATTGTCTCAGCCCAAAATCTCCTTAAACTGATAAGAAACTTCAGCAAAGTCTCAGGTTACAAAATTAATGTGCAAAAATCACAAGCATTCTTATACATCAGTAATAGACAAACACAGAGCCAAATCAGGAATGAACTTCCATTCACAATTGCTTCAAAGAGAATAAAATACCTAGGAATCCAACTTACAAGGGATGTAAAGGACCTCTGCAAGGTGAACTACAAACCACTGCTCAGTGAAATAAAAGAGGACACAAACAAATGGAAGAACATACCATGCTCATGGATAGGAAGAATCAATATCGTGAAAATGGCCATACTGCCCAAGGTAATTTATAGATTTAATGCCATCCCCATCAAGCTACCAATGAGTTTCTTCACAGAATTGGAAAAAAACTGCTTTAAAGTTCATATGGAACCAAAAAAGAGCCCGCATTTCCAAGACAATCCTAAGTCAAAAGAACAAAGCTGGAGGCATCACACTGCCTGACTTCAAACTATACTACAAGGCGGCCGGGCGCGGTGGCTCAAGCCTGTAATCCCAGCACTTTGGGGGGCCGAGACGGGCAGATCATAAGGTCAGGAAATCAAGACCATCCTGGCTAACATGGTGAAACCCCGTCTCTATTAAAAAATACAAAAAAGTAGCCAGGCGAGGTGGCGGGTGCCTGTAGTCCCAGCTACTCGGGAGGCTGAGGCAGGAGAATGGTGTAAACCCGGGAGGCAGAGCTTGCAGTGAGCCAAGATCCAGCCATTGCACTCCAGCCTGGGCGACAGAGCGAGACTCCGTCTCAAAAAAAAAAAAAAAAAAACTATACTACAAGGCTACAGTAACCAAAACAGCATGGTACTGCTACCAAAACAGAGATATAGACCAATGGAACAGAACGGAGTCCTCAGAAACTATACCACACATCTACAGCCATCCGATCTTTGACAAACCTGAGAAAATCAAGAAATGAGGAAAGGATTCCCTATTTAATAAATAGTGCTGAGAAAATTGGCTAGCCATAAGTAGAAAGCTGAAACTGGATCCTTTCCTTACTCCTTATACGAAAATTAATTCAAGATGGATTAGAGACTTAAATGTTAGACCTAATACCATAAAAACCCTAGAAGAAAATCTAGGTAATACCATTCAGGACATAGGCATGGGCAAGGACTTCATGTCTAAAACACCAAAAGCAACGGCAACAAAAGCCAAAATTGACAAATGGGATCTAATTAAACTGAAGAGCTTCTGCACAGCAAAAGAAACTATCATCAGAGTGAACAGACAACCTACAGAATGGGAGAAAATTTTTGCAATCTACTCATCTGACAAAGGGCTAATATCCAGAACCTACAAAGAACTCAAACAAATTTACAAGAAAAAAACAAACAACCCCATCAAAAAGTGGGCAAATGATATGAACAGACATTTCTTTCTGTTACACACCAGTTAGAATGGCAATCATTAAAAAGTCAGGAAACAAGTGCTGGAGAGGATGTGGAGAAACAGGAACACTTTTACACTGTTGGTGGGATTGTAAACTAGTTCAACCATTATGGAAAACAGTGTGGCGATTCCTCAAGGATCTAGAACTAGAAGTACCATATGACCCAGCCAACCCATTACTGGGTATATACCCAAAGGATTATAAATCATGCTGCTATAAAGACACATGCACACGTATGTTTATTGCGGCACTATTCACAATAGCAAAGATTTGGAATCAACACAAATATCCATCAGTGACAGACTGGATTAAGAAAATGTGGCACATATACACCATGGAATACTATGCAGCCATAAAAAAGGATGAGTTTGAGTCCTTTGTAGGGACATGGATGCAGCTGGAAACCGTCATTCTCAGCAAACTATCGCAAGAACAGAAAATCAAACACCGCATGTTCTCGCTCATAGGTGGGAACTGAGCAATGAGATCGCTTGGACTCGGGAAGGGGAACATCACACACCGGGGCCTATCACGGGGATGGGGGAGGGGGGACGGATTGCATTGGGAGTTATACCTGATGTAAATGATGAGTTGATGGGTGCTGACGAGTTGACGGGTGCAGCACACCAACATGGCACAAGTATACATATGTAACAAGCCTGCACGTTATGCACATGTACCCTAGAACTAAAAGTATAATAATAATAAAAAAATACAATTGGTAATCTTTTAGACTTCTCCAGTTGGTTGTAATACAGTCAGGATTGAGAATGCTCAATTGAAATATTCAGTTTAACTGATAATTTATTAACTCTTTTTTTCCAAATAAGTGTAAAATGAAGAAGGAACTCAATGATAATAGAATCCAAATCTTCTAGTTAGGTGAAATATAAACTAACATATTTTCATTTGCCTGTTAAAATTTCAAATTGAAATTTACATAATTAGAATTAGCTATGATTTCCATTTTTTTCAAAATCTCAATTTGAATGAAATCAGTTAATGACCACTGTAGTTGGATGATCATTTATGAATGTTACTCATACTCCTAAAACATAATATGCAATGAATTGATTCTAATCACAGCCATAATTACACATCTTAAGATAGAATAAGGCCTTCAGGAAGAGGGGAGGTAGAATATGACATGCATAAAATTTATTTCTAAGTAAATGGCCATAGTAAAGTAATAATCAGAATTAGGCCCTATAACTAAAAATCTAAATTTAAAAATATCAAGCAGAACATTTAAGAACTTTATAGATAATTTGTCACTAAAGCATTATTTCATATATATGCAAAGTAAATACAAAATATTTTTCAAAAAGAAAAATATTTCCAATGACCTTTTATAAAATGGAAAATTGGCTTACCTCTTCCCTATGATTCTTAATTGGCATACAGAGAATGCTTTGTGTCTTGTAGCCTGTAATTTGGTCAACTTCTGCATTGAACCGAGGATCCTAGTATGGAAAAAGAAATTCAATTTAATGACTGACCTGTTCAAAGATTAATTTGATTTTTTTGATTTATTAGATTAGAGAAATCTAACCTTGGACTTACCTTGTTACTCCGAGTAACAATTTTATTGTTGTGAAAGGCATCATCATGTAAGTACATATTATATTTGACAAAGATACATTTAAGTTGCTGAGCTTTTTTATAAGCAGCTAGTGTTTAAGAGAAAAAAACACAGACTCGAACAAATGTTCAGAAATAAAGAAAATTCAAAATATGAACCACTTTAGATAGCTGTACTTAAATTCAGGAAAAAGTGGCATCTCTCCACCTCTGTAGTATCATCTCACAACCTGATTCTATTGTGCCTCCAGAACAACCTTTTCAATAAATGATTTTACTTCCCTTGTAAGGGCTGTTTACAGTTCCTCAGTATTCCGTACTTCCTTATACATATATATATATATATATATACACACACACACACACAATCTGATTGAGTCAGATTGTAAACAATCATTTAATCTTTTGAATTTCCCTTTTTACAAGGCACATTATACACATCCAATAATCATAAAGGGCTTTTGAGGTGTTAAATTTCTAAGTATGAATTAAAGAAATAAAGGTAAGGTTTAATTGTCCATTACATTTAGATTGGGAAGATCTAAAATTAGGCTGTAAACTCTATGAGGGTTTTTTCTTTTTCTTTTTTTTTGTTCATTTCTGTATTCCTAGCACAGGAACTTAATCAAAAGCATGTGTTAAATCAATGAAGGAATTAATTAACAAATAATACCACAGTTATCAAATGATATCATTTTTACCTTACCATATAGTTTAAAGCAAATCTTGTCAGTAAAGGGAAAACCAAAGTAGAGAAAATCAATAGCTATAACTAACATGAGGTAAGAGTGGAATGGAAACAAGCATTCCAGGACATAAACATCTGAATGAGTGCTGTTCCCTTCAAAGCGATAGCCTTGGGGAGTTACATGCTCAATCTAATAATAGCATCACTGCTCCAAAAACTACGCAGTTGGAATTCCCTTCAGAGAATATGGAATATCCACACTGGAAAAGCTCATCTTTTGATGAGCTTTGAAGGTCATTTCTTTTTTTGAAAATAAAAAATAAATTAGTCACAGTAAAGCCATGAATGAAGTAAGTGATTACACTAGATTCCATCAATTGGGGTCAGAAATGAGGCCAATTTTCTCCTGAGAGGGCCCAAGTTAGCTTAAAGATAATTTCAAAAGAAAAGCTATAAAATGGTGAAAAATCAGCATAAATATTTTATATTATAAACACTGCTACATTTTTGCTTTTTCTGCAAACATGCTCAGAGTTATATGAATTGAGATGCAGAGAAAATCCTTAGCCAAATCTTCCTAATAAAATCCTTATTTTATCTTTAGATATTGTCTAAAGAAAGCAGACAAGATAATGATGTTGATGAATTAAAGAAGTGAAAAATTATTGACATATAGTGAATTGTTTTACAAACCAATAAGTAAAACATGAATAAAAATACATCCTCAGTTTTACTTTGTTAATAAACATTTGAATTATGAGACAATTTATAAAGCAGATTTAACCCAACCACCTAATCAAAGCAGTAGATTTTGACAGATTAAAATTAGTAGGACTTTCACATCTTTTTGTGTCTACTGTTAGTTTAAAATCAACAGCAGTTCTGAATTTCACTCTCCAGTGAAATGAGTGGGAATAAATACATCCTTCAAATTTCATTTGAGGTGAAGTTCCAAACTCCTGACATCTCAAGGAGTTTTCCTTTAATAATAATGTACTCAGTGCAAAGACAATATACGTAAAGGAATTCTAACCCCTCTAGGTTCGGTAAACACCAAAGAAAAAAATGGAACACTACAATCATTGTGATTATTCCCTTCACCATTTGTTTATAAGAACATGACGGTATGAAAGAACACAAGCCTTGGATGTCCACTTGCCATAACAAAGTATCAGGTACCAGAATTCCTTCCTGCTGAAGACAACTATAAGACTAGACAAAATACAAGACAACAAAGCCATGGGCAGAGCAAAGAGAAAGATAACACACGTCATTGCCATTCAACATTCTGGCTTTCTGCCTGAGGGCATTTTCCTGCTTTAGAGAAGGCAGGTGCTACCCAATGAGAGCAACACTTTGAAACAGAACTGAATGAGCTCCAAACTTCTGAAGTGGTTGGAAAGTGTAAAGCACAGGGGCTGTGCTGGGGGGTTGGAAGGAAGATGGTTTGGAAGCGGTGACCAAAAGATACTGAGTTTCTAGTCACTTTGGGCAGGTATAGGGCAAAAACCCTAAAGGACTAGCAAAAATTACCTGCTGAAGGCTAAAAACTGAATGTGACACCAATTAGTGAAGTGTTTGGAGACAATGGAGTTCCAGTCCAGCCAGAGTAGAGAATTCATTCAGCAGCTCAGGCATTGAGACAGGGAAAGACCACTCCTTAGGAGTAAGGACTATACCATATAGTTGTGGGTATTCCCTAAGACTAAATTCAAAACTAGGATAGATCCACTCTAACAAATAATAAGACCAAGCCTGACAGGATCAAAATAATCTGCCAGTAATTTTACTGCCTGCCCGAACAAATCTCATCCCTTTTTTAAAGGAAGAGGATATAATCCAAATGTAGTGAAACAGACTATGACCAGCAGACAATACAAAATCACCACATATGTAAAGAAAACAGGAAAATGAAACCCATAGTAAAGAGAAAAAGTAGTCAATAAAAAATGACCCCAAGATGATTCACATGTTGGACTTCACAGATAAGGATGTTAAAGCAGCTATTAAAAATTAATGCAGGGATTTAAAGAAAAATACAGTAGTAACTTATTTGCAGAGATGGGAATCTCTTCAAGGAAAGAAAAAACTATTAAAATAGTCAAATGAAAATTCTAGAACTGAAAAGTATAGTGTATAAAACACCAAGTTCATTAATACATTTAACAGCCCACTGAAAACAGCTGAAGAGTCAGTGATCCTGAAGACAGATCAACAGAAAGTTGATCAACAGAAGGGTTGAAAGGAAAAAGAAAACAAACCATAAAACATTAACAAAGTTTCAGTGTCTTTTAGGATACTATCAAGTGTGTGTGTATACACACACACAAACACACACACACACACAATTTGGGGTCCCAAAGATAATGAAGCTGAAAAATATTTAAAGATTTATAGAGAAAAATTTCCCAAATTGATGAAAACCTTAAGCTTACACACATGGTGTGAAAATGATATGTAGCGTGAAACATATAAGTTGAAAATGATACAAAGGATGGCTGACCTCTCCTGAGAAAAATGAAGACAAGGAAAAAATGAGAAAACTCTTTTTCAAAATATTGAAAGAAAACTACTATCAACTGATAGTGGTTCATCTATCCAGTGAAAATATCCTTCAAGAATATAGGAAAAATAAAGGCATTTTCATATAAACTAAAACTGACAGTATTTGTCAGCACTGTGTGTACTATAAGAAGTGCGAAAGGAAATTCTGTAGTCTAAAGAGAAAGATACTAAAATCTAGAAAGAGCTAGAAACCTGGCTTGAACACATGAGTATATATATATATATATATATATATATATATATAGAATAAGGAAGCCTAGTCTTTCATTTTTGGAGAACAAAACACCCAACAGAAGAAAAAAGAAGAAAAATAATGCATCTTTAGTTATTGGATGAAATTGGAAGTATCAGTATGAATTCAATTGTTTTTACTATAATAAATAGATAGATAAATAAATACAATATAGATGTGTATGTGTATTTATATGTTATTTTCCTAGCTCTGTCTGCTAATATACCAGCAGAAATGAATGCATCTAGTGCCTTAATCTTGGGTTCTTAATACCATTCCCCTCACTAAAAGAAACCAGGGCTTCTTGGGAAAAAAGAATGATTCTAGGGCTAGGGCAGGGAAAGTGTAAGATAAGCCTCAAACATTCTCATTAGCCAGAAAGTGAAAAAAATGCCCCAAAAGTAATGAGGACATAACAAAAAGACACAGGACTCAGCAAATTTGTTATAATTTGAGCATCAGCATAAAGATAATAAAAATATAATTGACTAAATAAAATATTAAACCATGACCATAATGATGTGAATGCATGAATGAAGGAGAAGGCAAAACTCTCCCTTACATTAGAATTTCAGCTAACAAATATAAGAGGTATGATGGAGTTGGAAAATCAGTGGATGCTAAAACTAGTCAGTAGGTTGTTGATGAACAGAGTATTTACACAGTCTCAAAGCATCTGCCCGTATGATACTTATTAATTACAATGGGAAAAACTACTGGAGAAACCTGGTGGATATCACTTTTAAAAAGTTATCAAATTTAACATCATCAACACTTACATCACATAAATATGCCTCCTTATAAGATACATTAAGAAGGTGTGTGGTATAATTAAACATGTTTCTGATCTTTGTTCCCAGTTCCTGACACAGACCTCCTAAAGGCCATGGAATTTCTTGAGTGATACTAGTGTAATCCTATATTTGCAACAAGCCCTTTTCAACCATACCTGAATTCACACTAATGAGGTGAGCCCTAGAAGGCTTCAGGATTAGGGGTGGGAACCAGAAAACCCAACCTTGTGATTAGAGGTTTAGAGCTTCCAGTCCCACTCCCAACCTCTGGAGAGGGGAGACCGGCTGGAGATTGAATCCACTCACCAATGACCAGTAATATAATCAATCACACCTACATAATAAACCCTCAATTAAAAAGCTCAGAACAATGAGGTTTAGGGGAGCTTCCAGGGTGGTGAACATATTGATGTGCTGGCATGCTGGCATTCTGGAGAAGGCATAGAAGCTCTGTGCACCACCCCACCCTCCACCACCTCCCATACCTTGCCCTACGTATCTCTTCCATTTGGCTGCTCCTGAGTTGTATGTAACCTTTTTAATAAAACTGTAGTCATAAGTGTAGTGCTTTCTTGAGTTCTGTGAGTCATTCTATCTAATTACTGAACCTAAGTGGGGGTCACTAGAATCCTTGAATTTGTAGTCAGTCTGGAAGAAGTGTGGCAGCCTAGGGATCCCACTTGTGGCTGACGTCTAAAGTTGGGGCAGACTTGTGGGATTGAGCCCTTAACATGTAGGGTCAGTGCTAACTCCATGAAGTTAAGAATCAGAACTGAATTGGGTTGAATTGGGTTGCAGTGTCAAAGAACAGGAGAATTAATTAGTTGTTGCTTAGTTAAGGTGTCAATATTAACATATATGGTATTCCAGCTAAAAGGGCCTCGCTTGAATCTATTTGTGAAAGACATTCTACAAAATAACAGGCCTGTACCCTTCAACAATGTCTAAATTTAAAAAGGTAAAGAAATGCTGAGAAACTGTTTCAAACGGAGAGGAGACTAAAGAGACATTACAACTATGTGCAATATGGGATCCTGAATAATACCCTGGATTGGGGGAAAATAACTCTAAAGCTTATTAATGGGATGGGACAACTGATGAAATTTTGACTATGGACTGCTAATAGTCTTGTATCAGATTAGATAATAGTATTGTATCAATATAAAATTTCCTGATTCTGATAATCTTATTATGGCTGGGTTAGAGAATATTCTTATTAGAAAATATACACTGAACTCTTTAGTAAAAACATATCTTTAGCTTATTAAATCATTCAGAAATAATAAGCATATATTACTTATATGCATTATAGAGCGAAAGAGAGGAAACGATAAAGGAAATGGGGGAAAAAAATAACTGGAGAATCTGGGTAAAGGGTATATGGCAGTTTCTTATACTGGTCTTGCAACTTTTCTGTGAGTTTAAAATTATACCAAAATAAAAATAACAGAAAATTTAAAAAAGGAAACAACACAGATGACTTGACAAATTATAAGGCTGGTTTTCTTCTACAGAGTGGAATTTTTAAGACAATGCCTGAAACATTGAACAAGCATAGACACAGCAGTTCCCAAACTGTGTTTCCAGTGGCACAGTTACACCTCGATTAGGAGGTTTGTCTAAATTACAACAATTGCTAGGGGTTTTCTTTTTCTTCTAAAATTCATCTGGAAATAATCATCTGAAATTCAGTTGAAACAGTTTGTATTTCTTTAGAAAAATATATTGATAAATAATTGAAGTAGAAAGTGAGTCCTGCATGGTGACAGAAGGTGAAAATTTGTTTCTTTGGAGAAAAAAAAAAAAAATGAAAGGGAAAGATGAAGTGGGGAAGGAAGGAATAATAGCTATACGGTCAAAGCCACACAAGTGGTAATTTGACCCTTCCCTAAGACCCTCCAAGTTTTCTCTCTAGAAATCATGGTTCACATGGAGTGTCTGTCCTGGAGTGGAAACAGCACATGAGTCTGAGTTTTACTTGGGAGAAGGAGAGATGTTTTGACAATGTAAATCCTTAAGGCATAGGAATCATGGGAAGGTTTAAGACTTCCTTGGGACATGGAACGGGGTTCAGGGCAATCCTGTGTAGTTACTGGATGTTATCTGGTTTTCCTATAAAAGGAAAATACCAAGCACATTTATTTAGTAGTTCTGATTATATATCTTACTATTAATAGTTTCTTAGTATAAGTGTGAATATCTTACTAATAAATGTGTTAATATCTCCTTGTTATTCATAAATGCTGTGCCAAGCCGGTTGCAGTGGCATGCACCTGTAGTCCCACCTACTCAGGACCATAGCCCACTTCTCGTGCAGTTGAAGTGAGTGGATCACCTAATCCAGGACTCCAACCTGAACAACACAGTGAGACTCTGGCTTAAAATAACTAACTAAATAAATACATACATATATGGTGTAGCACATTCAGGGTAGTTGCACGATGGTGGGCTGATGCATGAGACCATTTGTGACTGAACATCAATGTATGGGTAGCATTTACCAACTAATCTTTTCATTGGTATTTATGGTCTACATGAGAATCACTGGTCTGAGTAGTGGATGTTGTCTTGTATTTTAAATATATGAATATGTTATCACTAATAAAACAATAGAATTTTTCAAATTTATGTCACTTAATATCATTTTCTGTTACAAAGTTTTAAAAGTGAACTAAATATAGGTCATTTCTTATAATTAACTTTATGAGACATTTTAAAAAATTCTCAATATCAATCTGAGTATTATTCTGTTTGACAGACACCTCTCTTGGTTTCCCACGGTGGCATTACATCCTTTAAAGTGGTCTATGGTAAATAAGCTTAAGAAATACTGCCATACAGTGTCATTTTTACAGATGCATGCTTAAAGAGCTAGGACTCAGAAAACATTGGAATATATTTTCATATCCTGACTACTTTCAAAAAACACAGTATTTTAATTATTCAAATTATGGATGGTGCTTAGTAATAAATTATCCATTAGCCAACTGACTTCCACTGCTAATACCAATATAAATTAGATCGCAATGTAAATTAGATCACAGATCAACCTCTACAAGTTCTAATGAAATTCTTGGGACATGAAATAACTCCTGCAAGCTACCATAAATACAGATCAAGGATACCAAAGGTGAAGTAGCAACATGAGAAATCCACAGGCTAAGAGGCATCACCCCAGGAGCCATGCAAATCAAGGACACTAGCTATTTTAAACAATAGCACAAGAATTAAATCATTATCAAATGCAAAACAGAAAATATATTGTCAAAACTTTGAAGATGGTAGGCAGATTAAATAAAATGCATGTAAGTGACGAATTCTCAGGGCTGGAGACATTTAGGACCATGAAAACAAATAAAGGCTTTCTCAACAAAGCTGGAGAATATTTATGATCCTACTGTACTCATGGGACCATAGTGCCATTGAAAAGTGGATACCCAGCTGTCACTTAAGACAGGAAGGGGATTCTGCAAACTTGGCAGCAATCCTTCAGCTGTGTCCTTAATACCCCTCTTGGAATCTGCTACAGTGTGAAGTTACTGTGGAGCTCAAAGAGGTCACAGAGATACTCTATGAAGACTACTACATTTTTCCAAGATAATCAAAATTGAATGCATTGCTTATACAGAATGGATTCTAAAGAAACATTTCAGGACTTAACTTAGATGAACTATCACACCCCAAATCCCGACCTTCGGTATTACTCGCCAGTAGTACCATTATTCATTTACCGAACTTCAAAACCTGGTCATCTTCAATTCCTCTTTCCCCTTCACTTGCATCTCCTATTAGCTGCCAAGTTCAGCAGATTCTATTAGGTTGGTGCAAAAGTAATCATGGTTTTGCCATTAAAAGTAATGGCAATTACTTTTGCATCAACCTAATACTTCTTCATCTGAAATCCATTCCCTCCTTTTGATCTTTAAGGTCAGGGTCCTTGTTAAGGTGCTTACTTCCTCATACTTAGACTATTAAGATAATCTTCTATCCTCCCAACTTGTAGCATTTCCCCCTCTAATTCATTTTATGACTACTGTAAAATTAATCCTTCCAAAGCACAATTTAAATCACACTCATTCCCCTTACAAAAGATCTTCAGTTACTCCTCATGTTTCTAAACCAAATATATATTCCTCAGCTTGGCATTCAAGATCTCAGTAATTTCCTGGCTGTGCTCCCACAGCTCCTTCATGTCCAGATTCTTATCTACACACTTACATGGTCCTACTTTCCTATCTCTTCTAACTTCTCTTTACCTCTGGATCTCACCATGCACAAATCTCAATTTATTCAATTTATTCAAATTTTCCAGGATCTGTATCAGATATTGCTCCCTCACAGAAATCTTCCTCTGGTTGGGCGTGGTGGCTCACGCCTGTAATCCCAGCACTTTGGGAGGCTGAGACGGGAGGATCACCTGAGGTCAGGAGTTCGAGACCAGCCTGGCCAACATGGTGAAACTCCATCTCTACTAAAAGTACAAAAATTAGCCGGGCGTGGTGGCAGGTGTCTGTAATCCCAGCTACTAGGGAGGCTGAGATAGGAGAATAGCTTGAATCTGGGAGGCAAAGGTTGTAGTGAGTCGAGATCGCATCACCGCACTCCAGCCTGGGTAGCAGAGTGAGACTCCATCTCCAAAAAAAAAAAAAAAAAATCTTCCTCCATCTTTCCCACTAGATGTCCTATCCTGCTTCTCTGAACCTTATCACATTTTTCTTGGCATCTGTTATGACCTACTCTCTATGCTATTTATCTATTGCATGTACTATTATTTTAATTCAACCAATATTTAGTAAGCCCTATGTGCCAGGCACTATAAGGCACCAGGAACACAATAAAACAGCTATGACTCTCTGAATTAAATGAATTGAGCCAGAATTACTACTGAATCTTTATAGTGTACCACACAGTAGAAAGCTAGAAAAATTGTTCTATCAAGATGCTGTAAGGTACCTCATAAACATATAAAGTGCCATTCAGTTAAGACATTTGGTTTTAAAACTAAAATTCCATTAATAAAAAGGATTATTTTAAATGGGAAATTTGAAGAATCTTACAGTGTAACCTTTAAGCCCTTAATTAAAGACTTGTGCGTAGGTATAGCAAAAGAAGAAGAAATAACAAATCTTTCCATTGAAAACTTTTAGAGCAAAAATTTTCACGTTTTTGAAGATATCTGTAAGTTTATCTGTTTAAAAAATGAAAGAGAAGATAGTAGGAAAGAAAACCAGACTTTGGTATCAATGGGACTTTGAATGAATATGATTAATTGGATGAATGAATGAAGAGACTATGAGTTCTTTTTGTTGTTGTTTTTGCACCTATCATTTTAGAATCTCAGGAAAATTCTAAGAGGTTCATGTGGGGATAACAGATGGGGATATGCATTGTGATCAGATAAAAAGATGGGAGAATATAACCATGAGATGAGCTATATTAAATTATCATTAAGGAGAAAAACAAGATGAGATTTCCTTAAGGCTCATAGCCTCAGCTGAACCACCAGAGAAGAAACTCTGGCAATTAAAAATGGGAAAATTCTTAGCCTACATTCCAGTTTTAAATAAGTATGCAAATTATTACATCTCAGTTTCAAATATCCCCACCATTCATGATTGCTATCCAATGCCCCAGCCACAGTACCCTCCCCAGCACCTGTCCTGCTCTCAGGGTCCCCTGTTTACCTCATATGCATCTTTGATGTTCAAGGGCTCACCAAGTGCTGCCACATGTCCCACAATGCCTTTGTTCCATTCTAAGCGGATACAGTTATTTGAAGCTTCTTCCAGTGTTGAACCTTCAGCAACATCAAAGAGGCGGCTGATAAGAAACTTGTCATTGGAGCTGTCTTCACAGACAAGGAACAGGGAATACCGGTCAGCAGAGATGAGTCCATGGATATGCAAGAAAATTTTGTGACATAAGGCTGTGACATCCAAATGGCTAGAAATATCCTTCACTAATTCCAAGAGTCTTGAGCACTGGTCCCCTTCATCATGATCAAACCTTGGAGGGGTTAGAGGCATCTGTTCCTTCTTTTCTGAGTCAGAGAGGAAGCTCACAGTTCCCTCAGAATCCTTGACAACAATGGGTCTAAGAGGCCGGTCAAATTCAGAGGCAGAGATTTTCCTCGTTGGTGTTCCAGGGGCACTGTTATCTGCACGAGGGCTCTGCTGCAAGGGACAAGAGCAAGATTCCGTGTGGCCTCTGATACCTTCCTTGCACACAGGGATGGTGTGAACTCTCTCAGCAAACCATGCATTGACCATTTCTCTGTAGAACAGAATGTGCAGACACATTAGACACTTGAAGAGAAAGGGTGCTATGCCTGAAAGCTCCTAAACATCTTCTTATGGTAAACTGATGAGACAATAATTTGATATGTCATAGAAAATAAAAACAAGATGGTTTACTTAAGACATATTATTTTGGCCAGGAACAGTGGTTCACACCTGTAATTCCACCATCTTGGGAGGCTGAAGTGGGAGGATTGCATGAGGTCAGGAGTTGGAGACCAGCCTGGGAAACCAAGTGAGACCCTGTCTCCAGAAAAAAATTTAAAAATTAGCTGGGCATGATAGCATGTGCCTATGACCCTACCTACTCAGGAGACTGAGGCAGGAGGATTGCTTGAGCCCAGGAGTTCGAGGCTGTAGTGAGGTATGATCACACCACTGCACTACTGCACTTCAGCCTGGGTGACAAAGTGAGACTCTCTCTCAAAAAAAAAAAAAAGACAATTTTATTCTGGAAAACAATAGAGGACAATTGCTTTAATGAACATCTTAATAAAGGCTGACTTCTATATACATAATTTTATATATCTGATTGCAGCATAGCAAGCATTAAGTCTGCTTCTCTCAAAATTAGCTTATATTAAAAAGTAAAAGACACTAAATTTGCCAATAGTTTTAGGAAAATATAAATATGCACATTAATTTGATGTTTAAAATACATATCTTGTTCTGAAGTTAAATATTTGAAAACTAAAACAAATATTTGTCTAAATTTGGCTTGCTACTATGCCTATTTTAGATAGTTATATCTATATTGCAAAAGTAGATAAGTTTAGAAGGAGTAGTGAAAGAGACAAATAATTTAATCTTGTATAGAAAAATCAGACTTCTGGCCGGGCGCGGTGGCTCAAGCCTGTAATCCCAGCACTTTGGGAGGCCGAGACGGGCGGATCACGAGGTCAGGAGATCGAGACCATCCTGGCTAATACGGTGAAACCCCATCTCTACTAAAAAATACAAAAAACTAGCCGGGCGAGGTGGCGGGCGCCTGTAGTCCCAGCTACTCGGGAGGCTGAGGCAGGAGAATGGCGTAAACCCGGAAGGCGGAGCTTGCAGTGAGCTGAGATCCGGCCACTGCACTCCAGCCTGGGCGACAGAGCGAGACTCCGTCTCAAAAAAAAAAAAAAAAAAATCAGACTTCTGTAAATATTATCCCAATAATGTTTGTTTAACAATGGTAAAAAAGGATCTCTTTTTCTAGATTATTACGACTATTTTAAAGTAGGCTTTATCTAAGTTTAAAAATGCAGTCCAAGAAAACTGAAGGCATTTATGTTTTTAATGTACCCTTCTATGAAAGCAACTCATTTGAGCTAAAGCCGTCACAGTAGGTCACTTTTTAAAACAAACATACCAGATCATACACAATCCAAAGCATGTTGTTCAATTCAAATGATGCCCCTTAGAACGCTGTAATCTTACACCAATTAATGGTGTCATTACTCTAGACATTTTTGGAACTCTTCTTTTGAAACACTTCTGAAACAATTTATAATCCAAA
Organism: Trachypithecus francoisi; assembly: GCF_009764315.1. NCBI lineage: Eukaryota > Metazoa > Chordata > Mammalia > Primates > Cercopithecidae > Trachypithecus > Trachypithecus francoisi. The sequence continues at coordinate 115,905,115 of NW_022681454.1, forward strand.
TAAAAATACTAATTTTATCTAAAAATTAGACCTTGTTTCTCACTAACTCTTCCCAAAATGAACAAATAAAACAAAAACAAAAAAAAACCTATGGTAAGAGCTAACTTAATTCTCTATCTTCTGATAAGACATGACCCTTTTGAAAACTCAAACTTACCTTCAAAAGATAAAAACTTGCTATAACTGAGGATATTTCAAATAATTTGTCTATACAAAAAATAATGTAATCTCAAATCTCCAATGACATAATTGACTGTTTATACCAAACAAAAGGCCAGGATAAAAAAGTTTGACAATGTACTATTTTGGAGATAGTATAGGGATGTAGTCACTTTCCAACGTTTTTGGTTGTAGTAACAATTGATATTACTTCAGCCGGGAGCAGTGGTTCACGCCTGTAATCCCAGCACTTTGGGAGGCCGAGGCGGGTGGATCACGAGGTCAGGAGATAGAGACCATCCTGGCGAACACAGTGAAACCCCGTCTCTATTAGAAATACCAAAAATTAGCCGGGTGTGGTGGCAGGCGCCTGTAGTCCCAGCGACTCGGGAGGCTGAGGCAGGAGAATGGCATGAACCCGGGAGGCGGAGCTTGCAGTGAGCGGAGATCGCACCACTGCACTCCAGCCTGGGCGACAGAGCAAGACTCCATCTCAAAAAAAAAAAAAAAAAAAAAAAATTGATATTACTTTTTTGGAGGACCAAGTAGGCAATATCTAACAAATGTTAAATGTATCTACCCTTTGTTCCAGAGATTTTACATTTGTGACAAAGGAAATACAAGGGTATTTACTGTATATAGTAAGTACTATTTGCTCTCATAGCAAAGATAAGAAGCAACCTAGTATCACCAGTAGAAGGCTGACTAAATACATCATGGCACATTTATACAAGAGAACACTAGGCAGACATTAAAACATGATTATGTGTATTGATATGTATGATATGAATTAATTAAGTGAAAACAAAAGAGTTTAAAAAGAACACACTGTCTTATTTCTGAGTCTTTGCTAAGTCTTTCATTTATGGGATGTTCCCCTAATTATTTCGTTTTGAACAATGATGTATTGTTTGTTAAATATACGTTACCCTGAAATGATACCCCATCTAGAATGTAATGGGTCAAAATGAAAAGATAAAAATGCTACCTCCCTTATAATTTCAAGAGTTGGATACAGTTATAAAAGTCTTCAAAAAGTTTAGGAGAAATAAGTTCAAGAGATCCATTGTAAATATGGTGACTATAGTTAATAATAATGTATTGTATATTTAAAAATTGCTGAAAGAGAAGATTTTAAGGGTTCTCACCACAAAAAAAGATAAGTATGAAGCAATGCATATACAAATTACCTTGACCTAGCCATTCCACAATGTATACATACATCAAAGCATCATGCTGTACACCTTAAATACATAAAATTCTTGTCAATTAAAAAATAAATTTTAAAATATCCAATGAGTAATTTAAAGGAAAACAACCTCACAGGCCTTATAAATTGACTGACTTCCTAATAAAGAGATATTACAAATTTGAAGAAGCATGAAAGCAGTGTGGTAGGTAAGTGTATTGTACAAAACACAAGCGTATACCTACACAGATTTTTAAAAACATATAATTGTCCCAATGTTTCATAGATGCATGCTGTGACTTAGGACAAAATTTCCAGTGAGGACAACATACATTAATTAAAATAATTCAGTATCTCAAAACCTTAGAAGTGAAGGTGACACACTGTGGGATTTGCTTATGTAGCCCCCAGAATTGCACTAATAGTGCCAAAGACACTGATGCTAAAAATGCATGTGAAGCTGCCAACAATGCATAGGAAGCTTTCAAATAAAACTGTTTTGGAAAAGATAAGACAGGAAAAGAGCAGTATGTCTAAGTTAACATATCCGACGTGATTTCAAATATGGACATGTTACTGAAGTGTTAAATCAATATAAAAATAGACATTTTAACAATTTCAGCCACAAACCTAAAACTTAGCCCCAACTTATTTCTTATCTTCTCAATGGGAAATAGAGATCTCCTTTTGAATTTTAAATTAAACTGCCTACTTGACAACTCCACGTGGATATCTAGACAACTTAAAATGGTGAAAACAGAATTCCTAAGACCCTACCCATCTCACCTTGCTTCATCTTACTCCCTGCCAGTTTTCCCACCTATGGAGGACCATCACCTCCACAGTTAGTCCAACCAAACACATAGGAATTACTCTAAATTTATATTTCCTTCAACTCTCACATTCAGTTGCACAGTCAAGTTCTGTCAACCTGACTTCTAAAAACCTATATCCCAATCTGCTTATTTATTTCTATCTCCATTACTACCACCCTGGTCCAAACCCCACCATCTCTCAGTTGGATTGTTGCCATAGTCCCCCAACTGTTCTCTCTGATCCTATACTTACCCCCTTGCAATCCCATTCTCCACACAGCAGCCACAGTAAACATTTAGCAAAGTATGTTAACATCTTAGCTATCCTACTTGGCTTTTCACTGAACTGAGAATAAAACTTGAGCTCTTGTAATCCCCTACAGATAGGTCCCTCTCACCCATGCCAGCATCTTTGGCGCTCCTGAAGCATACCAAGCTCTAACTGCCCTGTCTGGGATGCTCTCCCCTCATTGGCACATGGCTGATCAGCTTCCACATCCCCTGCTCAAGTCATCTTTGACTGCTCCACCTAAAGTGGTCCTGACACATCATGTTCTTATCCTACATAATTTAAATTCTCACTATCTGCTATTTTACTTGTTTATCAATCTGTTGCTATATCATCTATCCCCTCTGACTAGATATTTCATTAGTGCTACGTGTTCACTGCTGCATCTCCAGTACTTAGATTAATGCTTATCACCTACAGTAGGTCCTCAAAATATTTCTTGAATGGAATAAATGAATAAATAAATGAAGGTTCCTGAAGCATTAAAAGGTACAACAGTCTTTTGAATATCTAAATGTTGGTGTGTTTATTACAGAAAATCAACACTGTGTTTTAGCGATTACTGTTCATCACCCCTTGGATGTGTAAGTCTCACAATTGACCACGACTAATTTATGCTTGTATACCTTGCAGTGCCTGGTGCAGCACATGTCTTAAGCAGAGCCAGTGCCTAAAAATTCTATATTATGTGTTTGTGATTACTCTATTTGTCTCATAAATGTTGCTTATGGATATTTTCTTAGAGACATTAACTCAATATTAAATGACATAGGAAAAGCAGATGTAGCATATTCAGTCAGTCAATCAACAATTTGTATTAACCACCAGTGGCAGGGAAAGGGAGTTCTCATGACCACATTATTGATTATCTGCGTCCCTGTAATTACATGCTTGCATAGGAAAACATACATTATCATAACATCAAAGTCACTGATGAACCAATCACAAATAAAATTAAATCATTTCTCACACATCTTTCCCTTTGAGCATTCCTTGGAGTTCTGCAGTGCACAATCTACATGGCCAAATGAAGTGGATCTTTGCTCTTAAGACTAATATCTATACTCCAATGATTTTTAAAAAATACTTCAGTCTCTATGCAAATACAAATCACCTGCAAATTGAAATTAAAATTCTTATATAAGACATATGCTATGGACTAAATGTATGTCCCTACAAAATTCATCTCTTGAACCCTAATCCCAGAGGTGATGATATTAGGAGGTGAGGCCTTTGGGAGCGCTCTGCTCTCATAAATAGGATGAGTGCCTGATGTAGTTTGGATGTCCCCTCCAAATCTCATGTTGAAATGCAATCCACAGTGTTGGAGGTGGGGCTTAGTGAGAGGTAATTGGATTATGGGGGCAGATCCCTCATGAATGGCTTCACACCATCCCCTTCATGATGCGTGAGTTCACATCCTTGTTTAAAAGTTGGTTGTTTAAAAGTATATGGCACCTCCCACCATCCCATCCTTGTTCTCATTCTTGCTCCTGCTCTTGCTATAACTTTCTCACCACATGATATGCAGGTTTCCCCTTCACTTTCCATATGATTGAAAGCTTCCTGAGGCCTCCCCAGAAGCTGAGCAGATGCCAACACCATGCCTCCTGTAAAGCCTGCAGAACCATGAGCCAATTAAACCTCTTTTCTTTATAAACTACCCAGCCTTGGGTATTTCTTTAAATCAATGGAAGAACAACCTAATCGAGGGCCCTTATAAAGGGCCTATGGGAGCTTGTTAACTCCTTTTGCCCTTCTGTGAGGACACATCAAAGTTGACATCTATGAGGAAGAAGCCTCCACCAGAATCTGCCGGTGCCTTGATCTTGGACTCTCCAGCATCTGAAACTGTGAGCAAAAAATCTGTGTTTATAAATTATCCAGTCTAAGCTCTTTGTTATAGCAGCCAGCATGGACTAAGACAATACAGATTTTCTAGATATAGATAAAAATGATGTTGGAGAATCCTTCTGATGTTACACAAAGCCATGACAATTAAGAGTTATGCCCAATTAAAGACCAGCTAACAACTGAAGAAACAATGAATAAGGATAATGACATAGCAGATACTCACAAAGAGAATATTAGTCAAATAATTATATTCTGAATTAAGAAAGCCCCTTGGGCAAAACTGATGAAGCCTTCGAATATTAATTCAAAAAACTATTTTAGGGAAAAAAATTCTCTTTATGATCCTGCTGCAAAAGCCAAACATGAACTGAAGATAATTGTTTATGGCTACACTCTGTTAAAATTAATTGTAACATAATTAGCAGAGTTTCATCCTAAGAATTAGCAGAGTGTCATTACAATCTCAATTTTATTATTAATAGCTCAAATATAAACTTATTTTCATAATCTGTGGTTCTATTTTTCAAGATAAAGCTCTAATCAAAACCTTCCCATCAACTTTTTTTCTATTTTGATAGAATTAACTTTAATTGTTTTTTTCTTCTGGAATGAATTATTCTCATAAGACAGAGATTTCCACAAGGTACTATGTTGGGCACCAGTGACAGAATAATGAGTAACTCCAGAAAAATCATCATGATCTTTCCTTTCAAACTTAAAAGTTTATATTGTATTCAGAAGTTATGTACATATTGGATGTTCCTGGCATATGAAGTTAGGTAAATGTACACAAATAAGTAATGGAAAAGATGACTGTGAACATGTCCAATATAAAAGTAGAAAGCAACAGATGGAAATACAGAAACCTCAGTGGTAGTTCTGACTGGGTAATCGCTTCGATGGTCTAAGATAGGATCTCTAGTTTCCCTTCCCTTTATTAATTCTAGGGGGTTTTGAAAAATACTCACATTAGTGCTACTGAAAAAAATAATAATTTTATTTAAACCTGGTGAGGCAGGCATTAATGAATCTACTTTCTAAAATATAAAGCTAATTAAATGTCTGAACCACACCCATTCTACTATTTGGTGGCAATACTAGGAATCAAATCCAGGTTTCCTATTCCAGGTACTATACCCTATTAAGAATATAAAAGTTCCCAGAGCATCAGTGCTTGCCATGAAGAAGGCACTCCATAACATCTAGCTGAATCTGGAAATAAAAGTCAAATTCAAGCAGAGAAGGCATAGAGAAAGATGACTTACGACACATGTTCACATGAAATATTTTACCTCCAGGTCATAAAAGGACCACACACTGTTCTCTTAAGGTAAAAACACTATTTCTAAGGACTCAGGGAACAAAGATTCTTAAGGGCAGTGTCCATAAAAAAACAAAAACTAACTACATTCCAACATGTGTATGTTTCTCTGAAAACAGGTCACATTTTATAGGTCTAAAGCAATGTACTGAAAAGAAGTATAATACATGTGTTGGAGAAAAAGTCATCCCCAGGGTTGCTAGATTTAGCAAATAAAAAAGACAGCCTGCTAAAAATGAGTTTCAGATAAATAATGAATAAGTTTTCAGTATACGTAGTATCTGAAATTCAAGATGAACTGGGTGTCCTGTATTTGATCTGGCCACTTCAGTCATTCTATATAGCTTTTCCTAACTGAAATTGTTGGTGGATAGGCAACAAAGAGAAGGCAAGTTCTATGCATCATACTAATAAGTTCCAGGCTATCAAATCACTCATTTTATCATTGAGAGAGCACAAAGGACTACCACACTGTAATCCTGTGTATGATAATTTAACTTTTTGAAAGCACTTGGATTCATAATTTGCAGTGAAACTAGAGCATAAAATATTTCCTTAAATCAAGTTCATTCATTTTGCTCTAAAAATCATCCCATATAATGTATTGCATAGCAACAAAACAAACTGCAATCTACTTATAAAAGGGAGATTTACTAATTGATAAAAATTCTTGGGATTACAAAGCATTGAGAGGCTGCATTTTCAGCCATGAGTCCTGGGTTCTAACCTTAGCATTTGTTACTAATAGGATGTGTGACTAGCACTAAGCAATTTTCTTCCCCTGAGTTTCCATTTTATCCCTGATAAAACAAGAAAAATAGCATCCGTTCTGGGCTTTTATGAAGTGTAAGGTGCTGACTGTCTTCAGCAGAGTATAAAGTCAGGAATATCAGACTAACAATCAGGCGATAATTCTAGTTCCAGCTACAGCACTACACGGATCTGATGCTAAAACAATTACAACTTCTCTGGAGTTCATTTTCACTGGAGTTTGAGATCTTCAGTGGTAAAAATGGGTTGCTGTATTAACAGGTTATTAAGACTCCCCACCACAGCTTGCAGTATGAATAGGACAAGAAGTGGTCCTTGGGTCCATCAACTTAACTTCTTTTTGCCCTTTAACTTCCTCATTTTTAAATAGGGGAAAAGCCTTCTGGCTCCTTTACTCACTGCACAGGGTTGATGTGTGAGTCAAATCAGAAAATGCACATGGAAGCATTTCAAAATCTCTTCAACATATCTAAACATTTGCTATCTACTACACTCTTAGTACTCATTCCAAAGGAGTCAAAGGGCTGGATTAAGGAGCAATGGCTGTTATTTCCTCACAAAGGTCAGCCAAGAGAATTAGAAAAAGGATAAGAGTAAAAAGGTTCTTTTTGGTGATACAAGCCCACAGGTTGAGGGGCCTTAACTGGGTTTGGATATAGGCCAGCAACATGCACCATGAACACTAAAAGTCCTTGGCCAAAACAAATACTTTAGAATGGCATTCTTGACAGAATCCTACTAAATTTTCAAAAAAAAAAAAAGAGAGACAGAACAGTTTAAATTACATCATAGCCATCTGAGCAAAAACAACAAAACAGAAACAAATTCCACTGAAGTATCTGTAGCCTTGACCACAAGTACTAATAATCTGGACTCTCCACTCTGACGTATAAGTGTATCTTTGCCAACTGCCCTGCAAACCTGGAAGCAATCAGAAGAAAACCTGGCTGCCCTCTTGAAGTCTTTCAGTTGATTTAACTTTTACAAAGCTATTAATGAAAGACAACAGGCCCTCCACACTTCAAAGAAAGTCACAGCCAAGGAAAATGCAATGAACATTGGAGCCAATAATTTATAGTCGATGATAAGAGCCTGAGTTTTACATTACATCCATATCTTCCCCTCTTCTCACCAAAATCTTTTATTATCCTCCCATCACTTATTTTCTACATATTTTATTACACAAAAAAATCTTACCTCATAAATGAGTTGTATTATATACCCTTTTAACAAGAGTGAATTTAGTTTTGCTTTTAAACTTTTACAATACATCCTGAGATATGAAGAAACCCTGGTGGACATCCCAAAATCACTGTTGGAAGTTATTCCTCTCAGATAACACTAATGTCAATATCACTTGCTGTTTCAAACTTACATATTCCATAGATGATACTTAAGGCTCACGAAGATATCCTTTTCCATACCAAGCAAGCAAAGAACCCTCAAATTCATATTAATTAGATGGTAGGAAATAAAACCAAATGGAAGTTGCCTAAAACCTTTTATGAGCTCTTGTCATAAATGTGACTCAAATTTTACTCTCGAAACTTTTTACACAATGAATCAAATCAGAAGCTTATTATCCAGATACTCTACTTTACAGAAGACTCTTGTAGCTCAAACTGCTTATAAAATAATGATTTAATATAAAAATCAGTGTCATTAAGCATAATGTTGAACACATTTTGATTTCATGAAGCTAACAGCACTGCACCCGTCAAGATGATGATGTTATCGTGTGAGTGGAGCACCCAGCAAAACTAATGAGCATGTGCACTACCCTGGTTCCAGCAGCTGCTGCAGGAAAACGTGAAAGTTGACAGACATTTTGTGTCTTTAGTAATACAAAGGGATGAACAAATTCATTTGTGAATGAAAAAACAAAACAAAACAAAACAAGGAATTCTGGAGACTAGGAAGCTTAGAAGGTGAATGATTATCAACTTTTACAATAGTTTTAACAAAGAGTTTATTTCATCAAAATTACACATGGCAAAAATACAATGCTATTTCATTTTACACATACTATGTGCTCATATTTTGTAACTAGATGAGAAGTGTGGCACTCTTAAAATGATGGACTCAATTAAGTTAATGATTAAATTAAATAGTGCCAAGTTAGTATTGTAATACATTTTTATGGCTATTTAAATAGATTTGTATTGCATATTGGGTACACTTCATTTCATAGTCTCTAAAAAGTTTATAAATTGATTAATAATATTCACTGAAAAAATGAAATGTAACTGTATGGCATATAATCTGAGAAGAATCAAAACCTTCCCCCCTTTCCAATTTACTGTTTCCACTCAAGATTATTATAAACCTATCACAAGATAGAAAACTACAACTTATGTTTTGAGTTTTTAGAAATTTTCCACTAATCTACATAAGTCACGGCTTCTTCCAAATGCCCTCTATCTAGAAGTATTAAATAGTTTTATAAAACTTGTTGACAGGATAGAGGGATGCAAGCCCTGGAACTGCATTTCATATATAATTAGCTAAAGGGACACATACACACACACACATATGTCTGTGTCCAAAGGGTCTCCCTGTGGCAATAACCTTACTTTCTACCAAAGTGGAACTGCTCACTCATGTTACAAAATGAATCTTGAAAAAGACAGAAAGGCCTTAAAATACATATTCAATATTCCAGATGTCTTGAAATGGAAAATTAATTAAAATATTTTATAGGGTTTATAGAATATTTCTTGGCTCCTAGAAAAGTAAGGAAAAGAGAAGAAAAATTGACAAGGCAAAGTAAACTTTTGATATAAACATAATAACCCTCACGAGTTAAAAATATAACTAGATGAAACCTACTCATAGAGCAACTAGTTTAATACATTTTGCACTCTGGCCTAAAATAATGTATCAAAGGATAAAACTCCTTTGAAAATACCCTGTACTAGAGTATTTGTGTTCTAATGCTAAAAAGATAATTATAATGGCCTAGTACCGAAATTTTCAACCACTCTATTTTAAAATGTCATTTGAGATTTCCCAATTTTTATACTCTGAAATTATATACGGAAACTAAACTCACTTGGGCAAAGTCTTTAGGCACATCATTAAGTAATGTGCTTGCACAGAAAGAGGCCATAGAAGAAAATGTTAACCTCTTCCTGAGTTAGAATCCTCATGACATTAAATCTATGAGCCTTTGCTTTGCTTCCATTAATACTGACAGTGACCTTAGTATAGCACAGTGATTAACGGCCCTAGGTGAGACAGACTTAGACTTTAACCCAAGAATCACCTCTTTCTAAGAATATGACCTTAGGTACATTATTTACTCTCTTTGTAAAATGGAAATCATGATAAAAGTAAAGGAAATGATGCTGGAGTCAGATACACAGTGTTTCATTCATAATAGTTATTGTTTTTAAGTTAACTGAATATTAAGTGGAGTATATTTTTTAAACCGATTAAGGTTTTGGTTTTCTTAAATAAAGAAAATTTATTTAATGGATTTATACAGCAGAATAAGTAGATGTTGGCTCTTGCTTCTTCCTAAGCCCCTAATCTAAAAGCAATAACTTCTCTACAGAGGTATTTTATATTAAAATAAAAAAGAGAGAGAGAGGGCTGTTTTAATGCATTTTTTCTTTCTTTCTTTTTTTTTTTTTTTGAGACGGAGTCTGGCTCTGTCGCCCAGGCTGGAGTGCCTTGGCCGGATCTCAGCTCACTGCAAGCTCCGCCTCCCAGGTTCACGCCATTCTCCTGCCTCCGCCTCCCAAGTAGCTGGGACTACAGGCGCCCGCCACCTCGCCCGGCTAGTTTTTTGTATTCTTTAGTAGAGATGGGGTTTCACCGTATTAGCCAGGATGGTCTGGATCTCCTGACCTCGTGATCCGCCCGTCTCGGCCTCCCAAAGTGCTGGGATTACAGGCTTGAGCCACCGCGCCCGGCCTAATGCATTTTTTCAAATTACAACTTAAAAAATGGACTCCTCAGACTATTATCTACACTTACATATGACAAAATTTTCTGAATTTTATATTAAGATTAGGTCATGAACATTTAACTGAGAAAAATAAATGCAAGAACATAATTTGTTTTTTCATTACTACCTAGAGTTTTTTTTTTTTTTTTTGGTCAAAAAATAAGTTATAGATTTGGGGACTATTTTTTCCCCAAAATATAAAAGTTAAAACTGTTTGACAACAAATGTAAAAAAATACAATAATTAACTATGATGAACACCAGAGCAATATTTCATAATTAATTCTAAACTGGAGCACAGTTTTAATATCTGATAAAACAATGCTTTAACACTCTGCTATAGGTAATTTATGGATTAAATTGGCTGTTTTAGTTCTTATCCAAGGGTACTTACTTGGGTAAATTCTAAAAGTAGGGTGATACCAATCCTTGGGCCTCAAAAATGTCCATATAGCAAGTCCATTCAGCAGTAACTTTTGGAGGAGATTTGCAGGGTGTATTTTTGTGTTTATAAGTCAGCTACTAAAATGCCATCCTCTTTTCTCTTTTCAATGTCTTTTTCATCAGTCATGTGAATTAATCACTAATACCGGCATTGCAAAGAGTATACTAAATTTTCTCACTGGAAAGTATGATTGATAACTTATATGGAAATCTGCTAAAATTATCTGTAGGGAAAACACAAAATAACTCACATAAAAAATCATGTTGGCTACTTTTCCTCCTCTTGGATCCTTATTTTATACAGTTTTAGTTATGTTGTTTGCATAATTTGACCTGGATCCACTACTCAAATTTGGAAAAATACTTAAAAGAATGAAACTATTCAATCTGAGAAATCGATATTCGGCTCTCCTGGTGAGAATAAAGAACTCTTACAGCTGAAAGAGATTTTTAAGCTCATTTATGAATCTCTCCACCTTGAATCTTCACCCTCTTTCACCTCCCCTCTTAAAGTTTGAGGTTCATTAACTTGAGCCAGTCACAAAGTTAGCTAATAGCAAAGCTGGAAACAAAATCTGGGGGTTTGGGCTCCCATTCCAGTTCCCTTTCCAGTACCTTACACAATCCCACAAAAGCTTCTGTTCAAACCATTAATAAAATTCATCTAAAAAATGAAAATGACATTTAAATTCTATGAAATCACTATGCTGTCAGAACTTAATTCCCATCTACCAGGATAAGAAAATGCCTACCAAAGTTTGTGATTATATTTAAGGCACTGATGATGCTCAAGGTAAAATGGTAAACCACTAAAAATCACCACTAAAAAGATAAGGAAACATGCATTATTTCCTTTAATTTTCTTAAGAATACTATGAGGTAAATGCCATCATCTCCATTTTACAGAGAGAGTAAATAATGCACCTAGTCTTCCTCTTAGAAAAGTAGCTCTGGGGTTGAAGCGTAAGGCTGTTCTATCTAGGGCCCTTAACCATAAACAGAAATCAATTTTAAAGGGTTCACAACAGTGGCTCATAATCAAGTAGTGGTGGCAACCCTTGAGGAGCATTTGGAAATGCATGGGAACAGATTTTCCATCACATGGATGGGGCATTTAGTGTCCGGAGTTCAGGGATGTTAAACGTCCTGCTATGCACTAGACAGCCTCCAACAACAAAAAAGTATCACCACCAAATGCCAACATTTTCTTTTGAGAAGCAATGGTTTAGATGATTAAGAGATTAACAGACTATTATTAAACAAAATGGGAGATTTTGGACACCTCTAAGTGATATCCTCCAATAACCTCTACTCAGATGTTATAGTGAGTAGTTCGCTTAAGTCTGGCATGGTAAGGAAATGAAGACTCTGCCCAAAGTTATTTAGCATTTCTAAGTTTGCTCCAGCTATGAAAACATCTGAGAAGCTTACTGGGACCAAATATAAATAAAATGCAGAATTGCTTCGTATGGTTTTACATTCAAATTTGACTGAGAATTGGAAGGGACAAAAAATTTTATAATTTTCTGTGCATTCACAACACATGGTATAAAAGAAGTTGCTTAAAGGAAAATCTACCACATCTGAAAGAAAACATAATAACTGAAATCTATGCACTAAACATGTAAATCAGTTGGCTTTGCAGTTTAGATATGGGAGAGACGGGACTACAATGACATTTATCTGAGGTTTGAGAGCCTTCAGAATTCAAAACAAGTATGTTTGAAGATTGTTACTTTGTTCTATAAAATGTTCTAATTTTATATTTTCACAATAATCATAATCAAAACAAAAGAAAGTGAAAGAAATTGCTTTCAATTACTGGGATGACCATCTTATGACTAACTACTGCCCTGCAATTTTAGCTCTAAGGTTTATATTTGTGTTATTGAGAAAATAAAGAGGTAAATTTAATATGCATATATGCCTTCATAGCAAGTAAAAAATGAAAGCTGGTATGCTGTGCTAGAGGAATAAAAGTTTCATGATTGTTCAGAGAGACCCAGTGGGAGAAGTGAAATCATTATAGGCCAAATTGTAGCAAAGGCCAGCTGACCTACCATACTGTTTTTCAGGTAGTTAGAAACATATTTACTTTGCAAGAGTGTTTTAATGAATGCTGTAAATCTGCATTTGGCTGTGGTTTTATCATTTTGTTTGTTTCATAATTTAGAATGTATTTTGGCATTACAGTTGCATAAATGTTGTGACTATGATTAAATTATATCTGCTTTTATGTATTCTACTTTTAAGAATTCCACATTTCTCTAACATTAAAATAAAAGGAAGTCAACACTAGGTATGGCAGATATCTAGAACTTCTGGGTCTGCCCACATCACTTTCTTTTGGTAATGTACCCTCCCCAGTCACATATCACCTTATGGGCTTCCTGCCCCAACAAAACAGTCAAACAACCCTACTCTCCTGAATACAATGATTGGTTCAGAGTTGGGATGTGACCCAAGTAAGACCAGGGTAATCTGGGGAGGACGGATACGGAAAAGAAGGTACCTCTCTAATATCAGAAGTTTAAGACCCACATATAGTTAACAAGTAGAAACTCTCAGCACATGAAGAAAGCATGCAAGAAAATAAAGCCAACACAGCACAGGGCCAAAAGATACATGGATAGATGAATACATGAACAAATGGATACATGGATAGATAAATAGATGCAAGGAAGGGCAGGTAAACAGAGTAGACAGATGAAAAGATACATAGAGACAGGTAGATACATGGATAGACAGACAGATAGTTGGATAGACACAGAGACAGAATTTTGGCACGATTATTTGATTAGCTAAATTCACAGCCATCCCAATCCCACAAGCACTTAAAATTATGTGAGTCAATTCTGTATGTATTCAAGTTCAGTTTCTGTCACTTGCAACCAAAAGCTTTCTAATATATTGTCAATCAAAAAGAACGTCTTTCTTTAACAGGAGTACATTACTTAAGTTTGAAAAATGAGATTATATGATCCCTACTAACTCTATATTTCAGTAATCCTGTGTGTGTGTTTTAATTATTTCATCAGTTCAGAAGGTCCGGGTCTTTTCTCTTTGTATATTTTCAGTACAGATATTCAACCAAAAGTAGAGAAGAAAATTCTTATTTTTATAATTATCACTATGAATATGATATCAAATGATGATCCTTTCCCGGTTTTAGGTAAAATACAACTATTCAGAGAAAATAATTTGCAAAAAGTTAATCTTGCTTTGTAATTCAGAATGAAGGGAAAAGTCTCCCCTCTCCTGAAGATTACAGAAGCTAACAATGGCACATAAGACATTTAAAAGCATTTTCATTGCAAACTAAAAACCGGAGAAAATATATCTTTAAAAGCTTTAAAGGCCGGGCGCGGTGGCTCACGCCTGTAATCCCAGCACCTCGGGAGGCTGAGGCGGGTGGATCATGAGGTCAGGAGATCGAGACCATCCTGGTTAACACGGTGAAACCCCATCTGTACTGAAACTACAAAAATTAGCCAGGCATGGTGACGGGCGCCTGTAGTCCCAGCAACTCGGGAGGCTGAGGCAGGAGAATGGCGTGAACCCGGGAGGCGGACCTTGCAGTGAGCGGAGATCGTGCCACTGCACTCCAGCCTGGAGGCCAGAGCAAGACTCCGTCTCACCAAAAACAAAACAAAACAAAACAACAACAAAAAAAACAAACAACAACAAAAAAAACAAAAAACCACAAACAAACAAACAAAAAAAACCCTTTAAAACATTTTTAGAATATTTATCAAAATGATTCTTATAAACTTAATAGTTTGTTTTACCTACCTTAAACATTTGGTCGGCAACAAATATAAATTCTACCACTCAGAGAAAATGAATTAAGCACTTACATTGTTAAAAAAAAAAAAAAGTAATTTAAAATGAGAATATCAAATCAGTAAATAAGATTACAAAGCTAAATATCAAATGAATGACTCATATGGAAAGACTTTCTTCAATTTTTATTCCTAGGTATGTGGCTCACAGGCACTTTTCCCTGAGAACCTGATATAACAGATACTTCCAAGCCACATTCACCAGCTGTAATAGTGGCCAACTGAATCTACATCTATGCAGCTAAACTAATTTCATAGGAAGTCCTGCAAAGTCAGTAACTAGTCTGCATCCTAAATTCAGAAATTAGTCATTTTTCAACCCTTCACTATCAATCAACTCATTGATTTATTTAATCGTCCTACAGTCCTTATTAAAGGTTTTTTTAATCCTAGGAAGAGGTTTTTATCCCACAGTGGGCTGTGGGAACAAAGAACAAATATAGCTTGACACAGCAATTATAGGTTTAACTTCTAAGTTAATTTGTATTTTCAAATCTAGAGGAAGAGGTGCCTCAAAGTAGGACACATTCTCTGTAATCAGATAAGGGCGAAGGTACAAGCTTTACCTATACAACCTGAATGGAATTCCAAATATTTCAAAAGAAATGATACTGGAGACCAGAGTCAAATCACTTATTTAAGCAGAATAATTTAAAAAGGAAATTTTGTTGCATAGCATAATCAAAACACTAAACATTTCCTCATCTTGAGGTGCTGAGGACATAAACGTGTGAAAATATTGACAATTTCTACAGATCATCAGATGACAGACTGAAAAAAAGCTACTGAATGATACCACAAGCCTATTTGTGTTATACTAAGCAAATCAATTTATTTAAAGATATCCATCTATACTAACTGCCATTGCATTAATTCTACCGCATTTTTAGGAATCATGTAGTTTAGGCTCTAACATGGGTCTGAATTTGAAACTTTGAAAACACTAGAGATAGAAGAGCAATGAAAAACATTATTTCAGGGGCTCCTATGGATTTCTCCAGGCAGGACGAATGCAATGCAGAAGAGTGCTTCAAGGGCACTCAAAGGCAGCTTAGAGCTGCTTATATGGACCCTGGTTATGAACAACATAAGGAAAAAAAAGGCCATTATTGCACCAGAATTACCATTATAAAAATACTATAAACAATATCAAAGTTAGGTTGGGTCAATGCCCGGAGGGTTTTATTATCATCAGCACTAACAACTGCCTCACAAAATATGCTTAACAATTCATTTGTCTGAAAATTGTGAAAAGTTTATATTCCTGTATAATTTTAGAAACAATAATTTTTAAAAATGCATAGCAATATTTATATACATAATCTGATTGTATTGTAAATACTGTGCAAATAAAAATGCTACAGCTTTTAGAAGTGAGAGAAGAATTACAAGGAAAAAAACTGAAAGACAGAATTCCAAACACAGGACCAGGAACCTCAATTAATTCAGCACAGCTTTGCAGTGTCAAATAAAGTCTATCATAGAAAGCTATATGGGAGTATAAAACTTCTGTTTCTGGACTTTGATCCAAGCTGTCATAAAAACTTGCCCTCACTTAATATCTCTTATTTCCAGTATATGCCAGATATTCTCAAGCTTTTGCCTAGTACAAAACAAAGCAATAAAGTCAATCATGTCATCCTTACAACATTAAATGACCTAAAACATCACCCACAATCACAGAGCTGATTAGTAATTAATGAAAGGTAACTTTATTCTAATATGCTGTCAAGAATAACAACAGCTGTTAAGCAGCATTAGCACCAGGAAAGCTTCAGTTGTAAAGGCATAAGCATTAAAGCCCTGAATTAACACAGTAGCTGAGGCCTTTAGGACTGCAAATTGTCTAGAATAGTGACCTGGGAGTTTTCCAGATTGATTTACTGGTCTCAAATTAATGTTTACGCCAAAAGACTATGTTCTGAATCATTCAACTGACACTTTCAAATGGACATAAACAGGTTGTGATAACTAAAAAGCTCCAAGCTATAGCTTTTTTTTTTTTTTTTGAGATGGAGTCTCACTCTGTTGCCCACGCTGGAGTGTAGTGGCGCGATCTCAGCTCACTGCAACCTCTGCCTCCCGGGTTCAAGCAATTCTCCTGAGTAACTGGGATTACAGGCACGTGCCATGCCTGGCTAATTTTTGTATTTTTAGTAGAGACAGGGTTTCACTATGTTGGTCAGTCAGGCTGGTCTCGAACTCCTGAGCTCGTTATCTGCCTGCCTCGGCCTCCCAAAGTGCTGGGATTACAGGCATGAGCCACCGTGCCAGGCCCTACCTATAGCTTTTAATGAGGTGCATAGCTCTCTACTTGAAGACAGTGATAGTAAACAATGTATTATAATAGCATAAATGCTTTCAAGGTCGAGCCAAATTCACAGGTGTTTGAGAATCTGGGAATGGGAGAACCTTGATGTTCAGTAACTACTATTGAATGTAGATCATTTAGTCTGAGAAAAGGATGGAGAATCATGCATGAATGTCCAATGACAACAGTTAAATAATGCAGAAATTGTTTATGTCAGCAAGGCTGATTACTGGCGCAGATGGACAATCTGGGTGAATATGAATATATTTTAAAGTTTAAAACATGCCACATACATCTACAGAACTATTTTGTTTCATGGGTTTCTTGAATCACATACAATATTCATTTTATACTTACAAAGTGTAAAAAGAGGGGAAAAGCAAAGTAATGTGAGCTTCTACTTTAAAAAAAAAGAAATCCTTAGCTATAAAATTAAAACGTATGCAATAAGTTTTTACCACAATAATGTGAACCACACTGGGGTTAGTGGTTTGCATTTTCATAATCAACAAATGTCCATCCTCTTATTCATATTTTAAGTCTCCTGCTAATGCCACCAAATATAAAACCAAATTGGAATATTGTTTCATGAAAGACCTCTGGCTACACACAAATTCTTAGGTTATATTCTTTACTCTGACGACTCTCAGCACTTTATTATAACTCTTAAAATTGAGGACCTGCACTATTAAATATTTTATACTTTCATTTTCCAACTTACACTCAACATAAACTCTTAGGAATATGTATACACACACATACATATACCACAGAAAGTGTTCAGCCTACTGCCAACATCAACTGTAATTTAAAAACCCTAACCGAAAATTTTTTAAAAGTTTTTTTACAGTCTCAGATGATCTAAATTTTACAGTGAGCATGGTAATTTTGAGAAATAGGATTTTGATCCCATGCTGCTTGGGAGAAAAAGTAATGCGAAAAGAAATGTAACTCAACTCTTTCCATTTATTTTCCAATAAAATGTTGCTACACTTTCAAAGTGTTGGTAGGTTCTGAAAATGTAGTGTTCTTATCTATGACTAGTCAAAAACGACCAACAAGCCATCCCTAGTTTACATCTTTAAGAGAAAAATAGGGAACGAAGAAAGGACATTTATGCTGATTTATTACACAATAACTTTTTTTCTTTAAACTTTTTATAATCTGCCTAAAGAACAGGTCCAATACACACTTTTAAAAATCTGCCTGGTTCTCTGGCCCGCTGATCATTCTATGCGCTGTAATTCAAGGAGAGCAAAAGGCTGGGAATGCGCAGAGTGAAAGGAAAGTGGGTGCAGATGGCCTGAGAGGGGCAGATGACCCCTGAAAACTGTTGGTCCACAGTAACCGATCATTCTAGACCTCCATGGCCTTAGTGGCTCACCCTAAACTCGCAAACAAGTGCCCTTGAAAAAGAAACCACTTTCAGGGCTATACTCCGGGCGCTCAAGATTTAGGATTTTGAAGGAAGAAGGTGAAAGCGGGGGAAGACGATTTAAAAGAAGGGCTGGGTTACTAAAGAAAAAAGATTAATCCCAGAGCCTTCCACTCTGTCAAAAAAAAAAAAAAAAAAAAAAACCCTGAAAGTGATTAAATTGACACCAACTCTGGACGTTCCTTAGGAGAAATAAAAAAAAAAAAAAGATTAAAAAGGGCCCAATTTAAGACCCTCATTAATACATCTGCAAGAGAGCAAAGAATAACAACAACAACAAAAGTTATACAGTCCATTTTCAATGATACATCGTCCCACTGGTGCCACCGGGGCGCCACCACCCAGCACCCGAGACCAGCCGCGCCCCCGGAAAAAGTGGGAAGGGGATAGGGGGATGCTGAAGGAAGTACCTCGTTTTGTCTCCAAAGGGCAACATAGCAAACGTGGTAAGTTCGTTTTCGAACTCCGCCGATCCTGGACTCCAGGAGGCTCCGTAGGGGCAACAACGTGCCCAGGTGAGGTGAGGTGAGGTCGGCGACTCGGAGCCAGCTCCCTCACGGCCCCAGCCTCCGCGCCGCCGCCCGTCGCCTCCCGCTCGCCCCGCGCTGCGCCGCCCCCTGGCGGGGAGCGACCCGCAGAGCCGCGGCCGCGCGCCGGCGGGTGGGATCCGGGCGTCGAACCCGGGCGAGCTCCTCGAACATCACCGCCGGGCGTGTGTCACCCTCCCGGCCAAGGCGGCCAGCACCCGCTGCCCGACGGGCGCTGCCCAGAGCAGGCGGCAGCGGGGCACGGACTCCTTCTGCAAAAGGGCACGTCCTGGACGCCGCGCACCCGGGCTATGCATCAACTCCTCAGACTTCGGTGAACCAGCCCGCCAAGCACTTTCTGCTCCATTCTTCTTCTCCCTCTGCTCCCAGTCTCAATTCCTCCCCAACTCTCCCGCGAGCGTTTCCCACGAGCGCCCTGACTGCTCGCTGCGCAGCCGCCTCCAAAAGGACAGGCTCCCTCCTCCCCGCCCACCGCAAGGGCCGCCGCAGCGCTTGGCTCTGGACCAGAAAGAGCTGGCCTCTGGGGTCTCCGCTGCCCCATGGGGTCCGCTCCGGGCGGCGCCTCCCCCTCACCCTTTGTGTGCACGCAGCAAACCCCTCTGCAGAGCTCTACTTTTGGCGGCGCAGCCATCGGCGGAAAAGCGAGTGAAAGGAGGTGCGCGGGACAAGCAGGGGACTGGAAGGGGGGAAAAGGCGACCGCACTCACTTTGGGAAGGTTCCGTCATGTTGCCTTTGGGCTTCCCCGTGGTCTCGTCCCTAACCCCAGCTTCCCCGCCCAGCCAGGGCCAGGGCGAGGGGGGACGTGGGAGGAGCGGAGCCACCAAGACCGACTTGGAAATGGTGCTTCCGGAGCTGCAGGGAAGGGGCTCAGAAACTGTTTGGGTTTTGCTGGTTGGATTTAGGGGAACCAGGGGGCTAGAGAGGGGCTAGGGGAAGGCCCGTGAGCACGGATGTATGAAAATAATCATGTTCCCGTGGAATATCAAGAAGAGCGGGGGTGAGGGTGGGAGGTCAGCAAGTACATTTTTGTATTGGAACTTTGTGAGCAAGTTGTATCAAATTCGACGCTTGAGTTTTTCGACTCTGCTCGCTTAGAGTTGAGGTTTCTACCTCGTAACAGGACCGAGGACCTACTCCAAAAGCAAAGGGCCTGGGAACAGGGGTGAACGAAGGGCACAATTCAATAGGGGAGAGAAATCAGCCCCGGGTCACACTCCATGCCCCGGCCGGGTCTTCCGTGGGTCCTCTTCTTACCTGGTGGCTTTTCTAACAAAGTAAGAGACGGTAAAGTCCCAGTGATCGTCCAGCCATGCTTCGACCGAGTCCTGATCCCTCTGCTGCTGCTTCTGCTGCTGGGGCTGCTGCTGCTGTCGCTGCCGCCCGAAGCTGGGGCCGGCCCGCTCCATGGTTGGCACCGAGCGCCTCGGAGGCTCTCTGGTACTGCTTTTCCACCCCAGTTGGGGTCCCTCCCTAGGAAGAACAGGACTCGGCCTAGAGACCCTCCCCCTTCGTCCAGCTCCAGTCAGGCCGGCTTTTGGCAAAGCGGCGGGAGCGCCAGGCCAGCCTCTTGCCCCGCCCGGCCCGGCGCGGTCCTCCCGGCTCCCAGGTGTGGTGGGCGGGGCCAGGCGCAGCTGCCGCTCCCCTCCCTGGGGTCCGCGAGTGTTCGGCTCTCGCAGGCTCTTGAGTCCCCTGGTTCCAAGGAGGCGGCGGCTGCGCCCGGCGAGCTCTCCGGAAGCCAAGTGGCCGCGGCTGGAAGGAGGCCACGCGGCCGCTGGGGTGCGCTGTGTGCCGAGCCGGCTTCTGGGGAGCGCGCTAGGTGACTGGATGTGTTCTCAGAGTGCCCCAGGGAGGGAAGGTCGCGATGTGAGAAGTTTTGCCCGAAAGTAAGAGATGGTTAGACCCTGGGTCCTTTTCCTGGGGCCTGGGAGTACAATGACCTTCCCGCCTAGCTTTTTCCCAGCCCTACGCTTGGGTCTGCGAGGAGCGGGACCGACCTCCTTAGGAGCCCAGCCCGCGCAGTGACTTAAAGCGCTCCAGCCACGGACCACCGGGTGGAGAGAGCTGGAGCGTGTGCTAGCAAGACAGATTTGCAGGTGTAGGTGGGTAACTTGCAACAAAGCCATACCCGTGCTTAATGTTAGTGATAACAGCAATAACTATAACTTAAGTGACTTTAATCATTGCCTCAAATTTTCCTTTTGCATAACTGGAAAAAGATTTTCTTGGAAAAGAAAAAGCGAACAAATAATTTCCAGTGCTTTGTGCATGAAGTTAGAAAACAAGGGCACCTCTGTACAATTAGGTTAATCCGAGAGCACTGGCGCAATCCGAGAGCACCTGGGTGCTGTCAAGGGCAACCAGTTAGCCCAATTTTTAAATTAATGCGTCATTTTAATTAAATTGGAATTAACACTCCCTCAAAAGTATCCATTAAAAATGGCTCGGCTTTTTTGTCGAATCCCTATCTTGCTTCTTTGAAAAAAGAGTTGGTGTCATCCTTTGCTTTGTCTGCATCCCCGTCTTCCTGTCATGCATTTGCAGTTTTAATATGGCATTTTGCAATGACCTATATTTTTTGGTAGAATTAAATCTGGAATTATGGATTGTACAATGTGTGAATGACACATCATTAGCACTGATATACAAAAAAAAATTAGTTAGCTGATATACTTTTAACAAACTCCCTTCAAAATACTCTTGGCAAGAATGTAAGGCATTATTCACTACATAGAAACATATTATTAAATTGATAATCTGAGAACTTTTAAAAGTATCTTCTAGTCCCCCAATGCAATGGTTTATCTTTCCTTCATTGAATAATTGACATTTTGCAACATCAGTTTTTCTGAAACTTTACTGCTGTACGCGGGTATCCACAACCAAAGAAAATCAATCGAAGCAGTAGAGTGAACTAATGCGTGATAAATTATATTGGATTTAAAATTGAGATTTCTCTCCTAATGTGTTACTGTGATAGTGACTATAGTGCTCATGAAATACAGTCATGCAGGACACATTCTGAGAAATGCATCCTTAGGCAATTTTGTCCTCCTCTAAACATCACAGTGTACTAACACAAAATAGATGGCTCAGCCTACTGCACACCTAGGCTATGTGGTAAACCTATTGCTCCTAGACCACAAATCTATACAGCATATGACTGTACTGAATACTGTAGGCTATTGTAATGCAATGATATTTGTGTATATAAACATATCTAAACATAGAAAAGGCACAGTAAAAATATAGTATTATCTTATGGGACTCATATATGCGGGCTGTCGTTGACTGAAAAGTGGCACATTACTGTGGAGAGTTTCTCCTCAGTATTGTTTTTTCTTGTGGAAATCCATGCATTCCTCCTAACTGGAGGTCAATTGTAATTTAAAACTCTGCTTATCTACTAAAGATGCAGTGAATTGGGGGCTTGAATTATTTGCTTTTGTTGGATACTTGATTAAATAAACACATATAATCATTTCAATGTGTTCCCTCCAAAACTCATGTTGAAACTTAATCCCTAATTCAACAGTATTAAGAGGAGGTGTCTTTAAGTGATGTTTAGACCATTAGGGCTCTGCCCTTGTGAATGCATTAGTGCCTTTTTAAAAAAGACTCAAAGGAGCCACTTGGCCCCTTCTGTTCTTTCCACTATGTGAAGACACAGCACTGACCCCTGCAAAGGATGCAGCAACAAGGTGCCATTTTGGAAGCAAAGAGCAGCCGTCACCAGATACCAAATCTGCTGGCACTTTGATTTTGGAGTTTCCAGCCTCCAGAACTGAGAGAAATTAATTTCTATTGTTTATAAATATCCCAGTCTGTGATATTTTATTATAGCAACACAAATGGACTAAGACAGTGGGTAATATCAAAATGTTCATTTTTCTCTCCTAACCTGAAAAGGTTAAATTATCAGAAACCAGGAAGTTTTCTGAAAAATTGCTTCAAGAAAAACAATCCATAGGCTGGGCACAGTGGCTCATGCCTGTAATCTCAGAACTTTGGGAGGGCAAGGTAGGAGGATCACTTGAGCTCAGGAGTTCGAACCAGCCTGGGCTACACAGCATGACCCTGTCTCTACAAAAAATTTAAGAAAATTAGCCAGGCGTGGGGGAACACACCTGTAATCCTAGTTATTCGAGAGGCTGAGGCAAGAGGATTGAGCCCAGGAGGTCATGGCTGCAGTGAGCCATGACTGTGCCATTGCACTTCAGCCTCAGTGACAGTGTGAGACCCCCGGCTCTATAACAAAAAAGAAAAGAAAAGAAAAACAGTACATAGATTCTTTCAATAGTGAATCTCAAGTCTGTGTGGTATATATGATAGGTTGGGAGTTACTGTGAAGGCCTATTACCTGAGGAACGTATCACAAGGGATTGGGGAGCAGAAGTGTCTCAAACAGTTCTAGTCTCTGGGAAATTCAGCCAAAATGTGTAACTATACCTCCTGTACATTTAAAGCAGTTAAAAGTAAGCATATTTTGAACTGACACTACCCGGGCCTCTTGTTTTTCAACTTCGTTTTATTCTTTATCCCAATTTGCTCAATTATTTTGTTTTAACTTGGTATGAATTGTTCTAAGCACCTCAAATCTTGTTATGGAATGAGTTGAAGAATACGTAAATCATAAACACTCCCAGGAAATAACCTGAAAAATGCTGTTAATGCTATTTATAACAAACAAGTGAGCAACGATGTATATATGTGTATATATGTATGATATATATGTGTGTGTGTATATATGTATTTATTTTTTATAAACTACCCAGTCTGTGGTATTTTGTTATTGCAACACAAGTGGACAAAGACATATATATATATATGTTATGTATATATATATGTATATTTATGTATATACACACATATCATTGATTTATATATATAAATATATAAATTTATATATATTATAAATATATATAAATCAATGATATGTGTGTATATACATAAATATACATATATATATATATAATTGCTCATTTGTTGCTCACGAGCAACAACTTAACCTAAAGACCTTCAATGTATTCCCATTGTGCTAAAATAAAACTCAAACGGTATAACATGGCTTATAGGGTTCTACATTATTTGGCTGTTACCTACCTATACTGCTAAAGATTTTGGTCATACAAGTAGAAAAAGCAAAAATAACCAAAAACAAATGCAACAAAGCAAAACACAAAAAAGAAATATAAGGCATAAAAATTTAAAAATAAACATTCTCTATTTGCAGACATGAGTATCTATGAAGAATATCCACAGGAATGTACAAAGCAACTCCAAGAATTAAGAGATGATTCAGCAAGGTTGCAGCATAAGTGGTCAGTATACAAAAATCAATTGTATTTCTGTATACCAGTCTTATGGGCTGATTTGTTTCCCCAGATTCATATGTTGAAGCCCTAACCCCTAGTACCACAGAATGAGATAGGACCTTTAAAGATGCAATCAAGATTAGATGAGGTCATGTGAGTGGTCCCTAATCCAATCTGACTGGTGCTCCTATAAGAAGAGGGAATTTGCACACACAAAAATGTGACACCACTGATACTCTCCCATAGAGGGATAGCCATGTGAAGAAGCAGCAAGAGGATGGCCATTTGCAAACCAAGGAGAGACACCTCAAAGGAATCCAACCTGCTGGCACCTTGATCTTGGACTTCTAGTTGCCAGCACAGTGACAAGATCAATTTCTGTTATTTAAGCCAGCCAGTGTGTGGTACTTTGTTATGGTAACACTAACAAACTAATACAACTAGCAGTGAACAATTAGAAAACAGTATCATTTGTAATAGTGTAAAAAACATTAAATACTTAGGGATAAATTTGGCAAAATATATGTAAGAAATATAGAGTAAAAGTTATAAAACATTGCTGGGAGAAATGTAAAAAGACCTAAATAAATGGACAGATATGTTCATTGATTGGAGGACTCGGTATTATCATGATGTTTATTCTATCCAAACTGAACGATATGATCCCAATCATACTTCAGCAGACATTTTCATGGAAAGTGAAAATCAGATAACAAATTTTCTATGGAAATGCAAGAGATACAGAAGGCAAAACAATCTTGAAAAAGAATAAAACTAGGGAACTCATGCTACCTGGCTCTTAAGATTTACCATAAAGCTATAATAATCAAGGCAGTGTGGCATTTGCATAAGGTTAGTCAAACAGAACCATAGATAGAATAAATAGTTTAGAAATATCATTTACACAACTAGTTGATTTTCAACAAAGGTACCAGTTATTCATTTATATAAAAATAAGGGTTTTTTTTCAATAAATAATGCTTTAACAACTGGATCTTTATATGGAAAAATAGTATCCTCAACCACTATTTTATATTGTATGTAAACTGATTAGGAATGAAACATAGATCTAAAAACTAAATGTGATTTCTAGGAGGTGACATAGGAGAATATCTTCACAACTTGGGAGCAGCAGGGATTTCTTAGGAGGACACAGAAATCAATTAGCGGTACAGAAACAACAACAACATCTAGATTTTACTAAAATCTTTTACTCTTTGAAAGACACTACGAACACAAGAAAAATCCACAGACTAGGAGAAAATATCTGCAAAACATATATCTAACAGAGACTTGTATCCAGAATACATAAAGAACTCCACAGCTTAATAATAAAAAGATAAATGTCTCAATAGGGGAAAAACTGGCAAAAGACTTAAGCAGACACTTAATAAAGTAAGACATGTGAAAGTTCACTAAGCACATGTAAAAATACTGAACACCTAAGTCTTCAGGGAAATGCAAATTAAACCACCGTGAGATCTGCCTCCACCCTCTAGAATGGTCAAAATTAAAAAGACTGCTAATGCCACATGATGTTTGGTGTTGGATATGTAGCAGTCAGAACTCTCATACATTGCTGGTAGGAAGTTAAAAAGTTTTGCCTTTTCTTATAAAGTTAAGCATAAGCCCTTTCTTCTATTAATTCCATTTTTAGATATTTACCCAAAATATATTTACCCAAAAACTTGTATCTGAAGATAAATTATATAAAAATGTTCAAAGTGGCTTTACCTTTAATAACCAAAAGTTCCAAAACTCCAATTATCTCATCAGGAGAATGGATAAATTCTAATATAGTGATTAAATAGAATACAACTCAGCAATAGAAAGGAATGAAATATTGATATATTTAAGAATGTGGATGAATATTATAAACATTATACTATATACACAAAATAATGTATATGATTGATTCAATTTACATGAAGCTCTAGGACAGATAAAGCTAATCTACAATGAAAATAATTAGAAAAGTGGTTTCCTCTGGCAGAGAGGTTGACTGAGAAGAGGCATGAGGGAACATTATTGGGTGATAGTAATGTTCTGTGTCTTAAATAGTGGTGTGGGTTGAGTATGTGCTTTTTTTCAAAAGTTATCAAATTGTGCATAAATGAAATCACTGTGTAATATTTTACCAAAAAAATCTATTAAAAATATGGAAACTAGTTAGTAGGGTTGCTTTTATAGGGGTATGAGTTAAAAATTCTGAAACTACTTTCTTTATATTCTAGGCTTGAGAAAAGTGAGCAAATGTAATGAGATCCAGGTTCTCATTGTTGGAGAAGAGAATAACATATACGGAAAGGGGAAAGACTAAAAGTTACATTGTGGTGTTAAAATGAAATTGGAGGTTAACATTTTTAATTTAGTTGAAATTTTAATACATACATCATGTGGGGAAAATCCACATGACAAGGAAATATAGGCAGTTTGTAAGAGCTGTGGATGGCCTCCAGCTGATAGCCTACCATGAGTTCCAGCCAGGAAGAAAATTAATTCCTCAATCTTGTGAACCACAAGGAATTGAATTCTGCCAACAAGCTGAGTGACTCAGATGAGACCACAGTCCCAGACTGTACCTTAATCACAGCCTTGTGAGAAGCTAAGCAGAAGACATCTCAATAATTGATGTCTTAATAATATTGAGTTCTACAATCCATGGACATAGTATATCTATCTGTTTATTCATGTTTTTTTCAATTGTTGTTTTTACAGTAAATGTCTTGCAAATATTTTTTTTCAAATTTGCATCTATGTAGATTCTGTCTTCAGGAAGTACTAGAAGCAATAACATTCCAGTAGCAGTGAGTACACTTTGTACCCAAATTTGGTTTCTAAATATCAGTCTCCACTAAAAGAAACCAGGAATGTTTGGAATAAAGATTCCAGGTCTGGAGGCAGAGAAAGTATAAGATATGCCTGGAAAATCTTGTTTTGCCAGAAAATAAGAAAGCTTTAAAGAATGATGGAAACATATCAGAAAGATAGATAATGTGTCTTGATAAAATACTCCCAGTGAACAAATCTGGAACAATCTGAGCATCAAAAACAGTAACAAATGATAAACTATTGATTAAAATAAAAAACTATGATTCTATACTGATATAAATAAATAAATAGATAAGTAAATAAGAGAGTGAAATGCTCCTTAGAGTAAAATGCCCACTAATACATGTAAAAGGAATCACATAGTTTAGAAAATCATTAATAGATGCCAAAAATAATTGAGAGTTTGAGGAATGGGATATTTACATGGTCTTAAAGTTTTCAAGTTATTCATCTCCTCACAAGTTACTTATTAGTTACCATGGGAAAGTAGTAGCTTTACAATGAGGAAACCTTGTGGGTACCACCCTAACCAAGTAGTAGATTTAATATCACTTAATACTGGGAGAAACCAAAACTACTTTTAGTAGAATGTACTGAGAAGGACGCAACATCATTTCTGTGTCTGTGTTATTCCTCCCCAAAGTGTAAAATCTGAATCTAATCATAAGGAAACATCATTCATGCTGAGGAGCTTTCTATAAAGTAGCTGGCCTGTATGCTTCAAAAATTTTAAGGACAAGAAAGAAAAAGAGAGACTGAGAAACTGTGTATTAGTTATTTATTGCTGTTTAACCTTACCACAATCTTAGTGGTGTAAAGCAGTATACATTCATTGTCTACCAGTTTCTGTGAATCAGGAGTCCAAGCTTGACTTAGGTGGAGTCTCACAATCAAGGTGTCAGCCAGAGCTTCAGTCTCAACTGAGACTCAACAGAAGGAAGTATCCACTTCCAAGCTCATTCAGACTGCTGGCAGAATTCAGTTCCTTGCAGTCGTAGAAGTGAGGGGTTCTCTTTATTGCTGGGTGCTGGCTGGAGACCTTCATAGGATGTTGGCTAGAGTCTGTTCCCAGCTTCTGGAAACCACCTGTAGTTTTGTGCCACATGGAGTTCCTCGACATGGCAGCTAGCTTCCTCAAAGCCAGCAAGGAAGGATGACTTCAGCAGGATGGGCACTACAGTCATGGACAAGTTCTGAGAAATGCATTGGTAGGAAATTTTATAATTGTGCAAACATCACTGAATGTACTTACACAAACCTAGACTATATATTACAGCCCAGCAGCCCCCAACCTTTTTGGCACTAGGGACTGATTTTGTGGAAGACAATTTTTCCATGGACTGGGGTTGGGGGATAGTTTCGGGATGATTCAAGCACATTACACTTATTGTGCACTTTATTTCTATTATTATTACATTATAATATATAATGAAATAATCATACAACTCACCATGATGTAGAATCAGTGTGACCTCTGAGCTTGTTTTACTGTAACTAGATGGTCCCATGTGGGGGTGATGGGAGACGGTGACAGATCATCAGTCATTAGATTCTCATAAAGAGCACACAACCTAGATCCCTTGCATGTGCACTTCACAATAGGGTTTGCATTCCTATGACAATCGAATGCTGTCACTTATCTGACAGGAGGTGGAGCTCAGGTGGTAATGTGAGCAATGAGGAGTGGCTATAAATACAGAGGAAACTTTGCTTGCTCACCTGCCACTTACCTCCTGCCGTGCGGTCCAGTTCCTAACAGGCCACAGACCAGTACTGGGGGAGCTGGGGATCCCTGATATAGCCTATTGCTTCCAGGCTACAAACCTGTACAGCATGTTACTGTACTGAATACTGTAGGCAATTTTAACACAATGGTATTTGTGTAGCTAAACATAGAAAAAGTACAGTAAAAGTATGGTGTTATAATGTTATGGGGCCACTGAAGTATATGCAGTCCACCACTGACCTACATGTTGTTATACAGCACATGACTATAATCATATGTAATATATGCACACAATCATGTACAGATAATCACATATATCCAATCACCTTTGCCATATTCTATTTTTTGGAAGCAAGTCAAGGTCTTGCCTTCACACAGGCAGGAGGGATCACACCAGGGTAGAAATCACTGATACTATCTCAAGAGTCTGTCTAGAATATCACTGTGTAATAAGGCAAAGGGCTTGTGACATAGCATATGTTGGTAGATATTTGTTGGGTCAGTTTAAAAAGACACGTGGATGTCTACTCTCATAGAGTACCTTGATAGTACTTCTGAGTATTGTATATAAATATGTCAGCAATTAACCTTTGAGGAAGGGTTGTTTCTTTTAGTGGTCTTAGTGAGTCTTATCATACTTAATAAGATAACCCTTTACATTTAACAGCAATAGGCTCATATGAAAGAGCAGTTTTCTGTTGATAGTGCTGGAGCTCATATTTCAAGTTATTGCACAGCAGGGATCAGCCTAATATTTTAAATGCAGCTGTATAGGTCTGTTTTCACATTGCTACAGAGAACTACCTGAGGCTGGGCAATTTATAAAGAAAAGAGGTTTAATTGGCTCACAGTTCCACAGGCTGTACAGGAAGCATGGCTGGGGAGACCTCAGGAAACTTACAATCATGGCAAAAAGAGTGGGTGAAGCCATCATGTCCTACATGGTTGGAGCAGGAGGAACAGAGAGAAGGGGGCGGTGCCACGCACTTTTAAACAATAAGATCTTATGAGAACTCACTATCATAAGAACAGCAAGGGGGAAGGCCACCCCTGTGATCGAATCACTTCCCACCAAGCCTCTCCTCCAACACTGGGGATTACAATTCAACGTGAGGTTTGGGCAGGAACATAAATTCAAACCATATCAGCAGCCTAATCTTTTAAATGTGTGAATTTAAATCAAATTCTGATTCTCAATTTTAGGGACAACTTATGAATAATACCACTTTGTTATAGTGCAACAGTTCTGGTGAGCACACAGCATTCCCTTTCCCAAATCAAAACTGGGCTTTTCTACCCAAGTCTCTTGTAGCAACCAAGAATTCAGTTTGATATACAAGGGCTTATGCATCTGGAAAAGACATCACACAGAAGATACTAAGCAGCTGCTCTCCATATCAACAAAGGTCAGACATAGAGGAAATGAACTTGCATTAAGACAGGAGGGATTTTAGACAGATACTAAACACACTTTCCCTACAAAGATGTAATACAGATGGATCCTTGATGAAAAACAACTGTGGAATTTTCCCCTGGAGACATGGACAAATCTGTTGATAATGCTTTGAAGTCCTGTCTAAGAAGCAGTTCAACCTCAGGAGCTCTTGAAGTGCCTTTCTGCCCTTTCACCTGCATATGGATTGTATGTTACACAGAGGAATTAGGTTGTTTTGTTGATAAATAATATTAGCCACTTCACAGAAACACAAAGTAATACAAAACACTTGTAGCTAACACAAATCTATATTCCTTCCATCCACTTCTCTATTTAAAAAGATATTTCCTTCTCTAGGGAGAATATCTTACATTATTCAGAATGACTAAAAATAAATTAATTAGTTTAGAAATAAATAGAATGGAGTGAAATATTTTAAAGTCAACTACATCAAGGTGTGACACACTTAACTAAAAACCAGTTTAAAAGTAGGTCATTTAAAATAGACTCTTTAAAAACTGGAAGAACAAAGATGTATGTTTTCAAAAGGAAATGTAGAGAAACAGGTGTACTGATCTTGAATTTCTAGTTTAGAGAAGGATTTCTTTTCCTTTATATGGATTGAAGTTTACAGTTGGTGCTCAGAGTCTCATTTTTAAAATCTCAAATGACTTTTTAGATATGATTATAGAGCCTGCCCCCCTCCCAAATATGTAAGGAAAAGTGTGATTGAATTATCATGCCAGAGAAAAAGAAAGAACCTCATGACTGGAAGTAATATTTATCTTTCAGGAGTAGCCTTTGGATAAACTTTAAATTGTTTTTTTTTAAATTAACATTTTATAATTCAATACAATTAATTAAAAAATCAAGAAAGATCCTCAAATGAAGTACATTAAAAGGTGTGCAAAAACTTTCACTCAAGTTTGATCCATGCTTTGAAAATACTACATTTTAAAAACAAACAAAATGCTATATGGAGATCTGGATTAAGCCAAAAGTTTATTCTTTATAGATACAGTCATAGCGACTCAATTTTCTCATGTTTTCTTTCCAGGGAACTTAACATATTAAAAGGGAATAACTTGCAGCCATTCCAATCTGGAAATAAAATTTCCAGCTATGCTTACAGAAAATGTTGTCTTTAAATGGTAGTACGTCCAAGAGTAGTCAATAAATCAATAGAAAGAAGGAACTATATCCACAGAAAAGGCCCTAATTCCTCAAATTCATTGTTTTAATTGTACTCTGGCTATGAAATCACTGAAATGGTGGAAAAATTAGAAGGGTTACACAAACTATTCTAGAATGACAATAAGGCCTGCATAATCACTTTCATATTATGGTCAAAATTTCCCAATGAATCTGAAAAACATTTCAATAATGTTTTAAAAATCTCCAATTTATCAATGCAAGTATCTTTTTTATTTGAAAAAATTATTTAGAAGACCATATATTTTTAAAAGTTGCATTGCCATTGCTGAAAACATTTTGGAAAATTCCTCTTTGGAATGCTTTCAGAATCTGCATTAGTCTTTTTGCATCTCTTCAGCAGTGACAATATTTTTGTTTGTTTGTTTTATGCTGAGAATGAATTTGTTTCTTTGAATATTTTAAACAGCCAAAAGTCACCCCAGCTATAGTTTGGTGGGAAAATTTTTTTTTTATTTTTCATAAAATAAGAAACGGTTATAAAGTAATGGGACTGATTTTTAGGTTGGAAGTTTATATTGTCCTTCTATTTTCTAGCTGTGCAATCATGGGCAATTTACTTAATTGCTCAATGCTTCAGTTTGCTTATATATATGTAACAGGAAAAACAATAGCCCACATAGGCTTGTCATGACTATGAAGTGATGTAATAAATGCACAGTAGTAACTGCAGTTCCGAGCACATAGCTAGAACTCAATATTCTTAGCGAGTGAATAACTGTATGTAAGGACTTCTAGCCCTCTCCTTTTAACAAACACCTTTCTCCATCTGTTCAAATCCAGCACTACATTCAAAAGTTACCTTGAATACATCCTCTGAAGTCAACTCTCCATTTTTGGTGTGACTAATGTATTTTGTAACTCTCTCTTTTCAGTCAAAGATAGAATGCTTAAGGTTGACCTTACATCATAACTTTTAATACCATCTCCTTCTCTCTATCCCACTTCCAACAGTTGTCTTTAATCCATGAATCCTTGGGTTCTCCACGTTGCAGAAAGAGTGATATTTCTAAAGTACAAGCCTAGGCAAGATACGGTGGCTCACACCTAATCTCAGCACTTTGGGAGTCTGGTGTGGGAGGATGGCTTGAGGCCAGGAGTTTGGGAAACATAGTGAGACCCTGTCTCTACAAAAAAAAAAAAAAAAAAATTTAATTAGCTGGGTGTGGTGATGGGTGTCTGTAGTCCTAGCTACTAGAGGCTGAGGTGGGAGGATCCCTTGAGCCAGGAGTTGTTGGCTGCAGTGATCTATGATCACGCCACAGCACTCCAGCCTGGACCACAGAGTGGGACCCTGTCTCAGAAAAAGACAACAACAACAAAACAAGCCTGATGGAGTCACTTCCCTCTTAAACACTTTAGTGGCTCCCCATTGCACTCTTGAAGGGGATGATAATTGAAACAAAAGGTTGCCACTCCCTGAGACCTCCGGTGAGCAAAGAAGGTCTCTGAGATGGAGTTGGATTCATTTGCACAAGGAGCCTTGTACTGAGGAGGAGGGGAACTGCAAGTGTCTCTATTCCCTGTAATTTAACATTGGGTGGGTGGGATCTGTCAAGTTGAATCAGGGTGTCCCTGATCTAGGTACAGAGGCAGGGAAAAGCAATGGCTCCTTTGAAGAAAAGTTATCTGCAAATAGAGCAGACCCTAAAGGGTCTTCTGCCATGTGAGAACAGAGTTCCTCTCCTGCCCTTCTGCCTTCTTCCCTATGAAAGTGCAGTATGAGATAATAAATTTCTGTTCTTTCTAATTTTTTTTAAAAGGCCAGAGGTAGGTTTACCACAAAGCTACAGAAGTTTTTAGGATCTTGCACTTGCAGGGCTCCTTCTGAGTCTCTGGGCAGGTCCCTAGCAAAGTGCTGACATGGATTCATGCATTTAACTGCTGATTAATGACAACAACTGACTTTACCCCAACATTTCCTCCTCAGGTTTCTTCAGTGATAATAGGCATTTTGGAGATCCAGCTAATGGGAAGTTGAGTTAGGGATACATTTAGTTAGGCTTAAGTTGAAATATCTTTATCTGGTTCAAAGCCCATTCTGTTTATCATTATGTTTTTCCTAGTTTCCCTGGTGTAAGAATAACGTGCAAGTGTTGGGGTACAGAAAACACTACTCCAGAGTAATTTGAATTGAAAGAGACTGTGAAGGCTTCAGAAGCAAGAAAGTCGCTCTGACTTTCCCCTGCCTTTTTGTGTGACAGCTGATGATTAACGTCACTCTCTGACCTAGCTCCCCTGAAAATCAAACCACCTTTGCAAAGATGACAGCAAGGGAAATCTAGCATGGGTGACTCCATTTTGCTTCTAGCCTCACAGACTGGCTGTCTTTGCTATTCCTGGGCATAAGCCAAACTAACCACGAGAGGAATTTAGTTTATAGTGTAACTTTGAAGCAAGCATGATAATAGTACCTCCCTAAAACTAACGCTCTCCTTGCTCAGGGACTGAAGCCATCATTTAAAAACTAATGAAAGTCCACAAGATGAGGGTTATGAGAAGGGGTGAATTCTGCTGAGATGTAGATGTAGCTTCCATAATCCCTTTCTGCACAGGAGTCATGTGGCCAGAGGTCATGAGATTTGCGACTTCTCCAATGGCTCCTATAGATAACATCAGTACTGTAGAACTTAAGATTTGTCTTTTGAGATTTTTTTGAACTTTGGCATTCTGGCAACTGACTGACCATACGTTGACCCATGACTCATGACTCAAACTGTCTTGTGGTTCCCACTCCACCCAGAGGTGGTAGACTCAGTGCACAAGGACCTTTATCCACACCCATATGATTTCATCCCCAACCAATCAGCAACAAACATTCCCTAGACCACTGCCTGCCAACTTATCCATAAAAACCCTAGCCTTTGAATTCTTAAGGAGACTGATTTGAGTAATAACTCCAGTCCTGCTGCTTGACTAGCATTAATTAAATTATTTCTCTACTACAATATTGTGGTCTCAATGAGTTGTTTTTGAACCCATCAGGTTATTACAGAAGTAGGTCGTAAGGCTTTAATGTGACAGGTGTCCTGCCTTACACCTGGAGAGAAAGGAATGCTGTATAAAGAGACCAAGAAAAATCTGAACAGACAGGCTTTGCTGGGTTCCCCCCTCAGTTTATTATAACTAGGTAATACCCCCTTTTGTCCAATCATCTCTCTCCATAATTATCCAGTTATTTAATCACACTTAGCATAAAAATACAGTTTTCCTTGGGTCTTTGGGTTTTTATTTCGGAAAACTCCAACGTTATGCAAAAGTTAAATAAATTTATTATACTTTTTTTTTCTCTGTCTTTTGTCAGCCATAATCCTTGTAATGGATGAGGAGAAGATGTTACTTTTTCTCCCCTATATAAGAATATTTCTATCATCCACTTTCAGAATCACCTGAAGGATGCTATGGTTTCAGTGTGTCCCATAAATTTCATATGTTGGAAACTTAATCTCCAAATTCATAATTTGATGGCATTTGGAAATAGGGTTTGGGGAGTTAGACAAGATAAGGTTATCAGGATGGGGCTCCCATAATGAGAGTGTCGGCTTATATAAAAAGAAGAGAGACCTGAACTGGCATGCATTTGCCCTCTCATGATGTGATGTCCTCTGCCATGATATCATGCAGGAAGAAGGCCCTCACTAGATATTGATACCATATTCCTGGGCTTCCTGGCCTCCAGAACCGTGAGCTAAATAAGCTTCTTTTCTTTGTAAAGTCTGTGTTATTCCATTATAGCAACAGAAAATGGACTAAGACAAAGAAGCCGAAGTTCTATTGTGGTATGAATGTACACTACATTACTCATTGTAAGAAGTATGTGGATAGTTCAGGAGAAACAACCTCTTTCTGATTTGGGGAATCCAGAAAGCTACAATGAGATTTAGTTTGAAATGTGACTACAAGATGTTTTTAAAATCACCGGACAGATATTCAATGGTTAGCAAAAGATTTTGGAAGAAGTAAAATGTGAATGTTACTTTTACCAGACTTTGCTGAAGAAGGTATTAACTACTAAACCAAAAAGAAGAGGATGTCCAGTGTGATTTTTAAGGCCTTTACCTGAGACTCTACTGTTCCCTGCCCTACACACACACACACACACACACACACTCACACACACAATTATTTTTTAACTGAACCTCACAATGAAAAAGGGCACACAGTGTTTGAGGTTGCTAGACTCCTGGGGTGTAAAAGCACTGCATTCTAAGCCTCATCGTGCTAGCAGACACAGACTAACATGTTGGAAAATCCAAATCTCTTTAGATTTTTCTTGAAGTTGGGAAACTGAGGTAGCACAAATGGTGGGTGTGTTCTGGGAATGGAATTCTAGCCCAAATGAAAGCTCTGAATAAACACTGATTAAGATTTCAAGAGTGAAAGGCAAAAGCATTATAACTGGGAATACAAATGTAGATAATGAACGGCTTATATGGTTTTCTCCTGGCTGTCATTCCTGTGTTATCAAGAATATACTGCTTCATAATCTGGCACAGTGCTCGAAAGCCCTAAAACAAACATTTGGGGATTAGGAGTCATTGGATACCCTATTTCCCAGAACAGGGATCCCCAGCCCTGGGGCTCCTGACCAGTACTGATCTATGGCCTGTTAGGAACTGGGCCGCACAGCAGGAGGTGAGCAGCAGGCAAGCAGCATTACCACTTAAACTCCGCCTCCTCTCAGATCAGCGGCGGGTATTAGATTCTCATAGGCGTGGAAACTCTATCGTGAATGGTGCATGCAAGGGATCTAGGTTGCCCATTTCTTACAAGAATCTAACTAATACCTGATTATCTGAGGTGTAACAATTTTATCCCAAAACCATTCCCTACCACCCCATAGTCTGTGGAAAAATTGTCTTCCATGAAACCGGTACCTGGTGCCAAAAGCATTGGGGGCCACTGCCCCAGAAAGCTGACCTGTAAGGACTACATCAACAAGCTCCTTTACCCTCTGGCTACTGGCTGCCTTAGTTAATAGGGAACACCAGCAAGTGATGGTAAGGCAGAAGGAGAATGGACTCAAAGTTTTACTAACCTGATGTGGTAGACTAACCATGGTGGCAAATTCTCTGCTATTTCTCCCATTGAGAGGCAGAACCTAATTCCTCACTCCTTTTTAACCTTGACTGACCTAAGTGACTTGCTTGAGCAATTGAATGTGGTAAAGATTACATTTTGGAACTTCTGAGGCTAGTTTATCACAAGAAGCCTTGGAGCTCCCATTTACCCTGGTTTCCTAGAGCACCCACTCTTGGAGCTCTGAGCTGTTATATAAGAATTCTGACTACCCTGCTGGAGGGAGCCAGAGCAAGCTGGCCTTAGGTAGAAATTGCATGGAGAAAGAGCAATGTTGGCCGTCGCCAAGATATTCAGCCTTCCATGGAAGACATGTGAATGAGAATGCCAGGTTGCAGGACATTCTAACCCCAGCAGATGTATCATGGAGAAGAACCAAAGAATCCAGACAACAGCAGAACTGAAGCCCAAGATATATGGTCCCATCGAGCTTTCTCAGCCATCTCCAGCTGTTCAAACTAACCCAGCAGAGGCTCTCAGCATTGTGAAGCAGACAATCCATCCCCGCTGTGTCCTGCCA
The DNA here is from genome assembly GCF_009764315.1 of Trachypithecus francoisi. NCBI lineage: Eukaryota > Metazoa > Chordata > Mammalia > Primates > Cercopithecidae > Trachypithecus > Trachypithecus francoisi. The sequence continues at coordinate 115,942,161 of NW_022681454.1, forward strand.
GAATTCCTGGCCCACACAATTGTGAGCATAATACATGATTACAGTTTTACACTAGTAAGTTTGGGCATGGTTTTTATGCAGCAATAAATAACCAAACACTTGGCAACCTCCCAGCTGGGTCATCCATGGTTGGCTGAGTTCCTCTGCCAAAGTCCCTTTAAGATAATTCTCTCCATATAGCTTTTCCTGCCATCTGGCTTGTGGGAGGTAGTGGCTCCCTGCCATTGCTGGCTGTACTACTCTTTGTTATTGGCTTTCTTAAATCATGGCCACCTTTTAAAAATAGTTCCCTAATTAAACTCTCCTGAATTATCCAGTTTGAGAGTGCCATATGTTTCCTGCTGGGATCCTGGCTGATATTCCAGACCTCGTGCATAATTTTCAAGACATACCTGTGGTAGAGAGTAGGGAAGAAAGTTCTAGTCTAAGGCTGTAAATGGTTTGAATTATACTTCAGAAAGTCACAGGAAAAGTCACCCTAGCAAAACTCTGTTTATATATTTATATCAAGTGCTTATATCAAGCAACTAATGTGTTATCTTAAATAAAAAGCCTTAGAATACTTCAGAATAGACTAGGTTCTTAAGCCATCCATACGGTTTTCTGGATTCAGTGAGTTGAACCTATTCTTCTGCTTTGCTTGTGAGGATAATGGTCATTTTCTGGCACGCTGCATGTGTCCTGCGTTATTTTATTCAACAGTTAGCTGGAGCATGTAGAGATTACATAATTAGTCAAGGTCTCTCTGTTAGCAAGTGGCAGAGCTAGTACTCAAAGCCATGCAGTTCAGCTGCAGACTCTGGACACTTGATCACTGTTTTATACCTTGAAGGCTTGCTCGGAAGACTTAGAAAACCAGAGAAATGAGTCAACCTAGTCTGATGTACGAGTGGGCTCATTAAATGTTGGTGCCTCCTATTCTCAACAGGCATCAGAGATGATGGAGAGGGAAAGAGGTTGAGAGATCCTCAGATGATAGACACTAGAGAGGACAAGTATAGTAGTTTCTGCTGCTGTGTAACAAATTATCCCAAAATGTTGTGGCTTAAAACAAATTTTTCTCTCTCATGGTTTCTGTAGGTCAGGAATTCAGATAGGGTACCACACCACAGAGTCTCTAACCCGCTACATGTGGGGTCTCAGGTAGAAGACTTGAAGGCTCAGAATTGGAATCATCTGAGGGCTCATTCACTCCCATGTGGTCCTGGCTGGGTCTGCAGCCTAGAATATCCTTCACAATCCCTCACCCTCTATCTGAGTCAAGAGGTGCGTAGAGGAATGCTACCCACAAAATGAAATGCAGTTTCACGTGTGGGAGTTACTATTTTAGAAAACCTGTCTTGGGTTCAGTCAAGATTTCTGAAGAAAATAGAAGGTAAACTAAAACGAGGTGAAAGGATTATTTATAAAAGTATAGGAGAGGGATTAAAGAAACAAAAAATAATAGGTTATTTAGAACCCTAGGACTAGCAACACCAGAGAGTCATTGCCTCTCCTAGAACTGAAGAAGCAAGGGAAAAGACAAATTAGCAGAACTCCAAGGACAGCTGTTTGCAGAGTGTCTGAGGAGAGCTGTGACGTTTAGAAAGAAATGCAAATAACCAGGGATGACCCAGGGGAGTAGGAGGAGGGTGGATTCACACTTCTATCTTGCTGTCCTCTTGCCCACTGATATTCTGCTTTTCTAACCCAACTGGATGCCATAAGGCCAGAACAATCCATACAGGTCAGCCTCCTGGGATCACAGGGTAGGGTGGATGATGGGTCCGGGCAGGCAAACAGAAGATATCCAACACACTAACATATTCCTGGGAGTGGAGTTGGGGGTGAGCAAGGAATGTGTTTTGGAAGGTCATCAATTTTTCCTTGTGGAGCTTCAGGTGAATGCTGCTGGAGTTTGTAATGTCATCATTGACAGACTCTATCATAAGTTGAGTCATATGACATTATCAAAATACTGAGCAAATATTAGCAATTTCATCTAGTCCAACCTAGTATTCTGGGTACTTTCCAATAAGGTTACTAATGAATAAATGGTTATATTAAATGACCAAATATGTTACTCCTTATTGTTCTATTGTTGGGTATGTTTGAAGTTAGGATTGCATAAAATTCTTAAGTGGAATGGATATTCTATATGGATAACATTAAATATTTTTGTTGTTGTTCTGAGATAAGCCAAGACAAAAATATAAAGTCACACATGTTAATTAGCTTGATTTAGCCATTCCACAAGGTATATATTGTTTCAAAACATCATGTTGTACATGATAAATAGATGGAATTTTTGTCAATAAAAAATAAATAAATATAAAGTCAGTGAAACCTTTGAGATAGGCATGTCGCTTGGTACAACTCATGGTAGTATGTCTTTGGTGCCCAACTGAACCAGTTTAACCTACCTAGCAGTTTGTCCTTCAAAGGTAGACAGCCTTGAACCCATTCAGAGACCTGTAAGGGATGGTCTGATTCCTGGGTTTCAGAAGACCAAGTGATAAGTAGGAGAGGCCCAGGATAGACCATGGAAAGGGCACACTTTGAATTTTATATTCTAATCATGCCTTTGATCATAGTTTCCTCTAATTATATATTATTTAGTAACCTACTGGATTAAAAAAAAAACTGCAGTTTTGATACATTTTCTCCCTCTGCCATTTGGATAAGAAAGTGCAAATCAGGATGCTGGTTAATGTGAAATTTAAAGGAAATGCCCATTGAGACACATCTTTGATTCTGCTTCTTCCCACTATACATGGGGTGAAAACAGAAAGTCTCCCTAAAGTAATCTTTGCTGTGAAAAGAATTATTTGAGTGGTGTGGTTGACAGAATAGTGGGCCCCTAATGATGTCTACAGCCCAATCCCCAGGACCTGTTACCTTACGTGGTAAAAGACACTTTGCAGATGTGATTAAGATAAGTATTTTGAGATGAGGACGTTATCCTTTATTAGCCAGATTATCCTAAAGTATCACAAGCATTCTTATGAGATGGAGATAGGAGGGTTAAATTTAGGAGAAGGTGATGTAATTTAGAAATAGAGGTTGGACATAGTTGTGGTTGGATGTAGAATGGAAGACGATGTAACAATTGAATATGGCCATGATCCAAGGATTTCCAGAAACTTCTGAAAGTTAGAAGAGGCAAAGAATAGAGCCTTCTTTAAAGGAATCAGACCAGCAGACACGTTAATTTTAGCCCTGTAAGGCTCAATTCTGACCTCTGATCTCCAGAAATGTTAAGAGAGTAAGTTTGTATTGTTTTAAGCCAATACATTGCTGCTAATTTGTTACAGTAGCCATATGAAACCACTAAGAGTGGTTTCCCTAGTTATGTGAATAAAGGATGAGGAGGCATTCCATATTGTTATTCTTTAGAAACCCTGATATGTAATTTGCACGAGGAGCCCAGGAGCTCAGTGAGATGGGGACCAAGACATATGTCCAGAAATTTGGAGTTAGAGGGACTTGTCAGGGAAGACTAGGATGATTCTGACCAACACATGGCAACAAAAAAGGGCAATAGCATGCCTAGGTACAAAGTTTCTTTCTTTCTTTCTTTCTTTCTTTCTTTCTTTCTTTCTTTCTTTCTTTCTTTCTTTCTTTCTTCTTTCTTTCTTTTTTTAGAAAGGGATGGTCTTGGCTAATCCAGGCTAAACTTTTAAGATTCCAGGTGTTGTTATGGGGAAGGACTGATGTGACATAGCTTGTTATTTAAGCAAGAAGCCTCTCAGCCTCCAGTGGCCCAGATGTAGTATCAAGTTTTTTGGGAATAATGACTGAACAAGACATTGTGAACAAAGAACTCCAGGAATCCAACTGAGAGGCATCCCTGAAGCCAGAGCAGAGGCTTGGACCAGCCCAGCAAGGGTTAGCATGGATTTGAGGAACTGAGAAGATTAAGTTTCAACAGTGACACATGACAATGAAAAAGTGGGGATAGTAGGCTGACTGGACCTCCGTTCCCTTTCCCTTTGGTCTCTGGGCAAGGATTGACCAATTCGGGATTGAACAATCCCTGAAGGTTCTCTGTAAATGGAAAAAGAAGGACAAAGATGGGGTAGAGTTTAAGAGGGTATGTTGGGCTATCTATTAAAAAGATTTTTTTGATTAAATGATTAATTAGGATAAAATAAGAGATATGTACAATTGTTTCATTCTCTGAGTTTTTGGAGCAGGTCACACTAACTACACACAACATTAGTATTATAAAATTTACAAAGAGATTTCTAGTCTATTCTTTTTGTACTTTTGGAAATTTAAAACAAGACTATACCAGTCTCCATATTCTTTACTCTTGCCCTTAATAAACACACACACACACACACACACACACACATACACACACACACAGTAATTACAGTAATTTTGTAATACAGCAGTATGAAACTAAAGGACTTGCATTTATAAGCCTCCATCCCTTAGCATGTTAACTTCTTTAATTGGGAGGCTCCATCAATAGGCATTTCCCAAAAGTTGCTTATCCTTTATTGAGGGAACACTTTTTTTTTTTTTTTTTTGAGACTAGAGTCTCGCTCTGTCACTCAGGCTGGAGTGCAGTGGCATAATCTTGGCTCACGGCAACCTCCACCTCCCAGGTTCAAATGATTCTCCTGCCTCAGCCTCCTGAGTAGCTGGGATTACAGGTACGCGCCACCACACCTGGCTAATTTTTGTATTTTTAGTAGAGACAAGGTTTCACCGTGTTGATCAGGCTGTTCTCTAACTCCTGACCTTGTGATCAGCCTGCCTCAGCTTCCCAAAGTGCTGGGATTACAGGCGTGAGCCACCATGCCTGGCCTATTGAGGGAATACTTTATGTCAGACATGGCCCTAAGATTTTACACACCTCATCTCATTTAAACTTTCCCACAATTCAGCGAGGTAGATTTTCTTTCCATTTTATAAATGAGGAAGTAGGTTTACAGAACTTAAGTATTTCTTCTAGATGGTTATGAGGATGATCTCTAACCGTGTATAAACATCAATTAAGGTCATACATATCAAGTGACAAGTGAAGTATGAATAAATGTAGCTAGTTTAGGGACAAAATCAAAATGTAATATAAATAGAAGATGTAATATAACAGCAATTTGAATATCTCTTATTTTGCTACAATAAATCACTCATTCCTATTAGCAAGTAGTTCAGCGTACCCATCTTAAACTCCACTTCCTCCACCAATTTAGCCTGAACCATACATGTGTCAAGCATGTATAATAGATGTATTAAAAAACACCCACTATTATGCATTACATATAGGAAGTGGTGGTTAAGGTTTGGTTGAATAAAGGTTAGCAAATATATACCTTGAAATGCACAGTAACAAATAGTGGAAACAAAGAGAATGTTTGATACCATTTCCAAAGTTACAGACTGATTTAAAAAATAGCTGCTACAGAATGACTGACCTGGTATGTATCCCCTTTTAAAAAAAGTTTAAAAGCACCCCATGGACTTGAAAGATGGGATTGCAAAAAGTCTCCCAACTGTGAATCATTCTAAAGCTACAGAATACAAATCCTTTATATATGGAAGGGTATTGCTTTTGATTTTTGGAGGGCTACATTTTACATGTGACCACCAATCACCGTTTGACATAGACGTTTCTGCTCTCTACTGGCATTCATTATTTGCCTTCATCTAACAATATCCAGGCCTTATGCAGGTATCTTCTACTGTCTCACACCTCACACAGGCCTAAGGAGGACCTGACTTCACTGCTGGATGCAGGGATGGCTCTGCTGTATCTAAGGGTAAGTTCATTCCTGGAGCCAGGGATTGGTACAGAAGATGATGTGCCACCCAATTAATAATATTAAGGTGGATTTTCAAAGGAGTCTCTGAGAAACACTCATCATTGTAATGAGAGAGATTCTCTGAGTGACCCTCTTCTTTGAACGTTGTCAGGATCCTTCTATAGCTGTTTTGCTACTGCCCCGACGATGAAGCTTCTATTAAGAACAGAGCAATGAGCTAGAACCATAGAATAAAATCACCTGCCCTCCTTCTTTTCTTCCAGAAGTAAAATATTTCCAATCTCTCTTCTAGAAGAGAAGCCAATGAATATCTGATAGCTTAGGCTAGTTTGAGTTGGGCTTTCTGTTATTTGTAGGTGAAACTATTCTAACCAATACACCATCCACATTTAATATAATCAACAATTCTGCTGTAAATATAATTCTGGTGTTGAGTCAATACAACAAGTTAAAAAAAGACAGGCCTGGCTTATGGTATCAAAACGATAGGACTGTCTTGCAAACCCAGAAGTTTATACATAGGGACCTGCCAAGTCAAATACAGCCCTTCTGAAGACCACATTAGTTTAAAAACTTACCAATTCAAATATGCCTGTGCATCTGAAGTCATCAAGTTCCAGTTCCCTAACATTGTATATTGTATGTTTTGTGAAATTATGTGTTTCCTGTGATAGCAGGAAACTCAAGTAATAATTCATTTGGCAAAGAAAAGTGAAGAGTGAAGATGGCTACATAATTTATGTATGAATTCCTGTATAACCTTTGCATATTTTAACACCATATGGAATTACTATAATTTTTAAAAAAGGCTTAAAAGATTTTAAAAAGCCAACAAATTAAGCCAAGGCCACAAATTACTTTTAATGCACTTTTAAAGAAGACCACTAGAATCACAGCCATTACAGTTTATTTCAAGTTGTAATGATACTTTTTAGCTCCAAAAGAACATTTGACCCTTGAGTAGATGATGACAATATATATGATTTAAAAGGGTATTCTGAATTTAAATGATCACAGATCTATCAATATGGGGTTTCAAATTGAGACTATCTTAAGCAATTAACCTAAAATACCATGTGCATTTTGTTCAAAGACCTAGCAAGCAGGGAAGAACAATTAGCAATTTGTGAATTATCATTTTACTTATATTTATATTCCAAAAGTAAGCTCATGACTTCAATATACTATTGAGTATAAAATAGGAACCTAATTTACTTAAAAACTTTAAATGGTTTTATTTGTTAAATGATCACTTATGGCCTATAATCAAATTACTACTCATTTTTTAAAAGCAATTTTTGGGCCAGGTGCAGTGGCTCAAACCTGTAACCCCAGCTACTCGGGAGGCTGAGGTAGGAGGATTGCTTGGCATTCAAGACCAGCTTGGACAACATAGTGAGAGCCCCATCTCTTAAAAAATATATTAAAAGCTTGGTAGGCTAAGGCAGGAGAATCACTTGAGCCCAGGAGTTTGAGCCTGAAGTGAGCTGTGATTGACCACAGCACTCTAGCTTGGGCAACAGAGTGAGATCCCCTTCTCAAAAACAAAACAGAAAGCAATTAGTTTGTATGTCTTCTTAAGTTTGCTTATTTTCCATTCCAACTAGTATTCATGGTGTATTTATTTGGAGTAAAGTGTTAAAAACTAATCCCACTCTTATGAAAGCTAGAATATTGGCTTTTGGAATTCCAGAGAGATTTCATCTTATTATTTTGCATTTACTAAAATAAACAATAACTTTATCTTTTAAATAATTCAATAAAAAGTAGGACATCTAATCTGTTGGTCAGAATTTGTTCACTGTGTTGTCCCTGATGAATCTTATAGCAACTGTTTTCCAACTCATTCTTGAACTCATAGTTTATTATGTTAAACATTTATTACATCATGTGAAATAGCTACAGTCTTGAAACCAAATTAACAAATATTTATTTATTTATTTATTTATTTATTTATTATTTATTTATTTATTGAGACAGAGTCTTGCTCTGTCACCCAGGCTGGAGTGCAGTGGCACAATCTCGGCTCACTGCAACCTCTGCCTCCTGGGTTCATGCCATTCTCCTTCCTCAGCCTCCCGAGTAGCTGGGACTACAGGCGCTCGCCACTACGCCCGGCTAGTTTTTTGTATTCTTTAGTAGAGATGGGGTTTCACTGTGTTAGCCAGGATGGTCTCGATCTCCTGACCTTGTGATCCACCCGCCTTGGCCTCCCAAAGTACTGGGAATTACAGGCGGGAGCCACCGCTCCCGGCCAACAAATATTTATTGACTATCACTATATACAAAGTGCTATATTTAAATGTAATTATTTTCCCTGTTGGACTTAAAAGCCCAGATTATTTAAGCCACATTATTCCCTTATAAAAGGTAGAAACAGTATCTAAACCTTTTTATTTAAAGAAAACCTAATTATTAACTGTAAAGAATATGTAGTTGCAAAACAAATCAGTAAAAACCTGAATAGGTATGATAATCGTATCCAGTATTAAGTTTAAATTTAGAAGATAAAATATCTCCTAAATGCCTTTTGAAATCCATGTCACTTTGCTTGTTCTCACCTTTTCCAGTATCTTGTAAAAATGTGACTCTATTCAGACAGAATTATCCCTTATATTATTATTATTATTTTACGAATGTTAAGGGATTTAGAGTTTATAAAATTGTTTTTTCTGCTTTAGGACCCAAACAGACAATGTTCTAGAAGGGCAGGTAAGTCATTTGTGGGAGAATAATTCAACTACTCATAGGTTCCAGAAAGGTCCATAATGTTTCTTTAAGATTTATTCATCTACTTGTGTATTCATTGATGAAGAATTTTGGATATCTCCTATCTAAAATAGTCATTATTTAAAAGTGAATTGTGAAAATATACTATTACTGGGAAGATAGCTATTAGACTGTTTATTTTCCATTCATTTTGCAAGGAAGTGTATTCCTCTGAGCTTGTTTGATTTGGATGTGTATCCCTAAAATAAATATTGCTATGATGGCTTCCTGTTTAACATCAGGCTAGTCAACTGACCATGGAAATCCTGCAGTTGTATTAGAAGTTCCTTCACATGGATTCCAATGTAAATGCTTTCATTATTTAATATGTTAAAACCAACTGCCTCCACCTATATTCAAACTTTTATAGCGTTTTGTTCTTACACTTACAAAGAGACTAGAACTACTTGACAAAGATAATGCTATTATTTTTAAACAATGATAATATGTCCCATTTAGATCAACATTCAACATATGCCACATTCATTTTGAGATGGATATTAAATTAGCTATTCTGGTTTCCTGGGTTCTTGGCAAGTTATTTATTACTCTTTTTTTTCTTATCTGCAAAATTACATTCCCCCAAATCTATTACCCTTCCTACATCTGGACCCACACGCTCTGCCTTTCCTGCCGTTCTAGGGGATAAGCGTGGCTCCTGCCTCTCTGCTTGTGTACCAGGTCCTGTTCCTCCTTAATTTCTGTGAGCCTCTGCTGATCCCCTGCCTCTTCTGTATAATCACACTTTATTTCATCCCCAAAGCATCACCACATGCTGTGATATCTTCCAATCTTTTAAAAAAGTATGTGTGTATATTATACATAATATATATTATATATATATTTATTTATATTTATGAAGAGCTCTCCCTCCACTCCACATCTCACTTCAGCTTTGCCCATTTTTCTGCTCTCCCTTTATGGTAGAATTCCGTTTTTTCTTTTCTTCTCCTCCTCATTCTCTGCCTGGGTCTTTTACTTGAAGCTCCTTCATTTTTTTAAGCAATATTTTTACAAAATGTTTTAAAACAAATATCTTTCTATACCTGTCAGTTTGTAGAATTTTAATAAAATTGTACATAGTCTTGTCTGGATATGTAAATCTCATTTAAGCCAAATTGGAGTCCAGCTATCTATTTACCATCTATGTAACTTTTAAAAATATTTTGCTTTTTAAAGTATTTGCCAAATTTATTTTACTCCCTCACAGAACTCTCTCTCTTGAACTCACTGCAGTTAGACTTTCATCCCTTTCCACTCCACAGAAAAGCACTTTTAAGGTCACAAATGACCTCTGTCTTGCCACATCCAGCATAAAATTCTCAGTCCTCACTAACTTGACCTATGAGCAGCATTTGGCACAGCTGACCATCCCTTCACCATTTTCTTCATTTGGTTTTCAAATCACTACACTGATCTGCTTTGAGCCCCATTTCACTGGCTGCCTTGTCTGTCTTTGTTGCTTGAACTGCCTCTGCCTCCTGACCAGGACTCAGTCTTCAGCTCCCTTCTCTCCATTCATACTTCTTTTTTGGCAATCTCATCTCTGAGCTGAAAACTCCCAACATTATATGTCCAGACAATGTTGAGAAAAAGGGATTTTTATTTCTCATTGTGAAAAAGAAACAATTAGAAAAGATTCGATAACATCTCTTTTGATTCCATATTCATCCCCTCACCCTGTCTGCTATCCTTGGAACCAAATATGATGTTTATGTGCTCATTTATTTGACAAATACTTATTGAGAAATATGTGCCATCTCTGTACTGTGTTACCTCTAATCTGGGCTTCTGATGGTTTCTGTCCTTTCCTGGGCAAACTCATTCATTCCCATTACTTGAAGTATATTCTAAACCCTCTCAAATTCATATCTCCAGCCCAGACTTTCTTCACCAAACTGCAAACTCAAAGATCTGCCTTCTAGATTTCTTATACCTGGAACAGACACCTCAAATTTCATATTACAGTTTAAATGCAATTTTATTAGAAATGCAAGAAAACACAAACCTTGTTATTCCTAAGTCAGAGATGAGTCATTCTCAATTCCTCCTCTTTCCCCAGTTCACAATGCCTTTCTAAGTATCTCTGTAGCTGGTCACCTTATCTTTATTCCACTTCATCATTTACTTGCCTTAATCATTTATTCTCTAAGGATCTCCTGGACTCCAGTCTTGGATTCCCCAATTCTTGCCCTACATTTTTGCCAGCATAATCTATCTAAAGAAATCTTAATATTTCACTTCCCTGAACAATATCTTTGATGACTCTATCTCCCATGGGAGAGGTTACGGTTGCTTTCATTGTAAGAATAGTACCTCTTAATCCTCATCAGCTTGTCTGTAAAAGCTCTTATGTTCTGGCCCAACAGAAAGACTTGCAGATCTATGAAGCTGAAAGGCTCTTCCAGATGTCTGTTTTGCATGTGTTACCACAATTTGAAATGCTTGGCCTTCACCTTGTGTGTCTGGTGAATATGCATTCTTTCAAGACTCAGATGAAATTGTACTATCTTTGATGTTTCTTAAGCCCTAATGTCACTCAGATGTATCTCCTCTCTCCTCTGTTATCATACCTTGTATAGATCTCTTTATTTATTTCCATGTATCTCATGTCATGTCATTATTTGTCTGTATGTCTGCCTACTCCACTGGACAGGACAATTTATACAGGAAGAGACCATGTATTATGAAACTTATAATTTTAGTGTTTTTATTTTTATTTCATCTTTTCTACGGAACAGGGAACAGCTGATGTGCACTATCCTTTTGATGGATATTTTATAAGCTGAAGAAGTTTAGATTATAAGACAAAATTTCTTTTTCTAAAAGAAAATAGTTATTTTTCTAAATTAGTTACTTCCCACGTATACAAGTTTTTCTGTTAAATTGATATGTAATTCATATACTATAAAATTCACCTTTTTAAAATGTATGATTCAGGCTGGATGTGGTGGTCCATGCTTATAATCCCAGCTCTTTGGGAGGCTGAGGAGGGTGGATCACTTGAGGTGAGGAATTCGAGACCAACCTGGCCAATGTGGGGAAACCCTGTGTCTACAAAAAATACAAAAATTAGCCAGGCATAGTGGGCATGCCTGTAGTCCCGCTTAGTCTGAAGGCTGAGGCATGAGAATCACTTGAGCCCAGTGGAGGTTGCAGTGAGCTGAGATCATGTCACTGCACTCCAGCCTGGGTACTCTGTCTCGAAAATGAATGAATGAATGAATGAATGAATAAACAAATAACATATATAATTCAATGGTTTTTAGTATATTCTAAGACAAAATCATGCAACCATCACCACTATCCAATTTCAGAACATTTTCGTTACTTTCAAAATAAATCCTGACCCAGTTAGCTGTCACTCCTCACTCCCTCCCATCCAGTCCAACTAATCGACTTTCTGTCTTTATAGTTTGCTTATTCTGGACATTTAATATGAATTAAATTATACAATATGTGGCCTTTTGTGTCTGGTTTCTTTCATTCAACATAATGTTTTCAAGGTTCATCTATGTAGTAACATGTATCATTTCTTTTTAGGACTGAATAGTATTTCTTCATGAGTGTACCACATTTTGTTTATTCATTCTTCAATTGATTTTTCCACTTTTTGGCTATTATGAATAATGCTGCTACGAACATTCATGTACAGGCTTTTTGTGAACATATATTTAAATTTTTCTTGTGTATTTAGGAGTAGAATTGCTGGGTCATATGACAAATCCATGCTTAACTTTTTGAGGAACCACCAAATAGTTTTCCGCAGCGATCACACTATTTTACATTCCCACAAGCAATGTATGATGGTTCCAATTTGTCTACATCCTTGCCAACACTTGTTATGGTCCATCTTCTAAATTATAGCTATCTTAGTATGAACTGATGTCTTATTGTGGTTATACAGGATTTGATAGTATCCTCCCATAAAAAGGTTATAAAGAGTTCCATTCTCTCTAAAATCAGCAAATGAATATTTCATTTTATATTATGCTGAAATAAGTGGCAGTTACACATTTCAGAAAACAGAACAATCCTTGTTCTTATCTAAGCATCTTTAATGCTACATTGAACTTATCACATTTTAAATTATTTCTTATTCTTCCTAAGATTGTCTACTATATTTCAGTTTTTTTTTTTTTTTTTTTTTTTTGCAGTGTAAGACCCCCAAATGCAAACTTCTGAATTAAGATTTGACATATGTTAATTGTGAGGGGAAAATATGTTCTAGCTTTCATCTCCCCATCCATCCTACTTGAAAGTGTTATATGACAGTATATAGTTAACGATGGGGATAATGCAGTTAATTTGTAGTCCCTTGTGACTCTTTAGACTATTTTTTTCTTGTATTCATAACCAATCTTTCCTGTTAATTAGCTTGTTTTTGTCAATGCTTAACCCACCCAACTTAGTATTATTTGAGAACTTAATAACCATACTATAAATTCCTTTCTGCTCCCCAACATGGTGTTCAGCATTTGTAGTAGGTTTTAAAAACTAGGTAAATTTATTTGAACATGTGGTGGGGTGGAGTGACATTTGTTATAGTGGCTGTTTGTACTTTATTGCACACATTCCCTTGGTTGAGTCTTACAAACCACAAATGAGGTGACTGATTATAGCCAGCGTTTTAGTTTCTAGTTGAAGAGAGGATTATTCCAGTTTACGTAAAAAATGACAAGAATGATTTGTCCAGATGGATTCTGCAAGCTGATAAGATATGGTCAGATGCTTCAGGCCATTTTCTGCTGTGTTAGGGATTTTGAGAGTCTTCTGTTGACATTTCCTTATATATTCTGATGAAGTGGTTGCTATGCGTTATTCCATGCTTATGTAAATAGTCATCTAAAGATCTTGCGCCCAAACAATTTAAGCATTTCTCAGTTTTGTTTGGAGGCTTTTAGCTTAGTCATTGACTGAGTGTTTCATTCACTGATTTACTATTTATTCACCCTGGAACCATATTGGTATAACTGCAATTTTCATTATTGTTATTATTATTATTGAGACATTAAACTATTAGCTCCTCAAAGACTCTGACCTTTCCTTCAAGCTATCATGTGCTTACATAGTTGTGAATAACCTAATCTAACCATTCTAAACAACCTTACCTTCAACATCCTAGCTTAAATATTATAACTTAACTTTTATGAGTGTGCATAGCTGAATATTTAGCTTAAATAGTGTATCATCATGCTCATAAATATATACAACTAAGCATTAAACACCATATAATTTTTACTAATATTCAATATTCACAATTATTTTAATTTTGTCCTAGCATTCAAAAGTAAAAAGCATTATATATATACGTGTGTGTGTGTGTATGTATGTATATATATATATTTTTTTTTATTTTTTATTTTTTTTGAGACAGAGTCTCACACTGTCACCCAGGCTGGAGTGCAGTGGCGCCATCTCGGCTCACTGCAAACTCTGCCTCCTGGGTTCAAGTGATTCTCCTGCCTCAGCCTCTCAAGTAGCTGGGATTATAGGCGCCTGCCATTATGCCCAACTAATTTTTGCATTTTTTTTTTTTTTTTTTTTTTTTTTGAGGCGGATCTCGCTCTGTCGCCCGGACTGGAGTGCAGTGGCCGGATCTCAGCTCACCGCAAGCTCCGTCTCCCAGGTTTACGCCATTCTCCTGCCTCAGCCTCCTGAGTAGCTGGGACTACAGGCGCCCGCCACCTCGCCCGGCTAGTTGTTTTTTGTATTTTTAGTAGAGACGGGGTTTCACCATGTTAGCCAGGATGTCTCGATCTCCTGACCTCGTGATCCGCCCGTCTCGGCCTCCCAAAGTGCTGGGATTACAGGCTTGAGCCACCGCGCCCGGCCGTTTTTTTTTTTTTTTTTTTTTTAGTAGGGATGGGTTTCACTATGTTGGCCAGGCTGGTCTCAAACTCCTGACCTCGTGTGCTGCCTGTCTTGCCCTCCCAAAGTGCTGGGATTACAGGTGGGAGCCACCGCGCCCAGCCAGCATTTATACTTCTATCTGTTAATATACAGTGAGAAAAAGGGGAATAAAGAGAATTATGTATGTGGAGGAATAACTCATACAACAGATAAAGTATTGGGAATTATTAGCTTAAATATGTCTCATCAGTGATGTATGGTTACCCACTGATCCTGACTAATGCGTTTTTATTATAAAACACTTTATTTTGTGTTTTGCAATTTCTTTGTTACAACTCTGACTTTTTTTAAGAAAGGGGTTGACATTCTTAGTTATTCTCTAGACTGATGTTAGCAAGCAACTAGCCCTCCCAGTTTAAGTCTATCTTTCTTACCAGTAAAATTTCTTGTCTTTGTTGTCTGTATTTCTAGCTAAATTTCATTTAATTTGTGTGACAGGAGCTCTTATAATAGGCTATAAAAATAGTTTTCTCCCCCTCCTCCCCAGAATATGATATTATGCTTATTCAACTAATAGTTTGTGGAAGATTATCTTCCCTCAAATATACGAAGAGGAGCAATGAACAAAGCTATGTGTTTTAGGAACTAGAATTAAAACTAGTGAAGCCTAGTGCATATCCCGTTTATCATACAGTTTATATCATGAAGGAACTTATCACTGCTACAATTGGCATGTACATTTGTAGTCTAGGATTCACGGGTACGTCTGTAAATGGAAGAACAAATCCAGAGTTCCTGCTGGTATTGCATCTTTTGTTTCCATTTGGATGTATAAATCAATCACATATTGACAGTCCATAAAGTTGATCAGAGTGTAGCCTGGAGGATACGGTTTTATGGTTCCAGATGTTGTCTAATCTTTCAAGTTTGCTTTGTATTAAGTGATCCACTGAATGTCATAGTTTTAGAAGAATTTTTCTTTCAATGCCAGTTGCATTCAATTTCTGTATGGGAGAAGAGGCATTCTGACCCTAATTAATATATTCAGTGAGTTCCATAGGTCCTATGTAATGTCATATATTTTCATAATAACTTTCAACAATGTTAGAAGTCAGGGATTTAAAGTTCTTCTTTCTCATCTTGTTTACTTCATTGCACAAATTCTTATTATTAGAATGATTTTAGAATTCTAATTTTGAAAGTAATACTTTCTAGGACCAAGACCAAATTTTGCAAAACAGATGCCTGGCTGTGATCTTGGTCAAATTATGGAATCATGTAAAATCTCAGTTTTCCCATGTATAAAATGGATAATAATAAAACAGCAAAGCCTCCTTACTTGAGCAGGATTGATATTGGAAGAAAAACCCATTTAAAATGTATCCACCTCAAATACCATAAAAATTGTACAGCAAATTGTAAAAAGTTTGAAAACTCATCTTAAAAAATTTGAGCTAGACTATGTGAAAATGAATTTATTCTAATTCATAACTAACATTGCAAAAGGTATATTTCTTAGCATAAATGAGAATGAATCAGATATTAATTTTTGCTATAATTTTTGTGATAAAATTATATGATGATATGATAGACAATCTTCACTTGAGACTTAGCTTTTAAAGCAGGATCGTCATCTCTTAATATTTAAATGATTCTTTGTGAAGAACATATCCTGTCAACAGTTTTGATTTTCTCTTCTTCAGTAGTTAGCTACTTTAATATCTGCCAGATCCTCATTTGTCAGTGCTTCAGCCAGTGATGTGAACAGAATCCCAACATATTTTTTTATCCATTTCATGAACCTGCTTTTTTATCAAGACCTACAATTGTGCCTTGTTGTTTACTGGATGTTTGATACAATGAAGATGAAATCGAGGGACAAAAACTTTGGCTCTTGCACTGGGATAGATGCAGGCATTAAGTGAGAGTGACATATGTTTCAGTAGGAAGCCATTCTACAAGTAGGGAAGTCATTACTTAATATCTCATGTTATAGTAACTTTTACTTTCCTCTTAACCATGGGGACCCAGTAAATGAATACTAATATAAGGTCTCTGTAACTCACCTAATTGTTGATGTGGTTTGGATCTGTGTCCCTGCCCAAATCTCATGTCAAATTGGAATCCCCAGTGTTGGAGGTGGTGCCTGATGGGAGGTGAGTGGATCATGGGGGTGGATCTTTCAGGAATGGATTAGCACTGTCTTCTCTATGCTTTTCTCATGATAGCAAGTGAGTTCTCATGAGATCTGGTTGTTTAAAAGTGTGTAGCACCTCCCCACCCCAACTTCCTTCTGCTCTGGCCATGTAAGATGTGCCTGCTTCCCCTTTGCCTTCCACCATGATTGTGAATTTCCTGAGGCCTCCCCAGAAGCAGATTTTGCTATGCTTCCTGTACAGCCTGCAGAACTGTGAGCCAATTAAATGTCTTTCTTTATAAATTACTCAGGCTCTGGTATTTCATTATAGCAGTATGAGAACAGACTAATACAAGTATATTACTGAGAAAACTAAATGTGAGAAAATATCTAAGACACTTAGCACAGTGCCTGACGTATATTCATTAAACCATACATATTAGTGATTGTTATTACTATCACTATTTTACAAACATTCTCTAACGAAGGCAGTCAATTATAAATGATTACTCTTTGGGGCACCCACTTAGCAGAGTAGACATAACCATCTAGTACTTCACAAACTTTTGGATTCACAGACCGCTACAGTGACACGAGTCAACCGTTTCATTTACTTAGGTCACCAGAGTTTACTGCCACAAACCAACAGACAGAAAATATTTCTCAAAAACCCAACCTATTCATGCTGTTTTTCTCTTTAAAGGGAGGGCATAGAAGGCAAAGGTAGTTTAGGATTCTAAGTCAGAGATTGAGAAGTAGAATGGCTTTGGGCTAAATCAGTGACTGAATGAGGGATCAAGACAGTGTGTCAGCAGCAATTTCTTTTAGGGACTTTGCCTCCTTTCTTCCTCTCCTCTTTCTTTCTGTTTCAGTTTGTCTGCAGTCCTCAGAGCTAAGTTAAAAATCAAAAGTAAAAGTAAGATTCAATAACAATTTTTATTATAATGACTTTTATCTGAAGTTGTGGAGAAAAGAGGCAAAAAATGAAGATAATTGGAAAGACAGACAACCCAGGCTGAGAGCATGCAGTGCTCAGATTCTGGATGTGCAATCAAAATGACCTGATAACAGATAAAGTGAACCTGATATAGGATGGTTATCACTTATTTAGTTTGACCCCCCTTTCTGTCCTTACTCTCGCTCCTAACTTTATTTTTTAAATGGGGGTCATCAGATCAGTAGATATTTTAATTGTCTGGTTCAGGGTTTCTCAAAATTAATGTGCATAACCTGAAGATTTTGGTAAAATGCAGGTTCTGACTCAGTACGTCTAAGTCTGTGTTTCTAATAAGCTCCGAGGTGATGTTGATGCTACTGGTCCTAAGCCAAGCCCTACACTTTGAGGAACCTAAGAATCTAGTATATTCCCAGGAACGTTCAGTGGGATAAAATTAAAGGCTTTCTTGATGCGTAAAGAGATTAAATGTAATACAGTTTTCCCTTTATCAACATTACTTTGCCATATATAAGGAAAGGATATTAAATTGTTCTTTCTAACACTATTTGGGTTTGTAAAACTATGCTAATTACTCTATTTTTGGCCCTTCAAGAGCATTTCAAAATGATGATGCTCTACTTTCTTTTGGGGGTATTGATATTAAGCTGACTCATACAATTTTGCTTAGACAAAATTGTGAAAATAAATGGTCTTTGGTTTTCCTGGTTTCCAGGTTACCTTATGATGTCTTGCTTCTTCTCCTCAATGATGGTTCTACACTGGTTCTAATTAGAGAGCAAAGGACAAATAATAATAGTGTAAGACAGAGGGGAATGCAGTATTAAGTTCCTGTTATGTGACATACACTGCTGAAAGTACTGGAGACACAGTGATAAAACATAAATGTGTCTAACTGCCTTCTCACTTTAATCCAGTGAGATGCATATTCTTTTCATGATACGGATGAGAACTCTGTGAGGTAAATAACTCAGCAGTGCCACTTGGTAAGTGGCAGAGCTGAGCTATGAACCCAGTTCTTTTTGAATCCAAAATTCTTGCTAAAGCTCCTGAACTCATTCTGAACAGGAATTTGCCTACCCCTTTACCGCAATAAATAACTTAGAGGTTTTACATTTTTTACTGTTCAAAAAATTTTCTATTTCTCTTTCTTGTCCTTTCAGAATAAAACTGCTGATGCTTTAGTGACAGGTTTCAACATGTGTTGTAAAGAACAATCCAAGGAATTCAAACATAGAGTATTTTCAGATTGCTTTACAATTCAGTTGTTTTTCTCATTTTACTGTGATTTCCTATGTTTCTATCTCTTGTCCTGGATAATTGACTAGAATTGATACTTTTCAAAAGACAAAGGAAAATCCTACCATACAGAGAAATCAACTCAAAGTGGTATTGAAATCTAAATGTGAAAGGTAAAGTAATAAATTTACAAAGATAATCCAGAAAAATATCTTTATATATGTAGACTAGGGAATGCCTTCTTATGCAGGATACAGAAACCACTCATCATAAGGTAAAGTATCGATAGATTGAATTATATTACATCTTCTGTTGATAAAAATATAGTATTAAGAAAGCAGAAAGTCAAGCCTCAAAATAGGAGAAGATGTTTTCAACACATAAATCAACAAAGGACTCTAGCTGGCTTATCGAAAATAAAAGGAATATCAAGAATTAAAAAAATTAGCCAGGCATGGTGGCATGTGCCTGCATCCCAGCTACTCGGGAGGCCAAGGCAGGAGGATAGCTTGAGCCCAGGAATGCAAGGCTCTAGTGAACTCTGATGGCACTGCTGCACTCCACCTTGGGTGACAGAATGAGACCTTGCCTCAAAAAAAAAAAGAGAAAGAAAAAGAAAAAGTACAAAAAACCAGTAAGAAAAAGATAGAAAACATAACAGAAGATGTTGCAGAGGTCTTGAATGGACACTTCACACACAAAAAAATTCATATTGTCAGGAGGCGTATGAAAATGTTCTCAACCTCATTTGTTATCAGGGAAATGCAAATTGAATTCACAATAAGATGCCATCCCACACCCTCCGGAATGGCTAACATGTAAAAGATTAACAACCCCAAACTCAGGCTATGGTGTGGAGCACCGAGAATTCTCATACATTGATAATGGAAGTAACAGTTGGGATAGCAACTTTGGAAAGCTCTTTGACAATAAATATTAAAAGTGAACAAATGCACACTGACTCAGCAGTTTTACTCCTAGCTATATATGTAACAGGTGCATGAGCAGCAGAGTCATGTACATGAATATGCATACTCTTAAACACTCATCATAGTAAAAACTGGGATGATCCAAATGTCTATAAACAGAATGAATAAATAAATTGTGTTTTATTCATTGAAGGACATACCATTCAGCAATGAATATGAATTAAACAACCACTACTGCAACAATATGGGTAAATTTTATAAATATAATGTGCAGCAAAAGAAATTTGACATAAAGCACACATTGTCCGATTCTGTTTATATGAGAATCAGAAACACGCAAAGCTGATCTCTAGTTTTAGAAGCCTGAATGGTCACTTTGGAGAGGAGTGGGGAGCGACTGACAGGGCATGAGGCAGATTTCTAAGATACTGGAAATGTGCTATTTCTTTATGTGGATGGTAGTTACCGAGGTGTGTTCACTTTGTGAAAATTCACTGACTTGTGTACTTACATATGTGCAGGCATAACACATATACTTTCCTATATGTATGTTATTTTTTCAATAAAAATACAATATATGAAGGAGTAAAATTATTTAAAAATCTCTATTTCAATGCCATCTGTTACTGGGTTTTCTCCCTCTATAGCAAAGAAACAAGAATTTTCTTTATGTCATTCCTTTGCCTTGCATAACTGAAATCTGTTTTTTAAACACATTTTTATGACACTCGTAAAATACGTTTCTGGTTTTTTTTGTTCCTAGCGTTTGCATTTTCTACAGAAAATCCATTCTGAATTCTTTTTGGAGCTCTAACCTGACCCTGCTTTTTGTCACTTTTCCATTTGCCTTTTATGTTTCAGCAGAGTTCTGGAAATAATCCCACTTGACCTTAAGACAAATGCATTATCAGACATTAAACAAAGACCAGTCACCCTGGGCCTGATGTGTGACCTCATTCCATCTAACATTTAAGGAAACAAAGGTCCCCTAAGAATGATGGGACACTAACTTGCTGAGGATGTGAGGCTTAGGTCTGAACAGATGCCCTTTGAAAGGCAGTCCAGATGATGGGAGTTTAAAAGAAGCTTATCCTGTCAGCAGGGAAAAACCACTCTGTCATCACAGTGTGTTGTGGATAGCATCACACACTTTCTATCACCACCACCCAGGGTAGCCCATGGCAGCATGTCGGGAATTGTTTGGAAAAGACTTGGGTTCTGGGGTGGTCAGACAAGTATTCAAACTCAGGTCTTACTAACAGTGTATTCTGGAACAAGGGATTCAATCTCTTTGAACTTCAGTTGACTTCCCTATAAAAAATGGGAATAAAAATAACTACATTACGGCCGGGCGCGGTGGCTCAAGCCTGTAATCCCAGCACTTTGGGAGGCCGAGGCGGGCGGATCACAAGGTCAGGAGATCGAGACCATCCTGGCTAACATGGTGAAACCCCGTCTCTACTAAAAAATACAAAAAACTAGCCGGGCGAGGTGGCAGGTGCCTGTAGTCCCAGCTACTCGGGAGGCTGAGGCAGGAGAATGGCGTGAACCCAGGAGGCGGAGCTTGCAGTGAGCTGAGATCTGGCCACTGCACTCCAGCTTGGGCGAGAGTGAGACTGCGTCTCAAAAAAAAAAAAAAAAAAAAAAAAAAACTACATTACAAAACCTTTGCAAGAATTTATATTAAATAGATATATAAATGTCTCTAACATAATACTTAGCACATCTAGATGTTCAAAAGATGAACTCTCCTCTCTTCTCTTTTCCATTCTTTACCTTTTTAGGCAAAATATGTCATTGCAACCATTTGCCATCTAGATATTTGATATAGCAATCTGGCTTTGAAGATAATGGGCTATGGAATATTTATTTCATGAATGCATGTTGGATCCATATATCTTTTCATACCATGGTTTTGTCTTTTGAATTTTCCAGAAGAAACTTATATCTCAAATGGGATAAGAACATAATAAAGTTTGTAGAATTTCTTAGATAGGAATGAAAATACTTGACTTACTATCTCAAAGGAATGCAGAGAAACAGATGAGGATTTATTTCATATTTTTAATCTCTATATGTAAAGTGTTACAAATTTGGACAAACCTCTGTTGAAGACCTGGACACAATTATAGTGTTTTTAAGGAAATGCACATTTGGCTACTTTTGATTATAACTAGTTGAACCCAGCTTTTAAAAAATGTATTACCTGAAAAAATTGTAAATGAAATAGCTGTGGGGGACTTCAGCAGAGGTCAGTCTCCTCCTTTTATATCTGAAAAATTTAGGGAAGCGAAACAACTTGCCTGATGTGGCCTTTGAAAGTTAGGAGTCAGTGAATCACCCCTTCTCTTCTCTTAAGTTCTGTGCAGTACGAAGTAGTCACAAATGCTGAAGAAATGACCACTGTGTTAATGGCGGATAAAGTCAGATTTTAAAAAGCAGCTAGGCTGGAGGTTAAAATGGCAGTGTGCTGTAACCAAGCCTCTAAATCAAGCCCTTGGAGTCACCATAAGCAGAGCTAGCTGTGCAAAGCTGACTCCACATATAATTGCCCTGCCAGCCCTGTGAAGGCGATGAGGCCTGCCTGGCCAAATCAGACACCACAGAGCATTGTTCAAGGAGAAAGATGAGCCCTTGCAGCTTATGTCTGAAAGAATGACTTGTCAATGGGCAGATGCTTTCAAAATGCCAGAAAATATTCATTTTAAGTACTGTTTGCTCTGTAATTATACCTAGAGTATTAATTTGTTTGGCCTGCCTCTTTCAACCATTTATATCTTATCAGGGAAATTGCTAACCTAGTATCTGCCTAAATTATCATGATTACTTTTTTTTGGTTATCACTTTTCTTATTGTTTGGTAGAATTCTCCCTTAACACTAAACAACTTAGTATAACACTTTACAAATGAAGGTTCTTGGAAAATTCTACAGAATGTTGTCGCTGTTGCGTATTCAAATTTTATGGAGTTATTTCTCCCAGGTCTCCAGGAGCTAGTTCATAGTTCTGAATTATAAAACTGCAAAGCCCAAAGAGAAAGGAAGAAAAATGCTACATAAGGGTGAGGGCTTTTTGCCACATGGTAGTCATGATAAAATTAGGAGAAAGAATGAGTTTCTGGACATAAATAGCAACTTACTCCCTAAAGTTAAGAATCTATAATGAAATATAAGGAATTACCCCTTTCTTAAGTCACCTCTTAAGCAAATTAGTTTGATGTTATGGCAAGAAGAAACAGGGGCAGGCTTTAAGGACATATACTTTTAATTTAGTTCTTTATATGGCCATCATGCCACAAAGAATTTGACACACGTAAACCACTATTGAGAAAAGGACAACTCTTTTTTTTTCCAGGAATTTGGCACCTAACACATTTGCATCTAGAAGTATGGAATGAACTATGCCATAAAGAGCTCAATGAGTAAGTTACATATTTCAAATTTGTTAAACTCTTTGTGCATTTGGAAAACTCCATGAACTAAAATAATTGGGAAGGTTGACAATGGAAGGCACATTGTCATATGTCTCTATGTGGAATCGACAACCCTAGAGGAAACACACGGTGATTTATTACTTGCTAATACTTTGTTCAGCTTCTTTCTCTTTTACTCAGTCTTTTTCTTGCTCCTTTACTCTCTTGCTCTTTCCTACAGATAAAGTCTGGTTTTTGAGTACAGAGTACATTAATTCAGTACCTTCAATTTCTGCCATCATCTATCACAAATTAAAGTCATTAAAGATATTTTGCATAATTTTGATGCAAAAAGTAGTTTTAAAAGGATATCCTTGTCTGGGCAGGGTGGCTCACACCTGTTATCCCAGCAGTTTGGGAGGCCAAGGCGGGTGGATCACCTGAAGCCAGGAGTTCAAGACCAGCCTGGCCAACATGGTGAAACCCCATCTCTACTAAAAATTCAAAAATTAGCCAGTCATGGTGGCATGCCTGTAATCCCAACTACTCGGGAGGCTGAGGTAGGAGAATCCCCTGAACCTGGGAGGCGGAAGTTGCAGTGAGCTGAGATCACACCACTGCTGCACTCCAGCCTTGGCGACAAGAGTGAAACTCCATCTCAAAGAAAACAAAAAACAAAAAACAAAAAAACCCAAAAAGGACATTCTTTTTCCATGTAGTGAAAACAGAAAATGCAGCAGTACTTTAGCTGAATGGGTAGCTGTCTTACAATGTATTTATCTCCATTTCTACTAATGGAATGATGTAAAAGAGGTATGGCTTGATCTGTCTGCATTCACCTCCGAGCTATTTCTATGTTCTCTTGAATATAGGTGATAACTTCCTACTCTTGCAAATGGTGTCTTTTTCTACTCAGCAGAGTGCCAATGTGGGGCCTGTACACGGCTTGTTTCTGTGTGTCATGATTTATTATTCTCTTGGCCATTTTATTACTATGACACTGCCTTTATGTTAATCATTTTTATATTCCAAAGATTTTGAAGAGCATGCTCAGAATATGGACTATTCCTTTAAGGTCAATGCTGCTCTTTAGTTTATGAACAGAAATCAATGGTTCATTTATTTCAGTGGTTCTTAACCCAGGGTGCAAGAACAGAATCACCTGGGAGGCTTTTAAAAAATATAGACAATAATGTCTGAGTTGGGCCTAGGCTCAGAAGTGTTTTTAACCATCTCCCACCCTTCCCCAAGATGATATCACTGAGCCTTCAGAGTTGAGAATTAGAGAGCTGTGTACACAGCTGTCTTCTGCTGTCTGGAGAAGTAAGGCTGCGGAATAGCATAAGAGACCCCATAGCCAGCCTATTCGGCTTCAAACCTTGGCTACCACTTTGTACCAGTGTGACTCTAGGCAAGGTAGTTAACCACTCTGATCCTCAATTCCTTGTTTGTAAAATGAGAATGGTGATAGTGATAGAATGGAACAGAGAATTGCTAAAAGGATTACTTGAACTGATGCATATAAAGCAGCTAGAATAGTGTCTGGCACATAGCATGTAGTTTATAGGCTATTAATAAATACTTAATTCTCACTTCCAGCATTTTTTAATTAAAACATGTCTCCCATATGTTAAGAAGAGCCTTATTATTTGTGATTTATGCATTTTAAGTGGTTAACAAGTTGGTGCTCTAAGCAGTGAACTAGGATTTTCCCTTGTTCCCTTGTTTCCTCATCCCCATAATCACCCAGCATTGCCCAAGACAACCCAATTAATGATGATATTATTTCAATAACATTTGATTATTTATACCCACCCTTTATTCCAAAGTGACTTTGCGTAGGTATCTTACAAATATATATGTAATATAAAAAGTTAAAAGACCTGAATAAAACAAGACCAGAGGAGAAACAAGGGTAGAAAGGCAGATTAGCTTTTAAAGTTTGGCTCTCAAGAAGGTACCCTATAAGGTCCTGCTCTCTTTTAGCTGAGGCCCACATAGCTCAAGTCTAAATTCATATCAAAGTAATATTTTACATGATATGTGCAATAGTTTTCTCTCTAACAGAAGAAATAGAGAAAACATGTTTATTATTGCTATTTTTGTAAGTGAGAAAATTTAGGCTCCAGAAAATGAAGCACATTTTTCTTGTTGATTTTACGGTCAGTGACATTGAAATACCAATATTCAAATGCTATTTGTTTTATCTGGAAATGATATAATTTATATCATAATATTAGATAAAATAGAAATTCTTTACAAATACCTGTTAGACATTACTGCCTTACAAAAGACAACTGTTTATATTCTAGAGAATTGAGCCACATTGTCTAAAGAAATTAGCCAAAAATGTGTGCCAGATAATGCATTTATTTCCATTTCTATGATTCACTTTTATCGAAGTGTGCCACTGCATGTGGTTAGCCCTCAAGTCTATAAAAGGAGACTAGTAAGGAGTTGGGAAGTTTGGCCTAACATTCACTCACAATCTCCTCCTGACACCCTTCCTCTATCTTTATTACATACCCATGTATATAATTACATGGATATAACCCTACAGCTGTATATGCAGGACACCCACCCTGAATTGCTGCCTGGCAGATGGGTAGGTTGGCCTGTATTCCCTGAGTAGCCGGAGAATATGTGGCCTTCTTAAGCATGAATCTGCTAAGACAAGAGAAAGACAAAGTAACTGTCAAGTCTAAATTTGTTAGAAAGCCATTTAGTACTTCAACACTGTTAACTTCAGGCTTGATTGTGGAAACATTTCATTTTCTGTGTCAGAGGAGGTACGTTTGTCATCTTACACATTAATTACTGATGATTTTAAACTCTCCTGGACTGTCTTGTTCCAAGACTGAAATTTTCCAAGGACCTTCAAAGTTACAGTGCTCTTCAAGACTTCCCAGGGGAGTGTATAACTGTGTGTGTGATGAATATATATATATGTAAACTATTTTTCCCATTTAGCAAATACTTATCTTAACCCCATTGAACATGATATGCTAGCAGACAAAGTGAGAATATAAGGTGATATCTCCTGGCTAATCTAATTTTGGTTTTGGTCTTAAGATTGATAGTATCTATATTTCTGAGTGATAGTTTTTCAATTCTCATATTTTTACCAAAAGATGAAGGATGTTAGAGTGTAGAAACTCCATCTGTGTTTTTTATTCGGCACATAGATAATGATAGCTTTTAGTTTCTTTCTTTAGCTGCAGGGTAACTGTTGGGTTATACTTAAAAATAAAATTGTCCTTCTTTATGTACCATTTAATGCCTTATAGGATTAGACATTATCACCAGAAGCGCTGCTCATTCATTCATCAGTTGGTACATGGCCCTAGGTTACGTGTTGTTGAGAATACAGAGAACAATGGTAACCAAAAAAGACGTACATGGTAGTAGGGAAAGCATGGATTTTTTTGGTCCAGTCTGGGTTTGAATCTCTACTGTTAATTTGCTGAGAAAATTCTCAGTTCTCTTCCTTTATCTGTCTATCCTTTTGCCTGTTTACACTGTCTTGATTAATGTAGTTTTGTAGCAAGTTTTGAAATCAGGAAGTGTGAGTTTTCTAGTTTTGTTGTATTTCAAGTTTGGCTTTACTATTTTGGATCTTTTGAATTTAAAGATTAGCTTGTCAATTTCTGCAAAAAAAAAATGTCAACAGGTATTTTGATAGTGATTGCAGTGAATCTTTAGGTCAATTTGGGGAGCATTGCCATCTTAACCATATTCAGTCCTTCAATCCAGAAATATAAAATGTCTTTCTATTTAGGCCTTTATTGATTTAATGAAATTTTGTAGTTTTCAGTATACTCATGTTGCACTTCTTTTGTTAGATTTATTCCTAAGTATTTTAGTCTTTATAAAGCTGTTATCGATGGAATTGTTTCCTTACATTTATTTCTAGTTTATTGCTAGTCTATAGCATTACAACTGATTTTTGTATATTGGTAGTATGTTCTGCAGCTGTGCTGAACTCATTAGCTGTAATGTGTGCGTCTATGAGTGTTAATTTGTTAGTGTTTTATATATATAAATTATGCAACCTGCAAATACACATTATTTTATTTCTTGCTTTCTGATCTGGATACTTCTGTTTCTTTTTCTTGCCTAGTTTCCCTGGCAAGGTATAGAAGTGGTGAGAGTTGAAATTCTTTTGTTATTGATTATAGGGGGAAAGCTTTCACTCTTTCACCATTATAATGCAAGCTGTAGGGGTTTTTTGGTAGATGTCCTTTACCAGGTTAAGGAAATCCCTTAATATGTTCATTTATTCAGTGTTTTTTTTTTTTTTTTAATCATAAAAGGATTTTGGATTTTGTAAAATGTTTTATTTGAAATTATTGAGACAATCATGTATTTTAATCTTTTATCCAATTAATATGGCATATTACAATGATTGCTTTTCAAATGTTGAACTTATCTTACATTCCTGGGCTAAACTCCATTTTAAATATCATTATTTTCACATCACCAGCCTAGAACATTAATTCCATGCAATTCTAATAGTCACTTCATGAAAAAGGAGATTTGTTAAGTAAGTTTGGGAAGTGCTGGATTAGTGTTACAAAGATTGTTTTACAGTGGAATAGACTCTCCAAGAGGGAGGTATGGTCGGCTATGTATCATAAGCTTATTTGGCAAGAATATTCTGTGAGATTATTTTTCCATCAAATATACCTTGAAATACTTTGGTCCAAAGGATTTTGATTAATCTTCTCTATCAGGTGATAGTGAACCAGAAAAGCTTAAACCTGATAGGATCATCAATTTTTAAACTATATATTTCTGTTTAGAAAAATTCATTGAACATTCAATAAATATTTACAGAGCATCTTTTATGTGTTAGGTACTCTTCTAGGCACTAGAAGGACAGCACTGTAGAAAAAAAAACTACAAAAGAAATATTTGCTCTTGTGGAGCTTACATTCTGGAAGAGAGGCAAACAGTAAACACAAAGATGTATGCACATTATAAACTATGTTAGTAAGCATTATATAGTTACATTAAAAGGAAAATACGTTTAAGAGGTTTTGGAAATTCTGGATAGCACATTGAAATATTTAATAGGACACTCAGGATAAGCCTTGTTGAAATGGTGACATTAGTAAGAAAGGTGAGAGAATATCTAATTGGTCTAAAAACAGCAAAGACGTCAGTATGGGTGAAGTGGACCATGTGAGGGAAGAACAGTGGGAGTTAATCTCTTACCTGAATTAGTGCAGTGGTCTCCTAACTAATTTCACTGCTTCTACTTTTGCTCCTCAGTTGAGAGTAGGGGTGTGTATGTGTTCATGTTTAGGGGTGGGGATTACAGACACAAAAGTATTTAGGAGGCTATTTCGTGATCCATGTAATAAATGATGGGGGCTCAAACCAGGAATGAGGATGAGGAGAAGTGTTCATATTCTGGGTATTTTGGGTTTTTTAAAACTTTTATTTCATTTTTATTATTTTTAAAATAGAGACAGAGTCTTTCTGTGTTTCCCAAGCTGGTATTTATTCTGGGCATTTTGAATGTAGAGTAAACAGGATTTCCTGGAAGCTTGGATAAGAGGTCTGAGAGAAGGAGGGGAGTCAAAGATTCTAAAGTTTTAGTCTTGCGCAACTCTTAAGATAGAGTTGCATCAACAGGCAAGAGAAGAGATGAGGGTGGAATAGATTTGTGGAGGAAAGTCAAAATTTCAGTTTTGGAACATGTTGCATTGGAGATTTTTATGAGACCTCTTATATACGCTAATCCAACATAGGAATTAAGACACAGTGATCTCTTAGTGGCTTGATAAAGTGTGCCTTTTACCCAATACCAATAGAGACACTAACCAATAATATTGTACATTAAGAATATCTAAAGAAATGAGAAAAAATTCAGAATTGAATAGATATTGTTTATAATATTTATTCTTTAATTTGTATCCTCTCTATTTCTAAGAAACGGACCTCTTTTTAGAACTTGCCTTATTCATGAACTAAGTAGATCTTACTTCAAATATTTTTGAATCCTATCCTACCAAAAACAAACAAATAAACAAAACACACACCCCCTGAAAAAAAAAAAAAAAAAACTCCTCCATTTGTCTTTTTATGGAGTGAGTAATCATTCTTCAGCCTTCTGCTTTTGAAATGCACATCCAGGGCTGACACATAACTGTGAATGAATTAATGGGATGGATTTCCTCTAGCAATTAAAGAGGTAACAGAAGCGGCTGGGAGATGACTAGTGACTAAGAAGAAACTATATTCTGTAGGTTTATCAAGAATTATATGGCATTGGGGACTGTCATTCTAGAAATATTTTAGACTACATATTCCAGCTTCCCTTACAGTGAGGCGTGGCCGTACGACTGAGTTCCAGCCAATGGAATATAAATGGAAGTGCTATTTGTCTCTCTCCCAGGTCTGGTCTAGGAAATCTTTCTACTTGAACTACTTGCTATTTGCTTTTTTTGTTAAATGAAGACAAGGATGGCCATATTGGAAGCAACATGTTGAAGACAATGGAGCCAATGCTGGAAGAAGCTTGGGTCTCTGAATTTCTGCTCAAAGGAGATCATCTGTCGGTTGAGAACTATTTTGGACTTTATGTGAGTGAGAAATAAACTTCTGCTGTATTTATAAGTTTATTTCTCATAGCAGCTAATGTTCTCAAAATTAATACAAAGAGAGAAATGGAGATTCAAAAGCACACAAGGCTTACTGCCCACATTTCCCTATTTAGTTCTGTAGTTCAGAGTCGGTTGTTTCCTTCAAGTCTTCTACAAGACTAAAGTTAAGTGGTAGAATTATAAGTGTGTACTTTTAAATGTAAGGTTTAAATGGATCTCATGAAGTATTGCATGTACTGTAGTATTGACTTAAGCATGACTTCAAAGATGTATATCTTTGAGGCCTGAGCAAATTGACATAACTGAGATGTTCAGTTTTTCCAATTTAATTTGTGTTGTCAGCTAAATCTGTTTACAGAATACATGGTGGCATTTAGAAATCTAATTCAATGCTCTACTTGAAAATCTCTGATCACGCTTTTGAACTAGAGCTTTTCTCAAATATTACATCCTTTCTAGGATTGTATTTATTTACAAAAGCATTTCCTTAGAAGTTTTAAAACTGTTTAATATATTCATTATTTGTTTTTATAGGCATACTAAGTAAAACCCATATTTTCAATTTCATATACATGTCTGCCAGCAAAAAAATTGTTTTCAACATGGGACACATCTTCTGTAATGACTCCATGTCAAATATGTACTCTTCAAAATAAAGTACAAAAGGTTGTGAATTTTCCAGTCTTAGAGGAAAAGAGTAAGTAAATTAACATTCTACAAGAAAGTAAAGACACCAGTGAGTAAAAATTTTCCAGTATTTAAACTCTAATTCAGTTTTGTTTGTAGTCAAATACCGCCTGGTATAGTATACATTGAGCATTGGCAAACTCCTCCTCCACTGTTACCTTGAAGAAGGTGACATAGGGTCTCAAATTTATTAAGTTTATCCTGCAATATTTTTAATAATAACAATAATAATGAAGTTTTATTGAACACTTAGTATGTATCGGGGCTATGTAAAGCACTTGCTATGAATCTTTCTATTTAATTCTCAATATGACCCTATAAGGAGGCTGTAATTATTTTCCACTTTCCTAGTGAAGAAATTGAAGCACAGATAAGCTGAGGGTTGCTCAGGGTTGTATTTGGTATGTGAGAAAACTAGTTACTGAATAGTCTGGCTGTCTGGCTCTATAGCCCATCCTCAATATTCCTGAAAAAGTTAACATATTAGTTTTCATTAAGTATAAATCAAGTCATCATTTCTATCAATATTTGTACATATTAGGTGTACATATTAGGTGTGCTAAGGCTGGGCGCAGTGGCTCATGCCTGTAATCCCAGCACTTTGGGAGGCCGAGGCAGGCGGATCACCTGAGGTCAGGAGTTTGAGACCAGCCTGATCCACATGGAGAAACTCTGTCTCTACTAAAAATACAAAATTAGCCAGGTGTGGTGGCACATGCTTTTAATCCTAGCTACTCGGGAGGCTGAGGCAGGAGAATCACTTAAATCCGGGAGGCGGAGGTTGCAGTGAGCCGAGATCGCACCACTGCACTCCAGCCTGGGCAACTAGAGCAAAACTCTGTCTCAAAAAAAAAAAAAAAACTAATGCAGGAAAATAAAAGAAGAAACTATTAGTACTTATCCTTATATTAGTCATATATTAATACTTATGTTTATTCTTATGTTTATATAAGTATACATAAAGTTACACTGTACCTTATGTGGTTATACTTATATGAGTATAGTTATACTACTTACTATAAGTAATGCAGTATTTATATTACTGTATATACTTATATTAATACATAAGTGCTATATGCTGTAAACAAAACTAAATCAGGGTTTAAATACTGGAAAAATTTTTAAACTGTCACCTAAATCTGTAAAGAAAATTTTAAACAATTATATATGTGTTGTATACATACAGATATACCATAAGATGGTACTATATGCTAATATAGTATACTAAAATAACTTACAGTCACATAAATAATAATCACTGCAAAGTTCAATTAAATACAATATTAAAAACATCATTATTTTGCACTAATTTGGGAAAAGTTCAGTCCTATTTATATAAAAAGTTTGAAATATGAAATACATTAGATAAAGCACTAATGATATTTTTGAAAAGATAAATGAGCTTCTTGATGGCTAGTCTTTTTAAAAAATCTGCAGCACTAGTCCCATGTCTGGCATATACAGTTTAAATAAATAAATAAATAAAGGATGCCTTCGAGTTTCCTTTAGACCTGCTTCACATTAATGAATCACTAATATGATTCATTATCTAACAGATTTATTATCAATTATCTATATTAATTTATAAATAATTCTAATAGTTTTATGCTAGTTCTTATAACTAGCACATGCCCTTATGAAAGTTAAACTTTTAATCTATAACAGTTTTTACATTATTAATGCAATTATCTGACATTTTCTTCAAAATGCAAATGTCAATGGTAAACTAGTTCCAACCATATGAAAAGACTATGGTTTCCAAAATAGTAAATTTGGAGTTTAGAAATTATATTGCACTGCTGGATGTGATAACTAGAAAGACATATTCTAGAGCTGCACTGTCTTGTCTGATAGCTGTTAACTATGTGTGGCTATTTAAATGTAAATGTATTAAAATAAAAATAAAATTAAATTAAAGATTCAGCTACTCAATTGGACCAGTGGCAACCACATTGAACAGCATAGATAAGAATATATCCAAATGCTCCATTAGACAGTGCTGTTCTGAATAAAAGGAGAATTGATCACATGAATCAATTAGCCTTGTGGATAATTTACAAACCTCACTTTTGCTGGCAAACACTTGTTTTCTGGTCCCTCCTCAAAGCCACCCATTAATAAATACCATGACTAGACCGAGTTTAAAGCCTTGCTTGTCCCCTTTCTTTAGCTCTGGAGAAGGTGCTAATGATGGGCAAAGCAAGCCTAAAGGAGACAAAAAGGAAAGCAAGAGCAAGAAGCAGGATAATTCACAAATTGCAGAGTAAGCTTTTATGTGATGAAGAAAGTTGTCTATGATATATCGTAGATGAGTTATTTCATTTTATAGCTTTCAGTGAATAAAAATGTCCTTAAAGGAGGTAGAATGGTACTGGGGAGTACTATGTGATTCATCAGTTGAGTAATTAGCCTAAAATTAAACGCTGCACATAGAAAAGGAAATTAGAAACAGCAAATATAAATGGACGAAGGTATATTCCAAATTTTTATATAACAATGTAATTTAACTGCCGCAGAAGATTGAATTTTTCTTTGATGTTTTACTCTTACAGGATTGGAATTTCTGGTGCTTTCTTCCATTCAGTGATCAGCCCCTTCGGTTGTCTCTTGATTTCTAGGTTTCCAACACAACCGCTAGCTCTCCCCTAGATACTAACATCCTACCCTGAACTTTTCAACTTGGGATTCCTGTCTCAAATGTAGTCTAAAAAAATGACTGATTATATCTGAGTGGGTTTCCAAGGCAATGGCACAGTATCAGCTATGTTCCAGAAAAGTTCCCATTATAAATGCATGAATTCTTACCCTCTTGCTGACCCAATTGTGTTAGGTCACTGTAATTAGATCGCTTCCAGTCACCATCTTCTCTTTTTCAAGCTTCACTTTAATCTGTCTCTTTTTCAAACATGATGTAATAAATATCAGACTTCAAAAATTTTCAAGGACAAGCAAAAAGAAAAAGGTGTTTGCACATTGGTGCAGACATAATTCACTGCAGTGTTTAACCTTTGCCTTATTAAAACAAACTCTAGCTTTGGGAAAAATACTACAGGAAATAACGTCTCATATTTGCTTCTAAGTGTAGTTGAGACATTTATAATAAAATATTTAGCCATTTAAACAAAGCTTTCACTTTTCAGCACCAAGTGACCCTGAGTTTTACAACTTACTATGAATTGTTCATATACTGCATTGTGTAAGATGCATCAATTTTATTTTGAGTAGAATTAATGGAGAATATTTACCAGAGTGTTTTAGGAGGTTTTGAATCATTTTAGTGCCATAGTTTGAACTGAGCAAAAAATAAATATAGAAAATTATAATTTCTAATATTATCTTCTTAGGCTTCTGTGTCCAGTTACATGCTGGTCGTCACCTAGCCTAAGGCATGCTCAAGCCATAATGGGTATAATCTACAGAAGAACTTTGAGCCTTCCTGGAATTACTTAATTTTTGGCACATGTTTCTTTAATAGAGAGCCACAACATTTTCTAGATGTGAAAAACTTATTGTAGAGTTAAGCTTGGGAGCATGATAATTTTTTCAGAAAGTCAAGAAGTACAGACTGGACTCAGAGCTAGAACAAGACTTCAATATTTATCTGGCATGGAGGAATAGATAAGGGAATAAAACAAGTGGATAAAGTGTAGTAGAAATCCATGCTTGGGACTAAGCTATGCCTACTGCTAAAGCTCAGACATTTGCTGGACATTGTGTACAGATGGTATGAGTCTATTTGAATGAAGAACTCAGCAACCTCCTTGGAGAGTCATCATCTTAAAGAGAAGAGGGATTAAGGTATCACTGGAACAAAATCTTCATTACTAGGATTGAATTTCAATTTTGAGTACAGCTATCCTGATCTGGCTTCCATAATCTTAACTCTGAATTCATGCAGTTGAGAGATGTCTTCTCTGCACCTTCCAGTTTGCTTAGTTTTCTTTTTCTTTTCTTTTACTATTATTATTATTTTTGTCAAGTAATTCAAAGCTAGATTAAGGTGCCTTCTTGTTCCTTCAAAGGGCCTCAAGTCATTGTTGTACACATTCAAAAGAGCAGACAAACTGATATTTATGTGTAGGTAATCTTTCAATTCTTTCTTTTTCATTTTAGGTGACATCCTTAAGTAAAATCAGACAACATTAGAAGTCCTTAATCTATGCCAAGCACTAGGGATACAACAAAGAGCAAGACAGATAAAGTCTTTTCCTTGAGAGTAATTATAGTCTCATGGAGGACCTCAAAAATAAGTACTACATTGGAAGGCTGAGGCGGGCGGATCATGAGGTCAGGAGTTCGAGACCAGCCTGACCAACATGGTGAAACCCCAACTCTACTAAAAATATAAAAATTAACCAGGCATGGTGGTGTGCACCTGTAATCCCAGCTACTCAGGAGGCTGAGGCAGGAGAATCGCTCAGACCCAGGAAGTGGAAGTTTCAGTGAGCCAAGATCATGCCATTGCACTCCAGCCTGGGCGACAGAGTGAGACTCCATCTCAAAAAACAAGCCTGTAATCCCAGCACTTTGGGAGGCCGAGACGGGCGGATCACGAGGTCAGGAGATCGAGACCATCCTGGTTAACACGGTGAAACCCCGTCTCTACTAAAAATACAGGCCGGGCGCGGTGGCTCAAGCCTGTAATCCAGCACTTTGGGAGGCCGAGACGGGCAGATCACGAGGTCAGGAGATCGAGACCATCCTGGCTAACACGGTGAAACCCCATCTCTACTAAAAATACAAAAACTAGCCGGGCGAGGTGGCGGGCGCCTGTAGTCCCAGCTACTCGGAGGCTGAGGCAGGAGAATGGCGTAAACCCGGGAGGCGGAGCTTGCAGTGAGCTGAGATCCGGCCACTGCACTCCAGTCCGGGCGAAAGAGTGAGACTCCACCTCAAAAAAAAAATAAAAAAAAAAAATAAAAAAAAATAAAAAAAAATAAAAAATACAAAAAACTAGCCGGGTGAGGTGGCAGGGGCCTGTAGTCCCAGCTGCTCAGGAGGCTGAGGCAGGAGAATGGCGTGAACCCGGGAGGTGGAGCTTGCAGTGAGCTGAGATCCGGCCACTGCACTCCAGCCTGGGCGACAGAGCGAGACTCCGTCTCAAAAAAAAAAATAATAATAATAATAATAATAATAAAGTTCTACATTAATTACATAAGTACAAGACTGCTTGTTAAAGCATATGAGGGGGAACCTAATCTGATGGAATTCAGGTAAGGAAAGCCTCTTAGAGTGTAATTTAAATTGATGGTTAAGGGATAGGTCAAATTAGGTAAATGAAACATAGAGAAATCATTACAAGAACAAAAAAGTGCATGTGCAAGGACCCTGGGGCAAGAATAAATCTGCAATGTTTGAAAAAGAGAAAGAAGCAAGTGTGGCTGCTGCAAATAGATTAAGGAGATCTGAGAGAGATGAGGCTGGGTAATAGCCAGGGACCAGATGGTAAAACCTCTCTCAGCCATGGTGAAGGTTTTAATTTTGCCTTAAGACTATGGGAAGCTGTAAAAGGGTTTTGAATAGAAAATGACATGACTAGAATTGCCTTATTAAAAGCTCTGTTTGGCTTCATTGGTAAATGGATTACAAGGAGGCCAGAATGAATTTGGGAACCTGATTAGCAGGCAATGGCAATAACCAAACCAAGACATGTTTGTGACTTTGGGCTAGGGGAGTGGCTCTCCAAGTGTTATCTGTGGGTCCCAAGAGGTTCTTGGAGATCCTTTATGAGATCTGCAAGGTAAAAATTATTTTCATAATCACACTAAGACATTATGGGCCCTTGAAATTGTTTGTGACATTTTCACTGCTGGTACAAAAGCCATAGTTCTGGAAATTTAGGTCCAATCAAGGCTGAGGCACTAAACTGTGTTTATAGTCATTAAATTCTTCATCTCTACATATTCTCAGTGAAAAACTGCAAGCATTCTTTAAGAATATTCTTGATGAAGCAGAAACATTTATTAATTTTATTAAATCTCATCTCTGACTATATATCTTTTTAATATTCTGTGTCACAAAATGGAGAAGCATTTTGCTAAAGTAGTTCAAAGTTATTGCCAGCTTCCCAAAGCAGGAGCTACTTTTCTCTTTACAGTAACAGAAGTCAGGTGCTTAATGTAGCAGAATGCTAAAGAGAGCCAGGATATGGGAGTGAATGCCCTAAAATCCAGAGAAAAAAAGAGATAAAGATAATGGGGTCCAATGCTATGTGCAAGATGGCCGAATAGGAACAGCTCCAGTCTCCAACTCCCAGCGCGAGCGACACGAAAGACTGGTGATTTCTGCATTTTCAACTGAGGTACTGGGGTCATCTCACTGGGGAGTGCCGGACAATCGGTGCTGGTCAGCTGCTGCAGCCCGACCAGCGAGAGCTGAAGCAGGGCGAGGCATTGCCTCACCTGGGAAGCGCAAGGGGGAAGGGAATCCCTTTTCCTAGCCAGGGGAACTGAGACACATAACACCTGGAAAATCGGGTAATTCCCACCCCAATTCTGCGCTTTAAGCAAACGGGCACACCAGGAGATTATACCCACACCTGGCCGGGAGGGTCCCACGGCCACGGAGCCTCCCTCACTGCTAGCACAGCAGTCTGCGATCTAACCGCAAGGCAGCAGCAAGGCTGGTGGGGGGGCGCCCGCCATTGCTGAGGCTTAAGTAGGTAAACAAAGCTGCTGGGAAGCTCGAACTGGGTGGAGCTCACAGCAGCTCAAGGAAACCTGCCTGTCTCTGTAGACTCCACCTCTGGGGACAGGGCACAGCTAAACAACAAAAGGGGAAGCAGCAGAGGCCTGTGCAGACGCGAACGACTCTGTCTGACAGCTTTGAAGAGAGCAGTGGATCTCCCAACATGGAGGTTGAGATCTGAGAATGGACAGACTGCCTGCTCAAGTGGGTCCCTGACCCCTGAGTAGCCTAACTGGGAGACAGCCCCCACTAGGGGCAGTCTGACACCCCACACCTCACAGGGTGGAGTACACCCCTGAGAGGAAGCTTCCAAAGTAAGAATCAGACAGGTACACTCGCTGTTCAGCAATATTCTATCTTCTGCAACCTCTGCTGCTGATACCCAGGCAAACAGGGTCTGGAGTGGACCTCAAGCAATCTCCACAGACCGACAGCTGAGGGTCCTGACTATTAGAAGGAAAACTATCAAACAGGAAGAACACCTATACCAAAACCCTATCAGTACGTCACCATCATCAAAGACCAGAGGCAGATAAAACCACAAAGATGGGGAAGAAGCAGGGCAGAAAAGCTGGAAATTCAAAAAATAAGAGCGCATCTCCCCCTGCAAAGGAGCACAGCTCATCGCCAGCAATGGATCAAAGCTGGTCAGAGAATGACTTTGACGAGATGAGAGAAGAAGGCTTCAGTCCATCAAACTTCTCAGAGCTAAAGGAGGAATTACGTACCCAGTGCAAAGAAACTAAAAATCTTGAAAAAAGAGTGGAAGAATTGATAGCTAGAATAATTAATGCAGAGAAGGTCATAAATGAAATGACAGAGATGAAAACCATGACACGAGAAATACGTGACAAATCCACAAGCTTCAGTAACCGACTCGATCAACTGGAAGAAAGAGTATCAGCGATTGAGGATCAAATGAATGAAATGAAGTGAGAGAAGGAAACCAAAAGAGAAAAGAAGAAAAAGAAATGAACAAAGCCTGCAAGAAGTATAGAATTATGTAAAAGACCAAATCTACGTCTGATTGGGGTGCCTGAAAGTGAGGGGGAAAATGGAACCAAGTTGGAAAACACTCTTCAGGATATCATCCAGGAGAACTTCCCCAACCTAGTAGGGCAGGCCAACATTCAAATTCAGGAAATACAGAGGACACACAAAGATACTCCTCGAGAAGAGCAACTCCAAGACACATAATTGCCAGATTCACCAAAGTTGAAATGAAGGAAAAAATCTTAAGGGCAGCCAGAGAGAAAGGTCGGGTTACCACAAAGGGAAGCCCATCAGACTAACAGCAGATCTCTCGGCAGAAACTCTACAAGCCAGAAGAGAGTGGGGGCCAATATTCAACATTCTTAAAGAAAAGAATTTTCAACCCAGAATTTCATATCCAGCCAAACTAAGTTTCATAAGTGAAGGAGAAATAAAATCCTTTACAGATAAGGAAATGCTTAGAGATTTTGTCACCACCAGGCCTGCCTTACAAGAGACCTTGAAGGAAGCCCTAAACATGGAAAGGAACAACCGGTACCAGCCATTGCAAAAACATGTCAAAATGTAAAGACCATCAAGGCTAGGAAGAAACTGCATCAACTAACGAGCAAAATAACCAGTTAATATCATAATGGCAGGATCAAGTTCACACATAACCATATTAACCTTAAATGTTAATGGACTAAATGCTCCAATTAAAAGACACAGACTGGCAAACTGGATAAAGAGTCAAGACCCATCAGTCTGCTGTATTCAGGAGACCCATCTCACAGGCAGAGACATACATAGGCTCAAAATAAAGGGATGGAGGAAGATCTACCAAGCAAATGGAGAACAAAAAAAGCAGGGGTTGCAATCCTAGTCTCTGATAAAACAGACTTTAAACCATCAAAGATCAAAAGAGACAAAGAAGGCCATTACATAATAGTAAAGGGATCAATTCAACAGGAAGAGCTAACTCTCCTAAATATATATGCACCCAATACAGGAGCACACCAAATTCATAAAGCAAGTCCTTAGAGACTTACAAAGAGACTTAGACTCCCATACAATAATAATGGGAGACTTCAACACTCCACTGTCAACATTAGACAGATCAACGAGACAGAAAGTTAACAAGGATATCCAGGAATTGAACTCATCTCTGCACCAAGCGGACCTAATAGACATCTATAGAACTCTCCACCCCAAATCAACAGAATATACATTCTTCTCAGCACCACATCGCACTTATTCCAAAATTGACCACATAATTGAAGTAAAGCACTCCTCAGCAAATGTAAAAGAACAGAAATTATAACAAACTGTCTCTCAGACCACAGTGCAATCAAACTAGAACTCAGGACTAAGAAACTCAATCAAAACTGCTCAACTCCATGGTAGCTGAACAACTTGCTCCTGAATGACTACTGGGTACATAACGAAATGAAGGCAGAAATAAAGATGCTCTTTGACACCAATGAGAACAAAGATACAACATACCAGAATCTCTGGGACACATTTAAAGCAGTGTGTAGAGGGAAATTTATAGCACTAAATGCCCACAAGAGAAAGGTGGAAAGATCTAAAATTGACACTCTAATAACACAATTAAAAGAACTGGAGAAGCAAGAGCAAACATTCAAAAGCTAGCAGAAGGCAAGAAATAACTAAGATCAGAGCAGAACTGAAGGAGATAGAGACACAAAAAACCCTCCAAAAAATCAATGCATCCAGGAGTTGGTTTTTTGAAAAAATCAACAAAATTGACAGACCGCTAGCAAGACTAATAAAGAAGAAAAGAGAGAAGAATCAAATAGATGCAATAAAAAATGATAAAGGGGATATCACCACTGACCCCACAGAAATACAAACTACCATCAGAGAATACTATAAACACCTCTACGCAAATCAACTAGAAAACCTAGAAGAAATGGATAATTTCCTGGACACTTACACTCTTCCAAGACTAAACCAGGAAGAAGTTGAATCCCTGAATAGACCAATAGCAGGCTCTGAAATTGAGGCAATAATTAATAGCCTACCAACCAAAAAAAATCCAGGACCAGATGGATTCACAGCTGAATTCTACCAGAGGTACAAGGAGGAGCTGGTACCATTCCTTCTGAAACTATTCCAATCAATAGAAAAAGAGGGAATCCTCCCTAACTCATTTTATGAGGCCAACATCATCCTGATACCAAAGCCTGGCAGAGACACAACAAAAAAAGAGAATTTTAGACCAATATCCCTGATGAACATCGATGCAAAAATCCTCAATAAAATACCTGCAAACCGGATTCAGCAGCACATCAAAAAGCTTATCCACCATGATCAAGTGGGCTTCATCCCTGGGATGCAAGGCTGGTTCAACATATGCAAATCAATAAACGTAATCCAGCATATAAACAGAACCAAAGACAAGAACCACATGATTATCTCAATAGATGCAGAAAAGGCTTTTGACAAAATTCAACAGCCCTTCAATTAATTCGGTATTGATGGAACGTACCTCAACATAATAAGAGCTATTTATGACAAACCCACAGCCAATATCATACTGAATGGGCAAAAAATGGAAAAATTCCCTTTGAAAACTGGCACAAGACAGGGATGTCCTCTCTCACCACTCCTATTCAACATAGTGTTAGAAGTTCTGGCTAGGGCAATCAGGCAAGAGAAAGAAATAAAGTGTATCCAGTTAGGAAAAGAAGAAGTCAAACTTTCCCTGTTTGCAGATGACATGATTGTATATTTAGAAAACCCCATTGTCTCAGCCCAAAATCTCCTTAAGCTGATAAGCAACTTCAGCAAAGTCTCAGGATACAAAATTAATGTGCAAAAATCACAAGCATTCTTATACACCAGTAACAGACAAACAGAGAGCCAAATCAGGAATGAACTTCCATTCACAATTGCTTCAAAGAGAATAAAATACCTAGGAATCCAACTTACAAGGGATGTCAAGGACCT
The DNA here is from genome assembly GCF_009764315.1 of Trachypithecus francoisi. Taxonomy (NCBI): domain Eukaryota; kingdom Metazoa; phylum Chordata; class Mammalia; order Primates; family Cercopithecidae; genus Trachypithecus; species Trachypithecus francoisi. The sequence continues at coordinate 115,983,140 of NW_022681454.1, forward strand.
CTTCAAGGAGAACTACAAACCACTGCTCAGTGAAATAAAAGAGGACACAAACAAATGGAAGAACATACCATGCTCATGGATAGGAAGAATCAATATCGTGAAAATGGCCATACTGCCCAAGGTTATTTATAGATTCAATGCCATCCCCATCAAGCACCAATGAGTTTCTTCACAGAATTGGAAAAAACGGCTTTAAAGTTCATATGGAACCAAAAAGAGCCTGCATTGCCAAGACAATCCTAAGTCAAAAGGACAAAGCTGGAGGCATCACGCTACCTGACTTCAACTATACTACAAGGCTACAGTAACCAAAACAGCATGGTACTGGTACCAAAACAGAGATATAGACCAAGGGAACAGAACAGAGTCCTCAGAAATAATACCACACATCTACAGCCATCTGATCTTTGACAAACCTGAGAGAAACAAGAAATGGGGAATGGATTCCCTATTTAATAAATGGTGCTGGGAAAAGTGGCTAGCCATAAGTAGAAATGAAACTGGGTCCTTTCCTTACTCCTTATACGAAAATTAATTCAAGATGTATTAGAGACTTAAATGTTAGACCTAATACCATAAAAACCCTAGAAGACAACCTAGGTAGTACCATTCAGGACATAGACATGGGCAAGGACTTCATGTCTAAAACACCAAAAGCAACGGCAGCAAAAGCCAAAATTGACAAATGGGATCTAATTAAACTGAAGAGCTTCTGCACAGCAAAAGAAACTACCATCAGAGTGAACAGGCAACCTACAGAATCGGAGAAAATTTTTGCAATCTACTCATCTGACAAAGGGCTAATATCCAGAATCTACAAAGAACTCAAACAAATATACAAGAAAAAAACAAACAACTCCATCAAAAAGTGGGCAAAGATATGAACAGACATTCTCAAAAGAAGACATTCACACAGCCAACAGACACATGAAAAATGCTCATCATCACTCACCATCAGAGAAATGCAAATCAAAACCACAATGAGATACCATCTCACACCAGTTAGAATGGCAATCATTAAAAAGTCAGGAAACAACAGGTGCTGGAGAGGATGTGGAGAAACAGGAACACTTTTACACTGTTGGTGGGATTGTAAACTAGTTCAACCATTATGGAAAACAGTATGGCGATTCCTCAAGGATCTAGAACTAGATGTACCATATGACCCAGCCATCCCACTACTGGGTATATACCCAAAGGATTATAAATCATGCTGCTATAAAGACACATGCACACGTATGTTTATGCGGCACTATTCACAATAGCAAAGACTGGGAATCAACCCAAATGTCCATCAGTGACAGACTGGATTAAGAAAATGTGGCACATATACACCACGGAATATTATGCAGCCATAAAAAAGGATGAGTTTGAGTCCTTTGTAGGGACATGGGTGGAGCTGGAAACTATCATTCTTAGCAAACTGTCACAAGAACAGAAAACCAAACACCGCATGTTCTCACTCATAGGTGGGAACTGAACAATGAGTTCGCTTGGACTCAGGAAGGGGAACATCACACATCAGGGCCTATCATGGGGAGGGGGGAGGGGGAAGGGATTGCATTGGGAGTTATACCTGATATAAATGATGAATTGATGGGTGCTGACGAGTTGATGGGTGCAGCACACCAACATGGCACAAGTATACATATGTAACAAACCTGCATGTTATGCACATGTACCCTAGAACTTAAAGTATAATAAAAAAATAAAAAATAAATAAAAAATAAGAAATAAAAAAAACATAAAGTAAAAAATAATAATAATAAATAATGGGGTCCTATATAAATATGTCTATGGACAATTATGAGTCACTCACCAAAGCTATTCAACCCCTCAATCCTGACTATTAGGCAGTCATGAATAGAGTCATAGGGTGACCCTAGAAAGCCATTGTTTAGTGGGTACTAACAGTGATATGCTACAGCAAGCTCATAATGGATCAGAGAATGCTTTATGTGCATCTCTTTCCAACTCTGCTTTCAGTAATGTCAGGTTGGTAGCTTGAAATCAGACATGGTGTTCACATTTACACCGTGCTAATTGGCAAACACTACAAATCAGGGTAGTGGAGAAAGGGTTGTAAAACGTTCACCAACACACCTCTGGTTCTAGTTAGACCTCTGAGTTCTTTCTCCCTCTGATGTTCCCAAGGCAAATCATTGTCTTTCTCCATGAATTCTCATTTATTTAATAATCTTTGTTTCAAAAGAAAATTTGAGATAAAAGTTGGCATTGTTTAAAATGTAAATATTTGGCATATAATATACAATCAGTAAATGTTTGTTGAATATAAATGTTAATTGAATAACATGTAAGTCAAATAAAGGCTAAGAATGTATGTTTTCATTGCCATTGATAACATTTTAAATCTGTCTTCTCGTTACACGTATTTTGAATATAGCCCTTATGTCATATTAGAATTATTTGTTTATATTTGAATGCCAAAAATCTAACTATTATGCCAAGGAATAGAGTCACTGAATTTCCTTTTTTCTATTTATTTTCATGAAACTATATCTAGAGAAACTAAAATTTTACTAATTTCTTTTCTCAATGATACATTACTTTAAACAGTTCTAGTGTTGACATTAATTTAGAGAAAAAAATAGGGACTTCAGAATTTTGAGAGAGCCTCCATTCAATCATGCGTTACAAAATTTTGTAAAGCTACTCTTCTTTTTTTTTTTTTTTTTTTTTGAGACGGAGTCTCGCTCTGTCGCCCGGGCTGGAGTGCAGTGGCCGGATCTCAGCTCACTGCAAGCTCCTCCTCCCGGGTTTACGCCATTCTCCTGCCTCAGCCTCCCGAGTAGCTGGGACTACAGGCGCCCGCCACCTCGCCCGGCTAGTTTTTTGTATTTTTTAGTAGAGAAGGGGGTTTCACCGTGTTAGCCAGGATGGTCTCAATCTCCTGACCTCGTGATCCGCCCGTCTCGGCCTCCCAAAGTGCTGGGATTACAGGCTTGAGCCACCGCGCCCGGCCAAAGCTACTCTTCTTTAGCTGTCAATTGAAACAAAAATTAAGCTCACTCATAATCCATTTTCAGTCATTCATGGATTAATGGGAGAGCTTGTAGGGTTGTTTGTTATGTCATCTTTGCTTTTCTTTATTCTCTTTTTAGCTTCCTGCCACTTAATCTTTGTATTATTCTTCAGAACCCACACTACTGCCTGACCAGGGGAAATAAAGAGCTCTGAAACACAAGTATTTCTTTTATTATTTTATTTTTTAGCAGTTCTCCAAAAAGTGTTGTCGTAGGAAGAGGAGGTCAAAGCAATTAATTTAAAAGGAATTTGTTTATATTTATTAGTTTCAAATATCCATTTACCATGAAGGTGGATCTTTTTAACTTTATATACAAAAAAGGGACTAGAAATGCTACTTCAATAAAGTTGAGTTTATTTAAAATCTCTAAGAAACTTATATGTTGTCCACTTCTACAAAGGAACAAAACTTTTTAAAATTAGATAATAACTGCTCTTCCTCCAAAAAGCCTTCATATTTCACAATCTTAAAATACATTTCCACAGCAGGTACTTTGTCATGATGAGTGCATTGGAGCATGCTCCTTGGAAGATAAACAGTGGAAGATAAACAAAACGTTGGGCTTCGGTTATAGCACAGCCTTCCAAAAGAAATAAAGTGACTAGTTAATCCTTAGAGTACTGGAATTTGCTGGACTGTTAGCCAAACGAGTGTGTACATATGTTCAAATCTTGAATCTCTGGTCTGAGGAAAGAGCAGAAGGAAGATAAATGAAGGACCACTGACTGACCTTGTCCAGAGGGTGTTAAGCATTGTAGGGACCATTCCTATTCTTGAATGTGTGTGTCGTGGGAGATGGGAGTGAGGTAGGGAAGAAAACAGATAAGGTTAGCATCACCTTTTTTTTGACAGTTGAAACTAAGCAGACAGTCTCTAAAAGTCTTTTTTCTGACAATTTCTAAAGCTTCCATGATAAAAATCACTCTGGGTACCTTTGCCTTGGGTGAGGTTTCAGGCAGTCTGATTCTGAAGATATTTTTTGCTGATGGTGATGCCATCTTTTTAGTTTGAAGATTCAACTAAGCTTTACTACAACTCACTTGGTCTATTTGTCTCTCTACTATGTACAAGCAGCTGTGTGTATATATATATATATATTTTTAAGCAATCTCTCAGGATATTGGAAAACATCTAGTTCACAAACAAATACATAAAACTTACATTAAATTTCCAATGCAGCATCTGAGGAGAGTGCAAATAAGTACTGTTCTGGGCACAGAAGAATCTGGCTCCCTGAACTCATTCTTGATGATCAGACTTTAATTGAATCAACATCACCATGTCCCCCAATCGCTCATGTCTACAGCAGCCACATTGTCGGCTGCACTGGAACTAGGAAAAAACTCTCTGCACTGATTTGCATAGAAAAATAGGAGCTGAAAGAAGGAAACCAAGAAGTGTAGGTGCAGTTTTCATCAATGCTCTTTAGTTCCCAGAATAACTGTTTCCTACTCTTGGCAAGTCAACCTTTGGGGCAATGTGTTATTTCTCTTTCTGGGCCAATAAATAGTGAAGGTCAATTCTATTATGTGGGATAGGGGTCAGGAATAAAGGAGAAGAAAAATGGCTTTCTGTATTAGTACTAGTTGGGGGAATTTTACCTTTTCTTTTTAATCTACGTACTTGCCTCTGAATAACAATGCTATTTCAAATATTTAATTCAAGACACACCTTGGTGTCAAGTTGCAGTAAAGTACTGCTTTTGATTTTTCAGGCCCTTAGGAGTGTTATACTTTTTTCCTAAAATTTCCCTTGAGATCTGAGCATGTTTCCATTCCTTTTTCATGCCCTTCTGTTTATTTCTTACTACTAGTTCTGGAGTTTGATTTGTGGATCAAGTTAATTCACACTGAGTCAATAGAGATACGCATTTTGAAAACTTATCTTTGAGCACCTATTTTACCATGTTATTTTTCCTGTACCAACTGACATCCTCTAAAGGTGAGTTATGTTCCTTTAACTTCACAAAACACAGTTTGATATTTCAGAAAAATGTATGTTTTACAAATCAAAAGTAACAGGAGGCAGAAACATCCTTTGTGGGAACTAAAAGGAGGGACAATAAAGCACAGTTCTTAGTTTTAGAAGACCTTATATGTATAATTAAAGTCAGATTTCCCAATCATGTAAATGGCTCTGCTGAAATTATATCAACACATGTAGGTAAAAAGGAGAACAACAACAAAAAGTTACATCACATTGTAGTAATTATTGCCTTACTTCCTAAAAGTGCCGTGATAAGACTTTTAAAGGACCTATTCTAAATCACAACAAATCAGAAATAGTTCACTGTTCAATCAACAAATAATTTTTAATATTTATCATTTGCCAGTCAAACTGCTAGGTCTGCTGCTTTTATAAAATACTGTTTTCTTCTTGTCTATCAAAATGAAGAATTTAAGTTTCAGTGTCTTCAAAACGACATGTAAATAATTTTCTTTTAATTTAGTATATATTTAATAATCATTCTAAGTACTTATATATAATTACTTATAATTTTTTTTTTTTTTGAGACAGAGTCTTGCTCTGTTGCCCAGGCTGGAGTGCAGTAGCACAATCTCGGCTCACTACAACCTCTGCCTCCTGGGTTGAAGCAATTCTCCTGCCTCAGCGTCCCAAGTAGCTGGGACTACGGGCATGCACCACCACGCCCGGCTAATTTTAGTGTTTTTAGTAGAGACCAGGTTTCACTATGTTAGCCAGGCTGATCCTGACGTCCGGCAACCCGCCTGCCTCTGCCCTCTAAAGTGCTGGGATTACAGGTGTGAGCCACTGAGCCCAACCACTTATAAATATTAATTACAGAATGTGATTCCTAAAAATCTTAGTTTGAGTATTTCAGATCAATAAGAAGCAGTTAGCAATTGCATGACTACTCTAAAACATTCTGGATAAGAAATCAAATCTCCCAGCCTGGGCAATATAACAAGACCCCATCTCTACAAAAAATTGACTGGGTGTGGTGGCACATGCATGTAGTATCAGCTACTTGGGAGACTGAGGTGGGAGGATTGCTTAAGCCTAGGAGTTGAGGTAACAGTGAGCTATGATCAGCCTGGGTGACAAAATGTATCAAAAAGACCATGTATCAAAAAGAAAAAAAAAGGAAAAATGAAAAAGAAAGAAAAGAAAATCTCTTAGAATTGCATTTTAACAACAACATAACGAGGTATATAGTTAAAATTAACAAGACTTGGTCTATATTATCTCTTTTCTCCTACAAGCATCTTTAAGTACGGGCTACCCTCATGCCTTGGTACCAGCTGAATGATGAAGGTGTACAACTCACACTCTAATTCCATACCCAGTAATCCCAGGACTTTCTGCATGCTCCCATTCCAGACCAATTCTACCTATTATTTGCCCCTTGGATTATATTCTCATTGCCAGCTCTGATCCAGGCTTTGGTTCTGTTGTTGATACTTGGTTTCTACAACTATGACTCTTTATGCTTTTTAAGACCAACGATTTGGACCCTCCATTTCCTTTCTGAGTTTTGGCTCCATCTTGCGGAATTCCTAACCTGGTTTTAACATGTCAGGCTCTAGTCCCCAAGCTTTGTGATACCTGGCCAGTGCCCTGGGTGACCCCATTCAGGTTATATTGCAGGTTGTATTTTATATATTTAAAATGGTGAATGAAATAAGATTCATATTAACCATGGTATGTGCATTTTTATCTTCAAATGAGAAATCACTTTTCTTATATATTTGTTTAAAACCTATGTTTATTGTTCTGGTAAAATGCTCTATTTATCAGCAAAATGCTAATAAGAGTTATTTGAGATATGAATATACTTTTGGGGTGTTTTCTACATTTTGACCAATTCAAAAGAATATACTGAAGTTCATAACTATATTTGGTTAAATCATAAATGGTAATGTATATGAAAGCATTTTAAACAGTATAATTGTTCTGCACATGTTTGTGGTTATGTTATTAGGCATAGCTGGTAGTCTCAAGAATAGGCAATGCCTTTGCTTAACATTAAATCTATACCTAAGTCAGATTTATGTAGAAAGTGGTTTTTCACTACATAAAATTTTATATATTAATATCTCAATTAGGAAATAATTTTATGAATACTTTTACAAAGAATAGTATCAAAATGAGTGATAAAAATGAATATTACTTTCAAACATGCTTACCTTACTTTTTAATTTAATTTAATTTTATTTTTGAGATGGAGTCTCTCTCTTGTTGCCCAGGCTGGAGTGCAATGGTAAGCTCTTGGCTCACTGCAACCTCCGCCTCCTGGGTTCAAGCAATTCTCCTGCCTCAGCCCCCCAAGTAGCTGGGATTACAGGGGCCTGCCACCACCGTCAGCTGATTTTTGTATTTTTAGTAGAGGTGGGGTTTTCGCATGTTTGCCAGGCTGGTCTCGAACTCCTGACCTCAGGTGATCCACCCGCCTTGGTCTCCCAAAGTGCTAGGATTACAGGCATCAGCCACCAGAGGTCACTTGGACTCTGGAAGGGGAACATCACACACCGGGGCCTCTTATGGGGAGGGGGGAAGGGGGAGGGATTGCATTGGGAGTTATACCTGATGTAAATGATGAGCTGATGGGTGCTGACGAGTTGATGGGTGCAGCACACCAACATGACACAAATATACATATGTAACAAACCTGCACGTTATGCACATGTACCCTAGAACTTAAAGTATAATATAATAATAATAATAAAAAGAAAAGATAAAAAAAAGCAAAAGTAAGGCACAGATGAGATGAGGGGTGCTTATATGAAATCTCTTATATGAATTTGTTTTGAGGTGACTTATTTGAAGCTCTGACTCTCTTCTTTTGACCCCTCAGCCTAAACAATCCATCAGCAACCCATGAGCCAGCAGAACAAAAGATGACAGAACTGGGGCTGGCAGAGCAAGGTATGAAGACAAGTGTGACTTTTATCACCTTTGACATAACCTGATATGAATCATATTTGTGTCCCTCTGGTTCCGAATTTTATTACCAATGGAAAAACAACAACAAAAAAATGACATCAAGTTTAAAATTTAGGTACATCCCAGCTTCTTTGCATGACATAGAATCATAGAAGTTTAGAGCTAAAATGAACTTTGTTTCTCCGTTGAGTCCCATGTCCTCGGCTGCCTTAGAAAGAAAAAAGATAAGCATAATACTTTCTGACATATGCCAAGTGAAGTACAGCATTAGGCTTTTTATATACACACTCTCTATGCATATATTTTACAATCTTTCAAATTCTTACAATAACCATCAATTTAGGAATCATTATCACCAACTTATAGTTGAAAACTCTGACATTTAGGAAGGATTTAGGAAGATTTTAAGATTTTTAAGGGCAGAAGAAGGAGATATTTTTAAAAATTACCCTGATTGTACCAGATAAAACATTTTGAGGGTATAAATGTAGATATCAGAAAATTAGCTGTGGCTTATTGCATTAGTCTCAGCAAGTCATGATGTCAGGCTGGATTAGAGTCAGTCGAGATGAAGAGAAAGAAATAAAATCAGTAGAAATTTAGAGTATAGAACTGATGTGACTTGGTTATAGATTTGTTGTCAGAGGAGAGGAGAAAGAGACGAAAGAGCCAGATTTGACAATCAGTGTTTGACTTGAAGAACTGGCTGAATGGTGGAGTCATTTGCAAAGATGAAAAATCCTAACAAGAGAATTTGGGAAGTGGAAATGAGGCAGGGAGCAAAGGATGGGGAAGGAGATTGTGAACTGCTGCCATGATACAGGGAGTTTTTCAAATAGGTTTCTTTCTTTCTTTTTTTGATTATAGATCTGAGAATACATATTCTATCAAATACCCACTCAACCCCTTTTTTCTCCCCTTATCCATGTGGCAATCCCAAGGGTTCTTGAGCCTTGAGTTTGAAAATGAAGATGCTAACTGCACTTTCTGGATAACTATAGAGGTTGACATTTATCAACTCACTTGATCTAAGACCATGTTGTAAGGAACAAGGCTTCGCTGCAGCCAGGCAGGCATAGGCAGAGGTAAACATCCTGCATGGCTCAGCAGGATTGGAGTGCAGGTGTACATTCCCATGCTTTATATAATCACAGCTATGTAGACATAGCATAGAGAAGCTCATCACCTGGTTCTCAGCCACTGTGGTTTGTAAGGTGTATAAATGTAACACTGACACTGTGAAGGACCTGCTGAATAAAGTTATGTCTCATCTACCTGCTGTCTCTCGACTGTTCTTCTCGCTCACTGCGCCCCATCCACCTACTCCCCTCAGACCTCAGCTGGGGCTTGAACCTGACACATGTGATCCCCTTGGATTTAGCTAGATTTTGGTAGATTGAAAGAAAGGGTATTATTTTATTATTTTATTTTATTTTTTTGAGACAGAGTCTTGCTCTGTTGCCCAGGCTGGAATGCAGTGGCACTATCTTGGCTCACTGCAAGCTCCGCCCTCCGGGTTCACGCCATTCTCCCGCCTCAGCCTCCCGAGTAGCTGGGACTACAGGTGCCTGCCACCACGTCAGGCTAATTTTTTTTTTTTTTTTTTGTATTTTTAGTAGAGACAGGGTTTCACAGTATTTGCCAGGATGGTCTCGATCTCCTGACCTCGTGATCTGCCCGCCTCGGCCTCCCCAAATGCTGGGATTACAGGTGTGAGCCACCATGCCCAACTGAAAGGGTATTATTTTAGAAGAATAATGTGTAATAAGAATATCACCTAAATTTAAACTGGGATTTTAAATTTTGGTGTGTGTTTGATTAAAAGGTGCATCTAAAAGTTCAAAGAGGTGACTTGAATGAAATAATTTACATAGTAGGAAAGTGTCTTCAAATAAAAGCGTGTGTGGGGGTAGAGATGTAAAGGGATATAAATGGACAAGAGGCTGTCTCTTTTACTGATGGGTCTTGTGGTCTCGGTCTGAACCTAGATGGAGGCAGGGGCTGCAGGAGGACCCTGAAGATTCCTTTTTCCCAGGCACAGAGGCACCTATCATGTGGCTTAGGGGCCAAAGTGATGAAGCAGGATACACATTAGGGAAGAGCACCATTTTCACTGTATCTGGGGATAACACAGCCTGGTTCTGAAATGATAAATGTTGTTTCAGCTTGAGGGTTTGCACTTTAGGTTTGCACCAGGATAGGTGTTGGTACTATGAATAGGGAGCTAATGTTAAGAATCACTCTCAAGTGTCTCTGCTAGCCCTCAACAAGAGATGTCAGGCAGAAAGATCTGGGAGGAGTGCTTGCCAACTCTGTTCTATGTATTTGGGGACTACAGAAATATATAAATGAGACTCTGCAATTATACATATTGTCATGAGATTGAGCTATGCTGTGTTGTGGTTCTGTTTGTAAGCACAGGGTGGTGAGGCCTGGGGTAAATGGGGATCACACTAAAAAAGTAGTATGTTTCAGAACAACTGATGAAACGTATTTTAAAATGACCCATGCCCATGTCCCACCTCCAGAGATTCTGATTTAGAAAGCCTAGGGTGGCATCATGGCAGCTGTATGGTGCCAGAGCTCCATGAGTAGTTCAAATGCTTGTGCTTGGTTAAAAACCACTGCATTTAATTTACCAGAGTTGAGTCAGAGGTGGAAATGGCTAGCAAAGAAAAAGAAATTTAGATTTTTGGAGGTATTTCCCTTTTTGACTTTGTTTTATATTCTTGTCTCCTTCTTCCTAGCTTTCCACATTCCTATTAAAATAGCTTCCTTTCCCTACTGTTGGTTTTCTTAATTCCTCACTGAAACTTTCTCCGAAGGAGAATTACGGGAAGATTCAGCCAACCTTAGACTCTTCATACTTGGACTCAGTTGAAAAGAAAAATTAAGAATGCAAACATCCTTTTTTCTTTCATAGAAGAAAATGGCTCACAATCTTATTTTGTTTGATCACCTCAATGCTAAATAATTGTGTGAATATTTTTCTTGAAACATCCCCTCTCTTCCACTACTATTCCTACAGCTCACTGTACTGCTATTTTTTTGCTTAAAAGTTATCAATGGAATTTAGACATCAAAGCACCTTCAGCTTTATTTCTCCAGTCTGGTTTCACAGGCTGCAAAAATAACTCTCCAGAGTTGTAAGCCACAAAAATGACCCCTCACCAAACACACCTTAGTCCATTCCTATGTAAACTAGGGAAGTATGTCATTCTTTTGTAGAATCTATATCTAGAGTATTAAAAATAAGCTGGGTTAGTGAGTTAATTCTTGTTCAATGATTCTTTTATTTTCCAATGTTATTTGCAATTTTCAATCCAGTGGCATGCTTGCTTTCTTGAAATAAAGCTGAACTACAATAACTGTAACAATTTTTTTAGTGCAACATTTCAAAAGTCCATTCTATTAACTGAGACAACAGAGGTCAAATTCACATCAGGAATTAAACATATCTTTCTCCATTTACTCCCAAGAATGAAAAAGAACAGATCAGTGTTCAGTTTGAAAGAACCATAATTCAGCAGTCTTTCTGTATTACCTCTCCGAGGAAGGAGCCTGCGTGTCTAAAGAGAGAAGTGAAGTTTAAGTACTGGAAAAAAGGAAAGTCTTCAGCCTTGGGAATGTAATAACTTGGGGTCAGCTGAGAACCCTGAGGAAGACTGACCCAATCAGCTGCTGGGAGAAGCAACATAACTGCTCTGCTGGAGGGAGAAACAAATTCTAATCAGATGTGAGTCAACCATCCAGGGAGCTTCTGTTATCATGAGAAAAGGAAGTGCTCTTCCTTTCAACTGGAAAACTAGAATGTGCCACTTTTTTTTGTTGTTAATGCTCCCTCTTTTCTTTTTTATTGGCTTCATAATAAAAATTTAACTTAAAAGTTGGTATGCAAACAAGAAGTGTGTAACAATCTGAATATTTAACATTGATTTATCTATTTTAAAAAATTAAAGAGAATATATTAGAATTTAATGTTTACTGCACACAAGATGAAACAGAAACTAAAGTTTGTTACATTTTTTAAAAAATTATTTAACTTATTCAGTTTGGATTAATTATATGTAAAGTGAAAAGAAATTCTTTTTCTCCAAAATGTTTGTCCTTTACTGAGTAACTTTAGAAAATTGATTTCACTATTCCAAGTTTCAGTTTTTTATTCAGAAATTAAGAAATATGTCAGTATGTGTCTATTATTACTATGGGTCGCTTCTCGGCCTTTTGGCTAAGATCCAGTGTATTGTTATTATAGAATGGGTTCTCAGATAAAGAAAAAAACTAAGAATTTTCTCAGATTTTTGGGACTATTTCATTATAAAAACAAAAACTATATATGATTAAATTGATATTACCTTTTTAATGGACTCACTTGAAAAAAAGTGACAAGATGCAATTTGAGGAGTTTTATGGGCCAATGTTAAGGCTAGGCGTACATTTTCTATTTTGAAATCTCTGTTATCTTTGTGGTACCCAGAATATGTAGTGAGGTAAATAGATATCACCTTAAGAAATAGAAAAAAGAAAGAATACAAAGAAACACCTTCTATTTCTCAATGCTTATTAACTAAAAATGCAAAATTTATTCACATTTTTCAATAGGAGATCATATGGTTTGACACATCAAATAGCACATAAATAGTGGTAGCACCAAAGGGAGGCTTGAGTACCTCTTTTAGTGCCCTGCCTCTTCCTACAGCCGCTCCACAAGATTTCATAATATTTTTCCATCTAGACAATTGACATTTTCTCAGTTATATAGAAATTATCTTTTGAAACATTTCTATTTTCATTGATCTGTGAGTCGTGGTCTAATTAAAAACAGGTTAGACACGTTCCTGAACTTTCCCACCCTCTACTTTCTTCTGCCGCTAAATTTCTCCATGTGAACATGAGATTCCAGCAAATACTTCAATGAATAAGGAAACATAAATTTGAGTGTTTATTGTCTTTGAAGAAAGCAAAAAGAATAGTGCCAGTGTATTATAAACACTCATACTTCCATGCAAACAAACTCCTTACTGAAAGAAAAGGGACAAAGATCATTTCTGGAGAACAGAAAGACTCAAATTAAATAATTTTATTGTCCATGTTCCACAGTTGATTGCAATGAAGTCATATCATTATAACTAAGCTTTTATTCTATCATTTTTATGTGTGCTTCGTAGAAAAGCTATATGAGAAAATACGGAAATGAGGGGGATTGTCTGTGGATTATTATTATTTTAAAAAATTTTTCAAATTGGCAGCCGGATGTTGTGGCTCACGCTTGTAATCCCAGCACTTTGGGAGGCCGAGGTCGGCGGATCACCTGAGGTCGGAAGTTCGAGTCCAGCCTGACCAACACGGAGAAATCCCATCTCTACTAAAAATACGAAATTAACCAAGTGTGGTGGTGCATGTCTGTAATCCCAGCTATTCGAGAGGCTGAGGCAGGAGAATCGCTTGAACCCAGGAGGTGAAGGTTGTGGTGAGTGAGCCAGGATTGCGCCATTGCAGTTTAGCCTAGGCAACAAGAGTGAAACTCCATCTCAAAAAAAAATTCTCGAATTGGCTTGGGTTTTGAGAGTTTCTATCTACCACTGACTTCTACACATCTAAACCTCACACATGCAGCCTAGTCAACATAGTAAGACCCCGTCTCTACAAAAAGAATTTTTTTTTTTTTTAATTAGCCGGGGGTGGTGGTGTACACCTATAATCCTAGCTATTTGGGAGGCTGAGGCAGGAGGATTGCTTCAGCCCAGAGAACTATAATTGCACCACTGCACTCCAGTCCACGATCACACCACTATCACCCAGCTTGGTGATAGAGCAAAACTCTGTCTCTAAGAAATAAAATAAATAAATGAATCAATAAACAAACAAACCTCACACATGTCGGGACTGGAGGAAAAGCAGAGTATGTTTTTTGATTTCAGAGACTGGTAGATAGGAGTAATCAAGCAGATATTAGCCTAAGGAAATACTTATTCTGTTTAAAATTTTCTTTTACAGTTCTTTGACAAGAAATCTTAGAGTCCTCACTTTCTGGGAGCTCAGAGAAAGGTAAGAGCCTTAGCTGAATTTCAGTCTTTTAATTGTGTCCTTATTGTGGGTAATGAGGACACAATTGAGGTTGAAATGCCCATCTGAGATATCCCTTGAGATACAGCTTTAGTTTCTGTTTCATCAAAAACATATTAAGAAGTCACAATGTGTAAAACATTATAGTTTGGGAATGGAGAGAAAGAGGAATTAGACATGGCCTCTGGTTTAAAAGGAGATTTTAATCTGGTGAGGAGATTGGAGAGAGTACACAGTGAGATTTAGGGAGTGAATGAAACAGAAGTTGTGGGGAAAATGCTGAAGGTTGTCTAAGTAGCCAAGGCTGCAGCTTGTGGTTCTGATAGGCAAAGTGTTATTGTTGGGGATGTCTTTTAATCCCTCTCTTTGCTGAGTGACCTAGGAGCTACACTGCCTAGGTCTGACGGGGAGACTTGTAAATAAATCCCACCTGAATTGGGAATCAATAGCACCCATTTGTCTGCACAAATATCAAGTACTTTTACAACATCCGTAGTCTCAGTGGTTCTCAAACCTTGGAACAGTGTGTATCTTTTAGAAAATGTGAATAAACTAAGATCTTTTCTCAGAGAAAGGGACAAAAAAACACACCAACAATTTCAAGGACTTCTTCCTAAAGTCCTTAGGCAAATCATCTAATCTCTCTGTGTCTCAGTTTCTCAATCTGTAAAATCAGAGTGATAATACCTGCTTTAGTAAGTAGTGGGGGGAATTAAATGAGAGAATTATGGAAAGTATCTAGCACAGATCCCAGGGCAAATTTGCGATAAATGACAGTCATTATATTCTTTCTTTCTTCCTTTTTACTATGAGACTGTGCTGTTTCCTTGACTGTGACTGATCTTATCACAGAGACAAGGCTGGGGAGTCAGATAAGGGACTGGTGGTCACCAAGGAAGGCAAATGAAATAAAGGTGATAGATGAACTTCATGCCCAGCCAAAAATATGATAGAATTAGGAAATCTGAAAACTTTTACAGGAAGTTATCTGGGGAAATGACTAGGAGAATATGTAGAATAACTACGAAGATGCTGTTTTAATTATAGCTATTTTATGGGTTTAACATAATACTAATGCTAATGGTATTAATTTCCAAATCAATGGCAAATGCACACTTACAGAAAGTTTATTATATGCCAGGCATTGTGCTTAGCTTGGCTTACGTAGGTCACCTTCTTTAATTCTCATAATATAAAATAATACAGCCCAAAATACCCCATCTGAAATTCTGAAATAAAAAGCCTCTGAAAACTAACATTTTGCAATGATTGATTCAGTAGCAAAACCTGAATAGAACTGCCAGAGGGTGTTTTTAGTCTTTATTTTTCTCACTTAGATGAATATTCATGCATTTTGAGCAGCCATCTTAATGTTTGGTCATGGTGTTTTCTGTGACCTCACTGGGGTAACATTCCATAATTCCATGTGGACTCTATCCCATGTGTAACATGTGAAGGAGTCCCAATTCCAAAATTCACCTTGCCGCCAGGATTTCTGATAAGCTAAGGTGCCAGGATTTCTGATAAGGTAGGGTGGGCCTTTGAAAACAGTAACATTTATTGATTACTTGCTGTGTACTAGGCTTTGGTTCAAGTCTTATGTTTATTTATTTTATCCCCATAATAGTCTTCAGAGGAAAATATACTTATTATCTTTCCTGCTTTACAGTTGAGGCAACTGAGGTACAGAGAGGTCAGGGAACCCAGGGTTACAAGACAGTAACTCAGAAACATAAAATTTGAACCCAGGCCATCGGGATCTGGGAAGCTTTTGCTGAAATACTATACAGACCACCTCATTTATATTATTGTAATTGTTATCCTTACTTTATAGCTGAAAATTCTGAGGATTAAAGATTCACTAATTTAACCAAGATAAAGTGTCTATGTGATCTTAAGCAAGTTACTTAATCTCTCTGGGCCTCAGCTTTCCATTCTGTAAAATGAAGGTAATGATAATCTATACTGCATTGTTGTGGGGATTAAATGAGTTTAAAGCAATGAGAGCAGTGCCTGACATACCTCACGTAATCTATGCATCTTAGATCTTACTATTTTTTACAACTAGGCCATGTGGATGCTAGGAGAAAAGAGAAGGATATGATGGAAGTCAATCCTCATGCAAAGATTTACTATAGAAAAGGTAAAAAAATAATATTTTTCAAGTATTAACTCAGTGTTTTCTTTATTTTTTGTTCCTTAGTCCTTAGGTGTGTAGTGGCTGCCTGATTTGTTGAATCAGTCAATCACCTGGTGAATGGCATGTATTGATTCAGGGTGAGGGCAGATACAGAACAAACAGGCCTTTTATTCTTCTCTGAGTCCCCAGGCTGACATTTTTTTAATCGATTGCAAGACTCTAGTCATAAAGCCACTCTTTGTTGAAGAACGAAAGTGTTTTATAAATCTCCCATATTTCCCTTTACATTCAAAAGTATGGGCTTGGTCCTTTCAAGTCTTAGAGTATTGTATTTACATGACGCGAAAGCATAAAAAGAACAGAGACTATATTGCAGGGGAAGTTTCTTTATGACAAGAAAGGAGAATTCCCTTTCACTAAGAGAAGTAGAATTTAGAAACTGGAGAAAAAGAATGGGAGAGTTATAGGTATGAGTGACTTGACTCATCTATTGGGTACTAGTGCCTTTGGGAGAGAGAAGGGGGAATATGGTAAACTCTTTAGCAAAGCCCTGTATTTAGAATGGTATTGGTACTATGTAGCACCTAGGCAGAAGAGGAATGCCTGAGGAAATGTTTCAAGGCCACTAGAAATAATTCTGCATTCTGTGTCATGGTGAGGAAAATCAGCTGATGGCTGCGGGGTCACCCACAAGGGTCACAGATTTAGATAATCGGTAGAGCAGGCAAAATCCACTATAGGGACTTTAGAACTAGGTAGCACGACAAGATCCAGAGACATCCATGGATGACCCCTCAAAAACATAGGACAGGACCGGACTAGTCAGACCTCAGAAGGCACTGGTGTAGGATATCCAAGATGAGAGAGGGAAGGGAAAATCCCAGCAAAAGACAGCGCATGGACCAAAGGTCTCTCTCTTTGCTACCATGCTCACTGGGACCCCAATGTCAGTTATAGAGAAAAGAGAGTTAGGAGAGACTCTGTAGTGGTGGAGAAACAGTTGTGACTAATTTATATTGACTGATTTCCTCCCCTAAATATTTTAAAATCAAAACAATCTCAGTTATTATAATTTTACTTGGTCAATTTTGTTCATTTTTCTGGCTAGTAGAAGGAATTGGACTCCAGAGAATATGAGATCAAATAATAAATGCTTTTTATCATTTTTACAGCAGAAGGTACATTTAAATTTTATTTCTGTATTTCAAAAGTATGACAGGATTTTCTTTTCTTGTATTATACTTTAAGTTCTGGGATACGTGTGCAGAACATGCAGGTTTGTTACATAGTATACACGTGCCATGGTGGTTTGCTGCGCCCATCAACCAATCATCTACATTAGGTATTTCTCCAAATGCTATCCTTCCCCTAGCCCCCTACCCCCTGACAGGCCCTGGTATGTGATGTTCCCCTCCCTGTGTCCATGTGTTCTCATTGTTCAACTCCCACTTATGAGTGAGAACATGTGGTGTTTGGTTTTCTGTTCCTGTGTTAGTTTGCTGACAATGATGGTTTCCAGCTTCATCCATATCCCTACAAAGGACATGATATCATCCTTTTTTATGGCTGCATAGTATTCCATGATGTATATGTACCACACATGGGCATTTAGGTTGGTTCCAAGTCTTTGATATTGTGAACAGTGCTGCAATAAACACACGTGTGCATGTGTCTTTATAGTAGAATGATTTATAATCCTTTGGGTATATACCCAGTAATGGGGCTGCTGAGTCAAATGGTATTTCTGGTTCTAGATCCTTGAGGAGTCACCACACTGTCTTCCACAATGGTTGAACTAATTTACACTACCACCAATAGTGTAAAGGCATTCCTATTTCTCCACATCCTCTCCAGCATCTATTGTTTCCTGACTTTTTAATGATCGCCATTCTGACTGGCGTGAGATGCTATCTCATTGTCGTTTTGATTTGCATTTCTCTAATGAGCAGTGATGATGAACTTTGTTTCATACATTTGTTGGCCACATAAATGTCTTCTTTTGAGAAGTGTCTGTTCATATTTTTTGTCCACTTTTTGATGGGGTTGTTTTTTTCTTGTAAATTTGTTTAATTGTAGATTCTGGATGTCAACCCTTTGTCAGATGGATAGATTGCAAAAATTTTCTTCCATTCTGTAGGTTGCCTGTTCACTCTGATGATAGTTTCTTTTGCTGTGCAGAAGCTCTTTAGTTTAATTAGATCTCACTTGCCAATTTTGGCTTTTGTTGCCATTGCTTTTTGTGTTTTAGTCATGAAGTCTTTGCCCATGCCTATGACAGGATTTTCTACAATGAAACTCCATTCTAAATTATGTCAGAGTTTGGCCACAGGAGATAATGGGGATACATAATCACCCTTTGTCCATAAACAACCAGAAAGCTAGATAAAGTTGAGGAAATAACTGTTTTATGATACTTGATAGTAGGTAGCATGAGACGGTGATCCTTGAGGAAAGAGAAACAAATGAATTGAGCCGTACCTTTGCCCAGACTTTCTACCTGGAGTTAACTTCCATTGCAGCATGCACGAGAAGATAAATCCAAACAAAGTTCGGTGATGTCAGTGAGTTGAGGAGAGAGAAATAGGCATCTGGGGAAGGTAAGGCAGTTAGGATTTGTGGAGCAGATTATCGAGAAGAAAGAAGTTACCCAGGAAAACTGTTCCAGGAAGCTTCATAAGAGTTCCATTGAGTCTTTGGTTGAATGTCAGTCTACAAAGACATCACTGGATGTGAGCAATTTCAGAGAGAGAAACAACTATGAAGGAGCTGTAAACTGAACAATCCCTGGAGCTTACGAAGGTCTGGGAATCATCTGAATTCCCACAAGCCAAAGTGAAGAGACCTTCATGAATATATGATGCATGTAGCAGAAACCTAGAAGAACCTCACCTTAAAAGTGAGGCTAAAAGAGGACTGCAGTAAAGGTAATCTAGATCCACACTAAAAGATATAACAAAATGTAGCACTCTAAAATGTAAAACTACAATGTACAATATCCAGTAAAAAAATCCTGCATATGTGAAGAAGCAGGAAAATGAGAAACATGTGCTGAAGAAAAGTCAGTCAATAGAATAAACCCAAAGTTACAAATATGGCAAAAATCATATATGATTTGTGCTATTTTAAAGTTCTTGTCTGTTAATACTTTGTTTTATTGTTTTATCACGTTTTATTTTACATCTATATGTAAAAATATGTATCTGTATATGATGCTATATATATAGCTCTATATATGTCATATAGATTTAATTTTTTAAATTAAATTAAATTTTTAAAATATCATATATAGAGCTATATATATATACTAAATATATATATGGGATATATATACACATATTTATTTATCTGCTATATATGTATCTGAATATATATATAGCATCATATATATATATATAAAACCCTGAATAAAATGAGGACAGAAATGGAAAACATAAAAAAGACCAAATGGAAATACTAATGACAAAAATGAAACAATTTTTTAAATGAAAAATTTGCTGCATGGGATAAACAGCATACTTAGACACCATGGAAGGCAGTATCATGGCACATAAAGACATAGTGATAAAAGTATCCAAAATGCAGCACAGAGAAATAAAGACTGAAAAAGATTCATCTCTCTTGACCCGTGAGAAAATAACAAGTGTCTTAATGTATGTACAATTGCAATTCCAGAAGAAGGAAAGAAACAGAATAAATATTTTAAAAAGAAATGGCCAAAATTTCCCCAAATTTTGATTTAAAAAACTGTAAATTCACAGATAGAAAAGGCAAAATAAAGTCCAAGTAAAATAAGCATAAATAAAACCTTGCCAAGTTTCATTAGAATCAAGCTGCTGAAAAACTGTTAAAAAGGGAGTCTTAAAAATAGCAAGAGAACAAAGACACAGCATCCAGAGAAACAAAGACAAAAATCACATCAGATTGCTTGTCAGAAATTATGCAAGTTCAAAGACAATAGGTTTAGCTCTCTAAAATGCTGACCAAAGAAGGTGTCAACTTATGTTTCCATATCTATGGAAGGCATATAAAATGCCTTCCAAAAATGAATGCAATTAAAATTGACAAATTTACTGAATAATTTACATGGAAATTCAAAGGATCTAGAATCTCTAAACAATTTTTAAAATAAAAACCTGGAGGATTTACGCGATATGATTTCAAGGTTTATAAAGCTATAGTAATCAAGGCAGTACAATAGTAGCAAAGAATAGACATTTAGATTAATGGAACAGCAATGACAGTCCAGAAATAGGACAACAATTACACGCAGTCAATTGATTTTCAAGAATGGTGTAAAAATTAGATGGAGAAATGACAGTCTTTTCAGTAAATTATGCTGAAATAACTGGATATCTGTATAGGAAAAATGAATCTAGGTCCTTTCATTAAACCATACACAGAAAAAAATTCAAAATAGATTATAGACCTAAACATAGAAACTAAACCTATAAAACTTTTCAGAAGAAAACGTAGGAGAAAATATTTATGACCTTGGCCTAGGCAAAGATTTTTGGATAAGACATAATCATAAACCACAAATTAAAAAATTTACGAATTGGACTTCAAAGTTAAAACTTTTACTTGCAAAAAAATACTGTTAAGAAAATGAAAAAGAAAGCTACAGAATGGGAAAAATATTTGCAAAACATGTGTCTGACAAAGAATATATATATGTACATGTACATGTGTATATATAAATGTATGTAGCATAAAGAACTCTTATAACTCATTAAGAAAACCAAGAACCCAGTTAAGAAATAAGCAAAAGATTTGGACATTTCTTAAGGTGTATAAATGGCTAACAAGCTCATAAAAAATACTCAACATCATTTGTCATTAGGAAAATACAAAATACTGCTGTACACACATTAAAATGTCCTAAATTGAAAGGCTGACAATTCAAAGTGTTGACAAAGATGTAGAGAAACTGGAACCCTCATATATTGCCAGTGGGAATGCAAAATGTTACATCTACTTTGTATAACAGTTTGGCAGTTTCTTAAAAAATTAAATCTACACTTACCATAGGATTCATTGCATCTGAAAAAAAAGATAGTACTATATTGTGTTTTTAAACATATGTAGATATAAATTGTAAGAAAATTGTAACACAAGGAATGAGAGGAGAAAATGAAATTATATTTTTGAATTTATATATTATATATAAATTAAAATAATTCTAATTAAAAGTAGATTGTGATAATTTAAACATGTACACATATTATAAATCCTAAAGCAATCACTTAAAAAAGAAAAACATTGTCGACCTAATAAAGAATAGTGCAGATAATATGGAATTATGAAAAAATTTTAGTCTGAGAAAAGGCAGGAAAAGAGGAAAAAGAAAACTAGAACAACAAAGCAAGTGGGAAAAATAGAAAGTGAGACGGTAAACTAACCTAACCATACTAACGATTCATTAGCTCAGTGTGGTCTAAAAACTCCAGATCATAGAAAGGTATTAATATTTTCAGATTGAATATAAAAACAAAACCCAATTATATGTTATTTAGTAATTTGTGTAATTTAAACATGAAGACAAAAGTAGGTTAAACCTATAAATGGAAAATATTCTCCTGTAAACAAGAACCATTGCTGGAATGCTCATGTTAGTGTCAAACCAAACAGATTTTAAGGTAAAGGAGTATTGCTAGAGACTAAAACAAAACTTCATAAAGGTAAAAGGATCGATGGATGAAGAGAAACTCTCCTAAATGTGTGTATGTTCACCTAATAACAGAGCTTCAAGATTCGGTTTCAATAAACAAATGTAGACAAAAGAAAAATGGACAAATTCACAATTATAGTTGGAGATTTCAGCATTTCTCTTCTAGTAACTGATAGAACCAGTAGAAAAAAAATCAATAGGACTATAGAGGACTTAAACAACACTGTCTTCTAATCCAACCTAACTCGCAGTTATTGAACACTTCACCTAACAACAGCAGAACACACATTCATCTCACACATATATTCAGTATTTACCAAGATAGACCATATGCCAGACCATAAAACAAATACCCAATTTAAAAGGATCGAGATTAAACAGCATATATCCTCTAATCATACTAAATTAAATAAATGAATAAGAGAAAGATATTTGAAAATTCCAAAGACTTGGAAAATAAATAACATACTTCTATATAATCAGCAGATCAAAGAAGAAATCAAAAAGGAAATTACAAAGTGTTTTGAACTGAATGAAAATAAAAGTGCATATAAAAATGCGTTAGATTCAGCTAACTCAGTGCTCTCAGGAAAAATTATAGTTCAACTTCTTATATTAGGAAAGATCAGTGACCTATCCTTACAATTAAAATGAAAAAAGAAGACTAGAGAAGAAAAATAAAATATAACAAAGCATATTAAAAGAAGGGAATAATAAAAATAACTAAAGAAAACTATAAATTGGAAGGCATAAAGTGAATGAAAATAAAAGCTGTTTCTTTTTTTAAAAAAATCCATTAAATTGATCAATCACTAGCTAGACTGATCAAGGACAAAATACACATAAATTATCAATATCAGGAATAAAAGAAGGGATCACCAGAAATCCTACCAACATTAAAAGGATAATAAAAGAATATAATCAGAACTTTTTGCCAATAAATTTGATAATTTGCATTAAATGGCCAATTTCTTGAAGGACAGAAATTAACAAAAGTGACTCAAAGAGAAATAGCTCCAATAAGCTCATATCTATTAAAAAATTGAATTTGTAATTAAAATGTTCCCACAAATACAACCACAGACAGATTCAGCAAAGGACTTTATCAAACAATTAGGGAAAAAATAATACCAATTCTACATGAGACCTTTCAGAAAATAGGGGAAAAAGGACTTTTCAACTCATGTTATTAGACCAGTATTATCTTGGTATCAAAACCAGTCAAAGATATTGCAGGAAAAGAAAATTATAAAGCGACATGTCTCATGAACATGGATGCAAAAATTGTTAATAAAATACTAACAAATCGAATTTAGCAATATACAAAAACGATAATACTCTATGACCAAGCAGTGCTTATTCCAGGGAACAGGGCTGATTTAACATTTCAAAATCAATTCATGTAATTCTAACCATATTAGCAGAATAAAAGTAAATCCATATAATCTTCTCAAGAAATAAATGTAAAGTATTTAACAATATTCTACATCTCATGACAAAAAATAAAATAAAATAAAATAAAACTCCTCTCAGAAAAGCCAGGCATGCTAGTGCACTCCTATAATCCTAACTACTCTGGAGGCTGAGGCAGGAAGATCTCTTAACAGAAAGTCAAAAAAGAAACAATGGGTTTAAACTATACCCTTGAACAAATGGACTTAACAGATATTTATAGAGCATTCTACCCAACAACCACAGATTATGCATTCTATTCATCAGCGCATGAAACTTTCTCCAAGATAGACTATATAATAGGCCACAAAACAAGTCTCAATAAATTTAAGACAATTGAAATTATGTGAAGCACTCTCTCAGACCACAGTGGAATAAAACTGGAAATCGACTCCAAAGGGAACCTTCAAACCCATGCAAATACATGGAAATTAAATAACCTGCTTCTGAATGATATTTGGGTCAACAACAAAATCAAAACGGAAATTAAAAAATTATTCAAAGTGAATGATAATAGTGACACAACCTATCAAAACCTCTGGGATACAGCAAAGGTAGTGCTAAAAGGAAAGTTCATAGCCTTAAATGCCTACATCAAAAAGTCTAAAAGAGCACAAATAGACAATCTAAGGTCACACCTCAAGGAACTAGAGAAACAAGAACAAATCAAACCCAAACACATAAGAAGGAAGGAAATAACCAAGATCAGAGCAGAACTAAATGAAATTGAAACAAACAAACAAAAAAACCACAAGATATAAATGAAACAAAAAACTGGTTCTTTGAAAAGAGAAATAAAATTGATAGACCATTAGCAGAATTGACGAAGAAAAGAAGAGAGAAGATCCAAATAAGCACAATTAAAAACGAAATGGGAGATATCACAACTGACACCACAGAAATACAAAAGATTATTCAAGGTTACTATGAACACCTTTATGCACATGAACCAGAAAACCTACAGGAGATTCATAAATTCCTGGAAAGATACAGCACTCCTAGCTTAAATCAGAACGAATTAGAAACCCTGAACGGACCACTAACAAGCAGTGATACTGAAATGGCAATAAAAAAAATTACCACAAAAAAGTCCAGGACCAGATGTATTCAGATTGTTGGATGATATTGGTTAGTGATAACAACCAGGAAGCTGAAGGGAGGAAGATTTGATTATAAAAGGGAAACATGAAGGATCCTTGAGGTGATGAAAATGTTTAGTATCTTCACTGAGGTGATGAATTCATGAATCTATATACGAGACAAAATTGTACAGGAGTCCCCCCTTATCTCCAGAGCATCTGCATTCCAAGATGCCCACTGGGTGCCCAAAACTGTGGATAGCACTGAACTCTATATATACTATGCATTTGCCTTGGTATGGTTTGGCTGTGTCCCCACCCAAATCTCATCTTGAACTGTAGCTTCCATAATCCCCACATGTTGTGGGAGGGACACAATGAGAGATAATTGGATCATGGTGGCGGGGCTTTCCTCGTGCTGTTCTCCTGATAGTGAATAAGCCTCACAAGATCTGATGGTTTTAAAAAGGGCAGCTCTCCTGCACATGCTCTCTTGCCTGCTGCCATGTTAGACATGTCCTTGCTCCTCCTTCACTTTCTGCTATGATCATAAGGCCTCCCCAGCCATGTGGAATTAGGAGTCCATTAAACCTCTTGTGGTTCTTTTTACTACTCAAATCTTCAGGGTGAAAGAGCTGCCACTGCACTCCAGCCTGGGTGGCAGAGTGACACCCTGTCACAAAAAATAAAGAAAAAAGATTTGTCAAACTAAGTACGTAGGACTTTACTTCAGGCTTGTATCCTAAGAATAAATTATCCTGGAAAGAATAGAGAAAATTGGATGATGACAGAAAGATAAAATAAACTCATTTTCATTTTTACTCAAGTAAAAAAAAAAAAGAAAATATATATATATACAGAAAGAGAGAGAGATGGCCGCAACTTAGACCAGGAGTCAGAACCTATTCTAACAAATCCATTTAGAATAAAAACTTTAAAAATACATATTGTGTACATATATTATTCACATATACACATGCAATATAAGATTGTATGTATATATACATGCACACATTCTTTCAGATATGTATACAGAATACATAGGAAATGTATATATGCCTACATATGTTTCCCATAAGATTATATATAAGATTATATATGACACATATATATACACAATATATAAGAAACATATAGGAACATATATATGTTTCCTATAAGATTGCATATAGTTCCTATAAGATTATATATATTTCCCATAAGATTGTATATATATATAGTTTATATAAAGTGCACTTCTGAAAAATCTTGGGTACTTTCATGTTTCTTAAATTGGCTAACCTAAATTATTAATGTTGTATTAATTCAAGAAAGTCCTTTCATCTACCCATTGTTAATGACAAGTCTTCATTTTGTGTCTCTAAGGTTAGCTTTGATAAAGTTTGAACATAAAGGTTTCTATGAACTAAATTTCTTTTCTAATACTGATCTATTCATAAGCTCTGTATATCAAAAAGTTTGTATATCAATTGAAGAGACTTGAACCCTGCCTACATATTTAGAAACAGTTAATATGGTTGGTTTGAATTTGGGGCCAAAAGAGTTCTTAATTGTGGTTAGTTTCCCATTCCTTCAGAACCAGGTATGTGTATATACAGATAGGTTTGCTGACCAAAATACATGTATATGAGATTTTAGGGAAGAAGGGAAAGTTTCCTGTTTGCTCTCTGAAGGTTCACTGAAAATTCAACTCACAAAAGACACGTTAATTGGAGAAAAAACTTACAAATTTATTAACGTGTACACGGGGAGAATCTCAGAGTGATTACACAATGTCCCAATGGGGTACAAACGCTTATATACCCTACTTCTCAGGGGAAAAGGAGGTGGGAACTGTGGATGATTTAGAGGGATAATAAATGGTTTTGGGGAGGGGTCAATGGGCTTGAAGAACATACAATGCTGGGACAAATTCTGCTGGGCCCATGGTGCAAACAAACTTATGTAACAAAAGCCTGTCCAGGTTTTTGACAGACTTCAGTCTTTTTTTCTGTGGTATGAGTTCAGTTAATGAAAGGTCAAGGAAGGAACCAGAGATAATCATTTTCTTCTTTGGCAGGTCCAAATTTTAAGCAGATAAGGAACTTCAGAGAACAACTTCATCCCGTGCTTTGGGAGACACAGAGGATCGAGAGCCAGGAGGGGTGAGGGGGAATAGGTTAGAGAAACCTTGGGGTTTCTTCTTCAATTCATCAAGTCAAAGCAAGTCCAAGCACCATATTGTAGGGTATCTGTTTCTGAGCCCCAAAAAGATATATATAATATGTACATTATATATACACAGAATATATCTATCCTCCTAGTAGTCTCTATGTTTTTATTCTGCCAATGAAAAATACGAGTACACCATCACATCATTTGACAGAAACTTTATTACAAGTTAGAAATTATACAGGAGGAACAGAAACATATTCTAGGATAGATCAGATAAGTAATTAGTAACTGATCTAAAGTCACAGGTGCTAGAAAATGTAAACTAGCCCAGGGCAGTCTTTCACACCTGTAATGCCAGCACTTTGGGTGGCTGAGGCAGGAAATCGCTTGAGCCCCAGGAGTTCAAGGCCAGCCTGGAGAACACAGCAAGATCTTGTATGTACAAACAATAAAAATTTAAAAATTAGCCAGGTGTGGTGGCATGCACCTATTGTCCTAGTTACTCAGAAGGCTGAATCGGGAGTATTGCTTAGCCCAGGAGTTTAAGGCTGCCGTGAACTATGATCACGCCATGGCTCTTCAGCCTGGGTGACAGACAGAGACCATGTCTCTAAAAAAAAAAAAAAAAAAAAAAAGAGAGAGAAAGAAAAGAAAAGAGAAAAGAAAATATAAACTAGGTGTTTAGGGTCTTGGGGAGAGTGAAAAGGGAGGCAGAGTGTTGGCCAAACAATGATGTGGCAGTAAGTGATGAGGCAGTATCCTAGACTAGAAGTCTGCAAACTATGGCTTGTGGGCCAAATCCAGCCTGCTGCCTGTTTTTGTGTGGCAGGTCAGCTAAGAAATGATTGAAATCATTACATTTTTAAATGATTGAAAAAAATAAAAGACTAATAACACTTTGTGATGTGAAAATTACATGAGATTCAAATTTGAGTGACCATAAATAGTTTTATTGAGATAGAACCATACCCATCTATTTATGTATTGTCTGTGGTAATTTTCCAGCTTCCAAGGCCGAGTTGAATAGTTGCAACAGAGACATATTTTCAAAAAGGTTAAAATATTTACTATCTGGCCCTGTATAGGAAAATTTGCTGACTCCTGGCCTTGACAACCTAGGCTAACACTCCTCGATGTTTACTGTGCATGTGAATTACATAGGGATCTTGTGAAAAGGCAGATTCTGATTCAGAAGCTGTGGGTGGGACCTGAGTGTCTGCATTTCTACTGAGTTCCCAGCTGATGCAGATGCTGCTGGTCTGAGGACTGCACTTTAAGTAGCAAGGGCTTACAGAGAGGTCAGCAAACTTTTCCTTTAAGGTGGCCAAGTAAGAAGTACATATTTTAGGATCTGTGGGCTATGTGGTCTTTTTTACCACTCAAATCTTCAGGGGAAAAGCAGCCATAGGCAACATATAAAAGAACAGGAGTGGCTGTTCCTATAAAAGTTTATTTGCAGAAGCAGGTGTTGGGCTGGATTTGTCCCATGGGCTGTAGTTCACCGATTGCTAGGCTAGAAAATTAGTAAGTGATTTCTATTAAGAAATAAGCATTGTCCTTCCTTCAACTGGCTTCCTGGTTCCATTAACCCCCAATAATAATTGTGATGAGTTTTAGAGAACAGTAACTTATCCAAAACTGCCACAGAAAATCAGTGGTGAACCTGGAATAAAACATAATCTTGATTAGTGGATGACCGTCTGGAGAACATGCACACTGAGATTGTGACTATTCTAGTTTCCTTCATTGTGAGGCCTGGCGCTTGCAGACCTAAATACTAAAGGTGAGACATCTATTTAGGGCCAAAATTAAGTATATTTGGATGTTTGGCTCAGGGAGGGCAGAGTTCTCTATTTAATAACAAAGTTTACGCCTTCACTGCATGTTCTTGAAGTTAAGGCTCAGACAAATCTCAGAAAGCAAACGTTTCATAGTCTTGGATTTCTCATGTTCTAAAAATGAAATTGCTCTACTTTATAATAATGTGTTATTTTAGGCACCAAGTAGTGTGGCATTCTGCCTTCCCAGTGTACTTTGGAATTTTTAATTATACAATGAATGCCCTTTTAACCACAATGACTACAATTACATTTCTCTTTCCAAATTCTTCTAGAATTATTTCCCTCTGTCTAAGCTACAGTTACTGAAATAGGGAGTAGACCTTAATTCTGGCCTAGAATATAAGATTTGTTTTATCTTTTTTTATGCTGTCATTTCTACGTAAATTAATGTTTGTTGATAAGGCATGAATCAGCATAACTACATGTAATAGATTAATAGAACACTAAGAACATATATGTTATAAATTAAAATGCTTAGGAAAAATTTATCTACAGCCTCAGACACAATATCCTTAGATTGCAAATAACATACAGATATGAATAATTGTGTCATTTTTATGAATCATGTGTTGAGAAACTTCACGTCACTGCTTTGATAACAATAATTTCCACTTTACAGGCAATTAGTGTAGATTTCTGAGCAAGGAAGAATATAATGAGCTTTCTAAGTCCTAAGAATCTATCATCTCAATTTTAGATGGGGCAGGAAGTTGAAATATGACATTAAATAAATATGAACTCACACAGAATCAATGACTCTCAGGGCCAGGATTTTTGATGGTCTAATTTAGCAATTTCATGCAGTGCTTCTATGTTTCCATGTAAGTCCATATTGAATAAGTTAAATTGTTAAAGCTATTTTCTTCTGCAACACAAATATATGGGCATTTTTCTCCCTAAATGTAGGGATATGTATTAGTTTCTCAGGGCTGTCATTAACAAGGCACCAAAACTGGCTGACTTAAAACAAGATAAAGTTATTGTCTCAGAGTTCTGGAGGCTAGAAGTCTGAAATCAAGGTGTTCCCAGGGCTATGCTCCCTCTGGAGGCTCTAGGGAAGAATGCCTCCTTAACTTTTCCTAGCTTTTGGTGACAGCTAGCAATCCTAGCTGTCCCTGGACTTGTAGAAGCAACACTCCAATCTCTGCCTCCATCTTCATTTGCATTTTCTCTGTGTCTCTGTTTTCACATAGCTCTCTTCTGAAAAGTACATTAGACGTATTGAATTAGGGGCCTACTCTACTCCAGTATGACCTCATCGTAACTAATAACATCTTCAACAACCCTATTTCCAAGTAAGGTCACATTCTAAGGTACTGGGTATTAGGACTTCAGCATGTCTTTTTGCAGGGGGGACGCAATTCAACCCATAACAGAATACAAGGATGCAAGACATTATTGCTTCCCATGCAGCCATTAGAGTACAGAGGAGAAAGCGAATGTGTAGATTTTTGAAGATACAGTTCATAATAATTTAATATATACAAAATCTTTTTAGAGTATTGTGGTGGTGGCAACTATTTTTTTCTGAGTGAAACGGTAAAGGAAAAATTGTAAAGGCAGTTGCCATTTGAACAAGGTTTTGAGAGACAACTAGGAATTCATCCTAGAGAAAAAAAATTGCCAGATGTGGGGACATATTAGGAAAATAGTTTTGGGTAAAGGCATGAAAATAAGAATGAATAAAGTGTTTATTTTCTGTGATTAACACTAGCAATCTATTGAGTATTAGTATGTGTCATTTAACATTCACAACAACTCTTTTGATCCCCATTTTGCAGATGGGAAAACTGAAATTTAGAGAAGTTAAGTACTTTGTCTCTAGCTTATGCATCTAAGGTAGTCCTATTGGGTAACCAGACAGTCTGATTACACAGCTTGTGTTATTAGCACTTGAGATACAAATTACAGTTTAAAATATTTGGAAGTACATGTGGGATGGCTAGAGATAAAGCTGAAGAAGTAGACTGAAGATTACTTGTAAAGAAATAGGTTTATCAAATCAGGAGTTTGAACTTTGAGGATTATAAGCAACTGGATAATAACCACAGCTTTAAGGAAAGGTGTCAAATGACCACACTCATGCAGAGTAAAGGGTAGACTGGGGGAGAGGGAGATTGGAGGCCCAGGGGCTAAAAAGGAGGCTACTGTCTCCAGCTATGTTAGAAATAATGAAGATAGGAACTTAGGCTATGATAGTGAGATGGAGAAGAGTGACAAAATCAAAAGATACTTTTCAATTAGTATCAATCAGACATATTCATGCCAAGTCAGTATATTTTCTTGTAATTACCTGACAGGTTCTTCTTGCCTGCTGCACAGATAGAGCCAATTCACTGAGTGCTATTGCAGTAGGGAAAAAGTTTAATAATTGCATGGCTAGCCAAGAAGAAGGACATGGAGTTTATTACTCAAATTAGCATCCCCCATAATTTGGAGGCAGGGGATTTTTTTAGGAGAGTTTGGCAGAGTGAGCTAGGGAATGGGGAATGCTGATTGCTTGGGTTGGGGATAAAATCATAGGAGGTCAAAGCTGTCTTCTTGCATTGAGTCAGTTCCTAGGTGGGATCACAAGACTAGTTGAGCCAGTTTCTTGGCATGGGTTACTAGTCTGGGTGGTAGTAGCTGGTCCATCAGAATTCAGGGTCTGAAAAATACCTCAAAACATCAATCTTAGGTTTTACAATAGTGATATTATCTTACAGGGGTACAAGTCTGGCTACATGACTCCTTGTGGTTAGTTTTACAAAGGTGGCAGTGGAGGGTGGTTAGTTTCAGGAAGGGGCTGTGATCACCTTTGTTTTAAAGTTAAACTATAAATTAAATTCCTCACATAGTTAGTTGGGTCTATGTCCAGGAATGAACAAGGGCATCTTGGAGATTACAGGTAAAATGAAGTCAATTAGGTCAGATTTCTTTCACTGTCATAATTTTTGTAAAGGTGATTTCACTCTGTTGCATTGCCATTCCTCTCCTTTGACTCAAGTGCCAAAAGTAGAACTCGTCCCAACCCAAGTGATTAAAATAACAATTTCAATCCATAACCCTAACCTTAGAAAGAGTCTGGTAAGTCCATGCTGGGGGTATTTAAATAATTATGTGTAGAAGACATTAAAATATGGTTTAAAGTTCTAAAGGCTAAACTAACATACTTTAAAACAAACTATACAAAATTAGTAAAGAATATTTTGTCAAAATGCTTTGATACAGTCTCATTTATCTTTACTAAAGTGTCAACCCCTTTGAGTTAAATTCACCCAAGGGTTACTGTCATTATAGCCACAGGTCTACATCTCTGCTTATTCCATAAAGCCTGGTTATTTTTTTAAACTCTTGATTACTTCTTAATAATAGTTTTAAGTTTCTCACCAAATTAATGTAACAATATTTTGCACCTATTTGAAAGCAAGGTATCAACCAAAGTTTCCCAGTTGCTTTTGTGTGGGACAGAGGGAGTCGGCTCTATGTCTCCTTGTGACTTTTGGCCCTCATCTAAATTAACTGGGAAGTTTAACTGAAAAGGTTCTCAAACATTTATGAATATCCAGCCAGATATTTTTGGAATTTCGAGAAAATATCAATTACGAGAGGAAAATTTATTAACATAAGCTGTACTTCCCTTAAGTGAATTTCTTTTATCTCGAAGAATTACTTCATGCAGGTATCTGGTGTCACCACAGACCATGCATTGTAACTTGCTTATCTTTAGGGATGTTTGGCCTGTCTGTGTGTACTTGGCCGCTTTCCCTATGCATTGGCCAGGGCGATGTCATACAACTGCCATTAGTCAGGCAAAAGCAAACATAAACAACGTTTGTGAATCATTTTCCCACTTTTAGCCTGTAATTTAAAAGCACAACATCATAAACTTGGGAAAAATGAGAGATAAGCTGACATATTTAATGCATTCTATAGCACACCAAAATATTCCACTAGGTCATAAAAGAAACCCTAAAAATTCTGTTTAATTGGTTATACATTGCATGATGGACATGGAAGTTACCTGAAAATGGTATAGGGGCCAAGGGAAAATTTTCCTTCACCTTGTAAAGGTTTGTTGAAAAATAACTAACAAAAAGCAGATTAATAAGAGGTAAGTCATACAAATGTATTAGTGTGCACAGGGGAGAGGCACAGAGTAATTATTCCGACACTTCAAGGGGGCACGGAGGCTCATATACCATCTTGAGGTTACTGAAAGAATGAGGGCTCAGAGCATGGCCCCAAAAAAGGTTATGGTTTTAGGAGGGCAGGAAAAGAAGACTTGGCTAGGAAAAGGGGTTTTGTTATGTAGAAGAACCTCACAGGTAGCAGCCTTCAGGGAGTATAGATGGCAAATATTTCCTTCAGACCTGTAAAAATATCAGACTCCCAGTGAATCTTTCCTAGATCTGCACAAAGGAGGACCTTGGAGAAAGCCTGGTTGCATCAGTGCAGATTTTCTCTCCAAATGCAAATCTCCCCGACAGAAGACATCTTTTCATCTGTTCATGTATTTCTAGCTCTTCTTAATAACCATTTTTAAATATGTCAAATAAATATATTTTGGAGTGAAATATTTTGGTTTCCTTCAATTGCCAATATTTTTTCCTAATGTTTTCCCAGGTACCTGAACACAAAATAAAACAAATCCTAAATCATGTGGAAATAATGTTATGTCTTCTTGTGATCGACTTTAGCTTGGTATTTTGCATCATTGCTAGATAAAAGAATGCTTGGAATGTTAATCTGGAATGTTGAGCACTAAATTAGAATTCAGTGTTGTAAGATTTGAAACAAACATAGCAATTAAGAGGTTTTAAATTCTTGTATTTCATCACTTCTGAGAGATCATTTCTTTAGAGTGTTCTACAAAACAGCAGCCCAAGTGACAGGGAGATGGAGAAGGAAAATGGAAAAATAGGAAAAATTATCCTTCTTTTGGTTCAAAGGCATATTTGAAAAAAATATTGGGGTAAATAGTGCAAAAAATGCTGACAGTGTGAACTTACTGGTGTTGACTAAGCAGTACAAGCACATCAGTATTGTGATTTTAACTTACTGCTAAAATATGAAAAACAATAGGAGGAAAAAAACCTGACCTATTCTCAGTACCCATGTGACAGTAGGTAGGTAGGCAGATATGAATAGGGCGCAAGAGGCTCCCCACAACCAGAAATGTCAAGTAACCATCAGGTGATGGTCAAGCAGTTGTTAAACTGTCTCTCTAAAATAATTGGTTGCAACTAGCACCAGAAAAAGGCAGTCTCCCTATAGATAGAAAACAACTGAAATGGATGACCAGAAGCTTCCTGGTAACATCTCAGGAGCTGGGCAAGTGGACTCAACCTTGCGTATTAAAAGGCAAAATGGTGGACTTTAATTGGTATATGACCTCCCTCTAGGAACACCCAACTGGTAAGGGAAAAACACCTTAAATGAGCACGTGCACAACTTCAGTAAACACACTGTGCATGCGGCCCCTCCCAAGTGCTGGCAGGCCAGTGCATGTGTGGAAGGCCAATGTCTAAAATCCTAAGTCAAAGGTCGAATCAGACATTTGAATCTCTCAAGTGGCCCACTTGGCCCTCTTCCATGTATACTTTATTTCCTTTTAATCCTGCTCTAAACTTTTTAGGAAACTTTCACTCATGTTCTGAAACATGCCTTGGTCTCTCCCTCTGCCTTTTGCCCTTAGGTCAAATAGTTTCTTCTGAGGAGGCAAGAATTGAGGTTGCTGCAGACCTGTAGGTCTTCACCACTGCTAACACCCAGACTGTCACTGTCAATGTTGAAATGACAGTGACAGTCTGTCAATGAAGAAAATCTCTGCATCACATACTATATTAATGGACATAGTGTAAAACTTTTTTTTCTACTATTTAGCCATCCTTGTGGTCCTTTGCATAAGAGAGAGGGAGAAGGATGTCGAGAGCTCTTAAGTTCTTAGACCCTGAGAAAGGGATGGAAAGGGCTAGTTCTGCTTGGTCTACTTAGAGATTCATTTGATTAGGTTTTCATCTGGGCAAGGCTACTTCATACCTGGATACTCTGAAGTTATACAAAATACAGGGCTTCAAACTATTCAGAATCAATGGTATGTGGATAGGGAACCCTTGCATTTCAGTCTGCCTCTGGGTAAATGCAGTTCACTGCAGGAGAATTCAGCAGTGGTGCTTGACACTTGGTCACTGCCCTCACAGAGGATAAAAAGTGGCGGACACAGCCTGATCACCAACTAGCTTACAGGCTGTCTTAATACATTCTTTATTGATTACACATGCTCAAATTCATGGACATCATTGGTTCACAGAAAGCAGCACTGTTTCTAGTATCTTGCATGTTCTAAGAGAAAACCATTTGCCATTGGAAGGGCCAAAGTAAAACTTCTCCTTCACTCTCTGAGTTTCACTGAAAAACCAGTTCACAAAAGACAGATTAATTGGAGAAAAGGCATACAAATCTGTTAACATGTATGGGAGAGAATCATAGCATGATTACCAACATCCCAATGAGGTACAGATACTGTTTTGTAGAGGAAAGAGTAAGGGAGAAGTGTGGATGATTTTAGCGGGTTAGTAAATGATTTTTAGGGGAATTCAACGGACTTGAAGAACATACAATGAACTGGGACAAAGTTTACTGGGCCCACAGAGCAGGCAGTGGTTTGTGACAAAATCTGTCCAGGTTTGTTGACATTCAGTCTTTTTTTTTCTGCGATGAGCTCAGTTAATAAAATCTCGGGCCGGGCGTGGTGGCTTACGCCTGTAATCCCAGCACTTCCGGAGGCCAAGGCGGGTGGATCACGAGGTCAGGAGATGGAGACCATTCTGGCTAACACAGTGAAACCCCGTCTCTACTAAAAAAGTACAAAAAATTAGCTAGGCGTGGTGGCGCACGCCCATAGTCCCAGCTACTCGGGAGGCTGAGGCAGGAGAATGGCGTGAACCCGGGAGGCAGAGCTTGCAGTGAGCCAAGATAGCGCCACTGCACTCCAGCCCGGGCGACAGAGCGAGACTCTGTCTCAAAAATAAATAAATAAATAAATAAAATCTCAAGGAAGGGACTGGAGGTAATTATTTTTTTTATTTGGCAGGTCCAGACTTCAGGCAAATAAGAAACTTCAGAGAACAAATGTATCCTGTGCTTTGGGAGACACAGAAGATTGAGAGATAGGAGGACTGGGGAAAAGAAGGTCAGAGAGACCTGGAGCCTCTTCTTCAGTCCAGCATGTCAGAGGGCCGTATTTTGGGGTATTGATTTCTTTTTTCTTTCTTATTTTGAGTCAGAGTCTCACTCTGTCACCCAGGCTGGAGTGAAGTGGCACGATCTCGGCTCACTGCAACACCTGCCTCCTGGGTTCAAGCGATTCTCCTGTCTCAACCTCCCGAGTAGCTGGGATTACAAGCGCACACCACCACACCCGGCTAATTTTTGTATTTTCAGTAGAAACGGGGTTTGGCCATGTTAGCCAGGCTGGTCTGGGACCCCTGACCTCAGGTGATCCATCCGCCTCGGCCTCCCAAAGTGCTGGGATTACAGGCGTGAGCCACTGTGCCTGGGCTTGGGATATTGGTTTCTAAACCCTAACGCCATTTATAACTTTTCAGATTTAAAGTCAATAAAGCAGAATTTTACCAAATTGGAGAAAACTAACAGTGTCATAATGTCTACAATCTTACAATGATACTTGATTCATAGTTTTACTAAACAGCCAATTTAGAGAAAAATTGTAAATAATGGTGATGATGTGAATCAGAGAAGAGGCAAGAATTCAGCAATCTGGAGGCCTTGCACTGCCTCTCCTAGAAAACCCTCTTCTTATGTGTCACATGGAGTATAGATACCAGTGCTTAGGAGGGCTGGAGTCTCATTCTGACGCCATCAATTTGGTCTGAGCTTAGATTATTTGTTTAAAGCAGTTATCTGAAGTGAGACAACACTTACAAATAGATAACAGGGCTGCTGTTTAAAGTTTCTGAAAAACCACAGAGCAAGACAATGTATTGAAAAGAATAAATAGTGGGGGTTTGGAATGATCTTTCTGAATCAATAACAAGTGGCAGAAAAGAAAAGAATTACTGATTTTCTAGCTATTTGGAATGACACAACACTTTCTGGGATTCACATTTCATATCAGAGTGGTTTAACCAGCAAAATGCTGAAGTGATTAAATATGAAACCACGCAGTTGAAGCTGGAGAAAACTGTTTGGTCAGAAATGCTTCTGGAATGAGACTGCAGCTTTAGTTATTTTTGTTTGGTTGGTCAGTGATGAAATGTGCTATACTCAGCCTGCTAAAGTTATCCACAGAGGAAGGTTTACTTTGATGGTTTTAAGGTATCTCCTTTCAGAATTTTAATGTGGCAGCACATCCCTTAACAGCTCATTTCCTGAGGGATACTAAACAAGAGCCAAATCTAGGGAAAAAAGACAAGTTTAAGATCTCTCACCTCACTGTGAACTCTTTCCATGTTTAAACATAGAAGACACTCTCATAATCTGGCTTCAATTGAACACTGCCACAAAGGCCTTAAGTATTTATTATGCAGAGACCCAGGGCCTATTTTTCACCGGGAAAATAAGAGAAGATACCTTTACTAGCTTCGTGCCTTGCTCAAACGTGAAACTGAAGCCAAAACGAGTGAAAAGACTTTGTTTTTCCTCTAACAATTTAGTTAGAGAAAATTTTTATACGTTTGTGTGCAGGGTCAACATCTTTTGGTTATCCACTGGAAATTTATAACTATATTAATTTAAATCACTTTATTAAATATCCTTAAAAATCAGGCTGCTAGTCATTGGAAAATAAGGCGCTTACAGTTTGAAAGATGATATGCATGAAATATTTTTAGTTATATCTAAACTTATAAGTCAGGGGAAATGGTAGATACAGTTTCTAGTGTAAAGTTTAGGTTGGGATTGAAAAGGTAGCATGACCGGTCAGGGCACACATTGGGGCTTAACATTTTGTGGTGTCTGTTAGGTGCCTTGGACACTAGGGATCTTGGAACTGTATCCTGGAATTGCATATGGAATACAGTCATCACATATGCTTATAGAGTTAGCATTTCATGGCATGTCATGGATATGCTGTTGATTGTCATCTGATGTTTTTGTCTTACTTCAATCATATAATGCAAAATGGTTAATAATGTAAATTTTTCTCAAATATAAAATTACTTATAAGATACACAAATTCTTAAGAAGTCATATTACTAAACCAAGCAAGCTAAATCCTCAAAACAGAAGAAAACAGCAGAAAGGGATTGGAGCTACATGGAGAGACTCACCAATGTGTCTGAACAAAGTGAATATATATTTTTGAAAGACATCATTTCCAACTGTAAAATGAATGGAATTATTTCCTGCTAAGCCTAATGATTTGATTGGTCCATGTTCTTTAAATTTAATAGCACCAATTCCTGAAATTCTTAAGTTATTGATTTAAAAAAATAAAGATACAATATTTTAAAGGTTCTTTTGATCATAGTTAAATTACAGAAGATTTTTGTTTTTCTTGGCATTTTATTAAAAAATTAAAAAATAGCTCTTACCAATGGTGTGCTAGTAAATGTTTACTACCCAGCTTTCAGGGCAGGGTTGGGGATGTCCTGATTCAAAGTATTTAACAATCAACCGCTATGCAATACTCCCATAATGGCCAATTTCAAACTACCAATGAGATGTCAACCAGCTAGAAAACCTCCAGAAAGTTTAGCAATTGTCTCTCACAAAGCAGGATGCACAGCTCCAGCACACTAGCTAAGGCTATTTTTGTCTTAGCAGAATATAAGAGCAATCATCATAACTTAGGAGTTTATCAAATTAGTAACCAAATGTGAATATGGAACCTCAAACACTCTGCCATATGATCCTCCAAATACCTGTAAAGAGAAAGGGGAAAAATAACAAGAATAAAAGTAGAAAAGTTCTACTATATTTGTTATATCCAGAATCTTACACAAAATATACTTTAAAAGCCTATTAAATTCTGTGAACAGCTTCCTAAGACTTTGGATAAATATTAAATGTGCTTCTAAAATACAAAGATTTGTAGTATTACTTATAGCATGTTGTTGTTAGAAGTACAATGTCAATAAATGACCATGAATAAACTATTTACTGCCAGTTGCTAAACCTCTTCCTTGTACTACTTTTTAATTTATATTCCTCTGTTGTTTCCTCTTTGGCATCATTTTTCCTCAAATTAGTTCCCCTATGACAATGCTAATTTGTTTCACCAAAACAAATATCCTTGTGAAAGCTCTTTGTCAGCTAGACTGTTTATAATGCAGAACTAAGGTGATCTTATTTTTCTTCTTCAATACCGCTCTGTCAATGAAAAGAACCTTATAGAGATGTTGCCAATACTCTGCCAGAGCTTTAAGAATTTTTGAAAAATAACCTCTGAATAATCCCAACATACCTGAAAATGTTAATCATTTAGGGAAAAGACATTTAGTTGTTTGTTTGATCTACCAGAATCTAAAGTTACAAGTCATAGCTTCTTAACTTTTTTCATTGCTTTCAGCAGCTCAAGCTTGGGATTCAGAAGCTCTATGCCGATTAAGCCTCTGAGACTTTTTTTTTTTTCCTATTGGCAGCTGATAAAGAATGCATTCACGGCCGGGCGCGGTGGCTCACGCCTGTAATCCCAGCACTTTGGGAGGCCGAGGCGGGCGGATCACAAGGTCAGGAGATCGAGACCACGGTGAAACCCCGTCTCTACTAAAAATACAAAAAATTAGCCGGGCGCCATGGCGGGCGCCTGTAGTCCCAGCTACTCGGGAGGCTGAGGCAGGAGAATGGCGGGAACCCGGGAGGCGGAGCTTGCAGTGAACCGAGATCGCGCCACTGCCCTCCAGCCAGGGGGACAGAGCGAGACTCCTTCTCAAAAAAAAAAAAAAGAATGCATTCACGATAAATGTACTCAAATATAGTTCTCAATTATGAGCTTTTAAGCACTTAATATGTTTGAACTTACTAAGTTCTCTCTCATCTTCTATTTTTGTTTTTTGTTTGCTTTAACACAGTAGATGTGTAAAGGTGATACTTAAGAATAATGAAGAGGTTGGCCGGGCGCGGTGGCTCAAGCCTGTAATCCCAGCACTTTGGGAGGCCGAGGCGGGCGGATCACGAGGTCAGGAGATCGAGACCATCCTGGCTAACACGGTGAAACCCCGTCTCTACTAAAAAAATACAAAAACTAGCCGGGCGAGGTGGCGGGCGCCTGTAGTCCCAGCTACTCGGGAGGCTGAGGCAGGAGAATGGCGTGAACCCGGGAGGCGGAGCTTGCAGTGAGCTGAGATCCGGCCACTGCACTCCAGCCTGGGCGACAGAACGAGACTCCGTCTCAAAAAAAAAAAAAAAAAAAAGAAAGAATAATGAAGAGGTAAGGTAGTTCTAAATAGAATTATTAAACAAGAAAAATTTTAGAAAAACACTACTTCTCTTTCTTGGACCTTAAAAAGGACTCAGGCAGGATAAATAAGTTGAGTGCATCTTTTTTTAAAATTCGTTATCTTTTTTTTAGCACTAGGAGCTCTCCCTTCCCCAAAGACTTAAAACTACTGGCAGAAGGACTGTCTTGAAACACATCATCAGTGATAATTTTTCTTCTGTCTACAAGGCAATCATTATCCTTGTTCTTCCTAATCCTTCTGCATTGGCTGCCCATTGATGAGTAGGTGTTAAAATAGCAAGGGGAGGGAGAGCATTAGGACAAACAGCTAATGCATATGGGGTTTAAAACCTAGATGATGGGTTGATAGGTACAGCAAACCACCATGGTACATGTATACCTATGTAACAAGCCTGCATGTTCTGCACACGTATCCCAGAACTTAAAGTCAAATAAAGAAAATAGCATATTTACTAAAACGAAAAACCAATGCATATCTTAGAGAAGTCAGCACTGTTGTGAAATTTCCATTTACTTATGTTTTAGTTTCTATGTACATCGGGACTCTGATTCTTCAAGGAACTGTTTTCCAGATTACCTTGTTAAACAAAATAGTTTCCTATCTGTGGTTACTTACGTTAAAAAAAAGAAAGAAAGAAAGAAAGAAAGAAAGAAAGAAAAACAAAGCTTTTATTTTCTTGGCAGATGTTGGAAGGAGATCATGGTACCATATGAACTTATCTAAAAATGAAGACGGTGGCGTGGGCTGGTACAGTCAGCCTGTACCCCAAAACCTCTACCCCAAAATCTCTGAATCTGTTTTTGACAGGACACAAACTTCCTGAGGACTTCCTTGTCATTGAAGACCCCTGCAGTGTAAAGCATGATCCTTTGTATTTGGTTAAGTGGTCCATGATCTTTCCTTATTTCCTTGAATTGAGCATCTTGGATACTTAGAACTGTACCCTCTCCACAAAAACAAATGAACAAACAACCTAATCATGGAGATTTCTAATCTAGTGGATGGCAGATTATGCTGTGTATGTGATTTTGTTCCTGTTTAACTTTACTATCTGATTTCCTTCTGAAGCATCCCTCATTATTCTGTAATATCTTTTAAATCGCCACGTCTCTGTGGAGTGTCATCAATTAGCAAAATATTATGTCAGCTGGTAACAGCTTGTTCCTTCTTGTATCTGCATTATGCAACAGACTCACGAAGATGTAAAGGCTTTGTTCCTCTGCCCAGTAAGGTACATAAAACCAAGACTAGTTGTGTCTTCTAATCCCCAACCTTCTGCTCACCCTGGACGAGACAAAAAAGGTTAAACAAGGACATCCCCATTTCTAAGAGTTTGTTACTTCCTAAC
Organism: Trachypithecus francoisi; assembly: GCF_009764315.1. Classification (NCBI taxonomy): domain Eukaryota; kingdom Metazoa; phylum Chordata; class Mammalia; order Primates; family Cercopithecidae; genus Trachypithecus; species Trachypithecus francoisi. The sequence continues at coordinate 116,024,244 of NW_022681454.1, forward strand.
CTAACTTCTTGTAGACTTAAAGAAAAACACTGCCCTTCAGATTTTGAAAGTATTCTGTTAAAAGAGAAGAATCTCTATTTTCCAGGTTTATCAATGAATGGAGATTAAATAGTAGGAAAGATAGTTCCTAGAATAGTAGGGTCTTAGAACATTTGGGGGAAAACAAAAGGCAAATAAATAGTCCCTTGTTCTCCTCTGCATTTGCTTAAATATTTTACAATTCTGCACCCAGATTTGTCTCGGTTGCAATAAGGACTACATAATTCCTTTAGCTTTTTCTGAAGCCAGATCTCTAGGCCGATCAGCAGATAAAATGTATTGAAAAACCACAGAGTAACATGCAAACAGGAGAAAACCAAAATTGCCCAAACAAAAAACCGTTTAATCAAGTGAAATTTTCCTGATTTCTGCTTTTCTGAGTAAAGGTGTCATTATTTAAACAGCGTGCTCTTTTGTATAATTACGTGTTCGATTTCATCGCTCCATGGACCTTAATCTTCAAATATGGTGTTTCCTTTAATTTAAAAGGGTTTCAGTGTTCTCTTTCCCTTATTTTCTAACAGACTTGCTGCTGGAAGACATTAACCGTTGCCCTAGAAACACTAAAAACATCAATTTCCCTGGAGCAATATCTCACTAATCTCAGCACTTAAGTCACAATGTTTAGTTAGAGTTTGTTCAGTGAGTACTTTAAGGTTGATTAAATGACCGTTAAATGTCCCACAGCAAGCAAAGCAAAAAGCTCAGAAGTAGCAGATCACCCATGTAGCAATGCAGCTCTCTCCACTCAGAGAACAATTTTGTCAAGACCACCTAGAAGATACACAACTACCATTTACTAATGGTAATCGCAGACTTATAATTACTTACAGTACAGGTAATCCCATGCTTGACTCATGTCTAGCCTATATAAATTTCTCTACAATTTCCTAAACATGGCATTCAGTCAAAATCTAGATAAACATTCAAGTGTGTATGTGTGTGCATCCTCAATGTGCAGAATCTGTCTTTTATTTGCTTACCCTCTCACTTGTTGAGGTGTCTTTTTCTCCTTTTTATTGTTTATCAGCTCTCCAGGGAGGCACTTGGCAATTTAGATTATGTCTCTTGAGGAATGCTGAGAGCAGATAATGAAATTTTGAGCCATAGTCTCACTTTGTGGCTCACTGCAGCCTCCAAACCCTGGGCTAGGTGATCCTCCCATCTCGGCCTTCTTAGTAGAAAGGACTACAAGTGTGTGCCACCATACCTGGCTAAACTTTTATTTATTTTTTTGTAGAGATGAGATCTTGCTTTGTTGCCCAAGTTGGTCTCAAACTCCTGACCTCAAGTGATCCTCCCACCTCATCCTCTCAAAGTGCTACGATTATAGATGTGTGCTACCACACTCGGAAGATGATGGATTTGAGAGGTATCTTCAAGCTGTTTGATCTCCCTGGAAGAGGAATAGGGTTGGGGTTTGTGTTACAGTTTGAATCAGGGATTAGATAACCTTCTGACAGAAAGTAGAACGTGTTTAGAAAAGTGCAGTTTCGGCCAGGCGTGGTGGCTCACGCCTGTAATCCCAGCGCTTTGGGAGGCTGAGGCAGGCTGATCATGAGGTTAGGAGTCAAGACCATCCTGGCTAACACGGCGAAACCCTGTCTCTACTAAAAATACAAAAAAATTAGCCGGGTGTGGTGGTGGGCGCCTGTAGTCCCAGCCAGGCGGGAGGCTGAGGCAGGAGAATGGCACGAACCTGGGAGGCGGAGCTTGCATTGAGCCGAGATCACGCCACTGCACTCCATCTAGCCTGGGTGGCAGAGTGAGACTCCGTCTCAAAAAAAAGAAAAAGATAAATGCAGTTTCAAAATATGCCTACAAATTAATACATCTGCTCATAAGAGTTCCTGGAAGAGAAAAACAAAACAAAACAAAACAAAAAAAAACAAAACAAATAACAATACCAACAACAGCAACAAAATCAGAAACTCAATTCATAAATTAGGAGTTGATCAGAGATTTTGGAGGATCCCAGTAAAATTCACATGAGTCACCATCAAGGGAAATGCCATTCTATCACTTTTGAAATGACTTTCATTAGCTGCTAGACCAGTGGTCCCCAGTCTTTTTGACACCAGGGACTGGTTTGATGGAAGACAATTTCTGGATGGTTTCAGGGTGATTCAAGTGCATTACATTTATTTTGCACTTTATTTCTATGATTATTACATTATAATATATAATGAAATATTTATACACCTCACCATAATGTAGGATCAGTGTGAGCCCTGAGCTTGTTTTCCTGCAACTAGATGGTCCCATTTGGGGGTGATGTGATGGGAGACAGTGATAGATCATGGGGCATTAGATTCCCATAAAGAGTGTGCATCCTAGATCCCTCGCATGCACAGTTCACAATAGGGTTTACGCTCCTATGAGACTCTAATGTTGCTGCTGATCTGACAGGGGTGGAGCTCAGGTGTAATGCAAGCGATGAGGAGTGGCTGTAAATACAGATGAAACTTCTCTTGCTTGCCCACTGCTCACCTCCTGCTGTGTGGTCTCATTTCTAACAGGCCATGGACAGATAGCAATCTGTGACCCGGGAGTTGGGGACCCCAGTGCTGACCATTGATAGGCACTCCTAATTCCTATTTCCAATCTAACTTGGTGGAGCATACTACTCTTCTATGAAGATTTAGAGGAATGTGGTGTTACTGTGTTCCCATTTCAGAAGTAATAAAGCTGAGGCATGAAAGGTCAACGTGTTTCCCAGGACTTGTATAGTTTCCTGAAACAAGAATGTACAGCTGGGTTGGAGAAGTACTTTCACAGAAGCCTACTTAAAAAAACAATGTATAATGCTTTGAAATTCATTAAGCCTATTTGCAAAAACTTACATATTTTAGTATTATACAAACATGTATGTCAGCTCATTGGAAATTTTGGCTGTTATGAATTAAAATCTGATTTGAATGTTTAAAAATAATTTGTAAGAAGGCTTTGCTTGCTACAGCTGAGATTTGCATGTAAAATATCTTTTATTTATAATATACTTTGCTTTATTTTTTCATCTAGTTGTTAAATATTTTGAAATATAATTCTAATGTAAAGTCTCATTTCTGTGCCTAGGAAACTATGTGAATACTCTTCCATATGACTTAGTTTTGTATTGACTCTGGGTGCTAATTGCAGTCTTCTTTCCTCCAGTTAGTGGCCACCAAGATGCCTTTCCACGATGTTAAACTCATGTTTTCACAGTGCCCACTTTCATGTAATACAGCTATTGTATTTTAAAGGTGATTGTCCACTTTAAAAATAAAAGATGCCAAAGTAAACACATAGGAGATACTACGTTATTTATTCCACTGGATAGGAAAGTTGGAAGGAACTTGTGGGATCCTCCAGTTGGGCTCACAGTGCCATTTGTTTTTGTTTTCGTTTTTTTGAGACAGAGTCTTGCTCTGTCACCCAGGCTGGAGGGCAGTGGCCAGATCTCAGCTCACTGCAACCTCCCATCTGCCAGGTTCAAGTGATTCTCCTGCCTCAGCCTCCTAAGTAGCTGAGATTACAGGCGCCTGCCACCACACCCAGCTATGAAGTTTTAGTAGAGACAGGGGTTCACCATATTGGCCAGGCTGGTCTCAAACTCCTTACCTCGAGTGATCTGCCTGTCTTGGTCTCCCAAAGTGTTGGGGTTGCAGGCGTGAGCCATCGCGCTGGCTCTGATTCCTCTCATTTGTAAAGATAAGGATGCTGAGTCCAGTAAGGTGGTGCTGCTTGCCAAGTCCACACAACTAGTTAAGGCAGAGCCAGCATCGAAGCCCACATCTCTCGGCTCTCAGTCAAGTCCTTTACCACTGTATTAAAGGAGGCCGTATTTAGAAAAGATTAAAATGTTGAAATTTTCTCTCCACAGCTGTATTTTACAGAAAAGGAAATCTCTAATATGAATTATAGTCACTATTTCCAGTGTTTAACTGAAAAGTACTGGAGCTCTGAGAATTTTCAGGTTTGTCCTTCATAAGCTACATGGAAAATAATGAAAAAGCCAGCTCCACCTCCTGCTATGAACATACTGCTCGCTGTTTGATATACTGGGTGTACAGCTGCTCTGAGCTGTATTATTACTTATTCTCAAGTAACAATATATTTATTGAGTCCTTACTCACAAAGTATATTTTTACTGTTATTCTAGTCCTCAAGGGAGCTGAAGCAAGCATATACACTTCTTTCTGAAGAGGAAAGAAGCTCCGAATGGCAATCTGGAGGCTAGGGGTGAGAAAGATTTGCTTTCTGTTTTGAAAAGCCCAGCCTCTCATTGAATCTTACTTGCAAGAAAATGAAGCAGCCAGTCTGCAGGGGTTTGTATATGATATGATAATAGAAACTACAATAAGATGGAACATAACTTGAATATGGTCCTAGTTCTCAAGAAACTGAGGAAGAGGCATGCTAGCAGGGGATACCATGGGCAGAAATGTGCACAGTCATTATAGAAACTCATCGTTGAGGATGAGGTGTGGGATTCTGGGCAGAGAGCCACTGACTACGAGGAAGTACTTCAGGACGGCTTCCTGGAGATGATCAGATGGTTATTATATGAAACAGATGGGGAAGACCTATTGAGAGTCAAAGAAGCTATTCTCTGCACTTAGGATATTTCTGGCAAAATGTCTGGGTTAGGAGTTACATGAAAAAACAACAACAAAAACAACCATACAACACAGATCTTTCCTAACACAAATGAAGGCTGGTGGTTAGGGTATAGAATGAAATGATGGAATGAGATGAGAGTGGTTGGATGAAATAGAAGCATAGGTTAAAGAGTCCTAGAGGATATGGTTTAAACATGGTTTAGAGGCAGAGGTAACTAGCAAATTACTAGAGATCCAAAGAAGAGTTCATTATTGGGCTCTCTCTCTCTCTCTCTGTCTTTCTCTCTCTCTTGCACCCAATTCCAGGGTTTTATGTTTGGAATACCTCTCTCTCCTACTTCTTCCTATTCCCTTCTCCCTCCCTGGACTAATCCATGCAGAGTTTTCAGGTCTCAACTTTACATCTTCCTTTAGGAATTCATCCCTTACCTGCGTTAGGTATTTTTCAGGTAGCAATTCATCCTTACGTGGGTAAGGTATTTTCCTATAGGTCCTAATGATGGCCTCTGCTTACCTCATCAAATCTGTTTTTGTTTTCTACAGCTGTGTAATAAATTACCACAAACATAACAACTTTAAGAAACAAAATTTATCCTCTCACAGTTTCTGTGGATCAGTTCAGAATGCTTTAGCTATGTCCTCTGCTCAGGGTCTTAAAAGGCCAAAAGCAAGATGTTGGCCAGATGTGTCCTCATCTGGAGGCTTAACTAGGGAAAGATTGGCTTCCAGGCTCCCTTAGGTTGCTGGCAGAATTCATTTCCTTGCAGCCGTAGGACTGATGTCCTTGTTTTCTTGACAGCTGTTGTCCGGGCCCACTCTCAGTGCTGGTGCTTGCTGCATGGCCCTCTCTTTAACGTGGCAATTTGCTTCTTCAAGGCTAGCGGGAGAATCTCTCTTCTCATCCTTCTATGACAGAGTGACATTACATAATCACAGGAGTGACTATCCATTACCTTTGTCATATAATGTGACCTAAGCAAGGGAGCAAATATCCTATTATACCCATAAGGCTTGTCCACACATAACAGGAACAGATTATACAGGGTATGTATACCAGGGATAGGGGATCTTGAGGACCCTCTCAGAATTCTGTCTACCACAATATCTTTTGTCACATTGCATTATAGTTGCCAGTTGACTGAGATCTCAGAGAGACTATATCTTGGTAACCCTTACAGTTTCTACTTTGCATAGTGCTTAGCAGATACTCTCTTCTCAATAAAAATTTGCGGAGTCACTTAGTAAGTGTTGACAGGTCAGTTTAGATCAGTTTAGATAGTAGAGAGTATGGAGGCTCGAAGAGGACAGATTTCAATAATTTATACATTTAGTAGAAATAGGTGAAAAGATGCTGTTGAATGGCAATGAAGAACAGAGAAACTCTGAACTAAGTCCAGAGTCTATAAAATCTGTTAAAGAAGACAACTATGGTGATGGGGAAATTGAATGCTGTAATTTTGGAGGTAGTGGTTATGTGACACTCAGTTAGCAATTTTGGTCAATTATATTGCATATGCTGTTGAATAGGTAAGAATGAACGGTTCCCAGTAATTGTGCTAAAGTATGGAAAGCCATCATAATCATTGCTTTAAGAAACTGTATATTTAGGCCAGACATGGTGGCCCATACCTGTAAACCCAGCACTTTGGGGCCAAGGCCGTGGATCCCTTGAGTTCAGGAGTTCAAGACCAGCCTGGGCAACCTGGTGAAACTCTGTCTCACTGAAAATACAAAACCTAGCCAGGTGTGGTGGCACATGCCTATGATCCCAGCTACTCCAGAGACTAAGCCAGGAGGATCGCTTGAAACCTGGGAGGCAGAGGTTGCAGTGGGCCAAGATGGTGCCCCTGTACTCCAGTCAGGGCAGCAGAGTAAGACTCTGTCGCAAAACAAACAAACAAACAAACAAACAACAACAACAACAAACTCTTTATATATTTTGAGCTTTTTCTCTAATCAAAGCACATGGCTAAATCTGTTGGAGGGTGTGTCAGGGCTCAACCAAAAAACTATAGAGAATTTAAAGCAGGGAATTGGGTTATGCAAGTGATGGGAACTCAGAGAAACCAAAGAGGGGGTAGTGAGGTTAACCAGTGATTAGCAACACCAGAAAGCCATTACCATCTGGGGGTACAGAGGGAGGAGGCTGTCGTACGGGAGCTTAGGGACCTGAGCTACAGGCAGGTCCTGGAACTAGCATAGGCTGTCCTGAGCAATAACCGGGATCATAGAGGAGAGTGGGCTGTCTCCAGAGATGCTGGCTGACTCAGAGAGAGAGGAGGAATGCCCTGGCTTCTCATTCCTTCCTACTCTTCAGTCTGTTGACTCCTAGTTCAACTATTCAACTGTTGCCTCCTAGTAACTGAACCCAGCTGAGGTAGTCAATGAGGGAGCAGAGAAAATGCAGGCAGCAGGCAGCTGCCCTCCTCCAGGGCATCTTCTAGATTCAGAGCAGAAGATGAGAAACATACCCGTGAGCAAACAAGCTCAGGACCAGCACAAGGACTTAAAGATGCATAGCAGGCATCTGTCCTCAGGGGGCTTACACTGTAGAAGAGGAAAGGAGGCATGCACAGTTAACCATAACACAGGAGAAATCAACCCTTTCTAGAATAGTAATTGATGACTTTTGCAATGGCAGTCTGAGTGGTATCATAATTAAAAACAAAAAACAAAATTGTAATTCAAAATGGAGTTTGTATACAGAATTAAATCAGATATTAATTGAGTTTGTATTTCACATTTTAATCAGCAAAAACAAAAAGTAAATTTTAGAAGGAAATTGGAATATATGTACATATGTATGGCTTAACGGAGGAGATGTAAAGACAGGCAACCCAGAAACTATGAGATACATACAACTGGTTATACACAATATTTTAAAATTATGACAAAATACATAAAACCATATATAAAGGTAGAATACACATAATAAATTGGGAAAGAATGCTTCTAACAAATGACACAAAAAGAATCAGCATCTATAATATGTCGACAAAGTAAGAAAAAGACAACCAAATAAAAAAGTTAGCAAAAAATATTGGCAATTCATACAGCAGAGTAAGAGACTACAGTTCAATTTTTGTAAAGCAAAGCATTTTTTAAAAAGTCCTCCTTTCTGATTTATGAAAATGCAGAGAAATATGATAGATGGCATACCTGGCTGGCTTTTTCCATGATTTACTGGAAGGGAGGAGCAGAGGGGTATGGAATGGAGGACCAGGTCATGAGAGAGATAAGCAAAAGCCAAAGGAGTCAATAAGACAAGTTTGTACAACACATACAGTGTAAACATGGTCCAATTTATGGGAAATTGTGTAACTATATGGCTATATATGTATATGCACATACTACTTCCACTGTCCCCACCCTAATTCCAGCACCATCATCTGTCACTTAGATTCCTGCTAGAGTCTTCTCTCTGATTTCTCTCTTCCACCTTCTCCATCTTTTTTTTTTTTAATACGGAGTCTCGCTCTGTTGCAGTAGCTTGATCTTGGCTCACTGAAACCTCTGCCCTCTGGGTTCAAGTGATTCTTGTGCCTCAGTCTCCCAAGTAGCTGGGATTACAGGCACACGCCACCACACCCAGTTAATTTTTGTAGAGATAGGGTTTCACCATGTTGGCCAGGCTGGTCTCGAACTCCTGAGCTCAAGTGATCTGCCTGCCTTGGCTTCCCAAAGTGCTGGGAATATAGGCGCGAGCCACTGTGCCTGGCCCGCCTTTGCCTTCTTACCGTCCATCCTCCATGCAGAGCAGCCAGTGGGGTTGTATGAAAAGTTAAATCATGTCATGACCCTCCTCTGATCAATACTTTCCTGCAGCTTTCCATCTCAGTAAAATCTAGCTCCTCATGTTGTACTGTTCTTCTCTTCCCTTAGCACACTCCAGCCCCTTGGGTCTCCCTGCCATTTCCCAAACAGCCTGAACACAATCTCACCTCACAGCTTCAGTTCTTGCAGTCTCCTCTGTCCAGATAGCTCTATCTTCCCACCCTCCTTTCCATGCCACTGCTCAAATGTTACCTGATCAGAGAGGATTTCCCTGATGATCCCATTTAAAATAATATTTTCTTTACTCTTTAATGCTTATAGACTCTATTTTTCTTCATAGCACCTATTACCACCTGACATATGACTAGACTCAACGACTAGCACTTTCAGGACATGGACTGTGTGTCAATGGCACATAGTAAACACTCAAAACTTATTTACTGAATGAAGGAAAGAATGAATAAATGGAGATGAGTGGGTAAGGACAGTCACCCCAGTATTAACAGTGGTTAAGTTTCAGGTGCTTTTTGTTTTTTCTTACAATTTTTCTGTCACTCAAATATTAATAAGTAACAGAATTTTTAAACATCCTTTTCCTCATAAGAAATCAGAAGATTTGGCTTGTGTTTATAGGAGTCCATGATAAGTTCATAGGAAGACAGACTCTAAGGAAAAATGTACTTACTGCCCTTCCTTTTCATCTCAGAAATGCAGGATTATTCATAATCTCTGTAGCATTCGTTCTTCCAGAGACTTTAAGATGTTACTTAGCTATTTCTTTGTGTGTTTTCTAGATATAGGCAGAAAATTGAATTTGCAGGAACCCAGCTCCTATACCAAATGTATGTGCCCTGCATCTGACAGTCTTCTGCAATGGAGATAAATGTGTTTGTTGTTCATATTTAACAAACAAACAAACAAACAAACAAAAAACACTAATATTTGCTGAGATAGGAAAAAAGTGGACTGATGTTTCCATTCATTTTGAAGTGCATCAAACAAATAAGATGGATTAATGGATGAATGGAAGGATTGGTAGATGTGAAATAAAACAAGACAGTTAAGATATTAATGGTAGAATCTAAGTGCTGATGGTATAGGTCTTCACTTTAAAATTTTTCAACTTATAAGTATTTGAAAAATTTCATAATAAAATTTTGTGCATTAATTAAGTACAACAGAACTTAAATTGTGTAAGAGGGAACTTCAAAAATGTTGTGGAAAAAATGGAATTAAAAGGTAAAGGTAAAAAATTTAAACTTTATATCTCAACATAAGCTCCATCAAATTTAAGACACTTGTGTAAGTGATAATATCAGTCTATTTAGTTTATCCCTAAAGAACTGAGGGTCCTGGGAATTTAACCATGTCAGTGCAGTCTTTTTATATTATAAACTGAAGAAAAATAAGTGCCTTTTAAAGATTTCTTTTAAGATTAGAAGAAAAGTAGTGGGAAGGAGCCAAATAAGGACTGTAAAGTGGATGCCTAATGATTTCCCATTGAAACTCTCACACAATTGCCCTTGAGAGGAATGAGCAGGAGCATTGTCATGGTGGAGGAAGACTCTCTGGGGAAGCTTTCCCAGCCATTTTTCTATTAAATCTTTGGCTGACTTTCTCAAAACACTCTCATAACCAGCAGATGTTATCGTTCTTTGGCCCTCCAGCAAATTAACAAGTAAAATGCCTGGAGCATCCCCGAAGCTATTGCCATGACCTTTGCTTTTGACTGGTCTGCTTTTGCTTTGTCTGGATCACTTCCACATCTTGTAGCCATTGCTTTGATTGTGCTTTGTCTTCAGGATTGTACTGGTAAAGCCATGTTTCATCTCCTGTTACAATTCTTTGAAGAAATGCTTCAGGGCCTTGATCTCACCTGCTTAAAATTTCCATTGCAAGCTGTGCTCTTGTCCATAACGCATCTGAGCACAGTGTCTTTGGCACCCATTGAGTGAGAAGTGTACTCAATTTTAGTTTTTCAATCGGAATTGTATAAGCTGAACCAATTGAGGTATCTATAGTGTTGGCTATTATTTAGGCTGTTAATCATCAATCCTCTTCAATTAGGGCATAAACAAGATTCAATTTTTCCTCCCAAATTGGTGCAGATGGTCTGCCACTGCAGGCTTCACCTTCAACATCATTCTTTCACTTCTTATAATGAGTTATCCATTTGTATACTGCTGATTTCTTTGAGGCACTGTCTCCATAAACTTTTTGCAAAAACATCAGTCATTTCACTGTTCTCCCATCCAAGCTTCACCATAAGTTTGACAATTTGTTCTTGCCTTAATTTTAGCAGAATTCATGTTGCTCTGATAAAGACTCTTTTTAAGTTGGTGTCGTACCCATCTTAGTGCCTCAAACTAGATCTTAGATGTGCTATACAAGTTAGTACAAGTTTACTTTTGTGCAAAAGTTTTTAATCCATTTGTAATTTTTTTATAATATGGATTTTGCACAAACTTTTAAAAGACTCCTCATAATATTTAAAGCTACCTATTTCTTTTTGATGAGAGGGAGAAAATAGATACTCTGATAAAAGCACTAATAGGGTTTTAGACATAGTAAATACTTTAGTCCATTTATTGTCTTACTTAGGATTTGTGGTTGCATAAGCCACATTTATTTGATTGGGGAAAAATACATTTTGATCATTCGGTAGTAGGGTTTCATCAAATATTTTCTGTGTTTCAAGAGTTTATATAAGAAACTATGAGAGTCTGGTTTTTCCCACCAATTAGGACTTTCAAAAGCTTATTGAATAACACCCTTCTAAACTTGACAGCCACTGAGAGCTGTTGTGCTGAACTACAATCAGCACTGTTAATAATAGCTTTTCCAGGAAAAGAATTTAATGACTGTGCAGAATCAAAAACTCTAAATAAAGTACATTGTGTATATCACTTCAATGTTGTCTTTGTTTTCCATGTAATTAACAGGCAGAAAAATTGGTCTCACTGCTAAATATTGTAACCTTTGAAAACACAACTCTAAAAATATATTCATTCATTCATTCCAATGTGCCACACTGTATGTTACACAGAGGCCATAGAGAGCTAGGAACAGAATTTCCACTCTTTTTTTTTTTCTCTCTCTCTTTCTCCTGCTTCTTTTACTCCATCTCCTTCTTGTCCTTCCACCTCTTCTCTCTCTCTTTCTCTTATTCTCACTTTTTTTTTCTCCTAATCTCCTCTTCTTTCTCCCTCCTACCTCTTTTTCTCTCCTTTCCTCCTGCCTCAAGCTGCCAGAGAGAGATGCCAGGCCATTTCTACATGCTAATTTCTGCCACTAGCGAGATCATACTGAGGTAGAATATAGAGGGATAGAGATGGTTTAAGGGCAGTAGCAGTAGCCAAGGGTTAACTGTATTCCAAATACAGAGACAAGCACCTTATAAATTAAAGCTTATTGACTCCTCAAGCCAATCCTAAGAAATAAGTGCATTTTACAGAAAAGAAAACTAAGGTCCCAAGAGACCATCCAGGATCAATCAGTCAGTAAAAGGCAAAGCCAGAATCCTATACAGGAGAGTAGAATGTGGCAGAAAAAACCCTTGGCCAAGAATCCCAGGTTTGAGCTTTTGTACCATCAGTCATCAGTGGTGTGACTCTGGCAGTCATCCACACCTCTGTAAGCCTCACTAACCACTTGATAAAATTAGAAATCTAGATTAGTCATTTGTGAGATGTTTTTCTAGCTTTGACATCTTGTTATTCAGTGATGCCCAGTTCCTTTATCCACAAATCCTCTTAATCCTGCTATTCATAGACTCTCACTCCCTTTTTAGATTCATACATTGTTTTGTTTTGTTTTTAGAGACAGGGTCTTGCAGCGTTGCCCAGTCTGGAATGCAGTGGTGTGATCACAGCTCACTGCAGCCTCAAACTCATAGGCCCAAGCAATTCTCTTGTCTCAGCCTCCTGAGTAGCTGTAACTACATGTGCACACCATTACTCCCAGCTAATTAAAAAACTTTTTTAGAGACAGAGTCTCTCTGTGTTGTCACACATATTTTATGCAATAAATACTGAACAATTCCACATATATGTTGAAATTAGACAAGCTATCTATATAGTGTATATAGTTATTGAATAAATGACATTAATTAGTTGATAAGTGCTGCCTCAGCTGCAGAAAGAAAGTTATTGTGTTTGAGGATCAGGTGGTATCTCACAGGACTTCCTGAGTTTCAAACGGGGAAAGCTATTTTTTAAGGATAGATAAGAGTATGTCTTGGAATGTTAATGTCCTGTCAAATACAGTTTGGGAAATGCAGTCCCAGTATTCTGAAATTTGATTTTGCATTATTTTTAGGCATATACTGAAACACACATATAAGATTTACATAGATGCATAATAGAGTCATATACATTATTTTCCTATAATAAAGTTTGTTGTTGTTGTTGTTTATTTTCCTCTTATCCCATTAATTGTGCATCTCCTTCCATACCCTCCCACTTGTGCTACCAGGCAAATTCATATGAACAATTTAGGACATACCAATTATCCATACCCATGTAATAATGTTAAACATATGCATGTATTTACATGTGCATATATATATAGAGAGAGAGTTTTCTTGTCATGGATTTAAAATGGAATCATAGTATATGCACCCCTTATCAGCTTGCTGTCCTCACTTGATAATATCTCATGAGATTCCTTCTAAGGAATTTGACTTAGTTCTAACTAAATTTCTTCTAATGTTTTAATAATGTTCCATAGAGTATATTGCTATTTTATTCAATCATTCCTTTTGCTGGAAAATTGTCTTATTTTCATTGTTTTGGCCATTGCAAACAATGCTGTAGTAAACACTCTGCTGTACACATCCTTATGTTCTTGTGCTTTTTTTTCTTATGGGTCATATTCTCAGGATGGAATGGAAGGTCGAAAATATATGTATTTTAAATTTGAATAAATATTAGTGAAAGTATTGTAATAATGAATATTTCCTTCAGCAATGTAGAAGAGTGGTTGCTTCCATTTATTCTCACGAGTAATGGGTATATTGTTTCATTTTTACCAGGCTGAGTGTTACAAAGTACTGTCTCTTTCCTAATTCAATTTGCATCTTCTTACCTGCCAGTGAGCAATTTTCTTAGATGCTTATTATCCATATGATTTGCTCTTCTATAATTGCCTATTCCTATTTTTATTCATTTTTGTTTTTAAATTTTTGTTAGTCATTTTGTTGTCAATTTGTAAGAGCTTCTTATATATTATAGATGATGAACATTTGTAATCTGAGGGGTTAGTTTTATAAAAAAATTGATTGTCTTTATCTTTTGTCATAAAAATTTTGCAATTTTTATGTAGTCTAGTATATCTTTTCTTTCTTTTGTAAATTCTAACTCTCTCATTTTGTTAAGATTTTTTCTACCTGTTATGTGTAGAGTCTTCTAATTTTCTTCTAGGTTTTTTTTTAATATCTAAGTTTTTAAAAAAATTATTTGAAGTTTATTTTTAAATAAAGTGTAGGATAGGTATCTAACTTTATTTTCTTCTAAATGAGTGGTCATATTAAGCAGTATGGCTTATTAAATAAACCAGCCTTTTAACACTAAAATAAAATACTAACTTTGAAGTGGAATGCTTTAAATTTTCTAATGCACCCAGATATATTTATAGATTATCCACATTGTGCAATCATCTATTTGCCTGTTTCTTGATCAATATCATACTGATTTGATTACAAAATTTAGCTAAAGATTCTGATAACTGCAAAGTCAAGTCCCCTCTCACTTTTCTTTTAGAAATATTTCTTGGCCTTTCTGAAGCATCTATTTTTTCTTCCAAGAAAACATTAAGAATATTTTAAATTAAAAGAAAAATCGTGAAAATTCTATTTGGAATTATAATAAATGTCTAATACTTTGGTAATAATTAATATTTATATGATATCAAGTATTTTCATTTAAGAAGACAATATACCTTTTCATTTGTTTTTGGTATTTGTCTTTAAAAGTTTTCCTCAAAACTTCACAGTTATGACAATATTGTTATGTTTATAAGATATGTGCTATTTTTTACACTTTCACATCTAAATGCTTATGAATAGAAAAATGTAATTGATTGTTTTATATTTATGAAGTATCCAGCTACCTTTTAAAAATTTCTTAATAATTCTTGTAGTGTTTCCTTTGTATTTTGTCTTTTTGAGACTCCTTTGTAAAAAATTCAAACTTCAAAAATGTTATATTTTCTACTGTTCAAATTAATACTTTTATTGTTTGCAGTATTTTCATATTGCTACATACTCCATATCAATATTGTATAGCAATGTGATTAAAAATCCTTCTCTGATTTCTGATTTTAATTGAAATTATTTTAGTGTTTGGCAATTTAGAATAATATTTGATATGTTTTCTTTAATAGGTAATATTTTAAAGTAGCTTTCTTCTATTCTTATTTTTGTTAGTGCTTTACTTAGAAATGGCTGCTGAATTTTGAATTTTTCATTTTCTATTGATATAACCAAAATATTTTTCTATTTGTTATTTAATGGGTTATGTTGCTAGATTTCCTGACATTAAACAGTTCATTTCTAGAATAGAATTATGACTGCGCATGATGGTTCATGCTTATAATCTCAGCACTTTGAGAGACTGAGGCAGGATGATCACTTAAGGTGACCAGCCTGGACACCATAGGGAGACCCCATCTCTACAAGAATAAAAATAAAAATAATTAGCTGCATGTGGTGGTTCATGCATGTGGTCCCAGCTACTTAGGAGGCTAAGGTGGGAGGACTGCTTCATCCTGGGAGGTCGAGGCTGTGAGAAGCCATGATCAGGTCACTGCACTCCAACCTGGATGACAGTGTGATCTTGTCTCAGAAAAAAATAAATAAATTATACTTGATTGCAAGAGGCAGACTTTATTTGCTAATATTGTTAATATTTGGAATATATGTTTATAGGTGACTTTTGGTACTGTTTTAATCTTATTTTGATATTTAAGAGTGCTAATTTCATAATATTAATTGGGCAGCATTTAATATTTTGCTGATGTCTAGAATGGTTTAAATAACATTGGAATTATCTGTTAATAAGATTAGATAAAATTCAGCTGTGAAACCATCTGGTACTGGCGATTTATTCAGTTATGAATAAATAATTTTCTAATTTAAACAATTTTCTAATCTCTTCTTTGGTAATTAAAGTATTGATGTTTTCTTTTTCTTGAATTAATTTTGATTATTTATATATTGCTGGAAAAATGTCCCGTTACTATAGATTTTCAAATTTGATGCAATCAAATTGCGTGTGTTATTGTCTTATAATTCTTTTATTCTTCTCTATATTTTTCATTGTCTCCTTTTTGATACCTTCTTTCCAGTCTCTGACATTTTGCTTTCTCTTTTCCTCTTTTACTGAGACTTACAAAGGGTTTAGTCTATTGATCTTTTCACATAACTGGCTTTTAAATGTATCTGTTCTTTCTTTTTACATTTCTGTTTTTTGTTTCATTGCTTTCAACTTTTACATTTACAAATTCTCTTTTCCTTGTTTCAGTATTTGTTATTTATTTTACATTTTAAATTGAATGTTTGGTGTCTTTAATGTTTATCTTTTTAGAAAATAATGACTTAAGGCTATAAATTTTCCTTTGTGTACAGCTTTCACTGGTTTTACAGTGTGTTCTTTTTATTGCTTTATGTGATTGTTTTCAACTTTAATTTTGATATCCACTTTGATTCAATAATTAACAAAAAGTATGTTTACAAATTTGTAATTAGAATATTTTGATCACCTGTTTATTATTTATATATTAAATTATTGCATTACAATGAAAATAAAATGACTTGTTAAATCTCTTCTTTAAAAAAAATTTTAAGATTTTTTTTGTGGTCAAGTATATGTTGAATTTTAGTAAATATTCCATAAATTTGAATAGCTATATATAGATATATATATTCAATTCTCCATTTAAGAGTTATAAGTGATAAAGTTCTCTCTCTATATATATATTTAAAATATATAAATCTATAAATATTATATGTTAACATGTTATATATCATATATAATATAAATATATATTAATATATCTGTTTTAGAGACAGAAATCTAGCTCTGTTGCTCAGGCTGCAGTGCAGTGGCTTTATTTTTAAATTGAGTTTGTTGGTTGTTCTTTTCAATTTCTCTGTGCTTTAAATTTTTTTCTATTAAAGCTCTGTGCTTGATTTGAAAAGAGGTATATTTGTCTGCCATGTCAATGTCAAGCACCCCTCTTCTGCTGCTCATAGTCAGACACATTTCTCTGCTCCTATTTATAAACAAAATCCCATTTTTTTTCCCCACCAAGACATTCTACTTCTAATTGTCACCCCATTCACTCTACTAAAATAAATTCTTTAGCATACTTTGACTTGCTTGTCTTCTCTGCTTTATCCCATCAGATGAAAAATTTGGAATTTTTTTATTCCTCAGTCTCCTCTCTACCCCAAACCCACTCTTCCACAAGCTCCTATGTTTTGTTGACATAGTGAAATGCTTTTAATTCTAAACTCATTAGGCTTTCATTTCAGTGTATCTTTTTATTTCAAGAATCCTTATTTAGCACTTAAACTCCACATTCTCAGATTCTCATTATATATTTAGATTTAATTCATACTTAGTTTTATATATAAATATACATAGATATAGTTAGATAGCTGGATTGTGTGTGTGTGTGTGTGTACTGTACTAAAATGCTCTCCAATTTCTTTGTTCAACTGATCTCCCCAGCAGCTCTATTCCACTGGGTACCTGTATCCTTTGTTCTTCTTATTTCAGGTTGTTATTCTAATGGGTCATTTTTCTTTGTGGACTCATGGGAACCTGGATACAGATCTTGGAGTGCCAGTGGTCCCCTAAGTGAGGGAAAGCAAAGCATCCCCTACCTAACTCCCTTAGAAATTGTGTAACAGGGAGGCAGAGAGACTCTGTCTAAGCAATGAAAAGAACATTTCTATTCCTCTTTCTGCTCACACTTTCCTATCCTCAGAAATAGGGAAGTCTCAGCCCAACAGACATCCCTTCTTGGGCTTTGTGGAGGTCAGAACCCTCACATAAGATCAAGTTGACCTTAGCTGCCTGGAGTGCACAGAACTCTGAGAGTTTTCCCAGCATTCATCAAGCGCAAACTTTATTTTGAAGGTATCTAAGTCTGGTTTTCAGACAAATGCCTAACCTATATTGGGACGGAGCTCCACATTTTCTCCTCTATCAACTTTTTGGAACTCAATACTTTATACTCAACAGCTCACCAACACCAATTGCTGCTTGTCTCAACATAGACAAATAAATTCAAGCTAGGAATGGATAGGAAATAAAATACTGAAATTCTATCACTATCTTTCCATAATCCTCTTAGAACTGAATTACGAATTACAGTTTTTCAGTTAATTAATTATATGACTAATTAGAACACCTTTACAATGAAGGAGCAAGCAGAGATGAAAAAGGGCAGGATCTGGTCATGTGTAATAGAATGTGGTGGAAGCTATTTTTATGGACGCCTAAAATCCTTCAAGTAATCACTACCTTTCCTATGCCTCAGCTCATGTGATGCCAGCCTTGATAAATTGCACCATTAGTTAGAAACACCTCTGTTGCATGTAGCAGAAAATAAATATATATGGCTCATATAAAAATGGAATTTATTTGCTCATCTAACTATCTGGAGTCAAGCAGACTCTGGGAAGAATAGGAACATTGGACTTTGGACAATTGCTATTCCTGCCTCACTAACTGCTTGAGTTCAGTCTCCTTTGCCAGTTCTTCCTCAAGGTCCAATATCTAACAGATGGAGAGGGCTTGAAACAGTTTTTAGACCTCTTCTTTTTTCTGTCTATACTCACTGCCTTCAAAGTCTTAATTTCATGGCTCTAAATATGAATTATACAAACATGTACAATAAACATCATCATCTAGAAGATACCAAATCAATGTCATCTTTCTTATCACTAAATGCAAGAGGAATCTTATTTGATTTACTGCTAGCAGAACCCTATCATGTAGATTCTGTTATTAACGCTATTTTACAGGTGAGAAAATGAGACTTAAGACAATATAAATAACTTGGGCAAGATCACACAGCAAGAAAGTGATAGAGCCAAGCCTGGAATCTCAACAGATACATTGCAGAGCTGTTCTTAACCGGCACATGTTACTGTCTCTATGGTGTCAATAACTTCTTGATATGTATCACTTCTGAAAGGCATTTATTTGCTCACAGGTGGTAATCTGAAGTCATTAGGACGTCTTGCTCTCAGGAGCCTATTTCCCTGATGTCAAGGAATTCCTAACCTTTAAAAATTTCTACTGTTTTAAATGACTTCAGAATTTTCAGCAGCGAATTTTCCTGCTCCTGGGAAAATTTTAAATGCCAAATTACCACTGATTCTGTTTTCCTGAAAAATAAATAAACAAATAAATTGCTCAACACACTAAAAAGAAGAAGCTTGAAACACTCTTTGAAACTTATTTCCCTGGCTTTATTTTGTTCTCAACCATCTTACTGAAATTGTAACTTTGGAAAGTACAGCATAAAAATAATAAAATAAATATGGTGATAAAAAATAAAGAAATAAAATAACTTTGCTTTCTTGTCCTCCTTTTTAAATCTGTATTCCATCTTCCCCATTCCATTAAAATAATCTCTCAATTACCAAATTCAATAGACATTTTTCACTCTTTGTTTTACTCAGTTTTCATCTGGCATTTAGCAGTGCTGATCACTCTATTCTTGAACCTATTTTCTCCTTTGACTTTCATGACATTATGCTCTTCTGAATTTCCTCCTACTTCCATGACATTTTCTTTAGAATACTACTTATGCAAAGCATGTTTTAAGCTTGGTTTTCTTCAGGCTTTTAAGTGCTCTTCTCTCCCTGGATAATGTCATCCGTTTAAATTGCCATTTAAAACCAAATCACCCCTGGGAGGCCGAGGCAGGCGGATCACGAGGTCGGGAGTTCTAGAGCAGCCTGATCAACATGGTAAAACCCCGTACAGTACATTTACAATGTTACACAAGCATCAAAATACAAGCGTCTCTACTGAAAATACAAAAATTAGCCGGGCATGGGGAATGCGCCTGTAATCCCAGCTACTCAGGAGCCTGAGGCAGGAGGATTGCTTGAACCCAGAAGGCGGAGGTTGCAGTCAGCTGAGATTGCACCACTGCACTCCAGCTTGGATGACAGAGCAAGACTATCTCAAAAAAAAAAAAAAGAAAGAAAGAAAAGAAAAGAAAAGAAAAAACAAAAACCAAAACCGAATCACCCTAAATACGTATCTTCAGGAAGAGGTCTTCAGTCCAGCTAAATATGTATCTTTGGCTTGAGGTTTTCAGTTCAGAGTGAAGGTAGTCTGTAAGTCCTTCAGTCAACATATGCAGAGCGAAGCAGTCTGGCTCCCCTGTCTCCTTATCTGCATTAGTGATATGCTGCAATCTCTATCCAAAAAACTACTTCCTTTGTTTTCTCACTTTCAACAGCCAGTTGGTCAGCAATTGTTATATTGCAAGTCTGCCTTTACAGCATCACCACTGGCCTTGCAATTCAAGCACTGTTCATGTTTAACCTGAACTGTTATAATAGTTTACTATTGGATGTTTTCTGTTTTCAGACTTGCCCCTGCAATCTTTTGGCCACACTGTTACCAGAGTGACCTTTCCAAATTGCAAATCTGACCATATCATTCCCCAGATGAGTTCTTTCAGTGACTCCCTGATGGTCAGAGGGTAATGTTCAAACTCAGCAAAATCATTTGTAATATGGTCCCAGCCGGCTTCTCCAGCTCAAGTTCTTTCTCTTCTCTTTCCCCTTTTTATTCTCTTTCCCTCTCTCCTTTATTTTCTTTTCTTCTCACAATCTTTTCTTCCTCTTTTTTCACTGATAAACTGTTCATAGTTCTTTGAAGATCATAGGGTTGTTTTATAGGCCTAGAATATCTGAAACACGTTTTCCTATCTTGTTTATCCATCGAACTTCTATTTATCCTACCAAGACTGGCTCATATGCTGTGCTTTGTATGTATAATTTCTCCAAACTGAGTTAATTACCTACTTCCTTGTACTACTTTTGGAACTTGCTTACACTTTATTAAACATAAAGCTATGTAACTACAACTTATTTGAACTCTTTGGCTCTCATTAGATGGCAAGTCCTTGAGGGTAGTAATTCTGTTCTTACTTTTTTATTCCTTATCACAATGTTCAGCACATTATATAAAGTCAATATTTGCTAAGCTGGGCTTAACTGAAAGTGTAAATTAGAAAATTTCCCTTGAAATATTAATAGTACTTCTAGAAGTGACATTATACATTTTAATATCCCCTTACTATGTACTGTGCAGTCACTTATTTAAGTGCAGCCTTCTATTAAGTCTAAGTAATTCTCACCTAAGTTAACCATATAAGAAGTCACATTTGTTATTCCATGGCATTAAGACAGCATTTAGTATGACTAACAAAATACATATTTTATTTTGTGCTAAAATTCTTAAATTTTTGTATGGAAAAGTCACTTTTGTTTTCTCATGGAAATGACAGCAAAGGTAGTGCTGTCTGAGGTAGCATTAATAGGTGAATCCAGATACATTTGGTTGCATTATTTTGAAGAAATATGTTTCATATTCTTGAGACATCTATTATTGTAGTTTCAAATTTATAGCATATATAGAGATTATTAAATAATGTTAAGAATTAATTCTGATTGTTATTGGAAATAACTCAGTTAAGCTTGGCTTTTTAAAACAGATTTAACAACTGCAGGAAAATGATATTTGCAGTTCTGTTTTTGTAGTTAGGGCATATCAAAAATTAATTGCTGTAGACCTTGTCTCCCAATAGTTCTGTTTTTAATTTCTGTCATCTCCCTCAAACCTTTAAACTTGACAGAAATAGAATGTGGTGAAGATTTTGCTTCCCATGAATAAATAAGATATTTATTATATGCTAATTTTTAGCCCTTTTAGAGCTTGGTTTATAATGGGAAAGACTTATAAAATGTACTCCTGTGTAACTACTTCTGCTTTTTCTTTAAGTCATAAACTGTTGGTATATATTTTTTATTGTGGTGAAATTCGTGTAATACAAAAATAACCTTTCTAAAGTGAACAATTCAGTGACAGTACATTTACAATGTTACACAAGCATCAACTCTATCTAATTAGTTCCAAAACATTATTATTGTGCTAAAAGGTGACCCTGTACATACTAAGCAATTACTCTCCATCACTCACCCTCTTATTCCCTGGTAATTCAGTTTTCTATAGATTCACCTATTCTAGAAGTTTCATATAAATGGAATCCTACAATATATAGCCTTTTGTGTCTGGCTTGTCTAACTTATAATAAAGTCTTTATATCCACTTTGTAGTACGTATCAATACTTCATTCCTTTTGATGACTGAATAATATTTTATTGTATGTGTATAGATCACAATTTGTTTATCCATTCACCTGTTGAACATTTGAATTGTGTCCACTTTTTTACTTTTGTGGATAGTGCTGCTGTGAACATTCATATACAAGTATGTTTTAAGTACCATTTTCAATGAGCTGGCATATTTTTGACAAGGATATAAGAGTAAGTTTCCTGACTTTTTGAAAGCTATTTGAAAATGTGACTGAATATTATAGACAATTTTCCTATCTTGGGATGTATCTAAAGACACCAAATTTTAAAGCTTTGAGCACTTTTTTTTTCTCTTGAAACTGACACTTTTGTTTCTTACAAAAAGTGTCAGGACTGACAGTTACAGGAGAATTCAATTTAACTGTTCATATTGGTTGAACCAATCTCTGTGAAAATTAATTTCTATTATATGTCAGGTACTGAATTCAGTTGGTAGTATAGAAACAAATTTCACTTTCAAAAAAGCATATAGATATTCAGAGAGATGCTCAAATAATATAAGACAAAAACACATTGGGATGTGGCCATGCCTCAGAGTCTGCCCAGGATGCTACAGAGCAACAAGAGTGAGCACCTCATCCAACCCAGGCAGCTCAGCCAGACTTCCAAGAGGAGGAATCCAACCTCTTTTCAAATACTATGAAGGTAAAGTACAAATTTCCACAATCAATTCTTCTGTCTTACTCCCCAGAGGTAGACAAGGTACCCTTCTGGGATATTTTTGTGTACAAAAAAAAAGGCATACATTTGGGTTGAAAAGACACGCAGACATATATATCAGTAAAGTATATAAATTTTAAGGTGGAATCAAACTATTCATGTTGTTTTGTAAATGCCTTTTGCACTTAACTATTGTAATTTTATTCCTCAGATACCAATGAGCTGAGCCTGAAAATGTGTGAGTTAGTCTGGCGAAGAAAATTCTGAGGATATTTTATGCAAGCAACAGCAGGGATAAAAGTGTGGAGATGAGGAAGAGCACTGTATATCCTACACCTCTAAGTAATTCAGTCCTTTTGGAGAGGGAAGCAGAAACTAGCATCTAAACTTGATAGAGTTGAAAGTGGAAAAGACTGATGATTTTAGATAATCTTTAACTATATTTGAATGATTTTATGATGATCAAATTCTACTTTTTAAGCCTTTTCATTGTCCTTCTTTTCTTCTTATGTGTCCCTTTCAGGTTATTAGTGAAACCTCATCTAAAACAGATTTTAGTTTCCCCCAGAAACAACTATTTCACCGTGTTTGTTTACTTACCCAGACATGTCCCTGAATTGTGTGCAATTTCCCAAAATTTCAGTCTAGTTCAACATTATGTGTGTAATGATGATAGTCTAAGCACTGTGATACAGTGCGGGTGATAAACGGATACATGGAAAAAAAATCCATGTCTTAATGTTATAAGATAGTGGAGGATCTGTATATATGGATAGGGAGATATTGCATAGATAATTTAGAACTATACATCATGATCCTCAGCCCTCAAACTGTTGAAGCCAGGGAAGGCTTCTTGGAATAAATGAACACAAATTATTTAAGACAAGAAGTGTGGGCAAACATTTCAGGAAAAATATCAAGCAAGATAGCTAGATTTAGAAAAATACAAGCAGTTTCATCTTTTGGAGCATAATATGGCACATTGTGTTGGAAGATGCAGAGGTGAAGAAGTGGTGATCGTAGTGTGCAATGTTAAAGAGCTTGAACTTGATAAGAAGCCACTGAAAAATATTTAAAGGAGATAGAAATGGTTGGAGAGTATGGATTTGAAAAGAGCAAGATTGCAGTTAGGAAGACAAGTTAACAGGCCGTTACAATAATCTGGCTGAAAGATTATGGGGTCTGAACAATAGCAGTGAATGAGAAAGCATTGGTGAGAAGATAACTGAATTAATAAATGTCTTAAAATTAAAATCAGAACTTAATGCTAAGAAGAAGAAATGCTAAGAGGATAGAAGAAACAATGGATATAACCTAGATTTGTACTTTTGGTGATGGGGAAAATGCCTGTGTTAAACACTCAAATCTGTATCCAATGAATGTGTGGTTCAGAGACTTGAGGGCAGGTTAAAAATGGAGAAATAGCCTGGGCAACATGGCAAGACCCCATCTCTACAGAAAAATTTAAAATATAAATAAATTAGCCAGAGGTGGTGGTACATGCCTGTAATCTCAGCTACTTGGGAGGCTGCAGTGAGAGAACTGCTTGAGCACAGGAGGTCATGGCTGCAGTGAGCTGTGATTGCACCACTGCACTCCAACCTGGATAGTTGAAGCTGTCATGCAGAGAGAATCTATGGGATAAAAAGAGTTGAGAATAGAAGTATGGAGCAGAAGAGTAGCTGGCTTACAAATGGGAATATCAAATAATGACCAGAATATGAAAAATCAAACCAGGAGTGAGTGTCATGGAGTGCAGTAGGAGGATAGTGAAGCACCACAGAGAAGACCACTTAAATACCGAAGGCCAAGAGTTATCCTATGAAATTCCCCAGTTGCTGTGAATTCTTAGGTTAATTGTAAATAGTCTATGGCCACAAAAACGAGTGATGAAATGATAAAAATAATAAATAAGAATAACTAATGTGATGGTTAATTTCATGTGTCAACTTGACTGGGCCATGGAGTGCCCAGATATTTGGTTAAACATTCTGGCTTTGTCTGTGAGGGTGTTTCTAAGTGAGATTAACACATGTGGTTGGGCCTCATTCAATATATTGTAAGCCTGAATAGAAACAAGTAGCAGAGTAAGAGAGCATTTGCTCTCTCTCTGCCTATCTTCAAGCTGGGACATTGGCCTTCTCCTGCCTTTGGACTCTGACATGGACTGGAACTTACCTCAACAACCATCACTTCTCCTGGTTCCCAGGCCTTTGGACTTGGATTGAAACTATATCATTGGGTTTCCTGGATCTCCATCTTGCCCACTGCATATCTTGGAATTTTGCAGCTTCCATAACCATGTCAGCCAATTTCTTATAATAAATCTCTTTATGTCATTCAGATATACATGTATGTCTTAGTACTTCTGTTTCTCTGGAAAACTCAGATTAATACAGATTTGGGTACAGAGAATGGGATGCTACTATAACAAATACCTGAAAATGTGGGGAACTGGGTAATCAGTAGAGGCTGGGAGAATTTTGAGGTGCATTCTAGTAAAAGCCAAGATTGCTGTGAAGGGACTGTTAAAGGTGATTCTGGTGTGGGCTCAGAAAGAAAAGAGGGGAGCTATACAGAAAGCTCTCATTTTCTTAGAGAATACATAATCATCATGAACAGAATGTTGGTAAAAATATAGATGATAAAGGCCATTCTGGTGAGGTATCAGAGGAAAATGAGGACTATGTTATTGGACAGTGGAGGAAGAAAGATCCTTGTTATAAAGTGGCAAAAAACTTTACTGAATTGTATTCATGTTTTCGTGTTTTGTGGAAGATGGAGCATGCAAGCAAAGAAATTCGGTATTATCCCAGGAGATTTTAAAGCAAAGTGTTGAAGTAGTGGCATGGGTTTTCCTGATTGTTTATACTAACATGCAAGAAGAGAGAATTACTTTGAAGAAGGAACTGTGAAGCCAAAGGAAACCAGAACTTAAAGACTTAAAATATTCTCATTCTACTCATATTTTGAAAAAGGAGAAAGTGTGTTGCGAAGAGAACACTAAGGGCAGGGCAAAGAACCATTTGATAAAGAGATTAGTATAGGTGTGAACTACAGACCTAATAGCTACTCTAGCAATAACACTTCCAGTCTGAAGGAAATAAAGATGGGTTGAAATGAAGATGGCTGTCAAACTTACTAGATCTCACAGGACCAGATCATAGAACCATTCGGCTGTCAACATACACTGTTCTTCAAGACAAGGGAAGAATGGCACCAAAGGCAATTCAGCGATCATCAGTCCTGGCTCCTCAGTTTTAAAGGGTACATGTGGGGATAACTTCTCAGTTTTGATAGTCCAAATGGTGGCCAATTAGAGCCTTGGGGGCATGACTCCTTCCTAGCAGAGCTGCAGAGGTGGGCCCACCACCCCAAAGGGGTTAGAAGACAGGACCACCACCCCAGTAGGTCCAGAGGGGAGGGCATCAAATCAAAGCAGATTATTCTTGAGGCTTTGATCCAATAAAACTTGGTTTGTTGAGTTTTGGACTTGCTTTGGGCCTGTCACTGCTTTCTTCGTTCTGATTTCTTCGTCTTTAAATGGAATGTCCATCTTATGTCTGCCCCAATACAGTATTTTGGAAGGACACAGCTTGTTTGGTTTCATAGGTTCACAGCTAGAGAGGAATTTTGCCTCAGGGTGAATCCTGCCTTGAGCCTCACCCATTTCTAGTTTAGATGATATTTTAATAAGACTTTCAGACTTTAGACTTCAGAGTTGATGATGAAATGAGTTGACTTTTGGGCTGTTGGGACGGAATGAATATATTTTGCATGTAAGAAGGATATACTTTTTGGGGCACCAGGGTGGAATGTTATGAACTGCATATTTTTATTCCCCCCCACAAATGTATACATTGAAACCCTACTCCCCAGTATATTTGGAGGTGAGGCCTTTGGGAGGTAATTAGGTTTAGATGAAGTCATGGGGGTTCCCATGATAGGATTAGTGTCTTTATAAGAGGAAGAGATCAAAACTCTTTAGCATGTGAAGACACAGCAAAGAGGCAGCCATCTGGAAGGTAGGGAAAGGGCTCTTGTACTCAGACTTTTAGCTTCCAGGACTGTGAGGAAATAAAGATCTGTTGTGTAAGCCAACAAGTCTGTGGTATTTTGTTGTAGCAGTTCGAACAGACTAAGGCAACTAATATTTGTGAGGACTTGCCACATGCCAGTTGTAGTTCTAAATGTTTCATGGAGCTTATCTCCAAGTCTGTTGATTTGGATTTGAGTTCATTTTAAACCTACTTTTTAGATGTCACCTGGAATTCTCTATAGTCTTTGAAAATCATAGTCTTGCTTCTGACACATTTTTTCTTCTCTTTGGCCAATCTAAAGCATATGCTGGTTGGTGTTGTCATGCTTCTAATCTTATTTTCTTTCTCTTTTGGAAACAGAACTTAGAGGACAGCTCTGCTTCCTTGAACAATAAACACAGCTTTTTTTTTTTTTTTTTTTTAGTTTATGAAAATGCAATGATGTATTACAGTGGTTTTTCAACTTGGCAAGCTCTTTTGTAACTGTAAAAACTTTTATATTGTTTCTTTTCTCCTAAAACACATAATGCTATTCCATTTACCCTATATAATATCATCCTAATTAAATATATGTTTTTGCTTTAAATATTTTATTGATCAGCCTATTATACTTCTCTCCGGAAAAAATATGTGTACTACATCAAAGCAGAATTTAAAAAAAAATTTCTGTGGCCATAATGCCATTAACATTTCTATTCTGGATTATGTTGTATTAAATTATTAGTAGTATAAGACTGATTAGTGCAACAAGTTATAAAGCATGAAAAGTAATTATTAAACATAAAATCATTATTGGAAATGAATATGTATCAATGAGTTCGATAGATCTGGGTTGATAAATATTACTTATTCCTATATTGAGGAAGGTTTCACCATCATTTTCCTATTTTTTGTTTATATAGATAAGCATTTCTCAAACCTGTTGACTCAAGACCTCCTAACACTCTTAAAAATTATTTAGGACCCTAGAGAGCTTTTACTTATATCTGCTTTATCAATGAATATTTTCTGCACTCAATTTCATTTCTCAAATTTGAAATTGAGAAATTGAAAAAGAAAATTTCATTAAAAAAAGCAATAAATTCATTGCATGTAACCATAAATAATATGCTTAATGAAGAATATACCTTAAAAAAACAGTGAGAATATTGGTATTGTTTTCTATTTTTACAAATCTCTTTAATGGCTGGCTTAATAAAAGGCAGTTGGATTCTCATATCTCCCTATGCAGTCAATCTTTTGCAATACATTGCTTTGGTTGAAATATATAAGAAAAATCTGGCATCATGCAAATATGTAGAAAGAAAGAAAGAATCTGATGGACCCTTAAAAAGAATCTCAAGGACCCCTTAGATATTTTGGGACCACATTTTGAGAATGACTGATATAGAGGTAAGGGCTAAAAAAAAACTTGTTCCCAGAACAGAGCCCTCAGAAATAATACCACACATCTACAACTATCTGATCTTTGACAAACATGACAAAAGCAAGAAATGGGGAAAGGATTCCCTATTTAATAAATGGTGCTGGAAAAACTGGCTAGCCGTAGGTAGAAAGCTGAAACTGGATCCCTTCCTTACACCTTATACAAAAATTAATTCAAGATGGATTAAAGACTTAAATGTCAGACCTAAAACCATAAAAACCCTAGAAGAAAACCTAGGCAATACCATTCAGGCCATAGGCATGGGCAAGGACTTCATGACTAAAACACCAAAAGCAATGGCAACAAAAGCCAAAATTGACAAGTTGTATCTAATTAAACTAAAGAGCTTCTGCACAGCAAAAGAAACTACCATAGAGTGAACAGGCAATGTACAGAATGGGAGAAATTTTTTGCAATCTACTCATCTGACAAAGGGCTAATATCCAGAATCTACAAAGAACTTAAACAAATTTACAAGAAAAAATCAAACAACCCCATCAAAAA
Organism: Trachypithecus francoisi; assembly: GCF_009764315.1. Classification (NCBI taxonomy): domain Eukaryota; kingdom Metazoa; phylum Chordata; class Mammalia; order Primates; family Cercopithecidae; genus Trachypithecus; species Trachypithecus francoisi. The sequence continues at coordinate 116,052,699 of NW_022681454.1, forward strand.
GTGGGTGAAGGATATGAACAGACATTTCTCAAAAGAAGACATTTATGCAGCCAACAGACACATGAAAAAATGCTTATCACCACTGGCCATCAGAGAAATGCAAATCAAAACCACAATGAGTTACCATCTCACACCAGTTAGAATGGCGATCATTAAAAAGTCAGGAAACAACAGGAGCTGGAGAGGATGTGGAGAAATAGGAACACTTTTACACTGTTGGTAGGACTGTAAACTAGTTCAACCATTGTGGGAGACAATGTGGTGATTTCTCAAGGATCTAGAACTAGAAATACCATTTGATTCAGCCGTCCCATTACTGGGTATATACCCAAAGGATTATAAATCATGCTGCTATAAAGACACATGCACACATATGTTTATTGTGGCACTATTCACAATAGCAAAGACTTGGAACCAACCCAAATCTCCATCAATGGCAGACTGGATTAAGAAAATGTGGCACCTATACACCATGGAATACTATGCAGCCATAAAAAAGGATGAGTTCACTTCCTTTGTAGGGACATGGATGTAGCTGGAAATCATCATTCTCAGCAAACTGTCACAAGGACACAAAACCAAACACCGCATGTTCTCACTCATAGGTGGGAATTGAACAATGAGCACACTTGGACACAGGGTGGGGAACATCACACACTGGGGTCTGTTGTGGGGTGGGGGGAAAGGAGAGGGATAGCGTTAGGAGATATACCTAATGTAAATGACAAGTTGATGGGTGCAGCACACCAACATGACACATGTATACATATGTGACAAACCTGCACATTGTGCACATGTACCCTAGAACTTTAAGTATAATAAAAAATAAATAAATAAATAAAAAAGCCTTGTTCCCATAAAAAGTAGATGAGAGTGGAAGGAGTATATTGTTATAACCGTTACATACATTCTTTTCTGGAATTCCTTATATAAGTTTTTATTATTAAATATTATTTTTATATTATGTACCAGCTAACAACTCAATTAAGTCGTTTTTCAACTTTATCAAAAACAAATTATTTGAAACCATCCAAGTTGCAAATGAATTTGTTACCCAGTCTTAGGGTCATTCATTTTCTCAATATTTAGGAGGTATACCAAAATGATCTTTCAGAGAATTAAATGACAATCATGGCTATTACTCTTCCTCTTAGACTCACCTTTGCTTTGACATTTAACTCGGAAAGAATTTGAAAAATTGAAGTATTGTCAAGTTCAACACAACTTTGAGAGTATAGTGTTTTAAACTGAAATAATTATATGCAATCGCAATACTGTGTGTGTGCATGCGTGTTTCCTCCTTTAATAGTCGGAGTTGCAGTTACTTCATTCAACTGATGGAAAATATTGAATCAATCATCTAAATCAGATTTACACATTAAAAGAAATAAACTTAAATAAATGTGTTAATATCGATGTTTATGAAAACTGTCTTATCTGAGATTTCTAAATCATAAATATAAGAAAACGTTGGAGAGACAGAAATAAGTCAGGGGTTGGAGCGACATGTGTAGAGGAGTTTATCACCTGAAAATAAGCTTTCCTTCTTTAATGATTTTATAGTATCAAACGCAGTATAAATAGCAAAAATAACACCATAGAGCAGTGTATCTTTTTTTTTTTTTTTTAACCTACTGGGTGGGCTACAAAAGAAATGTCTCTTTTCCTTTAGGCTACAGAAATCTTTTGTTCTCTTTTGAAACATTGATCTAGGGGTAAACTGAATAGAATACATAACATGCTAATTTCAGGTAAGTCTTAACATTGATTGAAAGAAATATATTTCAGTTATGGAGATTAGATCTGCAGCATTATGTGTGAAGCCCCATGCTATAAACTCACGTGTTTTTTTACTATTAATATCACAAGTGAACTAATTCATTCCACTGCCACCTAGACAAAATACATACTTTCTTTAGTGACACTTTAAACATTATATTACTCATTTAAAATGATGTACAGTAACACTATTTAGAATAAACGCTAAAACTGGAAATGTCTTAGTTAAAATTTAACTTATCATGTGCTTGTTGTAAATGATTGTTTAAAAACACTCAATTAGCTAGAATAATTAAAATAGGGAGATACAGCTTATGCCTCTTCTTCCTAACACACCCCCATGACCTCATTTAAATGAATATTGACCATTAGGCTCCTAATAATACATACATAAATAAATAAAATAAAGGACCAAGTCTATTTATTGGCTGCAATGAAAAGAAGGGAACATAAAAGAATACAAATTCCTCTAATCTTGTGCTGTTGGCCTCAGGGCCGTACATGTTCATAAGTTGAGTGTTATCCATTGGGATAGATGTGGGTAGTGATAGATGCATTGTTAATTATTTTAGCTGCATCTTTGCCAAGGATCCTTGCCTCTGTAAAAGCCAAAAGTGTGAGACTGGTTTGAACTCTGACCAAGCACAATATGCACTGTGTGTTTTCTTTGACCAGGCTTGGTCCTGGTCCTTCTTTGCTTCTTGGTCCTGGTTTCCTTCTTTGCTTCTATAATCAGGAGCAAGGCCTGCTCCTGACTGGTCTATCTTCTCCGTGGCTGCTCCATTAGAAGGGGAAATTCCATTTCTCTTGAGTACTCTTTACAAGTTAGATTGCTAATATTATTGGCTCAGTTGGAAAACAATGTTTAGAAACTGCTGGAATAAAAACATTCTTACAGCCAGGTCAGCAATATCCCACACAAAGTTGTTACTTCTTTCTTATGAGGTTATAAACACACTTGATATTTATTTTTCTACTCTCCTCTCCCAAAGTAAAATAATTACAAAAAAACCTTAAAAAATTCTCTACACATTCACTATTTTTATCTTGTTTTTATCCCTATAGCTATTAATTAAAATCACTTGAAAAATAGTTGACTATATAGATTAAAACATAATAAGCTCCAGATTAAAGGGAAAATGTGTAGGAATATTTTCCTTCAAATTGATGCTGAAAAAGAGAGAACTTCCAAGCTTCTTAAACTATCTAAAGAATGTATCTGAAGAAATTCTAGATAATAAGATAAAAGATGGCCATTACCAAGCCATTTTGACAAGGATTTGGGGTCTGAGACAAATGCAACCTTTGTCCATATCATACCAATTTTTATTCATGTGAAATATGTATTAATAGCAAAAAGCTTTTAAAAAATGAATAGAGATGCTTCACAGAATAGTAACGAAGAGCCTGAAGGTGTATCCTACCTGATAGTCAGATCTGGTTCACCTGTGCTGAGTTTGTTTACACTATTTGTCCCTTGGGTCACTTTTGGCATTCACTGATGAAATCTCTGTCAGGACAGTAGTTGCTCTGTCCCTCTTACCTCTTTCAGCTTTTACCTCTTGCTGTTATTTCTCCATAGTGGCATTGAATTATTCAAATTACAGAACAGAGCAATTACTGTCCTGCACCCTCCTGGAGCTATGGTCTTTATATTTAGTTTGGTGTTTCCATAATTCGAAAACAATCTGTAAGAAGGCACATAGTTTTGTTCTCTATAGTTGAGTATGTCATCTCTCTATGACGCAGCCTCCTTTCTTATTTCCCTAAGTAGTAGATTGTCTTCACAGACCCAAGGCCTATTAGGGGCTTCCTTCATACACCCTATTTTTTATTGGAGATATTTGAATCAGTTCAGTCACATGAATATTTACTGAGCTAGATTCAAGACACTACGTGAGATACCACAGAAATCCTGAAGTGGGTAAAGCAAAATTATTGACCTTAAATATCTTGCAATTTGTTAAATGATTTTAATACACAGTAAAGTAGGGTCCTAAGATTCATATAAAAATTCACGCTAAAAATAAGGGACAGATCATATCTGGTTTAGAAGATAAAGAAAGGGTTAATGGAGTGAGAGCACAATGTTTGAGATTTGTCCACTTGAAGGAAAGAGGGCAGGAGCAACTGAATTCCTTTACTGGATTATGTCATTTAAAGCTTATAACTTTATAAGTATAAAATTATAATTTTATAATTATAAAAATTATAACTGTGAGGTAGGAATTATGCACATTTAACAGATTATAAAACAGGATTAGAGAAATGAAGTACTTTGCCAACAATTAGACAGCTGATTAGTGAGAAACGGAATGCAATGCAACATGACCCCTGACTCCAAAGCCCCCAGTCCTTCTCACCATCATGTTTGCTGCCTTTTAAGTGTCAGGAAGGGAAGGACACCTTAGAAGGATGAAAGCACAGTTTCTATTTGGAGGGGCAATCAGATTTGACTGGAATGTGTAGGCATTGAGGGAATGTAGTAGGAAATAAGATTGGCAATGTGTGCCAGGCCTGTATATTTTGAAGGATCTTGAATACTAGGGTGTAAATGTTTATTTGGTAGGCAGGGAAGAGCCCTTGATGATTTAGAGCCACAGAGTAAGATGATAAGAAAGAATAATCTGGTAGCAGTGCTCAAGATGGACAGGAGGTCTCTCTTTCTCTCTCCTGTTATAGAGCTTCAGTTAAAAATAATAAGGACTTAAACAAGGTGGAGTAAATGAGGGTCACAAGAAGAAGAACACAAGAAATACTTTGGAGATAGAATCTACATGACTAGATGTTGACAGAATTTTAGAGGTGTAGGGGAAAGAAAAGCTGAAAACAACTTAGCTATTATGAACATGAACATATGAAGAAATGGAATTCCTATTACCTACAAACCACAGAAGGATCTCATCTGGGGGAGAAAGTTGTTAAATTAGTTTAGGATTATGCTGAATTTATGATTCAGATAAGTGATTTAGGAAACAACAGCCAAGAAATAGCTGAAAATGTGAGCCTGAAGCTCCAAAATGAGCCCTGGGACAGAGAGGTAGATTTATAGTCATCGGTATGAAAATAATGATCAGAACTGGGAAGTGAATAAGAAGACCTTTGAGGGAAGAAAGGTACAGAGAAATCTGGGAAATTATGATGAGGAGGAAGTTGATTATGAAGTTTTCTCAAACACTTTGGAAACACTGCATCTGAATTATTAATCTTCATCTAGATCCTGCAAAGGCAAACTTTTTTTCCATACTCATGTATGTCAGCCATTTGCTGAAATTACAGACTTCAAAGTATGCATGTTTCTTCCGCCTAATTATTTAATCATCTTCTGAGCTTCATCTTTTGCTATCTGCTTGAATAATAATTGGTGATGTCAAGCATAAAAATGAACCCTTTTGAGAGTACAGCATGTTTTATATATATTTAATACTGAGGTTCATCACAGATGATTAGGCATATGTTTGAGTTTCCATCTACTGACTTAAAAGCATCTTCAATTTGTTTCAGCTTCTTGTTAGATTAAAGGCTTGATCTCTCTCTCTCTCTCTCTTTTTTTTTTTTTTTTTAACTCACTGACTGTGATGAACAAAGGATAGGGTAGAAATCATATACAAGGGGCCTTAGGGAACCATGGTAAAAACATCATGAGAATAATTAGAATACAGTCTAAATAATTTGTTCTTTGTTTCTCCTGTCTTTTCTTTTAATCATGCTATTCTTTTAAATATTATGAATCAGTGATGTGTTTTAAGAAACCCAACTCCAAATCTATGAAACATAATTTAAAGGTGCTGATTTATATTTAAAGAGAAATATTTGCTTCATTAATTTATTTAGCATTGCTAGGTTGGGGTATTTAAGCTTTCATTGGCAGATTCTTATTTTCTGGGGAGAGATAGGGTATTGAGGCTTAAAACAACAGTAACACAAAATGGCCTCAGTGGAAGGTGTTCTCGTCTGCTGGTGTCTGGCTTCCTGTTTCTGGAGCCTTGCTAACTACATCACAGCTTGGGTCCCCAACCCTGTCTTTTCCTAAGCTTCTCCCACGTTTGGCTTTTGTTTGGCTTACCCACTAGGTTCCTTTAAGCAGTGCCTCCTGCTTCCACAATGAATGTCTTTCTGAAGAGTTGCCTATCAGTTTGGCTCTTGTTGGAGTCTACATTCCCTTTTTATTGAGGACTTCCACAGAATCTGATGTTGACCAACTTTCTTCAGGGCTGGATCTCAGCTATTCTGGCTTTCATACTGGCCCCCATTCAGAATGACCCTACCCAAGTAACTTCACTTCTCTCATTCCAAGTGCAGGTGGGAAACAACCTTTTTTCTCTATTTATCCTGGGTTCTTCAGTGGGAGCCCTGTAAGTTGGACTAACAAAACACAGACAAGCAGGAGAAAAACAAAACAGAAGTTCATTAGTGTATTAGTTCCCACACTCTTATAACAAAATATCTGAGACTGAGTAATTTATAAAGAAAAGAGGTTTAATTGACTCATGGTTCTGCAGGCTGTACAGGAAGCATAGCAGCTTCTCCTCCTGGGGAGGCCTCAGGAAGCTTCTAATCATGGAGAAGGGCAGGGGAAGTGAGGTATCTTACATGGTCAAAGCAGGAGCAAGGGGGCAGGGAGGTGTCACACACTTTTAAACAACCAGATCTCATGAGAACTCACTATTGCAACCACAGCACCAAAGGGGATGGTGTTAAACCATGAGAAACCACCCCCATGATCCAGGCCCCACACATCAGGCTCCACCTCCAATACTGGTGATTACAATTCAACATGAGATCTGGGTGGGGACACAGATTCAAACCATATCAGTTAGTATGTGCATCACATTTACACATGTGAGTGCTCAGCATGAGTAACTTCTGGGCATACATAGCATCTTAATAAAAGAACAATAAATGTTTAGAGACATGATAAGACAAAGGGTAAAGACTTTGAGTTTCTAGGTGTGGCAAGTTGTGGAAAAGCAATTACATGGGGAAATTAATGGCAGATAAAGACCAATTTTAGCAAGGTTTGTTACGTAGATCTCACTGGTGCAGTCTTCAGGCTGATAAGGGTATAGATTATCTCTAGTGAGTAACTTCTGTCCTCCTTGGAGAGAGGGAAGGGGGACACCTTTACAAATTTATGTTGCGCTTTTAGGCAAACGGGGAGGGCAGAGGGCTTTTTGTAAACTGCTTTTTTTCAGTTGCTTTCAGCTCAAAAGAAGTCTTCTGACAAAGTGGTGTATTTTGCTACTCTTCACAAGCTGTCAGCTGGGACTTGAAAGTTACTGTGAGTTAAGCCTGAATCATAAAATAAAATATGTCTAGAACTGCATGTAAGTTAATGGGAAGATAAAATGTGATCACATTAATTTTATCTATTTTCAGCTGCTCAAGATTACAACTATTATCTAGACTAGTAATTTTTCTTATTTATCATTTCTGAAAGACTCACCTGGGGTGTTTGGTAACATAGTCCAGACCTCCTTCTGGAGACTTGGATTCAGTGGGTTTGGAATCATGGGACCTTGGATCTTATTTTTTTTAACTGGAACCCCAACTCCTTGCTACTCAAAATATAGACAATGTACCAGCAGCACTGGTATTATTGGGAGCACGTCAGAAACGTTTTTAGGTATGCCAAGAATGCAAGACTGTTATCGGAAGGGGTCCTGATCCAGACCCCAAGAGAGGCTTCTTGGATCTCGGCAAGAAATAATTCAGGGCGAGTCTGTAGAGTAAAATGAAAGTGAAGTGGCATCGTTTGTCTGGGATAAATACTCAAGGTTTATCTCCTCACTCCAAGGAAATCAAATATGCAGACACACAAGAAGTGGGTTTAGGGGCAGAGGTTTAATAGGCAAAAGAAAGAGAAAGGAGAATAGCAAAGTGCACCGGATTTTATAATTTTATAGACTGGCTTCAGGAGGCAGTGTCTGATTTACATAGGGACCAAAGATTGGTTGGACCAGGTGTGATATTTACATAAAACCCAGGGAAGATGTCTGCCCCACCCTCATCTTCTATTATGCAAACAGAGTCTTTGCCTGGCCCACAGCATGTTGCCTGCTCCTTATTGTATGCATGGTTTGGAAGGAAAAGGGAAGATGGAGCCACCATGTTGACCATGCCTAGCCCCCAGGGAGCCTTTTCCTACTGTTTTAGCAGCTGGCATTCACCCCTGTAAGCTTTCAGCTTGTTTATCCATGTTTGCAGCTCAATTTTACAGGCTGCTTTTTGTTAGAAAAGAAATAATTTGGGGGCTGTTTTTTACTAAAAGGGAAATCTTACAGAGGACTTCCTTACCCTTACTATTGGCCTAAATAATTTCTTTTTAATTCCTATATCAAAAGTTTATTAGGAAGGTGAAGGAATAAAGAATGGCTACTCCATAGACAGAGCAGCCCCAAAGGCTGCTGGTTGCCCATTTTTATGGTTATTTATTGATGATATGCTAAACAAGGGGTTGATTATTCACACCTCCCCTTTGTAGACCATATAGATAATGTCCTGACGTTGCCATGGCATTTGGAAACTGTCATGTCGCTGGTGGGAGTGTAGCAGTGAGGACAACCAGAGGTCACTCTCATGGCCATCTTGGTTTTGGTGGGTTTTGGCTGGCTTCTTTACTGCAACCTGTTTTATCAGCAAGGTCTTTATGACTTGTATCTTGTGCTGACCTCCTATCTCTCCCTGTGACTTAGAATGTCTTAACTATACGGGAATGCAGCACAGTAGGTCTCAGCCCTATTTTACCTAGCCCCTATTCCAAATGGAGTTGCTCTGGTTCAAATGCCTCTAACAAGACCATCAGTACTCTTCACCTGAGACACTTCTTAGGATTTTATTTTCCAGAGCAACCTTGAGAAATGAAGTCATGTTCCTCCTGGGACAAAGGTACATTTCCTTATCTCTCGCTATAAAGTGGTAGGTTCTCCAAGACCGGTGTTTTTTTTGTTTGTTTGTTTTTTGTTTTTTGTTTTTTTCTATAATATAACCTACAGCACAGGCAAGCATCCTCCTAGACCCTCCTTCACATATTTCCTGCGGGCTTGCGCAGGGGAGCTGATTCACAAACGGCTTGCTGTCCTGTGAGAAAAAAGAAAAAGGCCTTTATTTCTGACCCAGGAGCACCACGTCCTCCACCAGTATTAGATGAAATAGTTTCAGACAAAATTTATTTTTTTCTTTAAACAAATAAATGAATATATGCATTGAACTTAGAAATAGACAAAGAGATGAAACAAATTCCGTATTTGCGGACATAGGTAATTGTGATGGTTAATACTGAGTGCCAACTTGATTGGATGGAAGGATACAAAGTATTGATACTGGGTGTGTCTGTGAGGGTGTTGCCAAAGGAGATTAACATTTCAGTCAGCGGGCTGGGAAAGGCAGATCCACCCTTAATCTGGGTGAGCACAATTTAGTCAGTTGCCGGTGCCGCTAGAATATAAGCAGGCAAAAAATGTGAAGAGAGAAACTGGCCCAGCCTCCCAGCCAGCCTACATCTTTCTCCTGTGCTGGTTGCTTCCTGCCCTCGAACACTGAACTACGAGTTCTTCAGTTTCGGAACTCAGACTGGCTCTCCTTGCTCCTCAGCCTGCAGAGCGCCTATTGTGGGACCTTGTGATCACATGAGTTAATGTTTAATAAACTCACCTTTATACATATATCTAGTCCATTAGTTCTGTCTCTCTAGAGAACCCTGACTAATACAGTAATGTTCCTTACCTCTGTGAGAAAAAGTACCTAAATAATATTAACAATCCGTTATCATCATCCGTCATTGTCATCATCAACAATATGTTGTTTTGATAAAATAGTTCATTTTCTTTGTTTTTAATTTACAAAGAAAAGAGGTATAATTGTCTCACATTTCTTCATGCTTTATGGGAAGCATGTTGCTGGCAACTGCTTGGCTTCTAGGGAGGCTTCAGGAAGGTTACAGTCATGACAGAAGGTGAAGGGGGAGCAGGCACATCACAGTTGAAAGCAGGAGCAAGAGAGTGGGAGGGAGGTGTGATACACTTTTAAATGAACAGATCTCATGAGAACTCACTCACCATCACAAAGGCAGCACCAAGGCATGCAGGATCTGCCCCCATGATCCAAACACCTTCCACCAGACCCCATCTCCAGCACTGGAGATTACAATTCAACATGAGATTTGTGGGACGATAAATATCCAAACTATATCACATGTTATATAGCACATAATACCTATTTTCATATATTTCCAATAAGAAAAACCTCTCTCATGTGTTGGTATGCTTTAAGTAGCACCTAATGCTTACTAAGGCTTTGCTTAGATGCTTACGATTATACATGAGGGTCTTGGCTCTACATAGGTACTATTTAGAATCAATCTGTCTACTCTGTTTCTTGCCATACAGTTATTTGTCCGATGTTTTCTTCAGTCCATTTTTCAAGCCCACGGGTAGAATAACAGCATTGTGAACAAATGTGGGCCTTTAATTCTAAGAAAAAGGCTTTGCCTCCACATCCTGGAGGAGGTATTTTGTTTGCTCATTTGCTTGTTTTCATTTTGAAAGTGTCAGGGCTGCAGTTTTCTTCCTTTGAGAAGAAGCTGGTAAAGAAGCAGAAGTTCAGCGTGCCATAAAATTAGTTCAAAGGCAGAATGGGTCCAAGGCCAGCAAACTGAAAGCAATAAAAAAATGTAATCTCAGCTTATGGCCTATGAGCGTAAGTTAGAAAAGAAAATCCATTATGAAAAATGAAATTCCTTTTTTTAAACTTTTAAGTTCAAGGGTACAAGTACAGATGTGTTACATAGGTAAACTTGTGTCATGGGGGTTTGTTGTGTAGATTATTTCATCACCCAGGTATTAAGTCTAGTACTCATTAGTTGTTTTTCTTGATCCTCTTCCTCCTTCTGCCCTCCACCCTCCAAAAGGCCCCAGTGTGTGTTGTTCCTCTCTCTGTGTCCATGTTTTCTCAACATTTAGCTCCCACTTATAAGTGAGAATGTGTGGTGTTTGGTTTTCTGTTCCTACATTAATTTGCTAAGGAAAATGGCCTCCAGCTCCATCCATGTCCCTGCAAAAGACAAGATATTGTTCTTTTTTGTGGCAGCACAGTATTCCATGATGTATACGTACCACATTTTCTTTATCCAGTCTATCATTGATGGGCGTTTAGGTTGATTGTATGTCTTTGCTATTGTGAATACTGCTGCAATGACCATACATGTACATGTGACTTTATAATGTGACTTTGGGTATATACCCAGTAATGGGATTGCTGGGTTGAATGGTATTTCTGCCTCTAGGTTTGTGACGAATCGCCACACTGTCTTCCACAATGGCTGAACTAATTTGCACTCCCACCAACAGTGTATAAGCATTCCTTTTTCTCCACAACCTCACCAGCATCTGTTATTTTATGATTTTTTAATAATAGCCATCTGACTGATGCAAGATGGTATCTCATTGTGGTTTTCATTTGCATTTCTCTAATGATCAGTGATGTTGAGCTTTTTTTCATATGCTTGTTGGTTGCATGTATGTCTTCTTTTGAAAAGTGCCAGTTTATGTCCTTTGTCTACTTTTTTATGGAGTTGTTTGCTTTTTTCTTGAAATTTTTTTAAGTTTCTTATATATGTATAAATTCCTTATACATTCCTTATAGATGCTGGATATTAGATCTTTGTTGTATGCATAGTTTGCAAAAATTGTCTTCCATTCTGTAGGTTGTTTACTCTGTTGATATATATATTATATATAATATATATATATATAGCTGCGTAGAAGCTCTCCAATTTAATTAGATCCCATTTATCAATTTTTGCTCTTGCTGCAATTGCTTTTGGTGTCTTCATCATCAAATATTTGCCCATGCCTGTGTCCTGAATGGTATTGCCTAGGTTGTCTTCCAGGGTTTTTGTAGTGTTGGGTTTTACATTTAGGTCTTTAATGCATTTGAGTTAATTTTTGTATATGATGTAAGAAATGGATCTAGTTTCAATCTTCTGCATATGGCTAGTCAGTTATCTCAGGCCCATTTATTGACTAGGAAATCCTTTCCCCATTCTTTGTTTTTGTCAGATTTGTTGAAGATCAGATATTTGGAGGTGTGTGGTCTTATTTCTGGGTTCTCTATTCTGTTCCATTGGTTTATGTGTCTGTTCTTGTACCAGTATCATCTTGTTTTGGTTACTGTAGCCCTGTAGTATAGTTTGAAGTCGGGTAGTGTGATACCTCTAGCTTTGTTCTTTTTGCTTAAAATTGCCTTGGCTATTTGGGTTCCTTTTTGATTCCATGTGAATTTTAATATAGTATTTTTCTAGTTCTGTGAAGAATGCCAATGGTAGTTTAGTGGGAATAGCATTGAATCTATAAGTTACTTTGGGCAGTATGGCTATTATAAAGATATTCATTCTTCCTATTCATAAGCATGGAATATTTTTCCATTTATTTGTGTCATCTCTGATTTCTTTGAGCAGTGGTTCGTAGTTCTCTTTGTAGAGGTCTTTCACTTTCCTTATTAGATGCATTCCTGGGTACTTCTTTTTGTGGCATTTGTGAATGGGAGTTTATTCTTTACTTGGTTTTCGACTTGACTGTTGTTGGTGTGTAGGTATGCTAGTGGTTTTGCACATTGATTTTGTATCCTGAGACCTTTCTGAAGTTGTTTATCAGCTTCAGAACTTTTGGGCTGAGACTGTGGGGTTTTCTAGATATAGGATCATGTCATTTGCAAACGGGGATAGTTTGACTTCCTCTGTTTGAATTTAATGTTTTTCTTTCTTTCTCTTGCCCGATTGCCCTGGCCAGAACTTCCAATACTATGTTGAGTAGGAGTGGTGAGAGAAGGCATCCTTGAAAGGTTTATTTTCTTCTCTTTAAAGAATCTCTATATTATAAAGCCAAATGCACATTATGCATATTATGAAGTTAGTCAGCAGCCTTTGTTATCTATACTAATTCATGTATGGCTTGTTGTTTTATCCTTTTAGATTGTCTTTCTATCTTATCTCTTTGAATTTGAACAGTTAATCCTTATAATAACGTGCTGATAACGTGTAAGAGGGTGATTCACAGTTAGAGGTCAGTGACATCTGCTTTCCAGGGTTGTCAGTGCACCCAGAGTACTCTGTTACAGTATCACACTACTACTGTCAGGGAGACCCTGCTGGGATAGGCTCCTCTAGCAGTAAGCCACCCACCTAAATCATACACAGGAGTGATTTCCTCATGCTTGGGGCTAAATTGGGGAGAGAAATTGGAGTTCAAGAAAGGTGATGTCTGAGTTAACCTTCACTGCCCTACAACAAGATGGTTTGAAGAGGATGGAAGAGGTAAAGACCATCTGGGTTTAGCCCACTTCTCTCTTATTTCTTTCTTTCTTCCCTCCTTCCACCCTCAGCTCTAGCTTTGAGTTTATTTACATATCCTGTTATAGGATTATTGTTATACAAAAAGTAAAAAAGGAAGTAGAGCAATTAAAAGGAGTATTTGATCAAGGAACATAATCTGAAATCTCTCTTTATTGTCAATAATAGAATTTTGCTTCCCATTAACAACTTGAATAAATGTGCCAGGTCTTCACTTTTTCAGACACAGATAAAAAAGCAGTAGACAATTAATGGACTTAGGAGGAGTCCAACTGTGAACCCTGACACCAGCCTACTTAGTGAGTTTCCTCAGGAAACAATTGTGCTCAATACTTTCAATTGAAGAATGCTTCAGAGATTTTGAAATTAAAATGACAAAATCTTTAGTCATTTTTAGGGAATATTCTTTATGGTTTTGTTGTTTGATGTAGAAATAGTAAAGGGGTTAAGTTTCCTTTAAAAGGTCTTTAAGTTGCCATTGGAAAGATGGGTGTGTTTGAAAAATGTAACAAAGTGCATTTGGGAAATTTGGATTCCGTCCTGTGAAGAGGCAGGATGAAAGAAGGATAAGCATTGTCCACACTATAATGAACATAAAATGGTTTCAATGATCAGAGGAGATTTTTGACTTACTAAGAGAAGGTCATGTAATCAAAATTTATTTCTAATAGCGTTTGGTGAGGGAAATTCTGTTTTAAGTTAAATAATCAGGGAGATAATTGCAACAAAAATTAAGGGTTGATCTATATAATCCTTCCTAGTGCAGTATGGAGCAAATGAAAAGATGGGGGACCTCCAGAAACAAACCTCCAAAAAATGAAAAACTGCCTTATGCCTTATAGAGAAACCAGAGACTCTGTAGGCAGAACAGAAAGAGAAATTGAAAGCTGTGTATGACACAAATACAGCCACCATTTCTTACATGATGAGCAGCTGTAGCATGAATTTACAGCACACATTGGATGGGAGGAAAGCTCATTGCATTCTATACAACTACGAACAAATTCAAGAGCTGCAGGAATTGTTTATGGAGAATCTTTAAATAAAGCAGAAACTTAGAACAACTGTAACTGGAAAACCTAAGAATACTTGATATTGATTTTAATTCTGATAAAAGAGAGGAAAAATTCTAGCAAGTCTCATATGAGATATAAACAATGTGGAATACAGAAATCAGTTTACAATAAACCTCTGTTTAATAAAAGAGAGAAAATATTTAATTTCTAAAACATTTTCTTAGCCCCCTAAGAGTATAATCAGTTCCTTAGTTTGAAAATATTGAAGGAAACGTCAGAATCACACAATATTATTTATAAGGTTTTGGCTCAATACATAATTATACTAATTAAAACTTTACTATATATTTTTTCTTATTCTACAGTTTGAATTCAGTTACTAATAATGTTTTAATTCAAAATTATACAAAGAAAAAATTACTTTAAATACTTTAAATACAGAAATTGAGGCTATGTGCGGTGGCTCACGCCTGTAATCCCAGCACTTTAGGAGGCTGAGGCAGGTGGATAACGAGGTCAGGAGATCAAGACCATCCTGGCAAACACGGTAAAACCCTGTCTCTACTAAAAATACAAAAAAAATACCCGGGCATGGTGGCGGGCGCCTGTAGTCCTAGCTACTCCGGAGGCTGAGGCAGGAGAATGGAGTGAACCCAGGATGGGGGTGGGGGGGTGGGGCGGAGCTAGCAGTGAGTGGAGATAGTGCCACTGCACTCCAGCCTGGGTGACAGAGTGCGACTCCATCTCAAAAAAAAAAAAAAAAAAAAGAAAAAGAAAAAGAAATTGAGTAAAACCAGCTGATAATTTCAATAAAAATTTGTACCCAGAGTAGTCAGAAGTGGTAGGTCAGCTCCCAAACCTCTCTTGATTGTAGGGGTCTAAAGGCTTTTCCTCTATGGGGATGCTTCTTCTTATCAGTTTTTCTCAAAGCAAGTTGCACTTGCCTATGTTTGAAAGGCTGTTCTCAGTACGCCAATTCTCCATATCTTATATAAATAGGTTTTCAGTGATTAATTTCCAGTTTCACATGATATTGCATTACAAAAACATCTCTGTGTTTCTGATGCTTTAAACACTTCTTGTGTCCTCAATGAATAATTAAGCATGACTTCTTATTCGGTTTTTATAGTTTCTAATATAAAAGACTTTATAACTTTTATAAGAAAAAACAGTCTTCAGAATATGATACTCCATGGTAAAATATTGTATTAGTCTGTTTTCACACTGCTATAAAGAAATACCCGAGACTGAGTAATTAATAAAGGAAAAGAGGTTTAATTGACTCAGAGTTCTGCATGGCTGGGGAGGCCTCAGGAAACTTACAATCACTGTGGAAGGCAAAGAGAAAGCAGGCACATTCTTCACAAGGTCACAGGAAAGAGAAGCATATGTGAAGGTGGAATTGTCAAACACTTATAAAACCATCAGATCTTGTGAGAACTCCCTCACTATCCCAAGAACAGTGTGGAGGAAACTGCCACCATGATCCAATTTCCTCCCTCCTTTAACACATGGGGATTACAGGTCTCTCCCTTAACACGTGGAGATTACAATTTGAGGTGAGATTTGGATGGGGATGCAGAGCCAAATCATATCATTCTGCCCCTGGCCCCTCTCAAATCTCATGTCCTTTATGCATTTCAAAGCTTTTCATGTCTTCCCAACAGTCCCCCAAAGTCTTAACTCATTCCAGCATTAACTCAAAAGTCCTAGTCTAAAGTCTCATCTGAGACAAGTCCCCTCCACCTAGGAGCCTGTAAAATCAAAAGCAAGTTATTAATAGTTACTTCCAAGATACAATGAGGGGGGAAGCATTGGATAAATGCTCCCATTCTAAATGGGATAAATTGGCCAAAATAAAGGGGCTACAGGCCCCATGGAAGTCTGAAATCCAACAGGGCAGTTATTAAATCTTAAAGCTGAAAAATAATCTCTTTTGGCTTCATGTCTCACATCCGGGGATACTGATGCAAAGGGTGGCTCCCACAGCCTTGGGCAGCTACACCCCTGTGACTTTGCAGGGTTCAGTCCCCATGGCTACTCTCATGGGCTGGTGTTGAGTGTCTGTGGCTTTTGTAGGTACATGGTGCAAGCTGTCAGTGGATCTATCACTCTGGGGTCTGGAGGACAGTGGTCCTATTGTCACAGCTCCATTAGGCAGTACCCCAGTTGGGACTCTGTGTGAGGGCTCCAACCCCACATTTCCCTTCTGCACTGCCTAAACAGAGGTTCTCTATGAGGGCTCCACCCATGCAACAGACTTCTGCCTGGACATCCAGGCATTTTTCATACATCCACTGAAATCTAGGCAGAGGTTTACAAACCTCAATTCGTGACTTCTGTGCACCTGCATACCCACAACCACGTGGAAGCTGCCAAGTCTTGAAGCTTGCACCCTCTGAAGCAACAGCCTGAGCTGTACTTTGGCCCCTGTTAGGTTGGAGCTGGAGCAGCTGGGATGCAGGATACCAAATCATAAGGGCGCACACAGCAGTGGGGCCTTGAGCCCAGCCCACAAAACAGTTTTTCCCTACTAGGCCTCTGGACCTGTGATGGGAGGGGCTGCCATGAAGTTCTCAGATGTGCTCTAAAGACGTTTTCCCCATTGTCTTGGCAATTAACATTTGGCTCCTTTTTGTTTATGCAAATTTCTGCAGCTGGTTTGAATTTCTCCCCAGAAAATGGGTTTTTCTTTTCTACCACACAGTCAGGCTGCAAATTTTCTAAACTTTTATGTTCTGTCACCTCTTGGATGCTTTGATGCTTAGAAATTTCTTCTGCCAGATTCCCTAAATCATCTCTCTCAAGTTCAGAGTTCCACCACAGATCTCTAGGGCAGGGGCAAACGGTCACCAGTCTCTTTGCTAAAGCATAGCAAGAGTCACCTTTACTCCAGTTCCCAACAAGTTCCTTAACTCCATTTGAGACCACCTCAGCCTGGGCTTCATTGCCCACACCATTATCAACATTTGATCAAAACCATGCAACAAGTCTCTAGGAAGTTCTAAACTTCCCCACCTCTTCCCGTCTTCTTCTGAGCCCTCCAAACTTTTCGAATCTCTGCCCATTACTCAGTTCCAAAGTCTCTTCCACATGTTCAACTTATTTTTATAGTAGTGCCCCACTATGTTGGTACCAATTTCCTGTATTAGTCCATTTTCACACTGCTATAAAATACCTGAGACTGGGTAATTTAGGAAAGAGGTTTAATTGACTCACAGTTCCACATGGCTGGGGAGGCCTCAGGAAACTTTCAATCATGGCAGAAGGTGAGGGAGAAGCAAGAACCTTCTTCACATGGCGACAGGAGGAAGAAGCATGAAGAAGGAGCTTTCCAATACTTATAAAACCATCACATCTCATGAGAATGCACTCACTATCATGAGAGTCTTCTTCACATGGTGACAGGAGGGAGAAGCATGAAGAAGGAACTTTCCAATATTTATAAAACCATCACATCTCATGAGAATGCATTCACTATCACGAGAACAGCATGGGGGAAATAGCCCCCATGATCCAAGCAGCTCTTTTCCTTAGACACGTGGGGATTACAGGTCCTTCCCTCAATATGTGGGGATTACAATTTGAGATGAGATTTGGGTGGGGACACAGAGCCAAACCCTATCAAATATGCTAACTTAAAAAACAAAAGTTTGCATAGGAGATACAAATTTGTAGAACATAAAGGTAAAATTCGTCAGCAAAGTGCTATTGCATTTTAATTTCAAAGGGACTAAATTATACATGGTTTAAGTTTTTACCTGAAGACATACATTAGAACTAATTATTTTGTTTTTTAGTTTTAATGAGGAAATTTTAAATATCTGTTTTTAAGGTCTCCATGAATACCTGTTCTATTCTACTAATATCTGTCACCTAGCAGTACTGTTTTCAACAAATCTTTCTTTTTGGGATATCTACTATGCATGGTCAGTGCTAAATTGTCAATAGGATAGGATCCAAAGGTAAATTTGATAAAAATTCCTATCCTCGGGAGAGATAGAAAAATACATGCACTTTTTTTTAAAAATTATACTGTAAGTTCTGAGATACATGTGCAGAACATGCACGTTTGTTACATAGGTATACATGTGCCATGGTGGTTTGCTGCACCCATCAACCCGTCATCTACGTTAGGTATTTCTCCTAATGCTATCCCTCCCCTAGGCCTCACTCCCTTACAGGCCCCAGTGTGTGATGTTTCCCTCCATGTGTCCACGTGTTCTCATTGTTAAACTCCCACTTATGAGTGAGAACATGCGGTGTTTGGTTTCTGTTCCTGTGTTAGTTGGTTGAGAATACATTTAATTAGAGTTAATTAACTACTTAGAGAAGTACTTCTAAAATTATTTTGGTGTCAGGACTCCTTCAATCTCTTCAAAATTATTGGAGATCCTAAAGAATTGTTGTTTGTTTAGCTTATATCTATCAATATTTACCACATTAGAAATTAAAACTGAAGAAATTCAAATACAAGTATATGATAATAGTGCATTCCTTTAAGTGTCAGTATGATAATATTATCCCATGTCATGCAGCCACTGCAAAACTGTACTGTACATACACTTATGAGAAAATGAGAATGAAAATGCAAAAATGTCTTAGCATTAGTGATAAAATATTCTTGACTTTACAAAGCCTCTGAAAGGGTCTTCAAGACCCCCAGAGACTACAAGTTATCAATCAGTAAGCTAGAGGAGATGTTTGATGCTATAGTTGATATGTCATCAAAACATTATGATGATACAGGAGAGAGAGAGAGAGTCATTTACATCAATCAACTATTAAATTTGTTAATGATTACCACCTCGCTAATACTGGTCTCCAACTGATCCTAGATTTCAATAAAAAGCAAATAAATGAAATAAATAGCAACAATAGTTTTTATCAAGTAGTTCAATTCATGAAATGAAGGCATTCCCCTGCCACCTTGTGGCAAGGTATCCTAATTAGGTATTAAAGGTTTTTTGGTTTTTTAGTTTTTTGTTTGCTTGTTTTTTACAACTACAATATATTTTTAGTTGCAAATTTAGAGTTTTTGTAAATGTTGAGTCTACCACTAAACATTATAAAATTATATTTAGAACCTCTGAAACATGCCAACCTAATGCTAAATAGTTCTTCAATACAATAAAAGCAAATAGGCTAAAATCCAACTGTGTTTTAAAGAACCAATAATTATGCAGAGTTTCCATAGCCCTTTGAATATAGTTGGACTTCAAAATTTCAAGATGACAAAAAGATAAATTTTCTTTGTTATTCTCTAATGCATTTTCTCACCTTGTGGTAAAAGAAACAGTAAGAGGAGTTTACAACTGCTACTACATTTAAGTTTTGTGAGCTCAACCTGGGGTGGGAGGTTGAGAAAATGTCCTAGAAAAGATAACTGTAGCAGAATCTGATTCCACTCTATCCAGGGAAGTTCCTAAAGGAATGTATGTTGCTGCAGCAAATGAAACACCTCAGTACATGGATACCTGGAAGAGCAAGTGGGGCAGCGATGGAGGACCAAAAGAACTTCAATCCTAAGAAAAATGGTAGGATGATACAAAATTGTCTAATGCTATTACTCTTTCTTGGGTTAAACCATATTATCTTCCTTATGTCTTGTTTCTAACCATGACAATAAGACTAGATTTTATTATTTCACTGAGGCACTTTTGAGCTTTCGTAAATCAGTAACTTACCGATAATCTTCATAAGCTTTTAGCATTCTTCCCAATCTTGAGAAGTACAATATAGCATAGTGTAGTGGTGCCAACCTGGGAGGATGTGAACATTTTGCAAGATACCTAAACATGAAGAGTTTTAAGGGAATCAATTTTCTGACATTTTACTTCCATATGTAGCTTTTCCCCAAAATTGTTCTGCCAGAAAACAAGTCTATATTCACAAAAGCCCAAGTACCACTTTATAAAGGATATGCAAATTCCTAATTCATTTTATAACTTACTAAAGAGCATTACTCTGAAGGCTAAACAAGTCTGGGTGCCTAAGGAAGGGGAAGCCTTTTCCAGCGATTAATCATAGCACATAAACCTAAAGGGTTTTTAGGCTCTCCCAGCTTTATACACACTTTTGTTAAGGATAAAGCCCAGAAGTAGAAACTGGTATTTTTGCCACTTAATAATGTGGTGAATTCAGGTATGTATAAAGGTATAAATTTTTATTTCACAGTGTTGCTTATTTCCTTCTTTTGGTGTTCTGTTTGTTTGTTTGTTTGTTTTTTGACAAGGTCTTGCTCTGAGACAAGGTCTTGCTCTGTCACCCAAGCTGGAGTGCAGCGGCACAGTCTTGGCTCATTACAACCTCTACCTCCAGAACCAAGGGATTCTCCCAAGTAGCTGGTACTATGGGCACACATCACTATGTCTAGCTAACTTCCGTATTTTTTACAGAGATGGGTTTCACTATGTTGCCCAGGCTGGTATCAAACTCCTGGGCTCAAGCAATCATCCCCTCTCAGCCTCCCAAAGTGCTGGCATTACAGGTGTGCGCCACTGTGCCCAGACTTCTTTTGTCTCCTATTTCATAAAAATTCTTTTTTGAACTTCCAGAAGGAAGTTCATTAAGGAAATAGCAGAAAGAGCATCAGTAACAATTGTTAAATGCTTAAAAATAATATTTTCTGCATATTTAAATGACAGGAAAGTTTTCCTATGCTTCTCAATATTATTCTCTAATATTTGAAAGCACCAAAGAATAACCTAAAAAAATAGGGTAGTAAAGCTTTGTTTTAAATATAATTGATTATTTTCTGGAAATATTGAAAAATTTAAAATACATTAGAAAAAAACCATGGTTAAAATTGTAATGAAATTTCTTTCAGACTTAATGTTTTTTGTTCAATAGTGATTAAAATCTGTTTTTTCAAGTCATGTCATGTGAGATTTATCCTGATTACCATGAATTCTCCTCTTACTTGATCATAAAAATGTTAAATATTTTCTATCTCTTTTTAATAAAAGTTAAAAGTATAAACCAGCTATCAGACCAATTGTCACATCTGTGACAGCTTTTGTTTCAAATTATGTTTCAAGGAATATTTGTGTAGCAGAAAACCTTGGAGAAAAGAGATAGTGTCACCATCCCTGGGCACAGAAGGCAGAATTGTTTTTGACCAAGATAATAAAGAAAATATTCCCCTTTGGGGAAAAGGTTGAGTGGGTTTACTAGCAGACCATTTAAAAGATGGAGAGTTTCCCAAGCTTGGGATTTCTCAGCTGTTACAGAAATCTACTGCGAGCACATTGTCCCCCAGACTGCGAGCACATTGTCCCCCAGGTGGCTTGGTGGACAAAGGAAGCCAATGTAAACATGGAGTTCACACTACTCACTGCCTGCTGTGCTGTCAGTATTAAAGTTCTTTGTCTCTGACCCAGAAGTCTCATGTCTTCTTGTCAGCATCTGTGAAACTGTGGCAGGCTCATTTGGTAACTTGCAGGCAGGGTAAAATCTCAGGCCTTTCACAGTTCTTGCCAGGATTAACACTTTGCAAATGGAAGGTACAAGCCTAAGGCAGCAAAGAAAAGGGAAGGAAGGAGAAGAGAGGCAAGCAGTATACTATACTGATTACCATAACAAAACCACAAAGAGACAGAGCAAGTTATTTAGCAGTCACAGTCACTCTATGTTTTAGACTTTTCTGGAAGGGTTAAAAGGAGAAACTTCCATTCTGAGTAGTCCATAAGAGAGAGAAAAAGGAGGGGGAAATTTTCTCCTTGGCTCCCTTCCACCTCCTCTTCTCTTTGATCAATATTTACATCCACAGTGATCTAGCTCTCCCATGCCTCTTGGTTACATCTTGGTGACCGCTCAGAAAACCAGGTCCTATTCTTTAAAGTATAGTGTCTTACTCAAATATGAAAGTGGAAGAGTGACTTTGTGCAAATAAAGTGCTGACCATGGCAGAGAAAGAAGGGTGTGGACAAGAGAATTAGAGATCGTGTCCAAGGTTTCTATTTTAATATAATGTGTAACAAATTTACTTGCATGTCAAACAGTTCCTATGTTTTTTCTTTCCATAAAATTGAATAGGAACCTGAGTTTTCAGCTGATTACTTACACACACACAAACAACAACAACAAGAAGCATTCACTTTTGTGACCTATGATACTTAGTAATTCCAAGTAGGAATTACTGGGAAAAACATGTATAGATCCATGCAGAATCCTGTCCATTTATATATAAATAGTGAAACTAGGGAAAATAGCCCTATTCATCTCATTAAGATGTACACTTCTAATTAAATTAAACCTTCAAATTAAATGATTATTTACCAAAATTTGTAACAGGTATTCTTTTGATTAACTATGAACTAATATAGTTACAAAAATAACCCAGGAGAAACTGTTAAATATGTGAAGTCTTTTGGTTACAAGGAGGAAAACAAAATTTAAATTTTAAACTTCTATACATATTTTTGGTATGGGAAAGCATGATAAAATGATCAATAATAAACTTTCAAATACAAGATATTGTATAATTAGAATAAAAATCTGTGGAATGAAATTACACGGTAGAGTTACAAAAAAGAAATATGTAAATTTTCATAGTTGAACAACAACTTTTTCATGTATGTATTTTTTAGGGGGGTATTACATATTAATGGCATTCAAATTTCATTAGATGCATTTGAAAGAGTTAAGTATTTGTTTTATTCCCAATATTGGATAATTGGAGAAATTATATGCAATTACAATGAAACATTTTAAATCAACTAAAAATATGATTGAGTGTAAAATTTACAAAAAAAAATTTCTAGTAGGCAAGCAAACAAAAAAGTTTGAAGATATCCGTTCAAGTGACCAATAGGCAATATGGCCAACTCAGATGTCATTTGAGTAAACTGACAAAGTAAAAAATGTCACCTAGTGTTATCTGGGCAATTCTGTGGTAGAGGTGACATTCAAAACTAGGTAATTTGTCAAAAGTACAAATATTTTCAATTATAAGCATGGATGTCTGCACATGGTAAAAAGACAATAATGCTAGAATCACTAGAATTATTGACTAATTTTCCTTTTCCTTTTACATGTCTATATTTTGTACATTTTTTTTTTTTTTTTTGAGGTAGGGTCTCTTTATGTCGCCCAGGCTGGAGTGTAGTGGTGCAATCACAGCTCACTGCAGCCTTGATCCCCTAAGCTCAAGTGATCCTCTCACCTCAGCCTGTTGAGTAGCTGGAGCCACAGGTGCATGCCACCAAGCCTTGCAAATTCAAAAAAAAATATTTTTGGTAGAAACAGGATCTCACTGTGTTGCTCAGGATGGTCTTGAACTACTGACCTCAAGTGATCCTCCTGCCTCAGTCTCCCAAAGTGTTGGATTATTGATGTGAGCCACCATGCCTGGCTTGTATTTAATTTAATTTAATTTATTTATTTTTCTTTTTTTATTACACTTTAAGTTCTAGGGTACATGTACACAACGTGCAGGTTTGATACATATGTATACATACACCATGTTGGTGTGCTGCACCCATTAACTCATCATTTACATTAGGTATATCTCCTAATGCTATCCCTCCCCGCTCCCCCCACCCCACAACAGACCCCAGTGTGTGATGTTCCCCTTCCTGTGTCCAAGCGATCTCATTGTTCAATTCCCACCTATGAGTGAGAACATATGGTGTTTGCTTTTCTGTTCTTGTGATAGTTTGCTGAGAATGATGGTTTCCAGCTACATCCATGTCCCTACAAAGGACATGAACTCATCCTTTTTAACGGCTGCATAGTATTCCATGGTGTATAGGTGCCACATTTTCTTAATCCAGTCTGTCATTGATGGAGATTTGGGTTGGTTTCAAGTCTTTGCTATTGTGAATAGTGCCACAATAAACATATGTGTGCATGTGTCTTTATAGCAGCATGATTTATAATCCTTTGGGTATATACCCAGTAATGGGATGGTTGGGTCAAATGGCATTTCTAGTTCTAGATCCTTGAGGAATTGCCACACTGTCTTCCACAATGGTTGAACTAGTTTACAGTCCCACCAACAGTGTAAAAGTGTTCCTATCTCTCCATATCCTCTCCAGCACCTGTTGTTTCCTGACTTTTTAATGATTGCCATTCTAACTGGTGTGAGATGGTATCTCATTGTGGTTTTGATTTGCATTTCTCTGATGGCCAGTGATGATGAGCATTTTTTCATGTGTCTGTTGGCTGCCCACATTTTTTCATGTGTCTGTTCATATCCTTCACCCACTTTTTGATGGGGTTGTTTGTTTTTTTCTTGTAAATTCGTTTGAGTTCTTTGTAGGTTCTGGATATTAGCCCTTTGTCAGATGAGTAGATTGCCAAAATTTTCTCCCATTCTTAGGTTGCCTGTTCACTCTGATGGTAGTTTCCTTTGCTGTGCAGAAGCTCTTTAGTTTAATTAGATACAACTTGTCAATTTTGGCTTTTGTTGCCATTGCTTTTGGTGTTTTAGACATGAAGTCCTTGCCCATGCCTATGTCCTGAATGGTATTGCCTAGGTTTTCTTCTAGAGTTTTTATGTTTTAGGTCTAACATTTAAGTCTCTAATCCATCTTGAATTGATTTTTGTATAAGGTGTCAGGAAGGGATCCAGTTTCAGCTTTCTACTTATGGCTAGCCAGTTTTCCCAGCACCATTTATTAAATAGGAAATCTTTTCCCCATTTCTTGTTTTTGTCAGGTTTGTCAAAGATCAGATGGTTGTAGATGTGTGGTGTTATTTCTGAGGGCTCTGTTCTGTTCCATTGGTCTATATCTCTGTTTGGTACCAGTACCATGCTGTGTTGGTTACTGTAGCCTTGTAGTATAGTTTGAAGTCAGGTAGTATGATGCCTCCAGCTTTGTTCTTTTGACTTAGGACTGTCTTGGCAATGCGGGCTCTTTTTTGGTTCCATATGAACTTTAAAGTAGTTTTCTCCAATTCTGTGAAGAAAGTCATTGGTAGCTTAATGGAGATGACATCAAATCTATAAATCACCTTGGGCAGTGTGGCCATTTTTACGATATTGATTCTTCCTATCCATGAGCATGGAATGTTCTTCCATTTGTTTGTTTCCTCTTTTATTTCATTGAGCGGTGGTTTACAGTTCTCCTTGAAGAGGTCCTTTACATCCCTTGTAAGTTGGATTCCTAGGTATTTTATTCTCTTTGAAGCAATTGTGAATGGGAGTTCACACATGATTTGGTTCTCTGTTTGTCTGTTATTGGTGCATAAGAATGCCAGTGACTTTTGCACATTGATTTTGTATCCTGAGACTTTGCTGAAGTTGCTTATCAGCTTAAGGAGATTTTGAGCTGAGACGATGGGGTTTTCTAAATATACAATCATGTCATCTGCAAACAGGGACAATTTGACTTCCTCTTTTCCTAATTGAATACCCTTTATTTCTTTCTCCTGACTGATTGCCCTAGCCAGAACTTCCAACACTATGTTGAATAGGAGTGGTGAGAGAGGGCATTCCTGTCTTGTGCCAGTTTTCAAGGGGAATAGTTCCAGTTTTTGCCCATTCAGTATGATATTGGCTGTGAGTTTGTCATAAATAGCTGTTATTATTTTGAGTATGTTCCATCAATACCGAATTTATTGAGCATTTTTATCATGAAGGGCTGTTGAATTTTGTCAAAGGCCTTTTCTGCATCTATTGGGATAATCATGTGGTTTTTGTCTTTGGTTCTGTTTATATGCTGGATTACGTTTATTGATTTGCGTATGTTGAACCAGCCTTGCATCCTAGGGATGAAGCCCACTTGATCAAGGTGGATAAGCTTTCTGATGTGCTGCTGGATTTGGTTTGGCCTGGCTTGTATTTTATACAATTTCAGAAATAAGTGTGTGTAACTTAACTAACCAGAGAAAGTACATGTGCATACCATATTTCATCAAATCAACAACAACATAGTTTATGAGATACACAATTATCTTTTGTTTCACTGGGAAGAAATGCTGCCCATTGGAGCCATGACCTGATGTTAATTGCCATAGATTATAAGATGACTCACAATTTCAGAAGTGTTAAATTGTAAAGAAATTGCTTTAGAATGAATGGATTACAGTATTTTGTATAATCAATGTTTTTAATTTTCCTATTAAAGTATCATTTTCATACATTAAATTCACCCATGTTAGTGTACCGTTCTGTGAGTTTTGACAAATGAAAAGTTACATAATTACCCTGCCACCAAAAGCAAGACGTAGAACAGTTCAATAACTCTTTAAAATTCTCCCATGTTCCTTTGTAGTCATTTCCTCCCCATATCATGAGTCTGACAACTATGAACCTGTGGTTTATTCCAATAGTTCTCCCTGTTCCAGAATGTCATGTAAAAATAATCATATAGTATGCAGCCTTTAAGTTTGACTTCTTTCACTTGGCATGATACTTTTGAGGTTTATCTATATTCTTGTGCATATCCATGGTTCATTCCTTTTTTTTTTTTTTTGCTGAGTAGCATTTCATTGTGTAAATGAAACACAGTTAGCTTTTTCATTCATTATTTAAAGGACATTTAGACATTTAGGTTGGTTTGAGTTTTTGGAGAATACAAATAAAACTGTCATAAACATTTATCTACATTGTTTTTGTCAGAATATAATATTTGTTTGTTTCTTTTCTTTTCTTTTCTTTTTGAGACAGACTCTTGCTCTGTTGCCCAGGCTGGAGTGCAGTGGCACGATTTGGGCTCACTGCAACCTCTGCCTCCCGAGTTCAAGAGATTCTCCTGCCTTAGCCTCCCGAGTAGCTGGGATTACAGGGGTGCACCACTGTGCCTGGCTAATTTTTTGTATTTTTAGTAGAGTCGGGGTTTTGCCATGTTGGCCAGGCTGGTCTTGAACTCCTGACCTCAAGTAATCTGCCCAACTCAGCCTTCCAAAGTGCTGTGATTACAGGTGTGAGCTACTGTGCCTGGCCAGAATATAATTTTTTATTTCAATTGGGTAAATACTGAGTAACAGCTTGCTGGGTCATGTACTAAGTGTGTGTTTAACATTATTAGAAACTGACAGACTGTTTTCCAAAGTGGCTACACCATCTTGCATTTCCTCCAGCCATGTTTGATAGTTCCAGTTGCTTCACATTCTTGCTAGCAGCAGTGAATATTGTCAAGTTTTGTTGTTATTTCTATTCTGATAGGTAAATAGTTACACTTTCCAGTAGTTTTCCTAGTGACAAATTGGGTTGAGCGTCTGTTCAGTTGCTTATTTGCCATGTGTACCTCTTCTTTGGTGAAGTGTCTGTTCAAATATTTTGCCTGTTAAAAAAAATTGGTTGGTTGTTTGCTCAAAATTGAGTTTTGAGAATCCTTTATATATTCTGAATACAAGTCTTTTATCAGATTGTGATTTACAGTTTCAGCAAGTTCCCAGGTGCTGCTGATACTGCTGTGGTTTGGGGAGTAGAAATAGCTGCCCACAGGGCTTCTTAAACTTTAACATCCATAAAAACCACCTGGGGTGAGATGGGACCCAGCAGATCTGGGGCACATCTGAGATTCGGCACTACCAGTCAGCTCTAAGAAGAACTCTGATGCTTCTGTGTTCACAGCTTTGGCAGAAAGGGCTTAGGGGAACCACAGAAGGATTCCAAGGAAGAGTTACATTTCAGCCAAGATTGAAGGATGAGTATATTTCTCCAGAAAGATACAGGATAGAGAATAATAGAAGGCGAGAGAGGAAGAAAAGAGAAGGATAATTTTGCAGAGGGCATAACATGACCCATGCCAGGTCGAATGAAAAAGGCAAAGACATTGGGGATAGAAGATGACCTGTTACTGAGAGGTAAGTCATATTACAAAAGTCATGTTTGAATTTTCTTTCCTGTAGGTAGAAGTGCATTGAAATATTTCAATCGGGAGAGTCATGTGATCAGACTGTCAGTACCGAAATGTGTCTCTGATGGTGGAATAAAAGTATGATTGGAAAAGAAACTGGAGGTGGAAAACCAGTTGTTGCAATTGTGCAGTGAGAAATGACGGATGTTTTAATTAAGGAATTACAATGGGGTGAAAGAGGAGGAGCCACATTAAGAGATGTTTAGGAAGAACAATCAACATGACTAGGTAAAAACTGGATGAAGGGGAGAGAGCAGGGGAAAGCTAGATGCAAACTGGATGGTGTTATTTACCAGAATAAGGAATGTGTGTTTAAGGACTAAGTTTTGTACAGAAGATGACCAGGTTCGTCAGATATGCTGAGGTTAAGGTAATTCCTGTATAGCCACCTGCAAATGTCTACAAGATATTTGTAAAAGAATGGAGGGCAGAAGAGACGAATGGGTCGAAGTCATGAACTTGGTAGTAATCTGGTTCTGAGTGTTAATTGAAGTGAAGTTCTTTGATGAAATCTACAGAATACAAAAGAGATTAAAAGAGCCAAAGTCTCTTTTGCATCCAAGAGACACTCACATCCAAGAGGTAAATGAAAGGGATCCAGTGAAAGAAAGGGAGGCATTTCCTTCAATAGGGGAAATTATTTTAATTTGAAATTCAGCGAGGAGGCAATATCAGTCTCAAGGAGTTGATTTGAAATTCTTTCTTTTAATATTTAATATATATGTTCACCCCTTATAGGCAGTAGATAAAATATTCTCCATTTTCATAATTTTCCTAAGATAAAAGATAATGATCATTTAATGTATGTTTAACTTTTGGTTTGTGGAAGGTCTTTCATGCTTAGTTTTCTATTTAAGTCTTCAATTACTTCTCAGTAGAGAGCAAAACAAGAAAAATTGTGATTTCCTTCCTTGCATCTAAATCTGTATTTAATAACTGAATGTCTGCAAACAGTACAAGATAATGCAGTAATTATAAGATTACTAAAGGGCATTGTTGGTATGAACATATTTCATTTAGATGCAAATTTTGGTGCTGTATTTCAGACACTTCTGAAATACACTGATCCATACTAGAAATTAGCAGAGATTTATAACATATTGATACTAACGGTTCATCACATGTTTACAAATATTTCTCTACTGTTTGCTTCCAAGATAACAATTACTGTAGGCTTATGAAAGGGCATGATCTAGCTCTTCTGCTCCATATTATGTTTCAAGAAGGACTTGAATTGAAGGACTTGCAATTGAATCTTTAACCACATAGATTAAGTACTGATTCTTCTATGTCTTAGATATTATTCTTGGGCAAGTTGGTTCAGTTTATTTCAACAATTTTTTTACTAAATTTCTATTATTACCAAGTAATGGAGAAACAAAGCTAAATGAAATATAAATATGCATAGAACATTTCATAATAATAAGAGAAGTAGGCCCAGGGAGCTGTGAGTTTGAAAGAGATTCTTCTTATTCAGCTTGAATAAGAGGTGGCCAGCATTTCTGGAGGAGAAGATGCCCGAGGTGATTTTTAGTCATGGAAGTCATCACCTTTTCTCCACTCCAAACCTGGTCACACATGTTCGTGTCTAAAACCCTCTTTATTCCACTAAAAGAGAACAAAAATGCAGTGCAGAATGAATAATAGGGTGTGCCTGGGGAACCAAATGTAGTTTCGTATTATCAGAAATTAAAACATGAGATGTGGATTTCTCGAAGTTCAGGCAGATGTCATGGAGGCTTCACAGGCTGGGATGAAAGCTTGGCATGTAATTGAAGTGATTTGTTGACATAAGAAAAGTAGTCACAGTTAAATCTGCATTGCTGTTACATAACTCTGGTGGCAGTGTGTAGGGTGTATTTGAAGGGGGTGAATCTGGAACCATTTTTAATGCTTCAATGAGGCATGATAAGGGCTTGAACTTGGCCATGACAAAGTCTGGGAAAGGAAGGGCACAATTAAGAAAAAGTAAGGAGGCAACTACTTATGACAGTGCTTGTTGAGCTAGAAAAAGCACAGCTTTGAGTGAGTGAGGCCTGAACTTGAACCCCAGCTTAATTACTTAAAAGCTTGAGCCTTTTACAAGTGACGGTAATTCTTGATTTTCTATAATCCTGAAAGGAAGGGTAACTTTGCTTTGTGTCATCCTAGAGATTAGGCATAATTTAAAGCACCTAAAATAAATAATTACCAAAGGTCGGTTCCTGGTTAACATAAGTTTCTCCTATACTTCCTTGTACCTAAATTCCCCCTGTACCTACTTACTTGTACCTAAATTCCCCTACACTTCCTTTTACCTAATCCTTGCCCTCTGCCTCAGGGTAAGAGAGCAGCTGCCTTTAGCTTATTCTCCCCAGAAGCTATGCAGAGCCTTCTGACCTATCAGAAGGTCTGCGCCCTCTCCATATTTCTCCCACCACACTGACCAATCTCCTACATGACCTTTTAGGCTCTTAGCTTAAATGCCATGTGAATAGGGTCATTGTTTTAGGTTATGGATTTCTTCTTATTAAGGGACACTATGTAAGAGTCCTTTCAAAACTATCATAGAGAGAAATGCTTACTATAATAATAATAATATAATAATAATAATAATAATAATAATAATAATAATAGCAAGCAGGGTGAAAAACAGTGGCTGGAAGAATGTCATGTGTCAGTGGATATGCTCATTCATGGGCAGGCTCTACTTTTCATGTGTTAACTCTTCCCATTTTACAGATAAGAACACGTAGAGAGGCTGAGGTGGGCAGATCACAAGGTCAGGAGATCAAGACCATCCTGTCTAACATGGTGAAACCCTGTCTCTACTAAAAATACAAAAAATTAGCCGGGCGTGGTGGCGAGTGCTTGTAGTCCCAGCTACTCGGGAGGCTGAGGCAGGAGAATGATGTGAATCTGGGAGGCAGAGGTTGCAGTGAGCCAAGATCACACCACTGCACTCCAGCCTGGGAAACAGAGCAAGACTCCGTCTCAAAAAACAAAAACAAAAACAAAAACAAAAAACCAAAAAAAACCCAAACAAAAACAAAACAAAACAAAACAAAAACATGTAGAGAAAACCATGGAAATTAATAAGCTTTTCAGAAAAATATACGCTCTCCCACTTCATATTCAAAGTTGAAACTTGACATGGATGTTGAGGACTTGAATAGAAAAAGAAGTAACACTTACCTGATTTCTGCTTCTCAAATGCATTTTGAGATCCTTCTCAAGTCCCCAAGTTTGATATCAGGTGTTCTATCCTGAAGTGGCATAGCCTTGGTGGACTCTTCTCATTGGGTGAATTACCACCAAGATTAGTAATTATTATTATAATTATTTTGATGGATAAATTTAGTTGTAATTATCATTATGGTTTATCTAATTTTCCCTGCTGGTTTGTGTTAACACATTTTGGTAAGACTACAAGTAACTGTCTCCAGTTAAAAATGAAAAGTTAAATGCACTCTGAGAATTATTTCATATATCTATTATCTACCTTCACTTGTGATATCAAAGAAGTAGTTTATAGGGCACAGATGCTTCAGCAATGTTGAGTGTATAAGTCATACATCGGTTGGAATAGAAAGAGTTTTGAAATGCTCTAAATCCAACTCAGACTGGTACTAACTTATGAATAAGCAATATTTTTTTGGACAACTATTGAGTATCATGTCCATATGTGTTTTTCCAAAGGCTTTTAAATGGTGTTTTGATTCTAAGTGTCAATTGCTGCATTTCGTCAAGTAACTGCCACAGGCCCCTGCCCAAACATAGCATTTTTGATGACTCTGTTACCAATAAGCAAGATTTAAAAACAAAACAAAACAAAACAAACCAGCCGTCAGTCGAAAGTTTGTCTGTTGATCTACTTTCTAAAGGGTCAGCAAATGAGTTACAGATGGATCAGTATTTACGTTCCCTGACAAGTCCTGAGGGCCTGGTGGATGTTTCCTTAGGTACCACAACACAGTATTTAAGGCTTCCATTTGAAAGGAGACCCTGCTTAAGAGAGAGTAGGAGGAAGGGGGTTGCACATCGGGCTGTGGGAATGTGAGTGATTCAGCACCCTTTTCTCTAGGCGAAGGTTGCTGTTCATTGTTAAAAAGGGTGGACTTTGTAACACCCTTTGTAACACAGAGAGATCTGTGTTTGTCTGGGGTGGTTGTGGCCAGTCACACTGGCTTCCTTTCAGCTTCTCCTTTCCCTCCTCAGAGACTTGTCCTACCAGTGACACTCTGACATGAATCTTCAGGTGGACATTGTCCTTCCATTCTATAGGGCTTGGCCCAAATATCACCTCTTTTTTTTTTTTGAGTCGGAGTTTCGCTCTGTCGCCCAGGCTGGAGTGCAGTGGCCGGATCTCGGCTCACTGCAAGCTCCGCCTCCTGGGTTCACGTCATTCTCCTGCCTCAGCCTCCTGAGTAGCTGGGGCTACAGGGGCCCGCCACCACGCCTGGCTAATTTTTTGTATTTTTTAGTAGAGACGGGGTTTCACCGTCTTAGCCAGGATGGTCTGGATCTCCTGACCTCGTGATCTGCCTGCCTCGGCCTCTCAAAGCGCTGGAAATATCACCTCTTTACAGACAGTGTTTCTGATCATCTTCTCCAAGCAGATGCCGCTTACTCCTCTTTGCCGTTGCACTCACCTATTTTCTTCACATCATCTCTTGCAAGTTCTGTGTATGTAGACTTTAAGAAATGACTAGTCATCCCTTTTGGGCTTTAACTTCAAGAGTCCTTGTCTGTTTGGTTCTTCAGTGTTCATTTACTACAGATCATTGCACATAGCACTCAGTAAATGTTTATTAAATAAATGTTGAATGAAGGGTTTTATGGAATGAACGTATTTCCCACCTTAATTCTTTATTTATCTCCTTGATTAATGTTTGTTGTTTATGATAACTTTTCAAAATTTATTAAATTTAACCAAATTACTGCTATTTTAGTGGAAAACATTATCTTCTCATCTTTAAAAACAAAAGAATTAGCATCAGAGTTCATTTTGGAAAGATAACTTTTGCTCTAGAAAAATAGCTATATAGGCCACTTCAGCTGGGTTAGGAGAAACACCAAAAGTATGGCTTATACCATTAAAATGGAAAAATGCTGCTAGGTGAAATGTTCAACTGAATATGTTTGTCGTAATCTGAGGCTGGAGGAGGGAGCCATGTCACGTGGTGAGACTCTGAAACTTTCTAAGAAAGGACTTAACAATTAAGCAGATGAACAGTTTCTTGAAGCAGGGTAGTCAAAATCTTTAGAGAGCACAGTTGTCTAATATCTGCTTTAAAGTTGTTAACATGTTCTGACATAAATTGCTTTTATAGCATCAAACTTTGGAAAAATCTGCATCTCTCTTTCGGGGTCTTAATCTCTGGAGTATTGTTCTTATTTTTGTTATCATTGAGAATGTGACTCATATGTCTGCACCTTTTCCAAACCCAGTCAAGTCTGGGGAAACACCTGCTAAATATAAAATCCACACACTTAAGGGCATTTACTTTTTCTCAATACACCAAACATGCAGTTAAGAAGTGAATGTCATGAAGTGGACATTTGAAAAAATCATTCCTTCCTTGAGATGTAAAATTTAGTAAGGAAAACTCAAGTTTTACCTTTTTGGTTCAAAAATTATAGGTGGGTAATACCTTGTTAAAATATATAAATTCATAAATTATCATGATTGCCAAGCCACACATAAAATTATGCTTTTGCTTATACAAAATGAGCCTGATTGTACATTTACAGTTCTGTGGGCATGATGGCTTGCCCTCTTAAACCTCAGAGGAGAGAAAATTCTCCTCCAGCTACGATTTTGCAGAAAAGTATCTCTTTCTTTGAGATGCCTGTAATACATGGCTGCAGAACAGATTCAAGGAGGGCTTTCGAAATGGATTTAAAGCAGGTTCATATCTGGTTTTTCAGCTGATTTTATATTCACATATTTTCTTTTGAATTACTCAGTTTTGCTTTAGTTGTCCAGTGTTCTGCACCAGGATTATTTATGTTCAGCTGAGCCTCAAGAAAGAAATGTACAGGGAGATGGTAATGATTAGAGGAAAAGAGCAAAGGATTTATACTTTGTTATCAGCCACAACAGGGATGGCTTAGTCATGTTGCTTAACATCTATGAAAATCATTTTGCTCAACTGTAGAACAGATTTATTTATGATTACTTTTGCTGCATTAGGCAAATAAGGGTACATTTTGAGAGTTGAATGGTTACAGTATGCAAATTAGGCTATTAGCTTATTCTCATATCTCATATCTGCAACTCTCTCTGCATGAAACATCTTTCTCTCTCCTGTTTATTTACTTGGTTAAATTCTTGTCCTTCAAAGTGCATTTCCCTTGACACAGAGCCTTTCCTGACTTGCTGGTGTCTATTACATGCCCCTTCTTTCATGTCCAGTTTCTTGACTTAACATATGGTTTTGAAATTGTTTCTTGACTTGCCCATTTCCCACATTTGTCTCTGAGTTCCAAGAAGGCAGGAATCTTACTTTTTAAAATCATTTTGCCCTCCATGTCAATTACAAGCATCGCTCTGATGGACAGTCAGCTCTCAATAAATATTGACCTAATGATTTATTTGTTGATTCTTCATGTAGTATTTATATTTTCAAGGAGGAATAATCAACTATGTTTAAAATTTTGGCATTATGGCCGGGCGCAGTGGCTCAAGCCTGTAATCCCAGCACTTTGGAAGGCCGAGATGGACGGATCACGAGGTCAGGAGATCAAGACCATCCTGGCTAACACGGTGAAACCCTGTCTCTACTAAAAAAATACAAAAAATTACCCGGGCGTGGTGGCGGGCGCCTGTAGTCCCAGCTACTTGGGAGGCTGAGGCAGGAGGATGGCGTGAACCTGGGAGGTGGAGCTTGCAGTGAGCCGAGATCACGCCACTGCACTCCAGCCTGGGTGACAGAGTGAGACTCCTTCTAAAAAAAAAAAAAAAAAAAAAAATATTTGGCATTACAATTACATACTTTGTTTCTGGTTTTACATACACTTTTTAATAGAGGAATAATGGAATGTTAGATCAGAAAGAGGTCTTGGAATTTGTGTAATTCAGTAACAGAATTTTGCATAGGAGAAAATGAAAATCAAGAGAAATTAATCAATAATTAATAATTAATGACAGAACCAGTATTTTAGAGAGGCAGGCTCTGTTCAAAGGGGAATGTTTATGGGTTTGAGGTCAAATGTGTATTAAACTCTGAATTAGTAACTTGGCTCTGGCTAAGACATTGACCTTTCCAGTCTTCAGTTTCTTCACCTGTAATACAAAGAGGATATTCAGGAAAGAGGATGTTCTTGTGATGATTAAACAAGTTAATATACAATAAAGTGTATATAATTGCACAAAGATATATAACAATAGTCACAACTAGTTATTCTTAGGATTCTTATTCGAGAACTCTTGATGCTGCCTCTGATTCCAACAGAAAACACTTAATCAAGACTCTGAATGACTATTCAATGCCACAACAGATAGGTGTGAATAGCCTTTCTAGTTTTAAAAAGGACCTTTGCAATTAAGTTATTAAGTGCTCCTGCAAATACCTACTAAGAAAACAACTGCCCATTTGATTTCTATCCAGTCTCTCTTTTTTCCTTCAGTTTAATTTTCCAGCTTCAAGATTGTTAAATAGTACATGCTGTCTTGATTCTGACCTGCAAATAACAAGCTGTCATGTGTGAATTTCTTCCTAAATTAAAGATAATTAGAAGGGCTCATTTCTTGTGATTAATGTTTGGAAGAGAACTGGGACTAGAATATTCTTGGCTTATTATTTTGCCATTCTAAAATAATGCTGACATTTGATTCTCATGCTAAGCTATTCTAAACACTTCTTAGCCATCAGAAATCTAATATGTGGGAGCTTGTGCTAGCACGTAAATGTTTAGGGTTGATATTCAGAGTTAAATCTTAATGTTGCTTAGTGGTAGACAGTGATAGTAAGGGGAAGAAAAAAGAAGGCAGGAAGGGAGTGACCTTGTGTCTATACCTTTTCTTATCTGAATAATAAATTCATGCATAAATTTTATACATGAATGCAGAAACTTTTCCCTTGGGTTCCTAAAGTCAGGCAACCCTGGTCATCTAGATGTTGTTACAGCTATGACTTCTTTCTTATTAAAGATAAGGATGATTGTACCTCATCACTGGAAGAGGCTGTTCCTTCATGCTGGGCTCACCTTCACGTTTTATGTGACATTCTTAACAGTTTTACTTCTGCATGCAGCTACTTTTGCCATCAAGTCCAAAGCAACGTCAAAGGATTAATAGTTCACAACACTTCCAACTACTCTGAAAGATGTATAGAATTGGTTTTAAATTAATGTCTCTAATTTTTAGAAAATTTTCTAGAGAATATAATTCACTTTCTTTTTTTTTTTTTTTTTTTTTTGAGACGGAGTCTCGCTCTGCCACCCAGGCTGGAGTGCAGTGGCCAGATCTCAGCTCACTGCAAGCTCCGCCTCCCGGGTTTACGCCATTCTCCTGCCTCAGCCTCC
This sequence comes from Trachypithecus francoisi, assembly GCF_009764315.1. Classification (NCBI taxonomy): domain Eukaryota; kingdom Metazoa; phylum Chordata; class Mammalia; order Primates; family Cercopithecidae; genus Trachypithecus; species Trachypithecus francoisi. The sequence goes on from NW_022681454.1 coordinate 116,089,160, forward strand.
CGAGTAGCTGGGACTACAGGCGCCCGCCTCGTCGCCCGGCTAGTTTTTTGTATTTTTAAGTAGAGATGGGGTTTCACCGTGTTAGCCAGGATGGTCTCGATCTCCTGACCTCGTGATCCGCCCGTCTCGGCCTCCCAAAGTGCTGGGATTACAGGCTTGAGCCACCGCGCCCGGCCAATTCACTTTCTTTTAATTGCTCTTCAGTTTTAATTCTTTGCTACCGAGGCAAAAATTTAGTCTAATTTTCTGCCATCTGAAGATCTTGCAGGTGGCTACAGTCTTTATAAGGCTTCTGATCTCATTTGAACATGAACTTGCTGTAGTTCCTTAGCCAATATGTTTCCCAGTTCCTTCACTAACCAGTTTGTCTCCTTTTAGGTGCACATCAGTTTTCCAGTGTTTCTCTAAAAGGGTGGAGGCTACAGACACACTATTGGAAGCCCTTGACCTCATGCCACTCATACATGAAATTAATGTTTCTATTTCTCTCTTTGCTGACTCTCTTTCCAGGGTTCCTTGTCTCTTTCTTGGCTTCTTCATTGCTTTCCTTTCCTATTGAATGTTCCTTCTTTTTGTTACTCTCCTAGAACCTAGAAAAAATTACATTAAGTAGTTTTTCTAGCTTGTTTTTAGTATGTTCATTATTAACTGTTAACTACATTTTCACAAAATCATCTATACTTTGTGGAATAAATGAATAAATTACAAAACTATTTAACTTAACAGAAGTTTCCAAGGGGAAAGTAAAAGTTCATATTCCCCACTACTATCCTCCTGTTCTACTCCCTAAAGATAAGCACCATTAATGGTGTTTATCTTTATACTTAGAAAGTATATATGTGTATATGTGTATGTATACATGTATATATGTGTATATATATACATACTTGCATATATACATATATACTTTCTAAGTATAAATGTATATATACACACAGCTTATAAGATATATATCTTATATACAAGGCTACATATCTTAGCCTTGAAATATTTTTATATGATATATTTATATAAACATATTTGTTTGTTTATTTATATCAAATAGATACATGCCAGATCTGTATTAGTCTGTTTTCACACTGCTATAAAGACATACCTGAGACTGGGTAACTGATAAAGAAAAGAGATTTAACAGGTTCACAATTCTGTGGGCTATACAGGCTTCCACTTCTGGGGAGACCTCGGGAAACTTACAATCATGGTGAAGGTGAAGGGGAATCAAGCATGTCTTCACATGGCTGGCAGGAGAAAGAGAGAGCAAAGCGGGAGGTGCTACGCAATTTCAAACAACCAGGTCTTGTGAGAACTCTATCATGAGAACAACAAGGGGGAATTCTGCTCCTATGATTCAAGCACCTCCCACCAGGCCCCTCCTCTAACACGGGGAATTACAGTTCAACAAGAGATATGGGCGGGGACACAGAGCCGAACCATATCAAGGTTCAAATTGTGTGTGTGTGTCTGTTTATTTTCTTTCTTTTCTTTAAAACAGAGTGTCACTCTATCACCCAGGCTGGAGTGCAGTGGTAAGATCATGGCTTATTGTAGTTTCTACCTCTTGGGTTCAAATGATCATCTTGCTTCAGCGTCCTGAGTAGCTGGGACCGTAGGTGCATGCCACTATGCCCAGCTAGTTTTTCATTTTTTGTAAAGATGGAGTCTCACTATGTTTCCCAGGCTGGTCTCAAACTCCTGGCCTCAAGCAGTTCTCCCCTGGGCCTCCCAACGTGTTGGGTTTACAGGAGTGAGTAAATATGCCTGGCCCCCAATTTCAAATAAGAGCCTCTAGTTGTGCAAATAACTAAGTTTAATTTTTATACATGAATTTAATTTTTTATGGAACTCCCATTATTCTGATTGCCTCTAAGTTCTGGGAGACCAAATAGCATCAAGGAGATGGGGTCAGCTCATCTGTGTCACTGTCATATTTCTATATGGGCCTCTACCTGTCACTTTTTGTTTGCTTCTTGGATCATCAGCATGGCCCTATCTGGTCATTTATTCTCCCCAGTTTTTTGCCTTACACTTGGGCATTTATTATTGAACACCAAAAGCCAAAAAATTGATTTTTTAAAAATAATCTTGTATATTTTTCTGCATTATCCTCTTCTGGAGACATAGAACTCACTAGCTGCTGCCTAAATGAAGATAAATGTCAGAGTAACAGCATGCATATGAAAAAATTAAATATATTATCCTATACTATATAAATATGTTAATTGAATATTCAGTGGGAATTTCCTGTTTTTGTGGTATTTTGACTGAAGCCTGGAAGATGAGAATAATAGATTATAAAGTACCTGCACATTTTCAAGAGAGACAGAAAATCAAAGGGCTTGCTAAGAAGTGGCTAAATTAGTCTGTGGACATCAACCCCCCCGCCGCCACCACCCTTACCATCCAATCTATATAAACAGAAAAGCAGAAATTTAAGATAATGTATTAAGGAAAGGTAATTTATAGAAGTAAGGAGTGCTTTGGTCTTTTTTCTTCCCTATGCAGGTGTTGCCATTATTCCAGGGTAGGTAGGAGGAGACACCGAGAAAATCACTTAGAGAAATCTGGGAAGGTTCTTGCAAGGAAGCAGTGGCTTCTCACTATCCAACTGGAGTCTTTTTGAGCTGCTGAAACTCAGGGCCATTTCTGAAGACACAGGGATGGGGCACTCCAAGTTATTGGAAGAGCTTGAAATGCATCCTTTTTGTCTGAGGCCAGGGGTTGTAAGGAGAATGTCAATGACAGTTGCTTCAGAAGTCATGGAAGTGGGAGGTAGGAGGGAATACTGGAGCTGCTCAAGAGGCTGGAGACAGAGAGAGAGAAAGAGAAGAGGAGAGAGAGAGAGAGAGAGAGAGAGAAAGGCAAGTCTACTTTTCCACTATTTTATGGAGCCTATAGGGCAAAGGGAAGCAGTTAGGTTGAGCTGTCCTGATGAGACACTGCCCCAGGTTGCTGCTTTCTCCAGATAAGAGATCCTAGGAGTGAGGAACTGTGAGGTGGGTAGGTCACTGGGGGCTGAGGCTAAGGGAAGAATCAAGAGGTCAGTCAGAGAGTACATCAGCCATGTAGGGAAACTATGAAATGATTCTTTTCCTCTAATCTCCATTCCAGTTGCACTGAGTGTGGAAGATTCCCCGAACCATAAAACCAGCAAGTTTTTATTAGCGATTTTCAAAAGGGGAGGGAGTGCACGAATAGGGTGTGGATCACAGAGATTACATACTTCACAAGGTAATACAATATCACAAAGCAAATGGAGGCAGGGGGAGATCACAGGACCACTGGATGAGGAGAAATTAAAATTGCTAATGAAGTTTCGGGCACCCATTGTTTTACCAGGAAACAGGGTTTGAGAACAGATAACCTGTCTGACCATAATTTATTAGGTGGGAATTTTCTCACCCTAATAAGCCTGGGAGCACTATAGGAGACCGGGGCTTATTCCATCCCTTCGGCTTCGACCATAAAAGACAGGACGCCTTAAAAAGGGGCCATCTATAAGCCTACCTTCAGGGCACATTCTCTTTCTCAGGGATGTTCCTTGCTGAGAAAAAGAATTCAGCGATATTTCTCCTATTTGCTTATGAAAGAAGAGAAATATAGCTCTGTTCCATCCAGCTCAGCGGAGGCCAGTTCAAAGTTACCTCTCTTGTTTCCTGAACATTACTGTTATCCTGTTCTTTTTTAAGATGCCCAAATTTCATATTGTTCAAACACACATGCTCTACAAACAATTTGTGCAGTTGATACAATCACAGGGTCCTGAGGTGACACTCATCCTCCTCAGTTTACAAAGAAGATGACAGGATTAAGAAATTAAAGTAAAGACAGGCATTGGAAAACACAAGGATATTCATTGGGGAAGTGATAAGTGTCCATGAAATCTTCACAATTTATGTTCTTCTGCTGCGGCTTCAGTCCGTCCCTCTGTTCAGGGTCCCTGACTTCCTGCAACAGTTGATTCTACATGTTCTTTTTCTTTTTGAGACAGGATCTTTCTCTGTCACTCAGGCTAAAGTGCAGTGGCATGACCGTAGCTCACTGCAACCTCAAACTCCTGGGCTCAGGGAATCCTCCTGCTTCAGCCTCCTGAGTAGCTAGGACTACTGGCACATGCCAACCACACCTGGCTAACTTATAAAAATATTTATTGTAGAGATGGGGTTGTGCCTTGGTGCCCAACTGGTCTCCAACTCCTGGGCTCAAGTGTCCCTCCTGACTTGGCCTCCCAAGAGCTGGGATTATAGGCATGAACCACTGCACCTGGCTGCACATCTTGAATAGAGTGAGTAATGCCACGATGAACATGGAAGTGTAAATATCTTATCAAGATACTGATTTTAACTCGTTTGAATAAATATTCAGAAGTGGAATTACTGGAACATATGATAGTTCTTTTTTAATTTTCTGAGGAGCCTCTATACAATTTTTTAAGCAGCAGCGCTATTTTACAATGCATAGGGTTACAATTTCTTCACCACTTCACCAAAACTTGTTATTTGCTGTTTTTGTTTGTTTTTGTTTTTTTAAATAATGATCATTCTAACAGGTGTGAAGTGATATGTCATTGTGATTTTGATCTGCATTTTTCTGATGCTTAATGATACTGAGCACCGTTTCATATACCTGTTGCCATTTGTATGTCTTTGTACAAATGTCTGTTCAGGTTCTCAGGGCATTTTTTAATTGGGTTATTTGCTCTTCTTGCTATTGAGTTGTAGGAGTTCCTACAAAATATACTGGAGAATAAATTTTGTAGGAACTCCTACAACTCAATAGCCATATATACACACACATACACATGCACACACACACATATATATATATACACACACACACACTCACTTTAGATACTAACCCCTTATCAGATGTATGCTTTCTAAATATTTATCCCTGTCTGTAGGTTGTTTTTCACTCTGTTGTTTCCTTTGCTATGCAAAGCTCTTTTGTTTGATGTAATTCCACTTAACTACTTTTGCTTTTGTTGCCTGTGCTTTTGATGTCATATTTAAGAAATGCTTGCAAGGCCAATATAATGAAGCTCTTTCCCTATGCATTCTTCTAGGAATATTATAGTTTCAGGTCTTATGTTTAGTCTTTAAGCCATTTTGAGTTGATTTTTGCATGTGGTATAAAATAAGCATCCAATGTATTCTTTTACATGTGAATATATAGTTTTTCCAACACCATTTGTTGAAGAGACTATCTTTTCTTTATAGTGTATTCTTGGTACTCTTGTCAAAGACCTACTGGCCATATACAGGTCAATTTTTTTTTGAGACAGAGTCTCACTCTGTTGCCTGGTCTGGAGTGCAGTGGCATGATCTTGGCTCACCGCAACCTCCGCCTCCCAGGTTCAAGCAATTCTCCTGTCTCAGCTTCCCGAGTAGCTACGACTATAGGCGCCCATTACCACACCTGGCTAATATTTATATTTTTAGTAGAGACGGGATTTCACCGTATTGGTCAGACTGATCTTGAACTGCTGACCTCAGGTGATCCTCCCACCTTGGCCTCCCAAAGTGCTGAGATTACAGGTATGAACCACCATGCCTGGCCATAGGTGTATTTATTTCTGGGCTCTCTAATCTCTTCCACTAGTTTCTGTGGCTGTCCGTATGATAGTTCCAGTTCCACACTGTTTTAATTACTGTAATTTTCTAACATGTTTTGAAATCAGAAAGTGAAATGCTTCCAGCTTTGTTCTTTTTCCTTAAGACTGTCTTGGCTATTCAGAGTCCTTTGTGGTTTCAGAGTGGTTTGAAGCCACCATGTGGGCAAGACTGTGAGCCACCATGCTGAGCAATCATGAATTTTGAGATTGTTTTTGTTATTTCTGCAAAAAATGCCAACAGGATTTTGATAGGGATTGAATAGAATCTGTAGATTGCTTTGGGTAATGGGGACATTTTGACAATATTAAGTCTTCCAATCCATGAACATAGATGTCTTGTTATTTATTTCTTTTCTTCTTTAATTTCTTTCAGTAATGCTTTGTAGTTTTCAGTGTATACATTTTTTCTCCTCAGTTAAGTTTATTCCTGAGCATTTCATTTTTTGATGCTATTGTAAATTGGATTGTTTCTTAATTTCCTTTTTAGGTATTTTGTTGTTAACATATGAAGACACAACTGAGTTTTGCTATTGATTTTGTATGCTGTGACTTTAATAAATTAATTTATTAGTTTTAACAGTTTTTTTTTTTTCTTTTAAAAGAAAACCTTTAGGGCTCTCTACATATAAGATCACCTCATCTGTAAACAAAGATAGTTTTATTTCTTCTTTCCTAATTTAGATGCCTGTTATTTTCTTTGCTTGCCTAATTTCTCTGGCTAGGACTTCTGGTGTTATGTTAAATAGAAGTGGCAAAGTGGGCATCCTTGCCTTTTTCTTAGAGGATCTAAGAACAAGGATCTTAGAGGAAAAACTTTCAGTATCTTTACCATTGAGTTTGATGTTAGTTGTGGGATTTTTATATGTGGCCTTCACTATGTTGAGATAATTTCTATACTTCATTTATTGAGTGTTTTTATCATGAAAGGGTGTTGAATTTTGTCAAATATTTTGCTGTATTTATTGAGATGCTCATGTAATTTTTTAAAAAGTTGAGATAGAATCTTGCTCTGTTGCCCAGGTTGGAGTGCAGTGGTGCAACCATGGTTCACTGCAGCCTCTACCTCCTGGGCTCAACTGATCCACTTGCCTCAGCCTCCTAAGTAACTGGGACTACAAGCATGCACCATCACACCCAGCTAATTTTTGTATTTTTGTAGAGATGGGGTTTTTCCTTGTTGCCCAAGCTCATGTCAAACTCCTGGGCTCAAGCAATCCACCTGCCTTAGCTTTCCAAAGTGCTGGGATTACAGGCATGAGCCACCACACCCAGCAATAATGTAATTTTTATCCTTCTTTCTGTTAATGTGTTATATCACATTGATTGATTTTTATATGTTGAACCATCTGGCATCCTAGGATAAATTTCACTTGGTCATGCTGTATGGAATACTTTTAATGTGCCATTGAATTCAGTTTGTTAGTACTTTGTTCAGGATTTTTGCTTTTATATTCATCAGGAATACCGTCTGTAGTTTTCTTCTTTTTTTTTCTGCAATGTCTTTATGTGGCTTTGGTATCAAGGTAATTCTGGCCTCATAAAGTAAGGCTGTAAGTATTCCTTTCTCTTCAGTTTTTTGTAAGGGTTGGGAAGGATTGGTTTCAATTCTTCCTTAATGTTCTGGCAGAATTAACCCATGAAGTCAACTGATCCTGGGCTTTCCTTTCTTGAGAGGTTTATGATGACTGATTCCATCTGCTTACTTATTGTTCATTTGTTCAGTTTTTTTATTTCTGCATAATTCATACTTGGTAGGTTGCATGTTTCTAAGATATTAGCTGTTTCTTCATGGTTGTCCAATTTTTTGGCATATGCTTAGTTATAGTAGTCTCATACAATCCTTTGAATTTCTGTGGTTTCAGTAAGGTCTCCACTTTTCTAATTTTATTTATTTGAGTCTTTTTTTTCTCAGTTTAGCTAAGGGTTTACTGATTTTGTTGGTCTGTTCAAAAAACCAACTCTTAGTTTCATTGACTTTAAAAAATTTTTAATTCTCTATTTCATCTATTGCTGCTCATCTTTATTATTTCCCTCCTTCTGCTAACTTTGGATCTCATTTTTTTTTTCTAGTTCCTTGAGGTGTGCCATTGGATTTTTTTATTTGAAATATTTTTTTCCTTCTAGAATGTAGGTATTTATCACTATAAACTTTCCTCTTAATACTGCTTTTCTGTATCCCATAGGTTTTTGTATATTGTTTTAATTTGCATTTTTCTCAAGGTATTTTCTAATACTCTTTTTGATTTATTTTCAGACTCATTGGTTGTTCAAGACTGTTTTGTTTAATTTCCACATATTTGTGAATTTTCTATATTTTCTCCGGTTATTGATTTCTAGTGTCATTCCATTGTGGTTGGAAAAGATACTTGGTATGATTTCAGTCTTCTTAAATTTATTAACAGTTTTTCGTTACCTAACATGTGATGTGTCCTGGAGAGAGTTCTGTGTGTGCTGGAGAAGAATTTGTATTCTGTTGCTCTTGGGTCACAGGTTCTGTCTATGTTTGTCAGAACCATTTGGTCTATAATGTTGTTCTGTCATCTGTTTCTTTATTGATTTTCTGTTTGGGAGTTCTATTTGTTAGTGAAAGTGGGGTACTGAAATCTCCTAACATTATTGTAATGTATCTCCCTTCAGCTCTGTCAATATTTCTTCATATATTTAGGTACTCTGATGTAGGATGTATGCATATATATTAATAATTGTTATATGTTCATAGTGAATTAATACTTTTATGATTATGTATTATCCCTCTTTGTCTCTTGTGACAATATTTCACTTAGAGTCTATTTTGTCTGATAAAAGTATGGCCACTCCTGCTCTCTTTTGCTTTCCATTTACATGAAACATTTTTCCATCTCTTGAGTTTCAGCCTATGTGTGTGTCTTTTAACCTAAGTGAGTCTCTTATAGGTAGCATACAATTGGATCATTTATCTTTAAGTTCATTTAGCCACACTATCTCTTTTGGTTGGAGAGTTCAATCCATTTACATTTGAAGCAATTATTGCTAGGGAAGGACTTTCTATTGACATTTTATTAATTGTTTTCTGGCCGCCCTGTAGCTTTTTTGTCCATCTTTTCCTCTCTTGCTATATTTCTTGGTGTTTTACTGATTTTTTTTATTGTCATGCTTTGATTTCTTTCTTTTGCTTATCTTCTAAAGGATTATTTTTTAGGTTACCATGTGGCTTACTTAAGACATCCTTTAGTTTTAACAGTCTATTTTAGCTGATAATGACTTAACTTCAATTGCGTAAAAAAATTCTAGACTTTTATCTTGCCCCCATGCATATTTTATGTTATTGATGTCCCAATATATGTTTTTAGTGTGTATACATTAACATATTTTAGTAAGTATAGTTTTAAAAATATTTTTCTATGGCCGGGCGCGGTGGCTCAAGCCTGTAATCCCAGCACTTTGGGAGGCCGAGACGGGTGGATCGCGAGGTCAGGAGATCGAGACCATCCTGGCTAACACGGCGAAACCCCGTCTCTACTAAAAAATAGAAAAAACTAGCCGGGCGAGTTGGCGGGCGCCTGTAGTCCCAGCTACTCGGGAGGCTGAGGCAGGAGAATGGCGTAAACCCGGGAGGCGGAGCTTGCAGTGAGCTGAGATCTGGCCACTGCACTCCAGCCTGGGCGACTGCGAGACTCCGTCTCAAAAAAAAAAAAAAAAAAAATTTTTCTTTTAACTCCTATGTTAGAATTAAGTGATTTACACACTAGCATTAAAAGATTACAGTATTCTGTATTCATCTATATTATTTACCTTTATTAGCAAGTTTTATGTCTCTTGTTTTCATGTTGCTATTTAGGGTCCTTTTGTTTCAACTTGAAGAATTTCCTTTAGCATTTCTTGCAAGGCAGGTCTAGAGATTATGAACTCTTATAGCTTTGGTTTATCTGGTAAAGTCTTCATATTTTATTCATTTTTGAAGGAAAGTTTTGCTGGAGTAGTAGTCTTAGTTGGCAGTATTTTCTTTCAGCACTTTGAATATATCATACATTTCCCCCTGGCCTGTAAGGTTTCTGTTGAGAAATCTGCTGACACTTTAGTGGGGCCACCCTTGGATACAAAAAATTGTTTTTCTCTTATTGCTTTCAAAATTCTCTCTTTGACTTCGGGTTTTGACAATTAAATTATGTTTCAGTGTGAACTTCCTAGGGTTCATCTGATTGGGGTCCACTGGATATTTTGGGTCTGGGTTTTTATTTCCTTCTTCAGGTTTGGGAAGGTTTTAGCTATTATTTCTTCGAATAAGCTTTCTTTTTCTTTATCTTTCTTCTTCTCTGATACTTCCATAATGCATATATTGGTCAACTTGATGGTAACCTATAAGTCTCTTAAACTTTCTTCACTCTTTTTCATTCTCTTCTTTTTTCTTCTTTGCCTGGATAATTTCAAATGACCTGTCCTGCTGAGTTTGCTGATTATTTGTTCTGCTTGCTCAAGGTTACTGTTGAATCACTCGAGTTAATGTTTACATTCAGTTATTATTTTCTTTAGCTCCAAAATTTCTGTTGGCTTCTTTTTTATATTTTCCTTACCTTTTTTGAAATTTTTAGTTTGTTCATGCATTGTTTTTTTCTGAGCTTATTGAGCACCTTTATGGAAGATTTTTAAAAATTTGAATTCTCTGTCAGGTAATTCATAAACTTCCATTTCATTAGGGTCAGATTCTAAAGATTTATCTTGTTTTTTTCCTTTGGGCCATACTTTTTTGTCCCCACTCCCTGCCCTCTTGAGTCTTTTCGTGGGTATCTATGCATTAGAAAAAATAGCCACCTCTCTCAGTCTTCAAGAACTGGCCATGTACAGGTAAAGGCCCTCACTGTCACCTCAGCCAAATATTCTGGGGGTCTCTCAAGCCTTCTTTGTGTATGCATCTTTTCTGGACTTGTGCATGTAAATTCCCAATTGGAAGACTTTCTAGTTTTATTTTTCAGGAATTTATCATCTCTTACTATTTCTGGTGTCCATCTGCTCTATTGTGGGCTTTTTAGAGAAACAGCATGCCCTGAATTATTTTTGTTGTTGTTGTTGTTGTTCTCAGAGACCCCCAGACATCTAGAGTATGCTAGATCCTGTAAGCACTCCAAGACAGGCAAGATAGAATTCAGTCTGGCTGAATTCTGCCTTCAGGCAGCCCCCAGAAAAGCTGAAATGTTGGACTTATGGTCTAGCTTCTTTCTTCCCCAGGGAGAAGTTGGATTTGGGGATTTCTGCTGGCTCACTCTTTGCTGAGCTGGAGAAGCTGTGGCAAGTGTGTACATGCTAGTCCACACTTCTGCCTTTGTTCTCAGCTGCTTCATATGTATGGCCTTTTGCTGTCACCATTCAGGTTCAGGCAAGACAGAAAGCAGTCCCTTAGGAAGCCTGCAAAAAAGTTAGAGGGTTGAACGTACAGATCAGTCTCTTCCTTCTCTCCCAAGGAGAAATCTGGGAGTTGAGGGATCATGTGGCACTGTGGCACTGATCATGTGGCCCCGCTCATGGAATAGAATTTATTGTGAGAGGGTGCCTCAAATTTTCTTATTGGTTTTGATGATGCTGGTTTGCCTTTGCCTGTGGTACAGGAGTTTTTCAAGTGGTTTAAGGATTTCTCACAAAGGGAATTTATCTGGGTGTTGTTGTTAAATTTGTGTGTCTATGGGGGTAAGAAAGGTCCAGGCTTCCTGTTCTGCTATCTTGCTCCTGTATGATTTTGAACCAGGTATTTTTTATGGTTCAATTTCTCTTCTCTCTTAGGATACTGATTATGCATTTTACATAAAAGTTTTAAATGATTATCCTAGAATTTGCAACTAATCTCAGCCAACTTTCAAATAACATAATACTGCTTTATGAGCAGTACAGATAGTTTATAACAAAATAATTTCAATTCCTCCCTCTCGTTCCTCATAATATTCTTGTCATTCAATTGTCAATATACCACAGTCATCCAATGTATTATTGCTATTATTACTTCAGACAAACAGTTATCTATTCTATCAGTTAAGAATAAGAAGAATATAAGTGTTTTTATCTTAATTTATTCCTTCTCTGATGCTCTTTTTTTTCTTTCTATACATCCAAGTTTCTGACCTATATTATTTCTTTTTCTTTGAAGAACTTCTTTGAACATTTCTTGCAGGGCAGGTCTGCTAATGACAAGTTGTCTCAGAGTTTACTTGTTTGCGAAAGCTTTATTTCTACTTAATTATTGGAGACTCATTTTGCTGCTCATAGATTTCCAGGTTTTTTTTTTCTTTCAAAACTTTAAATAATATACTCCTGGCCGGGCGCGGTGGCTCAAGCCTGTAATCCCAGCACTTTGGGAGGCCGAGACGGGCGGATCACGAGGTCAGGAGATCAAGACCATCCTGGCTAACACGGTGAAACCCCGTCTCTACTAAAAAATACAAAAAAACTAGCCGGGCGAGGTGGCGGGCGCCTGTAGTCCCAGCTACTCGGGAGGCTGAGGCAGGAGAATGGCGTAAAACCCGGGAGGCGGAGCTTGCAGTGAGCTGAGATCCGGCCACTGCACTCCAGCCCGGGAGACAGAGCAAGACTCCGTCTCAAAAAAAAAAAAAAAAAAAAATATACTCCTCTAATATTGTGAAGTATACATTTGGTCTTCCTCCATGTTTCCCAGTATATAGATAGCCTTTAAAATCCTTGCAATCTCTTAAGTGATAAGTACCTTTTTGTATGCTAATGAGATGACTGGTGGCTGGGGACTTCCAGATAACCTGATTGGGACTGGTTGCCAGGGGAATCAACCATGAGATTAGAGGATTGGAACTTTCAGTCTACCCCCTGACCTCCAGGAAAGGGAGAGGGGCTCAAGGTTGAGTTGCTCACTAATGGCCAATGATATAATCAATCATATGTATGTGGTGGAGCTTCCATAAAAACCTAAAAGCACTGGGTGAGTTTTGAGATCTTCTGGGTTGCTGAACACATGGATGTTTCTGGAGAATGACTCACCTGGGGAAGGCTTGGAAGCTCAACATCTTTTCCCACATACCTTTTGCCCTGTGTATCTCTTCCATCTGGCTGTTTATCTGTACTCTGTAATATTCTTTATAATAAACCAATAAATATAAGTGTTTGTCCAAGTTCTGTTAACCATCCTAGCAAATTAATCAAACCTAAGGAAAGGGTCTTGGGAGTGCCCAAAAGAAAGGAAAGACAGAGAGGGCTGGAGTTCACTAATTGCCTTTCCCTCACATCACATAAGGCTCTGAAGGACAGATCCTCATTACAGAGAGCATTCAGAAAAATCTTTCAAAACAGTTATATCCCCCTCCTCTAGCCCAAAGTATAAGGGGATTTTTCTTTGATCTGCACCTTGAAAATCTGTTGGAGTTCCTGGAAGTGAATCCATAAAATCGGGGCCCCTCTAAAATTAGGCCCTCAGGAGTTTTTAACACTCAAACTAATACTCACTAAATTTCAGTGATTCAACAAAATTACCATGTAAGTGTTCCTGCCAGTTACTGAATCTAGTAGCTTCAGCTTCAAGTACGCTGATTACAGTCATAACTCTCTGTATTAGCTTGTCTCTAGATTTCAAGGTGTTGATTAGCCCTCTCACCTTAATTCTCTGATGGAACTAAGAAAAGTCATTAATTTGCAGTTTGTACAGCTTTTGTCCTACGAGGATGGGAATAATGACTTCAAATCTCTTTACATGTCAGAGTTCAAACTGTAAGTCTCTCCTCATTTTCTTTCAAAGTTCTTCATAGTATCATGAAATTCCCCTTTATGTCCTAAGCTTCCCTCCAGGGAGTTGCATCTTGTGCTCCTCCCCATGCTAGTTGTTCTCTCATCTTGCTTCACAGCTGCCATCTCAGGGCTTGGTGCTTCCTTCCTTGCTTTTCTGGATTTATTCCAACATATTTTTTGGTTCTCATCCTCATTTTGCTATAGTTTATTTTCACAGCTCTCTAAATAAAGGAATGTGGGAAATAACTATCTGAGTCTGTATCTGAAATGTCTTCTAGCATCCAAAAATACTGATAAAAATTTTGATGTCCTTCTGATTTTTGTTCTGAAAGTTTATATCATTATGTCTAATCTTTAAAAAAAATCCTCTAGAATGAGCACTAAGTATACTCTTTCCTCTGCAGATCTATGTACTTTAGTATTGGCATATTCCCTTGAATTCTTTGATACTCTCATTTCTGCTTTCTTGGATATCTCCTTCTATGACTTGTATTATTCTGGTTTTGGACTTTCTGAATTCATTCTCTACCTTGTTCATCTCTCCCCATTCCCATCTTTTTCTTCTTACTGCACTTTCACAGAACATTCTCTCAATTATATCTTCCAAATATTCTACTAAATTAAAACATTTTAGTAATCATAATTGAAAATTCCAAGAATTGTTCAATCTTCAATCGGGGATTTTTTTTCTTTTCTCTCTCTCTCTCTCTCTTTTTTTTTCTGATTGGTCCTTTGTTTCTTTCTTTGTTTTTGAAACTGGATCTCCCTATGTTACCTAGGCTGGTCTCAAACTCCTGGGCTCAAGTGATTCTCCCATCTTGGCTTCCCAAAGTGCTGGGATTACAGATGTGAGTCACCATGCCTGGCTTGATTTTTCCTTTTTTATAACATGTTTTGGGTAGTGATGCAATATCTCCTCTAACCTTTTTTGTTCTTCCAATAAGATATTTTGTTTAAGTTTTATTCTATTCCTTTGGATTAAAGGATGCAAAATATAAAAGAAAAAAAATTAAAATATTATTAAAAATAATAAAAATAATATTTTTAAAAGTTTTATTCTATTCTTTAAATATTGTATATAAATTTAGGATAATATTTTTCCAGTTTTAAATCTTGACCTTTCACTTTCATGCTGAAGCTTTCCTCAAATATTTGGTAATCCCTGGTTGTTCATTTATATATTATAATAAAGGAGTTATATGTATTGATGAGACTTTTGTTCACATTATAAGAATATATTTGTTCACAAATGGACTTAGCTTTGATGTGGCCATGTAGGGAGGTTAGTGTTAAACTGGAGAACCTCTACATTATAGTTACCATATTTAACAAATAAAAATATGGGACACACAGTTAAATTTGAATTTTAGATAAACAACTAACTATTTTTTAGTATAATGCCATTATATGAAGGTATTTGCTCAGGGCCAATCAGTTCCTTCTGAGAGGAAACTTCCAATTCTTTGCCTGGGGCAGAAACTTGACTGTTGAATTTGTGATATGTATAAGTGTGTACATGTGGGAAAGGGGTAGGGCTGGGAGCTGAATGTTCTGTACTTACCCATTTTCAACAGATCCTTATTTCTAGTACCATATCTCACTCGTGTCCCCTGCCAGACCTTACATTTACAAATATAATGTGTTTCTGTGATTCTATGACTGTGATGTGTTACCATCTCAAGTGCATCTCCCTCAATGCATCTTTTAGGCCAGAGCTTCTGAACTAATGTGCCCAGGTAGATTAAAAATATATCACAAGACATTGAAAATTTTACACTTTCATGACAAAAATTTCAAAGCATTTCACTGTCTTTTAAAAAATTGATAGCAGTTAAATTTTTAGCTAACATTCTTTGAATTTCTGCTTTTGGTACTTGTTACTTTAATGCATATAACTCTATGCAGAGCACTGTTTGCCAGCAACAGAACATCCAACTCATCAAAAATTAATTTTGTAGTGATTTTTTTCAATATATTTCTTTATTTTGAGTCCAAGTATAAAATTGTAATACTATAGCAGACCACTTTTGGCTAGTGTGGCATATCATGCAGACCCTTCGGCAAACCAGGCTCAACTTTTGTCTTCCTCAGTCAACTAGCCCTGGGAAATCCCTAGGTGGCCCTGAGTGGAATTACTGAAAGGAGAAAAGACAACACAGCAAGAGGAGAAATCATATGTTCATGGAACTTACTTGTGCCTTTAGGTCTTGCTACAGACTTAAAGCTTGTAAATCTCATTTTTACATACCACCTTTAGGGCTTCCCAGATCACATGACACACAGTTTATGACAAACAGTCTCATCTCATGCTATGTATCTCACTATTAAGTCTCAGCCTCTACCAAAAAGACTGGCAAGAAGAGCACATTTATTTTGTATAAGGAAGATATTTATCTTCTAAAAATAGGCTGGTGTGGCTTCAAAATCCTAGAAGTTTATTGTGAATCTTCAATCAGGGATTGTCATTGGGTGAATACAAGTCTGTTCTTCCATAGACTTTTGGATTAATAATAGATCTTCTGGATTCCCCATTCCAATTGCTGGGTTACGAAGAAGCTTACACTGTAGATTGGGTTACTGTGAATGTCTTTATGTGGCCTGGCTTCTACTTAAAGTCAGGAGACTTATACAATATATATTTAATGAGCTGAAGGAAGACACACATGCAGATATTTTCTCCAAAATTCATAAAAACCTATCCAATGTTACATCTCTGTTTTAGCGATAATGAGGTAAGGTGCAGATCCATTGTCTTTCACTGTAGGGGGGATATCCTGATATGCCTCAGATTCTGAACTCCCTGAGGTGAAGCCTATTCGGAAACTTAATTTCCCAGGGAATTGTCTCTCCAAGTTCCTAGGGTTCCTACTACTCTCTGCTTACTATTCAGGGTAGCTGCTACTCCCTGCTCATCAGATTCTACCAGCATTATGTCATTAGTATAGAGGATCAGCATGATGGCTTATGGAGTGGTGAAATAAGGTAAATTTTTGCAGACTAACTACAGCACAATGCCAAATTGTTGAAAGGAAGCAATCATGACCTTAACTTTCTGACTCTGCTGGCTGAAGAAAAATGTGTGTGTATGTGTACGTGTGTGTGTGTGAATTGTAGCATACAAGGTACCAGGAGCCTAGTTGATTTGTTCCATTGAAAATCTTACATATATATCAGCAGCTATAAGTGAAGTCATCACCTGATTAAGTTAATAATAAGCTGTTGATTTTTTTTTTTCTAAGGCTAATCTGTTTTCTACATGATACAAAAGCACAAGTTAAATGGGGACAGAATAGGATTTACAACTTCAGGATTTTTAAGTACTTGATAGAGGCACTAATATCTGAAATTCTCTCAGGAGTGCAGAATTGATTTTGATTTACTATTTTAGTAGTAAGGACTTATTCCTGAGGCTCTCAGTTTGCTATTTCTACCATAATCCTTTTCTTCATAGTTCAGGGATCCAGTGTTGGGATTCTGTCTGTAACTAAGTATATCTTTTCCAATTGAGCATTCATGAATGGTGGGAATAAATACAAGTATGTTCTTAGACACACAAGGCCCACTTTGAGATGAAGTTGAGCCAAAACTCTGGTTATCAGTTGATCCCTAAGTATTCCCTTCATTTCTTTTTTTATTGTGGATTTTATTTATTTATTTTTATTTTATTATAAATTGACAATTTATAATTATATAAATTTATGGGATACAAAGTAATGTTATGATTTATGAATATAATATGGAATAACTAAATCAAGCTAACTGACATATCTATCACCTCAAATACTTATCAATTTTTGTAGTGAGAACATTTGAAATGTACTTTGCTAGCAATTTTGAAATATTTCAAATACATTATTAATTATATTCACTATGCTGTGCAATAGACTTCAAAACCCCCAATGATAACTTATTCTAAGATTTTGTACTCTTTGATCATCTTTTGCCTATTTCCCCCACTCCCAGCCTCTGTAACCAGCATTCTACAGACTCTCTGCTTCTAAGAATCTGATTGTTCTCGATTCTACATATAAGTGAGAATATTCAGTGTTGGTTGCTTTGTGTCTGATTTATTCAACTTAACAGAATGTTCTCTAATTCCATCTATGTTATTGCAAATAACATAATTTCCTTATTTTTTTATTTTTTTATTTTTTATTTTTATTTATTTTTTTTTTGAGACGGAGTCTTGCTCTGTCGCCTGGGCTGGAGTGCAGCGGCCAGATCTCAGCTCACTGCAAGCTCCGCCTCCCGGGTTCACGCCATTCTCCTGCCTCAGCCTCCGGAGTAGCTGGGACTACAGGCGCCCGCCACCTCGCCCGGCTAGTTTTTTGTATTTTTAGTAGAGATGGGGTTTCACCGTGTTAGCCAGGATGGTCTCGATCTCCTGACCTCGTGATCCACCCATCTCGGCCTCCCAAAGTGCTGGGATTACAGGCTTGAGCCACCGCGCCTGGCTTATTTTTTTAATTTTAATTTTAATTTTTATTTATTTGTTTATTTTTTTGAGACAGAGTCTTGCTCTGTCACCCAGACTGGAGTGCGGTGGCATGATCTCAGCTCATTTCAAGCTCTGCCTCCCAGGTTCATGGCATTCTCCTGCCTCAGCCTCCTGATTAGCTAGGGCTACAGGAGCCTGCCACCACGCCTGGCTAATTTTTTTGTATTTTTTAGTGGAGACGGTGTTTCACTGTGTTAGCTAGGATGGTCTCGATCTCCTGACCTTGTGATCCGCCCGCCTAAGCCTCCCAAAGTGCTGGGATTACAGGCATGAGCCACCGCGCCTGGCCCAGAATTTCCTTATTTTTAAGAGTGAATCACATTCTACTTTTTATATGTCCTCTCAGGATATCTAGTTGGGAGGTGGGTTGTACTTGGTTAGTCTATTTAACATTTCTATTTTGTTAAAATGTGAAATTCTTTTCTGACAGTATTCCAAGGATTTCTGGCATGTCTAGTTTATTTAGTGAAAGTATAGTTATATGTATAAATTATTGTGGTCTGTAATTCTGTTTCTTCTTCCCTGGTTTGGCGTTCTTAGAATCTTTTTTCAAGATATTCTTCAGGTTAACAACAATGCAAAATAGTAAAACAGTTTAATTATTTGGGCGCATATGCTCTTGACTTTCTGAGTTACTGTTTGTACCATTCTCACCATAATATTTGGGTTTGATCTTGGTTATTAATCTCAAAGCAATGAAAGATGGAAAGAATGAAACATGAGAAGACTCGACAGCCTATTTAAAAGATATCTTGCTCAGGTAAAGTCATTAAAGACTCTAAGGCAAGGCAAGTCTCTACTTATCAGACAGAGGAAGAACTAACTGTTCCTGCTGACCAGGGTGCCCCCTCCCTGCCATTTCAGGCAGTTAGAGACCTGGATTACTCACAGTTATTTTAGTGTAACTAAATGTCTACATTTAAAACTGTCAGGATACCACTCTTTCCCAATTAATATGCTAAAATTTCCAGGAAGTATTTTCTTAAATATATATATTTTTAATTTAAAAAAGTATTTTTAAATTGATTATACAATAAAATGTGTATATATTTATCATGTATAATATATTCCCTTGAAATACATATGCAATGCATTTTGGAATAGCTAAATTGAGCTAATTTACATATGCATTACCTCACAAACTTATCATTTTTTGTTATTAGAACACTTACAATCTACTCTCTTAGCAACTTTCAAGAATAGAATACGTTATTATTAACTATAGTTACCACATTGTACAATAGATCTTTTGAACTTATTTCTTATCTAACTGAAATTTTGTATCTTTTGACCAGCATCTCTTTGATCCTCCCCTCCTCTCCCAGTCCCTGGTAACCACCATTCTATTTTTTATTTCCTTGAGTTGAACTTTTTTAGATTCTACATATAAGTGACATAATACACTATTTGTGTTTCTGTGCCTAGCTTATTTCACTTACCAGAATGTTCTCCAGGTTGGTGTATGTTGTTGCAAATGACAAGATTTTCTTCATTTTTTCAGGCTGAATAGTATTCCATTCTGTGTATCTACCACATTTTCTTTATCTATTCATCCAGTGATGGACATTTAGATTGTTTCCATATTCTGGCTATTGTGAATAGTGCTGCAATAAACATGAGAGTACAGACATCTCTTTGACATACTCATTTTATTTTTTTTGAATATATACCCAGTAGTGAGATTACTGGATCCAGAAAGGCTAGATAATGTTGTGATGGCTTATATTAATCATAACCTGACCTAAGCTGGAATTTAAAATCCTAAACTAGTTGTTTCATTTTTTATTAGTCTTTTTAACTACAATAATGTAGTTAAAAGTACAGAACGTCATGAACTTTAAATTCTTCATTTTTACCGTAGTATTTTATTTTGTGGCCATTTGATCCATCAAGGCATTGACTCCAAAAGACACTTCATTCCAGGTGACCATGGGTGATAGGTAACTGCTTTACCAATGCATATTTTGGAATTCTTTAGATCCCACCATTTAGTTTTAGTGGAAGACTTTTTCTATTGAAGCCTAGTTAGATCAGATAGCAAATCTTAGTTTGCTCTTTCTTTGATACTTTGTTGTAGAGATATTCAGTTGCAAAGAACAGAATCTAGCTTGTTTAATAAAGGATTTACTGTAACATTATATAAAATTCAGAAATATTGGAATAATTGCAGAAATAAGTTATACTTTGAGCTTCCAGAAATGATTCATAAAGGCACAGAACAGAGTTGGCTGCAAGCATAGCTGTTGCTTCTGTCAAAATGAGAAAACTGCCCACCACACTGGGAAGCTATCACTGTAGGTACTAGCTTGAGAACCATGCTGCAGCTGGAATAATCCACCCTGGAAAAGAAATGCTTCATTCTATGCTTCTATTTTTACCTCCTCAGTTCTGAATTTAAGTTTCAAAACAAAACAAAACAAAATGCATGCTTTGGTGGAACCTAAGTCATACCTGGAACTGTATCTACAAATTCATTCAGGAAATGTGGTTTTTATCATATCTGCCTCTTTAGTACACTACAGGAAGATCCAAGTAGAAGTTTAGAAAGTCACTTGGACATCAGCAAGATGGTGGAATAGAAGATTCCAGTCCTCACTCCTTCGCAGAAACATCAATTTTCACAGCTACCCGTGGGTGAGAATACATTTTTGGGAACCCTGGAGTCTAGCTGAGAGAATCCAGCATTTGGGAACGTACTCATTGAAGAGGGTAAGAAAAGTAGTTTCACTTTACCTGCATCACCACCTCTTCCCGAAGATGGCACAGCTCAGTACTGAGAGAGGTTTCCTCAAACCACAATTTTATCTCTGAAGGAGAGCAAGAGTGAAGTGCACTTGTGGCTTCAGAAGTTTTTTAGGACACTACCCTGGAGGCCCATTTCTGTTTCATGCCAACCAAAACACTGAAGGAATTGGCACAGCTACATGGTCTAAGGGTAGCTAGGAACAAGGTCTAGTAGCACATGGATCTCAGCAATGGGCTATGTTTCCTGTTAACTGGAACTGTCTCATGGACTCTACCAAGAGACACTCCCATGAATTCAGCAAAACAACTTGCCTATGGACACCCCAATCAGCCAACAAACAATATCAGCACCTTGCGTGTGCCCCCATATCAGTGCCCTGGATGTCCCCATGAATGGCATACCATGGTCATTGTGCATGAGTACCTTCATGCAGCACAACAAATTTCAGAAACAGAATTTCAGTAGCCAACTTGACTCTGTAGGACTGGGATAATGGCCACAACCTTGAAAACTTCAGAACACTGTCTTAGGGAAGATAAATAAGAGACTCCCAGTATCTAGACTGGCTTTGTGGAACTGAGAAAAGGCACATAATCCAGGGCTTCTCCTCCTAGGATAAGGAGGACATTTTTGAAAGCAAGAAAAAACCACCAGTCACATACAAAGGAATCTCAGTAAAACTCTCAGTGGAATTCTTAGCAGAAACCATACAGGCTAAAAGAGAGTGGAATGATATACTCAAAGTGCTGAAAGAAAAAAAAAAAAATCTGTCAACAAAGAATACTATGCTCAGCAAAGCTGTTCTTCAGAAATGAAGGAGAAATTAAGACTTTTTCAGACAAACAAAAACTAAGGTAGTTTATCAACACTAGACTTGCCCTACAAGAAATGCTAAAGAGAGTTCTTCATGTTGAAATGAAAGGATACTAATTTGCAATATGAAAACATACAAAATATAAAACTCACTGGTAAAGGTAAGTATCTAGTCAAATTCAAAATACTCTAATAATGTAATGGTGGTATATAAATCACTGTTTAGTATAAAAGTTAAAAGACAAAAGACTGAAAAATAAATACACAGTCATGCATTGATTGACAATGAGCATATATTCTGAGAAATGCATTGTTAGTCAATTTCATCACTGTGTGAACATCAGAGTATACTTACACACAAACTTAAGATGGTGTAATGTACTATATACCTAGGTTATATGGTATAGTTTATTGCTGCTAAGCTACCAACCTATACAGGATGTTATACTGATTACTGTAGGCTGTTCTAACACAATGGTAAGTATTTGTGGATGTAAACATAGAAAAGATACAGTAAAAAAAAAATGGTATAAAAAATGATGTACCTATATAGGTCATTTACCGTGAATTTTCAGAACTGGAAGTTGCTCTGGGTGAGTCAGGGAGTTAGTGGTGAACAAATGTGAAGGCCCAAGACATTACTGTGAACTATTGCAGAGTTCATAAACACTGTGCACTTAGACTACACTAAATTTATTAACAATGTTTTCAATAATAAATTAACCTTAGCTTAATGTAGCCTTTTTACTTTATAAACCTTTAATTTTTTTGAACTTTTTGACTCTTTTGTAATAACATTTATCTTAAAACACAAACACATTGTGCTGCTGTACCAAAATAGTTGTGCCTTATATCCTGATTCCAAAAGCCTATCTATTTTAAAACATTTTTATTTTTTTACTTTTAAATGTTTTTATTGAAAACTAAGACACAAACACACACATTAGGCTAGGTCTACACGGGGTCTGGATCATGGCTATCACTGTCTTCCACCCCCACATCTTGTCCCACTGGAAGGTCTTCAGTAGCAATAATTTTCATGGATATGTCGTCTCCAATGAAAAAAAATCTTCTTCTAGAATACCTCCTGAAGAAACTGCCTGAGGCTATTCTTGAAAATGTGTCACACCTGTTGGAACTAGGTCCATGATGGTTTGCTTGGTTTGTTGCTTTTTTTCCCCCCTTTAGATTTCCTTGTAAGCAAATTATGTACCTTGAGTATTCATCTCTATTAATAAAAACTTTTTATTAAGAGTTAGAGTCCATGTTTTCAGTCTTTTTAAGGATCTTCTTGAGGTTTGCAAAAGCTCCTGCTAAGCCCTCCTGTGTGAATTTTCTCGAGGTTCTTCTTTTTCTTCTTCTACAGTTTTTCTTTCTCTTGTTTCTTCTTAAGCTCTGTGTTCCTGTTCCTGTTCAAACCATTCCTCATGAATCAATTCGCCAGAAACCACCTCTAGGAGCTCTTCAATGTCATCTTCATCCACACCCAGGTTACAATTGTTTGCCATCTGAGCCACACAATTTTTCTTTCTTTCTTTTTTTTTTTTTGAGACGGAGATTTGCTCTTGTTGCCCAGGTTGGAGTACAATGGCACCATCTTGGCTCCCAGATTAAAGCGATTCTCCTGCCTCAGCCTCCTAAGCAGCTGAGGTTACAAGTGCCCACCACAATGCCCAGCTAATTCTTTTATAATTTTAGTGGAGGCAGGGTTTCGCCATGTTGGTCAGGCTGGTCTTGAACTCCTGATCTCAGGTGATCCAACCACCTCGGCCTCCCAAACTGTTGGGATTATAGGCATGAGCCACTGTGCCCAGCCTTTTTTTTCATTTTTATAACACCCTCATCCTTGGCAAATCCTTTGACATTGCAGATGAAACTTGTGTGTCTTCTTCCAGGGACCATTCATATATAGTCCACAGTGACATCACCCAAGCCCAAGCAAAGTTCATGATGCAGTCATAGATGTTGTAATTTTTCCAGAATCTTACCAGTGTCTTCTCTGTGTC
The DNA here is from genome assembly GCF_009764315.1 of Trachypithecus francoisi. Lineage (NCBI taxonomy): Eukaryota > Metazoa > Chordata > Mammalia > Primates > Cercopithecidae > Trachypithecus > Trachypithecus francoisi. The sequence goes on from NW_022681454.1 coordinate 116,112,547, forward strand.
TTCCTCAGTTGCAGCAGTAACCTGGGCAAAAATCCTCCTCAAGTAATAGGTCTTTTAGCTGCTATAACTAGTTGATCCATTGGTTTACTTAAATATGTGGTCCTTGGAATCACCACTTTGACTTTGGGATAAAGATCACCAATAAAAAGAGAATATGCAGAAGCAACAATAAGCAAAATGTAGAAAGGCATATTATTCTTTAAACAGTATTTCTCAATTTTGCTGGCATAATGATTTAGGAGGACATTTTGAAAGAGGAGGTGGGTCATCCATGACTTCTTATTTTTCTTGTTGTACACAGGCAGTGTGTGTTTGTTGATACGTTTGAAAGACTTGGGGTTCTCACTGTGCAAGATCACAAAGGGTTTCAATTTGTAACCTGCAATATTGCCCTCAAGCAAGACTGTTATCCTCTTTTTAAAAAACCTTGAAACTTGGCATTGACTGGGCCTCCTTAGGATAAAAATCTTTTCAGGCATCCATTTCTGGAATATGATGGAGATTTCATCTGTATAGAATATTTGCTCTGCAAGTAATTTTCCTCCACAATCAGCTTATCTAGAGTTTCCCAAAATTCTTCAGCTGCCTTCACATCAACCCTTGCAGACTCACCACTCGCTTCCACATTATGTAATGAATAACAATTTTTCAATAATTTAAGCAACCCAAAGCTAGCACTAAATCTACCAACATAGTCAGGCCCAAACTTTTCCTTCAATGTTGCAAACAAACCTTTTGCATTGGCCATGAACTTCATGGGATTGAGAGGGATATATTTCTGTGTCTTGTCTTCAATCCAGTTCATTAGAAGTGTCTCCATATCTGATATAGACCCATCTCAAAGTTTTGTTAGTCTCCTTGCCTTCAATGAAGCAGATTCTTTAACAGTTTGTCACTTTGTTCCTGTTCTTCAAGATCGTACCTATGTGGTAATGGAACATGCCTGACTGGTGAGCAATAACCATCACTGATTTTCCCCCTATAATCCTTAATCACTTTTAATTTCATTTCCCAGTCAGTCAGGTCAATTACCTGATGTGGCTTCTACCAGCAGCATTATTTGTAGATTTTGTATGCTTAAGGGCCATGATGAACAAAACAATACTAGATTAATTTAACCACAAGATACAATAATACAATCAAAAGACACAATAAACACAAGCTGTAAGAGGCTGCTGCTAGCATAATATGACACACTGTTTTACAGTAACCATTTTTTTAATAAGTGAAAGAAATACACTCTAAAATAATTATAAAAAATATAGATGTAAATACAGAAAATGGTTAGTTATTTATTATCGTTATTAAATAGTATGTACTGTACATAATTGTATGTACTATACTTTTATATGACTGCCAGCACAGTATGTTTGTTTATGCCTGCATCATGATGTATACATGAGTAATACATTGTGTTATGGTGTTATAACAGCTGTAATGCCACTAGATAGTAAGAAGTTTTTCAACTTTATAATAATCTTATGAGACCATCATTGTATATGTGGTTTGTGGTTGATCAGAATGTTGTTATGTGACACATAACTGTACCTACAGTAATTTGGTAATGAACACAAAATATAAAAATGTGTAATTTGTGACATTAATAACATAAAATGTGGGGGTAGAGAAGTAAAAGTGTAGAATTTTTGTATGTAGTTGAAGCTAAATTGTTATCAGTTTAAAATAGACTTTCATAAGTATAAGGTGTTTTATTTATGTAAACCTCATGGGTAATTATGAAAAAATCTGTAGTAGCTACATAAGGATATCATGAAATAAATAAAAATATAACAATATAAAATCATCAAATCACAAAAAAAGACTACAATGGAGAAAGAAATAAAGGAACTACAAAATAGTTAGAAAAATCTAGTCCTGCCTATCAATAATAACTATAAATATAAATTGATTAAATTATTTTATCAAAAGACAGAGTGACTGAATGGGTTAAAAAAAAGAAAAAAACATTTATATGGTATCTACAAAAGACTCACTTTAGCATTAAGGACATGCATAGGCTGAAAATGGGGAGGCGGAAAAAGATATTTCATCCCAGTGATAACCACTGGTAGTTGTATTTAGATTATGCAAAGTAGTCTTTATGACACAAACTATCATAAGAGATAAAGAAGATTATTATATAATGATAAAGGGTTCATTTAACCAAGAAGATGTAACAATTATAAATATATATGCAGCCAACATTAAAGCACTTAAATATATAAAATGAATATTAATGGAAGTGAAGGGAGAAATAGATAGCAATACAGTAATAGTAGGAGACTTCAATACACAACTTTCAACAATGATAGATCAATGACAGATCAACAATGACAAAAATCAATAAGGACAGAGGGCTTGAATAATGCTATAGATCAAATGGACCTAATAGACATATATAGAATATTCTATCCAACAGCAGCAGCGGAGTACATATTCTTCTTAAAAGCACATGGAACATTCTTCAGGATAGCTCATATGTTAGGAAACAAAACAGGTATTAACAAATTTAAGATTGAAATCATATTAAATAATTAAAATCATATTTTCCAACCACTATGGTATGAAACTGGAAATTAATAATAAGAAATTCCCCCAAATTTACAAATACATGTAAATGAAACAAAATGCTCCTGAACAACTAATGGGTAAAAGAAGAAATCAAAAAGAAAATTGAAAAATATCTCGAGACAAGTGAAAATGTGCATAGAATTTACCAAATTTATGGGATGCAGCAAAAACAGTTCTAAAAGGGAAGTTTATGGTACTAAATAACTACAATAAAAAAGAAAAATATCAGTAAACAACCTAACATTACACCTCAAAGAACTAGAAAAAAGTACAAACTAAGCCAAAGGTTAACAAAAGGAATAAATAAATTGAAGATAAGAAATAAAAAAAATAGAGACTAGCAAAACAATAGGCAAAATCCACAAAACTAAGAAGTGTTTTTCAGATGACTAACCTTTAACTAAACAAAGAAAAAAGACTCAAATAAGTAAAATTAGAAATGAAAACAGAGACATCACAACTGACACCACAGAAATACAAAGAATTAAAAAAAAAAGCCTACTATGAAAAATTATATGCCAACAAATTAGGTAACCTAGAAGAAACAGATAAATTCCCAGACACATACCATCTACTAAGACTGAATCTTGAAGAAACAGAAAGTCTAAACATATCAATAATGAGAAAGCAGGTCACTTCAGTAATGAAGTTTCCCATCAAAGAAAAGTCTAGAACTTGATGCCTTCACTGCTAAATTCTACCAAGCATTTGGAGGATAACTGATACCAATCTTTCTCAAACTCTTTCAAAACATGAAGAGAGGGAATACTTCCAAACACATTCTGTGAGAGCAGCATTACTCTGACAAAGCTAGACAAGGACACTACAAGAAAAGAAAATTACCCACCAATATCACTGTCGAACACAGATGCAAAGACTTCAGTAAAACACTAACATACCAAATTCAATGGTACATTAAAAGGATCATATATAACGACTAAGTGGGATTTTCCCCAGGAATACAAAAAGGGTTCAAATTATGTAAATTTATAATTGTGACATTAACAAATGGAGGGACAGACACCTTATGATTATTTCAATAGATGCAGAGAAAGCTTTTGACAAAATTCAACATCCTTTCATGATAAAAATTTCCAACAAATTAGGTGTAGAAAATATGTTCCTCAATGTAATAAAGGCCGTATGTGGCGTCATATGGCAATTACAAAGCAATGTATGACACACCCACAGATAACACTATGTTCAATAGTGAAAAGCTATAAGAGTCTTTTGTCCTATAAGATCAAGGGCAATGCCTGTGCTAGCCACTTCTACTCAACATAGTACTGGAAGTCCTAGCCAGAGCAATTAGGCAAGAAAAATATACTAACATTATCCAACCTAGAAAGGAAGTACAATTATTTCTGATAGCAGATAACATAATTGTATACATACTGTAAACCTTAAAGATTCCACTAAAAACCTGGTAGAACTAATAAACAAAATCAGTAATTTCACAAGACACAAAATCAACATACAAAAATAAGTTGTATTTCCATATATTAACAATGAACTATCCAAAAAGAAAATTAAGAAAACAGTTTGTTTCATAATAGCAACAGAAAGAATAAAATACTTTGAAACATAACTAACCAAAGAGGTGAACCACTTATACACTGAAAATTATGAAATGTTAATGAAGAAAATTTAGACATTAATAAATGGAAAGATATCCCATGTTTCTCAGTTGAAAGATTCAATATTGTTAAAATGTTTATACTATCAAAATGACTTACAAATTCAATGCAATTACTGTCAAAAATCCCAATGAAATTATTTACAAAAATGGAAAAATCAATACTAAGATTCAGATGAAATCACAAAGACCTAGAATAGTCAAAGCAATCTTAAGCAAGAGACCAAAGTTGGAGACATCCTACTTTCTGATTTCAAATTATAAACCAAAGATATAGTAATCAAAAGAGTATGGTGCCGGCCTATAAACAGGCATATAAACCAATGGAGCAGAATTGAGAGCCTGGAAACAAGCTCATACACATACGCTCAACTAATCTTCAAGAACAGCACCAAGAATAAAGTATGGGAAAATACAGTCTCTTCCATAAATGTTGGGAAAGTTGGATATCCACATGCAAAAGAATAAATTTGAACTTTTATCCTACCCCACACACAACAATAAACTCAAAATGGAATAAAGACTTACATATAAGACCCCAAATCATAAAACTGCTAGAAAACATACAGAAAAAGCTTTCTCACATTGATCTTGGCAATGGTTTTTTGGTTATGACATCACAAGCAAAGACAATGACAACAAAAATTAAGTGAGATTGGATCAAACCATAAAGCTTCTACACAGCAAAGGAAACAATCAACATAATCAAAGTCAACCTGAAAAATAAGAGAAAATATTTGCAAAATATATATTTGATAAGGGGTTAATATTCAACGTGTATATGAAACTCCTATAACTCAATAGCAAAAAAGCAAATAACCTGGTTAAAAAATAGCCAAAGGACCTAAACAAACATTTCTCTAAATGTACAAATGGCCAAGAGATATCTGAAAAGGTGTTCAATATCACTACTTATTATGGACATTTAAATTAAAACCACAATGAGCTATCACCTCACACCTGTTAAAATGGTCATTATTAAAACTGCAAAAAATAGCAAGTGTTGGTGAGGTGTAGAGAAATTGGAACCCTGTGCATTGTTAGTGAAGATGTAAAATGGTGCTACTGCTATGGAAAACAGTATGGAGGCCTCTCAAAAAATTAAAGATAAAGTTACCATATTGTAGTAGTCTGTTCTCACACTGCTATAGAGATACTATCTGAGACTGGGTAATTTATAAAGGAAAGGGGTTTCATTGACTCACAGTTCCACGTGGCTGGGGAAGCCTCAGGAAACTTACAATCATGGTAGAAGGTGAAGAAGAAGAAAGCACCTTCTTTGCAAGGCAGCAGGAGAGAGAGTGCACAAGGGAAACGGCCACTTTTAAACCGTCAGATCTCGTCAGAACTCCCTCACTATCATGAGAACAACATAAGGGAAACCGCCCTATGATCCAGTCACCTTCCTCCAGCACCCTCCCTCAATATGTCGGGATTAGAATCAGATATGAGATTTGGGTGGGGACACAGAGCCAAACCATATCAGATATGATCCAGCAATCTTGCTTCTGGGTATATATCCAAAGGAATTGAAATCACGATCTTGAGATATCTGTACTTTTTTGTTCATTGCAGCATTATTCAGAGTAGTCAAGATATGGAAACAAGCTAAATGTGAATTGATGGATGAATAGATAAGAAGCATGTGATGTGTATATATATTATGTGTACAAGGAAACATGGAGCTTGATCTAAGGCAGCTACCAGCATTGATTTGTGAGTTTTGTCTCAAAACCCTTCTGGCATATTTTCTGTGTCTTATTTTTTGGGAGCACATTCTCCTACACTTAAGCATACATACAGGGAATTACTATATGTTAATGGTTTTCCGAATCATGAGTTTGTTTTTATTTAGTTATTTTGTTAACCGAGTCTAGTATCTACTGCAAATATGATTATATATTTTCCTCATTCTTACTCCACCTGTTGAGTTAGGAAGCTATGTCTTATGAAATAAAAGCGGTGGGTATAAATGATTCCTTCTTTTGTCATGTCTACTTTATGATTCTGTGTGGGTGGAACTGGGTATCTGTAGAACTTGATGCAAGCAAACAGTAGCTGCTAAGGCTTCCAAGGCTATGTCACTTACCAAACTCCCTTCTCTGCAAGAACTCTGGAGAGGTGTGTATCAGTTTGTGGCATGCTCTTTGGTTTTGGCAGGTGTTCTTCACAGTTTACAGTTTGGGACTATTCTTAGTTTGACCAGAATTTTCTGTCCTTTTTTCTTTGTTATTTTGCAGGTGCAACTATTGTAGTGAAATCAAAACAGTTTTATCATGCCATGTTTTGCCAGAAATCCTGTTTTAATTAGGCAAGAGATTGAAAGGAATATTTTATATTTATTTCTTTCAGAGTACTTGCAATGAAACAAAAGTAAAGTTACTTTTAACTTATATTGCTTTTAATTCTTTCTGCATGTCAATGGGGCTCAGTCAATAACAATATAAAGAGAATGAATTTAATAAATCTAAATGGATGATACTCTAATTTTGGATATAACTAATGGAAAATGTAAATGACAGCTTAAACCTCCACATTGTTTATTAAACATGTGACAAATAGAGCCTTTTCCCTGCAGAGTACTCCTGAGGAAATTTCTCATCTGGAGACTCATACAAAGTTATGAGAATATTTTCACTTTTCCCTGAACAATCTTCTCTTTAAAAAATCCTTAGATGCTTAATAGGCTCAACAGTATATTAAGAATAAATGGCTTCCCTAGGGCTATGGAGCGGAAATGAAAGTATTATGAGTATTAGGACTAGCAGGAATATTTAGGTTATAAATGGAAATGTCACAGTCTCCTGGAACTGTTTGCTTTGAATATTTATGATTTTAGTTATTTATACCTTGCTTTGTTTTTAAAGGGACTTCAGACAGCTTACCAAAATATAGCCACTAAAACAAATAAGTGAGGGAATCGAGGGAAAGAGAAGATATTATGGAAAAAACAAGATGTAACAAGGAGTGAGTGAATATAACATTTGCTGCACGATTCGATCTACTTACTACAAGTGGGCTGGCTATTTGGCTCAGAGCTTTCTAGCAGCCAAAGTGAAGGGGGAAATGTAATTAGTTTCAAGATTCATAAACTCATTAAGAGGTAATCCAGGCTGCCTCTCAGGAGACCTGCCCAGTAATACTGGTATTAAAATACCAGGTTTAAATGTAATGACTTGTTTTCTTAACAACATATGTAGGGTAAATAAAACAACACATTTCACAGAGAAATTTCTTGGAACCTCCTTTAATAAAGTTCAATGGCATAACACTAAAGAATAATTCATTTAAAATTTATTCCAGCAGAGACTAGAATGGTACAGTTCAGGTACAGACTCCTACTGGTCTGTAGAGTTTTAGAGTATTCAAAGGAAGTGATGAATTATGTTTTCATTTCATAAATGATATCTTTAATTTTAATAATTGTTTTAAATTTAATTATGATACATGTACATTAAAAATCAAGTAATATGAATTAAGTTTTAAAAACCCCACCCACCTTTACTCTCCAGGAATACTCATTATTAAAAATTTGGATTTTTTCTTTATATAAACAAATATATTAATGTACAAGTGTGTGTGCACATAAACACACCAACACACCCTTGTGAATAGAGTTAAATTCTGGTTTCCACCACTCACAAATTTAGAGGCATCATTTTTCAGTCACATACTTGGTGTAGGATGCAGCTGCTGGTCCACATGGACCAATGGGATAATTTTGTTTAAACAGAGTGCTCTTCATGCAGATGACTCCAAATAGACATCTTCCAGGGCATTTACTTAGAGATGCTGCAGTGGAGCAGTTGGGGAGGTCAAATTCTATTTCATCTATGGTCTGAATGTTTATGTCCTCCTACAATTCATATGTTAAGATCCTCACCCTCAAGGTGATGGTGTCAGGAGGTGGGGCTTTTGAAGAATTATTAGGTCATGGGGGCAGAGTCCTCATGAATGTAATTAGTGCCCTTACAAAAGAGACTCCTTACCCCTTCTACCAGGTGAAGACACAGTGAGAAGACAACATCCACGGATCAGGAAACAGGCCTTTGCCAGACATTGAATCTGCTACCGTCTTGATCTTGAACTTCCCATCCTCCGGAACTATGAGAAATAAGTTTCTGTAGTTTATAAGCTACTCAATTTATAGTGTTTTGTTATAGCCACTCATAATTGTAGTAGGGTTTACTTACAAAATTCATAGTCAAATATCCTAATTTTAAAATCTTTATGATTTAATTTTTTTTAAGTTGCTAATTTCTTTGCTCATGATTGGAAGCTTCAGAACATGAAACAGGTATGATGTCTGCCTTTCAGGGCAGATAGCAAAATAGTAATAGTGGATCAAAGGAAGTTACAAATGTAGAGATTGAAAAATAAAAGAACAGAGATTAGGAAAAAATAAGTTAGAAGGAAAAATAAATATCAAATTCTAAGGGCAAAAACATTTTTAAAGAAAATAAAAGCAGGAAAATAAGGTTTTTAAACATTTCTTTTTTATTTTCAATCATGGGAGTACTTGTGCAAGTTTGTTACAAGTGTATATTGCTTGGTGCTAAGGTTTGGGCTTCTATTGATCCCATAATCCAGATAGTGAATATAGTACCCAGTAAAAAGTTTTGTAGCCCTTGGCCCCTCCCTCCTTCCATTATCTTGGAGTCCCCTGTGTTTATTGTTCCTGTCTCTATGTTTGTGTGAGCCAAAGATTTTGCTCTCACTTATAAGTGAGTAGTATTTGCTTTTCTGTTTGTCTGTTCTCTTGTTTAGGATAACGGCCTCCAACTACATCTGTGTTCCTGCAAAAGATATGATTTCATTCTTTTTCATGGCTGCAAGGTATATATGTGCCATATTTTCTTTATCCAATCCACCATTGATGGGTACCTATGTTGATTCTATGTTTTTGCTATTGTGAATAGTGCTATGATGAACATGAGTACATATGTATTTTTGGTAGAATGATTTATTTTCTTTTGTATATATATCCAGTAATGGGACTGTTGGTTCAAATGGCAGTTCATGTTTTAGTTCTTTGAGAAATCTTCAAACTGCTTCCCACAGTGGCTGGACTAATTTACATTCCTACCAACAGTGTATAAGCATTTCCTTTTCTCTACAACCTCACCGACATATTATTATTATTATTATTATTATTATTATTTTACTTTTCAGTAATAGCCATTCTGACTGGTGTGAGATAGTATCTTGTGGTTTTGATTTGGATCCCTCTGATAATTAGTAAGATGTGGAGCATTTTTTCATGTTCATGTCCTTTGCCCACTTTTTAAATGAGGCTCTTTATTTTTTTCTTGTTAAGTTCTTTATAGATTCTGGATATTAGGCCTTTATTAGATGCATAGATGGCAAATATTTTCTCTCATTGTATAGGTTGTCTGTTTACTCTGTTGATAATTTCTTTTGCTGTGAAGAAGCTCTTTAGTTTAATTAGTTCCCATTTGCCTATTTTTCATTTTGTTGCATTTGCTTTTGTAGTCTTCATGATAAACTACTTGCCTAAACTAATGTCTAGAAGAGTATCTCTTAGGCTTTCTGCTAGAATTTTTATAGTTTGAGGTCTTATTTTTTGTATATAGTGAAAGATAGGAGTCCAGTTTCATTCTTCTGCAAATGGTTAATCAGTGGAAAATAAAGATTAAACAGGCAAATAGTTACAAAAGTAAGGATAGAGAGATAACAAATATTACAATATAAATTAAAAGGAAACGTCATACAAAAATAATGCCAAGTAAACAAGCTAGAGTTTTAGAAATCAAAACAAAACAAAAAGTTAATATTTTTTGATAGAAATTATATTCAAGCAAGAAAAGAAAATAGAAGAATGTAAAGAATGGGAGAAAAGGAAAAGACAGACAGGTGACTACTGTGGATAAGTAACTAGAGTTCTTAAGAAAATCCTGAGGTGGCTCTCTTGCTAGGTCCTTACAGGGAAAGAACAAAGATGGCTGACTCTAACATGATGCCCTCAAACTCTGGCACTTTAACTCAAACTTGCAGGCACAAACTTGTAGGCACTCTATCATAATCTCAGGGGTGGTGGTTTTTTATTTCAAACAGGTGGTAGACCATTGTGGTGTTTCTGGGTGGTCCATGTAGCTATTAACATTGCCTTTAAATACCTTTCACATAACTGTACTATTGGAGTATTATAAAAAGTTGGAGAAAAATCACAAACATCTGTAGAATTTACAAGCTGTTCAGTAATCCACGGCAAAGAATGTCACTTCACCACTGACAGTAATAGTTGGCATATTAGTTGGAGTTGTCTCTAAAGTAAACTTTAGAGCAATCTACTTTGGATTTCCCACTTTGTAAAAGTGATTCAGTATTTTTAAAACATAGACCAGAAAATGAAAAAAAAAAAAAAAAAGAAAGAAAGAAAGGAGAAAAAAGGAAGAAGAAAGGAAAATGAAAAAAAAAAAAAGCAAGTACTAGAAAATGCCTTTTCAAGGCCATGGTTCTAATCAGTGTACCTCTATAGATAGTAATGCCATTTGTCCATTATTGATTTTTATATTGGGGGACAACATTCTTGAAGATATGTGTAACTACAATAGTAAGTAAGTATGACTGCAAAATTCAGTAACCCTTGCTATGCTTTGCTTCTGAGTCCCTGCTTCATTTGTTCTAAGAATTGCCCAAAATAACATATGAGAGAATAGTATCAAAAACTACTCAGTGTGGACTTGAATGCCATAAAACTCTAGACAGATAAACTGTTTTAGTGAAATTTGTCACAACATGGGCAAACCAGTGAAATTTGTCATAACATGGCCTCTCCAATGTGAACTGATACTTCATCTGTGGTGTTATCATACGTGTGTGTGTGTGTGGCTTCCACCTTGGTATGCTTATGCTTTATGGACTTTTGTACCTTTGGCAATAAATGTTATTATATCTACTTTCCCATGGCTTTCCTCTACTGTGAGTGGAGTGGGAAATAAAATATGCTTTTTTAACTTCCCTTGGGCTCTAAATAAAGTTAGACTATGACTAGGCAACCAGCAACGGGGAACAATGACAAACAAATGGCAAATTCTCGCAAGTCAAGTCCTTCCCTTGAGGTCAGCTCTAACACATGCACTGCATAGCAGCTAATAGTAACAAAAAAGAAATAAGAAAAGCCCTCCAAGACTTTTGCTATTTACTGCTATTTCCTCTGCCCTCCACATCCCAAGCTTTGTATCCCTGGGATATAAGTGGTTGTCAATGTTAATCTTATTTAGTAGATGAAAACATGAAAATTAATATAAACTGATTTATGTAACTGTGAGTTCCTTAAGGAAAGGAATTGTATTCTATTGGTACTTTGAATCTCCAGACAGAGAACAATGCCTAACTTACGTTAGTTGCCCAAGAACAACATGATCCCACCTTCATATATTTGTAACACACGTATATACTGTTCTGCCAACCCCTGTCATGGAGAAGATAAGAAATAGTGCTGTAGACACAAAACTCTGAACTCTCCACAAAACATATAGCTCCTTCAGGGTTGTCACCTCTCTACTTGTTCCAGGTTGGGAAATGTTTTGGAGAATATGAAAACAGCTTGATTTTCAGATGATGCAAGAAACCAAAAAGATTTGTATGGGAAATAGTAATATGAGACCAAAATATCCAATCAGGAAATCTTATTATTTTATCTTTAATATTTTTTACTTTGGGAATTAATGAACAAAACAATTTTCAATAGAATTAATGATCCACGTGATGCAACATAGTGAGTGAAAAAAGCCTGGAGTCATTTAGAGTCACCTGATATTTACTGAATTGTCTATTGTATGTCAGGCTTGTGCTAAGCTTTGATAATAGTGAAATGAATTAGACAAATATGGTCCCTGTCCTCATAGAGCTGACATTTTAGAGGAAGAAATAGGCAAAAGCCAACCAACTAAATAATATCTTAAGTGGTTCACAGGAAAGAAACACAGCGCTGAGACGGGTCAGGGCAGTGGAAGAGGGGGTTCCAGAGGGAACCTCCTAGGACCTGACTAGGTAACAAAGGCTGAGATCAGAAGGGATCCCAGACTCTGGAGAGGAATATTCCAGAATCGTGAACTTACAGAAGCAAAAGTTTAGAGATGGGAAAGAATTTGCATGTTAGATCTAGGTCTGAATATAAACATGGTCATTTATGAGCATAAGCAGGCAATTTCCTTTATCTAAGACTCTTAGTTTCACATTTGTAAATTCAAAATAACAATGCCTATGTTGAAAATTGACGTGAAAGTTAAAGTTTTCTGTGGCAAAGTGCCCAAGACATTGTAGACCTTCAGAAAATGTTGTTTCTCTTTTCTGCCAACGTTTTATAACTTCAGATGAATTCCTTACAAAAGTCATAGCAATAACAGCAACAACAAAATGTTAACACTTCCCCAAGATGTGTCATTTTTTTTTCCAAGTAGCACTTACTATAAAAAAAAAAATCCAACTCTTGGAAGCTTTAAACAGGATTCAGCTGTGCCCTAACAACTGTGAAGGTCACAGATTACCATGCCTATTTTTTAATCCAAGTATATTTCAGTGACTGTAAAAAATCAAGAAGGAAATATAACAGATTGAATTCTTTACTTGGTGAGTTTTCAGCAATAGATTAGTGTCTATTTAATGGACTTTTCAGCATGAGCTAATTTAATCTCTTTTACAAGACTTTGCAATACTGCTATATCACCACCAGGATTATTTTACTATCTAGACCAATTGTAATCCTTGTTTTCTTAACAAGCAAGTAACCTTCCCATTCTCAGAGTAAGTACATTTCATGCATTAAATGATTAGAGCGATTTAAGTCTTGAGTGAACTCTGTTCACCAAAACATATTCCTCTGAGACAAAACCACAGACATAAATTGACCTGCAAAAAAGTAATCCCTGTGATTAGTATCTGTATAACTTCATGTTCTGCTGAAAAATAAATGACCATACATGAACACTCCTCATAACACACATCCTCAACACACACACACATACAAACGCAGAAGGCAGTTGGCATAAACCAGAACCAAAGTGGTGGCTGTCATGATTGCATAAAACCTTGAGGATAGAAATCAGCTCTGGGTTCACAGGACCCTAGATCCCTTGAGTATCTGGAAAAAGACATGCTTTTTCCTAGGAATTTTCTACTCTGTCTTGGATGTGAACAGCAAGTAGCTATGTCCTCTTGCCACTGAGACCTCTAGTTAGCAAGGTTGAGGTTGCTAGGAAGAGTTAATGGCGGAGAAGGTGTGTCTACTCCATTTAGGTTTGCGGAGGGGTGAAAATTGCAATTTGGAGCTTGTGGTGGTGCTAAAGAGAAGAAAAGTGGAAAACAAGAAGTTTGCCTGATGGGAGAGCATGGAAACTCTGCAGAAACTGAAATTGTGGCATAGGTAAAGTAAAGCAAACTGAAATAACTCATTGTAGGCAAAGCTAGGGTGAGTTATCTGGATTTAAAAAAACACCATTTTAAGAGAATGAGAAAATAATATTTTTGGTTTGAATTATTCCTAGGAATGTGGAAATTGTTTCTAATAAGGGAAAATGAAAGAAGATACCTGTGGATTGAGATTAAAGGTGATTGTTTTAAAAAATGGATACCTCTGAAGAGTCAGAGTGACTGAGTGAGATAAATATTATCTTTGTCTTTGGTCAGCCAAAGTTATGTTTCCATTTTTTTTTTGTTAGTGACATTTCTTTCTTGAAATTCTTGCCTAGAATGCCCTCCATCTCTCCATTTATCTAAATTTCTTACTTCCTGTTAAAATCTTTCATCCTCTGTTAAATTTATCTTACTGACTGTATTCTCAGTAATCTCGCCTTCCTCTGACTTTCCTTAGCTACTCTTTATTATTGAGCTGTAAATCCTAGCTGAATCTAAAAGGGGAAATAGAGTCAGATTGGTTGTGAAATTGGTAGAATGATGGCCCCTTTCAGGTACTATGTGCAAGAATTGTTAAGTTTTTGTTTTGGGAGCAGCAGGAGGGAGGAGTTTTGTGAAAGTTAAGTGGTGAAGACATGATTTCTATGTAGGGGATGGGATTGAATTTTCTTCTTCAGGGTAGATTTTAGGCCTTTATGGTAGATTTTGAACCCAGTGGCAAGAGAAGTGGTGGCTAGAAGCTGGAAGAACTGTAGTTATGAAAGACTTGTTGAGACATTAGATACATACAGCATTGCTTTGTGGCCCATCAGATCACTTATAGCATAGATTTTTATGAGAAGGCAAGGTCCAATCCTGCCCCAATCTCCTTCTCCAGCTACAGAGTCCAGTGTTGTGTTGTCACTTTAAGAGTCAGAAGGTCATTGTATGCGGGGTTGTTAAGCATGCCAGATTGTGCTCCACTGGATAGTACCAGGAGCAGAAGTGATGGAGTGGTACTCAGATGAAGAAGACAGAGCTGAGGTACACAGTCAGACGCGTCCCAAAAAAATGCAAGACCCCAAAGAAGACTCCCAGAAATGTATAGGGGAGATTCAGAAATAAAGAAGGGGATGGGGGATGGAACTTAATATCTGCATAAGCAAATACAGGCTTCAAACTCTAATAATTTGGCTTAAATTTCAATATAATTTTATTTCTGAACATAGGCTAGTATAGTCATTTCCATCTATTTCATTTACAACTTTCCAACATAATACAGTTTGCTCTTAAAAAAAAAAAAAACTTTTAGGATCAGTGGTACATGTGCAAGTTTGTTACACAGATAAATTTGTGTTAAGGGGATCTGTTGTACAGATTATTTCATCACCCAGGTACTAAGCCTAGTATCCAAGTGCTATTTTTTCTGATCCTCTCACTCCCCCTACCTTGCACCCTCAAGTAGGCCCAGGCTCTGTTGTTCCTCTCTTTGTGTCCATGTGTTCTCATTGTTTAGCTCCTACTTAAAAGTGACAACATGTGGAATTTGGTTTCCTGTTTCCCCATTAGTTTGCTAAAGATAATGACCTCCGGATGAAGGACATGATCTCATTATTTTTTATGGCTGCATGGTATTCCATGGTGTATATCTAACACATAGTCTTTATCCAATCTGTCATTGATGGGCATTTAGGTTGACTCCATGTCTTTCCTATTGTGAACAGTGTTGCAATGAACATATGTGTGCATGAGTATTTATGGTAAAATGATTTGTATTCCTTTGGGTATACACCCAGTAGTGGGATCGCTGGATTGAATGGTAGTTCTCTTTTTAGCTCTTTGAGGAATCACCACACTGCTTTCCACAGAGGTTGAACTAAGTTACTCTCTTACCAACAGTGTATAAGCATTCCTTTATATTCTGTAACCTTGCTAGCATCTGTTATTTTTAAACTTTTTAATAATAGCCATTCTGACTGGTGTGAGAGGATATCTCATTGTGGTTTTGATTTGCATTTCTCTAATGATAAGTGATGTTGAGCTTTTTTTCATATGCTTCTTGGCTGCATGTATGTCTTCTTTTGAAAAGTGTCTATTTATGTCCTTTGCCCATTTTCTCATGGGCTTGTTTTTTGGTTGTGAATTTGTTTAGGCTCCATATAGATTCTGAATATAAAACCTTTGTCCTTTGTCAGATGCACAGTTTGCAAATATTTTCCTCCATTCTGTAGACTGTTTACTCTGTTGATATTTTCTTTTGCTGTGTTTACTCTGTTGATATTTTCTTTTGCTGTGCAGAAGCTCTTTCATTCAATTAGATCTCATTTGTCACTTTTTGCCTTTGTTGCAATTGCTACTGGCATCTTCATCATGAAATCTTTGCCAGATCCTATATCCAGAATGGTATTGCCTAGGTTGTCTTCCAGGTTTGTTACAGTTTTGTGTTTTACATTTAAGTCTTTGATAAATCTTGAGTTTTGTATATGATATAAGTAAGGTGTTCAGTTTCAGTCTTCTGCATATGGCTAGCCAGTTATCTCAACACGATTTATTGAATAGGGAGTCCTTTTTCCATTGCTTGCTTTTGTCAGGTTTGTTGAAGATCACATGGTGATCTTATCAGATGGTAGGTGTGTGGCTTTATTTCTGAATTCGCTGTTCTGCTTCATTGGTCTATGTGTCTCTTTTTGTACCAGTACTATGCTGTTTTGGTTACCATGGATCTGCAGTATAGTTTTAATTTGGGCAACATGATGCCTTCAGCTTTGTTCTTTATGCTTAGGATTGTCTTGGCTATTTGGGCACTTTTTTAGTTCCATATAAATTTTAAAACTTTTTTTTCTAGTTCTGTGAAGAATGTCATTGGTAGTTTCATAGGAATAGCATTGAATGTGTAAATTGCTTTGGGCAGTATGTCCATCTTAATGATATTGATTCTTACTATCCATGAACATGGACTATTTTTCCATTCGTTTGTGTCTTTGATTTCTTTGAGCAGTGTTTTTTAATTCTAATTATAGAGATGTTTCACCTCCCTTGTTAGCTGTATTCCTAGGTATTGTATTCTTTTTTGTAATACATTCTTTAATAGCCAGGTTCTATTAATTGTAATTAAAAAGTAGCCAAACATGTATTTCTTTAAAAACACTGTAATTAGGTTCAGGTCTTTACCAGAGATTTATCCAAGTTAGTGACTATGTAAGTTTTCTAGGTTTGCCATTAGGTGCCACAAATTGGGTGACTTAAACAGTAGAAACATTTTGTCTCCCCATTCTGGAGGCTAGAAGGTCAAGATCAAGGTGTTGGTAGAATTTGTTCTGTCTGAGATCTGTAAAGGAAAAGCTGTTCCATGCCTCTTTCTAGCTTCTCATGGTTTGCTGACAATCTTTGGGGTTAGCTGGTTTGTAAGTCTCTGTTTTCAACTTCACATGACCTTCTTCCTGTGTGACTGTGTCCAAATTTCTCCTTTTTATAATGGCATCATATATTTTGGATTGGGGCCCACTATACTCCAGTATAAACTTATTTTAAGTAACTACTTTTGCAACAACTCTGTTTCCCAATAAGATCACATTCTGTGGTACTGGGAGTTAGGACTTCCATGTGTGATATTTGGGGCACACAATTCAATTTATAATAGCTAGACATAGTTACAAACTATAGATGAATTAGAATCTTTGGTCTGAGAATCTATGACTGGTGGGGGTTGGCAGAATGCTGTTCTTAAAGATGAAGTGCTCTAGGAATAGTTAAGTTACTGACTATACCACTGACCCAGTTTTTTTTTTTTCTTTCTAGTGGCAGAGAGAAAGAGTAATCATATAGGAAACAGACGTTTTCTGATTATAGCCATTATATTTTTTGAAATCCAAATGAGAGCACATGGTATAACACACACACAGACTAGTAATTGATAAAATGCATGAAATTGGGCATAGACAATCTGGGGGCCCATGATTATCAAATCTGTGGTAGGCTGTTCATGAAAAAGAATTGTTTGTGATTCATATGATCCCAGGTATGGCAGGCAACCCCCATCCCAGCCCTCCCACACCCCCGTATCTTTATCCTAATCTCTGGAATTTATGGATATATGTTACATGGCAAAAGGGTGTTTCAGATGCGATTGAGATTAGGGACCTTAAAATAGGTAGATTATTCTCAATTATTCAGGTAGGATCAATCTAATCACATGAACTTTCAAAAGCAGAGAATTTTCTCTGGTTGGAAGTAACAGAGATGAGGCAGAGAAGGTCAAATAGATTTGAGGCATGAGAAGGACTCAACCCTCTATGATGACTTTAAAGGTGAAGGGAGCCAAGGCTGTGTGGATGATCTCTAGATATTGAGAATGACCGTGAGTTGGCAGACAGCAAGAATATGTCACCCTTACAGTCACAAGGAACTGGATTCTGCAACAACGTAAATAAGCTTGGAAGTGTATTTTTCCTAGAGCATCCTGATAAAGACCCAGCTAATGAACACCTTGATTTTGTGAAATCAGAACAGTGAAATGAGCGAAGCCAACCCAGATTTCTGACCTACAGAACTGTGAGATAATATGTGTATGTTGTTTTAAGGTCCTAAATTTATAATTGTTACAGCAGCAACAGAAAACAAATACACTAGGTATCAGCTTGGGTTTCTCTGTCTTTAAGGACAAGATAAAATAGCTTCAATGTTCCTTCTGGTGTCTTCACCAATATTTCTCCAAGGCCTCAGGTCATGTAGGATAATGTATACTCTCAGGTCTTCTCTGCCTCTGAGCTCCTGTTTCTACTTGATAGTCTTGCAGAATATTTGTACAGTTGAGTCTTCTTGCTCTTGCCTGTTTGCCATTGCCAAGAAAAGAATCTACGGCAAGCCTAGTCAAGATCAGAACTCCCTAATGTCCCCAGATGTGCGAGCAAGAAATGCTCGTTGTGTGTTACCAAGGCTTTGCGATTATTTGTTATACATCATTATGGTGGCAATAGATAACTCACACTGACTTGAAGGGAACTATTGCTCCCTTGGTAGTACAGGCCTTTTACTCTTCGCCCTCTTTCTCATGCCATAGCCACCTTTTTTCTATCCCCATTTTTGTATGTTTTCTCTCTTTCTGTTTTTCTATCTCCCTCTTGTTTCTATTAATATTAACTTCTTAGTTTTAATAATAATGGCTTCTTTCAGCAGCCTTTTTGAAAACTCTATGAAAGGGAAACTCTTTATGTTTCATGTAGTAGTTACCTGGGGAACTGAACAAGAAGACTCCTTCATAAAGAGTGAATCATAGCAGGAAGTTATTTCTGAGGATGTCCTGAATGATGCCACCAGGAGCCTGGGTGACCAGTAAACGGTCAGGTTGCCAGAGTGGTTTTCAAACAGGGAGGAGTAAGGTATCTGGTCATGGTTTCCTAGATGAGATTACATTATTCAACTTTAAGGGGCCTCACACCAGTCCCAAACTACCTTGTATTGTTATTATTAAAAATATATATGTCACATAGCCTCAACAAGATTGTGAAACCCTTGATGTAGGCTTTGTTTTCTACCTCTTTTTGTAATCAGAGCATATAGCCCAATGTGCCCTGCATATAGTAGGCCCTCAATCAGTGTGTATTAATAATGATGATAAAGAAAAATAAAAAGCTGAAGGAAGAAGAGAGATTGTATGAAAAAATGTCAAATTAGTTTTCAGCTTCTCTAAATTTTTTTATTTTAACCTGGGGAGATACACTCTAGATTTAAAAAGGAATAAATGTAAGTACAATTTCTTTAAACAGTCATTCTTAGAAAAGAGAAAGCAGTGTGGAATGTACAAATCAAAATGAATAGTGTATTGCAAACTGGAGACTTTGAAACTACTAGAGTCAAAAAGTATGAATCCAACAACCATCTACTGATTATTAGGTTAATGATGATTATGTTGAGATAAGCAGTAGTTTCATATGCCCAAGACAGAAAGCTTGCTAGAAGGCAGCTGTTGACGTTAAATTCATTGCTTAACATTAAATTTGCTTTTCATAATTCCTTGGCAGAATCCTACTAGCAATTTTAACACAAAGCGGAATATGTTGCAACAACACGTGTGAAAATATCAAGAATCTGAAATTCATTTTATTTAGAAGACTCATCCTTTGCCTTGTACTTGAAATTTCTACTGATTCCTGTATTCACTTAGAATTTATACCATTTCTCTCAACTGGTAACAAAGATTAGCTATGGGTTCAAAGAATTTTGCTTTTAAAAATAACCTTTATCTTTTTCTTAATACAAAAGTAATGTATACTTAGAATAGCCTATATGGCCTGTTTTAAATTTCTAAACCTACACACAAAAGTTTGTCATTTGACATTTTAGGTGATTAGCATAACAGCTGGCCTTAATATAATGGGCTTTGAAATGAAAAAAAAAAAACCTGAGGATCCAAATAGCTATTGAGGAGTACATTTCAACCTAAAGATAAAGAAAGGTGATGTACTGTTGCCTTTAAACTCTCTGTCTTGTAAACTCCTTGCTCTCACACTAGTTATTGTGATACCAACTATGGTAGATTAAACATGGCTCTGCAGATCTGTTGCTATTCTTCCCATTTAGGGATGGAATTTAATTCCTCTCTACTGAAATCTGGGCTGGTTTAGTGACATGCTTAACCAATAGAACATAGTGGGAGAGACATTCTGGGACTTTTGAGGGCAGGTCCTAAGAAGCCTTGCAATTTTTACCTAGGGTTAAAAGAATACTCTTCGGTCTCTAACACATAAAAACACATAAGATTAATTTGAGCCTGCAATGCCTGGGAAGTTCCTGCAATGCCCCGCAACTTCCAGGATGTTGGACATGTGAGTGAAACTGTCAGACTCTCCAAAGCAGCACATTCACTAGCTGACTACCCCTGAGCAGCATCAGTCAATGATATGAGAAGCAGAACAGTTACCCTGCTGAGGTTTGCCTGAATTCTTGGTCTATAAAACTAAGCTATACTAAGTTTATTTAGTGTTTTTTAAAGTCACTAAGTTTTGGGGGTATGTTCTAGTTGTCTATTTCTAAATAGCAAATCACTCCAATACTTAATGACTTAAAACAATTACAACCATGATCTGTCAATGTTTGTGTGGGCCAGGAAGCTAGATGGAGAAGTTATAGGAGCTGTTTTAAAAATCATTGCCTGCTAGTTCCAAGATCTCTTTCATCTTAGGATTGATGAAAGATTGTTTGATTTTCTTTTTGGTTGAAATGTCTTCCAGGTTTTTACATGTCAAGAAATTATGAATTATATTGTGAACACTATAACTATTAAGTTGTGGGGATTTTGCTATTTTTCTGCAATAATGTTGTCTCTTTTGTTTTATTGGGCTAGTATTTTGACTGGGACTGAAATGTGAAGTCTGTTTCTTGAGTGGAGGCTCCAGCATCAGTTATATTTCTTGATTTTTGCTGATCTGCTTTGAATCTATGCCACACACACATTGTCCAGGGTTGTTATGGTCTGAATGTATCCTCCAAAATTCATGTATCTAAAACTTAATCCCTAGTGCAACAGTGTTGGGGGATAGGGCCTAATGGGACCTAATGGGAAATGTTTAGGTCATGAGGGTTCTGCCCTCATGAATGGATTATGTCACCATAAAAAGGGCTTGAGGGTGTAGGTTTTCTCTTCTGTGCTTCTGGCCATGGAGGAATATGGCATTCCTCCTTTGTGGAGGATGCAGTGCTCATGGTGCCATCTTGGAAGCCAAGAGACCAGACCCTAAGTTGTCAGGACCTTTATACTGAACTTCCTAGCATCCAGAACTATTAGAAATACATATTTGTTCTTTATAAATTATGCAGTCTATGGCAATTTGTTATAGCAGTACAGAATGGACTAAGATAAGGGGCCAATGAAAGATGTGGGTAGATAGCATTTGGGGATCCTCTCTTCAATGGGCTTATTTCTTTCAAATATTTCCCTCTTTTTACTTTTTACAGTACCCATGTTTTATCTGACTTCAGTTTTCTTGTCCCCTGAGCCAGGAAGACTATGATATTTTCACTGACACCTGCCTTGAGTGTGACATGCTAACAGCACTAAGCCTCAGGCTAAAAGCCATGAAAACATAAATATCCTTTGCATAACCCTTCTTCTCTCCTCTTTCAAGTATTCACATAGCCCAAGAAGCTGCCTACTATTCATTCTCTAGCGTCTTCAGGAAATTGCTTTTTGCAGTATGTCTGGTTTTTACAGTTATTTTCCATGAGGAGAGCTGTCTGATAGGGTATTGCACTGTCAATACAACAATCAGAAATCCCTCCCTTATTTAAAAAAATCTGTTGGGGGGTTTTGAGTCAAGGTAACAATAGGTAGGTGCTTGCTACATTCTGAAGTTTGTGTCTCTCAAAATGTATATGTTGAAACCCTAACCTCTAAGATGATGGTATTAGAAGGTAGGGTCTTTTTAGAGGTGATTTATTCATACACAGAATTAGTTCCTTTAGAGGGAGATATCACATTACCCAACTTCAAACTGTACTACAAAGTCACAGTTACTAAAAGAGCATGGTGCCAGTACAAAAACAGACATATAGACAAATGGAACAGAATAAAGAACCCAGAAATAAAGCCATACACATACATTTATCTGATCCTTGACAAAGTCAAAAAAATAAGCAATAGTTAAAGGACTTTCTATTCAGTAAATGGTGCTGGGAGAATTAGCTATCCATATGCAGAAGAATGAAACTGACTGTTATACATCACCATATAGAAAAATTAACTCAACATGGATTAAATACTTAAATGTAAAGACCTAAAACAATGCTAGAAAAAAATCCTAGAAAAAAGCTAAAAAATACTTTCTTGGACATCAGCCTTGGCAAAGAATTTATAACCACATTCTCAAAAGCAGTTGCAATAAAAACAAAGATTGCTAAGTGGGACCTAATTAAACTAGGTGCTTCCACACAACATGTAAACAGACAACCTACTGAATAGGGGAAAATACTTTCAAACTATGCACTTGATAAAGGTCTAATATCCAGACTCTATTAGGAAGTTAAAATAATCAACAGGTGAAAAACAAATAAGCCCATTAAAAAGTGGACAAAATACATGAACAGATAATTCTGAAAAGAAGACATACAAATGCCACCAAACATATGAAAAAAATGCTCCACATCACTAATCATCAGAGAGATGCAAATCAAAACCACAATGAGATACCATCTCATGCCAGTCAGAATGTCTGTTATTAAAAAGTCCAATAACATGTTGACGAGGCTGTAGAGAAAAAGGGAATGCTTAAGCATTCCTTATTATGAAAAATAAAAAGAGCCCGTTTGCTCCTGCCATGTGAATTTGCAGTGAGAAGACATTTATCTATGAAGGAAAGAGGCTCACGTCAGACACTGAATCAGCTGGTACCTTGATCTTGGACTTCCCAAGCTCTAGAAGAGTTAAAAATAAACTTCTTTTGTTTATAAGCTGCCCAGTCTATGGTATTTTGTTATGGTAGCCTAAATGGAATAAGACAGTATTTTTTTTACTCCACCATATTTAACTAGAAGTTCTTCCAATTTAATTTATCTTGATAAAGGACAAAAACATATCTACTTTATCTACATTTTCTTGCTCTCCCTTTGTAAATCTCTTTATAGTGAACCCAAGACAAGGTTGTTTTTGCTAAATCTTTACTTGAAAGCAGAGTCTTTTCACCACCATATGTTACAAGGGCACATCTCCAAGAACCAGTGGGGAGTATATTATTAGGCAGAACTGGACCACTTGTCGACTGGGTGACATTGGGCAAGTTATTTAACTAGGGTGGGTCTCCGTTTGTACAAGACTTTGGTACAATAATATTTACTCCGAAGAATGGTGTTGAGAATTAAATGAGGTGATGAATGTCAGACTTCCAAAACAGTGTAGGTAATCAGAAAGTGTTGACTTTTCTTGTTAAACTTTTTTCAAATTATGCTCATTCCTAAGTTCTTTCTGGATACTTTTAGTTACTCATAATCTATTCCTTCTATTTTTGTATAATATATCCTGTTTTATTTATAACTTTCTATGGTTCTTGTCTTATTACCTGATATTACAGTTATCTGAAATTTTAGTTTATCTTCCTCATTATATTTTAAGCTCCCTGAGGACAGGGACAGATTTCATTTATTTGTGTGTGGCTTTAGTGACTTGCATAGACTAGAAATACTCAACAAGTATTTGTGGAATTGACTTAGCTTTCCTGAATTGCCATTTCATCAACATTACAGCATTTCCTCAAGAGCCATTGTAAAACTCAGTATCTGTTTTTAAAATGCATGAAAAATTCTTTGTTACATTCTCTTTTCCATTGCTTTGATCTTTCATCAGTGTTTAAAAATACTTAAAGATTTGACTTGAACCTTTCAAGACTCAAAAGCACACATCAATCAGTTTTATCTTGAATTCATAATGGCAAATGTCTCCACATAAACTTCAAATGTTATAGGTTTGTAATCACGGACTTGAAACATCAACAGAGTAGTTTTTTTCTTTAATCATATATTTTAAATAATTGACAAGATGGTACACAGTAAATTCATGATTTTTCTTTTTTCACTTTGCAGATACACTTCATTTTATTCATCTACAGGAATGTTGTCTCTCCCCCTGCATACTCTTCAGCATGTCTGCCCAGCACAAAATATGCCTCATCCTCAGATAATAGGAATAGAAAAATAATTTCAGCAATGCCAAAATGAATATTTAGAAATCTGAATCTTGAGTTGGTATATAGGAGGAAAAAAGCAGTCAAAATGAAGTAACTTATAGCATTGTGACGCAGATAGAGAGACCATGAGCACTTTCTACTAAGGCCCCTTCTATTTTTTTTCTTGAAGCTTGAATAGTAAACTCTACCTTTGATGCAGTTAGATACTTAGGATCCTCCCAAGTAACGTTTTTTGAAACCTATGGTAATACGAATTCATTTATTTTGCTTTCAACCAAAAGCAATATGGAATCTTTTAAAAAATTGCCTTAAATATTGTGCTATTTATACACAATGACATTATAATTGGAATTTTTCTTGGTTCTGGTACTTGAATAAGAGTCTTGTTTTTCTTTTTCTCTGTTCTATTCTTTTACTTCTGCTAGTGATCATAAGCCAGTTGTTCAAAGACCGGTGTGGAAAGGGCTTAAGAAGGAAGAGGACCAGAGGGAAATTACCATCTGGAGACAAGATGACACTGGGAACTTAGAGGAAAACGTTCAGGTACAGTATGAGGAAGCAGAACACTGGTTGTAGGTTGTGTATCAATGGCTTTCTATGAGTAAATGACCTGAAAATGTATGTGACTAAGCACCATAATGTGGATTTCTGAAAGCTGAATGCCTTAAAGAAAAATCTGCTTATTTCTAAGAAAACCAACAAGTGGTTTCTTTCAGTAAGTTATTAAATTTCTTTAAGGCATGAATGATCTATTATGTAAGGAAAGTGTTTCAATACAGGTATTTTGTCCTTAAGTTTGGACATTCCTGGAAACCAAACGGCCTATAATGCAAAGCTCTGCTGTGTGCAGATCTGTCCTTCTTTCACTAGTCTCTTCTATATTTATAATGTATCTAGTCATAGTTTATGTGAATAATAAAGGCTGTGGAGTCCCCTGGAATTCTTATTTAATATGCTGCCATTTCCTTAATTATTAAAAGCTTTTACACCTTCATAAGAGATGCTTAGTTGATAGAGCCTCTCCATACACTAATTCCCAGAAGATGCTTAAGAAATGAGTCCCAGGAAGGTGTCCATTGCAGGAATTCTGGATAGGACTGTGAGCTTATGGACAGACGTTGATGCAAACTGACTTGAGATAGCGCAACCCTTAAGGTCCCTTTAGAAAATATTGGTAGCTGCAAAAAGTTTTTGGGGAGATGCAGTTTATATATTTCTCCACAACATTATTACTAGTTTATAATAAATGTAAATCTCAAACCAAATTATTAAACAAACACAGTTTACCAAGTGTGAACAAAACTGTATGCACAATATCTTCTGAAAATTTGGTAACATTCCCACTCTCAGTCTTTTCAAGTGCCCTGAAGACCACCTTGCTTAAAAGGTTTACTTGAAACAATTGTAACAATAATCTGGAGGCAAGATTTGGCTAATATTGTATCTGGCATCAGGAAAACAGAATTCTCCACTGCACCGTCTGGACCCCAGTGCAAGTAAGATCTAATTCTCAAGCTTTGTGTCCAAAGATCCTTTCATGCAAGGGTGGGAGGTATCTCTAAACCTTTAGACAACATTCATATCTTGAATACCACTACTGTCACCAAAAAGGACCTATTTGTAATATTCGTTATGCTTTCATACAAGCATGATTTTCACAAATGAAGCCCCATTTCCTATGTGCATTATCTTTGGCAAAAATCTAGCACTGACAAGAAAAAAAGATAGCTGAAGTCCTTGCAGGACATTTCTCTGAAGTGTGGACTTTCTGATGTCTACTAGGTGATCATCCCTGGAAAGTGAATTATCAATTAAGGGTATAACTTAAACTAAATAACACATACATAATATCACACATCAATGTTGATGTACTTTAAAGTAAATGTAAGGTATGCAAGTCACTATTCACAATAGCAGAAACATGGAATAAACTCAGGTGCCCATCAACAGTGACTTGGATAAGGAAAATATGCTACATATGCACCACGGAATACTACACAGCTATAAAAAGAATGAAATAATGTTTTTTGCAGCAACATGAATGCAGCTGGAGGAAATTATCCTAAGTGAACTAACACAAAAACAGAAAAACAAATACATGTTCTCACTTATACGGGAGCTAAGCATTGGGTACATGTGGACACAAAGATGGAAACAAGACACTGGACAGTACTAGAGGAGTGAGTAAGGGGAGGAATTAAAAAAAATACTTGTTGGATATTATAGTTACTAACTTGGTGACAGATTCATTCATACTCCAAATCCGAGCATCAAGCAATATACCTTTGTTAAAAATCTGTACATGTAGCCACAATTCTAAAATAAAAGTTAAAAAAGAATAAAAATTTTTTAAAATTAAAATGTGCATTTGTTATTCTGAAATTTTCAGTGATTATAAATGTTTATGGTTTAAAAAGTTCAGGCTCAGTCCTGGTGTGGTGGCTCATACCTGTAATCCCAGCACTTTGGAAGGCCGAGGCAGGCCAATTACTTTAGCTCAGGAGTTCCAGACCAGCCTTGGCAACATGGCAAAACGTTTCTACAAAACATACAAAAAATTAGCAGGATGTGGTGGCGTGTGCCTATAGTCCCAGTTACTTGGGGTACTGAGGGGGGAAGATTGCTTGAGCCCAGGAGTCTGAGGTTGCAGTGAGCCGAGATTGCACTACTACTACACTCCAGCGTGGGTGACAAAGTGAGACCCTGTCTCAAAAAAAAAATCAATCTCAGGGATATTGCAGGATTCAAGACTAGTATTTTAGCCATATTGAGATTTAAGTAATTTTGCATGATAAAGAGAAAACAAAGACAACTGTGGAGTAGTAGCTCCAGAATTTCTGACTGTATTTGGAAGGACGGTCTAGGAAACTTGTACGGAAGCTCTGTTTGCATAACAGGCCACTTTTTTACTTGGTTATTATGCTTTATTTGGATGGTTTTGAACATGAGATTAGGGGTGATCTGGCTTTGGTATTTTCACTGACCAAACTTGTGAAATATAACCCTTTTAAAAGCTGGGGTGGCATGTGTTTTGTTTTTAATAATTCGTCTGTAATATGTATAAGGCATTTATACCACATTTAAAAAATTTTTTGAATGTTCAATAATTTTAATCTGCAAGAGAGATGAAATTATTTGATGAATGGGAAGCTTTATTGCAGAGTTGATTTGAGCTCCACAGATGATAGTAAGAAATTGCAAAAGTTCTTTTTCTATAACACTAAACATTAGTGTATATTAGGATCTAAACATGATGGCAGGTCTAATAACAAGTATGTTTCTAGTCTAACAATATAGTATTATTTTATATTCACAATATTTGTTTCCTCTAAGAAAGTAGTAAATTGGAGTGATCAATCTAAGTGTTGCCAAAGCATTTATAGTTTCATTAGCCAATTATAATTTTTGATTGTGTTTTTTGGAAGCTATTTACAAGGACAGCTTCACCACTATAAGACCTTACTTTTTCATCTATAAAATTATGATTCTCTCTTGAAAGAAAATTGTATTTGTGAATCATCGATGATGAATAAAATTTGTAAGTTCTTCCTTAGGCTGCAAATTATAATGAAATTTTTAAACATACGGTTGTCAATTACTGTGTGTTTTTTTTGTTTGTTTCAAAATAAACACTTCTGCCTTAAAATCTTGCTCTTTTCTTTAGAAACTGAAGCCATTTGTTCTTTGTTTTTAAAGTCTTTAATCTTAAAACCTATTTTAAATTTCAAAAGGCCTAAAGCTTTTATGTGGTCCCTTGAGCTTAGGCAAGAAATAGATTTTGGGATCACTAACATATGGAAGAGATTGGATAAGGTCATCCTGAGAGAGAAAATGTAATGAGAAAGAATAGGACAGAGGAAAGAGCTCTGAGGGATGCCAGCATTTAGAAAAAAGGAAGAAAAGGAGTTCACAATAAGAGAGAAGGGAAATTTGATATTATGACATCTTGAATGCCAAGGAAAAAGATGAAGATGGGTCACTGTTTTATATTTCTGGTTAGGTTATAGAAGGTTGAAAAGATCATTGATTTCATTTATCTATGGGTGAACTAAAAATAATGTTTGATATGGTTTGGCTGTGCCCCTACCCAAATCTCATTTTGAATTCTAGTTCCCATAATCCCCATGTGTCATGGGAGGGACCTGGTGGGAGGTAACTGAGTCATGGGGGTGGTTACCCCCATACTGTTCTCATGATAGTGAGTGAGTTCTCACAAGATGTGATGGTTTTATAAGGGGCTTTTCCCCCTTTTGCTCGGCACTTCTCTCTCCTCCCACCATGTGAAGAACGATGTGTTTGCTTCCGCTTTTGCCATGATTGTAAGTTTTCTGAGGCCTCCTCAGCCCTGTGGAACTCTGAATCAATTAAACCTCTTTCTTTTATAACTTGCCCAGTCTTGGGTAGTTCTTCATAACCCAGCGTGAGAACGTACTAACACAATGTTTGTATTTTAAGTCATCAAAGAGTTGTAGAATCAAATAACTCTAAAGAAACTGAATTCCAAAGTTAGATAAACTTTTCTAGATTATCACAAGTCAATGGCCACTTGCATTCTGAGGGTAGTCTGGGGATCTGTTTTCCCATTGTCCCAACAATTTGACAAAGAAAGTTGTTAGGACAAAGGGAAAACAGTCAAGCTAGGCTGACATAATGGATCAAAATCTGAAAGAAATGTAAGAGCCCTACCTTCCCATCAATTTTCTTCTATGGGAATTTTGAAGAATAAGATCACATTTGCTGTTTACCTAAAGTTGCCCTCAAAAATATATTAATTTAAGAATATCTGCAATGCAGAATTTATTGGATTGGATTAATAGCAGACTGAATTAAACAGAAGAAATTATTAGTGACAGGCCAATAGAAACAATAAAACTGAAGTATATAAAAAGAAATTTTTAAAGTATCTTTTTAATTTTAATTTTAAAATTATCATTTTAACAGAACTGAACAGAAAAGCAAATATCTGAAAGAAAACATTGACAGTCTAGCATGCATGTAATTGGCATCCCAGGAGAGAAAATGGAGACTGAGGTAGAAATATATATATATATACACACACACAGAGGGAGACAGAGACTAGCCAATAAATTGTAAACAATTTTAAATTTTAAATTTTTTAGAAAGCAGCTGGTTAAAAATCCAAAATCATAGAACTAAAAGGCTTAGTGAACAACAGGCAGAGTAATTACAAAGAAAAGCTTGCCTGGGTACTCCATAGTCAAACTATTTAAAACCAATGATAAAGAGAAAAACCTTACAAACAACCTTAGGTATGAATAAGAAATGACTAGTTACAAATAATGAGGGAAGCCAGAAGACAATGGAATAACCTTAAAATGCTAAAAGAAACTCAATACACACTTCTTTATCTAATAAAAATGTTGGTCAATTTGCAGGTGAAATGAAAATGTTTTCAGAGAGCAAAACACGAAATTATTCATCACTAGCAGGAAAACGTGAACAACAAAAATTAAGGAAGTTCCTTTAAGATGAAAAGAAGTAAGCCCAGACGGAAGACTGGATCTCCATAAAGAAAATGGAGAGCACAAAAAAGGGTAAATATGTGGCTGAATATTTTAAAACATTTAAACATTTTTCTCTACCTGTTTAAAGCAAATACAGTAACAATGCATTGTGGAATTTAAAATAATAAAGAAGTAAACTATATAACAATAGCGCAATGGTAAAGGAGACATATATAAGGTCCTTACGTTGTTTTTGAAGTTGTATACTATTAACTTGGGGTTCACTGTGATAAAATAAGAACCAATATTGTAATTTCTAAGTAATCACTTAGAAGCAATACACAAGGAAGAAGCCAACAGAATAGATAAAATGGTATACTAAAACTACTCAAATAATACATAAAAAGCCATGAAATGTGGAGCAAAGAAAAAGAGAAAGGACAAATGGAAATCAGCCAGAAAGGTGGAAAACACAAATTTAACCATATCAGTAATTACATTAAATATTAATAGAATAAAAACTCTAAAGTACAGAAAATACCAGCTTGGATTTAATTTAAAAACAAGAATCAACAAAGCAGTTTATAATTGGATGTTCTTTTATAATCCAGCCTGACATTATCTAGCCTTCAAATATAAAAATGCAAAGAGTTTGGAAATAAAAGGATTGGGAAGTTTATAATAAAAAGATTAATGTAGCTATGTTAATATCAGATAAAGTGGACTTCAAGCCAATAAGTATTACCAGAAATAAAGAAAACATTTCATAATAACCAAAGGGTCAATTCATTAGGAAAACACAATAATTCTAAATGCAAATGCCCCTAGTAACATAGATTCAAAATATTTGAGACAAAATGAAACAGAAATAAAAGGGATAATAGACAAATTCATAATCACAGCTGAAGATTTTAACACTCCTCGCTCAGAAATCTGTAAATGAAGCATATAAAAATATCAATTAGTATATGACACATTTGAATAATACTATCAAGCAGCTTGATGAAATTGAAATGTATAGAACAACATAGTAATTACAGGATACATGTTATTTTTCAATGCATTTAAAACACTCTCCAAAATAAGCATAAACTGGGCCACAAATTAAGTTGCAAAATATTTCAAAGGATTCAAATCAGGCAGTGTGTCCTCTGACTTAAATAAAATTAAACTAGAAATTAGAGTTTAATAACTAGGAAATCCCCAAATATTTGAAAATTAAGAAATAACTTTTAAAATAACTGATAGGAGACATCATAAGGGAAATTTAAAAATATTTTGGATCAAACAAAGATGAAAATACAACATATCAAAATTTGTGGTGTGCAGCTAAAGCCTTGATAAGAGAAGACATTTTAATACTACATGCAAATATTAGAAAGAAAAATAATTTTATTTAGAAAATGTAATCATCCACTTCAGAAAGCCAGATAGAAAAGAGCAAATTAAACTCCATGATTGTAGAAGAGGAAATGACAGTGATGAGAACAGCAATCAGTGAAATAGAAAACAGATGAACAATAGAGAAAACAAACAAATCCAGAAGTCAACTCTTTGAAAAGATTAATACAAACTTGTAATCCCCTAGCAAGACCAATTAAGAAAAAGTAAAAAATATAAATTATCAATATCAGCAATAAAATGAGATACATGACTATAGATTTAAAGAATAAGAATAAACAGGGGGTATTACAAACAATTTTACTCCAATAAGTTTGACAACTTGGGAGAAATGTATATATTTCTTGACAAATACAATTTTTTGAAATGAATCCAAAAATAAATAGAAACTATAGAAGTCCCATACCTGTTAATAAAGTTGAATCTACAATTAAAAACATTTCCACAAAGAAAAGTCTGGGTCCAGATGGCTTTACTAATGAAGTCTACCAAACAATAAAGGAAGACGCAATACATCCTATGCAAGCTCTTTCAGAATATACAGCAAGAGAAAATGCTTTCCAACTAGCTTTATGAGACCAGAGAACCCTGAAACCAAAGTTGGCAGGTGCAAGAGAACAGGTCCCTGGGTGGCCTTGGCTGACCCAGTTCTTCCTCCTGTTGCTTGCAGTTCTCCTGCTGAATGTCCCGAGAACACAACATCCTAGGATAAGAATGAAACGTCTGGAAAAAATCCAGCCTATGTCTTTGATCCTCTGCATTAATCCGTTTTCATGCTGCTGATAAAGACATACCTGAGACTGGACAACTTAACAAAGAAAGAGGTTTAATTGGACTTACAGTTCTACATGGCTGGGGAGACTTTGCAATCATGGTTGAAGGCAAGGAGGAGCAAGTCACGTCTTATGTGGATGGCAGCAGGCAAAGAGAGAGCTTGTACAGAGAAACACCCATATTTAAAACCATCAGATCTCGTGAGACCCATTCGCTATCATGAGAACAGCACAGGAAAGACCTGTCTCCATGATTCAGTCATCTCCCACCGGGCCCCTCCCACAATATGTGGGAATTATGGAAGCTACAAGATGAGATTTGTGTGGGGACACAGAGCCAAACCATATCATTCTGTCCCTGGTCCCTCCCAAATCTCATGTCCTCACATTTCAAAATCAATCATGCCTTCCCAACAGTCCTCTAGAGTCTAACTCATTTCAGCATTAACTCAAAAGTCCATAGTCCAAAGTCTCATCCAAGACAAAGCACATCCCTTCTGCCTATGAACCCATAAAATCAAAAGCAAGTTAATTACTTTCTAAATTCAATGGGGGTACAGCCATTGGTTAAATATAGCTATTCCAAATGGGAGAAATTGGCCCAAACAAAGGGGCTACAGGCCCCATGCAAGTCAGAAATCTAGTGGGGCAGTCAAATCTTAAAGCTCCAAAATGATCTCCTTTGACTCCATGTCTCACATCCAGGTCACACTGATACAAGAGGTGGGTTCCCATGGTCTTGAGCAGCCGCTATCCCTGTGGCTTTGCAGGGTACAGCCTCCCTCCTGGCTGCTTTCATAGGCTGACATTGAGTGAGGCTTTTCCAAGCACATGATGGAAGCTGTCAGTGGATCTACCATTTTGGGGTCTAGAAGACGGTGGTCCTTTTCTCATAGCCCAACTAGGTGGTGCCCCAGTGGGGCACGGATCCCACATTTCCCTTCTGCACTGCCCTAGCAGAGATTCTCCCTGAGAGCCCTGTCCCTGCAGCAAACTTCTGCCTGGGCATTCAGGCATTTCCATACATTCTCTGAAATCTAGGCAGTGGTTCCTAATCCTCAATTCTTGAATTCTGTGCACTCACAGGCTCAACACCATGTGGAAACTGACAAGGCTTAGGGCTTGGACCCTCTGAAGCCATGATCCAAGCTCTATATTGGCCCCTTGCAGCCACGACTGGAGCAGCTGGGACGCAGGGCACCATGAAACCATTTACTCCTAGGCCTCCAGGCCTGTGATAAGATGGGCTGCCATGAAGACCTCTGACATGCCCTGGAGACATTTTCACCATTGTCTTGGGGACTAACATTTTCCTCATAACTTATGCAAATTTTTGCAGCCAGCATGAATTTCTCCTCAGGAAATGGGTTTTTCTTTCCTATCACATTGCCAGGCTGCAAATTTTCCAAGCTTTTCTGCTCTGCTTCCCTTATAAAACTGAATGCCTTTAACAGCATCCAAGTCAACTCTTGAATACTTTGCTGCTTAGAAATTTCTTCAATCAGATACCCTAAGTCATCTCTCCCAAGTTCGACGTTCCACAGATCTTTAGGGCAGGGGCAAAACGCCACCAGTCTCTTTGCTAAAACATAACAAAGATCACCTTTACTCCAGTTCCCAACAAGTTCCTCATCTCCATCTGAGACACCTCAGCCTGGACCTTATTGTCCATATTGCTATTTGGCTTTTGGTCAAAGCCATTCAACAAGTCTCTAGAAAGTTCCAAATTTTCTCCCACATTTTTCTGTCTTCTTCTGAGCACTCCAAACTGTTCCAACCTTTGCCTGTTACCTAGTTCCAAAGTTGCTTCCACATTTTTGGGTGTCTTTTCAGCAGCCCCCCACTGTACTGGTAGAAATTTACTGTATTAGTCCATTTTCATGCTGCTGATAAAGACATACATGAAACTGGGCAATTTACAAAAGAAAGAGACTTAACTGGACTTGTAGTTCCACATGACTGGAGAGGCCTCACAACCATGGCAGAAGTCAAGGAGAGAGCAAGTCACATCTTATGTGGATGGCAGCAGGCAAAGAGAGAGTTTGTGCAGAGAAACTCCCATCTTTAAAACCATCAGATCTTGTGAGACCAATTCACTATCATGAGAACAGCATGGGAAACACCTGTCCCTATGATTCAATCATCTCCTGCCAGGTCCTTCCCACAACATGTGGGAATTATGGGAACTACAAAATGAGATTTGTGTGGGGACACAGAGTCAAACCATATCATCCTCCTAGAATAGGATGCTCTGCAGTACTTGTGGTCAGCAAGCCAAGTAGTACGCAGGGTCCACAAACCCAGAGAGAAGTGCTTTTGGGGACTCTTGGCTACAGTGTGATGTGGGGCATGAGCATTCTAGACTCCATCCATGCTGGACAGCTTTTCTGGGCCTCAGGGATCCTAGGCTTCTGTTTATTTTTGTTAACTCTCTCATAGTAGTATATCTGCTTTGAGCGAAAGAAGCTAGGCATGAAAAAGTACATATTGTATGACTCTCCTTATATAAAGTTCTAGAACAGGAAAATCAAATCAATGATGATAGAAGTCAGACTTTTGGGAAAGGAGATTGAAAAAGGACCACAGAGAATGTTCTGCTGTGGTGAAAATGTTGACTGGGTTGGTTGTCACAGAGGTGAGTACATATATTAAAAAACTGTAGAGACATATTTAAAATTTATACATTCTACTCTATTTTATTTATCCCTGAAAGCACTGAGAAAAATACAAAAATGCTGCATAAATTAAAATAAGATCAGCACTGAAAAGCATCCATTGGAAGAAGGCCATTGATTGCCTTCTTTGGGAATAATAAATGTGAAATCATTTTACATAAGATAGAGAGGAAAAGATGGAGACACTGAGTATAGTTAATTCTTTTAAGAAGATTTGCTATGAGGAAAAGGAAAACAGATTTGATGGCAGCAGGAGGGAAATGTGCACATTTATTCTTTTGGCCCAGAAAAGAAAGGACACCTCTTAGATCTGAAATTCTTTTATTTTATGGTTATTATTGGAAAAACTAAAAAATCAGAATATTCAAAGCATTTCCTTTTTTTGTACAGTTTTAGATTTACAGAAAATTTAAGGGTATAATAACGAGTAGTAGCATCAAGTTCCATATACCTGCTTTCCCCTGCCCCCACCCCACCCTGTATACAGTTTCCCTTATTATTAATATCTTGCATTAGTGTGGCACATTTGTTACAATTCATGAACAAAACTGCTAAGTTATTATTATTTGAAGCTCATAGTTTACATTAAGTTTCAATCTTTCCATTGTACAGTTTTATGAGTTTTGGAAAATGTGAAAAATGTGAAAAATGATGTCATATATGTATTAATACCATAATGGTTCAATGCAGAATAGTTTCAGCATCCTAAAAATTGTCTGTGCTTCACCTATTCATCCCTTCTCCAACCCTCTTTTTATTTTTATTTATTTATTTTTTTGAGACAGAGTCTCACTCTCTCACCCAGGCTGGAGTGTAGTGGCACAGTCTTGGCTCACTACAACCTCTGCCTCCCGGGTTCAAGCAATTCTCCTGCATCAGCCTCCTGAGTAGCTGGAATTACAGACGCACGCCACCACTCCCAGCTAATTTTTGTATTTTTAGTCGAGCCTGGGTTTCACCATGTTGGTCAGGCTGGTCTTGAATTCCTTACCTCAGGTTATCCACCCACCTCGGCCTCCCAAAGTGCTGGGATTACAGGCGTGAGCCACCACGCCCGGCACCTCTTTTTGTTTATAAATAGAAAAATTACCAAACTATCTCCAATCCTTTGAACCCCTGATAACCAGTGATCTTTTTACTGTCTCTACAGCTTTACCTTTTCCAGGATGTTACATAGTTGGAATCATACCTTATGTAGCCTTTTCTGACTTGCTGCTTTTATCTTGTAAGTTAGCTCTGCGCATTTGCAGTCAATCTTTTCTTTTACCCCCAGCATCAGACAACTACTGATCTGTTTTCTGACTCCATAGTTTGTCTATTATAAAAATTTGTATACATGTAATTATACGATATGCAGATCTTTAAAATGGCTTTGTTATTAGCATATTTATCAATTTCATCTCTTTGTTGCATGTATCAGTAGTTTGTTCTTTTTAATTATTGGGTAGTATTCCATGGTATATATTTGTTTACCACAGATTTTGGAAGAAGCATTCTTGTAGTATGTATTTTTTGGTTCCAAAAATTTGTTACTGTTGTCACATCTCTTCTTGTGAATTTCTGTCATTTTAACATGCAGTTATAGTGAAGTTTTTTGAAACATTGAAATTGGAGGTGTCTACTAAAACTACTCTTTAAACTCAGAAGTTTTTTTTTCCTTTACTTCATAAGGTGATAGGTGAAGCCCTGTCCCATCATTTTACTGTGAGGAGAATAATTACTATGGCAATTCAAGTATGTAAAATTAAAATATATCTAGTCAATTTCATGTTGTCTTTTTATATATTTTAATAATTAGCTATTTTGATGAATGCAGAATATTTTCATGACAACAAGCAAATTATCTTTGCCAGAATTATTACATTTAGTGGTGACTACTAATCAGCCTAATGAAATGTAGCCACAATACTGGTGGTATCCACACAGTACCTATTCCTTTATTTTATTTTATTTTTGAGACAAGGTCTCACTCTGTCACCCAAGCTGGAGTGCAGTGCGGCAATGACGGCTGACTGAAGCCTCGAACTCCTGGGCTGTAAAGATCTTCACACCTCATCTTCCAAGTAGCTAAGAATACAGGTGCTTGCCACTGTGCCCTGCCCATAGTACTTTTAAACATTTTCAAATCTTCTCTTCTAATTGCTTATTGCCTTCATAAGAAAAACTTGTATCTTTATCACAGTTGTAAATGCAGTAAAACCTACAATAAGACTGTACTTGCTTTGGGTACTCCTTATATGTCTGATGAAAGCACTAACATTATTTTGCATTCATCTTAAAAAGGAAAAGCTATCAAGGTTGAAGGGCATCATACTCAAATTACTTGTATTTCATAGTTTAATAATTGATTCATAGATAATCCAGAGAACCACTTCCATGCCATTTTTAAAGCCAGCAAAATTTTATAAACCCTTAGAAGAACTATTATGGTTTTCTTTTATGCAATTCTTATTAAAACAATCCGTGATTATCATCTATGCACTTAGGCAAAATAAAAGCTTACTGGCATTATATGTGACACAGTTAGTTCTGAGCTCTCAATTTTTCCAATTGTTGTGCCAAAACTATTTTAAAATGGTACCTGAGCCTAGCATTGCTTAATATGTTCCTTGGACCTTACTTGATAGAAGATAAGTTTATGTTTTCAAGACTGCCCTGTAATTTCTGTTTTCAGTTGAGTTTAATATGAATGTTTAAAGCTTGTATGATGACCAATTCTAACAAGAATACTATGTTAAAACCTGAGCATTTTTGGCTTTAAAAATGAAACTAAAATAAATAAAGTGGGCTAAGAGGTTTTATTTAACGGGTTTGCTGTTTCTCACCATAGTCTGCCTTTTTGAAAAGATCAGTTTATTAAATTTTCCCTCAGAAACCATAGATATAAGAGTGAGGTAAAAATAATGTTAATAATGAAAATAGTATTCAGTTGAAAACAACTGAAGTGGGTGATAGCACAGGCTTTCTCCTTCTCTGGCGTATCAGAAACAATGGTACAGTTAGTTGAGTAACAGTAATAAATAATATAAGTTATGACAACTTACTGTGTCAGAAACCATTTTATGAGCTTTGTATGTAATAAATCATCTTCACAAGGTAGATAATAACACCATCACCTCCATTTCATAGATGAAGAAACTGAGACAAGTCATTTGGCTGAAAAGATGTGAAACTGGGCTGAATATCTAGACAGTGTGGCTCTGGAGTCCACAAGCTTAACCATCTCTCTAAATTGCTGCTATAAAGGATAATTCTCCAGAAAAAAGGTGAAAGAAATTATACAAAGACAAGATTTCTTTCAAAAAAAGATGAATAATGATAACAAAATAAAACATAGCAATCAAAATGGAGCAAGAATCAAACCAAATGATGCAAGCTCAATGTGGCTCTAGTTTACTAAGTCACCAAGCAGTACTATTGTGAGATGTTAATCTTATTCGACTCATACAGAAACAATAATAGATAAAATCAATAATAACTATAATAAAGCAAATAAATCTATCTCGTTAAAATCAAGAAGAGACAGAGAGTGTGCCTTTCATACTTACTAGTTTTTCATTTCAGTTATTTGTCCTACTAACAGTATTGTGATGGTAGAGGCAGGATGGAAGTGGAAGGAATTGGAGAATCATTTAATTTTAAAATGCTTTTTAGACATCCAAATACAGATGTCAAGTAAGCTGTTGAATAAATGTAACTCAAATTCAGAGGAAAAGTCTGGGCTGGAAATATAAATTTGGGGATCATTACAATGGTATTTAAACTCATGAAATTAGTTGATGTTATCCAGAAAGAGGGTGAAAAAGAGAAAAAAGCCTCATAGAAGGGTAAGAGAAGTCAGTAAAGGAGACTGAAAAATAGCAGCCATGGAACAATGTGGAATGTATGAGTGTAGGGACACACAAAAGGAAAGTGAGCAGGGTCAAATATGCTTAAGGTTGCTGATGGTGAGATTATGTAAAGTCTGTCCACTGGGCTGAGCAGCATGGAAGTCATTGGTGAATTTAGAGAGTAGTTTCACTGGACTGTGGAGATCGAAGCTAAGTTCATGTGGGTGGAAAAATTGTAGCGAAGTGTGGTTGGAGAGAGCACGAGTAGACTAATTCTACCACACTTCCTATAGTCATTCTCACTAAAAAAAGCCAAACTTTAATCTCTGCCTTCCCCATCCCTATGAAACCGTCTCCATGGAAACATGATACGATCATATTTTCTCTATATGTCTTTAACTCTTATTTGTTCATCTAGTTCATCTTTTCCTTCAAAATCCCTCTTTTGGGGAACTCATTTTCTATGACCATAAGCATCTCCTACTTTTTCAATGACTTCAAATGTTATCTCTACTGTCTCACCTGACCTTTGCCTTGTCTGAAGATAATGCTTTCCCAGCAGCCCTCTTGCTGAAGCTATTTATTATGTCTCCCCTGTGTAGGGGCCTAGAGTGGGATCGTTATTCATGTTTACTGTTGCCATTTCCAGGCA
This sequence comes from Trachypithecus francoisi, assembly GCF_009764315.1. Classification (NCBI taxonomy): domain Eukaryota; kingdom Metazoa; phylum Chordata; class Mammalia; order Primates; family Cercopithecidae; genus Trachypithecus; species Trachypithecus francoisi. The sequence goes on from NW_022681454.1 coordinate 116,151,580, forward strand.
ATACTCCTGCTCTTTTTATGGTTATGCTACCTGGCTGTATTATACATTTCTCTTCTTACTGCCACATTTACTGATTTCCTTATCATTCGTATAAATTCACTGACATTTCAGAATGTGTGAATGATTTCTTTTAATTTTTTTCAAAACCCTTCTCAAATAGATAATAGTTACTCAAAAATCAAAGTTAAAAATGTTTTTGTCTACTTTTCTTAGAAGATGAGAAATGTACCAGTCCTCTCATCATCCTTCTCACTCCCCACCCCAAGTCCAATTTTCACTAACAGGGTCTACAAAGCCCATCACAGTGGCCTTTGGCACCAGTGATCAGGTTCATTCTGTGCTACTCTTTTCCTGATTTTTGTGTTCTTAGCGCTGTTCTTTCTATCTGCAACAGTCTTCCTAATCTAGTTTCATCCTACTTGTTAAATCTAGGACTTACTACTCAGATCTCTGTTCAAATGTCTTTTCCTAAGGGAAGTTGCCTTTGGCTCCCCAGACTAGGTCAGGTGCCCATCAGATGGTCTCAGTGCCAAAGGGTATGATAATTTTGAATGAGCTTCAGAGTATCATACAGATCAGTCCTAGGTAGAAGGAACCATGAAAAAGGCAAGAGTAAGAGTAAGAGCTAAAAGATTGATTTGGTCTTCTCTATTTGAGATTGAAAGCATAACATGCATTTTTTTGTTGTTTTTTTTTGAGATGGAGTCTTGTTCTGTCACCCTGGCTGGAGTGCAGTGGCGCTATCTCGGCTCACGGACAGCTCTGCCTCCCATGTTCTTGCCATTCTCCTGCCTCAACCTCCTGAGTAGCTGGGACCACAGGCACCCGCCACCATGCCCAGCTAATTTTTTGTATTTTTAGTAGAGACGGGGTTTCACAATGTTAGCCAGGATGGTCTTGATCTCCTGACCTCGTGATCCGCCCGCCTCAGCTTCCCAAAGTGCTGGGATTACAGGCTTGAGCCACTGCGCCCGACCCATGCATTTCTTTTTAAAAGAGGTACTGAATATAAACTATAAATAGTAAAAGGTATTATGTATATAATTCATAAATAAAATACATTTTAAGATCTAACATTTAGATTATTCATTCAGTTATTTAAACCTTCAGGTTAACAACCTCCTTCATAAAAACATGGATGGATAGGGTTTAGGTTATCTTTAAGTAGCAAAACTCTGAGATGTAGAAGACTTACATGTGAGCTCTTCTGTCTTTGATGACCCCAAAAATCTTGTGTTTTTCTCCTAGAAATATTATCTGGGGCCAGAATACAACTCAAAGCAATATTGTTTCAGCTATATCAGAGAGTAAAGATTTTGATTATGGAATTATCTGCTTCTTTAACTGTCTCTCGATGTTGTCTCTGAAAAGTAAGTTAACGTATTTTCTACATAGAAGACACCAAAACTGGACATGTATGGGAGAATAATGTGACTGCTGAAAACACTGGCAGAGCTAATCTAGTGCTTCAGAAAATAGAGAGGGACTGTATTGTAACTTTTTGGTTATAAAAATATTCCACATGCTTATTTTGATTTCTAGATTACAAAGCGTTTTGACAAAGTGAGATTTTCTCTGAATTTATAATCCACGTTGGCTTCATGAAAGATTAATTTATTTCTAAAAATACCTTTAACCCTAAGAACATTTAAACCTTAGTCTCTTTAGGGCAATAATTTCCCATTTGAAGTGGCTCTATTAAGTTTTGATTAATTGAATTTGATTAAAAAGATCAAGTGCCCAAGAAATTGTAGAATCTATAATTTTAGATAATCTTTTAATATTAAAATACTTTCCTTTCATATTTTAATAATTAAACTAATGATTCAATAACTTGCCATAATTTCTAAATATTTTATATATTATTCACCCATCATCTCAAATCTGTTAAGTAGTTCCTTAGTAAAGATAGGTGACATATTGGGTAATGACTAGGTTTATTGTTTAGCATTACAAAACTTGAAAATAAATCTACCTTCAGGATTATTTTCTGCCTACGAATAGGTGCCAATGGAGACAATAAACCTCTGGATACCAGAGAGATGAATTAGTGAGATGGTCTCTGGAGGCCCTCCCTATCAGTCCTCAGCCTTGACTTCTGAAAAAGTCCTCTAAACTAAAACCTTTCTCTGCTTTGTGAATGTAAAATTCTTTTTAATTTAGAAACTGGTCATGTATTTCAAGAGTTTGATTTGATGTATCTGGTTGTCTATTTAACTTTTCCTGCTGAATATAAGATTGGGCAAGACAGAGACTCAATTCTTTGACTGGATTTCCTCAAACTGATAATGTCACCATTAACACAACAGCAATAACAATAGATAGAAAATATGTGAGTTAAGTAAACTGTACATTCCTTGAATGCAGATAGAAAATGATTATGAAGGGCTGAGCGTGGTGACTCCAGACCTGTAATCCCAGCACTTTGGGAGTCCAAGGCAGGCTGATCACGAGGTCAGGAGATTGAGACCATCCTGGTTAACACGGTGAAACCCCGACTCTACTAAAAATACAAAAAATTGGCCGGGCATGGTGGTGGGCCCCTGTAGTCCCAGCTACTCAGGAGGCTGAGGCAGGAGAATGGCGTGAACCCGGGAGGCAGAGGTTACAGTGAACTGAGATCGCGCCACTGCTCTCCAGCCTGGGTGACAGAGTGGTAAGTCTCCGTCTCCAAAAAAAAAAAAAAGAGAGAGAGAAAGAAAATGATTATGAAGGTAGATTGTTTTTGAAGTTTGCTACTAACAGTCAAGTTTTTGAAAAACTTGCAATCACCTATTGCCAGAAAATAGCATTGACCTTGTTGAAACTATTAAATACACACTTCATAGATCTTTATTTTTTAACATACGTTTTATATATCTTCTGCCTCTTTTTCTAACTGCTTAAAGTAAAAACACACTTCTATTTTTTAACACTGAATATGAACTATTTTTCTTTTTTCCATCTAGTCCAATGAGATAACCACCAGGCTGTTCATATTTGGAGGCAGCAGAAGTGGTCTCTGTCTAAATTTTCTTCTTTGAGTATGAAGAGAAAATTTGCAGGTTGGAGAAGTCTAGGTATTATGTATTAGTTTATAAAATTTAGTCAAGTCATTAAATTTCTCTGGACTTCATGTACCTCATGTATAAAATGAGAAACTTGGACTGAATTATCAACTCTTCCAGTGCTGGAATTCAGTTACTATTTAATTGTCATGAGTCATTTTAAGATTAGAAATTGAATTAGAACAATAAATCTTTAACAATCATGAAAGAATTATTAAGCACTTAATTTATGCATGCTAGTTAATGTTTTTCCATAAAATTTAAAGGATTATCTACCTTGAACTAAAGTATATTCAAAAGGGAAAAGTCAAATAGACAACCATGTAATATGTAATTCATGTTTTTCAAAAAGTGGTTAATTTGGATCTGACCACTTTGAAATAGCTGAAATATGTTACCACTATTAATTTAACCTCTCAAATGATAAGCACCTCAAATTACTTTTTAAAAGGTAAAAGTTTTGACAGAAATAGATATTTTTATACTTCTATTTAGGTCAGCCTCCTTATTCTTGAAATAAAGTTAATTTCTTTTTAATGACAACCATTCAGTTTTTACTGGTATTGTTCTATATGACAGGGAACAAATCTTATTTAGAATTGTGTAATCCTGAGAGGACTAACCAGTTTTGTAGTGTGACTGTGTATTTCAGTCTCTTCTGATTTTCATCAGTTAAAAGGAATGTGAAGATATAATACTAAAAATTGTTGTTGAATTATAAAATATGAGTACATTTCTTATAGGCGTGTGGCCCTGAAAACATATGTGTAAATCAATTTTTCTCAAATTGAATCACATTTTAGATATTCTATGAAAAACTGCTACCTAAGTAAGCTTATGATTAATTTGTTAGGAGAAGAAAGTATATATTGAGCTAGCTTTTTTTTTTTTTTTGAAGACATAGTCTCACTTTGTCACCCAGGCTGGAGTGCAGTGGCACATTCTCGGCTCACTGCAACCTCCACCTCCCAGGTTCTCCTGCCTCAGCCTCCCAAATAGCTGGGACTACAGGTGTGTGCCACCAGGCCTGGCTAATTTTTGCATTTTTTTGTTTTTAGTAGAGACAGGGTTTTGTCATGTTGGCCAGGCTGGTCACAAACTCCTGAGCTAATTTAATATGCAATTAGAATATATATTTTTTTCTAGTAATATCTAAAGCATGAAAGGAGATTATCTTAAAATTAAAAACTAAACTATCTTCACAATTAAATATGTATTTTTTCTGTTGTCTTCTTGGCTTGAAGAAAAATTAATTCTATACAAAACATACCTCAACCTCATTCTCATCTACTCTCACCTTTTTCCTCCCTCTGTGGCCACTCCAGCTTTCTCCCTGTTGCTCTGATACCTCAACATCTTTCTTATTTCAGATGCTTCATCCATCTTTATTCTTTTTTCCGTCTAGTCTTATGAAGCCTGTTCTGACCATCTTGTCAGTCACGGTACTTTCTTCATTTGTTCAATAATCTGTATGAGAATTTGTATCAATAATTTTTTAAAATTTGCACGTGGCAAGCTTCTTCTTTGAAAGAAGAAACTTTCATTTTTATTTGAAAGAAGTCATTGAAAGTAACCAAGACCAGCAAGCCTTCACAGTAACAGCAGGAAGTTCCCATCAGTCTGCTAGTTTTGCACTAGTGATACTTTTCTATCTATTTCACAATACTTGATCTCTTGCCTCTAAAGGCCCCTGGAAGGAATATCCTCCTTTCTACCAGTTCTTGAACTGGCCAATTCCTCTTCTAAAAGACTTAGCTTACTAAGGCCTAATTTCTCCTTCTACCTCCAAGCAGGCTGAGCTCTCCCTGCGCTATGATCCAACCCTATTCATTTCTCTCATATTTCACTTACCGCATGGAGCTTAATTGCTGTAATAGACTTGTCAGCTTTCTGAGACCACTTACTTATTTTAACAGGGATATGACTAGTTTCTTATTAACTTTGATAACCATCAAGTATCCCAGTGGCTACTACACAACAGCTGCTTAATTACGTATGTTGAATACTTGAATAAAAACAGGACTATGGAAAAATGCCTGCCGCTGAGTGGCCTCTGAATGTTTAATTTTCCCCTAGATTACTTCCCAGTACTAAAAAAGGTAGACTGAGCACTTCATGACAAACCCTGGAGCCTTAGCTTGACCTGTCTTAGTTCTTCCAAGTAAGCACAAGTAAGGTGGGATATTTCTTTCTTTTCCTTTTTTGCTTATGTTTCATCAGTCCATTTTGAATTTCTGAGTAGTTTGGAGAAAATAATTTGAAATGGGTTACAAAGTCTTCCATCTATTTATATATTTTTATTATATTTCAACCAAACATACTTTTCTTATCTTTATGGAATTGAAATACTGATGCAATTACAAAGCAGAGAAGGAAGTAAAACAATACCTATTTTGACCACCTACTGTGCTCTCGACTGTAAGCTAGGCACCTTGGGTCCATTATCTCATTCCATTCTTCTGATAGCCCTAGAGGGAGGTATACTTATTATCATTTCAAGGTTTAAAACAAAACAAAAACAAAAACCTGAAGCAAAGCTGTATTCTTAGTGTGAGGGCTGACTAACTTTTTAAAGGACTGTGGCCAATTGTAGTCATACATTTTGTAGCTATGGAGCTCCTTTAGACCAATGCTATGATTCTTTGCTATTACCTGGTTGGAATTACCATGAAATGAGATTTTTCACAAGGCCATTTTTATTTTGAATTTTCATGATTTATGAGAATGGAATTTACTAAAATTTAAACGATGCAGAAACTAAGAGATTGAAAGAACAATAGAAATGGATAGAAATGGAGAAAAATAAAGAAAACATAATTTATTTTATAGGGAATAACTAGTAGGTCATGCAGCGCAATGCCTGATATTTACGTAGTTTTAGATTTATACTTTTGGAGGGTGAGTGGTACATACATACATATACAAATGAAATATTTTGGGGGAGAATGAGAGACCTGTCTATATATCTATCACTGAAAATTTTCAGCAACGTGATAAAGGATCTCAATAAACAATCGTTCTGGGTTATGGGATTGAACCTCTCAAAGACGGGGTGAGATCACTCAGTGGCTACTACCATGGGTAAATCTTTTACCTCACCTGCCACCAGTCTCCTCATTTGTAAATAGGTGGTTTCAACAGATCCATTCTGAGGACTTTTTCTACTCAAATTACATTGTGATTTTTAAAAGTTTTTAGTTTTGACTACCTTTTGATACAGTTATTAATTAACAGGGATATGACTAGTTCGTTGGAAAAGTCGGGAGAAGAATCTAAGCAACATAATACTCAACAAACTGGAAAAATCAGTTTCTTAATAAACAATAAACTATCTGACTTTTTATGAAGTCATTTCCATTCCTTTGATAGTTACATATATTTTAAGGGTCCTTTTGTTTTTATATTTCTGAGCTCATTTCAATTATGTTAGACTTTAGAGATTTTCCCACGGAAATGTTGCAAACTCTCTTAATAAGTTTGGTGTTTGAAAAACTGCATTCAAAACTAGAATTATTAAAATTAATTTTAAACTCTAAAGATATATTTCTAAGCAGATGGGAGAATATTTAGGCTATTAAACCTAATCCATAAATCACCATCTAGGGTAATGAGACTTTAATGTTCTCTTCAATTTTTCCATTAATTTGAGGTGTCCAGAGCTTTCAGATAAGTTATTTTGGTTTAATCACTATGGAGCAAATAGGACTCTGCTGCTATGGAAAACTAATTTCTTAAATATGTGTTTTCCTTTCTGTATTGAAATCTCTAATTCCTTTTCCATGCTCCCACAATGTCACATAACAAAGTAGATTAGTATTCCAATTTTCTATTTTATTAAAATTATTGATATATGAAAGTATCAGGGATTATGTAAGAATAAAATGAAAAAGAAATAAAAGTTTAGCTTTCTTTAAGATATCATAATATTGTAGCTACCAAGAATCAGAGTCTATCATTAATTCATAAGCTTCTGAATCATTTATATGTCATGATCCAAAAATAATGGCCTGATTTATGTAACTTGATGGAAAAATTAGAAATTTCATCTTTAAATATGAGTGTCAAGGTTTCCAGAAGTTGTGTGCCTTTGAATATTTAGTACTACATGATGCTCCAAGAAGATAAATTTGAGAAATGCTTACTTCGAGATACAGCATTTACATATGCATTACATATATTACATGTAAATCTTGCAGTCAAGAAATCTGTTTAATCAAGCTTAACAAAATATTTTATTAACTTGATCTTGGAATAACTATTTTCATATTTAAGATGTTAGTCTATTTTGGAAACTGTTTTACAGAACTCACTCAAGAGAAATAATTGCAATATGTCAATAAGCCAAGCTTTTATCATGATGTAATTTCTAACCTACTTCTATAAGGATCTGTCAATGTTATTATTAAAGAATTGAACACATCTTTAAAAGATGAATAGTCTTACCTAGATTTGTATTTGCCATCACATATTATGATTTTTTTTTAAAATTAAGTCTGAAGATTGAACACAATTTTTTGGAGGATAATTTGAAAATGGATGAATTAGGCAATCTGAAAATACTCCCACACAAAATAAAACATATACACACAAGGAAAACAAAATGAGCATATTTTGAGAATGTACCTCAAATTGCAACAAAGTAAAGGAAATTCTCATGGGTCTCAGGTGAAGGGGGCATGTGGAACAGGTTTGTGGGGAGGAGACTGAGCAGGTGAAACCCTAGCAGGAAATCTGTCACCCAATCTTGTTGGAGCCCTGGAAAAAGGGGGCTAAGAGAGAAGTAGGGGGAAGTTTGTGTTTTAATGGTTATGCTGACACAAGTTCTGTTTATGTTGGAGAGACTGAATCCTAACACTTCATTTGGGACTCTGGGAAGTCTATACCTCAGTGAAATGGTGCTGAGAAAAATCTGCACACTGGAGCAATGAGATGATGGGAGGAAGCTTGTTGGAATATGCATAGGCTCGATATAGAAAAAGTCATATGCTCTGAGAATTACTTGCATTAGTCAGCCCTCACACAAGTTTGGATTTGAGTATGAACTACTTGTGAGGTGCAGGAAACCCCAAACCAAGAAATTAACATAGAAAGTGGTCCCCACTTCACACTTACTAAGGTGACTATAATCAATAAAATGGAAAATAACAATTGTTGGTGAGAATGTGGACAAATTGGAATCCTCATACATTGTGGTGGGAATGTGCAATGGTGCAACTCCTGTGGAAAACAGCTTGGCAGGTCCTCAAAATCTTACATATGACCCAGCAATTCCACTCCTAAGGGTATATCCAAAAGAATTGAAAGCAAGGACTCAAACAGATATTTGTATACTACAATTTGTGTTTACAACAGCCAAAAGTTGGAAACAACCCCTGTCCATCAAGAGATGAATGGATAAACAAAATATGATATATACATACAATGGAATAAAGGCATTATCCTCAGCAAACTAGCACAGGAACAGAAAACCAAACACTGCATGTTTTCACTTACAAATGGGAGCTGAACAATGAGAACACAAGGACATAGGGAGGGGAACAACACACACTGGAGCCTGTCAGGGATGCGGGAGAAGGAAGAGCATCAGGATAAATAGCTAATGTATGTGGGGCTTAATACCTAGGTGATGGGTTGATAGGTGTAGCAAACCACTATGGGGCCTTAACCTAAGTAACAAACCTGCATGTTCTGCACATATATCATGGAACTTAAAATCAAATCAAATTAAATGAAATGAAAAAAACTCAGCCACAAAAGGAATGAAATTTTGATAGATGCTACAACATAGATGAACCCTGAAAATATTAAGTTGAGTGAAATAAACCAGGCACAGAAGGACAAATATTATATAATTCCACTCATGTGAGGTATCTAGAATAGGCAAATTGATAGAAATGGAAAGCAGAATAGAGGTTAGCAAGTGTTGGGAGGATAGGGGAATTAAGTTATTGCTTAATGAATACAGGGTTTATGTTGGGGATGATAACACATTTGAGGCACAGGTAATGTTGATGGTTATGTAACACTGAAAATGTCTGTAATACCACTGAATTGTATACCTACAAGTGGTTAAAATGAAAAAATATTTTGTTATGTATATTTTACCACAATAAAAGAAGAAGTGGTCTCAGACCGGTGGTAACTCCAAATCCCTCGAAGGGAGCTTCCATAAAACGTCTTTGGAGTGACTGGCTCTCTTATTCCAGGCTGTTCAGCTATTAGCTCTCAATGAAGACAAATCCACAATCTAAATCACAACACATAAGAAAACGTTTACTCCATGAGGTAGAGTCAGCAGATAACAAAATATCAAGATTATATTACCAAAATTTCAGCCAACCCATCTAATTTACTACAGTAAAGAAATTAGACAACAATGGAATATACCTTCAAAATACTGACAGAATATATCACCTGACATTCTACCTCAGTTAAATCACCACAAAGGTGCCAAGATAAAATGGGGTCATTGAAATCAATGCATTATATGGCCTTAAATTATTAAAAAGAAAGATAAATACACTGACTCAACATTCTAAAATTAGTCCATTTTAAAGCTTAAAACTTTTAAAGTTTTAAAGGCCTTAAAATTTTAAGGCTGTAGTTCTTAAATTTTTTATTCTGGAAACAAAAAAATTTTTAAGGTTAGGACTTCAAGTAGATTTTATTTATGGGTTTCACATCTATCAACGTTTACCATTTTAAAAACTAAAAGAAAAGAATTTAAAATACTTGTCAATTTATTTAAACAACAGTAATAAACTTATCATATGTTAACGTAAATGGTAATTTCTGTGAAAATAACTATTTCCCAGAACAAAAACATATCATGAAAGGAAAACATCTTGTGCCCCAAAATTACTAAGCTGGGAAAATTCAAGCTGAGAATGAAACTGTGTCCTGACCACTTTGGGTACATGACATCAGGAATTCCTGTGGCTGTGTCACAGATGTACATCTTCAATCTTGGCAAAATAAACTCTCTCAATTAATCTGAGACCTGTCTTAGATTTTCTGGGTCTATGGTATTAAGAAAAGGAACATTGTTTTGTATTTTTATAAATCTCTACAATGTCTGGCTTTACAGTTTGACTAGATTTGCATATCTGCTTCTGCATTCAATTTCTTGTGATACATTACCCATCCTCTGGAAAATTCCACTGTGTACATGAAATAATGAAAGTGACCAAAGCAAATAATGTCTTACTATTATTTAAAAAGAATTTTGACTTCACCTACCCCACCGCCATCAAAAGTTCTTGGGGATCTTCAGGGGCTCCAGACCACAATTTGAAAATCACATTTTGAGACTTAGATTATACAACTGGATTTTAAAAAATACAATTTTATTCTCTCACCATTGCTGTTCAATATAGTACTAGTCATCTGGCCAGAGCAATCATGTAAAAGAAAGAAATAAAAGGCAACCAAACAGGAAGAGAGGAAGTCAAACTGTCTTTGTAGATGACATGATTCTGCACCTAGAAAACCCCATAGTCTCTACCCTTAAAGCTCCTTCATCTGATAAACAACTTCAGCAAAGTTACAGGTACAAAATCAATGTACAAAAATCAGTAGCATTCCTTTACACCAACAACAAGCAAGATGACAATCAGATCCAGAATGCAATCCCATTCACGTTTGCCACAAAAAGAATAAAATACCTAGGAATACATCTAACCAGGGAGGTAAAATATCTCTACAATGATAATTACAAAACACTGCTCAAAGAAATCAGAAGACACAAATAAAAAAAACATTCCATGCTCACGGATAGGAAGAGTTAACATCATTAAAATGGCTATATTGCCTTAAGTAATTTATAGATTCAATGTTATTCCTATCAAACTACAGATGACATTCTTCATAGATCTAGAAAAAATTATTTTATAATCTTATGGAACTAAAAAAAGAGGCCAAACAGCCAAGACAATCCTAAGCAAAAAAAACAAAACTGGAGACCTCATGTTACCTGACTTCAAACTATACTACAGGGCTACAGTAACCAAAACAACATGGTACTTGATATGGTTTGACTGTGTTCCCACCCAGATCTCATCTTGAATTCCAACATGCTGTGGGAGGCACCCAGTGGGAAGTAATTGAATCAAGGGAGCAGGTCTTTCCTGTGCTGTTCTCATGATAGTGAATAAGTCCCATGAGATCTGATGGCTTTATAAGGTGGAGTTTCCCGGACAGGCTCTCTTTTTGCCTGCCACCATCCACATCAGATGTGACTTGCTCCTCTTTGCCTTCTGCCATGATTCTGAGGCCTCCCCAGTCATGTGGACCTGTGAGTTCTCCATTAAACCTCTTTCCTTTGTAAATTGCCCATTCTTGGGTATCACTTTGTCAGCAGTGTGAAAACAATAATACAGTACTGGTACGAGAACAGACACAAATACCAGTGAAACAGAATAGAGAACCCAGAAACAAGACCTCACACCTACAATGTGCTGGAATAACTGGCTAGTCACATACAGAAGATGGAAACCGGACCTCTTCCTTCCACCATATACAAAAATCAACTCCAGGTGTATTAAAGACCTAAATGTAAACCCTAAAACTATAAAAACCCTAAAGGAAAACCTAGACAATGTCATTCTGGACATAGGAACTGGTAAAGCTTTCATGAAAAAGATGCCAAAAGCAACTGCAACACAAACAAAAATTGACAAAAGGGACCTAATCATAATAACGAGCTTCTGCACAACAAAAGAAACTATCAACAGAGTAAATAGACAACCTACAGAATGGGAGAAAAATTTTGCAAACTGTGCATCTACAAAGATCTAATATCCAGCATCAGTAAGAAACTTAAACAAATGTACAAGAAACAAACAACCCCATCAAAAAGTGGGCAAAGGACATAAACAGACACTTTTCTAGAGATGTACATACAGCCAACAAACCTATGAAAAATGCTCAGCATCACTAATCATTAGGGAAATGCAAGTCAAAATCACAATGAGATTCTATTTCATACCAGTCAGAGTGGTAATTATTAAAAAGCCAAAAAATAACAGATACTGGCAAGGTTGTGGAGAAAAAAGAATGCTTATGCACTGTTGGTGGGTGTGTAAATTAGTTCAGCCATTGTGGAAAGCAGTGTGGTGATTTTTCAAAGAACTTAAAACAGAATTACCATTCAACTCAGCAATCTCATTATTGAATATATACCCAAAGGAATATAATTCATTTTTACCACAAAGACATATGCACATGTGTGTCTATTGCAGCACTATTCACAATAGCAAAGACATGGAATCAACCCAAATACCCATCAATGGTAGACTGGGTAAAGAACACGTGGTACATATACACCATGGAATACTACACAAACATTAAAAAGAATAAGATCACGTCATTTGCAGCAACATGGATAGAGCTGAAGACCATTATCCGAAGCAAACTAATGCAGGAATAGAGAACCAAATACCACATGTTATCACTTATTATGTGGGAGCTAAACAAGAATACATGGACACAAAGAAGAGAACAACAGACACCAGTGCTTACTTGTGGGTGAAGGGTAGGAAGAGGGAGATGAAAAAAGAAAAATACCTGTCAGGTACTGTAGTTATTACCTGGGTGACTAACTAATCTGTACACCAAACCTCCATGGCACACAGTTTACCAATGCAACAATCCTGCCCATGTATCAATAAACCTGAAATAAAAGTCAAAAATATATCATTTTGTGCCATCTATAAGAAAAATATTGAAAACATAAGAACAAGTTGGAAGTACAAGGACAATAAAAGATAGACCAAAAAATGTGTGTGAATTTTAGCTAGTAGGCTTTAAGGCAAAATGGGTTATTGGAGGTGAACAGAGTAACAATATTTTGATAATATTCTCTAGGAATCTCTAACAATCCTAAACTTATAGTGTTCCCAATAAAATAAACTCAAAATATAAAAAGACAAAATTTACAAATTCCTAACCACGATGGAATATGTTAACACATATCTCTAGGTAACTGCGAGATTCTTATACAATTGAACAATATAAACAAGCTTGTTTTAATCGGTCTTGGAGTGCACTGACATTCTTATCAGCCAGATATTTCATAAATTGTACAAATTTAACCTCCATAAAGTTGAAGGTTAAAACTGCGGGCTCTGACAATCTTATGTTCCTACTGAGAGGCTTCTTAATAAAGATTGAGTTCATTTGGGGGAGGTAATTTAGGCACAGTAGGATTCTTAATTAAATCTTTAAAACTATTGGAACAATTCATTGCACTATTTGGGAATATTGCATGTTTGACTGCTGTGAAGATGCTGTACTTATTCACAATGCCATATTTGTTCTTAATAAGGAATAAGGAGGGACCTTCTCTGTGCTCAAGAACATGAAAGTGAAAAAATAAGATTGCCTCTCAGAGCTATATTATTAAATTGATTTTTATTGTAGCAGAGACTAGATATTCAATACATTACTTTAAATGAATCAGATAATTATTTATTGGGCATTGTTTAACTTATTTTATTTATTTATTTTTATTTTTTTTTACATATACTCCTTAGTTTAAGGCTTAGCCACAATCTAATGGATTTTTTTTTTTTTTTTTTTTTTTGAGACAGAGTCTTGCTTTGTTGCCCAGGCTGGAGTGCAGTGGCATGATCTTGGCTCACTGCAACCAGCCTCCCAGGTTCAAGTGATTCTCCTTACTCAGCCTACCTAGTAGCTGGGATTACAGGCATGCGCCACCATGCCAGGCTAATTTTTGTATTTTTAGTAGAGATGGAGTTTCACCATGTAGGCCAGGCTGGTCTCGAACTCCTGACCTCAAGTGATCCACCTGCCTTGGTCTCCCAAAGTGCTGGGATTACAGGCGTGAGCTACAGCGCCAGGCCAAAACTTTTAACACATTGAAGACAATAATATCACACATGCCGGGTGCGGTGGTTCACGCCTTAATTCCAGCACTTTGAGAGAGTGAGGCGGGCAGATTGCTTGATCTCAGGAGTTCGAGATCAGCCTAGGCAACAAGGTGAAGCTGTCTCTACCAAAAAAAATACAAAAGTTAGGCATGGTGGCACGTGCCTATAGTCCCAGCTACTCGGGAGGCTGAGGTGGGAGGATCACTTGAGCCTAGGAGGTAGAGATTACAGTGAGCTGAGATTGTGCCATTGCACTCCAGTCTGGGTGACAGAGCCAGACCCCATCTCAAAAAAAAAAAAAAAAAAAAATGGGGTTAGTTTTCCTTTCCAGGAAAAAGAAAACGTTTGTAAGGAAATTTTCTGAGGGTGTCCCCAGCAGTAACTAGGGAAAGCTTGCCTTGGCCAACAAATATTATTATGTGGTCCTTGACATAATCCTAGTGGCATAGCTTGATAACTCTGGCCATCGAGAGGAAACAATTAACTTCCTTTGTTCTGATTTCTCGCTTTTTCAAGTAGTATTTTGCATATAATTTGGCTTCCTGGGTATACTCAACTATAATAAGACAATTTGCTAATAACTGAATGTAAGTATCTGGTTACTTTCATAATTCTGTTGTTCTCTGTAAATAAGAATAGCATCCTTTTTTATTTAAAGTTGTTTTAAAGTTGTTTCTGTGTTTGGTTCTTGGGAGTTGTCAACTCATGTTCTGATTTCCTCTGGGTGTACCCATAGTAAAAATCTCAGACTACCCAAGTTGAAATGAAATGAGACGATGGCCCAATGGCCTTCCTGTCTATGGGGGCCTTGTCAGGCAGCCAACCGATCTCTCTTGAGAGACAATTGACTTCACTGCCATACGTTCCATCCTCATTGCAACGCCGATCACCTTAAGTATGGGATGTTCTGACTCATCCTGTGTTTGGTCATTGGGTGAGCATAAATCAATACCTTTTTCCGTTACTTTTTCTCACAGATTGAACAGCAAATGCGTTGAGACCCTACTACCCTGTTGAGCACAGCAGAGTATTTTAAAATGAAATAAGAATTCCCAATCTTCAAAATGTTTATAGTGTAGAAGTGCTAAAACAAGTATGCAATAGTACAAGACAAGACGATTCTAAGGATTTTACAAGAGATACAGAAAATGACTGTGGTGTTCACAGGAGACAGAAATCACCTCCAATTGAGGAGAAAGGCTTAATGGTATAAAATAACTTTGACAAAGTGACTGCTAAAGTGACAATTTCAAAACCCAAATTTTTTTTTAAAAACTCTTTCTTCTTTCTAACACACATGCTTAAAACCCTTTGGAGGCTTCCCACTGTTTGGGAACAAACACTAAAATATTTAACACACTTTAACACACCTGTCTCTCTAATTTGACCTTGTCCTGGGCTGTTCTTTGCTCTATGCTCTCTAGCTGCCCTGGCCTTCCTGTAGCTCCTGGCATAAGACACAGCAGTTCTCACTGTCTGAAACTTATTCCATCCAGCATCTCATCTGTATTTCCTACTTCGTGTTTACAAATCCTCTTGATTTCAGTTCAAAATTTAACTCATCAGGAAAAAATCTGCTTGTTGTATTGAACATGAAATCTGCTTGTTAAATGCTCTCATGTGCCACTTAACTTTTCTTCCCAACGTTTGTGTTGTGTTGTGCTGTTTCGCGGTTCTAGTTATACTCAAACCTGTTAGATTATTTGGTTACAGTCTGAACCCAAATACTTGAGAGCATAATTTCAAAGAGGAAGAGGGCCTCTGCATGGTAGCTTTTTTTTTTTTTTTTTTTTTGCACTGCTTAACATCTTGCATAGTGCCACTCATCACCTGACACATGGTAGGCAGACAATAACTATTTGTTGAACGGATGAGGAAGGCATGAAAAGAAAAAGCAATCTCACATTGAGAGCACAGAGAAAACCCAAGCACAGAGGTGAAAGAGCTGCCCAAGCTCAAAAACACAAAAAGTGATATTTCAGTGGCAGGTAGTCTATTACCAAACTGCAGGATATGTGGTAAGGGGTTAATGACTCAGAAAAGGGACTAATGCCCCACTAAAGCAATCCCATTGTTGTCACTGACCAGAGTCTCCACAGTAAGATCATTTATTGTTTATCAAGTGGAAGAAAAGTATGACAAAGCCTAATCATCTAGAAAAAAAATAGTGTCTTAAAAATATTTGTTCATTGGTTGCATGACATGTAATTAAGATCAGTTACCAGTGAAAAACCAAAAGCCTTCATATAACTGAACAGAGCACCCTGAGTGTGTGTTGACATTATAAAGTTGCTATGAATATTCTTGTATGAATCTTTGTGGATATATATTTATCTTAATATTGGGTAAATACACAGAAAATGAATGTGACATTGGTAGATATTCATTTAACTTTATAAGATACTACACAGCTATTTTCCAATGTTTGTAACATTTCACTCTTTCACTAGCAATGTCAGTTCTAGTTGTTCCACATTCTCACCAACACTTGATATTTTCATTGTTTTAATTTTAGCCATTCTAGTAAGTATGTAGTGGTATTGCACTTTGGTTTCAGTTTTAACTTTCCTGATTAACAATGTTAAGCGCTTTGTATGTCTTATTGGTCATTTGTATATTTTCCTTTATAAAGTATCTTTTCAATCTTTTGCAAATTTTTAAAAATAGATTCTTTTTATGATGAGTGATTTGTAGGACTTCTTTATTCTAGATGCAAGTTCTTTGTCTGATATATGTTTTGCAAACATTTTCTCCTGGTCTGTGACTTGCTTATTAATTTTTTTAGTGGTAACTCTTGATGAGCTGAAGTTTTTAATTTTAATGAAGTTCAGTTTTGTTTTTTTAATGGTTAGTGCTTTTTGTCTCCTAAGAAGTGTTTGCCAAACTCAAGTTGGTAAAGAATGTCTCCTTTTTTCCCATGGATATGTTAACATTTTAGCTTTTTCTTTTAGGTTTACAATATAAGTTTAATTAATTTTTGTGTGAAATAGAGGTTTAAGTCAATTTTTTTCAATAGATATCTAGTTGTTCCAGCACCACTTATTCAAAAGAAAGGCTTTCGTTCTTCTGTTGAATAGTTTCAGTGCCTGTGTTAAAAAGTCAATGTGAGTCTATTTCTGGAATTTCTATACTTTTCCTTTGACCGATTTGTGTATCATTATGCTAATACTATTGACTGTTATAGCTTTACAGTATGTCTTTAAATTAAATAGTGTCAGTTCTTTAATCTTACTCTCCTTTTCAAGACTAGGTTTTCTAGATATTTTCTATTTTCACATGTATTTTGAAATCAGATTGCCAGTTTCTAAAAACGAAACAAACTTTTAAAAAGCCTTCTGGGGCTGTCTTAAGTCCATGGGTCAATTTGGGAAAAAAATAACATTTTAACAATACTGAGTTTTCTGATTCATAGGTATGGTATAGCTCTCTGTTAGCAAGTGTCCTTTTTCCTCAGCAATGATTTGTAGTTTTCAGCGAGAAGTTCTTGCACATATTTTATTAAATTTATCCCTAAGAATTTTATGTTTCATGATTTCTAATGCTATTTATATATGATAGTTTCTACATTTTCTTTTTAAATATTTTTCTTCATTTACTGGTTATAAGTAATACTGAGGTTTTAAATTTTATTTTCTAATTGTGCATTGCCAAAATAATTTAGGAAATCAACTGATTTTTGTTTTTGACCTCTTGGTAACCTGTAACATTGCTAAATCCACTTAATGTTTCTAATAGCTTTGTAGATTCTTATGAATTTTCTACATAAACAATTATATGTAAACAGAGAGAGTTTTAGTTTTCTCTTTCCAATCTTAATGCTTTGTATTTTTTTCCTTGTTATGTTGGCTAAGACCTCAAGAAAAATGTTAAATAGTGAATCTCCTTGAGAGAAAGCAGTGTCAGTCTTTTACCATCAAGTATAATTTTAGCTATAGATTTTGTACAAATAACTTTTATGAGTCGACTCCTAGTTTGTTAAGGTTCTAAAAATCGTGAATAAGTTTTGAATTTCTTCAAATGCTATTTCTGCATCTACTGAGATGATTATTTTCCCTTTTTATTGTGATTATGTAGTTAAAATTAATAATTAGTTGATTTTTAAATGTTGAAACAACTTTGCCTTCCTGTACAAAACTTCACTGCGTTATGATATATTTTCTTTTTCATACATTGCTGGATTTAAATTCCTTATATTTAGTCAGGGTTCTTTTGTGCCTATGTTCATAAGAGCTAATTGTATGTGGGAAAAAAAATTTGTATTGTTCTTACCAGTGTTAAGATTATCTTAGTCTCATAAAATGAATTGGAAAGTGTTCTCTTTTTCTCCTGCTCTATTTCCTGGGAGGAAACAAAGTATAGAATTAGTCTTATTTCTTCCTTAATTGCTTGTGGGATTCCTCAGAGATTGGCCTAAAAATGTGTTTGAGGGAAAGCTATTAATTACAAATTCAAACAAATATGGGGCTATTAGATTTTTTAACTTTTTGTATCTGTTTTGGCAATTTGTATTTTTCCCTCCAAAGAAGTTTTTACATTTCATCTGAATTGCCCAGTTTTTTGGCATAAGGTTTTTAATAGTATTACCTTATTATATACTTAATGTCTTCAGTTTCCTTACTCTTACCCACACTATTCCTAATAGTAATATTTGTTTTCCTCTTTTATTCTTGATCAGTCTAGTTATGAGTTTTCCAATTTTATTAATCTTTTCAAAGAATCAGCATTGGCTTTGCTGATTATTCTAGTGTTTGCTTATTTGTATTTCATTGATTCCACTTATATGTTTATTATTTTATGTTTTATGTATTAGCATTTAATTTAGTCTTTGTTTTCTAGCTAAAATTGAAGTTTAGAACTTCTCTTCTTCTGATAGAGAGCTGTAAGTTTTTCCTTAAGC
This sequence comes from Trachypithecus francoisi, assembly GCF_009764315.1. Lineage (NCBI taxonomy): Eukaryota > Metazoa > Chordata > Mammalia > Primates > Cercopithecidae > Trachypithecus > Trachypithecus francoisi. Next base: position 116,170,413 of record NW_022681454.1, read on the forward strand.
ACTACTTTAGCAGTATCACACAAATTTTGATCTGTTGTGTTTTCATTATCATACAGTTCAAAATATTTCTTAATTATTCTTATGTTTTCTTTTGGGATATATAGATGTTTAGAAATGTATTGCTCAATTTCCAAATATTTTGAAATTTTCCCAATAACTTTGTGTTGATTGATTTTTAATTTTATTTATTTATGTATTTATTTATTTATTTATTTATTTATTTTTTGAGACGGAGTCTCGCTCTGTCGCCCGGGCTGGAGTGCAGAGTGGCCGGATCTCAGCTCACTGCAAGCTCCGCCTCCCGGGTTTACGCTATTCTCCTGCCTCAGCCTCCGGAGTAGCTGGGACTACAGGCGCCCGCCACCTCGCCCGGCTAGTTTTCTGTATTTTTTAATAGAGACGGGGTTTCACCGTATTAGCCAGGAGGGTCTCGATCTCCTGACCTCGTGATCCGCCCGTCTCGGCCTCCCAAAGTGCTGGGATTACAGGCTTGAGCCACCGCGCCCGGCCTTTAATTTTATTTTTTATGGTCTGGAAGCAAACTCTGCATGACTCTAATACAGTTACACTTAGAGAGACTTTTTCTGTTGTCCAGCGTATGATCTATCTTAATGAATACTTTATGTGCACTTTGAAAGAATGTGTATTGTCAAAGAACTGAGTATATAATATCCCATAAAGTCAATTAGATTCAATTGCTTTTTATATTCTTCCTGATCTTTCAGTTTACTTACTCTATTGATTACTGATAGAGGAATGTTTAAAATATCAATAATAATTGTCAATTTGTCAATATTTTCTGTCTGTTTTTTTCTTCATGTAATTTAAAACTTTATTATTTGGTGCATATGAAAGAGGATTGTTATGACTTCTTGATGACTTGGCTCTTTAGTATCATGAAATGTACACTTTTATCCTTTCATCTATTTATCATAACTTCTTAAATAATGTTATTTACCAATCCCAGGATCTGTGTCATCACTGAGATTCTTACCTTTGTCTGTTATTTTTCATAATTACATGTTATATTTCCTTGTGTCTTCTCATATATAGTAGTGTTTTATTATCTGCAGGGAGTCTGTGGATGCTGTTATCAAGTGTCTGGGTTTTCTTATCTTCCCATGAAGATCATTGAGCTTTGCACTAATAGGCAGTTAAATTAATGTAGGATCAGCTTGATCCCACTGAGACTTGCTGTAAGGCTGTAAGACTTTATTTGGTTGTGTCTAGCATACCCTTCAGTGTAATCTCCCTTCTCAAACTTATTCTCTCTGGACAGCGATTGAATATCGAGGATATTTAGAAAGTTCTCTCCATTGTGGATGGTTGGAATTCTAATTTTTCCCTATACCATATCATCTCCAGAATCAATATTCCACTCACAGTCACCCAGTAGCTGTTTTGCTCTAGTCCTTGTAAAATCTTGCCCTGTATATACTAGAAAATGGTATTTGGCCAAAACTGCATATGGGGTCCCCATGCAGATTTCTGATATTCCTTCTCTGAACATCTTCCCACCCTTTAGTACTTTCCTCACAAATTCCAGCTATTTCATAAACCCTGAACACCACTTTCTAATATTATATATGAATTTACTTTGTGTATTTCTCAAATCATCATTATAATTATCATCATTACTTTCTCTCTTCTTTAAATTTGCTTATCAATCTTCCACTTCTCGAATTTTTTCAAGGTTTAGGTCTATTTGTTTCTGTCCATACTTATTCAGGGACACTAACCTTCTAGGGATTTACGTCATTAGGAGCCTTTTGCTACTTTTTGCAAACAATCTAACTTGCTTTCAAATTATCCTGGTCTATACAGTTTCTACAACTTCCAAAGGCAACAGATTTGTGGATTTTCCCCCTCTCTTTTCTGTCTTTTTCCCTTGCTATGAAAGAAGAATTTACCTGTAAAAGATGCTGTTAATATTGGCTGCATGCTCCCAGCTACTTTCAATGTTTTGACTGAGCGCCATACACTTTTTGAAGGACTGCTTTAACTTAAAATAATGCACAAATTAAATATTTTTATTTTTATTTACACTATTTTTGCTGGAAGATTTTTCCACAGATTAACCCATAAATTGGAAGTGAAAATCAGTATCAAAAGATCCAGAACACTTGCAAAATATTGAGATGATACGGTATTTTCAGACTGACATCTTATGTTATAAATGCGCAGACAATGTCCCTTGCTTTGGAAAACTACTGGTTTCTATAATCTCTTACATTGTGAGAATAGGATCTGCCTATTCATTGGCTTTTTCATTTATATCAACTCTTTCATTAGCATTTATTTAGCTCATGTTCTGTGTCTGGCACTGGATTGGGACACAATAACTTCTTTTAAATGAGAGAATTAACCAAGGGGGGAAAAAAAAGAAGAAAAGAAAAGAGTCTCAGTAGGTTGCAAAAGGTGATTTCCCTTGAGTATATGACTAATTATTTTAGTTAGTTAATGTGAGTTTGAGTGGAACACAAAGGACATAATAGGAGAGGGAACAAATCTCTTCTAGCTACTGAGCTGAAGCCATAGAAAATGGGGAAAATGACATACACAAATTAGTACCCAGTGATTTGATCTTGAGTGCCCTTTGTCCTGGTTATTTTGATCTTCATTTGCTCTCTGCAATAGTAAATTTGTACATTATGTCAAAAGTAAACATATATGTATATAGAAAATTAAATTACTCTTTCATTGAATCTAAAAATAGTTAATCTCAAATATACCATGATTTTATGTGTCACTGTGAAAAAATGTAGTCAGTTAAATTATACCACTACATCAGCTCTAAAATGGATCCCAATTTTAGATATATGATCCTTTTTTACGAAAGTTTATCTTAGAGTTGGTGAAGGGTATTAAGTAGTATCATAATAGATTTATCCTGGACAGCTATGGAAGTCTTCAATTATATAAGAGGACTCAGAGTGAATATTAAAGGTAAAAATAAACAACATAAATTTACATTGACAATACAAACTACCTGCAACAAAACCACAAAATTTGAATGGGGAGACTTGGTAGATTTGTGGCTTCCAAAGAATGTTCAAAAAGGCAAAAGCTATAAAATGTGAAAGTGGATATAAAAAACAAATTGATTCATCAAATAGAAACTTTAATGTGAAATGTTTATAGAAAGTAGTTGATATCTGATAAATATTTTTGAGTAAAAAAGGAGGCAGACAAAAGATATTATGCCTATGCAAAATGTATCTAAAACAAGTTACATTATTTACAGAATTATATAGTGTCCAATATTTTATTATCAATACACTCTCAATCTTCTCAGTGATAGTCAAAACCATAGATGCTGTTAACTTAAAAAGTTAAAATCAATTTACAAACATTCTGATAGTTTTATCAAAGGGTGTTGTATTTCTTGCTTTAACAGTTCTTTCATCTTTAGTATAACTACATTTTGTGGAATCTTCACATTTGCAAATATTCACTTGCACAGTAATATGTGAATTCAAGTCATTCTTACCTGATAGGTCCTCAACAGATAACATCTAGGTTCTCTGTATCCTTGATGCAGCTAGGACCTGGTGAGTGTCAAGATACCAGTTTAGCTTGAATCCAGTTTTTCAAAAGATGTTTCCTATGTCTCCTACCCCTTTCCCACTCCACTAGAGAGAATATAAAATAATCTAATTTCCCACAAAATTTAAATCATATGGATACAAAGTACTGACAATTTCAAAGTCAGGGTAAAAAGTAAACTTACGTAAGCTGTTTAGTGAGAGAAATATGACATGAGTGGGAAGGTGATGACAAAAATGTGTAAATATATGCATAGCTTAGATTTAAGCTCTTTAAGAAGAGAAATCATACTTTGCACATTTTAAATTACTGGGCCATGAAACTGGAAAGACTCTAGAGAATATAATATACAACTACCTCTTAAATGCATATATTGAAAACGGAATCCAATTCTCTGACTTTAGTTCAGCACTTCCCTCACAAGGCTAAGCATTAACTAGATTTTTGTTTTAAAAAGATATTTGTCATTTTATTGCCTAGATGACCACCCCAACTGAGTGTTTAAATGGCTCATACCCCAACATGCTAAAGAGAAATAAAACCATGTCAATACACTGGAAAAAGGATACCTAATCGTTGTAAACTTTCTGCATCAACTTCCTCATAAAAAATAAATGAAACTAAAAAAATTAAAGAACTTATTTAAAGTTCTTTTCAAAAATAGCACACTTGTTTTTCTCTATTTTTAAAAAAATTATTTTTAATTTTTGTGGGTACATACTAGGTGTATCCTTAGGAGGTACATGAAATGTTTTGATGCAGGCATTCAATGCATACTAATCACATCAGGGTAACTGGGGTATCCATCACCTCAAGCATGTATCTTTTCTTTGTGTTACAAACAGTCTAATTATACTGTTTTAGTTATTTTTAAATGTACAGTAAGTTATCGTTGACTGTAGTCACTCTGTTGTGCTGTCATACACTATGTCTTTTTTTATTCAAAGCATATTTGTGTACCCATTAACCATCCCCACTTCTCTCCTCGCACCCTCACTTCTCTTCCCAGGCTCTGGTAACCATCATTCTTACTTGCTATCTTCATGAGTTCTATTGTTTTAATTTTTAGCTTCTACAATGTCAGGATGAAAAGTAACTTTAAGTAATCTTAAGTGAGAACATGCAAAGTTTGTCTTTCTGTACCTGACTTATTTCACTTAACATAACGACCTCCAGTTTCACCCATGTTGGTGCAAATGACAGGATCTCATTTCTTTATGGCTAAAGAGTACTCCATTATGTAGATGTACCACCTTTTCTTTATTCTTAAAACTTAGGTTGTTTTGCATCCTTTTTTCTAAGAGAAAATAAATTTATTGTTACACTGACCTGCAGAAACTATTGACAGAGAAACAAGTAAAATATATATAGAAAAATTCCTGTCTACCAGGAAAAATAGGGCACAGAAAAGTATGCAAAGGTCTTCTTTACAAACAAGATTATCAAAATAACAAATACTTTTATGGAATATGAACTTTGATGAGTGTAGAGAAGTAAAAAGGAAACATATTTTGTTGAGTTCATTTACCATTTCACATATGGGCTAACCCTTTTGTTTATATGTGCTATGAATATTTTTAATTTCTATGCTTGATTACTTTTTGTACTTTTTGTGTCTCTTTTTTTCTATCACCCATAGGTCATTATTTCTCCAACTGTAAAACATTTTGGCCAGGTGCGGTGGCTCACGCCTGTAATCCCAGCACTTTGGGAGGCCGAGGCGGGCTGATCACAAGGCCAAGAGTTCGAGACCAGTCTGGCCAACATGGTGAAACCCCATCTCTACTAAAAATACAAAAAAGTAGCTGGAAGCTGGATGTGGGGGTGTGTGCCTGTAATCCTAGCTACTTGGGAGGCTGAGGCAGGAGAATCACGTAAACCCAGGAGGTGGAGGTTGCAGTGAGCCGACACTCCAGCCTGGGCAGCAGTGTGAGACTCCATCTCAAAAAAACAAACAAAAAACATTTTATGTTTATTTTGTTTGTATCATTCTTCTACCACCAAAGACACTGACCTTGTCTGTTTACTGTATGTTCCAAGTAGGAGGACAATTACACCCATATTCTAAGAGCTCTGTAGATTTAGAAAAAGTGGTGTTTCCCAGCAACCCTTGAGAAATAGCAGCTGAGAGGTCCTGAAAATAAATTGAGTGAAATTAAAGCACCTGTAAGTCATTTGGCACAGGTAGGTAACTGTCACTTTAGCTTTTCCTTTCTTAGTTAATGGACTTGGTTACATAATGCATTAGAATTCCAAGTGATACTGTTTGGTCTTTTGAAATTTAAACTTCCAAAACTTAAGACAGTGATGAAAGGCAAATGGCACCTTGGCTGACTTCTCAACTTTTTAGTGTGGAGTATGGTGTCTTGTGATGAGAACAGACAAACAAAGAACTTTAATCAAGACTGGCTTTAACTGCAGTTCAGTGTGACGATGTGCAATAAAGGCATGAGAGCCCCAACCTTACACTCAGTGACACTCTTGTTTCTTTGGTGTTTGTGGAGTTAGGATGTTCTGGGAAGAGCAAAGTATTGTTTATTTTACTTTCGTAACTTATACAAGTCAGCCCTCTTGTCTTGGCCTCCAGTTTTATGAGCAGCATAAAAAAAATTCAACAATTGCTAACAAATAAAATGAAGCAAAGAATTAGTTTTCTGAGTCAAGAAATTCTTAATTGTTATGACCATTACTATAAAATCTGAAACAATAAAGAGTCCCTTTTAGAGGCTGAGTATCCTTTTACACGACCCACTGTTACAGACCAGGAGTGGGGATGAATTTTATAGGGTAGTCCCATGCACTCCTAAAGGCTTACTTCCAAAAGCAAACATTCATTTTGGGCTATACACAGCCTAGCCTATTTCCCAGACTCCTGAGCAGAATCGGGCCCCACTGGTCTAAAGGAAACAAATAAATATTCATTTTATCAATACAGAAGCAGAGCATGGCCAGGAACATGTATTATTCTATAAAAGTCCATGTAAAGACAACTTCAGCAAAATCCTTTGAAAATATTTAGATGAGAAGCTGAAACTTTTTACGCCTAATTCGTGGCATCGTTTAGTCTTGGAGAAGAAATTTTTACATGTGTGTCATTCGCATCTCCCACTATCACAGCAGATATTTCTATCAGTTCTTTTCTTTTTCTTTTTTTTTTTTTTGAGATGGAGATTCGCTCTTGTCGTCCAGGCTGGAGTGCAATGGCTGCAATCTCAGCTCACTGCCACCTCCGCCTCCTGGGTTCAAGCAATTCTCCTGCCCCAGCCTCCCGAGTAGCTGGGATTACAGGCGCCTACCACCATGCCTGGCTAATTATTTGTATTTTTAGTAGACACGGGGTTTTGCCATGTTGGACAGACTGGTCTCGAACTCCTGACCTCAGGTGATCCACCCGCCTCTGCCTCCTAAAGTGCTGAGATTACAAGCGTGAGTCACCGCTCCCAGCCAGATATTTCTATCAGTTATTTTCTACAGAGCTTTTCCCGCAGCCGATTCTGATAAACCAGAGTGTTATGCAAATTAAATTCTACGGACCATCTCTGGTCAAGTCCAATATATTTGATGTTAAAATTGTATGTCCTTGGGACCAAATTAACATAAATTTACTGAATATTTAATTACTAAAGCATTTAGTAGGGCTACATGGGATCACAAAGATGCATATGATGTGGTGTGTACCCTGGAGGAACTTTTTTTTTTTTATTTTTATTTTTATTTTTTATTATACTTTAAGTTCTAGGGTACATGTGCGTAACGTTTATATCATGTATAACTCCCCAATGCAATCCCTCCCTCCTCCCCCCTCCCCATGATAGGCCCCAGTGTGTGATGTTCCCCTTCCCGAGTCCAAGTGATCTCATTGTTCAGTTCCCACCTATGAGTGAGAACATGCGGTGTTTGGTTTTCTCTTCTTGTGATAGTTTGCTAAGAATGATGGTTTCCAGCTGCATCCATGTCCCTACAAAGGACGCAAACTCATCCTTTTTGATGGCTGCATAGTATTCCATGGTGTATATGTGCCACATTTTCTTAATCCAGTCTGTCACAGATGGACATTTGGGTTGATTCCAAGTCTTTGCTATTGTGAATAGTGCCGCAATAAACATACGTGTGCATGTGTCTTTGTAGTAGAGTAATTTATAATCCTTTGGGTATATACCCAGTAGTGGGATGGCTGGGTCATATGGTACATCTAGTTCTAGATCCTTGAGGAATCGCCATACTGTTTTCCATAATGGTTGAACTAGTTTACAATCCCACCAACAGTGTAAAAGTGTTCCTATTTCTCCACATCCTCTCCAACATCTATTGTTTCCTGACTTCTTAATGATTGCCATTCTAAGTGGTGTGAGATGGTATCTCATTGTGGTTTTGATTTGCATTTCTCTGATGGCGAGTGATGACGAGCATTTTTTCATGTGTCTGTTGGCTGTATGGATGTCTTCTTTTGAGAAATGTCTGTTCATATCCTTTCCCCACTTTTTGATGGGGTGTTTGTTTTTTTCTTGTATATTTGTTTGAGTTCTTTGTAGATTCTGGATATTAGCCCTTTGTCAGATGAGTAGGTTGCAAAAATTTTCTCCCATTCTGTAGGTTGCCTGTTCACTCTGATGGTAGTTTCTTTTGCTGTGCAAAAGCTCTTTAGTTTAATGAGATCCCATTTGTCAATTTTGGCTTTTGCTGCCGTTGCTTTTGGTGTTTTAGACATGAAGTCCTTGCCCATGCCTATGTCCTGAATGGTACTACCTAGATTTTCTTCTAGGGTTTTTATGGTATTAGGTCTAACATTTAAGTCTCTAATCCATCTTGAATTAATTTTCGTATAAGGGGTAAGGAAAGGATCCAGTTTCAGCTTTCTACTTGTGGCTAGCCAATTTTCCCAGCACCATTTATTAAATAGGGAATCCTTTCCCCATTTCTTGTTTTTGTCAGGTTTGTCAAAGATCAGATGGCTGTAGATGTGTGGTATTATTTCTGAGGACTCTGTTCTGTTCCACTGGTCTATTTCTCTGTTGTGGTACCAGTACCATGCTGTTTTGGTTACTGTAGCCTTGTAGTATAGTTTGAAGTCAGGTAGCGTGACGCCTCCAGCTTTGTCCTTTTGACCTAGGATTGTCTTGGCAATGCGGGCTCTTTTTTGGTTCCATATGAACTTTAAAGCAGTTTTTTCCAATTCTGTGAAGAAAGTCATTGGTAGCTTGATGGGGATGGCATTGAATCTATAAATCACCTTGGGCAGTATGGCCATTTTCACGATATTGATTCTTCCTATCCATGAGCATGGTATGTTCTTCCATTTGTTTGTGTCCTCTTTGATTTCACTGAGCAGTGGTTGTAGTTCTCCTTGAAGAGGTCCTTTACATCCCTTGTAAGCTGGATTCCTAGGTATTTTATTCTCTTTGAAGCAATTGTGAATGGAAGTTCATTCCTGACTTGGCTCTCTGCTTGTCTGTTACTGGTGTATAAGAATGCTTGTGATTTTTGCACATTAATTTTGTATCCTGAGACTTTGCTGAAGTTGCTTATCAGCTTAAGGAGATTTTGGGCTGAGACGATGGGTTTTTCTAAATATACAATCATGTCATCTGCAAACAGGGACAATTTGACTTCTTCTTTTCCTAACTGGATACCCTTGATTTCTTTCTCTTGCCTGATTGCCCTAGCCAGAACTTCCAACACTATGTTGAATAGGAGTGGTGAGAGAGGGCATCCCTGTCTTGTGCCAGTTTTCAAAGGGAATTTTTCCAGTTTTTGCCCATTCAGTATGATATTAGCTGTGGGTTTGTCGTAAATAGCTCTTATTATTTTGAGGTACGTTCCATCAATACCGAATTTATTGAGCGTTTTTAGCATAAAGGGCTGTTGAATTTTGTCAAAAGCCTTTTCTGCATCTATTGAGATAATCATGTGGTTCTTGTCTTTGGTTCTGTTTATATGCTGGATTACGTTTATTGATTTGCGAATGTTGAACCAGCCTTGCATCCCAGGGATGAAGCCCACTTGATCATGGTGGATAAGCTTTTTGATGTGCTGCTGAATCCGGTTTGCCAGTATTTTATTGAGAATTTTTGCATCGATGTTCATCAGGGATATTGGTCTAAAATTCTCTTTTTTGTTGTGTCTCTGCCAGGCTTTGGTATCAGGATGATGTTGGCCTCATAAAATGAGTTAGGGAGGATTCCCTCTTTTTCTATTGATTGGAATAGTTTCAGAAGGAATGGTACCAGCTCCTCCTTGTACCTCTGGTAGAATTCAGCTGTGAATCCATCTGGTCCTGGACTTTTTTTCGTGGGTAGGCTATTAATTGTTGCCTCAATTCAGAGCCTGTTATTGGTCTATTCAGGGATTCAACTTCTTCCTGGTTCAGTCTTGGGAGAGTGTAAGTGTCCAGGAAATTATCCATTTCTTCTAGATTTTCTAGTCGATTTGCGTAGAGGCATTTATAGTATTCTCTGATGGTTGTTTGTATTCTGTGGGGTCGGTGGTGATATCCCCTTTATCATTTTTTATTGCGTCTATTTGATTCCTCTCTCTTTTCTTCTTTATTAGTCTTGCTAGCGGTCTGTCAATTTTGTTGATCTTTTCAAAAAACCAACTCCTGGATTCATTGATTTTTTGGAGGGTTTTTGTGTCTCTATCTCCTTCAGTTCTGCTCTGATCTTAGTTATTTCTTGCCTTCTGCTAGCTTTTGAATGTGTTTGCTCTTGCCTCTCTAGTTCTTTTAATTGTGATGTTAAAGTGTCAATTTTAGATCTTTCCTGCTTTCTCTTGTGGGCATTTAGTGCTATAAATTTCCCTCTACACACTGCTTTAAATGTGTCCCAGAGATTCTGGTATGTTGTATCTTTGTTCTCATTGGTTTCAAAGAACATCTTTATTTCTGCTTTCATTTTGTTATGTACCCAGTAGTCATTCAGGAGCAGGTTATTCAGTTTCCATGTAGTTGAGCGTTTTGATTGAGTTTCTTAGTCCTGAGTTCTAGTTTGATTGCACTGTGGTCTGAGAGACAGTTTGTTATAATTTCTGTTCTTGTACATTTGCTGAGGAGTGCTTTACTTCCAATTATGTGGTCAATTTTGGAATAAGTGCGATGTGGTGCTGAGAAGAATGTATATTCTGTTGATTGGGGTGGAGAGTTCTATAGATGTCTATTAGGTCCGCTTGGTGCAGAGATGAGTTCAATTCCTGGATATCCTTGTTAACTTTCTGTCTCGTTGATCTGTCTAATGTTGACAGTGGAGTGTTGAAATCTCCCATTATTATTGTATGGGAGTCTAAGTCTCTTTGTAGGTCTCTAAGGACTTGCTTTATGAATCTGGGTGCTCCTGTATTGGGTGCATATATATTTAGGAGAGTTAGCTCTTCCTGTTGAATTGATCCCTTTACCATTATGTAATGGCCTTCTTTGTCTCTTTTGATCTTTGATGGTTTAAAGTCTGTTTTATCAGAGACTAGGATTGCAACCCCTGCTTTTTTTTGTTCTCCATTTGCTTGGTAGATCTTTCTCCATCCCTTTATTTTGAGCCTATGTATGTCTCTGCATGTGAGATGGGTCTCCTGAATACAGCAGACTGATGGGTCTTGACTCTTTATCCAGTTTGCCAGTCTGTGTCTTTTAATTGGAGCATTTAGTCCATTTACATTTAAGGTTAATATTGTTATGTGTGAACTGGATCCTGTCATTATGATATTAACTGGTTATTTTGCTCATTAGTTGATGCAGTTTCTTCCTAGCCTCGATGGTCTTTACATTTTGGCATGTTTTTGCAATGGCTGGTACCGGTTGCTCCTTTCCATGTTTAGGGCTTCCTTCAGGGTCTCTTGTAAGGCAGGCCTGGTGGTGACAAAATCTCTAAGCATTTGCTTATCTGTAAAGGATTTTATTTCTCCTTCACTGATGAAACTTAGTTTGGCTGGATATGAAATTCTGGGTTGAAAATTCTTTTCTTAAGAACGTTGAATATTGGCCCCCACTCTCTTCTGGCTTGTAGAGTTTCTGCCGAGAGATCTGCTGTTAGTCTGATGGGCTTCCCTTTGTGGGTAACCCGACCTTTCTCTCTGGCTGCCCTTAAGATTTTTTCCTTCATTTCAACTTTGGTGAATCTGGCAATTATGTGTCTTGGAGTTGCTCTTCTGGAGGAGTATCTTTGTGGCGTTCTCTGTATTTCCTGAATTTGAATGTTGGCCTGCCCTACTAGGTTGGGGAAGTTCTCCTGGATGATATCCTGAAGAGTGTTTTCCAACTTGGTTCCATTTTCCCCCTCACTTTCAGGCACCCCAATCAGACGTAGATTTGGTCTTTTTACATAATCCCATACTTCTTGCAGGCTTTGTTCATTTCTTTTTCTTCTTTTTTCTTTTGGTTTCTCTTCTCGCTTCATTTCATTCATTTGATCCTCAATCGCTGATACTCTTTCTTCCAGTTGATCGAGTCGGTTACTGAAGCTTGTGCATTTGTCACGTATTTCTCGTGTCATGGTTTTCATCTCTGTCATTTCGTTTATGATCTTCTCTGCATTCATTAGTCTAGCTGTCAATTCTTCCACTGTTTTTTCAAGATTTTTAGTTTCTTTGCGCTGGGTACGTAATTCCTCCTTTAGCTCTGAGAAGTTTGATGGACTGAAGCCTTCTTCTCTCATCTCGTCAAAGTCATTCTCTGACCAGCTTTGATCCGTTGCTGGCAATGGGCTGCGCTCCTTTGCAGGGGGAGATGCGCTCTTATTTTTTGAATTTCCAGCTTTTCTGCCCTGCTTTTTCCCCATCTTTGTGGTTTTATCTGTCTCTGGTCTTTGATGATGGTGACGTACTGATGGGGTTTTGGTATAGGTGTCCTTCTGTTTGATAGTTTTCCGTCTGACAGTCAGAAGGACTGTCTGTTGGTCTGTTGGAGATTGCTTGAGGTCCACTCCAGACCCTGTTTGCCTGGGTATCAGCAGCAGAGGTTGCCAAAGATAGAATATTGCTGAGCAGCGAGTGTACCTGTCTGATTCTTCCTTTGGAAGTTTCCTCTCAGGGATGACTCCACCCTGTGAGGTGTGGGGTGTCAGACTGCCCCTAGTGGGGGATGTCTCCCAGCTAGGCTACTCAGGGGTCAGGGACCCACCTGAGCAGGCAGTCTGTCCGTTCTCGGATCTCAACCTCCGCGTTGGGAGATCCACGGCTCTCCCCAAAGCTGTCAGACAGAGTCGTTCGCCTCTGCACCGCCCCCGCTGCTTTCCCTATTGGACCTCGGCTGTGGGCTGTCCCCAGAGGTGGAGTCTACAGAGACAGGCAGGTTTCCTTGAGCTGCTGTGAGCTCCACCCAGTTCGAGCTTCCCAGCAGCTTTGTTTACCTACTTAAGCCTCAGCAATGGCGGGCGCCCCTCCCCCAGCCTCGCTGCTGCCTTGCGGATAGATCGCGGCACACGGCTGTGTTAGCAGTGAGGGAGGCTCCGTGGGCGTGGGACCCTCCCGGCCAGGTGTGGGATATATTCTCCTGGTGTGCCTGTTTCCTTAAAGCGCAGTATTGGGGTGGGAGTTACGCTATTTTCCAGGTGTTATGTGTCTCAGTTCCCCTGGCTAGGAAAACGGATTTCCTTCCCCCTTGCGCTTCCAGGTGAGGCGATGCCTCGCCCTGCTTCAGCTCACGCTGGTCAGGCTGCAGCAGCTGACCAGCACCGATTGTCCGGCACTCCCTAGAGAGATGACCCCAGTACCTCAGTTGAAAATGCAGAAATCACCGGTCTTCTGTGTTACTCGCGCTGGGAGTTGGAGACTGGAGCTGTTCCTATTCGGCCATCTTGCTCCGCCCCCCCTGGAGGAACTTTTAATCGAGGAAGGGAAAGACATACGCTATCATCCTAAGTGTTAAGTAACAATTGGGCAAGATGGCCGAGAGGGTCAGATAGGGATTCTGGATGAGAGGAAAGGGCTAGAAGATGTAAAAAGTTTAAGGAGACAAAGAGCAACAGTCAGAGAGTTTGACTAAGGAGGGGAGGAGTAGAGAAGTAAGACATGATCCAGAGTGGAAGAGATAGGAGAATTGCTAGGAGGGGCTGCAGGCGTAGTGGTCACTGATCCTGAGGAGCAGATGTTTACTCTCTGCTCCATTCTATGTTGCCTACTGGCTCTAGGTGACTCCTTGCCACAGTCAGAAAGCTGGGTTCTGATATTGGAGCCATAGATGCTTCAGTGACTCTATAAAGCTTACTAATCATCAGGAATATGTTTGGATTGTTTGCAGCTATATGTGTTTTTATGGAGAACAAACAGTAAAATCAAACCCTTTCTTGTACATTCAGTTTTATAAGATTGAAGAACACAAAAGCATTTTTCTAAGACTGAATTAGGTACTAGACATAAAAATGTACCTTTGTACCATATACAAAATGCACCATATACAAAAACCACAAATACTTTTGCACCAACCTAATAATTATTTATCGCATAGCTTTTGTGTGAGTGGTTTTTTTGAACTCGCACAAACTAAGCATTCTTACTACGCATTTATGAGAGGAAATTAATGGTCCTTTCTAAAATTTATAGAAAATGACTTTTGCCATGGGACTTTTCATGAAACTTCATTTAATTAAACATCATTTAATATGTTTACTCTAGTACATTCACTATGTATCATAAAAGATTCACTTATTAATGCAGCATAGACTGCCTTGTTTCTGTTATAGGGATTTAATTTACTGAAAGTAACCATGTTAATTTATAATAATTCCAAATAACTAAAATTATCTATTATTATATCAAAAGGATATTAATTATATGAATGTGCCAAAATCAATGTCTATATTATTTGAACATAACTTGTCATAATCCCTGTTTTCTGATTGATATCTTCAATTAATCTCACATTTTTCCAGAAAGGCACAATGTCAAATTGTATGCAACTGGATATAATCTTCAGAAGTGCTTACTTGGATCATTCACTGCTTGAAAGGAAATTTCTCCCAGTGCAACCAAAGTTGCCTGTTTATTTAGTTTTAAAATACTTAAAACATAAAACACTGGATGACCTGAAAAAACATTCGGACAGATTTCCTACAGCGAGCTCAGAGCTTAAATACAGTTACCAGGGTTGCAGATGGTCAGTCTATATGAAGAAGTCTATCAAATTACTGATTTCTTTCTCAGACAGATGGCAAAGGGACCTGGCAGAAGCTCAATTTTCAGGTTGTGGATGCACGTGTGTGTGTGTGTGTGTAATTGTTGAAGAATGAAGGTCTTTTACTCTGCAAGACAAAAATAATTGCATATGTTACCTAGACCCTGTTTGTCAGTATAACACTGAAGATTAATCCTTGAGCTTTGAAGATATGCAGGAAAGGAATACTTTACCTTACAAGAAAAAAATTGTAAGGCTGCTGTTTTACCTAAACTCTGGTCTAACTTTCTTATTAAAACTCAAAATAAAACAACAGTGAGCACCTGAAAGAGTTGCAGGTTGATTTGATTGGTAAGAAAATTTGGAATTTAATATGAATTTTTACTCTTTGAAAACTGGAGACTTGGTTTTTTCATTAGTGATGGGTAGTTTAGAATTCTAAAATAATGTTAATTTACAACTTTCCACTTATAAGAATCAAAATGTTATTTTTTATAACTGCTTGTTCCTTGCCTTTAAAAAAATACAATTCTTTATTCAATTTGAGCTCACCTTTTCTGAAAAATAAATTAAAGACTCTTAAGGAATTGTTCATAGCAGAGCAGCACTATACTTAATAGCGCTCCTTTGCTGTATCTGTGCAGGATACAATAGTTTCATTAGCTCTTTGAGCTCGTAAAGCTTCTTGAAAATCTCCATGTCAAAACAACTGTTTTTCTCCTAAAATTATTCTGTCATCTGACAAATCTCAATCATTTATTATGAGAACAGTTAAAGATGAATGATTTTTTCACCTGTTTCTTATGATCTGGGACATGGCAAGTCAGCAAGCAAATTTCCAGTCTAATTTCTGGTGGAATCTCTCCCAGGGAACAAGAAATTTTGAGAAGAACATGAGTTGGACATTGCTTAGGGCTAGATGTGAGTAAACCATCTATCTCCTCAGAAAATGGAAGACAGCCACTCATTTGACAGTGAAGGCTCAGTCAACTGACAGGGCAGACAATTGACAGAGCCGGAAAAGTGCATCTGGTGCATTATTAAGTATCAGGATGATGAACAGAGCTCATAATTAAGCTTGTACTTAACAGCTCATTGCCTTGAGTAATAATACCAATGACTTTCAAAAAGCATCCTCCTTTCTTTTCTCTCATTGTTCTTACAAATAAATGTAACAATGTCAGAGTTGTCATCACCAGGAAAATTTGTCAGCCCTTTTCTTAATTAAAACTTTCTCTCTAGCCTTCACATTAGAATTTTTATCTTTATCATTTAAAAAAAAATTTAAATCACTCTTTGGAAAAAAACACCATATAAATCCCCAAATAACATATGTCGGCACAATTACATGTTGTCAGGCAACTACTTAATTTATGTATGTCTATACACAAGAAAAAAGAAAATTCTTAAAGTCACCTCATATGAATACTGTATTTTGATGGATAGAAACACTAAAATAAATCATTCAACAGAAATGACATAATATGGTGTTCTGTAAAATCTGTATTACATTATCAGAATATCTTTGCATAAAGACTGAGTTCTTTCTAGTGGAGATAGAAGGGAAAGCGGGTATTAGCAAATAATTAGAAATAATGTTTTCACAAAACTAATATGTCCTAGTTTTATAAAATAAAAGTAAGATTTGAGTTAAGGTTAAGTAAGGAGAAATTAGAATTCATAGTCAAGTGAAATAAATTGTGTAAGCTTTATTAAACAAGAAACCAACACATTAAAAAAATAGTAGCTGAGAGAGAGTGATTTTTATTGTGTTAAGAATACTTAACACAAGATCTACCCTCTTAACAAACTTTTAGGTGGGCAATACATTATTGTTAACTATAGACCCAATATTGTACAGCAGTTCTCTAGACCTTAATCATCTTACAGAACTGAACAATTATATCCATTGAACAGCAACTCCCCACTTCCTCCTACCCACAGCCCCTGGCAACCATCATTGTCCTCTCTGCTTCCATGTTTTATTATTTTAGATACTTCATTTAAGTGATATTATGCAGTGTTTGTCCTTCTGTGACTTGCTTATTCACTTAGCATAATTTCCTCAAGGTTCATCCATGTTGCCATATGTGCCAGAAATTTCTTCCTTTTTAGGGCTGAATATTCCATTTTATGTATATGCCACATTTACTTTATCCATGCATCTGTTAATGTACATTAAGTGGTTTCCACGTCTTGGCTATTGTGAATAGTGGTGCAATGAATGTGGAAATGAAATATCTCTTTAAGATCCCAATTTGAATTATTGATAGAGGGTGATTTTAGTACAGCAATTAGCCCCAGATCAAATGGACTATTTAAAAATTGTGGGTTCTGTGTATTCTGCTGCCTATAAATTTTACATGGATTTTCTGGGAAGAGTTTTTGATTGTTATATGACATAGGAGACAAGGCATTGGACAATATACAGATCAAGATTTTGGACCTCAAATTTCAGATCAGGATTGCAGAACTCAAATTTCTGGCAAATCCAGGAAGTAAGCAAATCCACAGTTGCTAATGTTGTTATTTTTGCTATTATAATCATCATTGTTGTTGTTGTTATGTAGTTGAAACCCAAGTATACCTGCTCCTTCTGTAGTCAAGTAATTTATATGCTCTGGAACAATGGCAATTAAGTGAACTGTGTGTTACAGAAGACTGAGTAGTATCTCCTCCCCTGATTATCTCCAGTCCCATTCTAAATCGAAACCCCATACAGGCTAAAAGGAAAGACTGGACAAAGTTCCAGTTTTCATACTGGCTCCTATCCTTATGAGCCATCTGATTTTTGGCAGGTCAGTGATACATTTTGGGCTTCAATTACTTGATATGTGAAAAAAGGGGTCATGATAATACCTACCTTGTAGGTAGAGATAAATAAATGAGACAATGTATGTAAGGAGTTTAGTGTAGCCTGGCTTCTGGTAAAAATTTAATAAATGATACATATTCTACTTAGACTACATGGAAAGAGTTTCCTATGACAAGAAAAGAATATTGTCTTTTACAAATCATTCACCCTGCTGATTAACAAGGTATATGACAAAGATAAAATATAATAATGAACCCTCATGGGAAAATGATAGGAGAAAACCTCTTTTGTTGGTACTTGGATTTTGTGTCAGAAAAGAACAGCATTGTCAGCAACCCAATCAAATACCAAGATACGGGAACCCTTGTCTTAGCTTTGGGGACACAGTGAACACTTACCCTGTGAGCCAGCATGAGAGAACTGACTTAAAGCATCTTTGTAATTGGAATTGGACTCTTGGTTATTTGGAATTTTTATAAATATGATAGCCTGAAATATTGCTCAGGGATGCCCTGGGTACACCGCATAATAGAGAGTATTTGGTATCTATCTCTGTTAGGGCAACACATCCCACAGTGAATTTTTCTATTCCAGCTATTGCCCCAATCCAGCCTATCTAATTGCTGGCCACTGACCCTTCAAGGGTGGCATAGTCTGCCTGCTCTATTCTCTCTTTCATCCCTGATATCCTTTTATTCTGCCTTTTCTTTCTGCTCCTTGCCTGTAAGACCAGTCTAACTCTGCTGGCCTAAGCATTTGATCCACCTTGCCAAAGCTTTTGCCCAAACTTGTAAAATTTCCGACATAAAGTCAGAACAAAAGATAGTTCATTTCCTACTCACTTGTCCTCACGATGATCAGATATTGCATTTCATCTCTTATGAACCTCGGCAACCTTGCACCTCTGCCCCATGTCCTACTTACTGGCACAAAGTCAACCTTAGTTAAATCTACCACTTCACATATCGCACACCTACGACAAACTAGCTCAGTGAGGCTGGAGAAAAATGCACAGTTGCAACTTCATTCACAATGCAATTTACATTTACAATTATGTTTTCACCACCAAATATACCAACCTACCTGCATCTAAACATGCATTTTGGCTATTCCCCCTGGTCTTCACTGAGTTCAACCTTTCCATTTGTGCTGCTCACCACCTCACATCTTACTGTTTCAAGCAATTTGCTCCTACAATTATTCACTCTTCTGCATCATCAAATTTTCCCATCTATTCTATCATTCTGATCAGCATATGTTTGCTGTACTGTTGCCCACAGTTAAATAGAAGCCTCCTTTACCTATTACCTCTTCTGGCTGCCATTGGAATTGTCTGCCTTCCTTACAGTGGTATTTCCTTTTATATATAATGATGTTTCTTATAAAAATGTGCTCATAATTCCTACTTTTTCAACTCTATTTTTTTGATCCAGCTGAAATAAGATTTGATCCTCCTCTCCACTAAATCTAATCTTATCAAAGATCTCTATATTGCCAAATCCAATGGTCAATTCTCAGTCTGCATCTAATTTGATTTTTCAGGAGCTCTTGACAACATTTGACCACACTACCTTCTTCAATCACTTTATTCACTTGCAATCCAGGAAAGCAAGCTTTTCCTGGTTTTCCTCTTTTTCCCATGGATATCCAGTTTCAGTCTCTTTTGGTTTATCTTCTTTGTTTTAGTTATTTACAATTTTAGAGGATGCTCCAAGATGCTGTCTTCAGCCACTCTCTCCAAGTGATTTTAATTTTTTTTTTTTGGCTCCTGATTGTATGTTTTCAGTTTTGGCCTCTGAGCTTCAAACTCAAGTTTTTCAACATCTCCATTTGGAAATCTAATTATTTCAAAATTAATAAGGAGACAAAAAAGCAAATAAAGCTTTTTTGTCTCCTCTCCATACAGACATTTGTCCCAAGTCTTTACAGACTCATAAATGGCATCTCCATTGTTTCAGTTGCTCAGGTAAGACATCTTGAAGTCATCCTTGAACTTCTGTCTTTTCCTCACGCTTTGTATTGAATTAATTAGCCAATCCTGGTGGCTCTATGTTGAAAATATAAAATAAATACATAAATAATTTTGAAAAATAAAATAGATCTTGGATCCAACCTCACCATCTACTACTCTGGTTTAATTCATAATCATTCCTTATCTGGACTTCGAACTTGTCTCCCTGAACTCTTGGCTTTCTGCAATCTCTTCTCCACACAGCAGCCAGAATGATTTTATTAAAGATTAAATTGCATCATGTCACTCCTCTGCTTAAATCATGCTAATAAAATTAGAATACAGTTCTAACTTATTACTGTGGTAAGCAGGGCTCCTCATGATCTGTTTTTTTTTTTTTGTTTTGTTTTGTTTTGTTTTTTGAGATGGAGTTTCGCTCTTGTTTCCCAGGCTGGGAGCTGGAGTGCAGTGGCACAATCTCAGCTCACCGCAATCTCCGCCTCCCGGATTCAAGTGATTCTCCTGCCTCAGCCTCCTGAGTCGCTGGGATTACAGGCATCACCATTACACCAGGCTAATTTTGTATTTTTAGTAGAGATGGGGTTTCTCCATGCTGGTCAGGCTGGTCTCAAGCTCTCGACCTCAGGTGATCCACCCACCTCTGTCTCCCAAAGTGCTGAGATTACAGGCGAGAGCCACCGCACCCAGCCATGATCTGGTCTTTAACTACTTTAATAAACTTACTTGCTATTCCTCCTTCTTGTTACTCTGCTTCAGCTATGCCAAATTTCTTGCTTTTCTGCCAACATAACAAGCTTGTTCCTGCTTCAGGGATTCGTATATGCTATTCCTTCTGCTTAGGGTATACTTTGTTCTGGTATTCACACAGAACGGCACCTTTTCATTCATCAAGTTTCTATTCAGATGTTGCCTCCTCGAAGGGTCTTTCTTTTTTTTTTTTTTTTTTTTTGAGGCGGAGTCTGGCTCTGTCGCCCGGACTGGAGTGCAGTGGCCGGATCTCAGCTCACTGCAAGCTCCGCCTCCCGGGTTTACGCCATTCTCCTGCCTCAGCCTCCCGAGTAGCTGGGACTACAGGCGCCCGCCACCTCGCCCGGCTAGTTTTTGTATTTTTAGTAGAGACGGGGTTTCACCGTGTTAGCCAGGATGGTCTCGATCTCCTGACCTCGTGATCCGCCCGTCTCGGCCTCCCAAAGTGCTGGGATTACAGGCTTGAGCCACCGCGCCCGGCCAGGGTCTTTCTTGATAGCATAAATGATATGAATATGTGCATGCTAAGAGTTGTGTTTTAATAAAGCAATTTTTAAACAGAGACATATGTGACCTATTTGGGGAAGTATGTTTTATTTCCCTCAAATATATATTTTAAAATACATTGCCATTTTCAAAGACATTCTTCATATAATGACAAGACCTATCACTGCTACATGAAGAATGTTCTTACCTTAAAGCTGAACTTAAGTCTATGTCATTCTCTAATTTTAAAAATTCAGAATTAATGTTTTAAATGTTTCGGGATATATACAAATCCTTAATATAACTTTACAGGTAGTAAATACAATAAAGTTTGAATTTATAAGTGTCTGGGTTACAAGAACATCAAATAATAAATAATAAGATACATAACTTCAGATCCTGACCCTAAGATTTATATTTAAGAGACCCAGAGTAGCCAAAAGAATCTTGAAAAAGAACAAAGTTGAAGGACTTGCACTTCCCTATTTCAAAGTTTACTACAAAGCTACATTAATAAAGACAATGTGAAATTTACAGAAAAATAGACACATAGGCCAATGGAATGGAACTGAGAGCCCGGTACTAAACTGTCACATTTTTAATCAATTTATTTTGGGCAAGGGTGTCATGACTATTCAATGGAAAAAGAATAGATTTTTTCAACAGATGATTCTGGGACAAATAGATATTCACATGCAAAAGAGCGAAGTTGGACCCCCTCCCCCCACCCTATACAGAAATTAATTCAAATTGGATCATAGGTCTAAATGTAAGAGCTAAAACTATAAAATTTTTAGAAGAAAATATAGGCCTAAGTCTTCATGACCTGGGATTACACAAAGCCTTCTTTATTGGGGATTAGACGAAAGCACGACACACAGAAGAGAAAAATATATAAATTGAACTTTATAAAAGTTAAAAGCTTTTGTGCTTCAAAAGATATCATCAAGAAAATGAAAAGACTACCTTCAGAACTGGAGAAAGCATTTGAAAATCATTTATCTGATAAGGGATTTGTATCTAGAATACATAAGGAACTCTTACAACATAATAATAGACAAATAACCCGATTAAAAACAGACCATAGACCCAAACAGACATTTCTCCAAAGAAAATTTACAGATGGCCAATAAATACATAAAAAGAGTCTAGGCATTCCTCATACCCACCAGGATGGCTATGAAAAAAAAAAACACAAAATAAGATGTATTGGTGAGGAAGTGACAAAACGGAAACTCTCCTACTCTGCCCATGGGAATGTAAAACGGTGCAGCTGCTTTGGAAAATAGTCTTGCAGTTTCCCAAAAGTTAAACATAGGAATGCCATGAGACCCAGAAATTCTACTGCTGGTATATGTCTACACAAAAACTTTTACATAAATGTACATACAGCCATGAACTGCATAAGAATGCTTCAGTCAATAATGGACCACATATATGTTGGTGGTTCCAAAAGGTTATGATAAAGCTGCCCTTACAAGTGTATCATTTTTTCATCTTTTATGTCTCATTTTTACCATACTTTTCCTATGTTTAGATATACAAATACCATTTTGTTAAAATTGTCTACAGTATTCTATACAGTAACATGTACAGGTTTGTAGCCTAAGACCAATACACAATACCGTATAGACTAAGTTATAACATCTAGGTTTGTGTAAGTACCTTCTATGGTGTTGGCATAACAACAAAATCACCTAATGATGCATTTCTCAAAACATCTGCTTGTTTCATGACTGCAATAGCCAAAAAGTGGAAACAACTCAAATATGGATCAACTGATGAAGTAATAAATAAAATGTGGTATATCTATACAATGGAATACTATTCAGCAATAGAAAGGTGCAAAGTACTGCCACATGCTACAGTGTGGGTAAATCTGGAAAATATTATTCTAAGTGAAGAAGACATTGGCAAAAGACAACATATTGTGTGATTCAATAAGTAAATTACTGGTTGCTTAGGACTGCAGTGTGCCTAAGGAGGGAATAGGGAATGAATACTAATGAGTGCGGTTCTTTTCTTTTGGAGGTGATAAAAATGTTCTAACATTGATCGTGGTGATGGTTTCACAACTTTGTGAACACACTGAAAACTGATTGAAATACGTATGTTAAATGAGTGAATTGTATAGTTGT
Organism: Trachypithecus francoisi; assembly: GCF_009764315.1. NCBI lineage: Eukaryota > Metazoa > Chordata > Mammalia > Primates > Cercopithecidae > Trachypithecus > Trachypithecus francoisi. The sequence goes on from NW_022681454.1 coordinate 116,193,212, forward strand.
GAGTTATATCAATAAAGTTTAAAAGCCAAAAATAAGCACAAAATGTTAAAATTAAAATATAAAATTTAAATAACACATCTTGGATATGTTATTATAGGTTTAATTGTTTTGTTTTCCTACTTTGTAGCTTTTTGTATTGCCTAAATTTTTGTAATAGTAATGTTAAAATCACATAAAATAGTTATTTCTAGTTTGAAAAATATTTAATCAAATATTTACTGAGTATCTATCAGAAACAGATATTATCAAATAAACATTAATTATTAAGAAAACTAGGAACAAATATGATTTGAATCTTGCTTTGTTTCTTTTTTCAGTTTATTTCTGTTACTTAAATTTATGAGTTTCATTTATTTATTTATTTATTTATTTATTTATTTATTTGGAGATGAAGTGTCACTCTGTCTCCCAGGCTGGAGTGCAGTGGTGCTATCTCAGCTCATTGCAACTTCTGCCTCCTGGGTTCAAGTGAGTTTCCTGTCTCAGCCTCCCTAGAAGCTGGAATTACAGGCACCCAGCATCACACTGGGCTAATTTTTTTTTATTTTTAGTAGAGACGAGGTTCCACCATGTTGGCCAAGCTTGCCTCGAACTCCTGACCTCAAATGATGTGCCTGCCTCAGCCTCCCAAAGTGCTGGGATTACAGGCATGAGCCACTGCACCTGATCTTAAATTTATGAATTTCTTGTGACTTCTTCAACTACCAATATGTCTTTATAAGTTTTACGTTAATGCTAATTTATTTAGTTCTCATTAAAATATGCTAATTAGGTTGCAAAACTCTTTGGGATTACTTATCTATTTAATCCCAATAAACCAATTAGATTTCTGGTCCTGGTTTATTAAAATTGAAAACCTATTTCATATTTAACAGATATTATATATGATAATTATAATTCCTTCAATTTTGATTTAAAAGTTAGTTTAAAAGATATTTAGCTTAAGGTCTACAGCACAATTTTATAGCAGCGGTCCTCAACCTTTTTGGCACCAGGGGTCTGTTTCATGGAAGACAATATTCCAAGGATGGGGATGGTTTCAGGAAGAAACTGTTCCACCTCAGATTATTAGTCATTAGATTCTCATAAGAAGCACGCAACCTACATCCCTTGCATGCTCAGTTCATAATAGGGTTCTGCTTTTGTTTGAGAATTGAATGCCGTCACTGATCTGACAGGAGGCAGAGCTCAGGGAGTAATGCTTACTGGCCTGCAGCTCACGTCCTGCTGTATGGCTGGGTTCCTAACAGGCCATGGACCGGTACTGGTTCGCGGCCTGAGGGTTGGGGAATCCCTGTGTTATAGGATACATACAAATAAGAAAAAAGTTACTTTAGTGAAGCAAATTAACATATCCATCATCTCACATAGTTACGAATTTTTGTGTTGTTTCTATGGCAAGAGCAGCTAAAAGCTACTAATTTATCATGAGTACCACATACAATATAATTTTATTACCTATAGTCATGTTATACATTAGATCTGTAGACTTCTTTTTTTTTTAGACAGTCTCACTCTGTTACCCAGGCTGGAGTACAGTAGCACAATCTCAGCTCACTGCAAACTCCATTTCCCAGGTTCAAGTGATTCTCCTGCCTCAGCCTCCTGAACAGCTGGGATTACAGGTATGCGTTACCATGCTCAGCTATTTTTTTGGTACTTTTAGTAGAGACAGGGTTTCACTATGTTGGCCAGGCTGGACTCAAACTCCTGACCTCAAATTATCCACCCCCATTAGCCTCCCAAAGTTCTGGGATTACAGGCGTGAGCCACCTAGCCCAGCCTATCTTTTATCCTACATATCTGCTCCTTTGTATCCTCTGACCTACATATCTCCATTTCCTCCCTAATTCCATCTCCCCAAACCCCACCAGGTAACTACTCTTCTGTCTGCATATTTGATTTTTTTTTTCAGATTGCAAATATAAATGAGATCATGCAGTATTTTTCTTTCTTTGTCTGGCTTCACTCAGCACAATGTCCTCCAGGCTCATCCGTGTAGTGGCAAATGGCAAGATCTCATTCTGTTTTAGGCCTGAGTAATTTTATTGCATATATGTGCCACAGTTTTCTTCTCCATTCATCCACCAGTGGACACTTACTTAGGTTGTTTCTATATCTTGGCTATTTGTGATAATGCTGCAATGAACATGGGAGTGTACATCTTTTTTTCTTTTTAAAAATAAACCGCTTTTTTCCTTGTTTCTTATTTACTTTATTTTTTACTTTTATTTTGGCTTCATAGGTACATGCGCAGGTTTGTTATATAGGTAAATTGCATGTTGTGGGGGTTTGGTGTACAGATTATTTCATAAGTCTGGTAATAATTTTAGTATCTGATAGATAGTTTTTCAATCCTCACCCTACTCCTACTCTCCACTCTCAAGTAAGCCTCAGTGCCTATACTCTTCTTTGTGTCCATGTGTACTCAATGTTTTAGCTCCCACTTATAAGTGATAACGTGAAATATTTGGTTTTCTGTTCCTGCATTAGCTCCCTTAGGATAATGGCCTCTAGTTCTACCCATGTTGCTGTAAAAGACATGATCTCATTCTTTTTTTATGGCTGTGTAGTATTCCATGGTGTATATCTGTCACCTTTCCTTTATCCAGTCTACTGTTGATGGGCATCTGATCTAAGTTGATTCCATGTCTTTGCGATTGTGAATAGTACTGTGATGAATATACACAGGCATGTATCTGTTCCCAGGCACTGTGACTACAGCCTTTTGTGGGGCTATGGCACTGCTGCCAGTCTGTTCTAGGGTCCAAGTCTTGTAGAGGTCCCTAGTACTTGAGAATTGCTTCCGCAAAAACTCTGGATGGCTCTCTGCCTCAGTTTAGAAGTGTGGGGGGAAGGCAGTGTGAGGTGGGAGGTGGGCAGGGGAATGTTCCTGTTCCCAGGGTTGCACAGATGTCTTTGGAGAGAGTAAATCTCCTCAGGGACTCTCACTCACTCACCTGTTCCTGCTTTGGGGAGCTTCTCCTGGCTCTGCATTGATCCCAGATGGGCTGCCCAGCTTAACTCCTCTTTGCTCTCTGGGTCCCCTTAATGCCTTGATGGAGCAGGCATAAGTTCTTAGATGATCTACTTATGGGCTCAGTCTTCACTAGCCTTTTGTGTCCTCCCTGTTAGAGAGGCACACGTGAGCTGTTTCTAGTACACCATCTCCGTGCACATGTCTTTATAAGGTGGTTTCATTTCCTTAGAATATATGCCCAGAAGAGAGATTATAGGGTCATATAGTAGTTCTATATTCTTAATTTTTTTAGAAAGCTCCATACTGTTTTTCACAATGATTGTATCAATCTACATTCCCACCAACAGTGTGCAACACACTCACCAACATTTTGGCTTTTTGATAATAACCTGTGAGGTGATACTTCGCAGTGCCTTTGATTTGCATTTCCCTCATGATTTATGACATTGAGTACCTTTTCATGTACCTGTTGGAGAGTTTTACATCTTCTTTGGAGAAGTGTCTCTCCAGATCTTTTGCTAGTTTTTTAATTGGGTTGGTTTTTCACTATTGAGTTGTACACATTCTTTATAAATGTTAGATGTTAACCACTTATCTGATACATGGTTTGCAAATATTTTTTTCCAATCTGTAGGCTGCCATTGTATTTGATTGCTTCCTTTGCTGTGCACAAGTAATTCTATAAATTTATTTTTGCTTTTGCGGACTGAGGTTTTGGTGGTCTTAATATATCCAAAAAAATCATTGCCAAGGCCAATCAATGTCCAGCAGTTTTCCGCCTATGTTCTATTCTAGGAGTTTCTGGTTTTATATTTAGGTATTTTCATCCATTTGGATTGATTTTTCTGTTTGGTGTAAGAGAGGGGTCCAATTTCATTATTTTACATGTGGAAATCCAGTTTTCCTAGCTCCATTTACTTAAGAGACTATCTGATTGCTCCATGTGTCCTCTGGATGCCCTTGTTGAAAATTAGTTGGCCATATATGTTTGAATTTATTTCTAGTGCCTACATTCTGTTCCATTGGTCTATGTGTCTTTTATGTCAGTATCATAATGTTTTGTTTACTACAGATTTTAAATATAATTTTAAATCAGGGAGCATGATGCCACTATCTGATATTTTTTCCTCAGAATTCAAATTTGGGTTTTTAAAAAAAAGTTCCATATGAATTTTATGATTGTTTTTTCTATTTATGTAAATAATGCGACTGGAATATTGATAGGGATTGAGTTGAATCTATATATTGCTTTAGGTAGCGTGGCCATTTTAACAATGTTAGTTCTTCTGGTCCATGAATATAAACATCTTCCCATTTATTTGTGTCTACTTCAATTTCTTTCGTCAATATTTTACAGTTTTCAGTGTATAGATCTTTTACCTTCTTGGTTACATTTTTTCCTAGATATTTTTGATGCTATTGTAACTGTTTTTGATGTTACTGGGATTGTTTTCTTGATTTCTTTTTTAGTTAGGTGATTATTTGTGTGTAAAAATGCTGCTGATTTTTGTAATTTGCTTTTGTATCCTGTAAGTTTAGTAGTTCTAACTTTACTAGATGCTTATTAGTTCTAACAGTTTGTTTATGAAATCTTTGTGTGTGTATATATATATATGTATATATATGTGTATATATATGTGTGTGTGTATGTGTATATATATATAATATATATGATCATGCCATCTGCAAACAGAGATAATTTTGCTTCTGCCTTTTTGGATTTAGATGGCTTTTATTTATTTTTCTTGTCTGATTTCTCTTGCTAGTATTTCTACTATAACTTTGAATAGAAGGTGTAGGAGTTGGCATCCCTGTCTTGTACCAGATCTGAGTGGAAAAGTTCTCAGTGGTTCCTCGTTGATTATGATGTTAGCTATAATTTTTCATACATAACCTTTATTATTTTGAGAAACTCTATTTCTATACCTAAACTCTTGAGACTTTTTATAAAGAAATGATGTTAGATTTTGTTAAATACCTTTTTTGTGTCAGTTGAGATAATCATGAGGTTTTTATCTCTCATTCTGTAATGTGATGTATCGCATTGATTTGTATTTGTTAAATCATTCTTGCATGTAAGGAATTAATCTCACTTGGTCATGGTGATAATTTATATCCTTTTAAGATCTTGTTAGATCAGTTTTCTAATACTTTATTGAGCATTTTTTCATTAATGTTCATCAGAGAAATTGGCCTGTGGTTTTCTTTTCTTGTGATGACTTAGGTATTATGGTGATGTTGACTTCATAAAATGTGTTTGGAAGGATTTATTCTAGCTCTATTTTTTTGGGAAGAATTTAAGGAGTATTGCTATTACATCTTCTTTGAATGTTTGGTAGAATGCAGCCATGAGGCTACCTGGTCCTGGGCCATTTTTTGTAGGAAGCTTTTTATTTTTTTTAAATTACTTATTCAATCTCTTATTACTGGTGTGCTCAGGCTTTCTATGTTATTCTAATTCAATCCTAGTAGGTTGTGGGTTTTTTTTTTTTTTTTTTTTTTAGAAATTTATCATTTTCTTCTACATTATCTAATTTGTTGTCGTATAATTGTTCACAGCAATCCCTTATTATCCTTTTTATTTTTGAGATGTCTGTTGTAATTCTTTCACTTTCATTTATTTTATTTGAGTCTTCTTTCCTTTTTTCTTAGACTAGCAAAGAATTAGAAATTTAGAAAAGAACAACTCATAGTTGTATTGATCCTGTGGTTTTTCTGTTCTCTATTTATTTCTGTTCTGATTTATATTATTTTGTTCCTTCTGCTAATTTTGGATTTACTTTGATCTTTGAGGGCGAGGTGCTGAGTCAGTTGTGGCACAGGGAGGTGTGATTGCTTCATTGTACTAGAGGCATGAGATCCATAGGGGAAGGAATTTCACTTCAGCTTCAGTGCAGGAGCATAACTGCTTTGGTATACAGGAGGCCTGAGGTCCCTAAGGGCTGAAGACTGTAAATCATACACCAGGACTGTCCCAAATAGTATGGCGTTTGCTGACACCCTGAATATATCTGTGCATTTGATCTTTCCGTATATCCCATAGGCATTTCAGACTTAATACCTCTCATAGTGAGCTCATCTTCCCTTTCATCATCATCCTGAAATTCACCCCATCCCCACACCTTTATACAGAGTGTGGTTCTAACTTGAACAGGTTTCATACTTACAGAATGTATAGCTGTGCAAATCCCCCAAAGTTGTGGATATGGGAGATTATTTCACACACATAGATCATTTCTAACCCCTATTTACTGCAATCACAAGGATACGTGGGAATGAACTACCTTCTAGTGATTAAAACAGGTCCTATTGAGACCCTAGGAACTGCTGGCCTAAGAATAAAAACCATGCTTTTAGATTATTTGGGTGTGCTGACTCACCTTTCAGGCAGCTCTGGTGTCACCACTTCTTGGGTGCCTTCCCTGATGACCCCATCCTATAGCTGCTGCCCATCTCCTATGCTCCCATAGTATTCTGTGCATATAAATATGTAGCACTAGTCAATGCTGTGAGTTTGTCTACCTAACAGGTAGATTATGAGCTCCTTTAAAAAGAGTCTGAGTTCTCTAGGAGCCATTTATCTAGCTCTGAATAAACACCTGTTTAATTCATTTCTTTCTCTCTCTCTCTCTCTCTTTTTTTCACTTTTAAGTTCAGAGGTATATGTACAGGATATGCAGGTTGGTTACATAGGTAAACATGTGTCATGGTGGTTTGTTGTACCGATTATTTTATCACACAAGTATTAATGCTAGTACCATTAGTTATTTTTCCTGATTTTCTCCCTCCTCCCACCCTCTACCCTTTGATAATCCCCAATGTGTGTTGCTCCCCACTATTTGTCCATATGTTCTCATCATTCAGCTCCCACTTATAAGTGAAAACATGCAGGTTTTGGTTTTCTGTTCCTGCATTAGTTTGCTAAGGATAATGGCATCCAGCTCCATCCATGTCCTTGCAAAGGACATGAGCTCATTCTTTTTCATGGCTGTATAGTATTCCATGGAGTATATGTACTACATTTTCTTTACGTAGTCTATCATTGATGGGTATTTGGGTTGATTCCATGTCTTTGCTATTGTCAGTTGTGCTGCAACAAACATAGATGTACATGTATCTTTATAATAGAATGATTTATATTCCTTTGGATATATGCACAGTAATAGGATTGCTGGGTTGAATGGTATTTCTGACTGTAGGCCTTTGAAGAATTGCCACACTTTGTCTTCCACAAGGAAAATTTTTGCAAACTGTGCATCTGAAAGAGTTTTGAAACTTTGCATCTCATATCCAGCATCTATAATAAACTTAAACAAAGTTACATAAAAAATTTAAAAGTAGGCAAAGGGAATGAACAGACTCTTTTCAAAAAAAGACATACACATGGCCAACAAACATGAGAAGAAAAGTTCAACATCACTGATCATTAGAGAAATGCAAATAGAAACCACAATGAGATACCATCTCACACCATTCAGAATGGCTACTATTAAAAAAGTCAAAAAATAACAGATGCTAGAGAGGATATGGATAATTTATTTCTTAATGGGAAGTAAACCCAAAAGTTTATAATCACTAATGACTATCTATCAAAAGTAGAGGAGTTGTTCTTACCACTCTAGCTATAAAAGGACATAGAAATAGTAGCAAGAGAGAAAGGTGGATTAAAAAAGTAAGTGAACTGCATCTATGGCCAGCCTACAAAAAAAAGAATTTGAATATTGTGAACATTGCTTCTTTTGTCTATTTGATTTTAATATAGCTTTCATTGTACTTTTTAAAGACTGTAAACATGTCATTGAAGCAAACTGGAAAAATACCAATAAATATAGAGAAAAATTTAAAATTGTTCATACTTCCATCATTAGTATACTACCACTTGTAATACTTTGAGGGATTTCTTTCTAGCATATATTTATTTATAAACACACACACATATGCACAAATACATACACACACATCACACATACATACATACACATTCTTTCCTTCTCTCTTTATTACATACTATGTAAGTTCTTATAGGCCATTGTATTAGTTTGTTCTCACATTGCTATAAGGTACTACCTGAGACTGGATAATTTATGAAACAAGGAGATTTCATTTACTCATAGTTCCACATGCTGTACAGAAATCATGGCTGGGGAGGCCTCAGGAAATTCACAATCATGACAGAATGTGAAGGGGAAGCAGGCACATCTTCACATGGTGACTCAGGAGAGAGACCAAAAGGGGAAGTGCTACACACTTTTAAACAACCGGATCTCATGGGAATTTACTCACTATCATGAGAATGGCAAGGGGAAAATCCACCACCATGATTCAATCACCTTCCACCAGGCACCTCCTCCAACACTGGAGATTACAATTAGACATGAGATTTGGTGGGGAGAACAGAGCTAAATCATGTCATTCTGCCTGCTCCCCTGATAAATCTCATGTACTTCTCACATTTCAAAACACAATCATGCCCCCCAACAGTCCCCCAAAGTCTTAACTAATTTCAGCATTAATGCAAAAGTCCATAGTCCAAGTCACATCTGAGATAAGGCAAGTCCCTTCCACCTACGAGCCTGTAAAATAAAAAACAAGTTCATTACTTCCAATATGCAATGTGAGTACAGACATTGGGTAAATACATTCCAAGAGGGAGAAATCAGCCAAACGAAAAGGGCTACAGGCCCCATGCAAATCCAAAACTCAACAGGGCAGTCATTAAATCTCAAAGCTCCAAAATGATCTCCTTTGACTGCATGTCTCACATCCAGACCACACTGATGCAAGGAGTGGGCTCCCAAGGCCTTGGGCAGCTCTGCCTCTGTTGCTCTGCAGGGTACCACCACCTCAGCTGTTTTCACAGACTGGCATTGAATGCCTGAGGCTTTTCCAGGTGCATGGTGAAAGCTGTCAGTGGATCTGCCATCTGGGGATCTGGAGGATGGTGGTCTTCTTCTCACAGCTCCACTAGGGAGTGCCCCAGTGGGGACTCTGTGTGGGAGCTCCAACCCCACATTTCCCCTTCACATTGCCCTAGTAGAAGTTCTCCATGAGGGCTCTGCCCCTGAAGCAGACTTCTGCCTGGATATCCAGGTGTTTTCATACATCCTCTGAAACCTAGGCAGAGGTTCCCAAACCTCAACTCTCGCCCTATGCACACCTGCAGTCTTAACACCGCATGCAAGCTGAAAAGGCTGGGGCTTGCACCCTCTCAAGCAGTGGCCTGAGACATATCTGTGGCTCTTTTAGCCACAACTGGAGCTGGTACAGCTGGGATGCAGGGCATTATGTCCTAAAGTTGTGCAGGGCAGTGGGCTCCTGGGCCTGGCCCACAAAACTTTCCTTCCCTTCTCAGGCCTGTGAGCCTGTGATGGGATGGGCTGCCACAAAGGTCTCTGAAATGTCTTCAAGGCATTTTCCCCATTGTCTTGGCTATTATAATAACATTTGGTTCCTCTTTATTTGTGCAAATTTCTCTATCCAGCTTGTATTTCTCCTCAGAAAATGGTTTTTTCTTTTCTATCACAGGGTCAGGCTGCAAATTTTTCAAACTTTTATGTTCTGCTTCCCTTTTAAATGTAAGTTCCAGCTTCAGATAATCTCTCTGCTCACAAATATAAGCATATGTTATTAGAAGCAGCCAGGTGACATTTTGAACACATTACTGCTTAGAAATTTCTTCCACCAGATACCCTAAATCATATCTCTCAAGTTCAAAGTTTCATAGATCTCTAGAGCAGGGGCACAATGCTGCCAGTCTCTCTGCTAAAGCGTAGCAGAAAGTCACTTGACTCTGCTTCTTAATAAGTTCCTCATCTCCATCCGAGAACACGTCAGCCTGGACTTCATTGTCCATACCACTACAATTTAACAACTCTCTAGGAAGTTTCGAACTTTCCTTCATCTTCCTATCTTCTCCTGAAGCCCTCCAAACTGTTCCAACCTCACCCCATTACCCAGATCCAAAGTTGCTTCAAAGATCCAAAGATATTTTCAGGTATCTTTATAGCAATGCCCCCACTCTCCTGGTACCAATTTGTATTTGTACCACATTGCTATAAAGAACTACCTGAAACTAGGTAACTTATGAAACAAAGAAGTTTAATTTACTCATAGTTCCACAGGCTGTATAGGAAGCATGGCTGGGGAGGCGCCAGGAAGCTTACAATCATGGCAGAATGTGAAAGGGAAGTAGACAGATCAGGAAAGATAAAGTGAAGGGGGAAGTGCTGCACACTTTTGAACAACAGATTTCATGAGAACTCACTGTCATGAGAACAGCAAGGAGGAAGTCCACCACCATGATTCAATCACCTCCCACCTGGCCATTCCTCTAACACTGGGGATTACAATTCAACATGACATATGGGTGGGGACACAGAACCAAACCATATCAGACATTCTAAACAAATTGGCTTTTACTCTGAATTGGATGGTTAGCTACTGAAAGGTTTTGAGAAAAGAACTCTATGATCAAAGAAGTCACTCTAGCTGCTGTGCTGAGAATAATAATGAGAGCGGAAGCAGAGAGAATAGTTAAAAGGATATTGCAATAATGCAGGTAAGAGATGCTGTGCTACAGACTAAAGGTGTTTTGAGACGATGAGAAGTGGTCAAATTCTAAATGTATTTGGAAGGTGGAAACAGCGGGATATCTCAGTGGATTAGGTGTGGAATGTGAAAGAAGGAGCAGACAGGAATATAGCCAAGGTTTTTTTTTTTTGTCTGAGTGACTGGAAAGATGGAATTGGCAAGAAATGTTGGCTGCTAGGAGAAATAGACTCAAGAGGTTTTTAAAAATGAGATAAACAGACACAAGTTTATATGCTAATAGTGATTGTATCATCCAGTTTAGAATAAGATATATTATGGGAATAAGTGACCCTGAAATGTTAGTGACTTGCTACAAAATGGTTTATTTCTTGTTCATGCTATGTGTTCATGACTGATTTAACTACATCTTTGTCATATTTGCTTTACTCTGGGATCCAGGTTGAAAGAGCAGTCTCCATCTGGGCTATTACTTTTATCATGGAAGAGGGAAGAGAGAACGTGGCAGAACCAGTCAATGAGACTTAATACTTTTGCTTAGAAGTGGTGCATAACAACTCCTCTCACATTTAATTGCCCAAACAAGTCACATAGTGAAACCTGAAGTTAATGGGGCAAAAATGCATCGTCTGTCTTAAAACGAAAAGGGAAAGTATTTCAAACAATATAATATACCACTAGGATAATCCAGTAGAGAATGGAAAGTTAATAATGCAGAAGAGAGAGAATTACTAGAGTGAGGTCCTTAAGAATGTGTAAGTGGATTGAATATAGTGTCCAAGTGAGATGATTAGCTTTAGATGGAACAAAACTAGTTCTTTATCAATGGTTCTCAAGTGTAGTACCTGTATTGGCAACATCAGCATTGTCTGGGCAGCTTTTGAAATACACATTCTTAGGCCCTGACCCCAAATCTACTGAATCAGAGCCTCTGTCAGTGGTGCCCAGTAATCTGTGTTCTCTTGAGTCCTCCAGTTGATTTGGATGCATGCTAAATTTGAAAACCACTGCTCTTTAGTAACAGATGGGAAAACAGAGTAAGGGTACAGATTATTATAGATGAATAAAGGAATGAAGAAATTCTAGTAAAAGTACTTTTCTGGTTAGCTAAATTTTTTTCATAAAGCAGAAATTAAGGCTAAAAGTAAGAATCAAGAAGGAGATTTTAGAGGTTTAAGAAGAGAGGAGAAAAAGTGTAATGATTATTATGTAGATTGGGAGAGTGAATAGACTGTGATTGCTGGAAGCATCTATGGCCCACTTAAGGTCCACAGTCAGGTACTTAGCAGAGAAAATGGTCAGGACAGTGGTATATTTTCTTTAGCTATACTCAGCAGCATGGGTGCATGCACAGAGTGGAACAGTTCTATTTACTCAAGTGTGATTTTGCAGGTTAGTATAATGGAGCAAGAAAGGGGCAAGAAAGTTGAGGTGGTATACAAGATTATTATAATGAGTGGTCATGAAATTTAAACTTGATAAAGAGGAAAGAGAAGATATGTGGAAATGAGTTACAGTTAGAAGGTGGTTGGATCAATTGGGTGGAGGTCCCAGATGTTTGGAAATAGAATTAGAGGAAATGAGCTGGAAATAGCTAATAAAAAGCAACGGTCAGAGAGAAGGAGAAATGAACTTCAGAATATGGTGGGTGTAGCTGCTTTTAGTAATGACAAGGCACAGATAGTGACTATGGGGATGAGTCCCTAGTAAAAGGGAGCACAATGTCATCAGAGAAGAGAAGGCCAAGGAATTGAGAAGCCAAATTATTGGAAGGAAAATCTACATGTATATCAAAATTACCAGAAATTAAGAGAAATGTTGGAAATAATGTAAATTAAAATCAGAGGGAAATGAGGCAGGACCAGGTGATCAGTTTGATGACAGTAACAGTGAAAAGTAAATGATGTAATCTAATAGCATGAGGTTTATATTTTTAGGGAGGAAGGTGATTAAAAAGATTTTCTTTAAAAACATGCTACCATTAGTGGAACTTTTCATAAGAATGTGAAATAAGATTTCACATTTGATTTGCATTATTAAAGTCTATCTATATGAATTAATCAAGGCTATTTCTTCTTTTAGTATATCCAGCATTCAGAAAACCAGGTATTTTCAAAACCTAATTAATCAAAAGAGAAAAACAGAAAAAATATCATATCATTTTTTCAAAAATGAAAAACACATAATTGCCTAAAATCATCCTTTTTTAAGTATAATTATTTGCCTGCTGAAAGTCCTTTTAATCAGATCCAATACTCAGTTTTCTTCTTCTAAGGTTATAGGAACTTAATTCACTATTTGGTTGGTAATAGGGTCTATGTCACCTGCTTTAGGGGGTATCTTGAGGTAAACAGCTTTGAGAGAAAACAGACTATATCTTCTGTTTATTCACATGGATTTGGAAAAGTTATTTCACCTCCATAAGTGTCAGTTCCCCAAAAGTGCTAAGGGTATTATGATACCTTATAAAAACTATCTAGAGGCAGGACCAAGATGGCCAACTAGAAGCAGTGACGACCAGACACTCCCATCAAAAAGATCCAAAATAAAGTGTAAATTCTGCCCCAGCAACCGAGGTATCCGGGTTCTGTCTTTAGGACTGACTAGATGGCTGGCATGACCCCAGGTGAAGAAGCAAGAGCAGTGTGGTGTGGTGGCCCACCTGAGAGCCACAGCAGGCAGGGGAGCCCCAACCCCAGCCAAGGGAGGTGGTGGGTGAGCATGCTACGCAGCCTGGGAAACCATGCTTTTTCCATGGAATTGTGCAACCTATGGCTTGAAAGATCTCACTTGGGAACCCACACCACCCGGGCCTTCAGTCTCAACCATGGATCCCCACAGATTCTCAACAGCCACTGGGCTAGAATCGGCCTAAGCCTGCCAGGTTCCCAGAAGGAGGAGTGGCCATCACCACTGCTGTGGCTGCCTGCAGCCTAAGCCCTCTGAGCTCCTTGGGGAAGGTGGGGCAGGACAGCCAACACCGTAGCTGCAGAATGTCCCTGCAGGAACACCAACTCCAGCCAGGGGCTCAGGGACAGGATTCTTATCTCCCTGGGCCTCAGCACCTTAAGGGAGGGGTGGCTGTAGGCTCTGCAAATCAGCTGACTTAGTCGTTACTCCTGCTAGCTCTGAGGAACTGGGCAGCCCAGATGAGTGGGTTTCCCCCCAGCAAAGCACATCCCCTCCACCAAAAGACACCTAAAGTGCCTCATTAAATGGGTCCTGCTTACTGTGCCACCCAACTTGGTGAGATCCCCCCCAACAGGGGCTGTCAGGCATCCTATAGAGGAGCATTCCTACTGACATCAGGTCAGTGCCCCTGGAGGTCAGAGATCCCAGAGGAAGACACAAGCACCCATCTTTGCTGTTCTCCAGCCTCCTTGAGTGACATCTCCAGGTGTGGGAATGAACCAGATGAATAGGGCCTGAAGTGAAATCCCAGCATACCGCAGCAGCCCAACAGAAGAGGGACCTGACTGTTGAAAGAAAAACAAACAAACAGAAGCAAAAACAATAGCATCAACAACAAAAAGTCCCCAACAAAACCTCATCAAAGAGTCGGCAGCCTCAAAGATCGAAAGTAGACAAACTCATGAAGATGAAAAAGAATCAACAAAAAAATGCTGAGAACCCAAAAGGCCAGAGTGCCTCTTCTCCTCCAAATGATGACACCTCTCCAGCAAGGGTACAGAACTGTACAGAGGATGAGACAGACAAATTGACAGAAGCAGATAGGCTTCAGAAGGTGGGTAATAAACTTCACTGAGGTAAAATAGCATGTTCTAACCCAATGCAAATAAGCTAAAAACCTTAATAAAAGATTAAAGGAGCTGCTAACTAGAATACCCAGTTTGGAGAGAAACACAAATAACCTAGTGGAGCTGGAAAATACAGCACAAGAACTTTATGAAGCATACACTAGTATCAATAGCTGAATCAATCAAGCAGAAGAAACAATATCAGAGATGGAGGACTAGCTTGCTGAAATAAGTCAGGCAGACAAGATTAGAGAAAAAAGAATGGAAGGGAATGAACAAAACCTCTGAGCAACATGGGAATATGTCAAAAAACCAAACCTACAACTGATTGGAGTACATGAAAGAGATGGGGAGAATGGAACCAAGTTGGAAAACACACTTCAGGATATGATCTAGGATAACTTCCTCAACCTAGCAAGATAGGCCAACATTCAAATTCAGGAAATACAGAGAACTCCACTAAGATACTCCATGAGAAGATCCACTCCAATACACATAATCATCAGATTCTCTAAGGTTGAAATGCAGTAAAAAATGTTAAGGGCAGCCAGAGAGAAAGGCCGAGTTACCTACAAAGCGAAGCCCCTCAGACTATCAGCAGATCTCTCAGCAGAAACCCTAAAAGCCAGAAGAAAGTGTGGTCCAATATCCAACATTCTTAAAGAAAAGAATTTTCAACCCAGAATTTCCTATCTGGTCAAACTAAGCATCATAAGCAAAAGAGAAACAAAATCCTTCCCAGACAAGAAAATGCTGAGGGAATTCATCACCACGAGGCCTGCCTTGCAAGAGCTCCTGAAGGAAGCACTAAATATGGAAAGGAAAAACCAGTACCAGCCACTGCAAAACACATGAAAATATAAAGACCAATGACACTATAAAGAAACAGCATCAACTAGTGTGCAAAATAACCAGCTAGCATCATGATGACGGGATCGAATTCACATATAATAATATTAACCTTAAATGTAAATTGGCTAAATGCCCTAATTAAAAGACACAGACTGGCAAATTGAATAAAGAATCAAGACCCATAGATGTGCTGTATTCAAGAGACACATCTCATGTGCAAAGATTCGCATAGGCTCAAAATAAAGGGATGGAGGAAAATGTATCAAGCAAATGGAAAGCAGAAAAAAGCAGGAGTTGCAATCCTAGTCTCTGACAAAACTGACTTTAAACCAACAAATATCAAAGAAGACAAAGAAGGGCATTACATAATGGTAAAGGGATCAATTCAATGAGAAGAGCTAACTATCCTAAATCTATATGCACCCAATACCAGAGCACCCAGATTCATAAAACAAGTTCTTAGAGACCTACAAAGAGACTTGGACTCCCACACAATAATAGTGGAGACTTTAACATCCCACTGTTAATATTAGATAGACCAGTGAGACAGAAAATTAACAAGGATATTCAGGACTTAAACTCAGCTCTGGATCAAGTGGATCTAATAGATATCTACAGAACTCTCCACCTCAAAACAACAAAATATACATTCTTCTTAGTGCCACATGGCACTTACTCTAAAATCAACTACATAATTGAAAGTAAAACACTCCTCAGCAAATGCAAAAAAACTGAAATCATAACAGTCTCTCAGACTACAGTACAATCAAATAAGAACTTAGGATTAAGAAACTTACTTAAAACCACACAACTACATGGAAATTGAACAACCTGCTCCTGAATGACTCCTGGGTAAATAACGAAATTAAGCAGAAATCAAGAAGTTATTTGAAACCAACAAGAACAAAAAACAACATACCAGAATCTCTGGGACACAGCTAAAGCAGTGTTAAGAGGGAAGTTTATAGCACTAAATACCCACATCAGAAAGCTAGAAATATTTGAAATCAACACCCTAACATCACAATTAAAAGAACTAGAGAAGCAAGAGGAAACAAATTTAAAAGCTAGCAGAAGACAAGAAATAACTAAGATCAGAGCAGAACTGAGGGAGATAGAGACATGAAAAACTCTTCGAAAACATCAATGAATCCAGGAGCAGGTTTTTTTTTGAAAAAATTAATAAAATAAATAGACCACTAGCTAGATGAATAAAGAAAAGACACAAATAGACACAATAAAAATGATAAAGGGGGTATCACAATGACCCCACAGAAATACAAACTACTACCGGAGAATACTATAAACACCTCTACACAAATAAACTAGGAAATCTAGAAGAAACTGATAAATTCCTGGACACATACACCCTCCCAAGACTGAACCAGGAAGAAATTGAATCACTGAATAGACCAACAACAAGTTTTGAAATTGAGGCAGTAGTTAATAGCCTACCAACAACAACAAAAAAGCCAGGACCAGATGGATTCACAGCCAAATTCTACCAGAGGTACAAAGAGGTGCAGATACTATTCCTTCTGAAACTATTCCAAACAATTGAAAAGGAGGGACTGCTCCCTAACTCATTTTATGAGGCAAGCATTATCCTGACACCAAAACCTGGCAGAGACACAACAAAAAAGGAAAACTTCAGGCTAATATCCGTGATGAACATCAGGGCAAAAATTCTCTTTAAAACCCAGCAGCACATCAAAAAGCTTATCCACCATGATCAAGTAGACTTCATCCTTGGGATGCAAGGTGGGTCCAAAACACACAAATCAATAAACATAATCCATCACATAAACAGAAACAATGACAAATATCACATGATTATCTTAATAGATGCAGAAAAGGTCTTCAATAAAATTCAACATCCTTCATGTTAAATATTCTCAATAAACTAGGTGTTGATGGAACATATCTCAAAATAATAAGAGCTATTTATGACAAATGCACAGCCAAAAGAATAGTGAATGGGCAAAAGCTGTAAACATTTCACTTGTAAACTGACATAAGACAAGAATGTCTTCTCTCACCACTCCTATTCAACATAGTACTGGAAGTTCTGGCCAGTGCAATTAGGCAAGAGAAATAAATAAAGGGAATTCAAATAGGGAGAGAGGAAATCAAACTGTCTCTGTTTGCAGATGACATGATCCTATATTTAGAAAACCCTATCATCTCAGCCCAAAAACTCCTTAAACTGATGAGCAACTTCAGGAAAGTCTCAGGATACAAAATCAATGTGCAAAAATCACAAGCATTCCTATACACAAACAATAGACAAGCGGAGAGCCAAATCATGAATGAACTCCCATTCACAATCTCTACAAAGAGAATAAAATGCTTAGGAATACAGCTAATAAAGGACATGAGGGACCTCTTCAAGGAGAACTACAAACCACTGCTCAAGGAAATAAGAGAGGAAACAAACAAATGGAAAAACATTCCATCCTCATGGATAGGAATAATCAATATTGTGAAAATGGCCATCCTGTAATTTATGGATTCAATGCTATTCCCATCAAACTACCATTGACATTCTTCACAGAATTAGAAAAAAACTACTTTAAAATTCATATGGAACCAAAAAAGAGCCCACACAGCCAAGACAATCCTAAGCAAAAAGAACAAAGCTGGAGGCATCATGCTACCTGACTTTAAACTATGCTACAAGGGTATAGTAATAAAAACAGCGTGGTACTGGTACCAAAACAGACATATAGAACAATGGAACAGAATAGAGACCTGAGAAACAAGACCACACATCTACAGCCATCTGATTTTCAACAAACCTGACAAAAAACAAGCAATGGGGAAAGGATTCCCTATTTAATAAACGTTGTTGGGAAAACTGGCTAGCTATTTACAGAAAACTGAAACTGGACCCCTTCCTTACACCTTATATAAAAATTAACTCAAGATGGATTAAAGACTTAAACATAAAACTTAAAACCATAAAAACTCTAGAAAGAAAACCTAGATAATACCATTCAGGACATAGGCATGGGCAAAGACTTCACGACAAAAACACTGAAAGCAATGGCAACAAATGTCACAATTGACAGGTAGGATCTAATTAAACTAAAAAGTTTCTGTACAGCAAAAGAAATTATCATCAGAGTGAACAAGCAACCACAGAATGGGAGAAAATTTATGCTATCTACACATCTGACAAAGGGCTAATATCCAGAATCTACAAGGAACTTAAACAAATTTACAAAAAAAACAAAAAAAACAACTCCATCAAAAAGTGGGCCAAGGATATGAACAGATACTTCTCAAAAGAAGACATTCATGTGGCCAAAAAACATATGAAAAAAGCTAAACACCACTGATCATTAGCGAAATGCAAATCAAAACCACAGTGAGATACCATCTCATGCCAGTCAGATTGGAGATTATTTAAAAAGTTGAGGAACAACAGATGCTGGCAAGGCTGTGGAGAAATAGGAACGCTTTTACATTGTTGGTGGGAATATAAATTAGTTCAACCATTGTGGAAGACAGTGTGGTGATTCCTCAAGAATCTAGAACCAGAAATACCATTTGACCCAGCGATCCCATTACTGGATATATACATAAAGGAATGTAAATCATTCTATTATAAAGATAGATGCACGTATATGTTTATTGCAGCAATATTCACAATACAAAGACATGGAGCCAACCCAAATGCTTATCAATGATAGACTGAATAAACACAATGTGGTGCATACACACATGGAATACTGTGCAGCCACAAAAATGAATGAGACCATGTCCTTTGCAGGGACAGGGATGAAGCTGGAAGCCATCATCCTCAGCAAACTAACACAGGAACAGAAAACCAAACACTGCATGTTCTCACTCATAAGTGGGAGCTGAACAATGAGAACACATGGACACAGGGAGGGGAACATCACACATTGGGGCCTGTCAGAAGTGGGAGTGAGAGGAGGGAGAGCATCAGGACAAATAGCGAATGCATGCAGGGCTTAAAACCTAAGTGACAGGTTGATAAGTGCAGCAAACCTATCAGCATATACCTATGTAACAAACCTGCACTCCCTGCGCATGTATCCTGGAACTTAAAGTAAAAAAAAAAGAAAGAAAGAAAACTAAATAACAATATTTTGTTTTGAACAGGACCACAGTTAAACTTCTCATGATTTAAACTTCCTAAATTTCCTATGTTGGTTTTATGAGTTAAATAAATTATCATTGCTTTTATAACATGTTTAAATTTACATATATGAATGTATGTAAATTTGTGTGTGTATACACATATAAATAAATGTAAGTATGTATAAATGTATGTGTGTATACATATATAAATAAAACGTTTGTAATTGTATTCATGGAAAAAAACTATCTACTCCTTTTTTCCCTAGAGCAGGATGATCTCATGCCTCTAATTCTGCTTCCAAAAAAATATGAATTTGAGCTCTTCTATCATAATACTATGTGCTCAGCAATCTGCTAGAAGGCATAAATGTTTGTAGCTATGTCATCATGTAGTGCTCAGCAATCTGCTAGAAGGCATAAATGTTTTAGCTATGTCATCATGTAGTGCTTAGGTGACTAGAAACATGGGCCCTGCAAGCATTTCACTCTCAAAGAGTCATACTAGACACCTTTAAACACAGGCTCTCTAATGATGATGAGGGAGCTGCCCTGGTAAGTTGGTCAGGGTGTAGGCTATGACGGGCCCTATGCATTCCCATCATCCCCATCCTAGCATATGTTCTCCATCCACTAGATGAAATGAGATTCTGCCATGCAGTTCTCTCAGACCCAGATCCCCTTTACTTCTCCACTTGCCTTTCTTTTCCCTGAATCCTGTTATTCTCTCTTTAGACCTCTCAACAAAAAAAAAATTCCTTCCAATCTTTCACATTAGCAATTGAAGATACATCAGGAAGGGCCCAGATTTTTGATACAAGAAGGTTTATCTCTCTTCCTGGGGGTAGGGAGCTACCTTCTAATCATTCTGATGACTCACATTCACACCTTTCCCCTAATGATGCATCAGGGACTTACTTCCCTTTATAGCAGGGAAAATGAAAATATAAGTTAAAATATAAGTCGACTTACTTGTTACATTTTACCGATGTGCTACAGTACTAACCTAACTATGTTGTTGGGAAACTTGATTAAATAAGTAATGTATATAAACCGTGAGATGCTCAATACAGATTCTTTCCATCTTAATCTTACCACTTACCTCATTCCCATTTAACCTTAAAATTCAATCCTTAACCTTTCTTTTATATACCTTCAGGCTTTTCTTTCTTCAGACATCAATTCTCAGAGTTCCTAACACCCAACATTTCTTTTTAGTTATTTTTATTTGCTTCATAAAATCCCCATTCTGAAAGAATTCTTGAAGTTTGAGATTAATAACCAATATTTCTCTTTTTCTTCAGATTCCATGTTCTCTACTTTGAGAGTCAAGATCTCTGCTGTCCATTCCACATCATTCATGTTAACCTCGTTGCTGATTCTCGAGCCCTCCAGGCATGTGTTCACCCCAGAGCCTTGCACTGACATTTCCTCTTCCTTACTCTTCTTTACATATCTGCATGGCACACTCTCTCATCTTTCCAGCCATTGCTTAAGTGTCAGCCTCTGAATGAGGCCTACTGTCACCACCCTACTTAAAATCACTGTCCCTGGAATTTCTGATTCCCTTTTCCCGCTCTAGAAAGTGATAGAATGTGTCATCATCTCACATACTAGATAACTTATTTATTATGTTTATCATTATCATTTGTCTATCAAGAATGTAAGTTCTATGAGGGCAGGAATGTTTATCTATTTTGTTCATGGCTATATCCCCAGGGGGCTGAATGATGCTTGTTATATAGTAAGTGCTTAATAAACTATTTGAAAAAATACCTACAGTTTATGAATGTACATACAAAATATTTCCTACTCATAATATGTATGTATATATGTATGAATGTATGTGCATCCTATCTTGTTTAGCAAGGACTCAAGACACCAACATAAACATACATATGTGCACGCACACACACACACACACACACACACAGTCTCTCTGTCCCCCTCTCTCTCTCTCTCTCTCTCTCTCTCTCTCTATACAGTATTGGTCTTAAGAAGACTTTACCGAATTTAGTACTGTATAAGAACACAACGCAATTAAGTCAAACAGATCTTTCTAATTGAAATAGTTATGTCATTGTGGTATTTCTTATGCCATTAAAGTTAACACAATCATATTTAAAAACATATATTTTTCCAGCACAAAGCAACTAATATGGAACTACCAAGATTTCTTCTACAAAGAAGAAATCCAGGCAAGAATAAATCTTGGAAAAAGGAAATTTTTAGACTCTTCTCCCAAAATGATATGTGTGTATTACATCAACACATATTTTAGACCTTGTTAAGACATCACATAAATAATAGGGGTTAAATTAAATAGTAACACTTTTAGGGAGTAATTGTGAACACACATGTTATTAGAAACTTGTCTCCATATTTATTTCAAAATTCATCTATCTCTCGAACTTTTGATAATTTCTGTAAAAGAAACATAGGAAAATCACTGTTATGATTCAGTTTATATTGATCATACATAATTCCGTGTATTTGGGTGTGCATAAGCAGCAATAAAGTTTATTTTAAAGATGGAAAAAATGTTAATAGCCTGGTTCCTATACTCAAAATCGGCATTTCAAAAACATAAAAACCTTTTTATCCACTCCTGCTAATATATTTAAGGCTTTTGAGATACAGTTTTGTACCCTAAATGCTGAGGATAGAATGAAAAGACTCAGATATTTGTATTTTAAAAAGGAAAGAATTGTGGATCTAGTTTTAATTTTACTATTATTAAAAATAACTTTTTAGAGAAATAAAATTTTCTTCAACTAGAACAATTTTGTGACAAGTCACCTACACTAAAATAGGTAAAGAAAATCCCAATAGCCCATAAATTAAAGAGGAAATGTATATGAGAAATTATAATATCAAAATGCTCTTATAAAAGTATGTAACAGAAATACTCCTCACTTTTTACTCTGTTTCCAGAGCTTAAACTCTTTTTCAAATTGATACATAATAGTTTTACATATTTATGAGGTACATGTGATATTTTGATACATGCATACAATGTGTAATGATTAGATCAGGGTTTTTGGGATATCTGTCACCTCAAATGTTTATCACATCTTTGTGTTGTGAACATCCCAAAGGCCCTCCTTTATCTATTTTGAAACATACAATAAATTGTTGTTAACTGTAGTCACCATACTGTGCTATCGAACACTAGAACTTAATCCTTCTACCTAACTGTATTTTGTACCCATTAACCAATCCATTTTCATCCCTGCACCTCTCTACCCTTATCAGCCTGTGATAACCATCATTCTACTAATCATTCTCCTTTCATTTGGTCAATTTTTTTAGCTCCCACATATTAGTGAGACCATGTAATACTTGTCTTTCTGTGCCTGACATTTTTCACTTAACAGAATATCCTCCAGTTCCAACCATGTTGCCAAGAAAGAAAGGATTTTATTCATTTTTATGGCTGAATAATATTCCATTTTATATATGCACCACATTTTCTTCATTCATTCATTGATGGACATTTTGGTTGATTTCATATCTTGGTTATTGTTAATAGTGCTGCAATAAACATGAGAGTACAGATACCTCTTTGATATACTGACTTATTTTCTTTTCAATATATATCCAACAGTGGGATTACTAGATCATATGGTAGATCTATTTTTAGTTTTTTGAGAAACCTCCATACTGATTTCCATAGTGCTGTACTAATTTACATTTCCTCCAATGGTATATGAGTGTTTGTTCCCCTTTCTCTGCATCCTTATCAGTATCTGTTATTTTCTATCTTTTAGATAATAGCCATTTTACCTGAGGTAAGATGATATCTCATTGTGGTTTTGATTTGCATTTTCCTGATTATTAGTGATGTTGAGCATTTTTCTCATGGACTTCTTGGCCATTTGTATATCTTCTTTTCAGAAATGTCTATTCAGATCTTTTGCACATTTTTAATTGAAATATTTGTTATTTTGCTATTGAGTTGTTTAAGTTCTTTATATATTCTGGTGGAGTGATAGTTTGCAAACTTTTTCTCCCATTCTGTAGATTGTCTCTTCACTTTGTTGACTGTTTCCTCCACTGTGTAGAAGGTCTTTAGCTTGATGTAATTCTAGTTGTCAGATTTCGCTTTTGTTGCCTGTGCTTTTAAGGTAATACTCAAAACAGAGCCTAGGTTCTTAATGACCACCTTTCTATTCTTAGCATTTACTATTAGCATTTACTATTGAGTTAAGAATTGACCTCAAATAGCTTGTGTCAAATACCTGATTGTCATTGCAGTACATATAATTTCCCTAGTCCTTCATATATCTTTTTCTTTATGTTTTGGCCTGACAGTGAAAACAGCTTCAAGCTTCACATACTATACTCATCTACAAAATTCCTAGAAAGGTCACCCACACCCACTCTCAATCCATACTCAATCCTCATGCATGAAGGATATGACCCAGACCAGTGGCAATAATATAGTACATGTACTTTTTGGTGACAGATTCAGAGACAAGCATATGACTTGAACAGAAGCATAAGATACAATGACTTTGCACAAATTTTGTAGAAGAGCCAGCTGCTCTTTTTTAATGTAGCATGTGAAGCTTGAAGCTGTTTTTACTGTCAGGCCAAAACATAAAGAAAAAGATTAACATAGATATATGAAAGACTAGGGAAATCATTCATTCAACCTTTCATTAAACAAATATTGAAATGCCTGATTGAGAGAGAATCAGATATGAAATAGTCTTAAAATGTGGGAAGGAAAATCAACTAGAGGATGTAGTAGCATGACCAGGCAGAGCTAAATACTTACCAAAGTTAATGGTTATAAACCTAGTCAGAAAGAGGGTATAATTCTTTCTTACTAGATTCAGCTGATGATACTCAGTCAGGGAGTAGGCGTATAGTTGATTTTATCAGAGCTAGGGTTTTGTTAGACCAATACAATAGAGGGGAGAGACAAAGACATTGAATGTATAAATGTGTATGTGTGTGTCAGTGTGTGTTGGGGGTAAGTATGCAAGGAAGTGATTACGGTGATGTGATAGACAGTGAGGGAAATGTGTACAGGAAGAGTATATTATGTGGCAGGAAGTGATAAGGTCAACACATTAAGAGTCTTCATTAGTACACAGAATTGTAGAAATGAGTTTACTTGATTTGAATTGGTGGTTTAAAAAGTTGATGCTTGAAATATTTTGTTGGTAGTAAAGTTATCAGTAATGATAAGGCCTCGTGTATGCCCATAAGAGTGTGGGGTAAGAGGACATGATATTGAATTAATCAGCATGTTATTTGAATCATCCATTTGATGGTTAAATTTGGTGAACATGATGATTGTAATAAACACAAAGACAACGAATCAGACGCTAAAACTTTTAGGAAATCAGAAGTTTTGTGGATTTTGGTAGATGACTTTGTTAAGGAGAAAATAGTCTTCACTTAGCTTCAAAGGAGTTGACCTTTTGAGAAGAGTGAAAAGAGAAATATAGTAGGGTTGCAGAACCAATGCTGTGAGCATTTTGAGATCTGTAGTACTAAATTCGAAAGGGACCCCGGTCTGTATGGCTGTTTTTTCTCCCCCATATAATCCGGCTGATTTGTTACAGGTGCAGAGTAAATAAACATCAGGGAAACCACATCTAATGCCCTTTGCGTCCCAAATCAAGCTGTGCTTGAAGCTAACTATAGCAAAGATGTTTTAACTTGTGAGCCTATAAAAATGTTTTTCTACTTAACCAGTCTTCATTTAAAAGTAAGAAAATTCTAATGCCAAATGTAGTTAATTCATTCTGTTGAAAGGAGAAAAAAATAGGGAAGAGGAAAAAGATTTATTGAGAGCCTCTTGTGTTCACATTCACTGCTGAATGCTTTGCCTGAATTACTTTATTTAATCCTCAAAACAAACCAACAGATGAAATTATTCTGTTTTCTAGTAGAAGAACCAGAAGTTCAGAATAGTCTTGCAACTTACAGTCACAAAGTCAAGTGAGCTGTTGACTAAGACTCAATTTCAGGTATATGAGATTCAAAGTCCATGTGCTCTTTATTATTTCATAGTTCATTTATACTTTGTTTTGTAACTATCTATTATTTTTTTTCCATGGGGTCTAGTCTAGAGGGACTATAACTTGTCCACTCCCCTAACTTAGAAACAAGCATGTGACTCTAACCAGTTCAATTTGATAGCAAGATCTAGTACTGTGAAGTTTGAGTGACAGGGGAAGGTTCAGAGGTTATTTAAGAGGTAAACAGGACTTGGTCATTTCTCTCATGTTAGAACCAACACTAGATCTCTTGTGACAATGTGACTTCTAGCATCTGAATATAGTATAGATGTAGTATTTTACCACGTTTGAAAGTTAGAATAAAATACATCTTGTCGACAACTGATAACTTCTCACTTTTGTAATGTTTGGATGAAAAAGTGTAAAATAAAAAGCACAATTGTTTCTTGAAAGTTGGGAAAATTACACCAATAATTATCATATTCTGAATTATTTTTTCATTAATAACATTTTGTGTTTTCCCGCCATTATTATTTCTAGGTCGTACTGACTTTTTAAAAATTAAATTTGGTTTTTTAATTAAACAATTTAATTTTCAGGCTTTAAAAAGCTGCAAAATAATACAAAGAATCCTCATACACCTTTCATCTAGCTTCCATGAATATTAACATTTGGACCATAGCACAATGATCAAAATTAGGCAATTAACATTAATACAAAAGCATTAACTAACCTGCATATTTTATTCAAATTTGTCAGTTGACCCATTAATGTCCTTTTTTGCCTTAGGCTTCAATCCAGGAGCACATATTGCATTTATTGTCATGTTTCCTTACCTGCTTCAATCTGGGACAGTTCTTCAGTCTCTGGCTCTCAGAACTTGAGACTTTTGAAGATGAGCGATCAGTATTTTACATAGGCATACATCATTTTTATTGAACTTTGCCTTTTCACAGATATTGTGGTATTGGTGTTTTGTTTTTATTTTTAATTGAAGGTTTGTGGTAACCCTGAATAAAGTAAAGGTATTGACACCATTTATCCAGCAGCACATGTTCATTTCATAACTCTGTGTCACATTTTGGAAATTCTCAAAAATTTCAAACTCTTTCATCATTTTAATATCTGTTACGGTGATCTATGTCAGTGGCCTTTTATGTTACTATTGTAATCATTTGGGGGTGCCATGAATCATGCCATATAAGATGGTGAACTTAATAGATAATTCTGTGCTTTCTGAGTGCTCCACCAATTGACCGTTCCTTGTCTCTCTCATCAGGCTTCCCTGTTCCTGGAGACACAGCAATGTTAAAATCAGGCCAATTAATAACCCTACAATGGCCTCTAAGTGTTCCGGGAAAGGAAGAATGTCTCTTGGATTAAAGCGAAAGCTATTAATACAAACAATTAAGCCTAGGGAGGAAGGCATGACGAAAACCAAGATAGAATGAAAGCTAGGACGCTTGAGCCAAATAGTAAGCCAAGTTGTGAATGCAAAGTAAAAGTTTCTGAAGTAAAATTGCTAACCCAGTGAAGACATAAATGATAAGAAAGCCAAACAGCCTTATTGATGATATGGAGAAGTTTTAGTGATTTGCATAGAAGGTCAAACCAGCCACTGTATTCCCTTTAAGTCAAAGCCTAATCCAGAGCGAGGCCTAACTCTCTTCAATTCTGTGAAGGCTGAGAGAGGTGAAGAAGTTGCCGAAGAAACGTTGGAAGCTAGCAGAGGTTGGTTGATGAGGTTAAAGGGAAGAAGCCACCTCCATAACATGAAAGGGCAAGGTGAAGCAGCAAATGCTGATGTAAATGCTGTAGCAAGTGATCCAGATCTAAGCAAGATCACTGAAGATGGTGGTTACACTAAACAACAGATTTTCAATGTAGATGAAACAGTCTTATATTTGAAGAACATGCCATTTATGACTTTCATAGCTAGAGAGTAATAGTCAATGCCTGGCTTCACAGGACAGGCTAACTCTCTTTCTAGGGGTTGGTGCAACTGGTAGCTTTAAGTTGAAGCCAATGCTCATTTACCACTCAGAAAATCACAGGGCCCTTAAGAATGATGCTTAATCTACTCTGTGCTCTAGAAATAGAATAACAAAACCTGAATGACAGCACATCTGTTTACAGCCTGGTTTACTGAATATTTGAAGCCGATTTCTGAGATCTAAAGCTAAGAATAAAATAATTCCTTCCAAATATTACTACCTAGTGACAATATATCTGGTCAACCAACAGCTTTGATAGAGAGTAACATTGTTTTTATGACTGCAAACACAACATCCATACCATAGCCCATGGATCAAGGAGTAATTTTGACTTTCAAGTCTTACTGTTTAAGAAATACATTTTGTGAGGCTATAGCTGCCATAGACAGTGATTCCTCTGATGGGAGGAGCTCCAAATATCAACATTAACAGAAGTTTGGAAGAAGTTTATTCTAACTCTCACGGATGAGTGTGAAGGGTTCAAGGCTTCAGTGGAAGAAGTAAGAGCAGATGTGGTAGAAATAGCAAGAGAACTAGAATTAGGAGTGGAGCCAGAAGGTGGGACTGAATTGCTGCAATATCGTGATAACATTTAAATGGATGAGAAGTTGCTTTTTGTGTATGAGCAAAGAAAGTAGTTTCTTGAGATGAAATCTACTTTTGGTGAAGATCCTGTAAACATTGTTGAAATGACAACAACGGATTTAGAATATTTCATAAACTTAGCAGATAAAGCAGGGGCAGAGTTTGAGAGGATTTACTGCAATTTTTGAGAGAAGTGCTCATGTGGGTAAAATGCTATCAAACAGCATTGCATACTTTTCCTATTGTGAAAGGAACAGTTTGATTTTAGACCACAGCAATGTGGCAAGCATCATTATTTTCTTCTTTTAAGAAATGCCCTGCTACTCTAATCTTCACCAACCATTATACTGATCAGTCAGCAGCCATCAACACTGAGGCAAGACTCTCCATCAGCAAAATGTTTACAACTCATTAAAGGCTCAGATGATTGTTAGCATTTTTTAGCAATAGAGGATTATAAATTAAGGTATGTACTTTTTTTGGATGTAATGCTACTTCACATGTAATAGACTAGAGTGACATAAATATAACTTTTATGTGCACTTGGAAACCAAATATTTTATGTGAATCATTTCATTGCAATATTTGCTTTATTGCCGTGGTCTAAAATCAAACCTGCAATATCTCCAAGATATCCCTGTAATTATTTTAAATGTATCAGTTTCTTAAATTATGGAGAAAACGAAATGTGGAATTACTAACCAAAGTTACTGTAATACTAGCTTTTTATACTAAGAATTGTTTTTAAGTCTTAAATTATATGGAAAACAAAAAGTGCAGTTGCATGCTATTGATACAATAACATCAGCTTTTACAATTGTTCATGTATTTGCCTTTATTGAGATCCTTATTTCTTCATACAGCTTTGAGTTACAGTCAGTGTTCTTTCATTCCACCCTCCAGGACTTCCTCTAGAATTTATTGCAAAGTAAGTTTAGTGGTGACAAGCCCCCTGAGCTTTTGTTTATCCAGGTATTTAACTTCCCCCTTAATTTTAAAGTACAATTTTGCCAAATATAGTATTCTTGGTTGACAGCTTTTTTCTCTTTTAGAACTTGGAATATATTGGCCCCTTGCCTTCTAGATTCCAAAGTTTCTGCTGAGAAATTTGCTGATAACCTTCTTGAGGATCCCTTGCATGTGATGAGTCACCTTTCTCATTGCATTCTGGATTTTCTCTCTCTCACTTTTTTTTTTTTTTTACTTTGCAGAGTTTAATTATAATGTGTCTCAGTGTTGATCTCTTTGAATTCATCTTATTTGGAGTTTGTTGAGCTTGTTGAATAGTTATAGTCATGTCTTTCATCAAATTAGGAAGTTTCATCCATTGTTTTTTCAAATATTCTGTTTTACTATTTCTCTCCTCTACCACTTTTGTTTATCACAATGCATATGTTGACTTATTTGATGATATTCCATACATCCTTTAGGCTCTGTTTAGTTTTCTGTATTCTCTTTCATTTCTGTTCCTCAGACTTGATGATTTCCATTGTCCTATCTTTATGTTTGCTGATCCTTTCTTCTTGCTTAAATCTGCCTTGAATTCATGTGATGATTCTTTCTTTTCAGTTAGTATAATTTTCAGCTCCAAAATTTATTTGTAGTTTTTTTATTTTCTGTCTCTTTGTTAAGATTTCCATGTTGTTTATACATGTGTTTTTTACTTTCTCCACATCTTCCTTTAGTTCTGTGAACATCTTTTAGACAGTTGTTTTAAAGTCTTTGTCTAGTAGATTTGCCATTAGGTCTAATTCAGGGACAGTGCCTGTTGAATACTTTTTTTTCTTTGAATGGGCCATACCTTCCTGTTTTCCTTTTTTTGTTGGTGGTGTGATTTTACTGTTGAAAATGATATTTGAATATAATAAACACTAACTCTGGAAATCAGAGTCTCCCTTTACCTGGGTTTGCTGTTTTCCGTTTTTTTTTTTATGTATGTTTTTCATTGTTGTAGGCTGTCTCTATGAGAAGGATCAGCCCGAAGTGTAAATTTAAAGTCTTCTGAGGCTTTCTCTCAGCCTGTATCTTTTTCTGGGCATACCTAGTCACTTCCTAATTTTCCCCATATGTGCAGTTGCTTTTGAATGTCCTAGTCTATACTGTCTGATTATCAGAAGGGGAAAAGCAAAAATAAAGTGAGGAAAGACCAGTGGCACTTTACATCCCTTAGAAGTCACTTCAGCCTGAGGGGCAGGGGCCTGCAACAATGGGGAGAGGCACAACAATAATGGCTGCCCACCTCTTTGTCTGCACCTTTGTGATCAGAGCAGCAATTAGGGATTAGACACAGATTGCTGATATTTGAAGACAGTGTTCTTTTTGCCCACCCTAGTTCCTTCCAAGGAGCTGCCTCAGGACCATATGCACAGCTGCCTGCCACATTGCTGGGCACATTGCCTGCCACATTGCTACTGAGGTAAGAGCTGAAATGGACTGAAATTAGCTGCAATTTACTGTCTAAGCCTTCTCTCTGGAGCCTTCAATAGACTCCAGAGTTCCAAAATAGTTACATAAGACAGATTCTGCCAGTGCAATTTTTGTCTAGGTGGGAGACACATTTCTGGTGCTTCCAACTCTTCCCGGAACCCTCTCAACAGTGTTGTTTCAGAATAAATTAAGTTTTAGCTATTACATGTAAAGATAACTGTCGTATTAAGGCAAGTTCCCTGGATTTTCCTAAGCAAATGTTTTCTCTCCTTGGCTTCACTACAAGGAGAAGATGGCATCAAAGCATAACATATTTCTCAATGCATGCCTTAAAAACAGTCATTCACTATCCTGGTTATATACAAGAATCACCTACAAAGTTCTTTCTAAAAATTTAGGGATTTCGTATCTGATAAATCAGAACTTTTAGGGAATGGGAGTGGGAGGGTTTTTAATTCCCTCAAGTAATTCTAATGCATATGATAATTGATTATGAATCACTAGATTCTAGAAGGAGAGAGGTCTCTTACTCTGTGAAAGAGAGAGGCAGAAAGAGGAAGTCACCTTGTAATAATTTGGTCATTGGGAAATGTACAGACGTAAGTCGAACTATGCTTCGTACATTAAATACGTTATCACGGATGTTTGATGAGGGGCCAGAAAGTGTTACCCAATGAACCTCCATAGTACCAAATACAGTCAAGCTTGTTCCAGGTTAGTATTGTCCCTTTACAAGCCGTTAGAAGTGTCTGTAAGCCACTATCTATATACCACTTCTATCAGTTTGGTTTAGGGATAAAAAACCTTGAAGGTTGAAAAGGACAAATGAGATTTGCATTTTTGGTCCCTTCCTACATCTTCAGGATTATTTCACTTTCTGGTGTCTCCAATCCTGCAAACTCTTTCATGTTTCTGAAACTTGATATACTCAAATTATATCTCTTCTGCATTAAGCAATGAAACCTCTCTTCTCAATACACACTCCTCTTTCTCTCACACTTTCCCTCCCTTTTTCTCCACCTCTCCTTCTAGTTAATTCCAAATTATTTTTTTAAAAAGCATATTTCAAATGGGCTCTTCAAGGAGGGCTTCCCTTGCCTGCCTCTCCACAACAAAGTCAGGTATCGCTCCCTCTTTACATCTCACGTCTCACTCTGTAATTTTTCTTTGCAGCATTTATCAGTCTTGTGTTACACAGTTACTGGTGTGAATATTTGGTAAACTTCCGTCTCTCACATTCAAATATAGGTTATGTAAGAGTCTGGCCTGGCTCCCTTTTGTTTGGTGCTGCCCCAACCTAACTAAGTGCCTTTCCCCTACTACAGGTTCAAACACTACTTGTTAAATGAGTGGAAAAAACCAAAGAGACTTTGTTGTCCCCATCTATGGCAGAAAATGGCTTTATGTATTCATTCAAAAATGTTCTCAATGTGCCAAAGTCGATGAGAATTAAATGATAAATCAAATACAGACTCCTTGAAGTCTTTAGCTATTGTGCAATAAAATATACATATTTAAATAATGATTCAGGATACTATAAAGGCAACAATAAATTTTATTAGGAAGATCAAATTTCAGGCCTACAAGGTTGCCAAAACAAGGAGACTCTCCACATGAGAAGATTGAGGGGGCCTGACTGCCCTAGGCTTGTGTGACCTCCTACAACACAGGATTTGAGTCCCTGTGTTACCTCATGGCTGCGTGGCTTCAAGGCATTTCACCTACTTGTGCAGCCACTTCCTCCTCTGTGAAAAGGTCACTCTTCTACTGGAAAGGGAACCCTATTTTTACATAAAATGTTTTTAGCAGAATACCAGAAGTTCTATGATACTGAGAAGATAAACAGATGGTGAATCAATATATGAAAAGAAGTTCAGGATCATTAACCATCGGGGAAATTCAAGTTAAGTCCACAATAAGGTATCGCTACACCCCTGTCAGCACAGCTAACATAAACAGTGACACGAGATACTGGTGTGGACACAGGGAAAGTAGATCACTCATACAGTGCTGGTGGGAATGTGAAATGATACAGACACCTGAAAAATGCTTTGATGATTTATTTAAAAATGAAACATAAAACTACAACCCAGAAATCACATTCCTGGGTATTTATTCCAGAGAAATAAAGATGTATGTTGATTCAAAAACCTGTACACAAGTGTTTATAGAGGATTTATTTGTTATAGCCCCAACCTGGAAACAAGCCAGAAGTCCTTCAACAGGTGAGTGGTTAAACAAACTGAAGTATAACCACATCATAGGATACTACTAAGTGAGACAAATAGATGAACTGTAAATATCTGTAACAATCTGCGTGAATCTCCAGTTATGCTGAGTGAAAAAAATCCACAAATGTTATGTACTATATAATTGTTTATGTAACATTCTTGAAAAGACAAAATTATAGAAATGGAGAACAGATTAGTGGTTGCCAGGGATTAAAAAGGTGATGGAGATGGAAAGAAAGTTGGTGTGACTGTAAAAGGGAAATATAGAAAATCCTGGGGGCAAATGAAATGTCCAGTATCTTGATTGCATCCATGTTAATATCCTGGTTATGTTATTGTACTATAGGTTAGGGAAATATTATCACTAAGGGAAACTGGATGAAATGCTGATGGAATCTTTCTGTATTATTTCTTTCAACCACCTGTGAATCTACAATGATCTAAAAATATAAAGATGAGATTTTAGAAGTTAAAAGATGGTAGAAAATCTGAGAAGGGAGTATGTCAGTTTGTCAGTTATCGGATGAGCCTTAGAACTTTGACATCATAATGGTGAGTGATTCTGACTACTGAGGAATCCTCAGGCTTCAAAGATTTACCTGTGCTGCTCTGCGAGGTGCTGCAGACATGACCGATTTTCAGTACCAAGAATGGAAGAATGAAGGATGTTCACATCAATCCAAAAGGTGGTCATTTAAGGCTTCACTGCACAATGTATTCTTTTCATATACATGTTTTGATCATCAAAAAAGCCTGGTGGTCTCAGGAAGTTTTCTGTCTTGTTTCCTCTAAAACATATGAACTAATTCTTAACTTTAGAACCAGTTTTGTAGGGTTAGTAATGTTCATAAGATTTAGTGCTGCTGAGCTTGAGGGAATGCTTTGTATTCTCAGGGAAGATGCTTTCCTGGCTCCACAGGAGACAATTTTCTGTATGTCTATGAAAATGTCTGCCTCTCTTTTGAGCTTTTATATTCTATTCAGTCTAGTTGGCCTTACCTATTATGATCACAGAGTCCTGTTAGAGCTTGGTTATAGCTTAACCAAATAACATTTAAGCACTTTGTTAAGTTTAGAAACTTTTTGATGTTTCCGGTATTGTTTGGTGCTCTTTAGCAATTTTCCCCAAAATTTGAATATTAATTTAGACAAGATAGGTGTCAGTTTTTCAGAATCGTTAATTATCTACTTTTTTATGCTAACGTGTAACCAAATTGTAATTAGACTTTGCAAGTCTCCGTGTTGTTTTGTTTTATGCATGTTGGGCCATAAATTGTGTTTCCCTTTTTATTTTTAACCAGAGTTTAAATGCTGGCTGTTATTCAGAAATAACGGTTCACAGGGGTTGGACACTTCTCTCAGGAATAATGGTCTATAGTGGCTTAGGTGATGCAATAGAAATGTACTTTCCAAAAATACAAATTGGCTTAAAACATTAGGAAAATGTGATTTTATTTTTCCTTTAAAAAGCAGTGGAAACTTTTCTTTGGATAGAAGATGATCTATCTGTCACTTTGAATCAGAATTAGCTAACAATAAATATTTATGGAGAACATTACATAGTTTAAGAATGCTTTTGATAGGTTACTTCATTTTAAATTCATTATAACTCCATAATTAGATATTATTCTTCCAGATTACATGTTCCATTTTATTACTATTATGGACATTTTGCCAGATTAGAGACATGGGTACTGCAAATTTCTTCGTGGTCTGTTGACATTTATTGTGTATGCAAGGCATTCTATGTATTCTATTAGTAACTTTAAAAGAATATCTCCAAGCATACTTCAAACACAATGCCCTGTGGCTCTTGATCCCTGACTCTGGGTCATTGGTTCTCCCTCTGGACTTTGGGGACTGCTTTCTGTGTCATCTGCTAGCTTTTCATGAAAAGTAGCACATGATTGCAGTTGAGTAGTTTTATCAGCCTGTTTTCTGCCAGTAGGGTTTGAGGATCTGATAGTCTTCTGTTATTGTATACTCTTTCTGTCTTTTTCAACACAACTTGTCAGTGTTTCTGCAGATATAAAATTCTCAAGAACTTTATGGGTTTCCCATGGTTGCCACTCATATTCGCTCATTAGGTAGAATTTGGGTTCATCAAGTCTTCTGACATCATCACTATAGTATTTTTGTCTGCTTCATAGATGGCTGCAAGAAAATGCCCTTAAGCTTTTTGAGTGCCTCTAGTTATATTGAGGGGATCTGTATCCCACATCCTTAATCTCTTCAAAGAGCCTTTACTGTACCTGAGTGCTCTCATTGTTTGATCTTTATGAAGGTTTAGTAACAGATTGTATAATCACATATTCAACTTTTGTTTTTCTCTGCCACATTTTCTGAAGCATCCTTTTAATTTTGCCATCACTGGTATCTGAATAGGGAAAGAATCTCACAAATCATCAAGTCTCATTCTCTTTTATTTAACAAGTTCAGGTTCTCTTTTGTTTAACAATTCTTCTCTCAACTTATCTTTCTCTTCTCACATTTTCCTATAAGAAAAAAAAAGCACTTCTTTCACCTATTTGCTTGAAAACCTATTCACTTAAATATCCAAGTTCACCATTTAAAATGTCCATACTCTACATAACTAGAGTGTACAATTTTATTTTGTTGGCCTGCTTGCAGCAAGGATCTCCCTTCCTCCCATTTTCAATGCATGTCTTCTGAACTCTCATCAGCAATGTCTTCAAAATCCATATTTCTACCCAAAGTTTGTTCGTTCTGATTTAACTCTTCTCTAAGGCAAGCTAGATTTTCTCTATAATGCTCTTCCATAACTTCCAAGCCCTCTCTGACAGAGTCTTTAATGTCCATATTTTTTACTAAGAGTCTGTTCAAGACAATCTAGGTGGTGTTTTCTCTAATGCTCCTCAAAATTCTTCTAGCATCCACTTACTCCTGATTCCAGTGCCACTTCTGAATTTTTAGATACTTATCATAGCAGCACACCATTTTCAGGTACCAAAGTATAAAGGTTTTATGAATTTGTAACAAATAACCATAAACTTAGTGGCTGAAACCAATGAGAATTTATTATGTTGCATGATAAGGAGATTAGATACGCTTGACTGGATCCTCTGCTTAGGGTTCCATAAGGCTGATCAAGGTGTTTATCAGGGCTGCATTCCTTACTGGAGGGTTGGGAGAAGAATTTGCTAATGAGCTCATTCAAACTTTGGAGTAAATTCAGTTACTTGAGGTTGTATACTGAAGTCACCTTTCCTTGCAAACTGTCACATGGGGCTGGAGCTTGCTCCTAGGGTCTGGCTATATTCCTTTTCATGCTTTCCATGTGGCTTCTGCCAGCAGTGATAGATTGACCAGAATTTTAGCATTGTATAACCCTTGAAATTTGGCATAAAATGCTATCATATGTTTGACCACTGACTTTTTGTTCTTTAGTATTTGATGTGTACAGGAAAGCACTTTTTTTGTGATAGACACCTACAATAAGAAAACCACATCATTGGAAGGTGCTTAATGAACCCTGCTAACCCACAGCTCAGAACAACTCAGACGAGGCTGGAGGGAGCAGAAGCGGCATCTTTTTCTGTTCAGTGATTTGTTGCTTCTGTCTAATACCAAGTATGTATACTACGTATACACGATATGCTCTCCTGATTATCATAAAATGCATTTATACTAACAAATTGCATTTCACTATTCCTTACTATAAGAAAATATAAAGTAATTGTTCTTTTGCTTTTGCAAATGTTTTGATTTTTCATTTACTCAACAGGTATTCCTGGAGGTGCTGTTGTGTGCAGTACCCTTGTAGAGAACATAATTGAAAATGTAACAGGCAGGGTCCCTCTTGCCTGGCGCTTCATGACAGATGATAAAATATGAGGGGATATTGCAGATTGTAATTAGTGGTTCTGAAAAGAAGATAGATAGGCTGCCATGTGGAGAAAAACATGTTACAGGGTTAGAGAGGTGTCATCCAAGAGGGGCTTTCTGAGGTGACATTTAATGATAACATTTAAACCTGAGCTCTGGGATGAGAAGCAGCAGCATTTCTAGACCACGCAGCTGAAACTTCTGGGCTGAGGGAACAACCGGCTTAAGGTGGGTGCAGCTTGATCCTTTGGAGGGAGGGGTTCAGGGAAGGCTGATGTGACCAGAGAAAAATGCCTGGGGAAATTATGTCAGATATGAGAGTGGTCACACAGGTATCCATAGGGCAAAGCGAGGAGTTGGAATATTATGCTGAAGGGCCTCTATAGGAGTATCCAAATCAGGTAAAC
Organism: Trachypithecus francoisi; assembly: GCF_009764315.1. Classification (NCBI taxonomy): domain Eukaryota; kingdom Metazoa; phylum Chordata; class Mammalia; order Primates; family Cercopithecidae; genus Trachypithecus; species Trachypithecus francoisi. The sequence continues at coordinate 116,229,925 of NW_022681454.1, forward strand.
ATTTTTAGTATATTGTTCTGGCTGCTGGGAGACAATAGGTTGAAGGGCAGGCAGAAATGGAAGAAGGGAGACTGGTTAGGGAGACAATAGTCCTGATAATTATGGTAAGGCTTCATCTTGGGAGTGGCAATAAGAATGAAAGATGCAGAAGAGAGATTTGACATCTATGTTGCAGGTAGAACCAATGGGTGTACTTTCCTCTTCACACTGAACACAATCATTACCCAGCCTAGAAAAATGGTGATGACTTAGTAAATGTCCAAAGGCAGGGAGATGGGAAGAATTGAGGTGTATGGCCATCTATTTACCTGCTCCATTTCTGTTTTCAATATTTATGAAATATCCTGAAAGACAAAGAATATTTCAACACACAAAATCTCACAAAGAAGCTTTTTAGTCATTGGAGAAAAATAAAGTGCTTCTTTGCTGACCTCATCCTGGCTTGCAGTTATGCCAGACACAGATAAGACATGCAAGATTAAGTACTCATTTTAAAAAATCTGATATTTAATCTGAGTGATAATAATGATAGGTATGATTTCCCACAGGCAAGTCATGGGTCAGGTCTTATGCTAAGGACTTTATGCACCCAACCTTGTCTAACCCTTACAGCTGCTCTTGTAAGATTGAGATGGGTCTATTTTCCCTGTTTTACAGCAGTCCTTGGTGTACAGAGGTCTAATAGCTTCCCCCAGGTCACCACATTAGCAGTTAGGGGAGTTCACATTTAAAATTTGGTTTGTTTATCTCGAAGCACAGGCTTTTACCCAACACCTGGTGCTCTTGCCTCTATTCTTTATTTCCTTTCTTTGGATTTGCAGAAGATTCCACAACCATTTGGTTTTCTGTCACCACTGAAATCAACCTTTCCTTTGTGGTGCATAAAAAAACAACTCTCATCTGCTTGGAATCTAGTAAAACATGAAGCAGATTTCATAATGAAAGAAGAAATAGATGAGAAGTCCAGCAATCAAAAAAATCAGAAACAAAGATGAAGATAGTATGTTTTGGATGAGAGCAATTGCCTACAAATTTAACTGTCGAGGTGGTGATATCATAAATAGGACAGAATGAAGATTGTCTAGGCCTTGGCATGAGATCCAAGTGAAGTGTCCTGAAAAAGCCACTGACAAAGATAAGTCTCTATTTTTAAAAACAATAAGAGTAGTTACCATTCTCTGTATTTAACCCAGGTAAATACATATAGGAAACTAAAATTTATTGGAAAGGTTCTCAGAACCATACTAGAAACATTACCAAGGTATCACCTAGCTTTGCCTACTGCCTTTCAAGGTAGGTTTTATCATTTCTAGGTTTTAGATATGAAAACGGAGGCTGAGAAAGGATCAGTAAGTGGCCCTGGGAAATTGCTGGGGGAGACTGACTAGAGTCCAGGCCAGCTTTCAAGGCAAGACTGTGCTTGTTCTGCCACCCCTCATTGTACCCAACTGTGCTCAGCCAGAAAGATAACAAGACTGCTCATTTCGTCCTTCTTCTGACCTTGCAGACCGTTCACATTCAACTTTTAAGGGCAATGTATTTTTCTTTACTTATTTTTGTCTTAATCTTTGTAGTTATGATAGTATTTAGAAAGAGTAGGCCTTTATTTTCTCACCAGAAGCCATTTATTGTCCTGGACACCAATAACCCTTTAATGAGTTTTACAGAATCTATAGTATTCTGCTAAAAACATTTCCTATAAAGACGATGTTCCCTTTCTGTCTGCTAAAAAATTGTGTCTATGGAGGAGCTGAATTTTTAGTTTGCTTGACTCATTATCACAAAAGTTGTGCAACATTTTTCATTTTTTGCATATGCTTTTGAGATGGCTCTTTGCATCCAAGCAAGAGTTTTTATGACGTGACAAAATTGGTATCAAAATATTTAATAATGTCTTTGTTTAAGAGACTCAGTTCCTAGAAAATTATTTTTATGTACTTTTTACATTCATTGGGAATATTAGAAAGTGAAAGTGATATGTTATTTTACTTTGGTTATAAGTCCAAGGCCCTTGAGATAGAAACATAGATTTTTTTAAAGAAGTTTCCTATCAGTAATGAATGCTGACACCTTGTACTAGTTTTTGTCACAATTTTTAGGAAATTAGGTACAAGCCTTCCCACAGTAAACATCTGGGGACGTTTATGTTTACTATTCATGTGACAATTTTTTTTTTTAGGGAAAAACAACTACTAAAAAGAAATAGCTCCCTGCAATCACAAATATTTCTTCCCTGTCCCATCTCACTTTAAAAAGGAGCATTGCATTGTACCTTGAATCAATTAATCTGTTCGAATTAATAATCTGAATTTAATGTCTAGTTTTTCCACTTATCCATAAAAAGGGAGTGGAATGATATAGGTTGCACTGGACCTTAGCTCACCTCCAGGCTCTGGTTGGAAGCTCTCTTGCTTTTTATGTTGATGCTACGGTAATCAACTCAAGTGGAAAAAATAGTTGACCAATTGCCATATTTGTATTTTCTCAAAATAAGTAAATTTTAGTTTGTATATAGTAATAAAAAGGATTTAAATGTTTGTTTCTTCACAAAGGGATTATATTTACTCCAGTTCTGCTGGAGGTTAATAGTAAAAATTGTTCTGTAGGCCGGGCGCGGTGGCTCAAGCCTGTAATCCCAGCACTTTGGGAGGCCGAGACGGGCGGATCACGAGGTCAGGAGATCGAGACCATCCTGGCTAACACGGTGAAACCCCGTCTCTACTAAAAAGTACAAAAAAACTAGCCGGGCGAGGTGGCGGGCGCCTGTAGCCCCAGCTACTCAGGAGGCTGAGGCAGGAGGATGGCATGAACTCGGGAGGCGGAGCTTGCAGTGAGACGAGATCCGGCCACTGCACTCCAGCCTGGGCGACAGAGCAAGACTCCGTCTCAAAAAAAAAAAAATGTTCTGTGATTATTGTCATTTATTTTATATGACATTAAAAACTTCTGTTCTCATTAATTAAAGTCAGATGAGGCCTTCGTGAGCACTCTTGGTATTCATTCGAATGTTAAATGAGAAGTTATTTTTTCAAATAAAATTATGGCTTTTTAAAGACAGAATCTGCTTTATTAATGTATTATTACTAGCAGAGATCGATGAAAACTTTAAAGAAAGAGGCTGTATTTAGCCTACAGTCTCCTTAGTCATCACTACCATTATATTTACTTGTAAAAGAATACAGAAACAATGAAAAATGAATTTTGTTTATGTCAAAAGATGAAGATGACTATTAACTTGTTATAAATGGAATTGTAAACAGATACTTACGAAATATACCAAGATCCATGACCCTTACTCCCGAGCACCTAAGGGAGCATCTCTATCTTAGAACTGGGGAAATGTCCGTAGAATCCTGTAAATTTCCAGGGTTCACTGGGGCTTTTTCTCCAGCATAAATACTAAAGTAGATTTCTCCCCTCTCCTCCTCCTCCTCCCTTTTTTCTTCCTTCTTCCTCTTTCCCTTCTCTGCTGCTACTCCTACTCTTCCTCATCTTCCTCCTCCTCCTATGAGCCAGTTTATATTAAATTCACACTTTCTCATTACTACTGAAATAGTATAATAGTGTCAGTGACTGAGAGTGAAGAAATATAGAGGGACCCTAAGAGAATCCATTTGAGTACAAAGCTATGTTGTAATATATTTTAAACATTTCCAAGGTAGTATCTAGTTTGTTGATAGAATGTCATGAGATTTCTCCCCTCAATCTCAAAGAGCAATCCCATCAGCTAGCCTGATGGTCCTGGGGAGGGAGGAAGGGTGAGGGTAGGAAAGATGAAGGGAGTGCTTCATGAACACTTCTTCCCTGCAACAGCTTTAGAAGGTGGGTCAACACCCATAGAAGTCAAGGGGTTACAGGATAAGCTTTCAAGTTAGGTTGTCTGTGTTATAATGTGGGCAATTTACTTTACCTCTCCATGAGTTTCCTAATCTATAAAATGAGGCTAATAGAGACTATATGATGTATTAGGTTGGTGCAAAAGTAATTGCCGTTTTTGCAATTTCAGGATCTAATGAAACAGTGTGCAAAAAATATTTAGGAGAGTGATTGGCACGTGGTAGATGCTTAGTAAATATTGTAGGAGAATATCAACTTTGTTCTGGGGTCTCACTCTGTCATCCAGGCTGGAGTGCAGTGGTATGATCACAGCTCACTACAGCCTCAACCTCCTGGGCTCAAGGGATCCTCATACTTCAGCCTCTGGAGCAGCTGAAACTACAGGCATATACCACCACACCCAGCTAAGTAAAAAAAAAAAATGTATATATTGATGGGAATCTCACTATGTTACCTAGGCTGGTTTAGAACTCCCAGGCTTAAGTGATCTTTCCACTTCAGCCTCCAGAAGTGCTGGGATTATAGGAATGAGCCGCTGCACTAGCCTCTTGTTCTGGGCTTTTAGATAACTCCTTAATTTGGTTTCAAAAAAGTGGACAGTATTAGCACTTTACTGAACTAAGAGAAGAATTACTCAAATAATTTTTTCCAAGTTCACATATGTGGAAGTTTCCACACAGCATCTTCAGATTTGTACACATAGATACTTATGGTAGAAAATCTAAAAATCTGTAAAAACAAGCAGGTGTTTGTCTGCATTTCCAATGGGTCATATATTGTTATTTGTTAATGACTTTAGAGGTGTTATCTAGAAAAATGATTTTATCTGATAACTGATTGTTTCATAAAAGTCTTCAGATACAACAGACATAGGGTAAAAAACATTTTAAAAATTTTCAGGAAAAAAGTCATCTTATATCACAAGACACTTTTTCAACCTGTATTCTTATATTCAATGTGCCCTAAGTTCTACATCTAGATTATTCTTCATGCATGGTTCCTGCAAAATTATTCATTTCATAAGTTCCACTGAAGAGTTTTAGCATTGTCTCAGGAATCAGTGAAGTCACAGGGAGATTTCCACATGAGGCGTCTTTGATCTCATTGTAGCTTTGGTGTCTCCCCAAGTAGTTCTGACTAGTGGGAAGTCCCCGAGTGCTGTGCCCACATTGCCTGGGAATCCTTGATCAGGTTTATAACTATTTAAAATGTAGGTCCAAGGGGGCGGAGCAAGATGGCCGAATAGGAACAGCTCCAGTCTCCAACTCCCAGCGCGAGCGACACAGAAGACCGGTGATTTCTGCATTTTCAACTGAGGTACTGGGGTCATCTCTCTAGGGAGTGCCGGACAATCGGTGCTGGTCAGCTGCTGCAGCCTGACCAGCGTGAGCTGAAGCAGGGCGAGGCATCGCCTCACCTGGAAGCGCAAGGGGGAAGGGAATCCTTTTCCTAGCCAGGGGAACTGAGACACACACACACCTGGAAAATCGGGTAACTCCCACCCCAATACTGCGCTTTAAGGAAACAGGCACACCAGGAGAATATATCCCACACCTGGCCGGGAGGGTCCCACGCCCACGGAGCCTCCCTCACTGCTAACACAGCCGTCTGCGGTGATCTATCCGCAAGGCAGCAGCGAGGCTGGGGGAGGGGCGCCCGCCATTGCTGAGGCTTAAGTAGGTAAACAAAGCCGCTGGGAAGCTCGAACTGGGTGGAGCTCACAGCAGCTCAAGGAAGCCTGCCTGTCTCTGTAGACTCTACCTCTGCGGACAGCGCACAGCTGCAGTCCAACAGGGGAAAGAGCCGGGGCGGTGCAGACGCGAACGACTCTGTCTGACAACTTTGGGGAGAGCCGTGGATCTCCTAACGCGGAGGTTGAGATCTGAGAACGGACAGACTGCCTGCTCAGGTGGATCCCTGACCCCTGAGTAGCCTAGATGGGAGACATCCCCCACTAGGGGCAGTCTGACACCCCACACCTCACAGGGTGGAGTCACCCCTGAGAGGAAACTTCCAAAGAAAGAATCAGACAGGTACACTCGCTGTTCAGCAATATTCTATCTTCGGCAACCTCTGCTGCTGATACCCAGGCAAACAGGGTCTGGAGTGGACCTCAAGCAATCTCCAACAGACCAACAGACAGTCCTTCTGACTGTCAGACGGAAAACTATCAAACAGGAAGGACACCTATACCAAAACCCCATCAGTACGTCACCATCATCAAAGACCAGAGACAGATAAAACCACAAAGATGGGGAAGAAGCAGGGCAGAAAAGCTGGAAATTCAAAAAATAAGAGCACATCTCCCCCTGCAAAGGAGCGCAGCCCATCGCCAGCAACGGATCAAAGCTGGTCAGAGAATGACTTTGACGAGATGAGAGAAGAAGGCTTCAGTCCATCAAACCTCTCAGAGCTAAAGAAGGAATTACGTACCCAGCGCAAAGAAACTAAAAATCTTGAAAAAAAAGTGGAAGAATTGACAGCTAGACTAATGAATGCAGAGAAGATCATAAACGAAATGACAGAGATGAAAACCATGACACGAGAAATACGTGACAAATGCACAAGCTTCAGTAACCGACTCGATCAACTGGAAGAAAGAGTATCAGCGATTGAGGATCAAATGAATGAAATGAAGCGAGAAGAGAAACCAAAAGAAAAAAGAAGAAAAAGAAATGAACAAAGCCTGCAAGAAGTATGGGATTATGTAAAAAGACCAAATCTACGTCTGATTGGGGTGCCTGAAAGTGAGGGGGAAAATGGAACCAAGTTGGAAAACACTCTTCAGGATATCATCCAGGAGAACTTCCCCAACCTAGTAGGGCAGGCCAACATTCAAATTCAGGAAATACAGAGAACGCCACAAAGATACTCCTCCAGAAGAGCAACTCCAAGACACATAATTGCCAGATTCACCAAAGTTGAAATGAAGGAAAAAATCTTAAGGGCAGCCAGAGAGAAAGGTCGGGTTACCCACAAAGGGAAGCCCATCAGACTAACAGCAGATCTCTCGGCAGAAACTCTACAAGCCAGAAGAGAGTGGGGGCCAATATTCAACATTCTTAAAGAAAAGAATTTTCAACCCAGAATTTCATATCCAGCCAAACTAAGCTTCATCAGTGAAGGAGAAATAAAATCCTTTACAGATAAGCAAATGCTTAGAGATTTTGTCACCACCAGGCCTGCCTTACAAGAGACCCTGAAGGAAGCCCTAAACATGGAAAGGAGCAACCGGTACCAGCCATTGCAAAAACATGCCAAAATGTAAAGACCATCGAGGCTAGGAAGAAACTGCATCAACTAACGAGCAAAATAACCAGTTAATATCATAATGACAGGATCAAGTTCACACATAACAATATTAACCTTAAATGTAAATGGACTAAATGCTCCAATTAAAAGACACAGACTGGCAAACTGGATAAAGAGTCAAGACCCATCAGTTGCTGTATTCAGGAGACCCATCTCACATGCAGAGACATACATAGGCTCAAAATAAAGGGATGGAGGAAGATCTACCAAGCAAATGGAGAACAAAAAAAAGCAGGGGTTGCAATCCTAGTCTCTGATAAAACAGATTTTAAACCATCAAAGATCAAAAGAGACAAAGAAGGCCATTACATAATGGTAAAGGGATCAATTCAACAGGAAGAGCTAACTCTCCTAAATATCTATGCACCCAATACAGGAGCACCCAGATTCATAAAGCAAGTCCTTAGAGACCTACAAAGAGACTTAGACTCCCATACAATAATAATGGGAGACTTCAACACTCCACTGTCAACATTAGACAGATCAACGAGACAGAAAGTTAACAAGGATATCCAGGAATTGAACTCATCTCTGCACCAAGCGGACCTAATAGACATCTATAGAACTCTCCACCCCAAATCAACAGAATATACATTCTTCTCAGCACCACATCGCACTTATTCCAAAATTGACCACATAATTGGAAGTAAAGCACTCCTCAGCAAATGTACAAGAACAGAAATTATAACAAACTGTCTCTCAGACCACAGTGCAATCAAACTAGAACTCAGGACTAAGAAACTCAATCCAAACCGCTCAACTACATGGAAACTGAACAACCTGCTCCTGAATGACTACTGGGTACATAACGAAATGAAAGCAGAAATAAAGATGTTCTTTGAAACCAATGAGAACAAAGATACAACATACCAGAATCTCTGGGACACATTTAAAGCAGTGTGTAGAGGGAAATTTATAGCACTAAATGCCCACAAGAGAAAGCAGGAGAGATCTAAAATTGACACTCTAACATCACAATTAAAAGAACTAGAGAGGCAAGAGCAAACACATTCAAAAGCTAGCAGAAGGCAAGAAATAACTAAGATCAGAGCAGAACTGAAGGAGATAGAGACACAAAAAACCCTCAAAAAATCAATGAATCCAGGAGTTGGTTTTTTGAAAAGATCAACAAAATTGACAGACCGCTAGCTAGACTAATAAAGAAGAAAAGAGAGAGGAATCAAATAGATGCAATAAAAAATGATAAAGGGGATATCACCACTGACCCCACAGAAATACAAACAACCATCAGAGAATACTATAAATGCCTCTACGCAAATCAACTAGAAAATCTAGAAGAAATGGATAATTTCCTGGACACTTACACTCTCCCAAGACTGAACCAGGAAGAAGTTGAATCCCTGAATAGACCAATAGCAGGCTCTGAAATTGAGGCAACAATTAATAGCCTACCCACCAAAAAAAGTCCAGGACCAGATGGATTCACAGCTGAATTCTACCAGAGGTAGAAGGAGGAGCTGGTACCATTCCTTCTGAAACTATTTCAATCAATAGAAAAAGAGGGAATCCTCCCTAACTCTTTTTATGAGGCCAACATCATCCTGATACCAAAGCCTGGCAGAGACACAACAAAAAAAGAGAATTTTAGACCAATATCCCTGATGAACATCAATGCAAAAATCCTCAATAAAATACTGGCAAACCGGATTCAGCAGCACATCAAAAAGCTTATCCACCATGATCAAGTAGGCTTCATCCCTGGGATGCAAGGCTGGTTCAACATTCGCAAATCAATAAACGTAATCCAGCATATAAACAGAACCAAGGACAAGAACCACATGATTATCTCAATAGATGCAGAAAAGGCTTTTGACAAAATTCAACAGCCCTTTATGCTAAAAACGCTCAATAAATTCGGTATTGATGGAATGTACCTCAAAATAATAAGAGCTATTTATGACAGACCCACAGCTAATATCATACTGAATGGGCAAAAACTGGAAAAATTCCCTTTGAAAACTGGCACAAGACAGGGATGCCCTCTCTCACCACTCCTATTCAACATAGTGTTGGAAGTTCTGGCTAGGGCAATCAGGCAAGAGAAAGAAATCAAGGGTATCCAGTTAGGAAAAGAAGAAGTCAAATTGTCCCTGTTTGCAGATGACATGATTGTATATTTAGAAAACCCCATTGTCTCAGCCCAAAATCTCCTTAAGCTGATAAGCAACTTCAGCAAAGTCTCAGGATACAAAATTAATGTGCAAAAATCACAAGCATTCTTATACACCAGTAACAGACAAGCAGAGAGCCAAATCAGGAATGAACTTCCATTCACAATTGCTTCAAAGAGAATCAAATACCTAGGAATCCAGCTTACAAGGGATGTAAAGGACCTCTTCAAGGAGAACTACAAACCACTGCTCAGTGAAATAAAAGAAGACACAAACAAATGGAAGAACATACCATGCTCATGGATAGGAAGAATCAATATCGTGAAAATGGCCATACTGCCCAAGGTATTTATAGATTCAATGCCATCCCCATCAAGCTACCAATGAGTTTCTTCACAGAATTGAAAAAAACGGCTTTAAGTTCATATGGAACCAAAAAAGAGCCCGCATTGCCAAGACAATCCTAAGTCAAAAGGACAAAGCTGGAGGCGTCACGCTACCTGACTTCAAACTATACTACAAGGCTACAGTAACCAAAACAGCATGGTACTGGTACCACAACAGAGATATAGACCAATGGAACAGAACAGAGTCCTCAGAAATAATACCACACATCTACAGCCATCTGATCTTTGACAAACCTGAGAGAAACAAGAAATGGGGAAAGGATTCCCTATTTAATAAATGGTGCTGGGAAAATTGGCTAGCCATAAGTAGAAAGCTGAAACTGGATCCTTTCCTTACCCCTTATACGAAAATTAATTCAAGATGGATTAGAGACTTAAATGTTAGACCTAATACCATAAAAAACCTAGAAGAAAATCTAGGTAGTACCATTCAGGACATAGGCATGGGCAAGGACTTCATGTCTAAAACACCAAAAGCAACGGCAGCAAAAGCAAAAATTGACACATGGGATCTAATTAAACTAAAGAGCTTTTGCACAGCTAAAGAAACTACCATCAGAGTGAACAGGCAACCTACAGAATGGGAGAAAATTTTTGCAACCTACTCATCTGACAAAGGGCTAATATCCAGAATCTACAAAGAACTCAAACAAATATACAAGAAAAAAACAAACAACCCCATCAAAAAGTGGGGAAAGGATATGAACAGACATTTCTCAAAAGAAGACATCCATACCGCCAACAGACACATGAAAAAATGCTCATCATCACTGGCCATCAGAGAAATGCAAATCAAAACCACAATGAGATACCATCTCACACCAGTTAGAATGGCAATCATTAAGAAGTCAGGAAACAACAGGTGTTGGAGAGGATGTGGAGAAATAGGAACACTTTTACACTGTTGGTGGGATTGTAAACTAGTTCAACCATTATGGAAAACAGTATGGCGATTCCTCAAGGATCTAGAACTAGATGTACCATATGACCCAGCCATCCCACTACTGGGTATATACCCAAAGGATTATAAATTACTCTACTACAAAGACACATGCACACGTATGTTTATTGCGGCACTATTCACAATAGCAAAGACTTGGAATCAACCCAAATGTCCATCTGTGACAGACTGGATTAAGAAAATGTGGCACATATACACCATGGAATACTATGCAGCCATCAAAAAGGATGAGTTTGCGTCCTTTGTAGGGACATGGATGCAGCTGGAAACCATCATTCTTAGCAAACTATCACAAGAAGAGAAAACCAAACACCGCATGTTCTCACTCATAGGTGGGAACTGAACAATGAGATCACTCGGACTCGGGAAGGGGAACATCACACACTGGGGCCTATCATGGGGAGGGGGGAGGAGGGAGGGATTGCATTGGGGAGTTATACATGATATAAACGTCATGCACATGTACCCTAGAACTTAAAGTATAATAAAAAAAAATAAAATAAAAATAAAATAAAATAAAATAAAATAAAATGTAGGTCCATCTGAGCATTAAATTTGTAAAATAACCCAGGAGATATGTTGGTTTCTATGTTAGAGGTCTAAGGCAAATTAGGCAGAAATTGTCAAAAAAGCAATTTCACTGCTGACAAAACCGATCACCTTCTTACTCTCCTGAGATAAATGGGAAATGTGTCTATCACTTACATAGAAGACCTGCTGGCCTCTAGTTGAGGTATGTTTGGTTTTGTTTTCTAAGTTGGATTCAGTTTGGAGGCTATAGTTTTTCAGTTTTAACCAGAATATATTAAAAAAAAAAAAGTGGTATGAACAAAATCTTAAGAAATTTAAAATAACCTCTGCTTTAAAGGTTAAAATATCTTATAAAAACTAAGGTTGAAACATATTTTAAATCCCTCTAACTCAAGGTTATATATTTTTTAGTCTGTCTCTCCTAAGTAAAACTTCTATAAATATTATTTTTATAAATCATGCATTTTTTAGTCTTTGTTCAGTTCCTCAAAATGTTTTTGAAGTAAGTTTGAGATAGATAATAAATGCATTAATGGTTCTCTGTAAAAGCAACATCTTTAAAAGGTAAAGTGTGGTTCATACTCAATTGACCAGTCAGTCCATAGCTATTTGCTGACATTCATAAAGTGTGTGCAGCACCTTCTTGAGCCAGGCTTCTCTCGACACACATTTTGTAAACGCTCATCTAAGTATCCCCTGTGTTATGCATACAAGGTAATAGAGATGAATTAGGCCTGCTTTTTCCTGGAACAGGGAGAACTGGTATCTTTCCATGAGCACAGCTGCTCCCACAGCATCTAAGAAACAAACTGACAGAGATTTTGCTTGATTATCTTTCTAAGTACAGAAAATGCTTTCAGATTAAAAAATAAAATGCCACTGAACAACCTGTGGACAGCCAATGGTGTGAACAAAGCCAGCAAAGGCCGCACCTGTGCTGGAGATCCCTTCTCTTTGCCTGGCCCATGGCGAATTTAGTGGCCACCTTCTGGTAAGACCCCAGCTTGGTCATGTGTTTATGTGGATTAGCTATGAAAGGGCACAGTCAACTTCATATCGTCTAGGACAGGTAGAGAAAAGTAATTAAATGTTTCCCCAAACTTTCTTAAAATGCAAAACATTTTAATATGATATCTGTTAAGCCAGTAACTAACTTTTTGACCTCTACGGCACTTGCATACTTTGTACTTTTTTCAGTGCAAATATGTGAAAATGGTAGTTAAATTATGGTAACTATTGGAACAATCTCCTTTAGTTTTGATCAGTGGTTTTTCAACAGGGCTCTTTGAGTACTTGGGGAGTGAGTGTTCAGGGGCTGTGGAAGGAGAGTTCAGTGAGGAAGTCTCTAGAACTCCCTCTCCAACATCTCCCAATGCCCAGTCTTATCTGTGTTTTTAAACCTCTAAAACAGATCCTTCTTCACCAAGTATTATTCAATAGTCCATTTAAGTTTGAAAAATTGCTTTTATACTCCCAAATTAACTCTGTAAATAAATGTAATCTAATAATACAAATAGGTCGGGCAGGGTGGTCTCACACCTGTAATCTTAGCACTTTGGGAGGATCACTTGAGGGCAGGAGTTCAAGATCAGCCTGGACAACATAGCAAGATGCCATCTACACACACACAAAATATGCAAATGAAATTAATCAATCATATACTGGATTGCCTGAATTTTTGTATAGCAGATTATTTATTGCTATCTGTAGAGAGGTGACAGTCTAAAACAAAGGTTTCATTCACGGAATGCAGGTTAGTTTTCTAATACACATTCTTAGGCTGGCATAAGGATGGGTAATATGGCTTCCTACCGTGGACATCCAGGGTTGACACTCTTGGGTTCACAGGGATCGTGCAATTTGTAGCTCCTGCTCTGAACCACCACACACCAAATCTCATACTTATTTGAGGGTTCATCACATGCACTCAACACTCTTCTTTCCTCCTCCCTCCACTCTACCAAACCTCATGCATCACCATAAAAGTTTGAGACAAATAAAATGTTTCCAAGTTATTAATTTAACAGAATCTTCAATGCAGCTATTTGCTTTAGGAAAATATTTCCAAAGCTTATTGGGAAGAAATACATGTTTGTATCATTCCCTGCATATCTTCTTTTTCGTAAAATATTTCTGTAAAGGTTTTCAGTTTCTGTTGCTTAATGTCTTCTCTATGTTGCAGGTAAAAGAGGGACGTTCAAACTGGAAACATAAAATCTTTGATGAGAGAGTTTTCAAAAAGTCTTTTTTTAAATGGGAGGGGGGAATGGAAACCAGGTTTATGCTGTTATATTGGTTATAAAGCTATATGAATATGTATAAGGCATTTACAACAATGACTGTCACCTATTTCTTTTGCTGTTATTACTCTTCTACAAACTGGCATGAGTAATGAGACATGGGATATATGTAATTATGCATATTTTGGGTCAAGTAGGTGGCCCACTCTCTCATCCTGAGATGGTGTGGAGATAGGGAGTGGGGAAGCTATTGCTGGTAGATAAATAAAATGTGGCAGCCTCTGCAGAAAAGTTTGATGACTCCATAATAAGTTTTACCTAGAATTACCTTTTGACTCAGCAATTTCAGTCTTACACATAGAGCCAAGAAAAATAAAAACATACATTCATACAAAATGTTTATAGCAGCATTGTTCATAATAGCCTAAAAGTGGAAATAAATCATATGTTTGTCAACTGATGAATGAGTAAACAAAATGTGGTATTGGTGCTAGGAACAGGGGGGCATGGGGAGTGACTGCTTAATGAGTGTAGGGTTTGCTTTAGGGGTAATTAAAATGTTCCGAAAAGAGATAGTGTTGATGGTTACATAATATTGTGAATGGACTAAATGTCACTAACGGTCAATTGTATGCTATACGTAACTTTACTACAATTTTTTAAATAGCGAGAGGGTGATAAGTCCATGTATGAATAGACCTTAAAACATTTTCAATTTGCATATTAATGTTGCAGTGAAATAGTGGAGAAAATATTAATCTTTAGTAAACAATAGGTGAATTGACCTCAATCAGAGAATCATAGTAATGAAGAGTAAGTTTTCTGGGAACCAATAGGAACAAATTTTAGCAAATTGCATATATTGCAATTTATTTATCTTATAGAGAAATAAAATACTGTGGGTTTTTTTCTCTAAAAACATATCGTTTCTTGGCCAAGAGTGTTCCATCCAAATGCCAAATTTCACAAGTATGATTTAACCTGAAAACGAATATTCTGTATATTTGAATAGCACTTCAAGCTACAAGAACACTCAGAGGTTTAACTGGCCCACTTTTCAGTTGTGGAAGCGAGCTCAGAGTAGTTCAGTGACTTGCCTGTGAGGACATAGCTTGCATCACATAGTTACAATTAAGTGTTTAACTTCCAAACCAACCTGTCTTCCACTCTGAGATCTACTTCCCATCACTGTAATACTGCCTGGGAAAGAGCAGAGCCCATCAAGGCTCAGTTATGAGGATGGTACAATTTACACATGTACCCACATCAGTGACAACCAGCTACTGACATTTTTATCTAGAACGACAGTCTTAATATGTTGTTATAAATATTTTACGTAGCTTAACTGTTTCTCCCATTTTTAAAAACTGTAGTTCTTCAGAACTAAAGGAACACTGGTGCTCTTTCCTTCCAAGGTATTTTGTCAGTATATATATTTTAAATCTTTAATTTGCAACAAAAGAATGCAAATCTCTGCAAAGCAGTATTCCAAAATTATTCCCCTTTTCCTTAATAGAAATTGTTAGACCATCCTCCAACAACTTTTTATTTAGATTTAACTTGGCTGCCTCTGTGTAAATACTGTTTTCTCATTTACCTGTATGTTTTGTTTATTTTCAAGGAAGTTCTGATTACCACTCTCACTTTTCCTTCTCTCCATTCTATGGATTGGAGCTAGCATTGTTCTTAAAACATAAATTTTCCAAACCAGGCTAGTCCAAATGCAGTGGTGTTTACAACTAATTGATCACCACAAGCTACAGATTTATGTATTCCTTCTCCACTTCCACTGCTTCAGTTGACTAGCCTTTACAAAACAAACACATAAATAAATAAAATAAATTTCCAAGCCAGGCACGGTAGTTTGACCTGTTATCCCAACTACTCGGGAGACTGAGGCAGGGGGATCATTTGTGGCCAGGGCATCAAGATTGCAGAGGCTGCAGTGGCTGCAATGAGCTATAATTGAACCACTGCACTCCAGCCTGGGTGACAGACCCAAACCCTGTCTCTAAAAAAAAAAAAAAAAAAAAAGGAAAAAGTTCCTATACATGCAGGTTACTCTGCTCAACTTTCTACCCTTGAACCCAAGAAGATGTTGGGCCTTCCAGTCCATGCAGGAGTGTTTGAGGACTGGATCTCCTGCCCAAATCTGATATCACAGGGCAACCTGTTATTTTGGAGGCCATGCTTTATTTTCCTGAAATATTTTGCCTATTTTTTCAACCCATGATTTGATGTTGCTGAATCTAACCCCATGTTTTTTAAAATAATATAAAGTATATTAAAAATATTAGCAACATAGATTGATTTGAAAATAAGCAATTAGCTAATTTATCCTACTCTATTTTGGGGTATTATTAAATTTGATTAGGTACATCAATCTAACCAAAGAGAAGGACCACCTGAAAGCATTCTCCTTCCAGTCCTCACTGAGGACATCAAGAAATGTGTCTCTGTAACTGTTTTTGAGACCAAATATTAAATTCCAAGTTTCTGCCTTAGGCAGAATGAAAAGGAGATAGAGACAGGGATGACATAGAGATGGGAGGAAGGAAAGGAGAGATAAAGAGAGGAGAGAAAGAAATATTTAGAAAATACTGTGTGGAAAAGTATACTTTTTTATATTCAAGTATGTTTTCACATGTTTAAAATTAAGGACTAAGCAATATGAAGCAAAAGGAATACACGTTAACTATAATGCTTAAGCTTGAAAAGAATATTGCGTGTTAAGTGTTCATGAACTTGGGTCAGGCACGCAGGCACAGGCTTATAATCCCAGCATTTTGGGAGGCCAAAGTAGGCAGATCACTTCAGCTCAGGAGTTCGATACCAGCCTGACCAACATGGGAAAACTGCATTTCTACAAAAAATTAGCCTGGCACTGTGGGACCAGCCTGTAGTCTCAGCTATTCAGGAGGCTGAGACAGGAGGATTGCTTGAGTCTGAAAGGTAGAGGTTGCAGTGAACTGTGATCATGCCACTGCACTCCAGCCTAGGTAACAGAGTGTGACTCTGTCTCAAAAAAAAAAAGTCCATAAACTCTAATAGTTTGTTGTAATAAAGTGATTTTCACAAGCAGACATTTCTTACTGAAATTAAACTTTTTTTTCCCAATCATCACTAGTTGCATACAGAGTGATTTTGATTGTGTCCACCTTTTAAAAATGTTTACTTATTTTATTTTTAAAGGCTTTCAGTTATTTGGAAATAATTGTAAGCATACAGAAAAGTACAAAATAACACTAAGAATACCCATATGCCATTTACCCAGATTGACCTATTTGTTAACAGTTTACCACACTGCTTTTTCATTTATTTTTTTCTCTGACTCTCTTTTTTTCTCCATATATATGTATGTGCATACCTATTTTTGAAGGACAGTTATTTGAAGGACACCATGGCCCCTTATTATTAAATACTTATGCATTTCCTAAGAATAAGGTTATTCTCTTTATAACCACCATTCAGTTATCAACTTCAGTAAATTTAACATTGGTAGCATGTTTTAATCTCCCATTCATGTTTCAATTTTGTTGGTTGACCCCAATAATGTTTCTTTTCCAGCACAGGATCCACTCTGGGGTCAGGTAATGCAGTTAGCTGTTATGTCAAATACACAGGAGTTTTGAGTCTTTCATTCTGAAGAATGTCAGGATTGAACTGAGCTGAGAAGGACATCACTTTTAAGTGATCAGCATATGTCTACCTCATTTTTTTTTAATGCTACTGGGGAAAATAATCAAACTTTTAGCTTCAATTATCGTGTAAGCTTTGATTTCTGAAGTTGTAGTGCAGTAGCCAAGTTGTTCAAAAAGATGTTCTCTTTTTTTTTTTTTTTTTTTTTTTTTGCATCTTGCCCTTTACAGCAAGTCTAGATCACACAAAATAGTATTTGTAGGTTGGAAAAAAGGATAGTTCAAAAAAGTTACTTCCTGGCCAATAGCAAAAGCCATGTGAATGTTCTGACCTATTTCCAAATACCAGATGCATTGCTTGAGGGAGCTGAGACTAGAGAGGCCTCCTGTGGGGAAGGACACTCTTGTCTGCCTGCTTTGATTTGATTGTGGCAAATGGTATCATTCAGCATTTTTCATGAAAAAATTGCCCTGAAATTTTAAAAAGTAAATTTCATTTAGTTATAATTTATAAGAAATAAACATTTCTAATGCTCATCATTCATGTCTGAAGCTCATCCTATAGAAACTTTTCTTACCATTTCTTATAGTGTAGGTCTGTCACCAACAAATTTTCTTAGCTTCTTTTATCTAAAAATGTCTTTCACCTTCACTCTTGAAAGATATTTTCTTCAAATATAGAATTTTGCTTGCCATTTTTTCCTTTCAACACTTTAAAGCTATTTCACTGTGTTTTGGTCTCTGCTTTGTGATGAGTAGCATATGATCATTCAACACTGATCACCTGTCTGTAATTTCTCATTTCATTTTTACTACTTTAAAGATTTTCTTTTTTATATTTGGCTTTGAGTAGTTTGACTATAATATCTCAAAGCATGGTTTTCTTTGAATCGGATTGTGTTTCACATTTTCTGAAGTTATTTGATTTGTAAATTTTTATCTTCTGCCAAACTTGGGAAACTTTTAGCCATTATTACTTCAAGCATTTTTTTTTCTAGACCATTTTGTCTCTTCTTTCATTCTGGGATTACAGTTATGAGTATATTAAAACTTTTCAAAATTTAATTTTAAATTAATTTTAATTAAAAATTTAAATTAATTTTAAAAATTAATTTTAAATTTATTTTAAAATTTTAAAAGTTTTCATTTTTTTTTGGACAGAGTCTTGCTGTGTTGCCCAGTCTGGAGTGACATGGCATGATCTCAGCTCCACTGCAATCTCCTCCTGGGTTCAAGTGATTCTCCTGCCTCAGCTTCCCAAGTAGCTGAAATTACAGGCGTACACCACCATGCCCAGCTAATTTTTACTATTTTTACTAGAGATGGGGTTTCTACTAAAATGTTGGAACATGTTGGTCAGGCTGGTCTTGAACTCCTGATCTCAAATGATCTTCCCACCTCGGCATCTCAAAGTCCTGGGATTACAGGTGTGAGCCACCACGCCCAGCCTAATATTTATTTTTTAATTGACACGTGATTGTACACACTTACAGGATATACAGTGATCTTTTGATACATAAACGTATAATGACAAAATCAAAATAATTAGCATATTCATCATCTCAAATATTTATCATTTCTTTGTGTTGAGAACATTCAGTATCCTCTCCTCTAGCTATTTGAAAATATATAATATAGTCATCCTACAGTGGTAGAAGTATTCCTCCTAGCTATCTGTAATTTTGTGTCCATTACCAATATTTCTCTATCCCTTCATTCTGTCAGCCTCTAGTAAGCTCTGTTCTACTTTTTATGTCTGTGAGATCAACTTTTATTTAGCTTCTACATGTGAGTGAGTACATGCAGTTATTAAACCTATTGCTATTTTCCACATGTTCCCAAGGATCTGTTAATTTTTTTCAACCCCTTTATTCTCCTTCTTTGGACTGGCTACTTTTTTTTTTCTTTTTGAGACAGAGTCTCACTCTGTTGCCCAGACTGGAGTGCAGTGCAGTGGCACAATTTCGGCTCACGCTGCAAGCTCCACCTCCCAGGTTCATGCCATTCTCCTGCCTCAGCCTCCTGAGTAGCTGGGACTACAGGTGCCCGCCACCACGCCCAGCTAAGTTTTTTGTATTTTTAGTAGAGGTGGGGTTTCACCGTGTTAGCCAGGACGGTCTCGATCTCCTGACCTTGTGATCCACCTGCCTCGGCCTCCCAAAGTACTGGGATTACAGGCGTGAGCCACTGTGTTGGCCCAGGACTGGATACTTTCTATTGATTTGTCTTCAAATTCACTGTCTCTTCCATTTGTCATTTCAATTATGCTATTTGGCTCATCCAGGAAATTTTTTCTTGCAGATCTTTCCAGATCTAAAACTTTCATTTTAAAATATTTATATTTCTATGTTAAGACTTTCATATCTTTTTATCCTTTCACTTCCACTCTTGAAAGCTAATTTCTTTTATGTAATTGAGCATAATTGTAATAGCTGCTTTTGGTCTCACAATTTGAATGTCTAGATCATCTTAAAGTTGGCCTCAACTCTTGAGAATGTCTCATATTTTCCTGGTTCTTACTGCATCAAGAAATACTTTAGCTCATATGGGAAAAAAATCATGTTTCATTTTTTAAAAAATGATTTGATAAAAATTTATTTTAAAAAGTTATTTGCTTACAAAGAGCTCTATCTACAAGGAGAACAACCTCAAGAAGAAGTACACATATCCTTGTAAATATTATTTTGAATTTAATATGTTCCTTATGCCATGAAAACCTGTTATCCTACAAACAGTATAAAGTAAGGGATGCATATTGTCATTTCAAAAGAGATTTTTACTTTATAAAATATTTCATGGTAGAGTTTTGAAATTATATGGAAGGACTTTCAGACATTTAAAAAAATAACAGAACTTTTCCTTTTAATTAAATTCTATGCTAGAGTCCAGTGCTCACACCCCCCTAGACACTTTAGCATAAGCAGCCCATGACATCCCTGAGTTTGGGTGCTCTGAACCCTGTTGTTGGGTTCTGAGACACTTTTTCACAATCCTCAGGGCCACAAGCAGCATAGTTTGAAGCCAATGAGTTTAAGATACCTTTGTTTATAAAAATCTAATTAACAACTTTCAGGGCCATCTGTTATGTCAAGCAATTAGTCCATAAGAGAGAAAAATAAAATGAAAAGGAAAGCAATGAATTATAAAAAAGTTTTCCTCTAGCTTCATTTTTTAACATCATGTTTAAGGTCCATGGGAGTTCACTGAGGTTTTTAATTTGTCTTCTTTAAGCACTGTTTATCAGAGAATGGGGCCCTCATTATGAATGTATATGCATAGTAAATATCCTTGGTTACATATTGCCTTAATTTAAAATAACGTCTTTTGAAATTCAGAGTACAATAGATGTCATCTCAGAATCTTGTTAATCCTTTTGGATTATTTTCTGCAAATTGTCTTCCTATTTTTATGGAGCAGTTTCTCAATGTGAAGTGCAATAGAGAGCTATTATAGATACTCTACTCTCTGGCAGAGTTGGAAATGGAACTTAAATTTCTAAAATTTTATTTAATTGTCTCAATAGATTTCAACAACGAATATCTTAGTAACTGTGATGCTTGACAGAGAAATTGCTCGCTACCTGGGGATTTGAAAAAATGTCTTTTATAGCTAGTTGTTATTCTGATTTTACTAGCACTGAATGTGTGATGTGCAAAGAAATAAGCCATATGATAAAAACACAATCCAGGAAGAGAGAAAGGGCCCAGTTCCTCCTTTTAAAACTGTTCCCTCCGTTGCGGAAGTGGCCTCCCGAGTCTGAGGGGCAGCCCCTGTGCCCTCTCTGAATTCTCGGTCTTCCTCTTTCTTGCGTGAGCTGTGATATTACAAGTGCCACAAGTCCTTCATTTTAAGAGAGATATATGTTTTACTGAAATTCTTTCTTCTGGTTTCATGTTATATAAAGGAATGAAAATAAATTTTAATTAAGGATTCATGCTCTACGTGTGCTTGACTTGGTCATTACCTGGAACAAACTTTGCCTTTAGAATACAGATAATAATGTGAAAATAATTATGTAATCTTATGCATTACAATTCTTAATTTATAGCCATTTTTAAATTTCCTTTTTACAGTCTATAGCCACAACAGTAACAAAGTCAGACACAACAAATGACATCATCAACTGGTCACTACTAAAGCTAGGAATAACTTTAAGTTACTAACAAACTATTTTTAGTTAAAAATCAACTTTGATTTTTGAATTCATATATATTCAAATATGTATATGTTTGATATATATATCAAGGTCATATTTTGTCCCTCCACATTAAGGAATTGAAAACAACAAAGATATAACATTAGTGTATAGATGGGTACTCTTCTTGTATTCCTATTTTAAATTTTGTGTGAACTGAAAGTGATAGCATAATAAAATCGGGCTACAATTTTAGAGCACTAATAACATATATATTTACACATATACAATAAAATTTTTGTAAAAATCTTAATAAGAAAGTTTCAATGTTCTCTACCACAATGTTCTTTCAACATCTTCTTTCCTGGTTCCTCCCATCCCTACTTAACCTGATTATCATCCAAGGACTCAATCTTAGTATGAGGAGTCCTGAAGTACATGTTTTGTTGTAAATTTTGACATAAGAAACACCTGACTAGAAACCACATACCCTAGATGCTGGTCCTGAGAATTAGGTAACGGATGCCTCTCCTGAATTGGTGAAAAAGGAGACAAGTCTTTCGTGACACCATAGATTTGGGGGCATTTGTGTGCACACCACTTCAACCCTGTTTTGCTTTTAAGTTTCTGTTCCTTTACATTGATAGAACTGGTGTAATTTGTTGAGGTTTTCTTGTGGAGAGGTGGGCATATGTGAGGGTGAGGATGAGGATGAGGGTTGCAGAAAAAGAAAGATGGAAGTCTACGTAACTGAGAACTTTTATTAAAGAAAGTGACATTCAGATAGGAAAAAACAAGAAAATATTTGTATAGCATTGTTCCTTATATAAAATTCTCTAAAAATGTGAAAATTTCTTGCTGTTGTGACATGAAGTCCAATATTTTAATTTAAATTTAGTTTGACTGCATGATGTAATAACGTCTCTAAAAAACTCAGGGCAACCAGAATTTGGCCTAAGAAATCAATTGTTTCTGTACTAGTGGATTTCTGTAATACATTTAAAATAAAATTAAATTTATATTCACTGATTAAAGCAGACACTTCTGCATTGCTTCCTAACCTACATGATATGTGTGCCCTAAATAAAAATTTAATCTGGAAGAAGATGAGTAGAAGAGGGATGGGGCTTAGGAGATTGATTTAAAATAAAATATAGTTTTTCGGGTTTGTGATTTTCCTTTTGTTAAAGTGATTCGTGTTACCAGACAAGAAAGAATTCCTATTGCAATCAAGAATTGAGGCTATCTGGCTAGCTATTTATGTATACCTGACTTAAGAGACTCCAACATGATGTTTCCAAGCCTTACATTAAAAGAAAAGATTTTTAGATTGTACTCTCTATTTGCAACACAATTTTGAGCAGATTAGCTCTCTCTCTCTCTCGCTGTGTGTGTGTGTGTGTGTGTGTGTGTGTGTGTGTGTAAGAGAGAGAGAGAGACAGACAGAGAGAAAGAGAGGGAGACAGAGAGCCTCCATACCCAGGACATTCCATAAGGACAAGGCCATGATTTTTATTAAGGAATGAAGGGCAATCACAGTGTTTATCAAGAATAACTTCATTTGAAACATGCTTTTGTTTCAGCCTTTTTTGAAGGACTATTTACAGCAATTCAGCAGAGTCTACATAATTTAGATACATTTGTGGCGAGATTGCCAGTATTGCTGGGCAATAGTAAGTTAAAAAAAATAGTAAGTTTAAAAAAAGTAAGTTAAAAAAAGTAAATGAATACTGGAAATATATTTGCTTAAGTAAAATGCATTAATTTAGTTAAAACAGTGTCTAGATGACAGAAAACGCTCAGGCTTACAGCGGCGCCACTCATCATGGCTCCTGAGCAGCCATGCTGAATGCATATTTTAACATGTTCTCAATTCTTGATTGTGGATTAACTGCTGGTTACCCTAAGGATTTTCTTTTACTTTATATGTTTTACTTATTGTATAGGTATTATATTGATTTTATTGTATAGCTATTATGAAAACTTCCTTTGCCCTACAAAATGCAAATTTTAATTTGTGTTCTAAATGGAATATTGACATACTATCCATGCCAGATAAAAAGGAAAAGCAAGAGCTCACCAATATTAGTGGTAGGTCAGAAATGAAAGAAAGGGAACTTTATTCTTTAAGCAACAATCTACCTCACAGCAAGTGTTCTATGGTGAGGAAGCCATAAAACATGAAAGAGGAAAACACATCCCTTAGTGGACAACTCCTGAAGATTGCAGTGTGGATTTCCATTCTGTAAACATTGTTTTGCAGGTTGTTTCTGGGCTTCCAATACCCTGGAGCCTTCCCTTTGGCTGGGACTTATGAGAGCACCCTCTTCCCAAGTAGAGCAGCAGTGGGAGGAAAGCCCAAAGGCAAACACCTGCTCTTGAGGAGCCCTGGCTAAAAATTTGACAAAGGGAAAAGAAATCCTCACTAAACTGACAACATCTGTGAAAAATTAGTGATTGTGTTAGTTTGTCTTCATGCTACTATAAAGAACTACCTGAGACAGGGTAATTTATGAGGAGAAAAGGTTTGATTGACTCACAGTTCCACGGGCTTCACAGAAAGCATAGCTGGGGAAGCCTGAGGAAACTTACAATCATGGCAGAAGGGTGAAGGGGAAGCAAGCTGTCTTACTATGGTGGAGCAGGAGAGAGAGAGAGAGAGAGTGAAGGGGGAAGTGCTACAAGCAGATCTTTTGAGAACTCTGTCACAAGACTGCACTAGGGGGATGATGCTAAACCATTAGAAACCACCTTCACAATCCAACCACTTCCTACCAGGTGTCTCCCCCAACACCGGGGATTACAATTCAAATGAGATTGGGGTGGGTTCACAGAGTCAAACCATATAATTCTGCCCTGGGCCCTTCCCAAATCTCATGCTCTTTCACGTTTCATGCCTTCCTAACCATCCCCCAAAGTCTGAATTCATTCCAGCATTATCTCAAAATTCCAAGTCCAAAGTCTCATATGAGAAAAGGCAAGTCCCTTCTGCCTATGAGCCTGTAAAATCAAAAACAAGTTAGTTACTTCTAAGGTATAATTGGGGTACGGGCATTGAGTAAATGCTCTCATTCCAAAAGGGATAAATTGGCCAAAAAAAGGGGGCAACAGACTTCTTACGTGTCCAAATCCCAGCAGAACAGTCACTAAATGCTAAAGCTCCAAAATAATCTCCTTTGACTCCATGTCTCACATCCAGGGCACAGTAATGCAAGGCCAATGTTGTTCTCTTGCGATACCTTTTTGGAGTGTTACATAACATTGAGCAGCATTCCTCAGCCAATCAGATGACAGCTTATAATTTATACAAGTGTATAGCCCCAAGCATTCTTTAGCTGTCTACTTCCTGCTGCTCAGAAGTAGAAAATGGATTCATGAAAAAGGTAATGAGGTCTTGCACTTTTATGCCCTGGGGAGCAGAGCTCCCACTTTGAACCTGAAATTCAGGATATTAACTATGATGAATCATTTTTTTAAGGTGCACACTTTACACTTCTCTGGAGTAGCAGAGTCATTTATCCTATTGTAGGAGTGGTAGAGAGTATATGAGAGGGTAGTTTGTTACACAGGAAATTGAGAGTAGTGAGCCACTTCTTTTTTCCCATGTAGGAGACAAAACACTAGATTAACTATACCACAGAGAGATAAGAAAGTTGTGTAACATGATAAAAACCAACCTGGTCTTTGGAGTTTGACAAGCCAAGATTCAACTCTCAGTCTCATCACTGAGGGATGTATAACCTTAGGCAAAGATTCCAAGCCACGGTTTCCTCATCTCAACAATGGCAGTGGTGATAAGGCCCAGCTTCTCTGGTCATTACTGACACCTTATTGGTGGTTTGGATAATGTCAGCACTCACGGCTCTGCACATATTGCCTTTCTCTGTCAATCGGGGCTCACAATTGACATTCAAGTAACTACTTGGCTATTATTTTGTCTCTGCTGCTGGAATGAGAAAACTAGTAAAACATTCTAGAATATCCTAATGGAGCTACAATGTACCTAATAGTAAGACTCCAGCTCTCTCTCAAGATCACCCAGAGGCAATGCATAGAAAGGGATTGCAGTTAGACTAGCAGACATTTTCTCTCCAGCTGCCTCCTTCCTTCACAAAAGACCCTCAGAGAATGTCTGCTTCCCAAATTTAAGATATTTAACAAGTGAATTTCACAAGTTTTTATCTATTGGGTGTTTTGTAATTCTATTGGGTGCTTTAAAGTTGTACATATTCTACAAGAATTGAAGAATATATATCCTCACTCCAAATATCCTACAGGGGTTACTTGAAAATTACCCTATTTTTAAAGATAAGACCACTGATATAACATGTTAACTATTAAGCTACGCTATAAATTATAACTTTAGCCCACTGATTATAAGTATGTTAACATACATGCCCTAAATGCTCTTGAAAGGATCATAGTTGTTTCTTAGAGAAAACTGCTTCATGCCTTTATGTATCAACTCTGAATTTTTCTTAGAATTCTGAATTTCATGTTTTTTTCACTCCAAGATTCACAGATGAAATGTGATTTATATCTATGTCAAAAGAAAAGAGCACCCTATTTTCCCCTTTTGTGTTACAGGTTTCTACTGTACAATCTCTCATTGAAAACTGCCTCAGCATTTTTGGAGAAGACATCACTTCCCCCTTGGGGAAGAAAGAACTCGACTTGAAAAAACAGTGATGCTTTAGGTACCTTGAAAAATTCAGCTGGTTTTGATGAGAAACAGTCAGTGGGACTGCCAGGGGTCCTGGCAGATGCTTAGGCAGTGGCTGTCCCAGGTTCCAGGGAATGCCCCAAACCCAGTGATGCAGGACCCAGGACTCCATCTGCTCATTCTTCATAAGATTCGCTCACAGGTCATCTGCTGAGAAGGTCATCTTCTCCATCTTCACTGTGCTCACTGAATGAGGACATTCCAAGATCCCAGCTCATCCCATCTGAGCTTTCCTTTTCCTAATCCCATGCATCTGTGTTTGAGAAAATCTTCCCACATGATAGATCTTCTATTTTCCCGTTTATGCCATGTGGTATTACTTTTTTATTATTAATAATAAATGCACATATTTTTGGTGTGTACATGCATATTAGTCTGTTTTGTGTTGGTATAAAACAATACCTGAGCTGGGGTAACTTATAAAGGAAACAGGTTTATTTGGCTTAGGGTTGTACAGATTTACAAGAAGCATGGCATCAGCATCTGCTTCTGCTGAAGGACTCAGGAAGCTCGTACACATGAGGGAAGGTAAAGGGGAGCAGGCGGGTCACATGGCAAGACAGTAAACAAGAGAGATGGGAGGAGATGCCAGCCTCTTTAATCCACCAGCTCTCCTGTGAACTAATAGAGCAAGCCCTTGCTCATTACCTTGGGAAGGACACTAAGCCACTCATGAGGGATCCACCCCCATAAACTGAAACCTTCCCACTTGGCCGCACTTACAACATTTGGGATCATGTATCAACAACAGATTTGGAGTGGACAAATATCCAAACTATATCACTAGGTGATAACTTGATATATTCATAAATCTAATCAAGGTAATTGGTTGGAATATTTATCGTATTAAGTATTTATCTCTTTATATTATGTTGGTGTGAAAGTAATTACAGTTTTTGCCATTAATCCTTGATCCATGCAGGCTTTTCTAGAAAGAGTTTCATGGTCATGCTTGCCAAATCCTGTATTTTTCTTTAGGATGGTCAAAACATCTATTAACATATTAGCATCTTAGAGAAAATTTGCAGTAAAGAAACCCACAATTTTCCACATGTATTTGACCTTGGAGACACTTTTGGAGTAACCTCATTAATTAATAATCCTGAGAACATACATAAATAAACATTGCTCTACGTTTATTTTCTTAAATCACAGATTTCACCATTTCGCTTACCCACTCAAAAACATTCAGTGAATCTCTGCCTTTTTTTTTTTTATAGTAAAATGTCCTTTTGAAGATCCTCCACAATGCAACCTGCTCTTTTAGTCTAATTTTATCTTTGCTGTTTCCCAGTCTAGGTCTTTGGCTTTCATAAAGGTCAAACACTTTACTCTTTCCTAAACAAGACTTACTCAAATTTCTAACTATAATCCTCTACCCGCTTTGGTCTCTATATATCCACACACTGGGTAAGCCATTTACGATCTCCTCTTCACCATGTTTCCCCTGAGCATTCCAACTCAAATTAATTGTTCCCATATAACACACGAGGACCCGACCTCAGTAGGCACTGTACCACTAAGAATATGTTGGCATATTTATGTATTGTCCAGAAAAATAAAATTGTTGTGGTAAATGAATATATCTTGAGTTTTATATAACTTTTTTTTTGATCTAAGAATGTTTAAAACTATTACTTTTAAAGCCTGGCTTAATGTCTAGTAAAAATGCATGTATTAATGAATATGTGTAGTTTTCTAAGAATGTAGGGATGTTACATGAATTGCTAATAACGGTACACTTCAAAACTGAAGAGGTAGAAGAGCACATGAAATTTCAATGAATAGTAAAAAGACATTAATTTGACTAACTTAGTACATTTTTTTTGAGACAGATTTTTGCTCTGTCACCCAAGCTGGAATTCAGTGGTGCAATCATAGCTCACTGCAACCTCTAGTTCCCAGGATTAAGGGAGCCTTAGTCTCCCAAGCAGGTGGAACCACAGGTATGTGCCACTGTGCCCAGCTAATTCTTTAATTTTTTGCAGATACTGGATCTTGCTATTTTGCCCAGGCTAGTACTTGATAAGAGTTTTAAGATATGACTTCACAGCTTGTACTTATTCACAAGTATGTACTGGAATATACTATTTTTATTCAGCATGCCAAAAGTGAAATATTGATGTGATATATTTGGGGATAATTGCATTTGTGTGAAAATTCTTTTAAATATTTTATCCACACCTGCAGAATAAAAGGGACAAAAAATAAAAACTCCTTTAAAGGCATCTATGAGTTTTTGAGCTAGAAAGTAAGAGATGCAAAATCTCTCAAATTTGAAACGAAGACGACATGAAAAAAATAAGAAATAAAGAAAAGCTGAGATTTGACTAATTTGTCAATTGCAATTCATAGAGGAGATTCTTGCCATATGGAAATACTGTAGTTAGTAAATGATAGTTTTCCCCTCATGATATTCAAGCACAATATCTCTTTGAGAAAGGCAATTTATTTCTTAATTTTGAAGAAAGATCCTAGGGACTGATAAACTGTGAAAGGACCCAACAGTGTAATCGAGAGTGAGTAAAAGGCAATTTGGCTTTCTGATATTGGCCTTTACCACAGCTGAGAGTAAGACTGTGTAATCATTAATCAGTCTGCATGTACTGGTACACTTAATATTAAAAGTTTCCAAAAACAGAGGAAAGGTACATAAGATGGATAACATAAATCCTAGAGGGAAAAAACTCATAGGTTACCTGTGTCAGAAAATTAATTTTTGTTGATGGTAGGGATTAATTACTACGATATATTGCATGAAATATATATACACACACAATTTTTATTCCACAAAAGCAACATGTAAGACTTTGGGGGATGGAGTATATATTAGTGCAAAAAGCCACCTTTTGTTCAGAAAGCACTGGGCACTGCCTTTCACGTTTTTCTACACTTCTTTCCACATTAGCCAAATGAACCCGTGCTCTAAAGACCTGTAGTTAATGTCAATTCTATGTTCCATTTTTTTTCTGTTTTATTTGTCCATAGCATCTAGGAAAACACTCATTTTTTTTCCGTAGTCCTCAATGTCAATCTGAATTTTTCGGGCTTAGTCATTTCAAAGAATGAAATTGTTCCTTGGACAAGTAAAAGAAAATTCTAGAAAATAAAATTGTCAAAGAATTATAATTTTCTAAAATAGAAAAAAAGAAACTACATTGTGAGTTTTTTTCCCACAGATGTTACAAATTTTGTTGGGAGGAAATGCATGACTATTAAAATCTTAACAAATATCACCCTATTAGTTCTGCAGCAAAGAGCAGAGATCCATGGGAGGAAATAATTTGGATTATCCACAGTTACGTTGGGAGATCTAGGAAGAAGGACCTCGGAAGAGGCCACCACACCTGGCCTCTCCAAAGATTTTTGATTAAAAAAAATGCTGTTAGGCTGGGTGCGATGGCTCATGGCTGTAATCCCAGCACTTTGGGAGGCCAAGGTGGGTGGATTACTTGAGACCAGGAGTTCAAGACCAGCCTGGGCAACGTGGCAAAACCCCATCTCTACTAAAAATATAAAAATTAGCTGGGCATGGTGGCACACCCCTGTAATCTCAGCTACTAGGGAGGCTGAGGCAGGAGAATCGCTTGAACCTGGGAGGCAGAGGCTGCAGCGAGCCGAGGTCATGCCACTGTACTCTGACCTGGGTGACAAAGTGAGACACTGTCTCAAAATTTAAAAAAAGAAAACGAAAAAAAAGAAAAAAGCAGTTAAATCTTGGACCTCTTATTTATAGTGTCCAGTATTATACAACATGAAAGCACTAACATTGGAACTTTTGATTATTGCCCAATGTTCAATTAAACAACATCTAACATAAATGTATATACTATTTTACCTATTCTACGGGTCATTTCTAGATATTATGGTATTTTCTCTTTGTGGGAAGACTAGTACTTGCTCTTTCAATTGGCACATTTTGCCCAGTTCCCTGCCTGTCCCAAAAAGAACTTGTAAAAGTGGATGCCTAAAAATAATTAACATGCTGTATTTTCTGCTTTGTGATATCAAGATTAGGCCAATACTTAAATATGTTTCTAGTACATCTGATTTGAAAAATAATTACATGTTAAATAATCTAGATCATTGCCCAATTTAAACATTTTATACCATGTGTTACAAAGAACAAATTAAAAACTTTCTGAAGAAGGCAAATTTCTACTTTTCTATGCTATTACTCATGATTATGTTTCAGATAAAACTGGGAAATAAAAAGTTTTGTTTCTTCAAAATAAAAAATGAACTAGCTGGGAAATTTTAAAAGAAATAACAATAAAAACACTGACAGAATAATGGTTACCTCTGTGGAGGGAAAAAGCTAATGGGATAGAGAAAAGCTGAAAAAGAACCATCAAGCATATGTGTACTATTTCATTAATTTAAAAAAAAGACTTAAAAATTCTAACATTATGTCATATGCTTCAGTTACCTATAAAAATATATATTTATCACATAAATATCTGTAGCATATGCATGAATGTGTGTGTAAGTACATACATGTATATGTATAAACATATAAAACATTGCTCAATAACTAAACAAGTAAACTATGGAAATTTTTATCACAACTTTCTTTTCTTATGTTTTTGTGATTTCTCTATATTGATGCATGTGGATCTGATTTACTCAGTCTAGCTGCCATACAATAGTATTCCATTATATGAATAATACATTAATCTCTGGATAGATAGATAGATAGATCAATATAGATATATATACTGATCAAACTTCCTGCAGGTTTGCCTAGATGGTTAGCTTTCGAAGGAAGTTTTAAAAAATCATCTCCAGGCCGGGCGCAGTGGCTCAAGCCTGTAATCCCAGCACTTTGGGAGGCCGAGACAGGCGGATCACGAGGTCAGGAGCTCGAGACTATCCTGGCTAATATGGTGAAACCCCGTCTCTACTAAAAAATACAAAAAACTAGCCGTGCGAGGTGGCAGGCGCCTGTAGTCCCAGCTACTCGGGAGGCTGAGGCAGGAGAATGGAGTGAACCCGGGAGGCGGAGCTTGCAATGAGCTGAGATCCGGCCACTGCACTCCAGCCCGGGCGACAGAGTAAGACTCCGTCTCAAAAAATAAAAAATAAAAATTAAAAAAAAAAATCTCCATTAACTTTTTTCTAGATTAATTAAATTGTGCTTTGTTTTTATAATTATCTTCAACTTTCTTACTGTTCTTTCCAATTCTCTAGCTAGCTTCTTAGATTAAACGCTTAATTTATTTTTTGTAATGAAGATATTGGGGCTATTAATAACTTCTAGATATTGTTTTAGCTGCACCTCACAAATTTTGATTTTGTTTTTATTTTTTTCATATTTTAGTATTTTTGCTGTCATTCACCTATTACATTTTATAGTTTTCTTTGTGACTTATTTTTTTTAAGCCATTAATTTTTTGGGCTTTGTTTTTTTACATCTTCCAAACTGTGACATTTTAATTACTATTTGTAAGTTAATTTCTAATTTAGTTTCCTCATGATCAGATAATACAGTTTAATGATTATGTTTGTGACTGAGAGCATAGTTACTTTTTTTGATACCTTCATATAATATGTAAAGATCAAATCAGTGTATCTGGCATATGCATCACCTTAAATATTTTCCTTTTCCTTATGCTAGAAATATTCAAATTATTCTCTTCCACCTACTTTGAAATGTACAATAGATTTTTGTAAACTATAGCCATCCCACTCGTCTAATACTAGCTCTTATTTCTTCTATCAAACAGTGCATTTGTACCAATTAATCAAGTCCTTGTCATCCCACCTCCTACTGCCCTTCCCTGCTTCTGGTAACCACCAATCTGCTCTCTACAATCATGAGATTCACTTTCTACCTTTCATATATGAGTGAGAACATGCAATTTTTGTCTTTCCATGTTTGGCTTATTTCTTTAAATATAATGATCTCCTGTTCTATTAATGTCGCTGCAAATGACAGGATTTCATTCTTTTTATGGCTAAATAAGATTTTCTTTGTTCATTCATTCTTCTATGGGCATTTAGACTGTTTCCATATTTTGGCTATTTTGAATAGGACTGCAATCAACATGGGAGTGTAGATATGTCTTTCATATACTGATTTCCTCTTTGAGAAGACATATATTCAGTAGTGGAACTGATGGATCATATGCTTGGTCTATCTTTAGTTTTCTGAGGAACCTCCATACTGTTCTCCATAGTGGTTGTAAAAATAGTGTACGAGGGTCCCCTTTCTCTACATCCTGGCCAGTATCTGTTATTTATAGTCTTTTTGATAAAGGCCATTCTAACAAGGGTGAGAAGCCATCTCACTATGTTTTTTATTTGAATTACTCTGATGATTAGTGTTGAGCATTATGTCATATGCCTATTGGCCAACTGTATATCTTTTTTGGGAAATTGTCTATTCAGATCTTTTGCTCATTTTAAAATCAGATTAAATGTAAAGGTATTACATGCTCATGGATTGGAAAAATTAATATTGTTAAAATGACAGTAGTACCCCAATTTACATGAAATACACATTGATATATTTATATGAATATTCATATATAAATATATATGACTTTATATGTTTATATATGAATATTCATATAAATATTTATATAATTATACCAATGATATTCTTCACAACAATAAAAATGATCTTAAAATATATAGAATCACAAAAGATCCCGAATAGTCAATTCAACCCTGAACAAAAGGAACAAAGCTGAAGGCATCACATTACCTGATTGCAAAATTTACTACAAAGCTCTAGGTACCAAATCAGCATGGCTGTGGCATGAAAACAGACACCTGGATCAACGGAAGAGAACAGGGAACACAGATATAAATCCACACATTTACAGCCTACTCATCTTTGACAAAGGCACCAAGAACATACAATAGGGAAAAGACATAAGCGGTGCTGAGAAAACAATAACCATATGCAGAAGCATAAAACTAGACCCCTTTCTCTTACCATACATAAAAATCAAATAAAAATGGATTAAAGACTTAAATCTAAGACTGAAACTATGAAACTACTGGAAGAAAAGTTAGGGAAAAAACTCCAAGCCACTGATCTGGGCAAGTATTTTTTCAAACACCTCAAAAGCATAAACAACTGAAGCAAAAATAAACAATTGGGATTACATCAAGCTAAAAAGCTTTGGTACAGCAAAGGAAACATTAAAAATGAAGAGACAACCCGCAGAATGGGAGAAAATATTTGCAAATTGTCTATATGACAAATGATTAATAACCAGAATACATGAGGCACTCAAACAACTCAACTTTAGGGTAGTAACATATTATGAGCATGTGAGAGCTTTCCTATAAAGTATGTAATCTCTGAAATATGTTTAGATTGATAATATCTTACCTGAATGATTGATAATTTAGATTGATAATATACTTACCTGAATGCAGTTCAACCAGTAAAGGTGAAACTTCTCTGTTTACAATAGTATAGTACAAAGTACAAAATATAGAGCATACGAGAAAAGCCTAAGAACATTTCTATTAGTGCTCCTTTTATAAAATTAAAAAAGGAAAACAAAACATGTTATGTAGTATAAAAAGACATCTTGAATTTATTCATTTATTTATTTATATTTTATTTTTTCAAATTCTGCGTATGACCTTAAGGAGACCATATCCAAAGCATTATTAGAAGAGCTGTTCAGTTGATTAAGATGGGAGCATAAGTGCTTGAGAACAATGAATGGTAGCAGCTGGATCTCCTGCTAATCAAAATGACAACATACTATTTTTAAACAAACATAAATGGAAAGTAGGATATCTGTAAGAAAACTTAACTCTTTTGGAAGGAAGAAATTTTTGTTTTTAAGTAATCAAGGACATAAAGTAACATAAACATACAAGTTAATCTGCTAAGAAAGAGAATCTCAGCTATTTGAGTAGTTTACATGAAAAGTAACAAATAATTTTACATCACTTAAAAGCAGACTGAAGTCTCCCACATCAATTTGTCATTTTAATAGAGGAAACCATGTTAACATAATATTTTAGCAGTACAGAATTCATGGGGCTTTTTTCTTTTTATCTTATAATTAAACTCATAAAAGCTGAGTTAACATTGCCAAAATTTTAATGGCTTTCATTGCTTTTCTTCAGACTCACTTGGAATTGTTATAAATTAAGACAAATAAAGTTTATACAAGTGGTGTCCAATCTTTTAGCTTTCCTGGGCCACATTGGAAAAAGAAGAATTTTATCGGGCCACACATAAAATACACTAACACTACGATAGCTGATGAAATAAAAAACAAAGTCATAAACAAAATTTCGTAATGTTTTAAGAAAGTTTACGAATTTGTGTTGGGCCGCTTTCAAAGCCATCCTGGGCTGCATGTGGCCCGCAGGCTGTGGGTTGGACGAGCATGCTTTATATAAGCCTTCTAAACTTTCTCTGTCCATACAAGTTTTTTCTTTCGCTACCCTCCTTAACTTTCTCAACAACCAGACTCTTTGTTTTAAGATAAAACTACTCTCTTTTCCCACTGATGAATAAAAACACGTTCAAATACTTCGCATACATGCTTGGTCTTTTCTGAAACCATTGCTCCCAGGATAACTTTAACGTTCATCTTTAGCCAAAATATATAATTTCTCATTTACAAAAAGTTTGGAAGTAAGTGAGTACACAAAACAACTACTTATAGCTGTGTGTGCCATTTTTACACCATCTTAAAGTGGAAAAAATGAACACGTTCAAAATTATAATCAAAAGGAATAAAATTTTATAACATATGCAAATAATGAGCAAAAATTATGGTCTAATATTTCAGTGTTCTATCTTGCATAATAATTGTCCAAACATTCAAAGATTATCCATTAATTTATGTTAGACTAGGTTCCTAAAGTTAACTAAAAATTGTGGAAATTATGTTTAAGCAGACTTACCACTTAACATAATTACTGTTGAATAAAAGGTTTTCAGAATTATAATTAAATTTAGTTAAAATCTACTTTTTAAATTTTTAAAAATGTTTATAGATTCATGGGGTTCATGTCCTGAGGTACCTGTGTATCAGAAAGGAAAGGAAAGGAAAGGAAACAATCAACAATTGCTGAAACAACTGTACAGCAAAGTAAATAATAGAGAAGAGACAACCTACAAAATGGGAGAAAATATTTGCAAACCATGCATATAATAAGGTGTTAATACCCAAAACATATAATAAATCAAACAACTCAAATAACTCAGTAGTAAGAAACATAGCCATATTGAAAATGGGCAAAGGGTCAGGTGTGGTGGTTCACGACTGTAATCCTAGTACTTTGGGAGGCCGAGGGGGGTGGATCATTTGCGATCAGGAGTTGACCAGCCCGACCAACATGGTGAAATCCTGTCTCTACTAAAAATAGAAAAATTAGCTGGGCTTGGTGGTGGGTGCCTGTAATCCCAGCTACTTGGGAGGCTGAGGCAGGAGAATCGATTGAACCCAGAGGCTGAGGTTGCAGTGAGCTGAGATCATGCCATTGCACTCCAGTCTGAGTGACAAGAGCATAACTCTGTCTCAAAAACAAAATGGGCAAAGAATATGAATAGATAATTTACAAAAGAAGACATACAAATGGGCAACAGGTATATGAAAAAAATGATCAACATCACTAGTCATCAGAGAAATGGAAATTGAAACCACAATGGTATATCATCTCACACATGTCAGAATTACTATTATCAAAGAGACAAAAGATAAGTGTTGATGAGGATGTGAAGAATAGGGAACCCTTGTGCACACTATTGATGGGAATATAAATTGGTAGAGCCATTATAGAAAACAGTATGAATGCTCCCCAAAAAATTAAAAATGTAACCATGTGATCCACAATCCCACTGCTGGTTATATATTTAAAGGAGATGAAATCAGTATGCTGAAGAGATCCGCACTTCCATGTTCATTACACCATTATTCACAATAAGTGAGATATAAATCAACCAAGTGTCTATAATGGGTAATGAATAAAGAAAATGTGGTATATATACATAATGAAATACTATTCAGCTATAAAAAAGAACGAAATTCTGCCATGCCATTTGCAATAACATAGATGAACCTGCGACACTCTACGTTAAGTGAAATAAACTAGGAACAGCAAGACAAACACCACGTTATTTCACTTGTATGTAGAATCTAAAAAAGTCTAAACAAACAGTAAAATGGTAGTTACCAGCGGTTGACAGGTGGGAGAATTGGGAAAATATTGGTCAAAGTATACCAACTTTCAGTTGGACAGGAGGAAAAAGTTCAAGAGATCTATTGTACAGCATGAAGGCTATAGCTAACAACAATAAATTGTATACGTAAAAATTGCTAAGTGAGTAGATGTTAAGTGTTCTCGCCACATACAAAAAAATGTGTGTGAGGTAATATATAATGTAAAATAGCTCAATTTGCCCACTTCACAATATACACACGTAACAGAACATTGTGTTGCACAACATAAATACATAACATTTTTAATTGTCAATTAAAAAAGCAGATAATATCTAATAATATTTTAATATATGTAAAATAGTATTGAATCTGTGTAAAACTAAAACATAGCTATGAAGCTTACAAAGAAAACTGGTATAAAATAAGACTAATTGATAATGCCACAATTATAGAGAGGGATCTTAATATACCTTTCTTGAATATTTATAGATAAAGCAGACAAAGAAATTAGGAAGGTTAGATCAAGCAGTCAAAACTCAATAAGCCTGGTTGAACAGGCATGTAGAGTACCCAAAAGATAGGGAGCACGTTCATTTCCGGGATACCTGTATCAATTCTTACAGCAGTTGTCAACAATTAAAATGTGACATACTGGCAAAATGCAATAAAATTATCTCCCCACAGCATATATATTTGGGAAACTGAAAATTACACTTCTAAACCAGTCTCAAGTGAAAGAATACATAATAAAAGTCAAAATATACATGGAAAACAGGAGATCGAGACCATCCTGGCTAACACGGTGAAACCCCGTCTCTGCCAAAAATACAAAAAATTAGCTGGGCGTGGTGGCGGGCGCCTGTAGTACCAGCTACTAGGGAGGCTGAGACAGGAGAATGGTGTGAATCCGGGAGGCAGAGCTTGCAGTAAGGCGAGATCGTGCCACTGCACTCCAGCCTGGACGATGAGCAAGACTCCATCTAAAAAAAAAAAAAAAAAAGAATATACATAGAAAAAAAATGATGAAAATTCCATATCTCCACACTTGTGCAATGGTGCTCAAATAGTACTAGAGAAAGAGTTACAACATGCTTTGCATATAGTATGTATCTATTAGAAACAAAGAAAGAATGAAAGTGTGTGATCTAAGTATGCAATATAAGAAAATAGAAAAAGGCAACTGTGTACACGAGGAAAGTAGAATGAAGGAAATGATCAAATTAAGAACAAAAATTAATGTAGGTCAATTTTACTTACAAACATTAGAAACAAAAATGCTGTATGAAATGTCAAAACAAATCAAGGAATATATACATTTTAAAATGTGAGCTACAAAGTGTCAGCAGGGATATGGAACAACTGCTTTTATACACTGCTGAGCTGCTAGAATGAGAAATTGTTAAAACCCACTTTGAAAATCTCTTAGCAAATTTTAATAAATTCATAAATAGGGAAATATATCCAAATGAAAGAATATCTCAGTATTACATTTAAGAACGTTCTAATAATTCACAAACACCTCAATTCCTCCTCGCATTTTTCTGAACTGAAATTTTTTGTTTACAAGAACAAACATTTACTGAGTGTCAATAATTAGTGAGGAATTGTCTAACATGCTGGAAAGACAATTATGTACAAGACAGAGTTGTGTTATAAAGGGATTCATGGACAACTTCAAGGACAGACCTAGAACTACTAATAGATGAGAACATGGAAGTACCATAGGTATTTACAAAAGAATATGATGAAAAATAAATTGGATATAAAGATTAATTCTGCTCAAAGAGGTGTGGACAGAAGGTGCACAGAAAATACTCCCCAGATGTGGTGATATTTAAGTATGACCTTGTAGGATGAATATGAGTTTTCCTTGCAAATAGCTTCTGGGGAGGGGTGAAGATAGAATTTTAAATAGCATCAACAGCTTGAAGAAAGTTTCGAAGATAAGAAAGTGCGTGGTATGTTTGAAGGGTTTGTGTAGTGATGAAAGAAGCAGCTGAGAAATTAGCCAGGCACAGTGGTGGGCGCTTATAACCTCAGCCGTTGTGGAGGCTGAGGTGGCCCTATCACTTGAGCTGGGAGTTTGAGACCAGCGTGGACAGCAGAGCAAGACCCCTGTCTCATATCTATATATACATGGCTAAATTGAATGATATGTATGATATTAGAAGGAGTAAAATAGCTACTGCGAAATTACCAGTACATCAAATTGTTTTAAATCTGCTGCTGAAAGAAATAACTCATTTGCAAAAGAATGTCATGTGACTACTTGACTTTCTAGAGTTAACATGTATTACTAACAGCTTAAACATCCCAAGAAATTCCTACTGTTTTAATTCAAAAAATTTAGGTCATTTTTTAAAAGATAATTTTGGTGAGGATAAAATAGAAAAATCTGAAATGCTGTGTGTGTGTATATTTTTCTTTTTTAAATATGTGTTATCATTTTGGACATTCACTGAATGAGAGTGTATGTCTCTACTGATATTTTTTAAAGAGGTAGCCAACCCTACCTGTTGGCTGTTGAAACAAGTAACATGCATTTTATAATGAAAAGAATTGTACTATCTTCTTAGTCCTGTGTTTAATATGTTTAAACACATACAAAAGCCTAATTTAATAGAGCTAATAAGCTTAATATTTTTAATTTTTTATTTAAATCATATATTAGGGTTATTTGGGTTACATACAACAGATATCCACTTGGGTTTCTTAAACCAAAAAAGGGAATTTGTAATAAGGATATTCAGGTATGGTGGAATTCCGGGGATACTTCATCAAGCCCCAGGAAGAGTAAAAATAACAATAGCTCCAGGGACTTCAGAAATAGGAGCCCTGTGTCTTCTCAGTTCCATTCTCAGGAATCTAATTCACTGTTGGATCCATCAGCCTGGGCTAGCCTGGCAGGGCCATAGAGAAGAGCAGCAAGTTAGAGCAGTCGGGGGCTACTTTGCACTGGATCAATATATCCATGAGAAAATATGAATTTTACGTATGTTTCTTCCTCTGAATAGGGGTTCCAAAGAATTAAAACATTTTGTTTTATACACAGGTGAATGAGTGAGTCTAAGGTCTTGCATTCTTTTTATCTCACTGAACTTATATATCCTCTTTATCCTAACACTTGGCTATAAAGAAAAGGTATGTAAAAATAACACAGGCCAAGTTCAAACATTTTCTTTATGTTTTGTTTGGGAAAATATCTGACATAATGTTTGTCAGAGGCAAAATGTAACAGTTGCCAGGGAACTACAGTCAGTGGCTATAAAAAGATTAAGATAGGTCCTGTATTAAATGTTACCCTTAGCAAGAAAATCGAGTTAAAGAATGGCAAATGAGATGGATGTTCCACACTTATCTACAAGGGATATGGTGAAGAGGCATTCAGTTTGCAGAAATCAAACAGTCCCTGTTTAAATTTGAGTGTAGACTTTCTCTTTGGTTGTGCTAAGAAAAGGAGATGGATTTGAGTCATGGGTCATGGACTTTGCACTTCCCTCGGCTAAGGAAAAAAAAGCTTGAAGAAGCTCAGGAAAGAGCCCAAATTTCACACATGTGGAGCTGGCCTGAAGCACTGGAGTGGGTCCCAACCCTAAAGAGTGCTGTAAGGTTACAGGGATCATGTTACCTGAGGTCTCTGGAAAAACCCCGAAAAGAGAACATTGTGGTTCATAACACAGGCCAACAGCAGGTCACACTGAGGGCTTATTACATCCAGACAATTCACTGACAATTCTCTCGCTTTATTTTAATTAATCTTCAAAATAACCTGAGATAAGCATTATTCTTTCCTACAATTTACAGTTGCAAAAAAATGAGGCTTAGAGAAATCAAGCAGTTTGCTCCAGTAAATGAGAGTCAAAATCTGAACCTAGGGCTCGTGCTTTTAGGGGCCATGTTCTCGTGACCACACAGACACCCTTCCCTTCTTAAGAAAGCACCAGATGTCCTTGAAAATTTATGCCTTTAAACGTTGGCTCTGGAAAGTAGTGAGGGACTGACAAATGGCCCCACATGAGACCCAAGTCTTTGAACCACGTGAATTTACTCTAATACTCTCCATAAACAGATGTCAGCATAAAGAATTTAAGAGGAAAACCAGTCCCTTCATTGTTAAAAGTTTACCCTAAAGTATACAAAGCGATGACAGTTTCTCAGGCAGCACCATACCTTAGTAAAGCACTAACTTTGTGCCATATTAAAGATATGTTAGTTTTACTGGGGTTATGAATTTGGTTATTTTTAAATGGTTGGCAATTTAGCAGGTCATATTTGCCAATCCCTTAAGGCTTTTCTTGCAGCTATAAGAAAGGGTACCCCTCACTTTTGCCAGTGTGACTACTTCTCTATTGTATATGCATCCAAAACAGGGTTGCAGCTCTATGTTCTCATTTCTATGTTTATATATTAGAATTAGCAAGGATATTTACTATTGTTATGAGCAAGCATGACAAAATTTTTCATTGTAATTATGTATAATTAACTTTTAACATGTATATAGGTATATAATTTGTATGTTGTAGTTCATAATTGTAGAAATAATATAATTAATTATTAATTACAATTGATAAATTTAATAACAGGAATTAGTATTTTATAGAACCATAAATTCCCATATCATATTTTTTTCTTTTACACATTTTTTTGTTTCCTAATTTGTATGCTGATTATTTCTGTATCTCCTCAACTATATTATAGGAACTATTAGGTAAGGACTGCAACCTTATCGTAGTCCTAGTTTTTGTACCACAGTGGTATTTATCCTAGTTATGCTGAGAAGTTAGTGGTCTTTAAATTTGATACCTGAAGTGCAGTATGTTTAAAATAATTTTGAGATACGTATCTGAATTTCTCTATCATAGCAATACCTTCTATTGTTTGAAGGTATTGCTCAATACCTTCTATTGTTTGAAGGTATTGCTCAATACCTTCTATTGTTTGAAGGTATTGCTCAATACCTTCTTTCTTCCAGGCCTTTATAAATTGCTTCAGAGAAGGATTTTCAAAACTAGACATTGTATACCTCTTCCATAATTTTTGCCAAATATGTCACTTGTACTATTATCTAATTTAGTAATATTTTCTTTAAATAAATTCAGAGCCTTACCTAGAATGCTATCTACAACGGAACTGTGGAACACTTGCAAGTGGATATCTCGCCTTAAATAAGTCTTGGTCAAAAGCAACACACTGAAAACAAAATTCTAGCTTTATATTCTTACCTGCCCTTAACTGAACTGAGAGGAGAGAGAGAGAGAGTAGAAATTATTAGAGAAAATGAAATACACACTGGTACTAATATGGGACTTTATCCTTCACATAATTAGATTAATTGGAAGAAAGTTTTAAAGGATGTAACTTTTTAAATGATCTAACATGCGCTACTTAGTATCATTTTGCTTACTAGCTCTAATCATTGCTTACAGCCATGACCCACATTGGGAAGCATGCCTTATCCCATGACCCCCAAACAGAACACACATCAGACCTGAGTTTATATCGCCTCTTCTTAACTGTTTGATCTTTGGCAAGATATCGTAATTCCTTTAAGTCTTGATTCTTCATCACCAAAGAGGGATGATAATATTTACATTTCAAGATCACTTTGAGAATTTATGAGGTAATAATCACACCGTGTCTAGTCCTGTGCCTGGAATTTATTAAAAAACATGAAGACCTACTATATGCCAGTCACTCTGCTTGGTACTCAGGGTACAGAGGAGCACATGACCAAGAAGAGTTCTGCTTTAGCTTCTTTTGAGGGAAAATCAACTACGAACATCTCAATAAACAAGTAAAGTCACTTCGGGTGTGATAAAAGGCTCTGAAGTAAATAAAACCAATTGATATGAAAGAAAGTGACTGGTATTCAAGAAATACTCATTTCCATCCTGACTCTTGCCCCTATATGACTGATATTTAGTACACGGGAAAAAATGGAGACTGCATTAAGAATATGCTTGCTTATTTATGTCAGGCAGGTACAAACAGTGAGTGTAACAATGGCAGTTAAAAACATATCTAAATACATGGCCCTAATTTTAAGCTTCTGGATTAAGAAATTTAAGATCTTCCTTCTGAAGTTATTTCCTATAGAATGTCTGATCTTCTCTTAGAAAACATTTAATTGTTCATGTCATGCAAATTAAATACAGTTGAAGGTTTATCACCTACTTTTGTCATAGCTGTGTGTGTGTGTGTGTGTGTTTAATCTCTAGAAGTTATTTTATTATATTTGATGGGTTTGACTTAGGAGAGTAGAGAAATTTTTTTCACATAATTAGAGCCCCTAACATTCTTTTGGAAAAATAACTAATAATTTAAAAATTATCCATATTTTTATTTCTACACAGATTAA
This sequence comes from Trachypithecus francoisi, assembly GCF_009764315.1. Lineage (NCBI taxonomy): Eukaryota > Metazoa > Chordata > Mammalia > Primates > Cercopithecidae > Trachypithecus > Trachypithecus francoisi. Next base: position 116,272,347 of record NW_022681454.1, read on the forward strand.
TTTCTCAGAAAAAAAATTTTTTGACAAAACTTCTAAAAATCTGCAATGTAAGAAATAGTAAGCCACTCCTTTTAAACTGAATACACTGAACCTTGTATACACTGTATAGAAGCAGGAACTTATTGCTGAATTCAGAAAAGAGTCCCTTAATGGGCAGGGCTCAGAGGTCAGGATGTAGGTGATGACAGAATGGGTAACTGAGGTGGAATAATTTGCTTTTGTACCTGAGACAAAGGATGGAGTTATTTAGATAAAGAGAAACAAGTTCTGGGATGCCAAAGATCTGTTATTTGACTTGTGGAAGATAAATGAATCGATTTGAGGCATTACACACTAATTTTGGAGGGCCAGGAAAATGGTTCTTCTAATTTCTTTATTACTTAGCCACTCTAGTCATTTGCAATGATTTTGAGTTTTGTTGCTTTGTTAGCATTCCTCTGATGTCTAAATGGCATAATTATTGGAATTAAGATTTTGAAGAGTCAGTTAGAAGAGTCTCTAGTTGGATACTCAATTAACAACTATTGCCAAGGCAGCTACTCAGCTCTCACTGTCTTTCATCTCAGCCATAATTGAATCCTGCTTTTCTCAAATAACAATGAACCTTTTGATCTCTGTAAAGAAGGAAAGACCAAGCTGATCCTCAGAATCCACAAATGAATGTCTTTCACCCCCTAAACCTTCTTCAAAGATGCAGTTATATTTGAGTTGCAGTTATGTTTTTAGTATAATTACCAGGCACAAAAGAAAATTACTTCCTTTATTATCATAACTAAAAAACACATTTCTTTCCTCTTCCAGATTTTTTTAATGTTACATTTTAAATCAGTAGTTTCATGTAAATTTTACCTTTTCTCTGGCAACTTACAATAAAAGCCTTTCAAAGTGATTTCACATTTCTCTTTTCTTTTTTTTCTGTCAGAACTTTTACCTCTAAAACAAGTAGTTCAGTGCCACTGGCCACTAATTTGCTTCGGAAACATAATGTTTTCTGCTTTCCAGAACAGCAATTACGAATGCTTAACAGACCAGATGATGTAGTTCTTGTTCTGACCCCAATGTTTACTATTTGTTCTTCAGCAAGTGAAATTTGAGTTCTGAACTCCCAGTTTCATAACTGTAAAACAACAATATTTTGTCCATAATGTTATTTGAAAGGAGAATCAAATGTAAATGCACATGTGCTGCTTTTTAAACATTGCAATAAACTCTACAATGTAAATTTTATTACAATAAAACTTTTTATTATCATGGCTCTAAAAGAACTCAAGCAGCATGCAAGGGTTCATAAAGAGCTGCAATGGTTAACTTCATTTTTTTTTTTTTCAGATTCAAATTTTATTTCATTAACTTAAAAGGTGGACGAAGTGTTTATTTTAAATCGAATTGAAATTTATCTGAAACAAGTAACTCATTTCAAGTAACTTATTGTACAGTCCATTGTCCATTTAAAAATATTCTTTCTTCCAAAAAAAACTGCATTGAAAGACAAAAAAATTCTTTTATACGGCATAAAAGCGAGATGCAAACTTCTGATGTAAATTTGTTTCACTGTCAACTCCCATGATAAAGATGAGAGGCACAAGCGTTCACAGTTCAGTTAAATGATGCAAACAAAAAGCTTCTGTTTCCCTCTGATACAAATTAGAAGTCTCCATTCATGTCTCTTACAGTAGTACCACGTACGTGATGCTGATACGAGGTTACTTCTTTTTCTTTCCTTTCCCTTTTTTACCTCCCTCTCCTTGTTGAAGACTTTGGTCAGCACCTCCTGCTTTTTGAGTCCTTGTTTTTAGTTTAGGTATCGTTTCTGCTGCATACAACATTACTGACTTACGTGATGGGAACTGCACAAGGCAGAGGCTGCCATCTTCCTGTTTGAGCTGGACCTGGACTCTGCCTCTGTATTAGACATCACGATTCCATTCTCTAGAGTACATTTTATTTTTCTCAAGAAATAACGTTAAGTCCAACTGCTGAACATACATCTTGAATCTCTGTAGCTGTAGGATTTTCAACAGCCTTACTTATGGGGATTCGCCTTCTCTCTGTGTTGGTCTTCTTATTATTTCAATAAGCAGGATAGATACAAATAAACCTGTCCTGGTCGGCCGGGGACCGCGCGGCAGCGCAAGCCATCTTCACAAGAGTCTAAACAACAACAGCCCAGGAGCCGTAGGTAGAAACCCGGGAGGAACCCGGCTCCGAGTTTCCGAGACAGCCCGCCAACTTCATTTTTTTATTGCTCACTTTGTGCGGCCACTTACATTTGTATGGGCAGTTGGCCTTTTGAGAGCTTAAATTTAGTGCTGAAAGCCTCAGTTCTGCTCTAAACAAATCCGTCGAGAGGACCACTGAGATTCCAGAGGTAGGAATTTGGACAGGTCCAAATCTACCCTTACTCATTACTCTATCAGGCTTGATGTATGTATCTGACCAATGGACTGCCTCAAGAAGTTCATAAAAAGTTACTTATAGCAGTAATGATACAAAGGATACTCCATCCATAATAACATCAATTTAATTACAAATCTGTGTTAATATTATCCTCTTCTGTCACTCATTACCTCATTCACCAAACCTTTGACAAACAAAGCTACTCTAGAATTTATGCTATGATTTGGTCCAAATGGCTCTCCTCTGGAGAGTTCTCCAAAATACAAATCAGGGATTTCAGTTCTGCAGAATATTGGAGACCCCTTAAACAAATGTCTGAGACCATGTTGCATTTTATTTCATGGAGTAAGCTGAAACTGAGCAGAGCTAATTGAGAAGATGATGTCAGAAAAAGGAGCCTAACAAACGATAAGACACTGTGATGGTAAATGTAATGTATCAACTTGACTAGGCCACAGTGCCCAGTTGTTTTAGCAAACACCAGTCTAAATGTTGCCATGAAGATAATTTTTAGGTGACATTAACATTTAAATTAGTAGATATTAAGTAAAGCATATTATCCTCCATAATGTGAATGGGCCTCATTCAATCAGGTGAAGGCCTGAAGAGCAAAGACATGTTTTCCAAAGAAGAAGACATTTGGCCTGAAGAGTGGAACATAAAACCTTATCTGAGTTTCTTACCTATCTATGAAATTTGGACTCCATACTGCATGATCAACTCTTACTTGAATTTCTAACCTGCTAGCTTGCCTTACAAATTTTGTACTTCTCAGCCCCTACAATTTAGTGACCCTATTCCTTACAATAAACCTCTCTCTTTCTCTCTCTCTCCATATATATATATATATATATATATATATATATATAATGGATAGATATAATGGATAGATATATAATAGATAGATATAATGGATAGATATATAATGATATATATAATGGATAGATATATAATGATATATATAATGGATATAATGGATAGATATATAATGGATATATATGCATGTATCTGCATCTATGTGTATATACATATATATACACATACACACACACACACATGCACACATATTCCCCCACTATATATATGTATGTATGTGTGTGTATATATATGTATGTGTGTATATATATATATGTATGTATAGTGTGTATACATATATGTGTGTGTGTATGTATGTTCTATTGATTCTGTTTCTCTGGAGAACCCTAACACAGGTCTGCTGTGATTGTTATAAGAAAAGATGTTTTCTTCACTTACTTTTATAATCCAACAAAATGAAGTGGAGAAGTGGACAATAGTTTAAATTGTAAATTCACTCACTGAATAGTCCTTTCAAACTCATCTACTTCCAGTTCTCCAACATTTATTTTTTGCATTTCAACTAAATGTCTAACGTGAAATCTTACAGCAGCAGAATTCTGTGTTCAAGAAGCCAAGTTTCTAAATAAAAGTTTTCTTTCCTGCCAAGTTCTAATGTTATCTCAAAGATAATAACTTGTGATCTTAAATATAGTCATTTACAAATATCATTAAAATCCATTTGTGTACTTTGGAAAGAAACCTAAAACTTGCTATCTATAAAGACATAATAGAACTGTAATTCATATTCATTCTGGGAGGCCCAAAACATCATTTTTTAAGAAAATAGAACACAGAAAGGAACTAACATTTAGAGAGTAGCAAATAGTTGCTTGAAAAATTAAGAGAAATGATCACTGTAGATGTAGTCTGCATGTTTGCACACAAACCAATCAGGAACAAGCTGACTCAATTATCTAGTCATAACTGTGCCAGGCCCTTTGGGTACGGAAGCTGTAATCTAATGAGGGAGACAAAGTTAAAATATTAAGCATTTATGTCAATATTTCCAGGTTCCCAAACCTTTTGTTTAGATCTGGAAATAAAATAATAAAATAAAAATTACCCCAAAAGTTAAGCTGATTGTTCAAGGTTATAGGAATGACCGGAGCAGGCCCCCACTAGTTTATCTCAATTTTCCACTGCTGAAGCCCTGCTCCTACCATCCAAAAATCATCAAAAAGTCAAGGTTCTCTATTTCCTCAATTCCTAGAATGCATGGATTATAAGAATAACACACCTGTAAGGTGTGTTATTTATTTTAAAATATTTGGAGCAAAGAGAACCACTAAAAAACCTGTGTGTGTGAATACATATGTGTGTATACACACACACATACAAACACATGTACATGGAGGTAGAGAGGGAGACGTACTTCAATTTTAGAAATTTTTAATTTTTTAAAAATGCATGCTTTAAAAACCAAATTTCATAGATATTATGTGTAAAAAGTCATAAGACTATAGAGATGCAAAAGAGAATGGCAACAATGTGACTGAACAAATCGAGATGGATTTCAAAGGGAAGGTAACAGGAAAAGAGGACATGAGGAGGAATCATTTGGGAGGGGCAACAGTATGAGCAGAAGTGCTGGAGCAGAAATGACTGAAATTGATTTTGGGAAACTGACCAGTGTAGAATGAAGAACCTGGATACTGAGCACTATAGAATGAAGAGCCTGGGTTGTGAGTAGCTGAGATAAATTTAGATTGATTGAGAAGCATTATTGTGGGCAGAACACCTGAAGGGTTTGATCATCTCTGTACATCCAGCATTTAGAACTGTCCTTGCTACACTGGGCATTTAAAATTAAATACAAGTGAAATTTTGCTTGATACAGGAAGTAGTGAGACGACAATTTCTTTTTTAAAAAAAAATCTGAAAAGTATCTTGGGTTATTTTCTCTCATAGGCCTCATATTTAAACCATTCATGCAAGTACATTTTTAAACAATCCCATACTGATTCAAACTATTGCGTTCATAATATTATAAAATCATATATTCCCCAAAACTCAAAGCTTTGTAACAATTATGTTAAATTGACTAGAACTAAGCTAGCACAGAGACATGTTTTCCAGTGCTACAAACCACTTTATTTTGCTGTCATTCAAGTAGTATATCACTATTTTAATGATACCTGGGATTTGCCTTAATTAGGTATAGTAAGACACACATGCTCAGAAATGACTGTCATGAAGACAGAAGTTTGTTATACTCATAGGTCCCTAGAAACAGGGGGCTGGCAAGCATGCAAGGTGGTTAGTCAGAAGGCAGAGGGAGTGGGAGAACATGGGAGTAGAAGTCTTTACTGTGGTTTTCTTTGGAAATTATGGGCCAGATAGTGTAAATGTTTTAGATGTGGCTAATTTGAATACTTTTAGCAGACTCTGGGGCATAGGCACTCTCTCTAGTTGTCTGATATGTGGCCCTGGGGTATTAGGACAGGGGGATAGTGATCTGATAAAGGAGGTGGCTGAGTTATGGGCTCTGGATTGGTTGGTTTGCATTTGAAAGTTGTGCTCAAGGGAGAGTTGCATATTATCTCTAGGAATTGGCTAATCCTAGGAGGAGCAGTCTCTCCAAGCTCAGCAAGCCCTGAATGTCAAATCAGCACAATACAGAACATAAAAAGACATGGCTCAATCACATAGATGCAATAACTGCAATTCAGAAGCTGTGGCTACCCGGCACATAGGTCTGGTCTACTAAATATAGCCCAGAATATCTTAAGATGTTATCAACAAACGTGAAAGGAGGCCAAAAAGACCAAAATACTACCTAGGGAATGAATTATGAGGCAAGAAGCAGACTAAGCCTTGAAGCACTGGGACTGACTCCATGACATCCCAACATTTGCGCTGGATGAAACTCTAAGCTACTCATATAAAAACCTTTCTTGAGAAAGTAGCTTCAGTGGGGCAGATGGGAGCAGCTGAAAAACATAAGATGGAAAGAGTAAGAGCACAGAGAGGGGGAGCTTTAAAAATTTTCCCTCTTGAGAAGAGTCAACAAACAAAAATAACAAAATGAGAGATGTGAAGATAGCTGGCCCAAAAATAACTGCTCAGGAGATGAATTAATTCCAGATAAAATGTTAAAATGGAGCAACCCTAAAATGAGTTTAAAATAAGTGTTTAAAGTCCTCAGAGAGGCAAAGGAAAGAATGTTCTCTATTAAAAAAAAATTATATGAATAGAAAAATAGTTACTAATCCTAGAAAATATATAGGCATCTAAAAACACTCAAAACTGAAAGGATTACTATAGAATCAACAAAAGTAAGGAAAGAATTAAGAAAATGGAAGAAAGAACTGAGATCTGGAGAGTCCGTGAGTACCTTATTTAATAGTTTAATAGGATACCAGCAAAGGATAATAGAGGAATGTTGGAACAGCATATTCAAAAAGATAACAAAGAAATTGTAATATATATATAAATAAAAATTGATAAGGAAAAGAGTAACCCTTAGTTTACCAATCTAACAAAAATTAGAGGGGAAAAAAAGAAGCCAGGAAAAGTCTTTGATGAAACAAAAACATGAACCAAGATGATTCATGTAACTCCAAATACATTATAGTAACAATAATGTAAATGGATTAAATGACCTTATTAAAAATCTGAAATCATTGGCTTGGGTATAAAAAAAATCAGTTATGAGCTGTTTATGATAGACAATTGTATGTACATGCACACACACACACACACACAGACACCAGAAAATTTCAAAATTAATAAGACTAAGAAATACACTGGCATATATGAACCAAAAAACTTGATACAGCAGTATCAGTCAAAATAGGAAATGAAGGAAAACTATTAATATGAATAAAACATATAAACCAAAATCCTTGAAAAGACCATAAAATTATAAATTTCTGTATCTTTAAACAACATGAACTTCAAAACATCAAAAAACTATAAAACTCAGATTACAAAATAAATTGACAAACTCACAATTATAATGAAAGCATTCAAGACCTCTCTCAAACTATATATTTGGAGAATATGTAGCAGATTTGAGTGACACATATAACATGCTTGGGCTATATATATAGTATAATGTACATATATCATACATATATGTACATAGGTACTATATATGTATACATGTATTAGTATTATATGTGTATGTACTATATATTATTAATGAACACATATATAGTACCTATATACTATATAGTACATACATATATAGTTAATACATACATATATAGTACCTACATATACATATGTGTATATATACATGCATATATGTATATTTAATATAAACACATGTACATATAGATTACATGTATGTATAGTACATATAGTATATATGTATGTACTATATATAGTACATATATATGTATATATTTTCCTGCAACAGAGAACCTAAGAAGAATGCATATTCCAAATCATGCATGCAACATTTTCAAATATTTATGAAATTAACCATAGGACTTTGGGTTTCAAAATGGCAAGATAGAAGCAAACTGGCTCCACACCCCCAGACAAAAAACCAAAAACCAAATAGGCAGCAAAAAGGATATAGATAGGTAATATAAAAATATGTGAATTGAGATAACTAAATGTCAAGATGTGTGAGGGTTATGACATTAAAGTGAAATTTTTTTTTTTTTTTTTTAGTTTTTCACTGAGGGGAGTATGCGAGTTACCCTAAGTTACTGGTGGCATATCCATACGGGTCTGCAGCAACATCAGTCCTTGCCTCCTCAGAAGAAAGAATTCAACTGAGGGGTATAAAGCAGAAAAAGAGATCGAGGCAAGTGTTAGAGCAGGACTGGAAGTTTATTTTTAAAAGGCTTTAAAACAAGAAAGAAGGGAAAATTTGTTTGGAAGAGACCCAAGTGGGCACCAGAAGGTCAACAAGAGAAAAAGGCAAGTTTGAATTTGATCCTAGGAGTTTATAGGCTTGCCTCTTTCCCATGATTCCTCCCTTAGGATGGGCTTCCCGCATGCTCAGTGCCCTTCTTACCCTTGGGAATTGAATATATACAGTATGTTTAGGCCATTGTACGCATGCCCATCTGAGGCTTTCTTCCCTTTTCCAGTGGAATACACGCAGAACATCATACTTCACCATTTTGTCTCTCAGTGCACATGCTCAGGAAGTTTCTTTTTCCTGGTAACGGTATTCAATTAACACTTTAATGTTAGTTGCTGTGGATCATCAGGAGATGATCCCTTCCTGAGGCCCTGGCACCTGGCAGATTATCATTATTAGAGAGGCAGTGTGATCACTGTTGAACCCTCACCTGATATTCCTAGTGGGAGGTGGGGGGGGGTGGGGGAGAGCCCTCTCCTGCCCTCCTCATGCCTATCTAACTGTCCGTAACAAAGATATTTTCCTGCAATCAACAGAGAACCTAAGAAGAATACATATTCTAAATCACGAATGCAACATTTTCAAATATTTGTAAAATTAACCATAGGACTTTGGGTTCCAAAATGGGGGAATAGAAGCAAACTGGCTTCACACTCCTAGACAGAGAACCAAAAACCAAATATAAAGTAAAAGGGAAATTGGTAATATAAAAATACGTCAATTGAGACAACTAAATGTCAAAATGTGTGTGTGAGGGGAATGACATTAAAGTTATTAATTTTTTTTTTAGTTTTTTCTTTGTTGGTTCTATTGTTTTGTGATCTAAGACGTCATCTCTTTAAGATAACTTGCTATGTCTATAAGATGTTTCTATAAGCCTTATGGTAACCACAATGCAAAAAACCTATAATAGATACACTAACAATAATAAGTAAAAAAATGAGGCCGGGGCAGTGACTCATGCCTGTAATCACAGCACTTTGGGAGGCCAAGGAGGACAGATCACCTGAGGTCAGAAGTTCGAGACCAGCCTGGCCAACATGGTGAAACCCTGTCCCTATTAAAAATACAAAAAATTAGGCAGGGGTGGTGGTGCATGCCTGTAGTTGCAGGTGCTTAGGTAGGCTGAGGCAGGTGAATTGCTTGAACCAGGGAGGCAGAGTTGCAGTGAGCTGAGATCATGTCACTACACCCTAGCCTGGGCAACAGAGTGAGACTCCATCTCAAAAGAAAAAAAAAGGAGGGAAACATACTACCAAAGAAAATCAATCACAAAGGAGGCAGTAAGAAAACAAAAGCAGAACAGGAATAGGTGTACTTAGTAAAGCAGATTACAATTTAAGGTTGTAAAAATGAGATAAAGGTCACTATAGTCACTATATTTATAGTTCAATATAGCTCATCATATTCAATCCATTTATATGATGAAGGGGTTACTTTTACAAGAAGATATAACAATTTTAATTATCTATACACCCAACATCAGAGCTCCCAAATATACAAATAGACCTAAAGTGAGAGTAGACTGTGATATAGTAACTGTTGACGACATCAACACCACAATCTCAGTAATGGACAGATCATAGACAGAAAATCAACAAAGCAACATCAGAATTAAACTACACACTAGACCAAATAGGTCTAACTGACATTTACAGATTAATCCACCCAACTGCTGCAAAATACACATTATTTTCATCAGCATGTGGAACAGTCTCCAGAACAAACCGTATCTGAGGCCACAAAACAAATCTGAATAATTTTTTAAAAGTAGAAATTATATTGTTTATTCTTGACTATAATGGGATAAAACTATAAATCAATAAAAAGAAGAACTTTGGAAACTACAAACACAAGGAAATTAGACAACACGCTTCTGAATGACCAATAAGTTAATAAATAAATTGAGAAGGAAGTTTAACAATTTCATGAAACAAATGAAAATGGGAATAAAACATACCAAAATTTATGAGATACTGTAAAAGCAGTACTAAGAAAGAAATTTATGGCAATAAACACCAAAATAAAAAAGTAGAGATACTTCAAATAAATAGTCAGACAATGTACTTCAAGGAAGTAGAACAAACCAAACCCCAAATTAATGCAAAATCATAATAATAATAAAGGCCAAAGGAGAAATAAATAAAATTGATACAAAAATATGGAAGATTGATAAAATGAAAAGTTGTTCATTAAGAAGATAAACAAATTAACAAAACTTTAGCCAGACTAAGAACAAAAGAGAGATGGTCCAAATAAATAAAATCAGAATCAAAAAAAGAAGACAACTGAGACCATAAAAATAGAAAAATAATTAGAAACTATTATGCACAATATATCACAACAAACTGGAAAACCTAGAGGAAATAGATACAGTCCTGAACTCATTAACCTGCCATGGTTGAAATGTGAAGAAATAGAAAACTTCAACAAACCAATGATGAGTATTGAGATAATAACCATAATAAAAAGTCTTCTATTAAAGGAAAATCCAGGACCTGATGGCATTACTGCTGAATTCTACTAAACACTTAAAGAACAGCTAATACCAATTCTACTTAAAGTCTTCAAAAAAAAAAACTGAAGGAAAGGGAATGATTCCAAATTCAATCTATGAGGCAAAGCATTACCATGATACCAAAACCAGACATGAATAAAACAAAAACATAGGTAAATATCACTGATGAATATTGATGTAAATGTTCTTGAAAAATGCTAGCAAACATAATTCAGCAGCACATTAAAAATTATAATTCACTATGATCGAGTGGAATTCATCCCAGGAATGTCAGGATTGCTCTACATACCCAAATCAGTAAATGTAATACACCACATTCATAGAATCAAGAACAATACCATATGATTATTTCAATAGATGCTGAAAAAGCATTCGATAAAATTCAACATCCCTTTATGAAAAAATTCTCATCAAACTGGGTATAGAAGGAACAGATTTCAAAATAATAAGGACAATTTTGGCAGAACCACAGCTAACATCACAGTGAATAGAAAAAAAATTGAAAGCCTTTGCTCTAAGACCGGAAAAAGATCCAGGTGCCCACTCTCACCATGTTCATTCAATACTGGACTGGAAGTCCTGACTAGAGCAATTAGACAAGAGAAAGAAATAAAGGACATCAAAATTGGGAAGGAAAAAATCAAATTAGCCTTGTATACAGATAACATGATTTTATACTTAAAAAATCCTAAACACATGGACAAGAGGGGCCAGGGGGAAGGGGTCGGAGAACATTAGGACAAATACCTAATGCATGCAGGGTTTAAAACCTAGATGATGGATTGGTAGGTGCAGCAAACCACCATGCACATGTATACTCATGTAACAAACCTGCATGTTCCGCACATGTATCCTGAACTTAAAGTGAAACAAATGTAAAAAAGTCCTGAAGACTACACAAAAGAAACTGTTAGAACTGACAAATGAATTTAATAAAGTTGCAGGCTACAAAATCAACATACAAAAATCAGTAGCATTTATATACACCAATAGCGAATAATATGAAAAGGAAATGAAGAAGCAATCATGTTGATAATACCTGCAAAGAATATAAAATACCTAGGATTCAATTTAACCCGATATGTAAGAGATCTATACAATGAAAATTATAAAACACTCATGAAAGAAATGGAAGAAGACATACAAAAAAGTGGAAAGATATTCCATGCTCATGTATTAAAACCATGAATAGTGTTAAAATGACAATAGTACCCCCAAAATTTACAGAAATGCAATCTCTATTCAAAATACCAATTACTTTTTTCACAGAAATAGAAAAAGAAATTATCCTAAGATTTATATAGAACCACAAAAGCGCCTGAATAGTTAAAGTCAGCCTGAGTAAAAACAACATAGCTGGAGGCATCACTTTACCTGACTTGAAAATGTACTACAAAGCTGCAGTAACGAAATTAGCATGGCACTGGCATGAAAACACACTCATAGATGAATAGGAGAGAATAGAGGACACAGATATAAATCCACACATTTTCAGCCAACTCATCTTTGACAAAGTCACCAAAAAGAATACAATAGGGAAAGGACTGTCTCTTCAAGAAACGGTGCTGGGAAAAGTGGGTAACTATATGTAGAAGAGTGAAACTAGACCTTTTTCTCTCACCATACACAAAAATCAAATCAAAATGGATTACAGACTTAAATCTAAGATCTGAAACTCTGAAACTACTAGAAGAATCTTTGAGGAAACACTCCAGGACATTGCTCTGCGCAAAGATTTTTTTTTCCTAACACCTCTAAAGCACAGGAAACCAAAGTAAAAATACACAAATGGGACTATATCAAGCTAATTTAGCACCGTAAAGGAATCAACAAATAAAAGGCAGTCTACAGAATGACAGAAAATATATGCAAACTACCCATCTGACAGGGTATTAAAAACCAGAAAAAATTCAGAGTTCAAACAACTCCATAGCAAAAACAAATAATCTGATTTAAAATTTGGCAAAAGATCTGAATATGCATTTTTACAAAGACATACAATGGCCAACAGGCGTATGACATAATGCCCAACGTCACTAATCATCAGAGTAATGCAAATAAAAAACATAATGAGATATCCTCTTACCCTAATTAGAATGACCTTTATTAAAAGATCAAAAATAACAGATTCTGGGGAGGATGTGGAGAAAGGGGAATTCTTGTCCACTGTGGGTGGGAACATGAATTATTGCAGCCACTCTGGGAACAGTATGGAGGTCCCTCAGAAAACTAAAAATAGAGCTACTATATGACCTGCCAATTTCACTGTGGAATATATATCTAAAAGAAAAGAAATCAATATATCAATGAGATATCTACACTCCCATGTTGACTGCAGTACTATTCAAAATAGCCAAAATATGGAAACAACCTAAATGTCCATCAAGGAATGAATGGATAAAGAAAATGTTGGATATCACAAAAAAAATTATTCGACCATAAAATAATGAAATCCAACATGATAGATATCCCAAGTACATTGATTTGATCTTTACAAATATGTGAATGTATCAAATTATCACATATACCCTAAAAAAGTAACTGTATACTAGGTCACAATCATAATTATTTAAAGCATATTATCTGACAACTAGGCAATTACATTAGAAATTAACTATTACAAATAGTAATAAAAGGGTCACTGTTTAGAAAATCTAAGAAAACAAAGCCCAAACAATAAATGGCTTTAAAAAATAAATCTCCAAGAAAACTAGAAAATACAATGATTGAATGACTGAAAAATACTAAAATACTAAAAATATAAAAAGCAAAATCAAAATTTGTGAGATGCAGCTAAAACAATATCTGGATGTTATTAAGAGTCTTAGTATCTTTATTACAAATAAAATAGTTAAGCATTTAATGCAAGAAGCTAGATGCATTGAAAAGAACAGTAAGAAAGTTGAAGATAATTATAAAAACAAAACACAACTTAATAACCGAGAAAATCATTCATGAAAATGATTTTTAAAACTGTTCCTTTGAAAGCTACTAATCTAGGAAAGTCTTTAAGAAGTTTTATTAAAATATATATATACATGCAAAGATTAATGCATTATTCATGTAACAGAATACTATTATACATCAACTAGACTGAGTGACTCGTATTTACATGTGGCAATATAGAGAAAAACAAAAACATGTATTAAGAAAAGAAATAAAGTTGTGATTAAAATTTCTATAGTTTGCTTGTTTAGTTACTAACTGAACAATGTTTTATATGTTTATATGTATATATATGTGCATACATACATATACATGCATACATATGTATGCTGTAGATATTCATGTAATAAAATTACTTATAACTTTTTATTAGTAATTGAACCATATGGCATAAGCTAGAATTTTAAAATATTTTTTAAAGTAAGAAAATAATACATATATGCTTGAAGTTTTTTTTCCATCTCTTTTCTATCATATTGCATTTTCCCCCAACAGAAGTAGCCATTAACCTGACGTCAATATTGTTGTTGTTGCTGTTGTTTCTTTTTCAGCTAGTTCTTTTTGTATTTTGAGGAAACAAAATATTTTATTTTGAATGGCATCTGAAACAAAATACTCAGTAATAGCATAGAAAAGTGGTGATTTACCTTTTTTAGAAAGTTTTTAATTTATCCTTTGTAGGGCACAGTATAATATAAAATGTTTAAATTGGGCAATTATCTAGATTATTTAATATGTAATTATTTTTCAAATTAGGAGTGCCAAAAAGCACGGTTTAATCTTGGCCTAATCTTGATATCACAAAGCAGAAAATATAGCATGTTGATTATTTTTAGGCATCCAATTATACAAGCTTTTTGGGAAAGGTAGGGAATTGGACAAAACTTGCTAATAGTTGAAAGAGTAAGTACTAAGTAGTCTTATTCACAGAGAAGCCATAGTATCTGTTTTGACGAACGGAGGCAAGATGGTGCGTTTCCGGGTTTTTCATCACCAACTTTTCCCCGTGTGCGCGAGGATGCAGCTGGCGCCCGGGAAGGTGCAGACCAACCAGGCATGCGCCAGGTGATGTCAATCCGAAGAGATCAAGATTTACCTGGTGGCACCTGCGGCGCCTTCCCCCCCCCCTCCCCTGACGCGTCCGTGCCCCGCCTATTGCCCTTCCACTCCTAGAAAAGCCACTCCCGGCAGATGCACGGGGCGGGCTTCCTCAGCCCCTACCTTTGTCGGGACTGCATTAGGAACTCTGCCCGAGAGCTCTACTGGGTGACTCTCTCGGCCTCCTTTGCTGGAGGCCAACAGACTTCACCCCCATACCTTTTTCTCTGGAGCTAGATGACCAAAGAATAAATTTGCAGTTTTGCTTTTAGCCTTGCCTACTCGCTGGTTCTTTTGTGCTCGCTCTGGTGGTCTTAGAAAAACAAATCAGTACCTACAAATGACATATAAAATAAGGAGTATTGTACATTTATATTAGGTATTATTTAATTAAACACTGGGCAATAACTAAACGTTTCACTACTGATGCTTTTATGTTGTGTGATATTGGACACTAAGATCAAGAGGGCCGAGATTTAACCTCATTCTTTTTAATCAAGAATTTTTGGAGATCCTTCCCTTACGTTCTCAGCTATCGTTAGTCTTCTGAAAAAAGATTGAAAATAGAGTACATTTGTAATTTAGAACACACATCTTCATTTTCTATACTTTTCCTCATTTTTTGGTCCTTCCTAGATCCCCAAATCCCACTGTGGACCATCCAAATTATTTCAGAACTCCCATGGAGCTTTGCTCTTTGCTGCAGAACTAATAGGGTGATGTTTGTTAAGATGCTGATAATCACATATTACCTCCCAACTGGATTTGTAACTTAACATTTGTGAAAATAACTCACAATATAGTTTCTCTTTTTCTGTTTTAAGAAATTATAGCTCTCTTTTGACAGTTTTATATTCCAGCATTTTCTTTCACTTGTCCAAGAAGCTATTTTCTTCTTTGAAAGAGTTAAAAGCCGACAAATTAATGCTGGCATTGAGGCCCAAGGTCAAAATGAAATCAGTGTTTTCATAGTGCCAATAATATTATGGACAAGTAAAGTATGAAACAGAAATGGAAAATGGAATCACCATCCACTACAGATCTTGAGAGTACTGGCTCATTTGGCTAACATGGAAAGAAGTGTAGAAAGGCAGTGCTCAGTGAAAGTCAGTGCCCAGTGCTTTCTGAACAAAAGGTGGCTTTTTGTTATTGCATACTCCATCCCCCAAAGTCTTACATGCCGCTTTTATGTAACTGAGTGTGTGTGCATATATATTCCACTCAATAAATATATAATAGTAATTAATCCCCACCATCGACGCAAATTCATTTTCTGACACAGGTAGCCTATGAGTGTTTTCTCTCTGGAATAAAATAAGATATCCATTTTATGTATCTTTCCTCTGTTTTTGGAAGTCTTTAATCTTAATTACAACAGTACATACAGACTGATTAATGATTACCCAATCTTACTCCCAGCTGTGGTAAAGGCCAATATCAGCCAGTCTAATTGCCTTTGACTCACTCTAGATTACACTGTCTGGTCCTTTTACAGTTTATCAGTCCCTAGGATATTTCTTTAAAATTAACAACTAAATTACCTTTCTCGAGGAGACACTGTGCTTGAACACCCTGAGGGGAAAACTATCATTTACTAACTGCAGTATTTCCATATGGCAAGAATCTCCTCGATGAGTTGCAACTGACAAATTGATGGAATCTCAACTTTTCTTTACTTTCTTTTTTTCTATCTCCTTTTCACATTTCAGAGAATTCTGTATATCTTCCCAGCTCAAAAACTCACAGATGTATTGCAAAGCATATTTTTTGCCTGTTGTATTCTGCAATTGTGGATGAGATAGCCTAAATTCTTTTCACACAAATGCAAATTTATTTAAAAGAATTTTCAAAAAACGCAATTATCCCCAAATATACCACATCAATATTTCCACTTTTTGCAAGCTGAATACATATATTATATTCCAGTATGTCCCTGTGAATAAATAAAGGTTGTCATATTTTTAAAGCATATTAAATTAGCCAAATGAATGTATTACCACTCATTGAAATTTTATGTATGTTCTACCTCTTCAGTTTTAAAGTATACACACATTACTAATCCTGTAAAATCTCTACATTCTTAGAAATGTGTACATATTTGTTAATATATTTTAGCAGACCCTGAGCAAGCCTTTAAAAATAATATATTTTAAGTAACATTCTTAGAACAAAAATTAAAAGTAACATAAAATGAATACAAGATATAGTAATTTACCACAACAACTTTATTTTGCTGGACAATGTATAAACATACTAATATATTCCTAGTGGTACAAAGCAGCACGTAAACCATTGCCTACTCGGGTAGGGTGCTCATGTGAACTATGGGAACAATTAATTTGAGCTGGAATGCTCAGGGAAAACATAGTGAAGAGAAGAGCCCAAATAGCTTACCCTGTGCGTGGATATATAGAGACCAAGGAGACTAGAGGATAATAGTTAGAAAATAGGATAAGTCTTGCTTAGGGAAGAGTAAAGTGTCTGACCTTTATGAAAGCAAAGGATCTACACTGGGAAATAGCAAAGTTAATATTAGATTAAAAGAGCTGATTGCATTGTGGAGGATGGTAAAAAGGACATTTTACTGGGGAAAAAAAGCAGAGATCCATTTGAGGTTTTGAGTTGGTAAATGAAATGGTAAAATCTGTGATTTAAGAAATAAATTTAGAGCAATATTTATTTATCTATGTTCTAGGAATAGTAATTAATGGGGTTACTACAAAAGTGTCTGCAGGATCAAATACATGTGGAAAATAGAAAATACTGCAAGTTTTCTCTACGACTTTAAGATGTTAATGGGCATTTTGACTCTCCTAAACAAAAATATAGGATTTTGCAAATGTGACCAGGGAACCCTTTCTAGGAAAACCATGCATGGATCAAGGATCCCATATGTGGTGGTACCAATCTAAGTCTATAAACTGAGATATGTAAGAAATGTACTGTTCCACATTTTAAGTAGCTCATTTAATTTCTACTGTGATCCTCTATTTTCATATTGTAGAATCTCAAAATTTCTTCTTTTTCCCCATGAGTGTGTGTTCTGGAGTCTAATTGTGCCAAGGAATTAGAGAGTTGTAGAATAGTGGAGTGGCACTTCTCTGGTCCTCTCTGTCATCTGCATAAGTTGGCATCTGTGAGATGTTCTAACTACTACCTGGTTCCAAACAATTGGTCTGTACAACTGTTGCTGAGACATGTCTCATTCAAATCCACTGGCTCTCTTTACTTCCATACTATTCTTAGGCTGATGGAATAATTGTCCTGATTTGTTCTATGATGGGGTACAAGAAACTGTATGAATGTGCAGAGCTCCATCTTTCTTAGACATATCATTTAGCTATTTATTCTATGAAGGCTTCTTGCTTCCTTTAGAAGCCTGTTGAGGAAGTGGACACATGTCTCATAAACCTAATGGTTTTCGGCTTTTCCCATGAGATTTTACCTAAATCTTTATGCCACAAATAGATTTTGTTTTCTTAGGAGACTACATTTTTCAAACTCACAAGCCACAAGAGCTCTTTTCTTCTCATATTTCAGCTATAACTTCTCTTCACTGAGCTAAAGGCCCAATTACTATAAAGGAAGATGGGTGGGGGCAAGAAATACCTGAGAAGAAAGTTTGTTATTATTTTAATGATATTTTCTTCCACTCAGGGAATACTCTTTAGGAAATGCTAAAGAATGGAGGGTTATAAACTGATCAGTAAAAGGATGTGTGTAGTAGTGATGCTGCCTTGAACTGTGATTATTATGTGTGGCACATTACACCAACAGCTCTCAATAGCAATGAATGACACTTTGTTTTGAAGCTTTGTATTTTGTCTTTACATCTCTTGTGCCGTCTCCTCTTGCATTGACTCTAAGCTTGACCATGTGACTGTGGACATTGATTAAAGTGACATTAGCAAATGTGAGGCAAGCAAAGGCTTGAACAGCATTTACCCTTTCTTGCTGCTGTGTACACTTCCTCCTCCACACAAATAAGGCTGAGATGGCTTATTAAAGACATGAGGACCAAATGAGAGCAAATACTAACCAATAGACACATAAGTTAGCCTCAGTGGAGCTGTGAGCTGACTGAAGATGCATGAGGACCCAGGTAAGACCAGAAGAACTGCCCAGCTGAGCCTCTGCCAAAACACTAATGTGAGTTATGAACAAATAAAATAGTTGCCTATGCCATCAAGTTGCAGAATAATTTTTATTGCATCAGTAAATATATACACAATACGATACAATAAAATGTAGCACAAGAGACTCCTGGTTTAAAAATACCATCATAGATTCAAGCTGGTTTCACTCTCAGAAACCAAATATGAGAATGCATCAGTTCTCAGAGCCACAAAGAAGTGCAAAACATCTGAGCAAATGGTAAGAATATTGGATTTTCATGTTTGTGATGACCCTCCCCAACCCCTTATCTACCTGGCACCAAAATGCAGAAAATTTCCCCTGAATCATGGTTTCTATAATGAAAAACATGAGATTGAGGTGAACACCAGCTTCCTCACCATCTTGGGTTCCCTAACAAGAAGCCTCACTCCACAGGAAGCATCAGGGGTGCCTGAGGAAAGAAATACCCTTGAGGACAGTTGAAGACAAAGGGAGGAGGTGGGACTACCATCCCCAGCCCTAGAAACTCTGCTCTGTGACTCCACCAAAGCAGATGTTAAATCAGAGTCATGGTTCAGCAGCACCACATTGTAAGATGTATGTTGCACAGGGGCCCTGCAGACGAATCTTTAGCCAGCCTGTCCACACTGCCTTACTATTCCCTTTAGGACTTTCCATGTTCAGGATAGGCAGTGCTCTGATTGCTTGCTAGAGCCAAGACAAACCTGGGCTTAATGTGCCATCTAGTGCAAAAAAAGGCAACAAACTTGTGGGGGAAAAGTGAGAAATTCAACAGTCAAATTACAAAGAATCTCTAAGCAAGCATACTGAATATAAGCCAAAACAAGTAAGACAGAGAAGACTAGAATACATAACCAATCCATCAATGCAAAGGCACAAACATACATCCACAAGAAACAGCAGCAAACAGGGAATCATGACCTCCCCAAATGAACAAAGCAAGGAACCAGTGACTGACCCTAATGTGATGGTGATATGTGAGCTTTTAAAATCGCAAAATAGCAATTTTAAGCAAACTCAGTAATCTCTAAGATAACACAAAAATGCAACTGAAAATGTATCAATAAATTTAACAAAGATATTGAAATGATTTAAAAAATCAAAGAGAAATCCTGAAACAGAGAAATACATTTGCATTAGCTGAACTGAAAAATTCACCACAGGCTCTCAACAGTGGAATGAATCAAGAGAAGAAAAGAATCAGTGGGCTCAAAGACAGACGATTTGAAATTATGCAGTCAGAGGAGAAAAAAAAGAACAACAACACAGAATACAAATACAAAGGAATGAAAATCGCCTACAAGATAAAATTACCTCAAAAGACCAAATCTGAGAAATATTGCTGCCCAAGAAAGAGTGAAACAAGAGTAAGGTGTAGAAAGGCTTAATCAAAGAAATAACAAAAAATTTACCAAACTTGAGAAAGATCTGAGTATTCAGGTACAGAAAAGTGAGAGAACACCAAACAGATTTGACCCAAACAAGACAACCCCAAGACACACAATAATTAAACTCTCAAAAGTCAAGGACGAAAGAGGATGTTAAAAGCAGCAAGAGAAAAGAAGCAAATAACATAGAAAAGAGCTCCAATTTTTCGGGCAACAGAGTGACAATGGAATCCACATAGTCCAGGAGGGCGTGAGAAGACATTTGGGAAGTGCTGAAAGAAAAAACAACTGAGCTTGAGAACGAGATGACTAATAGCGATGACTGGGAAAAAGTAAGACATTCAACAGCCAAATTACAAAAAATCTCTTTGCCAATATGAAAGAGAAAAATATCCCTGAAGAGAGAAATATCAGGGTGTGGCACGCTGAATATCAGTTGCGAGCCCCAGTGATGATGGATATTCCAACTACCTTGATTATATTTTAGGAATGTATCAAATCATCACAAAATGAGATAGTTTGAGTATTTGTTCACTCTAAATCTCTTTTTGATACATGATCTGAGATGTTGTAGGTGTGGCCAAGTGGGAGGTGTTTGGGTCATGGGGGTGGATCCCTCATGAATGGCTTGGTGCCCTCCCCAAGGTAATGAGTGAGGGCTTGCTCTATTAGTTCACAGGAAAACTGATGGCTTAAAGTGGCTGGTATTTCCTCCCATCTCTCTTGCTTGCTGTCTCACCATGTGACCTGCCTGCTCCCCCTTCACTTTCTGCCATGTGTAAGAGCTTCCTGAGTCCCTCACCAGAAGCAAACGCTGGTGCCATGCTTCTTGTAAAATCTGCACAACCTCAAGCCAAATAAACTTCTTTTCTTTATAAATGTCCACACCTCAGGTATTGTTTTATAGCAACACAAAACAGACTAATACACATGTACACAATATGTGCATTTATTAATAATAATAAAGTAATACAGCATGGAAGAAATGGGAAGATAGAAGATCATGTGGGAACATAGAATATCATGTGGGAAGATTTTTCTTGAACACAGATGCATGGGATTAGGAAAATGAAAGCTCAAATGGGATGAGCTGGGATCTTGAAATGTCCTCACCCAGTGAGCACAGTGAAGGAGGAGCAGATGACCTTCTCAGCAGATGACCTGTGAGCCAATATTATGAAGAATGAGCAGATGGAGTCCTGGGTCCTGTATCATTGTGCTTGTGGCTTGCCCTAGACTCCAGGACAGCCACTGTCTAAGCATCTGTCATGACTCCTGGCAGCCCTACTCACTATTTCTCATCAAAACCGGCTGAATTTTTCAAGGTACCTGAAGCATCACTGTTTTCACAAGTCATTGAGCTCTTCTCCAAGAGGGAAGTGATGTCTTCTCCAAATATGCTGAAGCAGTTTTCAAAGAGAAATTGTACAACAGAAACCTGTAACACAAAAGGGAAAAATAGGGTGCTATTTTATTTGGCATAGTTATAAATCATATTTCAACTATGAATCTTGGAGTGGAAAAAAAACATGAAATTTGGAATTCTAAGAAAAAAATCAGAGTAGATGTAGGAAGATATGAACCAGTTTTCTCTAACAAACAACTATAATCTTTTCAACAGCATTTAGAGCACGTATCTTAAAATACTTGTAATCAGTGAGCTAAAGTTATAATTTATAGTTTAGCTTAATAGCTAACATTTTATATCAATTGTCACATCCTTAAAAATAGGATAGTTTTCAAGCAACTCATATATGATGTTTGGGGTAATGATATACATTCTCTAATTAAAGGTATAAAGCATCCAATAGATAAAAACTTGTGAAATTCACTTGTTAAGTATCTTAAACTTGGGAAGCAGATATTCTCTGAGGGTCTTTTGTGAAGGAAGGAGGCAGCTGGAGAGAAAATGTCTGCTCGTCTACTGCAGTCCCTCTCCATGGGTGGCCTGGCCTCAGGCTTGCTCTCTGGGTGATCTTGGCAGAGAGCTGGGGTCTTATTATTAGGTATATTGTAGCTCCATTAGGATATTCTAGACTGTTTTACTAGTTCTCTCATTCCAGCAGCAGAGACAAAATAGTAGCCAAGTAGTTCCCTGAATGCCAACTGTGAGCCCCGATTGACAGAGAAAGGCAGTATGTGTAGAGAAATGAGTGTTGATATTATCCAAACCACCAATAAGGTGCCAGTAATGACCAGAGGAACTGGGCGTTATCACCACTGCCATTGTTGAGATGAGGAAACTGTGGCTTGGAATCTTTGCCCCAGGTTACACATCCCTCAGTGATGAGACTGAGAGTTGAATCTTGGCTTGTCCAACTCCAAGGAACAGATTTATTTTTTTCTATCATGTCACACCACTTTCTTATCTCTCTACGGTATAGTCAATCTACTGTTTTGTCTCCTAGATGGGAAAGGAGAAGTGACTCGCTGCTCTCAATTTCCCATTTAATAACCTACCTTCTCATATACCTTCTACCTTCTACCACCCCTAGAATAGTAGTAATGAAACTGCCACTTCAGAGGTGTAATTAAAGTGTGCATCTTAAAAAACGTAGTTCCGGGGCGGAGCAAGATGGCCGAATAGGAACAGCTCCAGTCTCCAACTCCCAGCACGAGTAACACAGAAGACCGGTGATTTCTGCATTTTCAACTGAGGTACTGGGGTCATCTCTCTAGGGAGTGCCGGACAATCGGTGCTGGTCAGCTGCTGCAGCCTGACCAGCGTGAGCTGAAGCAGGGCGAGGCATCGCCTCACCTGGAAGCGCAAGGGGGAAGGAAATCCGTTTTCCTAGCCAGGGGAACTGAGACACATAACACCTGGAAAATCGCGTAACTCCCACCCCAATACTGCGCTTTAAGGAAACAGGCACACCAGGAGAATATATCCCACACCTGGCCGGGAGGGTCCCACGCCCACGGAGCCTCCCTCACTGCTAACACAGCCGTCTGCGGCGATCTATCCGCAAGGCAGCAGCGAGGCTGGGGGAGGGGCGCCCGCCATTGCTGAGGCTTAAGTAGGTAAACAAAGCCGCTGGGAAGCTCGAACTGGGTGGAGCTCACAGCAGCTCAAGGAACCTGCCTGTCTCTGTAGACTCCACCTCTGGGGACAGCCCACAGCTGAGGTCCAATAGGGAAAGCAGCGGGGGCGGTGCAGAGGCGAACGACTCTGTCTGACAGCTTTGGGGAGAGCCGTGGATCTCCAACGCGGAGGTTGAGATCCGAGAACGGACAGACTGCCTGCTCAGGTGGGTCCCTGACCCCTGAGTAGCCTAGCTGGGAGACATCCCCCACTAGGGGCAGTCTGACACCCCACACCTCACAGGGTGGAGTCATCCCTGAGAGGAAACTTCCAAAGGAAGAATCAGACAGGTACACTCGCTGCTCAGCAATATTCTATCTTTGGCAACCTCTGCTGCTGATACCCAGGCAAACAGGGTCTGGAGTGGACCTCAGCAATCTCCAACAGACCAACAGACAGTCCTTCTGACTGTCAGACGGAAAACTATCAAACAGGAAGGACACCTATACCAAAACCCCATCAGTACGTCACCATCATCAAAGACCAGAGACAGATAAAACCACAAAGATGGGGAAAAAGCAGGGCAGAAAAGCTGGAAATTCAAAAAATAAGAGCGCATCTCCCCCTGCAAAGGAGCGCAGCCCATCGCCAGCAACGGATCAAAGCTGGTCAGAGAATGACTTTGACGAGATGAGAGAAGAAGGCTTCAGTCCATCAAACTTCTCAGAGCTAAAGGAGGAATTACGTACCCAGCGCAAAGAAACTAAAAATCTTGAAAAAAAAGTGGAAGAATTGACAGCTAGACTAATTAATGCAGAGAAGATCATAAACGAAATGACAGAGATGAAAACCATGACACGAGAAATACGTGACAAATGCACAAGCTTCAGTAACCGACTCGATCAACTGGAAGAAAAGTATCAGCGATTGAGGATCAAATGAATGAAATGAAGCGAGAAGAGAAACCAAAAGAAAAAAGAAGAAAAAGAAATGAACAAAGCCTGCAAGAAGTATGGGATTATGTAAAAAGACCAAATCTACGTCTGATTGGGGTGCCTGAAAGTGAGGGGGGAAAATGGAACCAAGTTGGAAAACACTCTTCAGGATATCATCCAGGAGAACTTCCCCACCTAGTAGGGCAGGCCAACATTCAAATTCAGGAAATACAGAGAACGCCACAAAGATACTCCTCCAGAAGAGCAACTCCAAGACACATAATTGCCAGATTCACCAAAGTTGAAATGAAGGAAAAATCTTAAGGGCAGCCAGAGAGAAAGGTCGGGTTACCCACAAAGGGAAGCCCATCAGACTAACAGCAGATCTCTCGGCAGAAACTCTACAAGCCAGAAGAGAGTGGGGGCCAATATTCAACGTTCTTAAAGAAAAGAATTTTCAACCCAGAATTTCATATCCAGCCAAACTAAGTTTCATCAGTGAAGGAGAAATAAAATCCTTTACAGATAAGCAAATGCTTAGAGATTTTGTCACCACCAGGCCTGCCTTACAAGAGACCCTGAAGGAAGCCCTAAACATGGAAAGGAACAACCGGTACCAGCCATTGCAAAAACATGCCAAAATGTAAAGACCATCGAGGCTAGGAAGAAACTGCATCAACTAATGAGCAAAATAACCAGTTAATATCATAATGACAGGATCAAGTTCACACATAACAATATTAACCTTAAATGTAAATGGACTAAATGCTCCAATTAAAAGACACAGACTGGCGGCAAACTGGATAAGAGTCAAGACCCATCAGTCTGCTGTATTCAGGAGACCCATCTCACATGCAGAGACATACATAGGCTCAAAATAAAGGGATGGAGAAAGATCTACCAAGCAAATGGAGAACAAAAAAGCAGGGGTTGCAATCCTAGTCTCTGATAAAACAGACTTTAAACCATCAAAGATCAAAAGAGACAAAGAAGGCCATTACATAATGGTAAAGGGATCAATTCAACAGGAAGAGCTAACTCTCCTAAATATATATGCACCCAATACAGGAGCACCCAGATTCATAAAGCAAGTCCTTAGAGACCTACAAAGAGACTTAGACTCCCATACAATAATAATGGGAGATTTCAACACTCCACTGTCAACATTAGACAGATCAACGAGACAGAAAGTTAACAAGGATATCCAGGAATTGAACTCATCTCTGCACCAAGCGGACCTAATAGACATCTATAGAACTCTCCACCCCAAATCAACAGAATATACATTCTTCTCAGCACCACATCGCACTTATTCCAAAATTGACCACATAATTGGAAGTAAAGCACTCCTCAGCAAATGTACAAGAACAGAAATTATAACAAACTGTCTCTCAGACCACAGTGCAATCAAACTAGAACTCAGGACTAAGAAACTCAATCAAAACCGCTCAACTACATGGAAACTGAATAACCTGCTCCTGAATGACTACTGGGTACATAACGAAATGAAAGCAGAAATAAAGATGTTCTTTGAAACCAATGAGAACAAAGATACAACATACCAGAATCTCTGGGACACATTTAAAGCAGTGTGTGTAGAGGGAAATTTATAGCACTAAATGCCACAAGAGAAAGCAGGAGAGATCTAAAATTGACACTTTAACATCACAATTAAAAGAACTAGAGAGGCAAGAGCAAACACATTCAAAAGCTAGCAGAAGGCAAGAAATAACTAAGATCAGAGCAGAACTGAAGGAGATAGAGTCACAAAAAACCCTCCAAAAAATCAATGAATCCAGGAGTTGGTTTTTTGAAAAGATCAACAAAATTGACAGACCGCTAGCAAGACTAATAAAGAAGAAAAGAGAGAGGAATCAAATAGACGCAATAAAAAATGATAAAGGGGATATCACCACCGACCCCACAGAAATACAAACAACCATCAGAGAATACTATAAATGCCTCTACGCAAATCGACTAGAAAATCTAGAAGAAATGGATAATTTCCTGGACACTTACACTCTCCCAAGACTGAACCAGGAAGGAAGAAGTGAATCCCTGAATAGACCAATAACAGGCTCTGAAATTGAGGCAACAATTAATAGCCTACCCACGAAAAAAAGTCCAGGACCAGATGGATTCACAGCTGAATTCTACCAGAGGTACAAGGAGGAGCTGGTACCATTCCTTCTGAAACTATTCAATCAATAGAAAAAGAGGGAATCCTCCCTAACTCATTTTATGAGGCCAACATCATCCTGATACCAAAGCCTGGCAGAGACACAACAAAAAAAGAGAATTTTAGACCAATATCCCTGATGAACATCGATGCAAAAATTCTCAATAAAATACTGGCAAACCGGATTCAGCAGCACATCAAAAAGCTTATCCACCATGATCAAGTGGGCTTCATCCCTGGGATGCAAGGCTGGTTCAACATTCGCAAATCAATAAACGTAATCCAGCATATAAACAGAACCAAAGACAAGAACCACATGATTATCTCAATAGATGCAGAAAAGGCTTTTGACAAAATTCAACAGCCCTTTATGCTAAAAACGCTCAATAAATTCGGTATTGATGGAACGTACCTCAAAATAATAAGAGCTATTTACGACAAACCCACAGCTAATATCATACTGAATGGGCAAAAACTGGAAAAATTCCTTTGAAAACTGGCACAAGACAGGGATGCCCTCTCTCACCACTCCTATTCAACATAGTGTTGGAAGTTCTGGCTAGGGCAATCAGGCAAGAGAAAGAAATCAAGGGTATCCAGTTAGGAAAAGAAGAAGTCAAATTGTCCCTGTTTGCAGATGACATGATTGTATATAGAAAAACCCATCGTCTCAGCCCAAAATCTCCTTAAGCTGATAAGCAACTTCAGCAAAGTCTCAGGATACAAAATTAATGTGCAAAAATCACAAGCATTCTTATACACCAGTAACAGACAAGCAGAGAGCCAAGTCAGGAATGAACTTCCATTCACAATTGCTTCAAAGAGAATAAAATACCTAGGAATCCAGCTTACAAGGGATGTAAAGGACCTCTTCAAGGAGAACTACAAACCACTGCTCAGTGAAATCAAAGAGGACACAAACAAATGGAAGAACATACCATGCTCATGGATAGGAAGAATCAATATCGTGAAAATGGCCATACTGCCCAAGGTTATTTATAGATTCAATGCCATCCCCATCAAGCTACCAATGAGTTTCTTCACAGAATTGGAAAAAACGGCTTTAAAGTTCATATGGAACCAAAAAAGAGCCCGCATTGCCAAGACAATCCTAGGTCAAAAGGACAAAGCTGGAGGCGTCACGCTACCTGACTTCAAACTATACTACAAGGCTACAGTAACCAAAACAGCATGGTACTGGTACCACAACAGAGATATAGACCAGTGGAACAGAACAGAGTCCTCAGAAATAATACCACACATCTACAGCCATCTGATCTTTGACAAACCTGACAAAAACAAGAAATGGGGAAAGGATTCCCTATTTAATAAATGGTGCTGGGAAAATTGGCTAGCCACAAGTAGAAAGCTGAAACTGGATCCTTTCCTTACCCCTTATACGAAAATTAATTCAAGATGGATTAGAGACTTAAATGTTAGACCTAATACCATAAAAACCCTAGAAGAAAATCTAGGTAGTACCATTCAGGACATAGGCATGGGCAAGGACTTCATGTCTAAAACACCAAAAGCAACGGCAGCAAAAGCCAAAATTGACAAATGGGATCTCATTAAACTAAAGAGCTTTTGCACAGCAAAAGAAACTACCATCAGAGTGAACAGGCAACCTACAGAATGGGAGAAAATTTTTGCAACCTACTCATCTGACAAGGGCTAATATCCAGAATCTACAAAGAACTCAAACAAATATACAAGAAAAAAACAAACAACCCCATCAAAAAGTGGGGAAAGGATATGAACAGACATTTCTCAAAAGAAGACATCATACAGCCAACAGACACATGAAAAAATGCTCGTCATCACTCGCCATCAGAGAAATGCAAATCAAAACCACAATGAGATACCATCTCACACCAGTTAGAATGGCAATCATTAAGAAGTCAGGAAACAATAGATGTTGGAGAGGATGTGGAGAAATAGGAACACTTTTACACTGTTGGTGGGATTGTAAACTAGTTCAACCATTATGGAAAACAGTATGGCAATTCCTCAAGGATCTAGAACTAGATGTACCATATGACCCAGCCATCCCACTACTGGGTATATACCCAAAGGATTATAAATTACTCTACTACAAAGACACATGCACACGTATGTTTATTGCGGCACTATTCACAATAGCAAAGACTTGGAATCAACCCAAATGTCCATCTGTGACAGACTGGATTCAGAAAATGTGGCACTATACACCATGGAATACTATGCAGCCATCAAAAGGATGAGTTTGCGTCCTTTGTAGGGACATGGATGCAGCTGGAACCATCATTCTTAGCAAACTATCACAAGAAGAGAAAACCAAAACACCGCATGTTCTCACTCATAGGTGGGAACTGAACAATGAGATCACTTGGACTCGGGAAGGGGAACATCACACACTGGGGCCTATCAGGGGGAGGGGGGAGGAGGGAGGGATTGCATTGGGGAGTTATACATGATATAAACGTTATGCACATGTACCCTAGAACTTAAAGTATAATAAAAAATAAAAATAAAAAAAAAAAAAAAAAAAAAGTAGTCCTCAGGTTAATATCCTAAATTTATGTTCAAAGTGGGAACTCTGCTCCCCGGAAATAACAATGAAGAACCTCATTACCTTTGGCTGAACTCATTTAACACTTCTGAGCTGCGGGAGTGGCAGCCAAGAATGCTTGGGATTCTACATAGGATAAATATAAGTGTCTCTGATGGTGAGGAAGCTGCTCAATGTATGTACCACTCCAAAAAGGTCACCAGAGAAAAACATTGACTTTTGGCAGCTGGTCTAAAAGCCTATAAACACAAAAATATACACTCTTAAAGCCAGGAATTTTACTCAGGAAGTTGTAAATACAGAGAAGTAAAACAAGTACTTTTTTTCATAGAGCATTTACACGACTCAGTGAAAATACAAAAGAATAGAGAAATATGTTCAAATACGTCTTCATATTAAAATGTGTCTTAGGAAATATATCAGAAAATATTTCCCTGTAACTACTACAGTGTGTTTTAACTTGGGAAAACATTACTAAAATCCAATAGCATATTTAAAACCCCCGTAACATTTCATAGTATGTTCAACAAAAACTTACTGATAATGTGAAACAACAGTTCATTTTCAAGGGCTCCCTTCACTTCTAAAGTAGCAATACAGGAATGCTGTCTCCTGCCCAAAAACACTAAGTACCCAAAGCTTATCTGTTATCTGAGACTCATCCCGTGCAGGAATGCACACACAAATATTTTATTACATTCAATTCCTGAAGCAGATATTGATTTCTCTGGTTATTTGACTATTTGACAAAGTTAAGATTATACCACTGGTAGATTGGTCCTCTGTTACTTTTCTTGGGCCAAAGAATTTCATCTCCTATCAATGTTATGTATTCAGAATATGCAATGGTCAAACATTCTATATTAATAATATTAGGAGAAAAACAAGAATTCAATGACAGTACTAAGGTATTCATTTATTTTTAGACTGGACTCTATGTGTATGACCCCATAAACCACTTTGGCACTGGTCATTTTTTTAGTGCATAAAACTGAAAAATACAATAAACCAATTTTTTTTTTTTTTTTTTTTTTTTTAGATGGAGTCTTGCTCTGTCGCCTGAACTGGAGTGCAGTGGCTGGATCTCAGCTCACTGCAAACTCAGCCTCCCGGGTTCACGCCATTCTCCTGCCTCAGCCTCCCGAGTAGCTGGGACTACAGGCACCCGCCACCTCGCCCGGCTAGTTTTTTTTTTTTGTATTTTTTTAGTAGAGACGGAGTTTCACTGTGTTAGCCAGAATGGTCTCGATCTCCTGACCTCGTGATCCACCCGTCTTGGCCTCCCAAAGTGCTGGGATTACAGGCTTGAGCCACCGCGCCCGGCCAACCAATATTTTTTTTAAAGAATATATTAGCTGGTTTTTTGAAATGTGCCTAGCATACAGTAATTATTGCTTCCTAACCTCTAGATGGCAGTTATTATCTCTTCCTTGTTCTCCTGATCAATAACACCATGCCACTTATCAAAGAGTTAGGATGAAAATATACTTTCTTGGATGTTTCGAAGAAAATCCTTACATAGATTAGATAATTATTCTTATGGCAAATGTATGTCAGAGAAATTACAAAGAAAACATTTAATTGAAAAACTCAGCGTAGTCCTCACTTCCTTCCTAGCTACCCAACTTCGCAGCTCTGACTCTCCACTGACTTGCACACCCCAGAAGCAAGTGCTTGGATTTTCTCCAACGAAAATCAGCAGCATACAAACAAGCAGAGTGTGGACAGCGGTGGGAAAGAAGATAAAAGTCTTCTCCTATGGTCTGAAACTTCTTTATGTATATTTTAGCAGACTTGTTCAAACTGACAGGGTCTGATGATAAAGCACCCTAAATCCTATCATTTTCTTGAAAAGAGATCAACATAAAAATGTGTTGTTTATTTAGACACAGTATTTTTAATTTCTAGCAAGAAAATTTCAGAACCAAATGAACTAAAGTCACACACCCATGTGCTCATGCACACAAGCTGAGGACTGGACCTTCTGACTTGGGCTATCTGTGTTCCTGGGGAGAAAGCTCTCTCAATAGCTTCATTCTTTCTTTAACTGTATAATACGTCACTTCTTTACTTATAAGTAGAAAGTTGCTGGATATATACAGAAATCTCCCATGGGTAACTACATGTTACTCCTTAAACCTCTGGGCTGGAACAGAAACACCCTCCACAGAAAGGCTTAATCAAAATTTAGATGCATCTTAACTTCAGTCCTCTGAATATTAGTGCTAGAGGCATGCCAATGTAAGCTTCCTAAGTGGTGCATGAAAATTTCTCACATTATTGGACTGATGAACAAGTCTTAATACTATGCAATTGAACCAATTAAAATTTGTGAAGTTTTCATTCATGTGCGTATGCGTGTGTGTGTGTGTGTGGTGTGTGTGTGTGTTTGTGTGTGTGTGTGTAACAATGAGGGAAAGGGGAAGTTGTCTTACTACTTTGCTAGCTTCAAAGGCACACCCTGTTTCCACTGGTTTCACTAAACAGCCCAATACTCCTCTTAATAGTGACTAGTTCAGGAAATACCTTTAGGCAACTATCATGATTACAATCCAGTAATTGTTCCTTCATTCTAACATTTATTGAACTGTGGTTTGTACTAGGCATGCTTTGGAGGACTGAGGACAGAAGAGTGAAAAAT